>NW_027125222.1:0-1200000 GCF_033026475.1 Channa argus
AACAGCTTTTATTTAGCCAGAAATCAAGAGTGTAAGTTTTTATGCGCTTAAAAGCATTTTCACGCCGAATGAGCAAATATGCTTGTTTCTGCCAAATGCAGCAAAATACTGAAAGGAAAGTGGGTTTGCCTTCATATTTGACCCAGAACAACTCAGTTCAGCATGGAAATATCATTGCAACAGCTTTTATTTAGCCAGAAATCAAGAGTGTAAGTCTTATGCGCTTAAAAGCATTTTCAGGCCGAATGAGCAAATATGCTTGTTTCTGCCAAATGCAGCAAAATACTGAAAGGAAAGTGGGTTTGCCTTCATATTTGACCCAGAACAACTCAGTTCAGCATGGAAATATCATTGCAACAGCTTTTATTTAGCCAGAAATCAAGAGTGTAAGTTTTTATGCGCTTAAAAGCATTTTCAGGCCGAATGATCTGATTTCTGCCAAATGCAGCAAAATTCTGAAAGGAAAGTGGGTTTGCCTTCATATTTGACCCAGAACAACTCAGTTCAGCATGGAAATATCATTGCAACAGCTTTTATTTAGCCAGAAATCAAGAGTGTAAGTTTTTATGCGCTTAAAAGCATTTTCAGGCCGAATGAGCAAATATGCTTGTTTCTGCCAAATGCAGCAAAATACTGAAAGGAAAGTGGGTTTGCCTTCATATTTGACCCAGAACAACTCAGTTCAGCATGGAAA
Source organism: Channa argus (assembly GCF_033026475.1). Taxonomy (NCBI): domain Eukaryota; kingdom Metazoa; phylum Chordata; class Actinopteri; order Anabantiformes; family Channidae; genus Channa; species Channa argus. The sequence continues at coordinate 695 of NW_027125222.1, forward strand.
TATCATTGCAACAGCTTTTATTTAGCCAGAAATCAAGAGTGTAAGTTTTTATGCGCTTAAAAGCATTTTCAGGCCGAATGAGCAAATATGCTTGTTTCTGCCAAATACAGCAAAATACTGAAAGGAAAGTGGGTTTGCCTTCATATTTGACCCAGAACAACTCAGTTCAGCATGGAAATATCATTGCAACAGCTTTTATTTAGCCAGAAATCAAGAGTGTACGTTTTTATGCGCTTAAAAGCATTTTCAGGCCGAATGAGCAAATATGCTTGTTTCTGCCAAATGCAGCAAAATACTGAAAGGAAAGTGGGTTTGCCTTCATATTTGACCCAGATCAACTCAGCTCAGCATGGAAATATCATTGCAACAGCTTTTATTTAGCCAGAAATCAAGACTGTAAGTTTTTATGCGCTTAAAAGCATTTTCAGGCCGAATGAGCAAATATGCTTGTTTCTGCCAAATGCAGCAAAATACTGAAAGGAAAGTGGGTTTGCCTTCATATTTGACCCAGAACAACTCAGTTCAGCATGGAAATATCATTGCAACAGCTTTTATTTAGCCAGAAATCAAGAGTGTAAGTTTTTATGCGCTTAAAAGCATTTTCAGGCCGAATGAGCAAATATGCTTGTTTCTGCAAAATGCAGCAAAATACTGAAAGGAAAGTGGGTTTGCCTCCATATTTGACCCAGAACAACTCAGTTCAGCATGGAAATATCATTGCAACAGCTTTTATTTAGCCAGAAATCAAGACTGTAAGTTTTTATGCGCTTAAAAGCATTTTCAGGCCGAATGAGCTGATTTCTGCCAAATGCAGCAAAATACTGAAAGGAAAGTGGGTTTGCCTTCATATTTGACCCAGAACAACTCGGTTCAGCATAAAAATATCATTGCAACAGCTTTTATTTAGCCAGAAATCAAGAGTGTAAGTTTTTATGCGCTTAAAAGCATTTTCAGGCCGAATGAGCAAATATGCTTGTTTCTGCCAAATGCAGCAAAATACTGAAAGGAAAGTGGGTTTGCCTTCATATTTGACCCAGAACAACTCAGTTCAGCATGGAAATATCATTGCAACAGCTTTTATTTAGCCAGAAATCAAGAGTGTAAGTTTTTATGCGCTTAAAAGCATTTTCAGGCCGAATGAGCAAATATGCTTGTTTCTGCCAAATGCAGCAAAATACTGAAAGGAAAGTGGGTTTGCCTTCATATTTGACCCATAACAACTCGGTTCAGCATGGAAATATCATTGCAACAGCTTTTATTTAGCCAGAAATCAAGAGTGTAAGTTTTTATGCGCTCAAAAGCATTTTCAGGCCGAATGAGCAAATATGCTTATTTCTGCCAAATGCAGCAAAATACTGAAAGGAAAGTGGGTTTGCCTTCATATTTGACCCAGAACAACTCAGTTCAGCATGGAAATATCATTGCAACAGCTTTTATTTAGCCAGAAATCAAGAGTGTAAGTTTTTATGCGTTTAAAAGCATTTTCAGGCCGAATGAGCTGATTTCTGCCAAATGCAGCAAAATACTGAAAGGAAAGTGGGTTTGCCTTCATATTTGACCCATAACAACTCGGTTCAGCATGGAAATATCATTGCAACAGCTTTTATTTAGCCAGAAATCAAGAGTGTAAGTTTTTATGCGCTTAAAAGCATTTTCAGGCCGAATGAGCAAATATGCTTGTTTCTGCCAAATGCAGCAAAATACTGAAAGGAAAGTGGGTTTGCCTTCATATTTGACCCAGAACAACTCAGTTCAGCATGGAAATATCATTGCAACAGCTTTTATTTAGCCAGAAATCAAGAGTGTAAGTTTTTATGCGCTTAAAAGCATTTTCAGGCCGAATGAGCAAATATGCTTATTTCTGCCAAATGCAGCAAAATACTGAAAGGAAAGTGGGTTTGCCTTCATATTTGACCCAGAACAACTCAGTTCAGCATGGAAATATCATTACAACAGCTTTTATTTAGCCAGAAATCAAGAGTGTAAGTTTTTATGCACTTAAAAGCATTTTCAGGCCGAATGAGCAAATATGCTTGTTTCTGCCAAATGCAGCAAAATACTGAAAGGAAAGTGGGTTTGCCTTCATATTTGACCCAGAACAACTCAGTTCAGCATGGAAATATCATTGCAACAGCTTTTATTTAGCCAGAAATCAAGAGTGTAAGTTTTTATGCGCTTAAAAGCATTTTCAGGCCGAATGAGCAAATATGCTTGTTTCTGCCAAATGCAGCAAAATACTGAAAGGAAAGTGGGTTTGCCTTCATATTTGACCCAGAACAACTCAGTTCAGTATGGAAATATCATTGCAACAGCTTTTATTTAGCCAGAAATCAAGAGTGTAAGTTTTTATGCGCTTAAAAGCATTTTCAGGCCGAATGAGCAAATATGCTTATTTCTGCCAAATGCAGCAAAATACTGAAAGGAAAGTGGGTTTGCCTTCATATTTGACCCAGAACAACTCAGTTCAGCATGGAAATATCATTACAACAGCTTTTATTTAGCCAGAAATCAAGAGTGTAAGTTTTTATGCACTTAAAAGCATTTTCAGGCCGAATGAGCAAATATGCTTGTTTCTGCCAAATGCAGCAAAATACTGAAAGGAAAGTGGGTTTGCCTTCATATTTGACCCAGAACAACTCAGTTCAGCATGGAAATATCATTGCAACAGCTTTTATTTAGCCAGAAATCAAGAGTGTAAGTTTTTATGCGCTTAAAAGCATTTTCAGGCCGAATGAGCAAATATGCTTGTTTCTGCCAAATGCAGCAAAATACTGAAAGGAAAGTGGGTTTGCCTTCATATTTGACCCAGAACAACTCAGTTCAGCATGGAAATATCATTGCAACAGCTTTTATTTAGCCAGAAATCAAGAGTGTAAGTTTTTATGCGCTTAAAAGCATTTTCAGGCCGAATGAGCAAATATGCTTATTTCTGCCAAATGCAGCAAAATACTGAAAGGAAAGTGGGTTTGCCTTCATATTTGACCCAGAACAACTCAGTTCAGCATGGAAATATCATTGCAACAGCTTTTATTTAGCCAGAAATCAAGAGTGTAAGTTTTTATGCGCTTAAAAGCATTTTCAGGCCGAATGAGCAAATATGCTTATTTCTGCCAAATGCAGCAAAATACTGAAAGGAAAGTGGGTTTGCCTTCATATTTGACCCAGATCAACTCAGCTCAGCATGGAAATATCATTGCAACAGCTTTTATTTAGCCAGAAATCAAGAGTGTAAGTTTTTATGCGCTTAAAAGCATTTTCAGGCCGAATGAGCAAATATGCTTGTTTCTGCCAAATGCAGCAAAATACTGAAAGGAAAGTGGGTTTGCCTTCATATTTGACCCAGAACAACTCAGTTCAGCATGGAAATATCATTGCAACAGCTTTTATTTAGTCAGAAATCAAGAGTGTAAGTTTTTATGCGCTTAAAAGCATTTTCAGGCCGAATGAGCAAATATGCTTATTTCTGCCAAATGCAGCAAAATACTGAAAGGAAAGTGGGTTTGCCTTCATATTTGACCCAGAACAACTCAGTTCAGCATGGAAATATCATTGCAACAGCTTTTATTTAGCCAGAAATCAAGAGTGTAAGTTTTTATGCGCTTAAAAGCATTTTCAGGCCGAATGAGCAAATATGCTTGTTTCTGCCAAATGCAGCAAAATACTGAAAGGAAAGTGGGTTTGCCTTCATATTTGACCCAGAACAACTCAGTTCAGCATGGAAATATCATTGCAACAGCTTTTATTTAGCCAGAAATCAAGAGTGTAAGTTTTTATGCGCTTAAAAGCATTTTCAGGCCGAATGAGCAAATATGCTTGTTTCTGCCAAATGCAGCAAAATACTGAAAGGAAAGTGGGTTTGCCTTCATATTTGACCCAGAACAACTCAGTTCAGCATGGAAATATCATTGCAACAGCTTTTATTTAGCCAGAAATCAAGAGTGTAAGTTTTTATGCGCTTAAAAGCATTTTCAGGCCGAATGAGCAAATATGCTTGTTTCTGCCAAATGCAGCAAAATACTGAAAGGAAAGTGGGTTTGCCTTCATATTTGACCCAGAACAACTCAGTTCAGCATGGAAATATCATTGCAACAGCTTTTATTTAGCCAGAAATCAAGACTGTAAGTTTTTATGCGCTTAAAAGCATTTTCAGGCCGAATGAGCAAATATGCTTGTTTCTGCCAAATGCAGCAAAATACTGAAAGGAAAGTGGGTTTGCCTTCATATTTGACCCAGAACAACTCAGTTCAGCATGGAAATATCATTGCAACAGCTTTTATTTAGCCAGAAATCAAGAGTGTAAGTTTTTATGCGCTTAAAAGCATTTTCAGGCCGAATGAGCAAATATGCTTGTTTCTGCCAAATGCAGCAAAATACTGAAAGGAAGGTGGGTTTGCCTTCATATTTGACCCAGAACAACTCAGTTCAGCATGGAAATATCATTGCAACAGCTTTTATTTAGCCAGAAATCAAGACTGTAAGTTTTTATGCGTTTAAAAGCATTTTCAGGCCGAATGAGCTGATTTCTGCCAAATGCAGCAAAATACTGAAAGGAAAGTGGGTTTGCCTTCATATTTGACCCATAACAACTCGGTTCAGCATGGAAATATCATTGCAACAGCTTTTATTTAGCCAGAAATCAAGAGTGTAAGTTTTTATGCGCTTAAAAGCATTTTCAGGCCGAATGAGCAAATATGCTTGTTTCTGCCAAATGCAGCAAAATACTGAAAGGAAAGTGGGTTTGCCTTCATATTTGACCCAGAACAACTCAGTTCAGCATGGAAATATCATTGCAACAGCTTTTATTTAGCCAGAAATCAAGAGTGTAAGTTTTTATGCGCTTAAAAGCATTTTCAGGCCGAATGAGCAAATATGCTTGTTTCTGCCAAATGCAGCAAAATACTGAAAGGAAAGTGGGTTTGCCTTCATATTTGACCCAGAACAACTCAGTTCAGCATGGAAATATCATTGCAACAGCTTTTATTTAGCCAGAAATCAAGAGTGTAAGTTTTTATGCGCTTAAAAGCATTTTCAGGCCGAATGAGCAAATATGCTTGTTTCTGCCAAATGCAGCAAAATACTGAAAGGAAAGTGGGTTTGCCTTCATATTTGACCCAGAACAACTCAGTTCAGCATGGAAATATCATTGCAACAGCTTTTATTTAGCCAGAAATCAAGAGTGTAAGTTTTTATGCGCTTAAAAGCATTTTCAGGCCGAATGAGCAAATATGCTTGTTTCTGCCAAATGCAGCAAAATACTGAAAGGAAAGTGGGTTTGCCTTCATATTTGACCCAGAACAACTCAGTTCAGCATGGAAATATCATTGCAACAGCTTTTATTTAGCCAGAAATCAAGAGTGTAAGTTTTTATGCGCTTAAAAGCATTTTCAGGCCGAATGAGCAAATATGCTTGTTTCTGCCAAATGCAGCAAAATACTGAAAGGAAAGTGGGTTTGCCTTCATATTTGACCCAGATCAACTCAGCTCAGCATGGAAATATCATTGCAACAGCTTTTATTTAGCCAGAAATCAAGACTGTAAGTTTTTATGCGCTTAAAAGCATTTTCAGGCCGAATGAGCTGATTTCTGCCAAATGCAGCAAAATACTGAAAGGAAAGTGGGTTTGCCTTCATATTTGACCCAGAACAACTCAGTTCAGCATGGAAATATCATTGCAACAGCTTTTATTTAGCCAGAAATCAAGAGTGTAAGTTTTTATGCGCTTAAAAGCATTTTCAGGCCGAATGAGCAAATATGCTTGTTTCTGCCAAATGCAGCAAAATACTGAAAGGAAAGTGGGTTTGCCTTCATATTTGACCCAGAACAACTCGGTTCAGCATGGAAATATCATTGCAACAGCTTTTATTTAGCCAGAAATCAAGAGTGTAAGTTTTTATGCGCTTAAAAGCATTTTCAGGCCGAATGAGCTGATTTCTGCCAAATGCAGCAAAATACTGAAAGGAAAGTGGGTTTGCCTTCATATTTGACCCATAACAACTCGGTTCAGCATGGAAATATCATTGCAACAGCTTTTATTTAGCCAGAAATCAAGACTGTAAGTTTTTATGCGCTTAAAAGCATTTTCAGGCCGAATGAGCAAATATGCTTGTTTCTGCCAAATGCAGCAAAATACTGAAAGGAAAGTGGGTTTGCCTTCATATTTGACCCAGAACAACTCAGTCCAGCATGGAAATATCATTGCAACAGCTTTTATTTAGCCAGAAATCAAGAGTGTAAGTTTTTATGCGCTTAAAAGCATTTTCAGGCCGAATGAGCAAATATGCTTGTTTCTGCCAAATGCAGCAAAATACTGAAAGGAAAGTGGGTTTGCCTTCATATTTGACCCAGAACAACTCAGTTCAGCATGGAAATATCATTGCAACAGCTTTTATTTAGCCAGAAATCAAGAGTGTAAGTTTTTATGCGCTTAAAAGCATTTTCAGGCCGAATGAGCAAATATGCTTGTTTCTGCCAAATGCAGCAAAATACTGAAAGGAAAGTGGGTTTGCCTTCATATTTGACCCAGAACAACTCAGTTCAGCATGGAAATATCATTGCAACAGCTTTTATTTAGCCAGAAATCAAGAGTGTAAGTTTTTATGCGCTTAAAAGCATTTTCAGGCCGAATGAGCAAATATGCTTGTTTCTGCCAAATGCAGCAAAATACTGAAAGGAAAGTGGGTTTGCCTTCATATTTGACCCAGAACAACTCAGTTCAGCATGGAAATATCATTGCAACAGCTTTTATTTAGCCAGAAATCAAGAGTGTAAGTTTTTATGCGCTTAAAAGCATTTTCAGGCCGAATGAGCAAATATGCTTGTTTCTGCCAAATGCAGCAAAATACTGAAAGGAAAGTGGGTTTGCCTTCATATTTGACCCAGAACAACTCAGTTCAGCATGGAAATATCATTGCAACAGCTTTTATTTAGCCAGAAATCAAGAGTGTAAGTTTTTATGCGCTTAAAAGCATTTTCAGGCCGAATGAGCAAATATGCTTGTTTCTGCCAAATGCAGCAAAATACTGAAAGGAAAGTGGGTTTGCCTTCATATTTGACCCAGAACAACTCAGTTCAGCATGGAAATATCATTGCAACAGCTTTTATTTAGCCAGAAATCAAGACTGTAAGTTTTTATGCGCTTAAAAGCATTTTCAGGCCGAATGAGCAAATATGCTTGTTTCTGCCAAATGCAGCAAAATACTGAAAGGAAAGTGGGTTTGCCTTCATATTTGACCCAGAACAACTCAGTTCAGCATGGAAATATCATTGCAACAGCTTTTATTTAGCCAGAAATCAAGAGTGTAAGTTTTTATGCGCTTAAAAGCATTTTCAGGCCGAATGAGCAAATATGCTTGTTTCTGCCAAATGCAGCAAAATACTGAAAGGAAAGTGGGTTTGCCTTCATATTTGACCCAGAACAACTCAGTTCAGCATGGAAATATCATTGCAACAGCTTTTATTTAGCCAGAAATCAAGAGTGTAAGTTTTTATGCGCTTAAAAGCATTTTCAGGCCGAATGAGCAAATATGCTTGTTTCTGCCAAATGCAGCAAAATACTGAAAGGAAAGTGGGTTTGCCTTCATATTTGACCCAGAACAACTCAGTTCAGCATGGAAATATCATTGCAACAGCTTTTATTTAGCCAGAAATCAAGAGTGTAAGTTTTTATGCGCTTAAAAGCATTTTCAGGCCGAATGAGCAAATATGCTTGTTTCTGCCAAATGCAGCAAAATACTGCAAGGAAAGTGGGTTTGCCTTCATATTTGACCCAGAACAACTCAGTTCAGCATGGAAATATCATTGTAACAGCTTTTATTTAGCCAGAAATCAAGAGTGTAAGTTTTTATGCGCTTAAAAGCATTTTCAGGCCGAATGAGCAAATATGCTTGTTTCTGCCAAATGCAGCAAAATACTGAAAGGAAAGTGGGTTTGCCTTCATATTTGACCCAGAACAACTCAGTTCAGCATGGAAATATCATTACAACAGCTTTTATTTAGCCAGAAATCAAGAGTGTAAGTTTTTATGCGCTTAAAAGCATTTTCAGGCCGAATGAGCAAATATGCTTGTTTCTGCCAAATGCAGCAAAATACTGAAAGGAAAGTGGGTTTGCCTTCATATTTGACCCAGAACAACTCAGTTCAGCATGGAAATATCATTGCAACAGCTTTTATTTAGCCAGAAATCAAGAGTGTAAGTTTTTATGCGCTTAAAAGCATTTTCAGGCCGAATGAGCAAATATGCTTGTTTCTGCCAAATGCAGCAAAATACTGAAAGGAAAGTGGGTTTGCCTTCATATTTGACCCAGAACAACTCAGTTCAGCATGGAAATATCATTGCAACAGCTTTTATTTAGCCAGAAATCAAGAGTGTAAGTTTTTATGCGCTTAAAAGCATTTTCAGGCCGAATGAGCAAATATGCTTGTTTCTGCCAAATGCAGCAAAATACTGCAAGGAAAGTGGGTTTGCCTTCATATTTGACCCAGAACAACTCAGTTCAGCATGGAAATATCATTGTAACAGCTTTTATTTAGCCAGAAATCAAGAGTGTAAGTTTTTATGCGCTTAAAAGCATTTTCAGGCCGAATGAGCAAATATGCTTGTTTCTGCCAAATGCAGCAAAATACTGAAAGGAAAGTGGGTTTGCCTTCATATTTGACCCAGAACAACTCAGTTCAGCATGGAAATATCATTGCAACAGCTTTTATTTAGCCAGAAATCAAGAGTGTAAGTTTTTATGCGCTTAAAAGCATTTTCAGGCCGAATGAGCAAATATGCTTGTTTCTGCCAAATGCAGCAAAATACTGAAAGGAAAGTCGGTTTGCCTTCATATTTGACCCAGAACAACTCAGTTCAGCATGGAAATATCATTGCAACAGCTTTTATTTAGCCAGAAATCAAGAGTGTAAGTTTTTATGCGCTTAAAAGCATTTTCAGGCCGAATGAGCAAATATGCTTGTTTCTGCCAAATGCAGCAAAATACTGAAAGGAAAGTGGGTTTGCCTTCATATTTGACCCAGAACAACTCAGTTCAGCATGGAAATATCATTGCAACAGCTTTTATTTAGCCAGAAATCAAGAGTGTAAGTTTTTATGCGCTTAAAAGCATTTTCAGGCCGAATGAGCAAATATGCTTGTTTCTGCCAAATGCAGCAAAATACTGCAAGGAAAGTGGGTTTGCCTTCATATTTGACCCAGAACAACTCAGTTCAGCATGGAAATATCATTGTAACAGCTTTTATTTAGCCAGAAATCAAGAGTGTAAGTTTTTATGCGCTTAAAAGCATTTTCAGGCCGAATGAGCAAATATGCTTGTTTCTGCCAAATGCAGCAAAATACTGAAAGGAAAGTGGGTTTGCCTTCATATTTGACCCAGAACAACTCAGTTCAGCATGGAAATATCATTGCAACAGCTTTTATTTAGCCAGAAATCAAGAGTGTAAGTTTTTATGCGCTTAAAAGCATTTTCAGGCCGAATGAGCAAATATGCTTGTTTCTGCCAAATGCAGCAAAATACTGAAAGGAAAGTGGGTTTGCCTTCATATTTGACCCAGAACAACTCAGTTCAGCATGGAAATATCATTGCAACAGCTTTTATTTAGCCAGAAATCAAGACTGTAAGTTTTTATGCGCTTAAAAGCATTTTCAGGCCGAATGAGCAAATATGCTTGTTTCTGCCAAATGCAGCAAAATACTGAAAGGAAAGTGGGTTTGCCTTCATATTTGACCCAGAACAACTCAGTTCAGCATGGAAATATCATTGCAACAGCTTTTATTTAGCCAGAAATCAAGAGTGTAAGTTTTTATGCGCTTAAAAGCATTTTCAGGCCGAATGAGCAAATATGCTTGTTTCTGCCAAATGCAGCAAAATACTGAAAGGAAAGTGGGTTTGCCTTCATATTTGACCCAGAACAACTCAGTTCAGCATGGAAATATCATTGCAACAGCTTTTATTTAGCCAGAAATCAAGAGTGTAAGTTTTTATGCGCTTAAAAGCATTTTCAGGCCGAATGAGCAAATATGCTTGTTTCTGCCAAATGCAGCAAAATACTGAAAGGAAAGTGGGTTTGCCTTCATATTTGACCCAGAACAACTCAGTTCAGCATGGAAATATCATTGCAACAGCTTTTATTTAGCCAGAAATCAAGACTGTAAGTTTTTATGCGCTTAAAAGCATTTTCAGGCCGAATGAGCAAATATGCTTGTTTCTGCCAAATGCAGCAAAATACTGAAAGGAAAGTGGGTTTGCCTTCATATTTGACCCAGAACAACTCAGTTCAGCATGGAAATATCATTGCAACAGCTTTTATTTAGCCAGAAATCAAGAGTGTAAGTTTTTATGCGCTTAAAAGCATTTTCAGGCCGAATGAGCAAATATGCTTGTTTCTGCCAAATGCAGCAAAATACTGAAAGGAAAGTGGGTTTGCCTTCATATTTGACCCAGAACAACTCAGTTCAGCATGGAAATATCATTGCAACAGCTTTTATTTAGCCAGAAATCAAGAGTGTAAGTTTTTATGCGCTTAAAAGCATTTTCAGGCCGAATGAGCAAATATGCTTGTTTCTGCCAAATGCAGCAAAATACTGCAAGGAAAGTGGGTTTGCCTTCATATTTGACCCAGAACAACTCAGTTCAGCATGGAAATATCATTGTAACAGCTTTTATTTAGCCAGAAATCAAGAGTGTAAGTTTTTATGCGCTTAAAAGCATTTTCAGGCCGATTGAGCAAATATGCTTGTTTCTGCCAAATGCAGCAAAATACTGAAAGGAAAGTGGGTTTGCCTTCATATTTGACCCAGAACAACTCAGTTCAGCATGGAAATATCATTGCAACAGCTTTTATTTAGCCAGAAATCAAGAGTGTAAGTTTTTATGCGCTTAAAAGCATTTTCAGGCCGAATGAGCAAATATGCTTGTTTCTGCCAAATGCAGCAAAATACTGAAAGGAAAGTGGGTTTGCCTTCATATTTGACCCAGAACAACTCAGTTCAGCATGGAAATATCATTGCAACAGCTTTTATTTAGCCAGAAATCAAGAGTGTAAGTTTTTATGCGCTTAAAAGCATTTTCAGGCCGAATGAGCAAATATGCTTGTTTCTGCCAAATGCAGCAAAATACTGAAAGGAAAGTGGGTTTGCCTTCATATTTGACCCAGAACAACTCAGTTCAGCATGGAAATATCATTGCAACAGCTTTTATTTAGCCAGAAATCAAAAGTGTAAGTTTTTATGCGCTTAAAAGCATTTTCAGGCCGAATGAGCAAATATGCTTGTTTCTGCCAAATGCAGCAAAATACTGAAAGGAAAGTGGGTTTGCCTTCATATTTGACCCAGAACAACTCAGTTCAGCATGGAAATATCATTGCAACAGCTTTTATTTAGCCAGAAATCAAGAGTGTAAGTTTTTATGCGCTTAAAAGCATTTTCAGGCCGAATGAGCAAATATGCTTGTTTCTGCCAAATGCAGCAAAATACTGAAAGGAAAGTGGGTTTGCCTTCATATTTGACCCAGAACAACTCAGTTCAGCATGGAAATATCATTGCAACAGCTTTTATTTAGCCAGAAATCAAGAGTGTAAGTTTTTATGCGCTTAAAAGCATTTTCAGGCCGAATGAGCAAATATGCTTGTTTCTGCCAAATGCAGCAAAATACTGAAAGGAAAGTGGGTTTGCCTTCATATTTGACCCAGATCAACTCAGCTCAGCATGGAAATATCATTGCAACAGCTTTTATTTAGCCAGAAATCAAGAGTGTAAGTTTTTATGCGCTTAAAAGCATTTTCAGGCCGAATGAGCAAATATGCTTGTTTCTGCCAAATGCAGCAAAATACTGAAAGGAAAGTGGGTTTGCCTTCATATTTGACCCAGAACAACTCAGTTCAGCATGGAAATATCATTGCAACAGCTTTTATTTAGCCAGAAATCAAGAGTGTAAGTTTTTATGCGCTTAAAAGCATTTTCAGGCCGAATGAGCAAATATGCTTGTTTCTGCCAAATGCAGCAAAATACTGAAAGGAAAGTGGGTTTGCCTTCATATTTGACCCAGAACAACTCAGTTCAGCATGGAAATATCATTGCAACAGCTTTTATTTAGCCAGAAATCAAGAGTGTAAGTTTTTATGCGCTTAAAAGCATTTTCAGGCCGAATGAGCTGATTTCTGCCAAATGCAGCAAAATACTGAAAGGAAAGTGGGTTTGCCTTCATATTTGACCCATACCAACTCGGTTCAGCATGGAAATATCATTGCAACAGCTTTTATTTAGCCAGAAATCAAGAGTGTAAGTTTTTATGTGCTTAAAAGCATTTTCAGGCCGAATGAGCAAATATGCTTGTTTCTGCCAAATGCAGCAAAATACTGAAAGGAAAGTGGGTTTGCCTTCATATTTGACCCAGAACAACTCAGTTCAGCATGGAAATATCATTGCAACAGCTTTTATTTAGCCAGAAATCAAGAGTGTACGTTTTTATGCGCTTAAAAGTATTTTCAGGTCGAATGAGCAAATATGCTTGGTTCTGCCAAATGCAGCAAAATACTGAAAGGAAATTGGGTTTGCCTTCATATTTGACCCAGAACAACTCAGTTCAGCATGGAAATATCATTGCAACAGCTTTTATTTAGCCAGAAATCAAGACTGTAAGTTTTTATGCGCTTAAAAGCATTTTCAGGCCGAATGAGCTGATTTCTGCCAAATGCAGCAAAATACTGAAAGGAAAGTGGGTTTGCCTTCATATTTGACCCAGAACAACTCAGTTCAGCATGGAAATATCATTGCAACAGCTTTTATTTAGCCAGAAATCAAGAGTGTAAGTTTTTATGCGCTTAAAAGCATTTTCAGGCCGAATGAGCAAATATGCTTGTTTCTGCCAAATGCAGCAAAATACTGAAAGGAAAGTGGGTTTGCCTTCATATTTGACCCAGAACAACTCAGTTCAGCATGGAAATATCATTGCAACAGCTTTTATTTAGCCAGAAATCAAGAGTGTAAGTTTTTATGCGCTTAAAAGCATTTTCAGGCCGAATGAGCAAATATGCTTGTTTCTGCCAAATGCAGCAAAATACTGAAAGGAAAGTGGGTTTGCCTTCATATTTGACCCAGAACAACTCAGTTCAGCATGGAAATATCATTGCAACAGCTTTTATTTAGCCAGAAATCAAGAGTGTAAGTTTTTATGCGCTTAAAAGCATTTTCAGGCCGAATGAGCAAATATGCTTGTTTCTGCCAAATGCAGCAAAATACTGAAAGGAAAGTGGGTTTGCCTTCATATTTGACCCAGAACAACTCAGTTCAGCATGGAAATATCATTGCAACAGCTTTTATTTAGCCAGAAATCAAGAGTGTAAGTTTTTATGCGCTTAAAAGCATTTTCAGGCCGAATGAGCAAATATGCTTGTTTCTGCCAAATGCAGCAAAATACTGAAAGGAAAGTGGGTTTGCCTTCATATTTGACCCAGAACAACTCAGTTCAGCATGGAAATATCATTGCAACAGCTTTTATTTAGCCAGAAATCAAGAGTGTAAGTTTTTATGCGCTTAAAAGCATTTTCAGGCCGAATGAGCAAATATGCTTGTTTCTGCCAAATGCAGCAAAATACTGAAAGGAAAGTGGGTTTGCCTTCATATTTGACCCAGAACAACTCAGTTCAGCATGGAAATATCATTGCAACAGCTTTTATTTAGCCAGAAATCAAGAGTGTAAGTTTTTATGCGCTTAAAAGCATTTTCAGGCCGAATGAGCAAATATGCTTGTTTCTGCCAAATGCAGCAAAATACTGCAAGGAAAGTGGGTTTGCCTTCATATTTGACCCAGAACAACTCAGTTCAGCATGGAAATATCATTGCAACAGCTTTTATTTAGCCAGAAATCAAGAGTGTAAGTTTTTATGCGCTTAAAAGCATTTTCAGGCCGAATGAGCAAATATGCTTGTTTCTGCCAAATGCAGCAAAATACTGCAAGGAAAGTGGGTTTGCCTTCATATTTGACCCAGAACAACTCACTTCAGCATGGAAATATCATTGCAACAGCTTTTATTTAGCCAGAAATCAAGAGTGTAAGTTTTTATGCGCTTAAAAGCATTTTCAGGCCGAATGAGCAAATATGCTTGTTTCTGCCAAATGCAGCAAAATACTGAAAGGAAAGTGGGTTTGCCTTCATATTTGACCCAGATCAACTCAGCTCAGCATGGAAATATCATTGCAACAGCTTTTATTTAGCCAGAAATCAAGACTGTAAGTTTTTATGCGCTTAAAAGCATTTTCAGGCCGAATGAGGAAATATGCTTGTTTCTGCCAAATGCAGCAAAATACTGAAAGGAAAGTTGGTTTGCCTTAATATTTGACCCAGAACAACTCAGTTCAGCATGGAAATATCATTGCAACAGCTTTTATTTTGCCAGAATTCAAGAGTGTAAGTTTTTATGCGCTTAAAAGCATTTTCAGACCGAATGAGCTGATTTCTGCCAAATGCAGCAAAATACTGAAAGGAAAGTGGGTTTGCCTTCATATTTGACCCAGATCAACTCAGCTCAGCATGGAAATATCATTGCAACAGCTTTTATTTAGCCAGAAATCAAGAGTGTACGTTTTTATGCGCTTAAAAGCATTTTCAGGCCGAATGAGCAAATATGCTTGTTTCTGCCAAATGCAGCAAAATACTGAAAAGAAAGTGGGTTTGCCTTCATATTTGACCCAGAACCACTCAGTTCAGCATGGAAATATCATTGCAACAGCTTTTATTTAGCCAGAAATCAAGAGTGTAAGTTTTTATGCGCTTAAAAGCATTTTCAGGCCGAATGAGCAAATATGCTTGTTTCTGCCAAATGCAGCAAAATACTGAAAAGAAAGTGGGTTTGCCTTCATATTTGACCCAGAACAACTCAGTTCAGCATGGAAATATCATTGCAACAGCTTTTATTTAGCCAGAAATCAAGACTGTACGTTTTTATGCGCTTAAAAGCATTTTCAGGCCGAATGAGCTGATTTCTGCCAAATGCAGCAAAATACTGAAAGGAAAGTGGGTTTGCCTTCATATTTGACCCAGAACAACTCAGTTCAGCATGGAAATATCATTGCAACAGCTTTTATTTAGCCAGAATTCAAGAGTGTAAGTTTTTATGCGCTTAAAAGCATTTTCAGACCGAATGAGCTGATTTCTGCCAAATGCAGCAAAATACTGAAAGGAAAGTGGGTTTGCCTTCATATTTGACCCATAACAACTCGGTTCAGCATGGAAATATCATTGCAACAGCTTTTATTTAGCCAGAAATCAAGACTGTACGTTTTTATGCGCTTAAAAGCATTTTCAGGCCGAATGAGCTGATTTCTGCCAAATGCAGCAAAATACTGAAAGGAAAGTGGGTTTGCCTTCATATTTGACCCATAACAACTCGGTTCAGCATGGAAATATCATTGCAACAGCTTTTATTTAGCCAGAAATCAAGACTGTAAGTTTTATGCGCTTAAAAGCATTTTCAGGCCGAATGAGCAAATATGCTTGTTTCTGCCAAATGCAGCAAAATACTGAAAGGAAAGTGGGTTTGCCTTCATATTTGACCCAGAACAACTCAGTTCAGCATGGAAATATCATTGCAACAGCTTTTATTTAGCCAGAAATCAAGAGTGTAAGTTTTTATGCGCTTAAAAGCATTTTCAGGCCGAATGAGCAAATATGCTTGTTTCTGCCAAATGCAGCAAAATACTGAAAGGAAAGTGGGTTTGCCTTCATATTTGACCCAGAACAACTCAGTTCAGCATGGAAATATCATTGCAACAGCTTTTATTTAGCCAGAAATCAAGAGTGTAAGTTTTTATGCGCTTAAAAGCATTTTCAGGCCGAATGAGCAAATATGCTTGTTTCTGCCAAATGCAGCAAAATACTGAAAGGAAAGTGGGTTTGCCTTCATATTTGACCCAGAACAACTCAGTTCAGCATGGAAATATCATTGCAACAGCTTTTATTTAGCCAGAAATCAAGAGTGTAAGTTTTTATGCGCTTAAAAGCATTTTCAGGCCGAATGAGCAAATATGCTTGTTTCTGCCAAATGCAGCAAAATACTGAAAGGAAAGTGGGTTTGCCTTCATATTTGACCCAGAACAACTCAGTTCAGCATGGAAATATCATTGCAACAGCTTTTATTTAGCCAGAAATCAAGAGTGTAAGTTTTTATGCGCTTAAAAGCATTTTCAGGCCGAATGAGCAAATATGCTTGTTTCTGCCAAATGCAGCAAAATACTGAAAGGAAAGTGGGTTTGCCTTCATATTTGACCCAGAACAACTCAGTTCAGCATGGAAATATCATTGCAACAGCTTTTATTTAGCCAGAAATCAAGAGTGTAAGTTTTTATGCGCTTAAAAGCATTTTCAGGCCGAATGAGCAAATATGCTTGTTTCTGCCAAATGCAGCAAAATACTGCAAGGAAAGTGGGTTTGCCTTCATATTTGACCCAGAACAACTCAGTTCAGCATGGAAATATCATTGCAACAGCTTTTATTTAGCCAGAAATCAAGAGTGTAAGTTTTTATGCGCTTAAAAGCATTTTCAGGCCGAATGAGCAAATATGCTTGTTTCTGCCAAATGCAGCAAAATACTGCAAGGAAAGTGGGTTTGCCTTCATATTTGACCCAGAACAACTCACTTCAGCATGGAAATATCATTGCAACAGCTTTTATTTAGCCAGAAATCAAGAGTGTAAGTTTTTATGCGCTTAAAAGCATTTTCAGGCCGAATGAGCAAATATGCTTGTTTCTGCCAAATGCAGCAAAATACTGAAAGGAAAGTGGGTTTGCCTTCATATTTGACCCAGATCAACTCAGCTCAGCATGGAAATATCATTGCAACAGCTTTTATTTAGCCAGAAATCAAGACTGTAAGTTTTTATGCGCTTAAAAGCATTTTCAGGCCGAATGAGGAAATATGCTTGTTTCTGCCAAATGCAGCAAAATACTGAAAGGAAAGTTGGTTTGCCTTAATATTTGACCCAGAACAACTCAGTTCAGCATGGAAATATCATTGCAACAGCTTTTATTTTGCCAGAATTCAAGAGTGTAAGTTTTTATGCGCTTAAAAGCATTTTCAGACCGAATGAGCTGATTTCTGCCAAATGCAGCAAAATACTGAAAGGAAAGTGGGTTTGCCTTCATATTTGACCCAGATCAACTCAGCTCAGCATGGAAATATCATTGCAACAGCTTTTATTTAGCCAGAAATCAAGAGTGTACGTTTTTATGCGCTTAAAAGCATTTTCAGGCCGAATGAGCAAATATGCTTGTTTCTGCCAAATGCAGCAAAATACTGAAAAGAAAGTGGGTTTGCCTTCATATTTGACCCAGAACCACTCAGTTCAGCATGGAAATATCATTGCAACAGCTTTTATTTAGCCAGAAATCAAGAGTGTAAGTTTTTATGCGCTTAAAAGCATTTTCAGGCCGAATGAGCAAATATGCTTGTTTCTGCCAAATGCAGCAAAATACTGAAAAGAAAGTGGGTTTGCCTTCATATTTGACCCAGAACAACTCAGTTCAGCATGGAAATATCATTGCAACAGCTTTTATTTAGCCAGAAATCAAGACTGTACGTTTTTATGCGCTTAAAAGCATTTTCAGGCCGAATGAGCTGATTTCTGCCAAATGCAGCAAAATACTGAAAGGAAAGTGGGTTTGCCTTCATATTTGACCCAGAACAACTCAGTTCAGCATGGAAATATCATTGCAACAGCTTTTATTTAGCCAGAATTCAAGAGTGTAAGTTTTTATGCGCTTAAAAGCATTTTCAGACCGAATGAGCTGATTTCTGCCAAATGCAGCAAAATACTGAAAGGAAAGTGG
The DNA here is from genome assembly GCF_033026475.1 of Channa argus. NCBI lineage: Eukaryota > Metazoa > Chordata > Actinopteri > Anabantiformes > Channidae > Channa > Channa argus. The sequence continues at coordinate 18,514 of NW_027125222.1, forward strand.
GTTTGCCTTCATATTTGACCCATAACAACTCGGTTCAGCATGGAAATATCATTGCAACAGCTTTTATTTAGCCAGAAATCAAGACTGTACGTTTTTATGCGCTTAAAAGCATTTTCAGGCCGAATGAGCTGATTTCTGCCAAATGCAGCAAAATACTGAAAGGAAAGTGGGTTTGCCTTCATATTTGACCCATAACAACTCGGTTCAGCATGGAAATATCATTGCAACAGCTTTTATTTAGCCAGAAATCAAGACTGTAAGTTTTATGCGCTTAAAAGCATTTTCAGGCCGAATGAGCAAATATGCTTGTTTCTGCCAAATGCAGCAAAATACTGAAAGGAAAGTGGGTTTGCCTTCATATTTGACCCAGAACAACTCAGTTCAGCATGGAAATATCATTGCAACAGCTTTTATTTAGCCAGAAATCAAGAGTGTAAGTTTTTATGCGCTTAAAAGCATTTTCAGGCCGAATGAGCTGATTTCTGCCAAATGCAGCAAAATACTGAAAGGAAAGTGGGTTTGCCTTCATATTTGACCCATAACAACTCGGTTCAGCATGGAAATATCATTGCAACAGCTTTTATTTAGCCAGAAATCAAGACTGTAAGTTTTTATGCGCTTAAAAGCATTTTCAGGCCGAATGAGCAAATATGCTTGTTTCTGCCAAATGCAGCAAAATACTGAAAGGAAAGTGGGTTTGCCTTCATATTTGACCCATAACAACTCAGTTCAGCATGGAAATATCATTGCAACAGCTTTTATTTAGCCAGAAATCAAGACTGTACGTTTTTATGCGCTTAAAAGCATTTTCAGGCCGAATGAGCTGATTTCTGCCAAATGCAGCAAAATACTGAAAGGAAAGTGGGTTTGCCTTCATATTTGACCCAGAACAACTCAGTTCAGCATGGAAATATCATTGCAACAGCTTTTATTTAGCCAGAAATCAAGACTGTAAGTTTTTATGCGCTTAAAAGCATTTTCAGGCCGAATGAGCAAATATGCTTGTTTCTGCCAAATGCAGCAAAATACTGAAAGGAAAGTGGGTTTGCCTTCATAGTTGACCCAGAACAACTCAGTTCAGCATGGAAATATCATTGCAACAGCTTTTATTTAGCCAGAAATCAAGAGTGTAAGTTTTTATGCGCTTAAAAGCATTTTCAGGCCGAATGAGCAAATATGCTTGTTTCTGCCAAATGCAGCAAAATACTGAAAGGAAAGTGGGTTTGCCTTCATATTTGACCCAGAACAACTCAGTTCAGCATGGAAATATCATTGCAACAGCTTTTATTTAGCCAGAAATCAAGAGTGTAAGTTTTTATGCGCTTAAAAGCATTTTCAGGCCGAATGAGCAAATATGCTTGTTTCTGCCAAATGCAGCAAAATACTGAAAGGAAAGTGGGTTTGCCTTCATATTTGACCCAGATCAACTCAGCTCAGCATGGAAATATCATTGCAACAGCTTTTATTTAGCCAGAAATCAAGAGTGTAAGTTTTTATGCGCTTAAAAGCATTTTCAGGCCGAATGAGCAAATATGCTTGTTTCTGCCAAATGCAGCAAAATACTGAAAAGAAAGTGGGTTTGCCTTCATATTTGACCCAGAACAACTCAGTTCAGCATGGAAATATCATTGCAACAGCTTTTATTTAGCCAGAAATCAAGAGTGTAAGTTTTTATGCGCTTAAAAGCATTTTCAGGCCGAATGAGCAAATATGCTTGTTTCTGCCAAATGCAGCAAAATACTGAAAGGAAAGTGGGTTTGCCTTCATATTTGACCCAGATCAACTCAGCTCAGCATGGAAATATCATTGCAACAGCTTTTATTTAGCCAGAAATCAAGACTGTAAGTTTTTATGCGCTTAAAAGCATTTTCAGACCGAATGAGCTGATTTCTGCCAAATGCAGCAAAATACTGAAAGGAAAGTGGGTTTGCCTTCATATTTGACCCATAACAACTCAGTTCAGCATGGAAATATCATTGCAACAGCTTTTATTTAGCCAGAAATCAAGACTGTACGTTTTTATGCGCTTAAAAGCATTTTCAGGCCGAATGAGCTGATTTCTGCCAAATGCAGCAAAATACTGAAAGGAAAGTGGGTTTGCCTTCATATTTGACCCATAACAACTCGGTTCAGCATGGAAATATCATTGCAACAGCTTTTATTTAGCCAGAAATCAAGACTGTAAGTATTATGCGCTTAAAAGCATTTTCAGGCCGAATGAGCAAATATGCTTGTTTCTGCCAAATGCAGCAAAATACTGAAAGGAAAGTGGGTTTGCCTTCATATTTGACCCAGAACAACTCAGTTCAGCATGGAAATATCATTGCAACAGCTTTTATTTAGCCAGAAATCAAGAGTGTAAGTTTTTATGCGCTTAAAAGCATTTTCAGGCCGAATGAGCAAATATGCTTGTTTCTGCCAAATGCAGCAAAATACTGAAAGGAAAGTGGGTTTGCCTTCATATTTGACCCAGAACAACTCAGTTCAGCATGGAAATATCATTGCAACAGCTTTTATTTAGCCAGAAATCAAGAGTGTAAGTTTTTATGCGCTTAAAAGCATTTTCAGGCCGAATGAGCTGATTTCTGCCAAATGCAGCAAAATACTGAAAGGAAAGTGGGTTTGCCTTCATATTTGACCCAGAACAACTCAGTTCAGCATGGAAATATCATTGCAACAGCTTTTATTTAGCCAGAAATCAAGAGTGTAAGTTTTTATGCGCTTAAAAGCATTTTCAGGCCGAATGAGCAAATATGCTTGTTTCTGCCAAATGCAGCAAAATACTGCAAGGAAAGTGGGTTTGCCTTTATATTTGACCCAGAACAACTCAGTTCAGCATGGAAATATCATTGCAACAGCTTTTATTTAGCCAGAAATCAAGACTGTAAGTTTTTATGCGCTTAAAAGCATTTTCAGGCCAAATGAGCTGATTTCTGCCAAATGCAGCAAAATACTGAAAGGAAAGTGGGTTTGCCTTCATATTTGACCCAGAACAACTCAGTTCAGCATGGAAATATCATTGCAACAGCTTTTATTTAGCCAGAAATCAAGAGTGTAAGTTTTTATGCGCTTAAAAGCATTTTCAGGCCGAATGAGCTGATTTCTGCCATATGCAGCAAAATACTGAAAGGAAAGTGGGTTTGCCTTCATATTTGACCCAGAACAACTCAGTTCAGCATGGAAATATCATTGCAACAGCTTTTATTTAGCCAGAAATCAAGAGTGTAAGTTTTTATGCGCTTAAAAGCATTTTCAGGCCGAATGAGCAAATATGCTTGTTTCTGCCAAATGCAGCAAAATACTGAAAGGAAAGTGGGTTTGCCTTCATATTTGACCCAGAACAACTCGGTTCAGCATGGAAATATCATTGCAACAGCTTTTATTTAGCCAGAAATCAAGACTGTAAGTTTTTATGCGCTTAAAAGCATTTTCAGGCCGAATGAGCAAATATGCTTGTTTCTGCCAAATGCAGCAAAATACTGAAAGGAAAGTGGGTTTGCCTTCATATTTGACCCAGAACAACTCAGTTCAGCATGGAAATATCATTGCAACAGCTTTTATTTAGCCAGAAATCAAGAGTGTAAGTTTTTATGCGCTTAAAAGCATTTTCAGGCCGAATGAGCTGATTTCTGCCAAATGCAGCAAAATACTGAAAGGAAAGTGGGTTTGCCTTCATATTTGACCCATAACAACTCGGTTCAGCATGGAAATATCATTGCAACAGCTTTTATTTAGCCAGAAATCAAGAGTGTAGGTTTTTATGCGCTTAAAAGCATTTTCAGGCCGAATGAGCAAATATGCTTGTTTCTGCCAAATGCAGCAAAATACTGAAAGGAAAGTGGGTTTGCCTTCATATTTGACCCAGAACAACTCAGTTCAGCATGGAAATATCATTGCAACAGCTTTTATTTAGCCAGAAATCAAGAGTGTAAGTTTTTATGCGCTTAAAAGCATTTTCAGGCCGAATGAGCAAATATGCTTGTTTCTGCCAAATGCAGCAAAATACTGAAAGGAAAGTGGGTTTGCCTTCATATTTGACCCAGATCAACTCAGCTCAGCATGGAAATATCATTGCAACAGCTTTTATTTAGCCAGAAATCAAGACTGTAAGTTTTTATGCGCTTAAAAGCATTTTCAGGCCGAATGAGCAAATATGCTTGTTTCTGCCAAATGCAGCAAAATACTGAAAGGAAAGTGGGTTTGCCTTCATATTTGACCCAGAACAACTCAGTTCAGCATGGAAATATCATTGCAACAGCTTTTATTTAGCCAGAAATCAAGAGTGTAAGTTTTTATGCGCTTAAAAGCATTTTCAGGCCGAATGAGCAAATATGCTTGTTTCTGCCAAATGCAGCAAAATACTGAAAGGAAAGTGGGTTTGCCTTCATATTTGACCCAGATCAACTCAGCTCAGCATGGAAATATCATTGCAACAGCTTTTATTTAGCCAGAAATCAAGACTGTAAGTTTTTATGCGCTTAAAAGCATTTTCAGGCCGAATGAGCAAATATGCTTGTTTCTGCCAAATGCAGCAAAATACTGAAAGGAAAGTGGGTTTGCCTTCATATTTGACCCAGAACAACTCAGTTCAGCATGGAAATATCATTGCAACAGCTTTTATTTAGCCAGAAATCAAGAGTGTAAGTTTTTATGCGCTTAAAAGCATTTTCAGGCCGAATGAGCAAATATGCTTGTTTCTGCCAAATGCAGCAAAATACTGCAAGGAAAGTGGGTTTGCCTTCATATTTGACCCAGAACAACTCAGTACAGCATGGAAATATCATTGCAACAGCTTTTATTTAGCCAGAAATCAAGAGTGTAAGTTTTTATGCGCTTAAAAGCATTTTCAGGCCGAATGAGCAAATATGCTTGTTTCTGCCAAATGCAGCAAAATACTGAAAGGAAAGTGGGTTTGCCTTCATATTTGACCCAGATCAACTCAGCTCAGCATGGAAATATCATTGCAACAGCTTTTATTTAGCCAGAAATCAAGACTGTAAGTTTTTATGCGCTTAAAAGCATTTTCAGGCCGAATGAGCTGATTTCTGCCAAATGCAGCAAAATACTGAAAGGAAAGTGGGTTTGCCTTCATATTTGACCCAGAACAACTCAGTTCAGCATGGAAATATCATTGCAACAGCTTTTATTTAGCCAGAAATCAAGAGTGTAAGTTTTTATGCGCTTAAAAGCATTTTCAGGCCGAATGAGCAAATATGCTTGTTTCTGCCAAATGCAGCAAAATACTGAAAGGAAAGTGGGTTTGCCTTCATATTTGACCTAGAACAACTCAGTTCAGCATGGAAATATCATTGCAACAGCTTTTATTTAGCCAGAAATCAAGAGTGTAAGTTTTTATGCGCTTAAAAGCATTTTCAGGCCGAATGAGCTGATTTCTGCCAAATGCAGCAAAATACTGAAAGGAAAGTGGGTTTGCCTTCATATTTGACCCAGAACAACTCAGTTCAGCATGGAAATATCACTGCAACAGATTTTATTTAGCCAGAAATCAAGAGTGTAAGTTTTTATGCGCTTAAAAGCATTTTCAGGCCGAATGAGCAAATATGCTTGTTTCTGCCAAATGCAGCAAAATACTGAAAGGAAAGTGGGTTTGCCTTCATATTTGACCCATAACAACTCGGTTCAGCATGGAAATATCATTGCAACAGCTTTTATTTAGCCAGAAATCAAGAGTGTAAGTTTTTATGCGCTTAAAAGCATTTTCAGGCCGAATGAGCAAATATGCTTGTTTCTGCCAAATGCAGCAAAATACTGAAAGGAAAGTGGGTTTGCCTTCATATTTGACCCAGAACAACTCAGTTCAGCATGGAAATATCATTGCAACAGCTTTTATTTAGCCAGAAATCAAGAGTGTAAGTTTTAATGCGCTTAAAAGCATTTTCAGGCCGAATGAGCAAATATGCTTGTTTCTGCCAAATGCAGCAAAATACTGAAAGGAAAGTGGGTTTGCCTTCATATTTGACCCAGATAAACTCAGCTCAGCATGGAAATATCATTGCAACAGCTTTTATTTAGCCAGAAATCAAGACTGTAAGTTTTTATGCGCTTAAAAGCATTTTCAGGCCGAATGAGCAAATATGCTTGTTTCTGCCAAATGCAGCAAAATACTGAAAGGAAAGTGGGTTTGCCTTCATATTTGACCCAGAACAACTCAGTACAGCATGGAAATATCATTGCAACAGCTTTTATTTAGCCAGAAATCAAGAGTGTAAGTTTTTATGCGCTTAAAAGCATTTTCAGGCCGAATGAGCAAATATGCTTGTTTCTGCCAAATGCAGCAAAATACTGAAAGGAAAGTGGGTTTGCCTTCATATTTGACCCAGATCAACTCAGCTCAGCATGGAAATATCATTGCAACAGCTTTTATTTAGCCAGAAATCAAGACTGTAAGTTTTTATGCGCTTAAAAGCATTTTCAGGCCGAATGAGCTGATTTCTGCCAAATGCAGCAAAATACTGAAAGGAAAGTGGGTTTGCCTTCATATTTGACCCAGAACAACTCAGTTCAGCATGGAAATATCATTGCAACAGCTTTTATTTAGCCAGAAATCAAGAGTGTAAGTTTTTATGCGCTTAAAAGCATTTTCAGGCCGAATGAGCAAATATGCTTGTTTCTGCCAAATGCAGCAAAATACTGAAAGGAAAGTGGGTTTGCCTTCATATTTGACCTAGAACAACTCAGTTCAGCATGGAAATATCATTGCAACAGCTTTTATTTAGCCAGAAATCAAGAGTGTAAGTTTTTATGCGCTTAAAAGCATTTTCAGGCCGAATGAGCTGATTTCTGCCAAATGCAGCAAAATACTGAAAGGAAAGTGGGTTTGCCTTCATATTTGACCCAGAACAACTCAGTTCAGCATGGAAATATCATTGCAACAGCTTTTATTTAGCCAGAAATCAAGAGTGTAAGTTTTTATGCGATTAAAAGCATTTTCAGGCCGAATGAGCAAATATGCTTGTTTCTGCCAAATGCAGCAAAATACTGAAAGGAAAGTGGGTTTGCCTTCATATTTGACCCAGATCAACTCAGCTCAGCATGGAAATATCATTGCAACAGCTTTTATTTAGCCAGAAATCAAGACTGTAAGTTTTTATGCGCTTAAAAGCATTTTCAGGCCGAATGAGCAAATATGCTTGTTTCTGCCAAATGCAGCAAAATACTGAAAGGAAAGTGGGTTTGCCTTCATATTTGACCCAGAACAACTCAGTTCAGCATGGAAATATCATTGCAACAGCTTTTATTTAGCCAGAAATCAAGAATGTAAGTTTTTATGCGCTTAAAAGCATTTTCAGGCCGAATGAGCAAATATGCTTGTTTCTGCCAAATGCAGCAAAATACTGCAAGGAAAGTGGGTTTGCCTTCATATTTGACCCAGAACAACTCAGTACAGCATGGAAATATCATTGCAACAGCTTTTATTTAGCCAGAAATCAAGAGTGTAAGTTTTTATGCGCTTAAAAGCATTTTCAGGCCGAATGAGCAAATATGCTTGTTTCTGCCAAATGCAGCAAAATACTGAAAGGAAAGTGGGTTTGCCTTCATATTTGACCCAGATCAACTCAGCTCAGCATGGAAATATCATTGCAACAGCTTTTATTTAGCCAGAAATCAAGACTGTAAGTTTTTATGCGCTTAAAAGCATTTTCAGGCCGAATGAGCTGATTTCTGCCAAATGCAGCAAAATACTGAAAGGAAAGTGGGTTTGCCTTCATATTTGACCCAGAACAACTCAGTTCAGCATGGAAATATCATTGCAACAGCTTTTATTTAGCCAGAAATCAAGAGTGTAAGTTTTTATGCGCTTAAAAGCATTTTCAGGCCGAATGAGCAAATATGCTTGTTTCTGCCAAATGCAGCAAAATACTGAAAGGAAAGTGGGTTTGCCTTCATATTTGACCCAGATCAACTCAGCTCAGCATGGAAATATCATTGCAACAGCTTTTATTTAGCCAGAAATCAAGACTGTAAGTTTTTATGCGCTTAAAAGCATTTTCAGGCCGAATGAGCTGATTTCTGCCAAATGCAGCAAAATACTGAAAGGAAAGTGGGTTTGCCTTCATATTTGACCCAGAACAACTCAGTTCAGCATGGAAATATCATTGCAACAGCTTTTATTTAGCCAGAAATCAAGAGTGTAAGTTTTTATGCGCTTAAAAGCATTTTCAGGCCGAATGAGCAAATATGCTTGTTTCTGCCAAATGCAGCAAAATACTGAAAGGAAAGTGGGTTTGCCTTCATATTTGACCTAGAACAACTCAGTTCAGCATGGAAATATCATTGCAACAGCTTTTATTTAGCCAGAAATCAAGAGTGTAAGTTTTTATGCGCTTAAAAGCATTTTCAGGCCGAATGAGCTGATTTCTGCCAAATGCAGCAAAATACTGAAAGGAAAGTGGGTTTGCCTTCATATTTGACCCAGAACAACTCAGTTCAGCATGGAAATATCACTGCAACAGATTTTATTTAGCCAGAAATCAAGAGTGTAAGTTTTTATGCGCTTAAAAGCATTTTCAGGCCGAATGAGCAAATATGCTTGTTTCTGCCAAATGCAGCAAAATACTGAAAGGAAAGTGGGTTTGCCTTCATATTTGACCCATAACAACTCGGTTCAGCATGGAAATATCATTGCAACAGCTTTTATTTAGCCAGAAATCAAGAGTGTAAGTTTTTATGCGCTTAAAAGCATTTTCAGGCCGAATGAGCAAATATGCTTGTTTCTGCCAAATGCAGCAAAATACTGAAAGGAAAGTGGGTTTGCCTTCATATTTGACCCAGAACAACTCAGTTCAGCATGGAAATATCATTGCAACAGCTTTTATTTAGCCAGAAATCAAGAGTGTAAGTTTTAATGCGCTTAAAAGCATTTTCAGGCCGAATGAGCAAATATGCTTGTTTCTGCCAAATGCAGCAAAATACTGAAAGGAAAGTGGGTTTGCCTTCATATTTGACCCAGATCAACTCAGCTCAGCATGGAAATATCATTGCAACAGCTTTTATTTAGCCAGAAATCAAGAGTGTAAGTTTTTATGCGCTTAAAAGCATTTTCAGGCCGAATGAGCAAATATGCTTGTTTCTGCCAAATGCAGCAAAATACTGAAAGGAAAGTGGGTTTGCCTTCATATTTGACCCAGATCAACTCAGCTCAGCATGGAAATATCATTGCAACAGCTTTTATTTAGCCAGAAATCAAGACTGTAAGTTTTTATGCGCTTAAAAGCATTTTCAGGCCGAATGAGCTGATTTCTGCCAAATGCAGCAAAATACTGAAAGGAAAGTGGGTTTGCCTTCATATTTGACCCAGAACAACTCAGTTCAGCATGGAAATATCATTGCAACAGCTTTTATTTAGCCAGAAATCAAGAGTGTAAGTTTTTATGCGCTTAAAAGCATTTTCAGGCCGAATGAGCAAATATGCTTGTTTCTGCCAAATGCAGCAAAATACTGAAAGGAAAGTGGGTTTGCCTTCATATTTGACCTAGAACAACTCAGTTCAGCATGGAAATATCATTGCAACAGCTTTTATTTAGCCAGAAATCAAGAGTGTAAGTTTTTATGCGCTTAAAAGCATTTTCAGGCCGAATGAGCTGATTTCTGCCAAATGCAGCAAAATACTGAAAGGAAAGTGGGTTTGCCTTCATATTTGACCCAGAACAACTCAGTTCAGCATGGAAATATCATTGCAACAGCTTTTATTTAGCCAGAAATCAAGAGTGTAAGTTTTTATGCGCTTAAAAGCATTTTCAGGCCGAATGAGCAAATATGCTTGTTTCTGCCAAATGCAGCAAAATACTGAAAGGAAAGTGGGTTTGCCTTCATATTTGACCCAGATCAACTCAGCTCAGCATGGAAATATCATTGCAACAGCTTTTATTTAGCCAGAAATCAAGACTGTAAGTTTTTATGCGCTTAAAAGCATTTTCAGGCCGAATGAGCAAATATGCTTGTTTCTGCCAAATGCAGCAAAATACTGAAAGGAAAGTGGGTTTGCCTTCATATTTGACCCAGAACAACTCAGTTCAGCATGGAAATATCATTGCAACAGCTTTTATTTAGCCAGAAATCAAGAGTGTAAGTTTTTATGCGCTTAAAAGCATTTTCAGGCCGAATGAGCAAATATGCTTGTTTCTGCCAAATGCAGCAAAATACTGCAAGGAAAGTGGGTTTGCCTTCATATTTGACCCAGAACAACTCAGTACAGCATGGAAATATCATTGCAACAGCTTTTATTTAGCCAGAAATCAAGAGTGTAAGTTTTTATGCGCTTAAAAGCATTTTCAGGCCGAATGAGCAAATATGCTTGTTTCTGCCAAATGCAGCAAAATACTGAAAGGAAAGTGGGTTTGCCTTCATATTTGACCCAGATCAACTCAGCTCAGCATGGAAATATCATTGCAACAGCTTTTATTTAGCCAGAAATCAAGACTGTAAGTTTTTATGCGCTTAAAAGCATTTTCAGGCCGAATGAGCTGATTTCTGCCAAATGCAGCAAAATACTGAAAGGAAAGTGGGTTTGCCTTCATATTTGACCCAGAACAACTCAGTTCAGCATGGAAATATCATTGCAACAGCTTTTATTTAGCCAGAAATCAAGAGTGTAAGTTTTTATGCGTTTAAAAGCATTTTCAGGCCGAATGAGCAAATATGCTTGTTTCTGCCAAATGCAGCAAAATACTGAAAGGAAAGTGGGTTTGCCTTCATATTTGACCCATAACAACTCGGTTCAGCATGGAAATATCATTGCAACAGCTTTTATTTAGCCAGAAATCAAGAGTGTAAGTTTTTATGCGCTTAAAAGCATTTTCAGGCCGAATGAGCAAATATGCTTGTTTCTGCCAAATGCAGCAAAATACTGAAAGGAAAGTGGGTTTGCCTTCATATTTGACCCAGAACAACTCAGTTCAGCATGGAAATATCATTGCAACAGCTTTTATTTAGCCAGAAATCAAGAGTGTAAGTTTTAATGCGCTTAAAAGCATTTTCAGGCCGAATGAGCAAATATGCTTGTTTCTGCCAAATGCAGCAAAATACTGAAAGGAAAGTGGGTTTGCCTTCATATTTGACCCAGATCAACTCAGCTCAGCATGGAAATATCATTGCAACAGCTTTTATTTAGCCAGAAATCAAGACTGTAAGTTTTTATGCGCTTAAAAGCATTTTCAGGCCGAATGAGCAAATATGCTTGTTTCTGCCAAATGCAGCAAAATACTGAAAGGAAAGTGGGTTTGCCTTCATATTTGACCCAGAACAACTCAGTACAGCATGGAAATATCATTGCAACAGCTTTTATTTAGCCAGAAATCAAGAGTGTAAGTTTTTATGCGCTTAAAAGCATTTTCAGGCCGAATGAGCAAATATGCTTGTTTCTGCCAAATGCAGCAAAATACTGAAAGGAAAGTGGGTTTGCCTTCATATTTGACCCAGATCAACTCAGCTCAGCATGGAAATATCATTGCAACAGCTTTTATTTAGCCAGAAATCAAGACTGTAAGTTTTTATGCGCTTAAAAGCATTTTCAGGCCGAATGAGCTGATTTCTGCCAAATGCAGCAAAATACTGAAAGGAAAGTGGGTTTGCCTTCATATTTGACCCAGAACAACTCAGTTCAGCATGGAAATATCATTGCAACAGCTTTTATTTAGCCAGAAATCAAGAGTGTAAGTTTTTATGCGCTTAAAAGCATTTTCAGGCCGAATGAGCAAATATGCTTGTTTCTGCCAAATGCAGCAAAATACTGAAAGGAAAGTGGGTTTGCCTTCATATTTGACCTAGAACAACTCAGTTCAGCATGGAAATATCATTGCAACAGCTTTTATTTAGCCAGAAATCAAGAGTGTAAGTTTTTATGCGCTTAAAAGCATTTTCAGGCCGAATGAGCTGATTTCTGCCAAATGCAGCAAAATACTGAAAGGAAAGTGGGTTTGCCTTCATATTTGACCCAGAACAACTCAGTTCAGCATGGAAATATCATTGCAACAGCTTTTATTTAGCCAGAAATCAAGAGTGTAAGTTTTTATGCGCTTAAAAGCATTTTCAGGCCGAATGAGCAAATATGCTTGTTTCTGCCAAATGCAGCAAAATACTGAAAGGAAAGTGGGTTTGCCTTCATATTTGACCCAGAACAACTCAGTTCAGCATGGAAATATCATTGCAACAGCTTTTATTTAGCCAGAAATCAAGAGTGTAAGTTTTTATGCGCTTAAAAGCATTTTCAGGCCGAATGAGCAAATATGCTTGTTTCTGCCAAATGCAGCAAAATACTGCAAGGAAAGTGGGTTTGCCTTCATATTTGACCCAGAACAACTCACTTCAGCATGGAAATATCATTGCAACAGCTTTTATTTAGCCAGAAATCAAGAGTGTAAGTTTTTATGCGCTTAAAAGCATTTTCAGGCCGAATGAGCAAATATGCTTGTTTCTGCCAAATGCAGCAAAATACTGAAAGGAAAGTGGGTTTGCCTTCATATTTGACCCAGAACAACTCGGTTCTGCATGGAAATATCATTGCAACAGCTTTTATTTAGCCAGAAATCAAGAGTGTAAGTTTTTATGCGCTTAAAAGCATTTACAGGCCGAATGAGCAAATATGCTTGTTTCTGCCAAATGCAGCAAAATACTGAAAGGAAAGTGGGTTTGCCTTCATATTTGACCCAGAACAACTCAGTTCAGCATGGAAATATCATTGCAACAGCTTTTATTTAGCCAGAAATCAAGAGTGTAAGTTTTTATGCGCTTAAAAGCATTTTCAGGCCGAATGAGCTGATTTCTGCCAAATGCAGCAAAATACTGAAAGGAAAGTGGGTTTGCCTTCATATTTGACCCAGAACAACTCAGTTCAGCATGGAAATATCATTGCAACAGCTTTTATTTAGCCAGAAATCAAGAGTGTAAGTTTTTATGCGCTTAAAAGCATTTTCAGGCCGAATGAGCAAATATGCTTGTTTCTGCCAAATGCAGCAAAATACTGCAAGGAAAGTGGGTTTGCCTTTATATTTGACCCAGAACAACTCAGTTCAGCATGGAAATATCATTGCAACAGCTTTTATTTAGCCAGAAATCAAGACTGTAAGTTTTTATGCGCTTAAAAGCATTTTCAGGCCGAATGAGCTGATTTCTGCCAAATGCAGCAAAATACTGAAAGGAAAGTGGGTTTGCCTTCATATTTGACCCAGAACAACTCAGTTCAGCATGGAAATATCATTGCAACAGCTTTTATTTAGCCAGAAATCAAGAGTGTAAGTTTTTATGCGCTTAAAAGCATTTTCAGGCCGAATGAGCTGATTTCTGCCATATGCAGCAAAATACTGAAAGGAAAGTGGGTTTGCCTTCATATTTGACCCAGAACAACTCGGTTCAGCATGGAAATATCATTGCAACAGCTTTTATTTAGCCAGAAATCAAGAGTGTAAGTTTTTATGCGCTTAAAAGCATTTTCAGGCCGAATGAGCAAATATGCTTGTTTCTGCCAAATGCAGCAAAATACTGAAAGGAAAGTGGGTTTGCCTTCATATTTGACCCAGAACAACTCGGTTCAGCATGGAAATATCATTGCAACAGCTTTTATTTAGCCAGAAATCAAGACTGTAAGTTTTTATGCGCTTAAAAGCATTTTCAGGCCGAATGAGCAAATATGCTTGTTTCTGCCAAATGCAGCAAAATACTGAAAGGAAAGTGGGTTTGCCTTCATATTTGACCCAGAACAACTCAGTTCAGCATGGAAATATCATTGCAACAGCTTTTATTTAGCCAGAAATCAAGAGTGTAAGTTTTTATGCGCTTAAAAGCATTTTCAGGCCGAATGAGCTGATTTCTGCCAAATGCAGCAAAATACTGAAAGGAAAGTGGGTTTGCCTTCATATTTGACCCATAACAACTCGGTTCAGCATGGAAATATCATTGCAACAGCTTTTATTTAGCCAGAAATCAAGAGTGTAGGTTTTTATGCGCTTAAAAGCATTTTCAGGCCGAATGAGCAAATATGCTTGTTTCTGCCAAATGCAGCAAAATACTGAAAGGAAAGTGGGTTTGCCTTCATATTTGACCCAGAACAACTCAGTTCAGCATGGAAATATCATTGCAACAGCTTTTATTTAGCCAGAAATCAAGAGTGTAAGTTTTTATGCGCTTAAAAGCATTTTCAGGCCGAATGAGCAAATATGCTTGTTTCTGCCAAATGCAGCAAAATACTGAAAGGAAAGTGGGTTTGCCTTCATATTTGACCCAGAACAACTCAGTTCAGCATGGAAATATCATTGCAACAGCTTTTATTTAGCCAGAAATCAAGAGTGTAAGTTTTTATGCGCTTAAAAGCATTTTCAGGACGAATGAGCAAATATGCTTGTTTCTGCCAAATGCAGCAAAATACTGAAAGGAAAGTGGGTTTGCCTTCATATTTGACCCAGATCAACTCAGCTCAGCATGGAAATATCATTGCAACAGCTTTTATTTAGCCAGAAATCAAGACTGTAAGTTTTTATGCGCTTAAAAGCATTTTCAGGCCGAATGAGCAAATATGCTTGTTTCTGCCAAATGCAGCAAAATACTGAAAGGAAAGTGGGTTTGCCTTCATATTTGACCCAGAACAACTCAGTTCAGCATGGAAATATCATTGCAACAGCTTTTATTTAGCCAGAAATCAAGAGTGTAAGTTTTTATGCGCTTAAAAGCATTTTCAGGCCGAATGAGCAAATATGCTTGTTTCTGCCAAATGCAGCAAAATACTGCAAGGAAAGTGGGTTTGCCTTCATATTTGACCCAGAACAACTCAGTACAGCATGGAAATATCATTGCAACAGCTTTTATTTAGCCAGAAATCAAGAGTGTAAGTTTTTATGCGCTTAAAAGCATTTTCAGGCCGAATGAGCAAATATGCTTGTTTCTGCCAAATGCAGCAAAATACTGAAAGGAAAGTGGGTTTGCCTTCATATTTGACCCAGATCAACTCAGCTCAGCATGGAAATATCATTGCAACAGCTTTTATTTAGCCAGAAATCAAGAGTGTAAGTTTTTATGCGCTTAAAAGCATTTTCAGGCCGAATGAGCTGATTTCTGCCAAATGCAGCAAAATACTGAAAGGAAAGTGGGTTTGCCTTCATATTTGACCCAGAACAACTCAGTTCAGCATGGAAATATCACTGCAACAGATTTTATTTAGCCAGAAATCAAGAGTGTAAGTTTTTATGCGCTTAAAAGCATTTTCAGGCCGAATGAGCAAATATGCTTGTTTCTGCCAAATGCAGCAAAATACTGAAAGGAAAGTGGGTTTGCCTTCATATTTGACCCAGAACAACTCAGTTCAGCATGGAAATATCATTGCAACAGCTTTTATTTAGCCAGAAATCAAGAGTGTAAGTTTTAATGCGCTTAAAAGCATTTTCAGGCCGAATGAGCAAATATGCTTGTTTCTGCCAAATGCAGCAAAATACTGAAAGGAAAGTGGGTTTGCCTTCATATTTGACCCAGATCAACTCAGCTCAGCATGGAAATATCATTGCAACAGCTTTTATTTAGCCAGAAATCAAGACTGTAAGTTTTTATGCGCTTAAAAGCATTTTCAGGCCGAATGAGCAAATATGCTTGTTTCTGCCAAATGCAGCAAAATACTGAAAGGAAAGTGGGTTTGCCTTCATATTTGACCCAGAACAACTCAGTACAGCATGGAAATATCATTGCAACAGCTTTTATTTAGCCAGAAATCAAGAGTGTAAGTTTTTATGCGCTTAAAAGCATTTTCAGGCCGAATGAGCAAATATGCTTGTTTCTGCCAAATGCAGCAAAATACTGAAAGGAAAGTGGGTTTGCCTTCATATTTGACCCAGATCAACTCAGCTCAGCATGGAAATATCATTGCAACAGCTTTTATTTAGCCAGAAATCAAGACTGTAAGTTTTTATGCGCTTAAAAGCATTTTCAGGCCGAATGAGCTGATTTCTGCCAAATGCAGCAAAATACTGAAAGGAAAGTGGGTTTGCCTTCATATTTGACCCAGAACAACTCAGTTCAGCATGGAAATATCATTGCAACAGCTTTTATTTAGCCAGAAATCAAGAGTGTAAGTTTTTATGCGCTTAAAAGCATTTTCAGGCCGAATGAGCAAATATGCTTGTTTCTGCCAAATGCAGCAAAATACTGAAAGGAAAGTGGGTTTGCCTTCATATTTGACCTAGAACAACTCAGTTCAGCATGGAAATATCATTGCAACAGCTTTTATTTAGCCAGAAATCAAGAGTGTAAGTTTTTATGCGCTTAAAAGCATTTTCAGGCCGAATGAGCTGATTTCTGCCAAATGCAGCAAAATACTGAAAGGAAAGTGGGTTTGCCTTCATATTTGACCCAGAACAACTCAGTTCAGCATGGAAATATCATTGCAACAGCTTTTATTTAGCCAGAAATCAAGAGTGTAAGTTTTTATGCGCTTAAAAGCATTTTCAGGCCGAATGAGCAAATATGCTTGTTTCTGCCAAATGCAGCAAAATACTGAAAGGAAAGTGGGTTTGCCTTCATATTTGACCCAGATCAACTCAGCTCAGCATGGAAATATCATTGCAACAGCTTTTATTTAGCCAGAAATCAAGACTGTAAGTTTTTATGCGCTTAAAAGCATTTTCAG
The DNA here is from genome assembly GCF_033026475.1 of Channa argus. Lineage (NCBI taxonomy): Eukaryota > Metazoa > Chordata > Actinopteri > Anabantiformes > Channidae > Channa > Channa argus. The sequence continues at coordinate 35,138 of NW_027125222.1, forward strand.
GCCGAATGAGCAAATATGCTTGTTTCTGCCAAATGCAGCAAAATACTGAAAGGAAAGTGGGTTTGCCTTCATATTTGACCCAGAACAACTCAGTTCAGCATGGAAATATCATTGCAACAGCTTTTATTTAGCCAGAAATCAAGAGTGTAAGTTTTTATGCGCTTAAAAGCATTTTCAGGCCGAATGAGCAAATATGCTTGTTTCTGCCAAATGCAGCAAAATACTGCAAGGAAAGTGGGTTTGCCTTCATATTTGACCCAGAACAACTCAGTTCAGCATGGAAATATCATTGCAACAGCTTTTATTTAGCCAGAAATCAAGAGTGTAAGTTTTTATGCGCTTAAAAGCATTTTCAGGCCGAATGAGCAAATATGCTTGTTTCTGCCAAATGCAGCAAAATACTGAAAGGAAAGTGGGTTTGCCTTCATATTTGACCCAGATCAACTCAGCTCAGCATGGAAATATCATTGCAACAGCTTTTATTTAGCCAGAAATCAAGACTGTAAGTTTTTATGCGCTTAAAAGCATTTTCAGGCCGAATGAGCTGATTTCTGCCAAATGCAGCAAAATACTGAAAGGAAAGTGGGTTTGCCTTCATATTTGACCCAGAACAACTCAGTTCAGCATGGAAATATCATTGCAACAGCTTTTATTTAGCCAGAAATCAAGAGTGTAAGTTTTTATGCGCTTAAAAGCATTTTCAGGCCGAATGAGCAAATATGCTTGTTTCTGCCAAATGCAGCAAAATACTGAAAGGAAAGTGGGTTTGCCTTCATATTTGACCTAGAACAACTCAGTTCAGCATGGAAATATCATTGCAACAGCTTTTATTTAGCCAGAAATCAAGAGTGTAAGTTTTTATGCGCTTAAAAGCATTTTCAGGCCGAATGAGCTGATTTCTGCCAAATGCAGCAAAATACTGAAAGGAAAGTGGGTTTGCCTTCATATTTGACCCAGAACAACTCAGTTCAGCATGGAAATATCACTGCAACAGATTTTATTTAGCCAGAAATCAAGAGTGTAAGTTTTTATGCGCTTAAAAGCATTTTCAGGCCGAATGAGCAAATATGCTTGTTTCTGCCAAATGCAGCAAAATACTGAAAGGAAAGTGGGTTTGCCTTCATATTTGACCCATAACAACTCGGTTCAGCATGGAAATATCATTGCAACAGCTTTTATTTAGCCAGAAATCAAGACTGTAAGTTTTTATGCGCTTAAAAGCATTTTCAGGCCGAATGAGCAAATATGCTTGTTTCTGCCAAATGCAGCAAAATACTGAAAGGAAAGTGGGTTTGCCTTCATATTTGACCCAGAACAACTCAGTTCAGCATGGAAATATCATTGCAACAGCTTTTATTTAGCCAGAAATCAAGAGTGTAAGTTTTAATGCGCTTAAAAGCATTTTCAGGCCGAATGAGCAAATATGCTTGTTTCTGCCAAATGCAGCAAAATACTGAAAGGAAAGTGGGTTTGCCTTCATATTTGACCCAGATCAACTCAGCTCAGCATGGAAATATCATTGCAACAGCTTTTATTTAGCCAGAAATCAAGACTGTAAGTTTTTATGCGCTTAAAAGCATTTTCAGGCCGAATGAGCAAATATGCTTGTTTCTGCCAAATGCAGCAAAATACTGAAAGGAAAGTGGGTTTGCCTTCATATTTGACCCAGAACAACTCAGTACAGCATGGAAATATCATTGCAACAGCTTTTATTTAGCCAGAAATCAAGAGTGTAAGTTTTTATGCGCTTAAAAGCATTTTCAGGCCGAATGAGCAAATATGCTTGTTTCTGCCAAATGCAGCAAAATACTGAAAGGAAAGTGGGTTTGCCTTCATATTTGACCCAGATCAACTCAGCTCAGCATGGAAATATCATTGCAACAGCTTTTATTTAGCCAGAAATCAAGACTGTAAGTTTTTATGCGCTTAAAAGCATTTTCAGGCCGAATGAGCTGATTTCTGCCAAATGCAGCAAAATACTGAAAGGAAAGTGGGTTTGCCTTCATATTTGACCCAGAACAACTCAGTTCAGCATGGAAATATCATTGCAACAGCTTTTATTTAGCCAGAAATCAAGAGTGTAAGTTTTTATGCGCTTAAAAGCATTTTCAGGCCGAATGAGCAAATATGCTTGTTTCTGCCAAATGCAGCAAAATACTGAAAGGAAAGTGGGTTTGCCTTCATATTTGACCTAGACCAACTCAGTTCAGCATGGAAATATCATTGCAACAGCTTTTATTTAGCCAGAAATCAAGAGTGTAAGTTTTTATGCGCTTAAAAGCATTTTCAGGCCGAATGAGCTGATTTCTGCCAAATGCAGCAAAATACTGAAAGGAAAGTGGGTTTGCCTTCATATTTGACCCAGAACAACTCAGTTCAGCATGGAAATATCATTGCAACAGCTTTTATTTAGCCAGAAATCAAGAGTGTAAGTTTTTATGCGCTTAAAAGCATTTTCAGGCCGAATGAGCAAATATGCTTGTTTCTGCCAAATGCAGCAAAATACTGAAAGGAAAGTGGGTTTGCCTTCATATTTGACCCAGAACAACTCAGTTCAGCATGGAAATATCATTGCAACAGCTTTTATTTAGCCAGAAATCAAGAGTGTAAGTTTTTATGCGCTTAAAAGCATTTTCAGGCCGAATGAGCAAATATGCTTGTTTCTGCCAAATGCAGCAAAATACTGCAAGGAAAGTGGGTTTGCCTTCATATTTGACCCAGGACAACTCACTTGAGCATGGAAATATCATTGCAACAGCTTTTATTTAGCCAGAAATCAAGAGTGTAAGTTTTTATGCGCTTAAAAGCATTTTCAGGCCGAATGAGCAAATATGCTTGTTTCTGCCAAATGCAGCAAAATACTGAAAGGAAAGTGGGTTTGCCTTCATATTTGACCCAGAACAACTCGGTTCTGCATGGAAATATCATTGCAACAGCTTTTATTTAGCCAGAAATCAAGAGTGTAAGTTTTTATGCGCTTAAAAGCATTTACAGGCCGAATGAGCAAATATGCTTGTTTCTGCCAAATGCAGCAAAATACTGAAAGGAAAGTGGGTTTGCCTTCATATTTGACCCAGAACAACTCAGTTCAGCATGGAAATATCATTGCAACACCTTTAATTTAGCCAGAAATCAAGAGTGTAAGTTTTTATGCGCTTAAAAGCATTTTCAGGCCGAATGAGCAAATATGCTTGTTTCTGCCAAATGCAGCAAAATACTGAAAGGAAAGTGGGTTTGCCTTCATATTTGACCCAGAACAACTCAGTTCAGCATGGAAATATCATTGCAACAGCTTTTATTTAGCCAGAAATCAAGAGTGTAAGTTTTTATGCGCTTAAAAGCATTTTCAGGCCGAATGAGCAAATATGCTTGTTTCTGCCAAATGCAGCAAAATACTGAAAGGAAAGTGGGTTTGCCTTCATATTTGACCCAGAACAACTCAGTTCAGCATGGAAATATCATTGCAACAGCTTTTATTTAGCCAGAAATCAAGAGTGTACGTTTTTATGCGCTTAAAAGTATTTTCAGGTCGAATGAGCAAATATGCTTGGTTCTGCCAAATGCAGCAAAATACTGAAAGGAAATTGGGTTTGCCTTCATATTTGACCCAGAACAACTCAGTTCAGCATGGAAATATCATTGCAACAGCTTTTATTTAGCCAGAAATCAAGAGTGTAAGTTTTTATGCGCTTAAAAGCATTTTCAGGCCGAATGAGCTGATTTCTGCCAAATGCAGCAAAATACTGAAAGGAAAGTGGGTTTGCCTTCATATTTGACCCAGAACAACTCAGTTCAGCATGGAAATATCATTGCAACAGCTTTTATTTAGCCAGAAATCAAGAGTGTAAGTTTTTATGCGCTTAAAAGCATTTTCAGGCCGAATGAGCAAATATGCTTGTTTCTGCCAAATGCAGCAAAATACTGAAAGGAAAGTGGGTTTGCCTTCATATTTGACCCAGAACAACTCAGTTCAGCATGGAAATATCATTGCAACAGCTTTTATTTAGCCAGAAATCAAGAGTGTAGGTTTTTATGCCCTTAAAAGCATTTTCAGGCCGAATGAGCAAATATGCTTGTTTCTGCCAAATGCAGCAAAATACTGAAAGGAAAGTGGGTTTGCCTTCATATTTGACCCAGAACAACTCAGTTCAGCATGGAAATATCATTGCAACAGCTTTTATTTAGCCAGAAATCAAGAGTGTAAGTTTTTATGCGCTTAAAAGCATTTTCAGGCCGAATGAGCAAATATGCTTGTTTCTGCCAAATGCAGCAAAATACTGAAAGGAAAGTGGGTTTGCCTTCATATTTGACCCAGAACAACTCAGTTCAGCATGGAAATATCATTGCAACAGCTTTTATTTAGCCAGAAATCAAGAGTGTAAGTTTTTATGCGCTTAAAAGCATTTTCAGGCCGAATGAGCTGATTTCTGCCAAATGCAGCAAAATACTGAAAGGAAAGTGGGTTTGCCTTCATATTTGACCCATAACAACTCGGTTCAGCATGGAAATATCATTGCAACAGCTTTTATTTAGCCAGAAATCAAGACTGTAAGTTTTTATGCGCTTAAAAGCATTTTCAGGCCGAATGAGCAAATATGCTTGTTTCTGCCAAATGCAGCAAAATACTGAAAGGAAAGTGGGTTTGCCTTCATATTTGACCCAGAACAACTCGGTTCAGCATGGAAATATCATTGCAACAGCTTTTATTTAGCCAGAAATCAAGAGTGTAAGTTTTTATGCGCTTAAAAGCATTTTCAGGCCGAATGAGCAAATATGCTTGTTTCTGCCAAATGCAGCAAAATACTGAAAGGAAAGTGGGTTTGCCTTCATATTTGACCCAGAACAACTCAGTTCAGCATGGAAATATCATTGCAACAGCTTTTATTTAGCCAGAAATCAAGAGTGTAAGTTTTTATGCGCTTAAAAGCATTTTCAGGCCGAATGAGCTGATTTCTGCCAAATGCAGCAAAATACTGAAAGGAAAGTGGGTTTGCCTTCATATTTGACACAGAACAACTCAGTTCAGCATGGAAATATCATTGCAACAGCTTTTATTTAGCCAGAAATCAAGAGTGTAAGTTTTTATGCGCTTAAAAGCATTTTCAGGCCGAATGAGCAAATATGCTTGTTTCTGCCAAATGCAGCAAAATACTGAAAGGAAAGTGGGTTTGCCTTCATATTTGACCCAGAACAACTCAGTTCAGCATGGAAATATCATTGCAACAGCTTTTATTTAGCCAGAAATCAAGAGTGTAAGTTTTTATGCGCTTAAAAGCATTTTCAGGCCGAATGAGCTGATTTCTGCCAAATGCAGCAAAATACTGAAAGGAAAGTGGGTTTGCCTTCATATTTGACCCATAACAACTCGGTTCAGCATGGAAATATCATTGCAACAGCTTTTATTTAGCCAGAAATCAAGACTGTAAGTTTTTATGCGCTTAAAAGCATTTTCAGGCCGAATGAGCAAATATGCTTGTTTCTGCCAAATGCAGCAAAATACTGAAAGGAAAGTGGGTTTGCCTTCATATTTGACCCAGAACAACTCAGTTCAGCATGGAAATATCATTGCAACAGCTTTTATTTAGCCAGAAATCAAGAGTGTAAGTTTTTATGCGCTTAAAAGCATTTTCAGGCCGAATGAGCAAATATGCTTGTTTCTGCCAAATGCAGCAAAATACTGAAAGGAAAGTGGGTTTGCCTTCATATTTGACCCAGAACAACTCGGTTCAGCATGGAAATATCATTGCAACAGCTTTTATTTAGCCAGAAATCAAGAGTGTAAGTTTTTATGCGCTTAAAAGCATTTTCAGGCCGAATGGGCTGATTTCTGCCAAATGCAGCAAAATACTGAAAGGAAAGTGGGTTTGCCTTCATATTTGACCCAGAACAACTCAGTTCAGCATGGAAATATCATTGCAACAGCTTTTATTTAGCCAGAAATCAAGAGTGTAAGTTTTTATGCGCTTAAAAGCATTTTCAGGCCGAATGAGCAAATATGCTTGTTTCTGCCAAATGCAGCAAAATACTGAAAGGAAAGTGGGTTTGCCTTCATATTTGACCCAGAACAACTCAGTTCAGCATGGAAATATCATTGCAACAGCTTTTATTTAGCCAGAAATCAAGAGTGTAAGTTTTTATGCGCTTAAAAGCATTTTCAGGCCGAATGAGCTGATTTCTGCCAAATGCAGCAAAATACTGAAAGGAAAGTGGGTTTGCCTTCATATTTGACCCAGAACAACTCAGCTCAGCATGGAAATATCATTGCAACAGCTTTTATTTAGCCAGAAATCAAGACTGTAAGTTTTTATGCGCTTAAAAGCATTTTCAGGCCGAATGAGCAAATATGCTTGTTTCTGCCAAATGCAGCAAAATACTGAAAGGAAAGTGGGTTTGCCTTCATATTTGACCCAGAACAACTCAGTACAGCATGGAAATATCATTGCAACAGCTTTTATTTAGCCAGAAATCAAGAGTGTAAGTTTTTATGCGCTTAAAAGCATTTTCAGGCCGAATGAGCAAATATGCTTGTTTCTGCCAAATGCAGCAAAATACTGAAAGGAAAGTGGGTTTGCCTTCATATTTGACCCAGATCAACTCAGCTCAGCATGGAAATATCATTGCAACAGCTTTTATTTAGCCAGAAATCAAGACTGTAAGTTTTTATGCGCTTAAAAGCATTTTCAGGCCGAATGAGCTGATTTCTGCCAAATGCAGCAAAATACTGAAAGGAAAGTGGGTTTGCCTTCATATTTGACCCAGAACAACTCAGTTCAGCATGGAAATATCATTGCAACAGCTTTTATTTAGCCAGAAATCAAGAGTGTAAGTTTTTATGCGCTTAAAAGCATTTTCAGGCCGAATGAGCAAATATGCTTGTTTCTGCCAAATGCAGCAAAATACTGAAAGGAAAGTGGGTTTGCCTTCATATTTGACCCAGAACAACTCAGTTCAGCATGGAAATATCATTGCAACAGCTTTTATTTAGCCAGAAATCAAGACTGTAAGTTTTTATGCGCTTAAAAGCATTTTCAGGCCGAATGAGCTGATTTCTGCCAAATGCAGCAAAATACTGAAAGGAAAGTGGGTTTGCCTTCATATTTGACCCATAACAACTCAGTTCAGCATGGAAATATCATTGCAACAGCTTTTATTTAGCCAGAAATCAAGAGTGTAAGTTTTTATGCGCTTAAAAGCATTTTCAGGCCGAATGAGCTGATTTCTGCCAAATGCAGCAAAATACTGAAAGGAAAGTGGGTTTGCCTTCATATTTGACCCATAACAACTCGGTTCAGCATGGAAATATCATTGCAACAGCTTTTATTTAGCCAGAAATCAAGAGTGTAAGTTTTTATGCGCTTAAAAGCATTTTCAGGCCGAATGAGCAAATATGCTTGTTTCTGCCAAATGCAGCAAAATACTGAAAGGAAAGTGGGTTTGCCTTCATATTTGACCCAGAACAACTCGGTTCAGCATGGAAATATCATTGCAACAGCTTTTATTTAGCCAGAAATCAAGAGTGTAAGTTTTTATGCGCTTAAAAGCATTTTCAGGCCGAATGAGCAAATATGCTTGTTTCTGCCAAATGCAGCAAAATACTGAAAGGAAAGTGGGTTTGCCTTCATATTTGACCCAGAACAACTCAGTTCAGCATGGAAATATCATTGCAACAGCTTTTATTTAGCCAGAAATCAAGAGTGTAAGTTTTTATGCGCTTAAAAGCATTTTCAGGCCGAATGAGCAAATATGCTTGTTTCTGCCAAATGCAGCAAAATACTGCAAGGAAAGTGGGTTTGCCTTTATATTTGACCCAGAACAACTCAGTTCAGCATGGAAATATCATTGCAACAGCTTTTATTTAGCCAGAAATCAAGAGTGTAAGTTTTTATGCGCTTAAAAGCATTTTCAGGCCGAATGAGCTGATTTCTGCCATATGCAGCAAAATACTGAAAGGAAAGTGGGTTTGCCTTCATATTTGACCCAGAACAACTCAGTTCAGCATGGAAATATCATTGCAACAGCTTTTATTTAGCCAGAAATCAAGAGTGTAAGTTTTTATGCGCTTAAAAGCATTTTCAGGCCGAATGAGCAAATATGCTTGTTTCTGCCAAATGCAGCAAAATACTGAAAGGAAAGTGGGTTTGCCTTCATATTTGACCCAGAACAACTCGGTTCAGCATGGAAATATCATTGCAACAGCTTTTATTTAGCCAGAAATCAAGACTGTAAGTTTTTATGCGCTTAAAAGCATTTTCAGGCCGAATGAGCAAATATGCTTGTTTCTGCCAAATGCAGCAAAATACTGAAAGGAAAGTGGGTTTGCCTTCATATTTGACCCAGAACAACTCAGTTCAGCATGGAAATATCATTGCAACAGCTTTTATTTAGCCAGAAATCAAGAGTGTAAGTTTTTATGCGCTTAAAAGCATTTTCAGGCCGAATGAGCTGATTTCTGCCAAATGCAGCAAAATACTGAAAGGAAAGTGGGTTTGCCTTCATATTTGACCCATAACAACTCGGTTCAGCATGGAAATATCATTGCAACAGCTTTTATTTAGCCAGAAATCAAGAGTGTAGGTTTTTATGCGCTTAAAAGCATTTTCAGGCCGAATGAGCAAATATGCTTGTTTCTGCCAAATGCAGCAAAATACTGAAAGGAAAGTGGGTTTGCCTTCATATTTGACCCAGAACAACTCAGTTCAGCATGGAAATATCATTGCAACAGCTTTTATTTAGCCAGAAATCAAGAGTGTAAGTTTTTATGCGCTTAAAAGCATTTTCAGGCCGAATGAGCTGATTTCTGCCAAATGCAGCAAAATACTGAAAGGAAAGTGGGTTTGCCTTCATATTTGACCCATAACAACTCGGTTCAGCATGGAAATATCATTGCAACAGCTTTTATTTAGCCAGAAATCAAGACTGTAAGTTTTTATGCGCTTAAAAGCATTTTCAGGCCGAATGAGCAAATATGCTTGTTTCTGCCAAATGCAGCAAAATACTGAAAGGAAAGTGGGTTTGCCTTCATATTTGACCCAGATCAACTCAGCTCAGCATGGAAATATCATTGCAACAGCTTTTATTTAGCCAGAAATCAAGACTGTAAGTTTTTATGCGCTTAAAAGCATTTTCAGGCCGAATGAGCAAATATGCTTGTTTCTGCCAAATGCAGCAAAATACTGCAAGGAAAGTGGGTTTGCCTTCATATTTGACCCAGAACAACTCAGTTCAGCATGGAAATATCACTGCAACAGATTTTATTTAGCCAGAAATCAAGAGTGTAAGTTTTTATGCGCTTAAAAGCATTTTCAGGCCGAATGAGCAAATATGCTTGTTTCTGCCAAATGCAGCAAAATACTGAAAGGAAAGTGGGTTTGCCTTCATATTTGACCCATAACAACTCGGTTCAGCATGGAAATATCATTGCAACAGCTTTTATTTAGCCAGAAATCAAGAGTGTAAGTTTTTATGCGCTTAAAAGCATTTTCAGGCCGAATGAGCAAATATGCTTGTTTCTGCCAAATGCAGCAAAATACTGAAAGGAAAGTGGGTTTGCCTTCATATTTGACCCAGAACAACTCAGTTCAGCATGGAAATATCATTGCAACAGCTTTTATTTAGCCAGAAATCAAGAGTGTAAGTTTTTATGCGCTTAAAAGCATTTTCAGGCCGAATGAGCAAATATGCTTGTTTCTGCCAAATGCAGCAAAATACTGAAAGGAAAGTGGGTTTGCCTTCATATTTGACCCAGATCAACTCAGCTCAGCATGGAAATATCATTGCAACAGCTTTTATTTAGCCAGAAATCAAGACTGTAAGTTTTTATGCGCTTAAAAGCATTTTCAGGCCGAATGAGCAAATATGCTTGTTTCTGCCAAATGCAGCAAAATACTGAAAGGAAAGTGGGTTTGCCTTCATATTTGACCCAGAACAACTCAGTTCAGCATGGAAATATCATTGCAACAGCTTTTATTTAGCCAGAAATCAAGAGTGTAAGTTTTTATGCGCTTAAAAGCATTTTCAGGCCGAATGAGCAAATATGCTTGTTTCTGCCAAATGCAGCAAAATACTGCAAGGAAAGTGGGTTTGCCTTCATATTTGACCCAGAACAACTCAGTACAGCATGGAAATATCATTGCAACAGCTTTTATTTAGCCAGAAATCAAGAGTGTAAGTTTTTATGCGCTTAAAAGCATTTTCAGGCCGAATGAGCAAATATGCTTGTTTCTGCCAAATGCAGCAAAATACTGAAAGGAAAGTGGGTTTGCCTTCATATTTGACCCAGATCAACTCAGCTCAGCATGGAAATATCATTGCAACAGCTTTTATTTAGCCAGAAATCAAGACTGTAAGTTTTTATGCGCTTAAAAGCATTTTCAGGCCGAATGAGCTGATTTCTGCCAAATGCAGCAAAATACTGAAAGGAAAGTGGGTTTGCCTTCATATTTGACCCAGAACAACTCAGTTCAGCATGGAAATATCATTGCAACAGCTTTTATTTAGCCAGAAATCAAGACTGTAAGTTTTTATGCGCTTAAAAGCATTTTCAGGCCGAATGAGCAAATATGCTTGTTTCTGCCAAATGCAGCAAAATACTGAAAGGAAAGTGGGTTTGCCTTCATATTTGACCTAGAACAACTCAGTTCAGCATGGAAATATCATTGCAACAGCTTTTATTTAGCCAGAAATCAAGAGTGTAAGTTTTTATGCGCTTAAAAGCATTTTCAGGCCGAATGAGCTGATTTCTGCCAAATGCAGCAAAATACTGAAAGGAAAGTGGGTTTGCCTTCATATTTGACCCAGAACAACTCAGTTCAGCATGGAAATATCACTGCAACAGATTTTATTTAGCCAGAAATCAAGAGTGTAAGTTTTTATGCGCTTAAAAGCATTTTCAGGCCGAATGAGCAAATATGCTTGTTTCTGCCAAATGCAGCAAAATACTGAAAGGAAAGTGGGTTTGCCTTCATATTTGACCCAGAACAACTCAGTTCAGCATGGAAATATCATTGCAACAGCTTTTATTTAGCCAGAAATCAAGAGTGTAAGTTTTTATGCGCTTAAAAGCATTTTCAGGCCGAATGAGCAAATATGCTTGTTTCTGCCAAATGCAGCAAAATACTGAAAGGAAAGTGGGTTTGCCTTCATATTTGACCCAGATCAACTCAGCTCAGCATGGAAATATCATTGCAACAGCTTTTATTTAGCCAGAAATCAAGACTGTAAGTTTTTATGCGCTTAAAAGCATTTTCAGGCCGAATGAGCAAATATGCTTGTTTCTGCCAAATGCAGCAAAATACTGAAAGGAAAGTGGGTTTGCCTTCATATTTGACCCAGAACAACTCAGTACAGCATGGAAATATCATTGCAACAGCTTTTATTTAGCCAGAAATCAAGAGTGTAAGTTTTTATGCGCTTAAAAGCATTTTCAGGCCGAATGAGCAAATATGCTTGTTTCTGCCAAATGCAGCAAAATACTGAAAGGAAAGTGGGTTTGCCTTCATATTTGACCCAGATCAACTCAGCTCAGCATGGAAATATCATTGCAACAGCTTTTATTTAGCCAGAAATCAAGACTGTAAGTTTTTATGCGCTTAAAAGCATTTTCAGGCCGAATGAGCTGATTTCTGCCAAATGCAGCAAAATACTGAAAGGAAAGTGGGTTTGCCTTCATATTTGACCCAGAACAACTCAGTTCAGCATGGAAATATCATTGCAACAGCTTTTATTTAGCCAGAAATCAAGAGTGTAAGTTTTTATGCGCTTAAAAGCATTTTCAGGCCGAATGAGCAAATATGCTTGTTTCTGCCAAATGCAGCAAAATACTGAAAGGAAAGTGGGTTTGCCTTCATATTTGACCCAGAACAACTCAGTTCAGCATGGAAATATCATTGCAACAGCTTTTATTTAGCCAGAAATCAAGAGTGTAAGTTTTTATGCGCTTAAAAGCATTTTCAGGCCGAATGAGCAAATATGCTTGTTTCTGCCAAATGCAGCAAAATACTGCAAGGAAAGTGGGTTTGCCTTCATATTTGACCCAGAACAACTCACTTCAGCATGGAAATATCATTGCAACAGCTTTTATTTAGCCAGAAATCAAGAGTGTAAGTTTTTATGCGCTTAAAAGCATTTTCAGGCCGAATGAGCAAATATGCTTGTTTCTGCCAAATGCAGCAAAATACTGAAAGGAAAGTGGGTTTGCCTTCATATTTGACCCAGAACAACTCGGTTCTGCATGGAAATATCATTGCAACAGCTTTTATTTAGCCAGAAATCAAGAGTGTAAGTTTTTATGCGCTTAAAAGCATTTACAGGCCGAATGAGCAAATATGCTTGTTTCTGCCAAATGCAGCAAAATACTGAAAGGAAAGTGGGTTTGCCTTCATATTTGACCCAGAACAACTCAGTTCAGCATGGAAATATCATTGCAACACCTTTAATTTAGCCAGAAATCAAGAGTGTAAGTTTTTATGCGCTTAAAAGCATTTTCAGGCCGAATGAGCAAATATGCTTGTTTCTGCCAAATGCAGCAAAATACTGAAAGGAAAGTGGGTTTGCCTTCATATTTGACCCAGAACAACTCAGTTCAGCATGGAAATATCATTGCAACAGCTTTTATTTAGCCAGAAATCAAGAGTGTAAGTTTTTATGCGCTTAAAAGCATTTTCAGGCCGAATGAGCAAATATGCTTGTTTCTGCCAAATGCAGCAAAATACTGAAAGGAAAGTGGGTTTGCCTTCATATTTGACCCAGAACAACTCAGTTCAGCATGGAAATATCATTGCAACAGCTTTTATTTAGCCAGAAATCAAGAGTGTACGTTTTTATGCGCTTAAAAGTATTTTCAGGTCGAATGAGCAAATATGCTTGGTTCTGCCAAATGCAGCAAAATACTGAAAGGAAATTGGGTTTGCCTTCATATTTGACCCAGAACAACTCAGTTCAGCATGGAAATATCATTGCAACAGCTTTTATTTAGCCAGAAATCAAGAGTGTAAGTTTTTATGCGCTTAAAAGCATTTTCAGGCCGAATGAGCTGATTTCTGCCAAATGCAGCAAAATACTGAAAGGAAAGTGGGTTTGCCTTCATATTTGACCCAGAACAACTCAGTTCAGCATGGAAATATCATTGCAACAGCTTTTATTTAGCCAGAAATCAAGAGTGTAAGTTTTTATGCGCTTAAAAGCATTTTCAGGCCGAATGAGCAAATATGCTTGTTTCTGCCAAATGCAGCAAAATACTGAAAGGAAAGTGGGTTTGCCTTCATATTTGACCCAGAACAACTCAGTTCAGCATGGAAATATCATTGCAACAGCTTTTATTTAGCCAGAAATCAAGAGTGTAGGTTTTTATGCCCTTAAAAGCATTTTCAGGCCGAATGAGCAAATATGCTTGTTTCTGCCAAATGCAGCAAAATACTGAAAGGAAAGTGGGTTTGCCTTCATATTTGACCCAGAACAACTCAGTTCAGCATGGAAATATCATTGCAACAGCTTTTATTTAGCCAGAAATCAAGAGTGTAAGTTTTTATGCGCTTAAAAGCATTTTCAGGCCGAATGAGCAAATATGCTTGTTTCTGCCAAATGCAGCAAAATACTGAAAGGAAAGTGGGTTTGCCTTCATATTTGACCCAGAACAACTCAGTTCAGCATGGAAATATCATTGCAACAGCTTTTATTTAGCCAGAAATCAAGAGTGTAAGTTTTTATGCGCTTAAAAGCATTTTCAGGCCGAATGAGCAAATATGCTTGTTTCTGCCAAATGCAGCAAAATACTGAAAGGAAAGTGGGTTTGCCTTCATATTTGACCCAGAACAACTCGGTTCAGCATGGAAATATCATTGCAACAGCTTTTATTTAGCCAGAAATCAAGAGTGTAAGTTTTTATGCGCTTAAAAGCATTTTCAGGCCGAATGAGCTGATTTCTGCCAAATGCAGCAAAATACTGAAAGGAAAGTGGGTTTGCCTTCATATTTGACCCAGAACAACTCAGTTCAGCATGGAAATATCATTGCAACAGCTTTTATTTAGCCAGAAATCAAGAGTGTAAGTTTTTATGCGCTTAAAAGCATTTTCAGGCCGAATGAGCAAATATGCTTGTTTCTGCCAAATGCAGCAAAATACTGAAAGGAAAGTGGGTTTGCCTTCATATTTGACCCAGAACAACTCAGTTCAGCATGGAAATATCATTGCAACAGCTTTTATTTAGCCAGAAATCAAGAGTGTAAGTTTTTATGCGCTTAAAAGCATTTTCAGGCCGAATGAGCTGATTTCTGCCAAATGCAGCAAAATACTGAAAGGAAAGTGGGTTTGCCTTCATATTTGACCCATAACAACTCGGTTCAGCATGGAAATATCATTGCAACAGCTTTTATTTAGCCAGAAATCAAGACTGTAAGTTTTTATGCGCTTAAAAGCATTTTCAGGCCGAATGAGCAAATATGCTTGTTTCTGCCAAATGCAGCAAAATACTGAAAGGAAAGTGGGTTTGCCTTCATATTTGACCCAGAACAACTCAGTACAGCATGGAAATATCATTGCAACAGCTTTTATTTAGCCAGAAATCAAGAGTGTAAGTTTTTATGCGCTTAAAAGCATTTTCAGGCCGAATGAGCAAATATGCTTGTTTCTGCCAAATGCAGCAAAATACTGAAAGGAATGTGGGTTTGCCTTCATATTTGACCCAGATCAACTCAGCTCAGCATGGAAATATCATTGCAACAGCTTTTATTTAGCCAGAAATCAAGACTGTAAGTTTTTATGCGCTTAAAAGCATTTTCAGGCCGAATGAGCTGATTTCTGCCAAATGCAGCAAAATACTGAAAGGAAAGTGGGTTTGCCTTCATATTTGACCCAGAACAACTCAGTTCAGCATGGAAATATCATTGCAACAGCTTTTATTTAGCCAGAAATCAAGAGTGTAAGTTTTTATGCGCTTAAAAGCATTTTCAGGCCGAATGAGCAAATATGCTTGTTTCTGCCAAATGCAGCAAAATACTGAAAGGAAAGTGGGTTTGCCTTCATATTTGACCTAGAACAACTCAGTTCAGCATGGAAATATCATTGCAACAGCTTTTATTTAGCCAGAAATCAAGAGTGTAAGTTTTTATGCGCTTAAAAGCATTTTCAGGCCGAATGAGCTGATTTCTGCCAAATGCAGCAAAATACTGAAAGGAAAGTGGGTTTGCCTTCATATTTGACCCAGAACAACTCAGTTCAGCATGGAAATATCATTGCAACAGCTTTTATTTAGCCAGAAATCAAGAGTGTAAGTTTTTATGCGCTTAAAAGCATTTTCAGGCCGAATGAGCAAATATGCTTGTTTCTGCCAAATGCAGCAAAATACTGAAAGGAAAGTGGGTTTGCCTTCATATTTGACCCAGAACAACTCAGTTCAGCATGGAAATATCATTGCAACAGCTTTTATTTAGCCAGAAATCAAGAGTGTAAGTTTTTATGCGCTTAAAAGCATTTTCAGGCCGAATGAGCAAATATGCTTGTTTCTGCCAAATGCAGCAAAATACTGCAAGGAAAGTGGGTTTGCCTTCATATTTGACCCAGAACAACTCACTTCAGCATGGAAATATCATTGCAACAGCTTTTATTTAGCCAGAAATCAAGAGTGTAAGTTTTTATGCGCTTAAAAGCATTTTCAGGCCGAATGAGCAAATATGCTTGTTTCTGCCAAATGCAGCAAAATACTGAAAGGAAAGTGGGTTTGCCTTCATATTTGACCCAGAACAACTCGGTTCTGCATGGAAATATCATTGCAACAGCTTTTATTTAGCCAGAAATCAAGAGTGTAAGTTTTTATGCGCTTAAAAGCATTTACAGGCCGAATGAGCAAATATGCTTGTTTCTGCCAAATGCAGCAAAATACTGAAAGGAAAGTGGGTTTGCCTTCATATTTGACCCAGAACAACTCAGTTCAGCATGGAAATATCATTGCAACACCTTTAATTTAGCCAGAAATCAAGAGTGTAAGTTTTTATGCGCTTAAAAGCATTTTCAGGCCGAATGAGCAAATATGCTTGTTTCTGCCAAATGCAGCAAAATACTGAAAGGAAAGTGGGTTTGCCTTCATATTTGACCCAGAACAACTCAGTTCAGCATGGAAATATCATTGCAACAGCTTTTATTTAGCCAGAAATCAAGAGTGTAAGTTTTTATGCGCTTAAAAGCATTTTCAGGCCGAATGAGCAAATATGCTTGTTTCTGCCAAATGCAGCAAAATACTGAAAGGAAAGTGGGTTTGCCTTCATATTTGACCCAGAACAACTCAGTTCAGCATGGAAATATCATTGCAACAGCTTTTATTTAGCCAGAAATCAAGAGTGTACGTTTTTATGCGCTTAAAAGTATTTTCAGGTCGAATGAGCAAATATGCTTGGTTCTGCCAAATGCAGCAAAATACTGAAAGGAAATTGGGTTTGCCTTCATATTTGACCCAGAACAACTCAGTTCAGCATGGAAATATCATTGCAACAGCTTTTATTTAGCCAGAAATCAAGAGTGTAAGTTTTTATGCGCTTAAAAGCATTTTCAGGCCGAATGAGCTGATTTCTGCCAAATGCAGCAAAATACTGAAAGGAAAGTGGGTTTGCCTTCATATTTGACCCAGAACAACTCAGTTCAGCATGGAAATATCATTGCAACAGCTTTTATTTAGCCAGAAATCAAGAGTGTAAGTTTTTATGCGCTTAAAAGCATTTTCAGGCCGAATGAGCAAATATGCTTGTTTCTGCCAAATGCAGCAAAATACTGAAAGGAAAGTGGGTTTGCCTTCATATTTGACCCAGAACAACTCAGTTCAGCATGGAAATATCATTGCAACAGCTTTTATTTAGCCAGAAATCAAGAGTGTAGGTTTTTATGCCCTTAAAAGCATTTTCAGGCCGAATGAGCAAATATGCTTGTTTCTGCCAAATGCAGCAAAATACTGAAAGGAAAGTGGGTTTGCCTTCATATTTGACCCAGAACAACTCAGTTCAGCATGGAAATATCATTGCAACAGCTTTTATTTAGCCAGAAATCAAGAGTGTAAGTTTTTATGCGCTTAAAAGCATTTTCAGGCCGAATGAGCAAATATGCTTGTTTCTGCCAAATGCAGCAAAATACTGAAAGGAAAGTGGGTTTGCCTTCATATTTGACCCAGAACAACTCAGTTCAGCATGGAAATATCATTGCAACAGCTTTTATTTAGCCAGAAATCAAGAGTGTAAGTTTTTATGCGCTTAAAAGCATTTTCAGGCCGAATGAGCTGATTTCTGCCAAATGCAGCAAAATACTGAAAGGAAAGTGGGTTTGCCTTCATATTTGACCCATAACAACTCGGTTCAGCATGGAAATATCATTGCAACAGCTTTTATTTAGCCAGAAATCAAGACTGTAAGTTTTTATGCGCTTAAAAGCATTTTCAGGCCGAATGAGCAAATATGCTTGTTTCTGCCAAATGCAGCAAAATACTGAAAGGAAAGTGGGTTTGCCTTCATATTTGACCCAGAACAACTCGGTTCAGCATGGAAATATCATTGCAACAGCTTTTATTTAGCCATAAATCAAGAGTGTAAGTTTTTATGCGCTTAAAAGCATTTTCAGGCCGAATGAGCAAATATGCTTGTTTCTGCCAAATGCAGCAAAATACTGAAAGGAAAGTGGGTTTGCCTTCATATTTGACCCAGAACAACTCAGTTCAGCATGGAAATATCATTGCAACAGCTTTTATTTAGCCAGAAATCAAGAGTGTAAGTTTTTATGCGCTTAAAAGCATTTTCCGGCCGAATGAGCAAATATGCTTGTTTCTGCCAAATGCAGCAAAATACTGCAAGGAAAGTGGGTTTGCCTTCATATTTGACCCAGAACAACTCAGTTCAGCATGGAAATATCATTGCAACAGCTTTTATTTAGCCAGAAATCAAGAGTGTAAGTTTTTATGCGCTTAAAAGCATTTTCAGGCCGAATGAGCAAATATGCTTGTTTCTGCCAAATGCAGCAAAATACTGAAAGGAAAGTGGGTTTGCCTTCATATTTGACCCAGAACAACTCGGTTCAGCATGGAAATATCATTGCAACAGCTTTTATTTAGCCAGAAATCAAGAGTGTAAGTTTTTATGCGCTTAAAAGCATTTTCAGGCCGAATGAGCTGATTTCTGCCAAATGCAGCAAAATACTGAAAGGAAAGTGGGTTTGCCTTCATATTTGACCCAGAACAACTCAGTTCAGCATGGAAATATCATTGCAACAGCTTTTATTTAGCCAGAAATCAAGAGTGTAAGTTTTTATGCGCTTAAAAGCATTTTCAGGCCGAATGAGCAAATATGCTTGTTTCTGCCAAATGCAGCAAAATACTGAAAGGAAAGTGGGTTTGCCTTCATATTTGACCCAGAACAACTCAGTTCAGCATGGAAATATCATTGCAACAGCTTTTATTTAGCCAGAAATCAAGAGTGTAAGTTTTTATGCGCTTAAAAGCATTTTCAGGCCGAATGAGCTGATTTCTGCCAAATGCAGCAAAATACTGAAAGGAAAGTGGGTTTGCCTTCATATTTGACCCATAACAACTCGGTTCAGCATGGAAATATCATTGCAACAGCTTTTATTTAGCCAGAAATCAAGACTGTAAGTTTTTATGCGCTTAAAAGCATTTTCAGGCCGAATGAGCAAATATGCTTGTTTCTGCCAAATGCAGCAAAATACTGAAAGGAAAGTGGGTTTGCCTTCATATTTGACCCAGAACAACTCAGTACAGCATGGAAATATCATTGCAACAGCTTTTATTTAGCCAGAAATCAAGAGTGTAAGTTTTTATGCGCTTAAAAGCATTTTCAGGCCGAATGAGCAAATATGCTTGTTTCTGCCAAATGCAGCAAAATACTGAAAGGAAAGTGGGTTTGCCTTCATATTTGACCCAGATCAACTCAGCTCAGCATGGAAATATCATTGCAACAGCTTTTATTTAGCCAGAAATCAAGACTGTAAGTTTTTATGCGCTTAAAAGCATTTTCAGGCCGAATGAGCTGATTTCTGCCAAATGCAGCAAAATACTGAAAGGAAAGTGGGTTTGCCTTCATATTTGACCCAGAACAACTCAGTTCAGCATGGAAATATCATTGCAACAGCTTTTATTTAGCCAGAAATCAAGAGTGTAAGTTTTTATGCGCTTAAAAGCATTTTCAGGCCGAATGAGCAAATATGCTTGTTTCTGCCAAATGCAGCAAAATACTGAAAGGAAAGTGGGTTTGCCTTCATATTTGACCTAGAACAACTCAGTTCAGCATGGAAATATCATTGCAACAGCTTTTATTTAGCCAGAAATCAAGAGTGTAAGTTTTTATGCGCTTAAAAGCATTTTCAGGCCGAATGAGCTGATTTCTGCCAAATGCAGCAAAATACTGAAAGGAAAGTGGGTTTGCCTTCATATTTGACCCAGAACAACTCAGTTCAGCATGGAAATATCATTGCAACAGCTTTTATTTAGCCAGAAATCAAGAGTGTAAGTTTTTATGCGCTTAAAAGCATTTTCAGGCCGAATGAGCAAATATGCTTGTTTCTGCCAAATGCAGCAAAATACTGAAAGGAAAGTGGGTTTGCCTTCATATTTGACCCAGAACAACTCAGTTCAGCATGGAAATATCATTGCAACAGCTTTTATTTAGCCAGAAATCAAGAGTGTAAGTTTTTATGCGCTTAAAAGCATTTTCAGGCCGAATGAGCAAATATGCTTGTTTCTGCCAAATGCAGCAAAATACTGCAAGGAAAGTGGGTTTGCCTTCATATTTGACCCAGAACAACTCACTTCAGCATGGAAATATCATTGCAACAGCTTTTATTTAGCCAGAAATCAAGAGTGTAAGTTTTTATGCGCTTAAAAGCATTTTCAGGCCGAATGAGCAAATATGCTTGTTTCTGCCAAATGCAGCAAAATACTGAAAGGAAAGTGGGTTTGCCTTCATATTTGACCCAGAACAACTCGGTTCTGCATGGAAATATCATTGCAACAGCTTTTATTTAGCCAGAAATCAAGAGTGTAAGTTTTTATGCGCTTAAAAGCATTTACAGGCCGAATGAGCAAATATGCTTGTTTCTGCCAAATGCAGCAAAATACTGAAAGGAAAGTGGGTTTGCCTTCATATTTGACCCAGAACAACTCAGTTCAGCATGGAAATATCATTGCAACACCTTTAATTTAGCCAGAAATCAAGAGTGTAAGTTTTTATGCGCTTAAAAGCATTTTCAGGCCGAATGAGCAAATATGCTTGTTTCTGCCAAATGCAGCAAAATACTGAAAGGAAAGTGGGTTTGCCTTCATATTTGACCCAGAACAACTCAGTTCAGCATGGAAATATCATTGCAACAGCTTTTATTTAGCCAGAAATCAAGAGTGTAAGTTTTTATGCGCTTAAAAGCATTTTCAGGCCGAATGAGCAAATATGCTTGTTTCTGCCAAATGCAGCAAAATACTGAAAGGAAAGTGGGTTTGCCTTCATATTTGACCCAGAACAACTCAGTTCAGCATGGAAATATCATTGCAACAGCTTTTATTTAGCCAGAAATCAAGACTCTAAGTTTTTATGCGCTTAAAAGTATTTTCAGGTCGAATGAGCAAATATGCTTGGTTCTGCCAAATGCAGCAAAATACTGAAAGGAAATTGGGTTTGCCTTCATATTTGACCCAGAACAACTCAGTTCAGCATGGAAATATCATTGCAACAGCTTTTATTTAGCCAGAAATCAAGAGTGTAAGTTTTTATGCGCTTAAAAGCATTTTCAGGCCGAATGAGCTGATTTCTGCCAAATGCAGCAAAATACTGAAAGGAAAGTGGGTTTGCCTTCATATTTGACCCAGAACAACTCAGTTCAGCATGGAAATATCATTGCAACAGCTTTTATTTAGCCAGAAATCAAGAGTGTAAGTTTTTATGCGCTTAAAAGCATTTTCAGGCCGAATGAGCAAATATGCTTGTTTCTGCCAAATGCAGCAAAATACTGAAAGGAAAGTGGGTTTGCCTTCATATTTGACCCAGAACAACTCAGTTCAGCATGGAAATATCATTGCAACAGCTTTTATTTAGCCAGAAATCAAGAGTGTAGGTTTTTATGCCCTTAAAAGCATTTTCAGGCCGAATGAGCAAATATGCTTGTTTCTGCCAAATGCAGCAAAATACTGAAAGGAAAGTGGGTTTGCCTTCATATTTGACCCAGAACAACTCAGTTCAGCATGGAAATATCATTGCAACAGCTTTTATTTAGCCAGAAATCAAGAGTGTAAGTTTTTATGCGCTTAAAAGCATTTTCAGGCCGAATGAGCAAATATGCTTGTTTCTGCCAAATGCAGCAAAATACTGAAAGGAAAGTGGGTTTGCCTTCATATTTGACCCAGAACAACTCAGTTCAGCATGGAAATATCATTGCAACAGCTTTTATTTAGCCAGAAATCAAGAGTGTAAGTTTTTATGCGCTTAAAAGCATTTTCAGGCCGAATGAGCTGATTTCTGCCAAATGCAGCAAAATACTGAAAGGAAAGTGGGTTTGCCTTCATATTTGACCCATAACAACTCGGTTCAGCATGGAAATATCATTGCAACAGCTTTTATTTAGCCAGAAATCAAGACTGTAAGTTTTTATGCGCTTAAAAGCATTTTCAGGCCGAATGAGCAAATATGCTTGTTTCTGCCAAATGCAGCAAAATACTGAAAGGAAAGTGGGTTTGCCTTCATATTTGACCCAGAACAACTCGGTTCAGCATGGAAATATCATTGCAACAGCTTTTATTTAGCCATAA
Organism: Channa argus; assembly: GCF_033026475.1. NCBI lineage: Eukaryota > Metazoa > Chordata > Actinopteri > Anabantiformes > Channidae > Channa > Channa argus. Next base: position 56,913 of record NW_027125222.1, read on the forward strand.
ATCAAGAGTGTAAGTTTTTATGCGCTTAAAAGCATTTTCAGGCCGAATGAGCAAATATGCTTGTTTCTGCCAAATGCAGCAAAATACTGAAAGGAAAGTGGGTTTGCCTTCATATTTGACCCAGAACAACTCAGTTCAGCATGGAAATATCATTGCAACAGCTTTTATTTAGCCAGAAATCAAGAGTGTAAGTTTTTATGCGCTTAAAAGCATTTTCCGGCCGAATGAGCAAATATGCTTGTTTCTGCCAAATGCAGCAAAATACTGCAAGGAAAGTGGGTTTGCCTTCATATTTGACCCAGAACAACTCAGTTCAGCATGGAAATATCATTGCAACAGCTTTTATTTAGCCAGAAATCAAGAGTGTAAGTTTTTATGCGCTTAAAAGCATTTTCAGGCCGAATGAGCAAATATGCTTGTTTCTGCCAAATGCAGCAAAATACTGAAAGGAAAGTGGGTTTGCCTTCATATTTGACCCAGAACAACTCAGTTCAGCATGGAAATATCATTGCAACAGCTTTTATTTAGCCAGAAATCAAGAGTGTAGGTTTTTATGCCCTTAAAAGCATTTTCAGGCCGAATGAGCAAATATGCTTGTTTCTGCCAAATGCAGCAAAATACTGAAAGGAAAGTGGGTTTGCCTTCATATTTGACCCAGAACAACTCAGTTCAGCATGGAAATATCATTGCAACAGCTTTTATTTAGCCAGAAATCAAGAGTGTAAGTTTTTATGCGCTTAAAAGCATTTTCAGGCCGAATGAGCAAATATGCTTGTTTCTGCCAAATGCAGCAAAATACTGAAAGGAAAGTGGGTTTGCCTTCATATTTGACCCAGAACAACTCAGTTCAGCATGGAAATATCATTGCAACAGCTTTTATTTAGCCAGAAATCAAGAGTGTAAGTTTTTATGCGCTTAAAAGCATTTTCAGGCCGAATGAGCTGATTTCTGCCAAATGCAGCAAAATACTGAAAGGAAAGTGGGTTTGCCTTCATATTTGACCCATAACAACTCGGTTCAGCATGGAAATATCATTGCAACAGCTTTTATTTAGCCAGAAATCAAGAGTGTAAGTTTTTATGCGCTTAAAAGCATTTTCAGGCCGAATGAGCAAATATGCTTGTTTCTGCCAAATGCAGCAAAATACTGAAAGGAAAGTGGGTTTGCCTTCATATTTGACCCAGAACAACTCGGTTCAGCATGGAAATATCATTGCAACAGCTTTTATTTAGCCATAAATCAAGAGTGTAAGTTTTTATGCGCTTAAAAGCATTTTCAGGCCGAATGAGCAAATATGCTTGTTTCTGCCAAATGCAGCAAAATACTGAAAGGAAAGTGGGTTTGCCTTCATATTTGACCCAGAACAACTCAGTTCAGCATGGAAATATCATTGCAACAGCTTTTATTTAGCCAGAAATCAAGAGTGTAAGTTTTTATGCGCTTAAAAGCATTTTCAGGCCGAATGAGCAAATATGCTTGTTTCTGCCAAATGCAGCAAAATACTGAAAGGAAAGTGGGTTTGCCTTCATATTTGACCCAGAACAACTCAGTTCAGCATGGAAATATCATTGCAACAGCTTTTATTTAGCCAGAAATCAAGAGTGTAAGTTTTTATGCGCTTAAAAGCATTTTCCGGCCGAATGAGCAAATATGCTTGTTTCTGCCAAATGCAGCAAAATACTGAAAGGAAAGTGGGTTTGCCTTCATATTTGACCCAGAACAACTCGGTTCAGCATGGAAATATCATTGCAACAGCTTTTATTTAGCCAGAAATCAAGAGTGTAAGTTTTTATGCGCTTAAAAGCATTTTCAGGCCGAATGAGCTGATTTCTGCCAAATGCAGCAAAATACTGAAAGGAAAGTGGGTTTGCCTTCATATTTGACCCAGAACAACTCAGTTCAGCATGGAAATATCATTGCAACAGCTTTTATTTAGCCAGAAATCAAGAGTGTAAGTTTTTATGCGCTTAAAAGCATTTTCAGGCCGAATGAGCAAATATGCTTGTTTCTGCCAAATGCAGCAAAATACTGAAAGGAAAGTGGGTTTGCCTTCATATTTGACCCAGAACAACTCAGTTCAGCATGGAAATATCATTGCAACAGCTTTTATTTAGCCAGAAATCAAGAGTGTAAGTTTTTATGCGCTTAAAAGCATTTTCAGGCCGAATGAGCAAATATGCTTGTTTCTGCCAAATGCAGCAAAATACTGAAAGGAAAGTGGGTTTGCCTTCATATTTGACCCAGAACAACTCAGTTCAGCATGGAAATATCATTGCAACAGCTTTTATTTAGCCAGAAATCAAGAGTGTAAGTTTTTATGCGCTTAAAAGCATTTTCAGGCCGAATGAGCAAATATGCTTGTTTCTGCCAAATGCAGCAAAATACTGCAAGGAAAGTGGGTTTGCCTTCATATTTGACCCAGAACAACTCAGTTCAGCATGGAAATATCATTGCAACAGCTTTTATTTAGCCAGAAATCAAGAGTGTAAGTTTTTATGCGCTTAAAAGCATTTTCAGGCCGAATGAGCAAATATGCTTGTTTCTGCCAAATGCAGCAAAATACTGCAAGGAAAGTGGGTTTGCCTTCATATTTGACCCAGAACAACTCAGTTCAGCATGGAAATATCATTGCAACAGCTTTTATTTAGCCAGAAATCAAGACTGTAAGTTTTTATGCGCTTAAAAGCATTTTCAGGCCGAATGAGCAAATATGCTTGTTTCTGCCAAATGCAGCAAAATACTGAAAGGAAAGTGGGTTTGCCTTCATATTCGACCCAGAACAACTCAGTTCAGCATGGAAATATCATTGCAACAGCTTTTATTTAGCCAGAAATCAAGAGTGTAAGTTTTTATGCGCTTAAAAGCATTTTCAGGCCGAATGAGCAAATATGCTTGTTTCTGCCAAATGCAGCAAAATACTGAAAGGAAAGTGGGTTTGCCTTCATATTTGACCCAGATCAACTCAGCTCAGCATGGAAATATCATTGCAACAGCTTTTATTTAGCCAGAAATCAAGAGTGTAAGTTTTTATGCGCTTAAAAGCATTTTCAGGCCGAATGAGCAAATATGCTTGTTTCTGCCAAATGCAGCAAAATACTGAAAGGAAAGTGGGTTTGCCTTCATATTTGACCCAGAACAACTCAGTTCAGCATGGAAATATCATTGCAACAGCTTTTATTTAGCCAGAAATCAAGACTGTAAGTTTTTATGCGCTTAAAAGCATTTTCAGGCCGAATGAGCAAATATGCTTGTTTCTGCCAAATGCAGCAAAATACTGCAAGGAAAGTGGGTTTGCCTTTATATTTGACCCAGAACAACTCAGTTCAGCATGGAAATATCATTGCAACAGCTTTTATTTAGCCAGAAATCAAGAGTGTAAGTTTTTATGCGCTTAAAAGCATTTTCAGGCCGAATGAGCAAATATGCTTGTTTCTGCCAAATGCAGCAAAATACTGAAAGGAAAGTGGGTTTGCCTTCATATTTGACCCAGAACAACTCAGTTCAGCATGGAAATATCATTGCAACAGCTTTTATTTAGCCAGAAATCAAGAGTGTAAGTTTTTATGCGCTTAAAAGCATTTTCAGGCCGAATGAGCAAATATGCTTGTTTCTGCCAAATGCAGCAAAATACTGAAAGGAAAGTGGGTTTGCCTTCATATTTGACCCAGAACAACTCAGTTCAGCATGGAAATATCATTGCAACAGCTTTTATTTAGCCAGAAATCAAGACTGTAAGTTTTTATGCGCTTAAAAGCATTTTCAGGCCGAATGAGCTGATTTCTGCCAAATGCAGCAAAATACTGAAAGGAAAGTGGGTTTGCCTTCATATTTGACCCATAACAACTCAGTTCAGCATGGAAATATCATTGCAACAGCTTTTATTTAGCCAGAAATCAAGAGTGTAAGTTTTTATGCGCTTAAAAGCATTTTCAGGCCGAATGAGCTGATTTCTGCCAAATGCAGCAAAATACTGAAAGGAAAGTGGGTTTGCCTTCATATTTGACCCATAACAACTCGGTTCAGCATGGAAATATCATTGCAACAGCTTTTATTTAGCCAGAAATCAAGAGTGTAAGTTTTTATGCGCTTAAAAGCATTTTCAGGCCGAATGAGCAAATATGCTTGTTTCTGCCAAATGCAGCAAAATACTGAAAGGAAAGTGGGTTTGCCTTCATATTTGACCCAGAACAACTCGGTTCAGCATGGAAATATCATTGCAACAGCTTTTATTTAGCCAGAAATCAAGAGTGTAAGTTTTTATGCGCTTAAAAGCATTTTCAGGCCGAATGAGCAAATATGCTTGTTTCTGCCAAATGCAGCAAAATACTGAAAGGAAAGTGGGTTTGCCTTCATATTTGACCCAGAACAACTCAGTTCAGCATGGAAATATCATTGCAACAGCTTTTATTTAGCCAGAAATCAAGAGTGTAAGTTTTTATGCGCTTAAAAGCATTTTCAGGCCGAATGAGCAAATATGCTTGTTTCTGCCAAATGCAGCAAAATACTGCAAGGAAAGTGGGTTTGCCTTTATATTTGACCCAGAACAACTCAGTTCAGCATGGAAATATCATTGCAACAGCTTTTATTTAGCCAGAAATCAAGACTGTAAGTTTTTATGCGCTTAAAAGCATTTTCAGGCCGAATGAGCTGATTTCTGCCAAATGCAGCAAAATACTGAAAGGAAAGTGGGTTTGCCTTCATATTTGACCCAGAACAACTCAGTTCAGCATGGAAATATCATTGCAACAGCTTTTATTTAGCCAGAAATCAAGAGTGTAAGTTTTTATGCGCTTAAAAGCATTTTCAGGCCGAATGAGCTGATTTCTGCCATATGCAGCAAAATACTGAAAGGAAAGTGGGTTTGCCTTCATATTTGACCCAGAACAACTCAGTTCAGCATGGAAATATCATTGCAACAGCTTTTATTTAGCCAGAAATCAAGAGTGTAAGTTTTTATGCGCTTAAAAGCATTTTCAGGCCGAATGAGCAAATATGCTTGTTTCTGCCAAATGCAGCAAAATACTGAAAGGAAAGTGGGTTTGCCTTCATATTTGACCCAGAACAACTCAGTTCAGCATGGAAATATCATTGCAACAGCTTTTATTTAGCCAGAAATCAAGAGTGTAAGTTTTTATGCGCTTAAAAGCATTTTCAGGCCGAATGAGCAAATATGCTTGTTTCTGCCAAATGCAGCAAAATACTGAAAGGAAAGTGGGTTTGCCTTCATATTTGACCCAGAACAACTCGGTTCAGCATGGAAATATCATTGCAACAGCTTTTATTTAGCCAGAAATCAAGAGTGTAAGTTTTTATGCGCTTAAAAGCATTTTCAGGCCGAATGAGCAAATATGCTTGTTTCTGCCAAATGCAGCAAAATACTGAAAGGAAAGTGGGTTTGCCTTCATATTTGACCCAGAACAACTCAGTTCAGCATGGAAATATCATTGCAACAGCTTTTATTTAGCCAGAAATCAAGAGTGTAAGTTTTTATGCGCTTAAAAGCATTTTCAGGCCGAATGAGCAAATATGCTTGTTTCTGCCAAATGCAGCAAAATACTGAAAGGAAAGTGGGTTTGCCTTCATATTTGACCCAGAACAACTCAGTTCAGCATGGAAATATCATTGCAACAGCTTTTATTTAGCCAGAAATCAAGACTGTAAGTTTTTATGCGCTTAAAAGCATTTTCAGGCCGAATGAGCAAATATGCTTGTTTCTGCCAAATGCAGCAAAATACTGAAAGGAAAGTGGGTTTGCCTTCATATTTGACCCAGAACAACTCAGTTCAGCATGGAAATATCATTGCAACAGCTTTTATTTAGCCAGAAATCAAGAGTGTAAGTTTTTATGCGCTTAAAAGCATTTTCAGGCCGAATGAGCAAATATGCTTGTTTCTGCCAAATGCAGCAAAATACTGAAAGGAAAGTGGGTTTGCCTTCATATTTGACCCAGATCAACTCAGCTCAGCATGGAAATATCATTGCAACAGCTTTTATTTAGCCAGAAATCAAGACTGTAAGTTTTTATGCGCTTAAAAGCATTTTCAGGCCGAATGAGCTGATTTCTGCCAAATGCAGCAAAATACTGAAAGGAAAGTGGGTTTGCCTTCATATTTGACCCATAACAACTCAGTTCAGCATGGAAATATCATTGCAACAGCTTTTATTTAGCCAGAAATCAAGAGTGTAAGTTTTTATGCGCTTAAAAGCATTTTCAGGCCGAATGAGCAAATATGCTTGTTTCTGCCAAATGCAGCAAAATACTGAAAGGAAAGTGGGTTTGCCTTCATATTTGACCTAGAACAACTCAGTTCAGCATGGAAATATCATTGCAACAGCTTTTATTTAGCCAGAAATCAAGAGTGTAAGTTTTTATGCGCTTAAAAGCATTTTCAGGCCGAATGAGCTGATTTCTGCCAAATGCAGCAAAATACTGAAAGGAAAGTGGGTTTGCCTTCATATTTGACCCAGAACAACTCAGTTCAGCATGGAAATATCATTGCAACAGCTTTTATTTAGCCAGAAATCAAGAGTGTAAGTTCTTATGCGCTTAAAAGCATTTTCAGGCCGAATGAGCTGATTTCTGCCATATGCAGCAAAATACTGAAAGGAAAGTGGGTTTGCCTTCATATTTGACCCAGAACAACTCAGTTCAGCATGGAAATATCATTGCAACAGCTTTTATTTAGCCAGAAATCAAGAGTGTAAGTTTTTATGCGCTTAAAAGCATTTTCAGGCCGAATGAGCAAATATGCTTGTTTCTGCCAAATGCAGCAAAATACTGAAAGGAAAGTGGGTTTGCCTTCATATTTGACCCAGAACAACTCAGTTCAGCATGGAAATATCATTGCAACAGCTTTTATTTAGCCAGAAATCAAGAGTGTAAGTTTTTATGCGCTTAAAAGCATTTTCAGGCCGAATGAGCAAATATGCTTGTTTCTGCCAAATGCAGCAAAATACTGAAAGGAAAGTGGGTTTGCCTTCATATTTGACCCAGAACAACTCGGTTCAGCATGGAAATATCATTGCAACAGCTTTTATTTAGCCAGAAATCAAGAGTGTAAGTTTTTATGCGCTTAAAAGCATTTTCAGGCCGAATGAGCTGATTTCTGCCAAATGCAGCAAAATACTGAAAGGAAAGTGGGTTTGCCTTCATATTTGACCCAGAACAACTCAGTTCAGCATGGAAATATCATTGCAACAGCTTTTATTTAGCCAGAAATCAAGAGTGTAAGTTTTTATGCGCTTAAAAGCATTTTCAGGCCGAATGAGCTGATTTCTGCCATATGCAGCAAAATACTGAAAGGAAAGTGGGTTTGCCTTCATATTTGACCCAGAACAACTCAGTTCAGCATGGAAATATCATTGCAACAGCTTTTATTTAGCCAGAAATCAAGAGTGTAAGTTTTTATGCGCTTAAAAGCATTTTCAGGCCGAATGAGCAAATATGCTTGTTTCTGCCAAATGCAGCAAAATACTGAAAGGAAAGTGGGTTTGCCTTCATATTTGACCCAGAACAACTCGGTTCAGCATGGAAATATCATTGCAACAGCTTTTATTTAGCCAGAAATCAAGAGTGTAAGTTTTTATGCGCTTAAAAGCATTTTCAGGCCGAATGAGCTGATTACTGCCAAATGCAGCAAAATACTGAAAGGAAAGTGGGTTTGCCTTCATATTTGACCCAGAACAACTCAGTTCAGCATGGAAATATCATTGCAACAGCTTTTATTTAGCCAGAAATCAAGAGTGTAAGTTTTTATGCGCTTAAAAGCATTTTCAGGCCGAATGAGCAAATATGCTTGTTTCTGCCAAATGCAGCAAAATACTGAAAGGAAAGTGGGTTTGCCTTCATATTTGACCCAGAACAACTCAGTTCAGCATGGAAATATCATTGCAACAGCTTTTATTTAGCCAGAAATCAAGAGTGTAAGTTTTTATGCGCTTAAAAGCATTTTCAGGCCGAATGAGCAAATATGCTTGTTTCTGCCAAATGCAGCAAAATACTGAAAGGAAAGTGGGTTTGCCTTCATATTTGACCCAGAACAACTCGGTTCAGCATGGAAATATCATTGCAACAGCTTTTATTTAGCCAGAAATCAAGAGTGTAAGTTTTTATGCGCTTAAAAGCATTTTCAGGCCGAATGAGCAAATATGCTTGTTTCTGCCAAATGCAGCAAAATACTGAAAGGAAAGTGGGTTTGCCTTCATATTTGACCCAGAACAACTCAGTTCAGCATGGAAATATCATTGCAACAGCTTTTATTTAGCCAGAAATCAAGACTGTAAGTTTTTATGCGCTTAAAAGCATTTTCAGGCCGAATGAGCAAATATGCTTGTTTCTGCCAAATGCAGCAAAATACTGAAAGGAAAGTGGGTTTGCCTTCATATTTGACCCAGAACAACTCAGTTCAGCATGGAAATATCATTGCAACAGCTTTTATTTAGCCAGAAATCAAGAGTGTAAGTTTTTATGCGCTTAAAAGCATTTTCAGGCCGAATGAGCAAATATGCTTGTTTCTGCCAAATGCAGCAAAATACTGAAAGGAAAGTGGGTTTGCCTTCATATTTGACCCATAACAACTCGGTTCAGCATGGAAATATCATTGCAACAGCTTTTATTTAGCCAGAAATCAAGAGTGTAGGTTTTTATGCGCTTAAAAGCATTTTCAGGCCGAATGAGCAAATATGCTTGTTTCTGCCAAATGCAGCAAAATACTGAAAGGAAAGTGGGTTTGCCTTCATATTTGACCCAGAACAACTCAGTTCAGCATGGAAATATCATTGCAACAGCTTTTATTTAGCCAGAAATCAAGAGTGTAAGTTTTTATGCGCTTAAAAGCATTTTCAGGCCGAATGAGCTGATTTCTGCCAAATGCAGCAAAATACTGAAAGGAAAGTGGGTTTGCCTTCATATTTGACCCATAACAACTCGGTTCAGCATGGAAATATCATTGCAACAGCTTTTATTTAGCCAGAAATCAAGAGTGTAAGTTTTTATGCGCTTAAAAGCATTTTCAGGCCGAATGAGCTGATTTCTGCCAAATGCAGCAAAATACTGAAAGGAAAGTGGGTTTGCCTTCATATTTGACCCAGAACAACTCAGTTCAGCATGGAAATATCATTGCAACAGCTTTTATTTAGCCAGAAATCAAGAGTGTAAGTTTTTATGCGCTTAAAAGCATTTTCAGGCCGAATGAGCAAATATGCTTGTTTCTGCCAAATGCAGCAAAATACTGAAAGGAAAGTGGGTTTGCCTTCATATTTGACCCAGAACAACTCAGTTCAGCATGGAAATATCATTGCAACAGCTTTTATTTAGCCAGAAATCAAGAGTGTAAGTTTTTATGCGCTTAAAAGCATTTTCAGGCCGAATGAGCAAATATGCTTGTTTCTGCCAAATGCAGCAAAATACTGAAAGGAAAGTGGGTTTGCCTTCATATTTGACCCAGAACAACTCAGTTCAGCATGGAAATATCATTGCAACAGCTTTTATTTAGCCAGAAATCAAGAGTGTAAGTTTTTATGCGCTTAAAAGCATTTTCAGGCCGAATGAGCAAATATGCTTGTTTCTGCCAAATGCAGCAAAATACTGCAAGGAAAGTGGGTTTGCCTTCATATTTGACCCAGAACAACTCAGTTCAGCATGGAAATATCATTGCAACAGCTTTTATTTAGCCAGAAATCAAGAGTGTAAGTTTTTATGCGCTTAAAAGCATTTTCAGGCCGAATGAGCAAATATGCTTGTTTCTGCCAAATGCAGCAAAATACTGCAAGGAAAGTGGGTTTGCCTTCATATTTGACCCAGAACAACTCAGTTCAGCATGGAAATATCATTGCAACAGCTTTTATTTAGCCAGAAATCAAGACTGTAAGTTTTTATGCGCTTAAAAGCATTTTCAGGCCGAATGAGCAAATATGCTTGTTTCTGCCAAATGCAGCAAAATACTGAAAGGAAAGTGGGTTTGCCTTCATATTCGACCCAGAACAACTCAGTTCAGCATGGAAATATCATTGCAACAGCTTTTATTTAGCCAGAAATCAAGAGTGTAAGTTTTTATGCGCTTAAAAGCATTTTCAGGCCGAATGAGCAAATATGCTTGTTTCTGCCAAATGCAGCAAAATACTGAAAGGAAAGTGGGTTTGCCTTCATATTTGACCCAGATCAACTCAGCTCAGCATGGAAATATCATTGCAACAGCTTTTATTTAGCCAGAAATCAAGAGTGTAAGTTTTTATGCGCTTAAAAGCATTTTCAGGCCGAATGAGCAAATATGCTTGTTTCTGCCAAATGCAGCAAAATACTGAAAGGAAAGTGGGTTTGCCTTCATATTTGACCCAGAACAACTCAGTTCAGCATGGAAATATCATTGCAACAGCTTTTATTTAGCCAGAAATCAAGACTGTAAGTTTTTATGCGCTTAAAAGCATTTTCAGGCCGAATGAGCAAATATGCTTGTTTCTGCCAAATGCAGCAAAATACTGCAAGGAAAGTGGGTTTGCCTTTATATTTGACCCAGAACAACTCAGTTCAGCATGGAAATATCATTGCAACAGCTTTTATTTAGCCAGAAATCAAGAGTGTAAGTTTTTATGCGCTTAAAAGCATTTTCAGGCCGAATGAGCAAATATGCTTGTTTCTGCCAAATGCAGCAAAATACTGAAAGGAAAGTGGGTTTGCCTTCATATTTGACCCAGAACAACTCAGTTCAGCATGGAAATATCATTGCAACAGCTTTTATTTAGCCAGAAATCAAGAGTGTAAGTTTTTATGCGCTTAAAAGCATTTTCAGGCCGAATGAGCAAATATGCTTGTTTCTGCCAAATGCAGCAAAATACTGAAAGGAAAGTGGGTTTGCCTTCATATTTGACCCAGAACAACTCAGTTCAGCATGGAAATATCATTGCAACAGCTTTTATTTAGCCAGAAATCAAGACTGTAAGTTTTTATGCGCTTAAAAGCATTTTCAGGCCGAATGAGCTGATTTCTGCCAAATGCAGCAAAATACTGAAAGGAAAGTGGGTTTGCCTTCATATTTGACCCATAACAACTCAGTTCAGCATGGAAATATCATTGCAACAGCTTTTATTTAGCCAGAAATCAAGAGTGTAAGTTTTTATGCGCTTAAAAGCATTTTCAGGCCGAATGAGCAAATATGCTTGTTTCTGCCAAATGCAGCAAAATACTGAAAGGAAAGTGGGTTTGCCTTCATATTTGACCTAGAACAACTCAGTTCAGCATGGAAATATCATTGCAACAGCTTTTATTTAGCCAGAAATCAAGAGTGTAAGTTTTTATGCGCTTAAAAGCATTTTCAGGCCGAATGAGCTGATTTCTGCCAAATGCAGCAAAATACTGAAAGGAAAGTGGGTTTGCCTTCATATTTGACCCAGAACAACTCAGTTCAGCATGGAAATATCATTGCAACAGCTTTTATTTAGCCAGAAATCAAGAGTGTAAGTTCTTATGCGCTTAAAAGCATTTTCAGGCCGAATGAGCTGATTTCTGCCATATGCAGCAAAATACTGAAAGGAAAGTGGGTTTGCCTTCATATTTGACCCAGAACAACTCAGTTCAGCATGGAAATATCATTGCAACAGCTTTTATTTAGCCAGAAATCAAGAGTGTAAGTTTTTATGCGCTTAAAAGCATTTTCAGGCCGAATGAGCAAATATGCTTGTTTCTGCCAAATGCAGCAAAATACTGAAAGGAAAGTGGGTTTGCCTTCATATTTGACCCAGAACAACTCAGTTCAGCATGGAAATATCATTGCAACAGCTTTTATTTAGCCAGAAATCAAGAGTGTAAGTTTTTATGCGCTTAAAAGCATTTTCAGGCCGAATGAGCAAATATGCTTGTTTCTGCCAAATGCAGCAAAATACTGAAAGGAAAGTGGGTTTGCCTTCATATTTGACCCAGAACAACTCGGTTCAGCATGGAAATATCATTGCAACAGCTTTTATTTAGCCAGAAATCAAGAGTGTAAGTTTTTATGCGCTTAAAAGCATTTTCAGGCCGAATGAGCTGATTTCTGCCAAATGCAGCAAAATACTGAAAGGAAAGTGGGTTTGCCTTCATATTTGACCCAGAACAACTCAGTTCAGCATGGAAATATCATTGCAACAGCTTTTATTTAGCCAGAAATCAAGAGTGTAAGTTTTTATGCGCTTAAAAGCATTTTCAGGCCGAATGAGCTGATTTCTGCCATATGCAGCAAAATACTGAAAGGAAAGTGGGTTTGCCTTCATATTTGACCCAGAACAACTCAGTTCAGCATGGAAATATCATTGCAACAGCTTTTATTTAGCCAGAAATCAAGAGTGTAAGTTTTTATGCGCTTAAAAGCATTTTCAGGCCGAATGAGCAAATATGCTTGTTTCTGCCAAATGCAGCAAAATACTGAAAGGAAAGTGGGTTTGCCTTCATATTTGACCCAGATCAACTCGGTTCAGCATGGAAATATCATTGCAACAGCTTTTATTTAGCCAGAAATCAAGAGTGTAAGTTTTTATGCGCTTAAAAGCATTTTCAGGCCGAATGAGCTGATTACTGCCAAATGCAGCAAAATACTGAAAGGAAAGTGGGTTTGCCTTCATATTTGACCCAGAACAACTCAGTTCAGCATGGAAATATCATTGCAACAGCTTTTATTTAGCCAGAAATCAAGAGTGTAAGTTTTTATGCGCTTAAAAGCATTTTCAGGCCGAATGAGCTGATTTCTGCCATATGCAGCAAAATACTGAAAGGAAAGTGGGTTTGCCTTCATATTTGACCCAGAACAACTCAGTTCAGCATGGAAATATCATTGCAACAGCTTTTATTTAGCCAGAAATCAAGAGTGTAAGTTTTTATGCGCTTAAAAGCATTTTCAGGCCGAATGAGCAAATATGCTTGTTTCTGCCAAATGCAGCAAAATACTGAAAGGAAAGTGGGTTTGCCTTCATATTTGACCCAGAACAACTCAGTTCAGCATGGAAATATCATTGCAACAGCTTTTATTTAGCCAGAAATCAAGAGTGTAAGTTTTTATGCGCTTAAAAGCATTTTCAGGCCGAATGAGCAAATATGCTTGTTTCTGCCAAATGCAGCAAAATACTGAAAGGAAAGTGGGTTTGCCTTCATATTTGACCCAGAACAACTCAGTTCAGCATGGAAATATCATTGCAACAGCTTTTATTTAGCCAGAAATCAAGACTGTAAGTTTTTATGCGCTTAAAAGCATTTTCAGGCCGAATGAGCAAATATGCTTGTTTCTGCCAAATGCAGCAAAATACTGAAAGGAAAGTGGGTTTGCCTTCATATTTGACCCAGAACAACTCAGTTCAGCATGGAAATATCATTGCAACAGCTTTTATTTAGCCAGAAATCAAGACTGTAAGTTTTTATGCGCTTAAAAGCATTTTCAGGCCGAATGAGCAAATATGCTTGTTTCTGCCAAATGCAGCAAAATACTGAAAGGAAAGTGGGTTTGCCTTCATATTCGACCCAGAACAACTCAGTTCAGCATGGAAATATCATTGCAACAGCTTTTATTTAGCCAGAAATCAAGAGTGTAAGTTTTTATGCGCTTAAAAGCATTTTCAGGCCGAATGAGCAAATATGCTTGTTTCTGCCAAATGCAGCAAAATACTGAAAGGAAAGTGGGTTTGCCTTCATATTTGACCCAGATCAACTCAGCTCAGCATGGAAATATCATTGCAACAGCTTTTATTTAGCCAGAAATCAAGAGTGTAAGTTTTTATGCGCTTAAAAGCATTTTCAGGCCGAATGAGCAAATATGCTTGTTTCTGCCAAATGCAGCAAAATACTGAAAGGAAAGTGGGTTTGCCTTCATATTTGACCCAGAACAACTCAGTTCAGCATGGAAATATCATTGCAACAGCTTTTATTTAGCCAGAAATCAAGACTGTAAGTTTTTATGCGCTTAAAAGCATTTTCAGGCCGAATGAGCAAATATGCTTGTTTCTGCCAAATGCAGCAAAATACTGCAAGGAAAGTGGGTTTGCCTTTATATTTGACCCAGAACAACTCAGTTCAGCATGGAAATATCATTGCAACAGCTTTTATTTAGCCAGAAATCAAGAGTGTAAGTTTTTATGCGCTTAAAAGCATTTTCAGGCCGAATGAGCAAATATGCTTGTTTCTGCCAAATGCAGCAAAATACTGAAAGGAAAGTGGGTTTGCCTTCATATTTGACCCAGAACAACTCAGTTCAGCATGGAAATATCATTGCAACAGCTTTTATTTAGCCAGAAATCAAGAGTGTAAGTTTTTATGCGCTTAAAAGCATTTTCAGGCCGAATGAGCAAATATGCTTGTTTCTGCCAAATGCAGCAAAATACTGAAAGGAAAGTGGGTTTGCCTTCATATTTGACCCAGAACAACTCAGTTCAGCATGGAAATATCATTGCAACAGCTTTTATTTAGCCAGAAATCAAGACTGTAAGTTTTTATGCGCTTAAAAGCATTTTCAGGCCGAATGAGCTGATTTCTGCCAAATGCAGCAAAATACTGAAAGGAAAGTGGGTTTGCCTTCATATTTGACCCATAACAACTCAGTTCAGCATGGAAATATCATTGCAACAGCTTTTATTTAGCCAGAAATCAAGAGTGTAAGTTTTTATGCGCTTAAAAGCATTTTCAGGCCGAATGAGCAAATATGCTTGTTTCTGCCAAATGCAGCAAAATACTGAAAGGAAAGTGGGTTTGCCTTCATATTTGACCCAGAACAACTCAGTTCAGCATGGAAATATCATTGCAACAGCTTTTATTTAGCCAGAAATCAAGAGTGTAAGTTTTTATGCGCTTAAAAGCATTTTCAGGCCGAATGAGCAAATATGCTTGTTTCTGCCAAATGCAGCAAAATACTGAAAGGAAAGTGGGTTTGCCTTCATATTTGACCCAGAACAACTCAGTTCAGCATGGAAATATCATTGCAACAGCTTTTATTTAGCCAGAAATCAAGACTGTAAGTTTTTATGCGCTTAAAAGCATTTTCAGGCCGAATGAGCTGATTTCTGCCAAATGCAGCAAAATACTGAAAGGAAAGTGGGTTTGCCTTCATATTTGACCCATAACAACTCAGTTCAGCATGGAAATATCATTGCAACAGCTTTTATTTAGCCAGAAATCAAGAGTGTAAGTTTTTATGCGCTTAAAAGCATTTTCAGGCCGAATGAGCTGATATCTGCCAAATGCAGCAAAATACTGAAAGGAAAGTGGGTTTGCCTTCATATTTGACCCATAACAACTCGGTTCAGCATGGAAATATCATTGCAACAGCTTTTATTTAGCCAGAAATCAAGAGTGTAAGTTTTTATGCGCTTAAAAGCATTTTCAGGCCGAATGAGCAAATATGCTTGTTTCTGCCAAATGCAGCAAAATACTGAAAGGAAAGTGGGTTTGCCTTCATATTTGACCCAGAACAACTCGGTTCAGCATGGAAATATCATTGCAACAGCTTTTATTTAGCCAGAAATCAAGAGTGTAAGTTTTTATGCGCTTAAAAGCATTTTCAGGCCGAATGAGCAAATATGCTTGTTTCTGCCAAATGCAGCAAAATACTGAAAGGAAAGTGGGTTTGCCTTCATATTTGACCCAGAACAACTCAGTTCAGCATGGAAATATCATTGCAACAGCTTTTATTTAGCCAGAAATCAAGAGTGTAAGTTTTTATGCGCTTAAAAGCATTTTCAGGCCGAATGAGCAAATATGCTTGTTTCTGCCAAATGCAGCAAAATACTGCAAGGAAAGTGGGTTTGCCTTTATATTTGACCCAGAACAACTCAGTTCAGCATGGAAATATCATTGCAACAGCTTTTATTTAGCCAGAAATCAAGACTGTAAGTTTTTATGCGCTTAAAAGCATTTTCAGGCCGAATGAGCTGATTTCTGCCAAATGCAGCAAAATACTGAAAGGAAAGTGGGTTTGCCTTCATATTTGACCCAGAACAACTCAGTTCAGCATGGAAATATCATTGCAACAGCTTTTATTTAGCCAGAAATCAAGAGTGTAAGTTTTTATGCGCTTAAAAGCATTTTCAGGCCGAATGAGCTGATTTCTGCCATATGCAGCAAAATACTGAAAGGAAAGTGGGTTTGCCTTCATATTTGACCCAGAACAACTCAGTTCAGCATGGAAATATCATTGCAACAGCTTTTATTTAGCCAGAAATCAAGAGTGTAAGTTTTTATGCGCTTAAAAGCATTTTCAGGCCGAATGAGCAAATATGCTTGTTTCTGCCAAATGCAGCAAAATACTGAAAGGAAAGTGGGTTTGCCTTCATATTTGACCCAGAACAACTCAGTTCAGCATGGAAATATCATTGCAACAGCTTTTATTTAGCCAGAAATCAAGAGTGTAAGTTTTTATGCGCTTAAAAGCATTTTCAGGCCGAATGAGCAAATATGCTTGTTTCTGCCAAATGCAGCAAAATACTGAAAGGAAAGTGGGTTTGCCTTCATATTTGACCCAGAACAACTCGGTTCAGCATGGAAATATCATTGCAACAGCTTTTATTTAGCCAGAAATCAAGAGTGTAAGTTTTTATGCGCTTAAAAGCATTTTCAGGCCGAATGAGCAAATATGCTTGTTTCTGCCAAATGCAGCAAAATACTGAAAGGAAAGTGGGTTTGCCTTCATATTTGACCCAGAACAACTCAGTTCAGCATGGAAATATCATTGCAACAGCTTTTATTTAGCCAGAAATCAAGACTGTAAGTTTTTATGCGCTTAAAAGCATTTTCAGGCCGAATGAGCAAATATGCTTGTTTCTGCCAAATGCAGCAAAATACTGAAAGGAAAGTGGGTTTGCCTTCATATTTGACCCAGAACAACTCAGTTCAGCAAGGAAATATCATTGCAACAGCTTTTATTTAGCCAGAAATCAAGAGTGTAAGTTTTTATGCGCTTAAAAGCATTTTCAGGCCGAATGAGCAAATATGCTTGTTTCTGCCAAATGCAGCAAAATACTGAAAGGAAAGTGGGTTTGCCTTCATATTTGACCCATAACAACTCGGTTCAGCATGGAAATATCATTGCAACAGCTTTTATTTAGCCAGAAATCAAGAGTGTAGGTTTTTATGCGCTTAAAAGCATTTTCAGGCCGAATGAGCAAATATGCTTGTTTCTGCCAAATGCAGCAAAATACTGAAAGGAAAGTGGGTTTGCCTTCATATTTGACCCAGAACAACTCAGTTCAGCATGGAAATATCATTGCAACAGCTTTTATTTAGCCAGAAATCAAGAGTGTAAGTTTTTATGCGCTTAAAAGCATTTTCAGGCCGAATGAGCTGATTTCTGCCAAATGCAGCAAAATACTGAAAGGAAAGTGGGTTTGCCTTCATATTTGACCCATAACAACTCGGTTCAGCATGGAAATATCATTGCAACAGCTTTTATTTAGCCAGAAATCAAGACTGTAAGTTTTTATGCGCTTAAAAGCATTTTCAGGCCGAATGAGCAAATATGCTTGTTTCTGCCAAATGCAGCAAAATACTGCAAGGAAAGTGGGTTTGCCTTCATATTTGACCCAGAACAACTCAGTTCAGCATGGAAATATCACTGCAACAGATTTTATTTAGCCAGAAATCAAGAGTGTAAGTTTTTATGCGCTTAAAAGCATTTTCAGGCCGAATGAGCAAATATGCTTGTTTCTGCCAAATGCAGCAAAATACTGAAAGGAAAGTGGGTTTGCCTTCATATTTGACCCATAACAACTCGGTTCAGCATGGAAATATCATTACAACAGCTTTTATTTAGCCAGAAATCAAGAGTGTAAGTTTTTATGCGCTTAAAAGCATTTTCAGGCCGAATGAGCAAATATGCTTGTTTCTGCCAAATGCAGCAAAATACTGAAAGGAAAGTGGGTTTGCCTTCATATTTGACCCAGAACACCTCAGTTCAGCATGGAAATATCATTGCAACAGCTTTTATTTAGCCAGAAATCAAGAGTGTAAGTTTTTATGCGCTTAAAAGCATTTTCAGGCCGAATGAGCAAATATGCTTGTTTCTGCCAAATGCAGCAAAATACTGAAAGGAAAGTGGGTTTGCCTTCATATTTGACCCAGATCAACTCAGCTCAGCATGGAAATATCATTGCAACAGCTTTTATTTAGCCAGAAATCAAGACTGTAAGTTTTTATGCGCTTAAAAGCATTTTCAGGCCGAATGAGCAAATATGCTTGTTTCTGCCAAATGCAGCAAAATACTGAAAGGAAAGTGGGTTTGCCTTCATATTTGACCCAGAACAACTCAGTTCAGCATGGAAATATCATTGCAACAGCTTTTATTTAGCCAGAAATCAAGAGTGTAAGTTTTTATGCGCTTAAAAGCATTTTCAGGCCGAATGAGCAAATATGCTTGTTTCTGCCAAATGCAGCAAAATACTGCAAGGAAAGTGGGTTTGCCTTCATATTTGACCCAGAACAACTCAGTACAGCATGGAAATATCATTGCAACAGCTTTTATTTAGCCAGAAATCAAGAGTGTAAGTTTTTATGCGCTTAAAAGCATTTTCAGGCCGAATGAGCAAATATGCTTGTTTCTGCCAAATGCAGCAAAATACTGAAAGGAAAGTGGGTTTGCCTTCATATTTGACCCAGAACAACTCAGTTCAGCATGGAAATATCATTGCAACAGCTTTTATTTAGCCAGAAATCAAGAGTGTAAGTTTTTATGCGCTTAAAAGCATTTTCAGGCCGAATGAGCAAATATGCTTGTTTCTGCCAAATGCAGCAAAATACTGAAAGGAAAGTGGGTTTGCCTTCATATTTGACCCAGATCAACTCAGCTCAGCATGGAAATATCATTGCAACAGCTTTTATTTAGCCAGAAATCAAGACTGTAAGTTTTTATGCGCTTAAAAGCATTTTCAGGCCGAATGAGCTGATTTCTGCCAAATGCAGCAAAATACTGAAAGGAAAGTGGGTTTGCCTTCATATTTGACCCAGAACAACTCAGTTCAGCATGGAAATATCATTGCAACAGCTTTTATTTAGCCAGAAATCAAGAGTGTAAGTTTTTATGCGCTTAAAAGCATTTTCAGGCCGAATGAGCAAATATGCTTGTTTCTGCCAAATGCAGCAAAATACTGAAAGGAAAGTGGGTTTGCCTTCATATTTGACCTAGAACAACTCAGTTCAGCATGGAAATATCATTGCAACAGCTTTTATTTAGCCAGAAATCAAGAGTGTAAGTTTTTATGCGCTTAAAAGCATTTTCAGGCCGAATGAGCTGATTTCTGCCAAATGCAGCAAAATACTGAAAGGAAAGTGGGTTTGCCTTCATATTTGACCCAGAACAACTCAGTTCAGCATGGAAATATCACTGCAACAGATTTTATTTAGCCAGAAATCAAGAGTGTAAGTTTTTATGCGCTTAAAAGCATTTTCAGGCCGAATGAGCAAATATGCTTGTTTCTGCCAAATGCAGCAAAATACTGAAAGGAAAGTGGGTTTGCCTTCATATTTGACCCATAACAACTCGGTTCAGCATGGAAATATCATTGCAACAGCTTTTATTTAGCCAGAAATCAAGAGTGTAAGTTTTTATGCGCTTAAAAGCATTTTCAGGCCGAATGAGCAAATATGCTTGTTTCTGCCAAATGCAGCAAAATACTGAAAGGAAAGTGGGTTTGCCTTCATATTTGACCCAGAACAACTCAGTTCAGCATGGAAATATCATTGCAACAGCTTTTATTTAGCCAGAAATCAAGACTGTAAGTTTTTATGCGCTTAAAAGCATTTTCAGGCCGAATGAGCAAATATGCTTGTTTCTGCCAAATGCAGCAAAATACTGAAAGGAAAGTGGGTTTGCCTTCATATTTGACCCAGAACAACTCAGTTCAGCATGGAAATATCATTGCAACAGCTTTTATTTAGCCAGAAATCAAGAGTGTAAGTTTTTATGCGCTTAAAAGCATTTTCAGGCCGAATGAGCAAATATGCTTGTTTCTGCCAAATGCAGCAAAATACTGCAAGGAAAGTGGGTTTGCCTTCATATTTGACCCAGAACAACTCAGTACAGCATGGAAATATCATTGCAACAGCTTTTATTTAGCCAGAAATCAAGAGTGTAAGTTTTTATGCGCTTAAAAGCATTTTCAGGCCGAATGAGCAAATATGCTTGTTTCTGCCAAATGCAGCAAAATACTGAAAGGAAAGTGGGTTTGCCTTCATATTTGACCCAGATCAACTCAGCTCAGCATGGAAATATCATTGCAACAGCTTTTATTTAGCCAGAAATCAAGACTGTAAGTTTTTATGCGCTTAAAAGCATTTTCAGGCCGAATGAGCTGATTTCTGCCAAATGCAGCAAAATACTGAAAGGAAAGTGGGTTTGCCTTCATATTTGACCCATAACAACTCAGTTCAGCATGGAAATATCATTGCAACAGCTTTTATTTAGCCAGAAATCAAGAGTGTAAGTTTTTATGCGCTTAAAAGCATTTTCAGGCCGAATGAGCAAATATGCTTGTTTCTGCCAAATGCAGCAAAATACTGAAAGGAAAGTGGGTTTGCCTTCATATTTGACCTAGAACAACTCAGTTCAGCATGGAAATATCATTGCAACAGCTTTTATTTAGCCAGAAATCAAGAGTGTAAGTTTTTATGCGCTTAAAAGCATTTTCAGGCCGAATGAGCTGATTTCTGCCAAATGCAGCAAAATACTGAAAGGAAAGTGGGTTTGCCTTCATATTTGACCCAGAACAACTCAGTTCAGCATGGAAATATCATTGCAACAGCTTTTATTTAGCCAGAAATCAAGAGTGTAAGTTCTTATGCGCTTAAAAGCATTTTCAGGCCGAATGAGCTGATTTCTGCCATATGCAGCAAAATACTGAAAGGAAAGTGGGTTTGCCTTCATATTTGACCCAGAACAACTCAGTTCAGCATGGAAATATCATTGCAACAGCTTTTATTTAGCCAGAAATCAAGAGTGTAAGTTTTTATGCGCTTAAAAGCATTTTCAGGCCGAATGAGCTGATTTCTGCCAAATGCAGCAAAATACTGAAAGGAAAGTGGGTTTGCCTTCATATTTGACCCAGAACAACTCAGTTCAGCATGGAAATATCATTGCAACAGCTTTTATTTAGCCAGAAATCAAGAGTGTAAGTTTTTATGCGCTTAAAAGCATTTTCAGGCCGAATGAGCAAATATGCTTGTTTCTGCCAAATGCAGCAAAATACTGAAAGGAAAGTGGGTTTGCCTTCATATTTGACCCAGAACAACTCAGTTCAGCATGGAAATATCATTGCAACAGCTTTTATTTAGCCAGAAATCAAGAGTGTAAGTTTTTATGCGCTTAAAAGCATTTTCAGGCCGAATGAGCAAATATGCTTGTTTCTGCCAAATGCAGCAAAATACTGAAAGGAAAGTGGGTTTGCCTTCATATTTGACCCAGAACAACTCGGTTCAGCATGGAAATATCATTGCAACAGCTTTTATTTAGCCAGAAATCAAGAGTGTAAGTTTTTATGCGCTTAAAAGCATTTTCAGGCCGAATGAGCTGATTTCTGCCAAATGCAGCAAAATACTGAAAGGAAAGTGGGTTTGCCTTCATATTTGACCCAGAACAACTCAGTTCAGCATGGAAATATCATTGCAACAGCTTTTATTTAGCCAGAAATCAAGAGTGTAAGTTTTTATGCGCTTAAAAGCATTTTCAGGCCGAATGAGCTGATTTCTGCCATATGCAGCAAAATACTGAAAGGAAAGTGGGTTTGCCTTCATATTTGACCCAGAACAACTCAGTTCAGCATGGAAATATCATTGCAACAGCTTTTATTTAGCCAGAAATCAAGAGTGTAAGTTTTTATGCGCTTAAAAGCATTTTCAGGCCGAATGAGCAAATATGCTTGTTTCTGCCAAATGCAGCAAAATACTGAAAGGAAAGTGGGTTTGCCTTCATATTTGACCCAGAACAACTCGGTTCAGCATGGAAATATCATTGCAACAGCTTTTATTTAGCCAGAAATCAAGAGTGTAAGTTTTTATGCGCTTAAAAGCATTTTCAGGCCGAATGAGCTGATTACTGCCAAATGCAGCAAAATACTGAAAGGAAAGTGGGTTTGCCTTCATATTTGACCCAGAACAACTCAGTTCAGCATGGAAATATCATTGCAACAGCTTTTATTTAGCCAGAAATCAAGAGTGTAAGTTTTTATGCGCTTAAAAGCATTTTCAGGCCGAATGAGCTGATTTCTGCCATATGCAGCAAAATACTGAAAGGAAAGTGGGTTTGCCTTCATATTTGACCCAGAACAACTCAGTTCAGCATGGAAATATCATTGCAACAGCTTTTATTTAGCCAGAAATCAAGAGTGTAAGTTTTTATGCGCTTAAAAGCATTTTCAGGCCGAATGAGCAAATATGCTTGTTTCTGCCAAATGCAGCAAAATACTGAAAGGAAAGTGGGTTTGCCTTCATATTTGACCCAGAACAACTCAGTTCAGCATGGAAATATCATTGCAACAGCTTTTATTTAGCCAGAAATCAAGAGTGTAAGTTTTTATGCGCTTAAAAGCATTTTCAGGCCGAATGAGCAAATATGCTTGTTTCTGCCAAATGCAGCAAAATACTGAAAGGAAAGTGGGTTTGCCTTCATATTTGACCCAGAACAACTCGGTTCAGCATGGAAATATCATTGCAACAGCTTTTATTTAGCCAGAAATCAAGAGTGTAAGTTTTTATGCGCTTAAAAGCATTTTCAGGCCGAATGAGCAAATATGCTTGTTTCTGCCAAATGCAGCAAAATACTGAAAGGAAAGTGGGTTTGCCTTCATATTTGACCCAGAACAACTCAGTTCAGCATGGAAATATCATTGCAACAGCTTTTATTTAGCCAGAAATCAAGACTGTAAGTTTTTATGCGCTTAAAAGCATTTTCAGGCCGAATGAGCAAATATGCTTGTTTCTGCCAAATGCAGCAAAATACTGAAAGGAAAGTGGGTTTGCCTTCATATTTGACCCAGAACAACTCAGTTCAGCATGGAAATATCATTGCAACAGCTTTTATTTAGCCAGAAATCAAGAGTGTAAGTTTTTATGCGCTTAAAAGCATTTTCAGGCCGAATGAGCAAATATGCTTGTTTCTGCCAAATGCAGCAAAATACTGAAAGGAAAGTGGGTTTGCCTTCATATTTGACCCATAACAACTCGGTTCAGCATGGAAATATCATTGCAACAGCTTTTATTTAGCCAGAAATCAAGAGTGTAGGTTTTTATGCGCTTAAAAGCATTTTCAGGCCGAATGAGCAAATATGCTTGTTTCTGCCAAATGCAGCAAAATACTGAAAGGAAAGTGGGTTTGCCTTCATATTTGACCCAGAACAACTCAGTTCAGCATGGAAATATCATTGCAACAGCTTTTATTTAGCCAGAAATCAAGAGTGTAAGTTTTTATGCGCTTAAAAGCATTTTCAGGCCGAATGAGCTGATTTCTGCCAAATGCAGCAAAATACTGAAAGGAAAGTGGGTTTGCCTTCATATTTGACCCATAACAACTCGGTTCAGCATGGAAATATCATTGCAACAGCTTTTATTTAGCCAGAAATCAAGAGTGTAAGTTTTTATGCGCTTAAAAGCATTTTCAGGCCGAATGAGCAAATATGCTTGTTTCTGCCAAATGCAGCAAAATACTGCAAGGAAAGTGGGTTTGCCTTCATATTTGACCCAGAACAACTCAGTTCAGCATGGAAATATCATTGCAACAGCTTTTATTTAGCCAGAAATCAAGAGTGTAAGTTTTTATGCGCTTAAAAGCATTTTCAGCCCGAATGAGCAAATATGCTTGTTTCTGCCAAATGCAGCAAAATACTGAAAGGAAAGTGGGTTTGCCTTCATATTTGACCCAGATCAACTCAGCTCAGCATGGAAATATCATTGCAACAGCTTTTATTTAGCCAGAAATCAAGACTGTAAGTTTTTATGCGCTTAAAAGCATTTTCAGGCCGAATGAGCAAATATGCTTGTTTCTGCCAAATGCAGCAAAATACTGAAAGGAAAGTGGGTTTGCCTTCATATTTGACCCAGAACAACTCAGTTCAGCATGGAAATATCATTGCAACAGCTTTTATTTAGCCAGAAATCAAGAGTGTAAGTTTTTATGCGCTTAAAAGCATTTTCAGGCCGAATGAGCTGATTTCTGCCAAATGCAGCAAAATACTGAAAGGAAAGTGGGTTTGCCTTCATATTTGACCCAGAACAACTCAGTTCAGCATGGAAATATCACTGCAACAGATTTTATTTAGCCAGAAATCAAGAGTGTAAGTTTTTATGCGCTTAAAAGCATTTTCAGGCCGAATGAGCAAATATGCTTGTTTCTGCCAAATGCAGCAAAATACTGAAAGGAAAGTGGGTTTGCCTTCATATTTGACCCATAACAACTCGGTTCAGCATGGAAATATCATTGCAACAGCTTTTATTTAGCCAGAAATCAAGAGTGTAAGTTTTTATGCGCTTAAAAGCATTTTCAGGCCGAATGAGCAAATATGCTTGTTTCTGCCAAATGCAGCAAAATACTGAAAGGAAAGTGGGTTTGCCTTCATATTTGACCCAGAACAACTCAGTTCAGCATGGAAATATCATTGCAACAGCTTTTATTTAGCCAGAAATCAAGAGTGTAAGTTTTTATGCGCTTAAAAGCATTTTCAGGCCGAATGAGCAAATATGCTTGTTTCTGCCAAATGCAGCAAAATACTGAAAGGAAAGTGGGTTTGCCTTCATATTTGACCCAGATCAACTCAGCTCAGCATGGAAATATCATTGCAACAGCTTTTATTTAGCCAGAAATCAAGACTGTAAGTTTTTATGCGCTTAAAAGCATTTTCAGGCCGAATGAGCAAATATGCTTGTTTCTGCCAAATGCAGCAAAATACTGAAAGGAAAGTGGGTTTGCCTTCATATTTGACCCAGAACAACTCAGTTCAGCATGGAAATATCATTGCAACAGCTTTTATTTAGCCAGAAATCAAGAGTGTAAGTTTTTATGCGCTTAAAAGCATTTTCAGGCCGAATGAGCAAATATGCTTGTTTCTGCCAAATGCAGCAAAATACTGCAAGGAAAGTGGGTTTGCCTTCATATTTGACCCAGAACAACTCAGTACAGCATGGAAATATCATTGCAACAGCTTTTATTTAGCCAGAAATCAAGAGTGTAAGTTTTTATGCGCTTAAAAGCATTTTCAGGCCGAATGAGCAAATATGCTTGTTTCTGCCAAATGCAGCAAAATACTGAAAGGAAAGTGGGTTTGCCTTCATATTTGACCCAGATCAACTCAGCTCAGCATGGAAATATCATTGCAACAGCTTTTATTTAGCCAGAAATCAAGAGTGTAAGTTTTTATGCGCTTAAAAGCATTTTCAGGCCGAATGAGCAAATATGCTTGTTTCTGCCAAATGCAGCAAAATACTGAAAGGAAAGTGGGTTTGCCTTCATATTTGACCCATAACAACTCGGTTCAGCATGGAAATATCATTGCAACAGCTTTTATTTAGCCCGAAATCAAGAGTGTAAGTTTTTATGCGCTTAAAAGCATTTTCAGGCCGAATGAGCAAATATGCTTGTTTCTGCCAAATGCAGCAAAATACTGAAAGGAAAGTGGGTTTGCCTTCATATTTGACCCAGAACAACTCAGTTCAGCATGGAAATATCATTGCAACAGCTTTTATTTAGCCAGAAATCAAGAGTGTAAGTTTTTATGCGCTTAAAAGCATTTTCAGGCCGAATGAGCAAATATGCTTGTTTCTGCCAAATGCAGCAAAATACTGAAAGGAAAGTGGGTTTGCCTTCATATTTGACCCAGATCAACTCAGCTCAGCATGGAAATATCATTGCAACAGCTTTTATTTAGCCAGAAATCAAGACTGTAAGTTTTTATGCGCTTAAAAGCATTTTCAGGCCGAATGAGCAAATATGCTTGTTTCTGCCAAATGCAGCAAAATACTGAAAGGAAAGTGGGTTTGCCTTCATATTTGACCCAGAACAACTCAGTTCAGCATGGAAATATCATTGCAACAGCTTTTATTTAGCCAGAAATCAAGAGTGTAAGTTTTTATGCGCTTAAAAGCATTTTCAGGCCGAATGAGCAAATATGCTTGTTTCTGCCAAATGCAGCAAAATACTGAAAGGAAAGTGGGTTTGCCTTCATATTTGACCCAGATCAACTCAGCTCAGCATGGAAATATCATTGCAACAGCTTTTATTTAGCCAGAATCAAGAGTGTAAGTTTTTATGCGCTTAAAAGCATTTTCAGGCCGAATGAGCTGATTTCTGCCAAATGCAGCAAAATACTGAAAGGAAAGTGGGTTTGCCTTCATATTTGACCCAGAACAACTCAGTTCAGCATGGAAATATCATTGCAAAAGCTTTTATTTAGCCAGAAATCAAGAGTGTAAGTTTTTATGCGCTTAAAAGCATTTTCAGGCCGAATGAGCAAATATGCTTGTTTCTGCCAAATGCAGCAAAATACTGAAAGGAAAGTGGGTTTGCCTTCATATTTGACCTAGAACAACTCAGTTCAGCATGGAAATATCATTGCAACAGCTTTTATTTAGCCAGAAATCAAGAGTGTAAGTTTTTATGCGCTTAAAAGCATTTTCAGGCCGAATGAGCTGATTTCTGCCAAATGCAGCAAAATACTGAAAGGAAAGTGGGTTTGCCTTCATATTTGACCCAGAACAACTCAGTTCAGCATGGAAATATCATTGCAACAGCTTTTATTTAGCCAGAAATCAAGAGTGTAAGTTTTTATGCGCTTAAAAGCATTTTCAGGCCGAATGAGCAAATATGCTTGTTTCTGCCAAATGCAGCAAAATACTGAAAGGAAAGTGGGTTTGCCTTCATATTTGACCCAGAACAACTCAGTTCAGCATGGAAATATCATTGCAACAGCTTTTATTTAGCCAGAAATCAAGAGTGTAGGTTTTTATGCCCTTAAAAGCATTTTCAGGCCGAATGAGCAAATATGCTTGTTTCTGCCAAATGCAGCAAAATACTGAAAGGAAAGTGGGTTTGCCTTCATATTTGACCCAGAACAACTCAGTTCAGCATGGAAATATCATTGCAACAGCTTTTATTTAGCCAGAAATCAAGAGTGTAAGTTTTTATGCGCTTAAAAGCATTTTCAGGCCGAATGAGCAAATATGCTTGTTTCTGCCAAATGCAGCAAAATACTGAAAGGAAAGTGGGTTTGCCTTCATATTTGACCCAGAACAACTCAGTTCAGCATGGAAATATCATTGCAACAGCTTTTATTTAGCCAGAAATCAAGAGTGTAAGTTTTTATGCGCTTAAAAGCATTTTCAGGCCGAATGAGCTGATTTCTGCCAAATGCAGCAAAATACTGAAAGGAAAGTGGGTTTGCCTTCATATTTGACCCAGAACAACTCAGTTCAGCATGGAAATATCATTGCAACAGCTTTTATTTAGCCAGAAATCAAGAGTGTAAGTTTTTATGCGCTTAAAAGCATTTTCAGGCCGAATGAGCAAATATGCTTGTTTCTGCCAAATGCAGCAAAATACTGAAAGGAAAGTGGGTTTGCCTTCATATTTGACCCAGAACAACTCAGTTCAGCATGGAAATATCATTGCAACAGCTTTTATTTAGCCAGAAATCAAGAGTGTAAGTTTTTATGCGCTTAAAAGCATTTTCAGGCCGAATGAGCTGATTTCTGCCAAATGCAGCAAAATACTGAAAGGAAAGTGGGTTTGCCTTCATATTTGACCCATAACAACTCGGTTCAGCATGGAAATATCATTGCAACAGCTTTTATTTAGCCAGAAATCAAGACTGTAAGTTTTTATGCGCTTAAAAGCATTTTCAGGCCGAATGAGCAAATATGCTTGTTTCTGCCAAATGCAGC
This sequence comes from Channa argus, assembly GCF_033026475.1. NCBI lineage: Eukaryota > Metazoa > Chordata > Actinopteri > Anabantiformes > Channidae > Channa > Channa argus. The sequence continues at coordinate 84,772 of NW_027125222.1, forward strand.
AAAATACTGAAAGGAAAGTGGGTTTGCCTTCATATTTGACCCAGAACAACTCGGTTCAGCATGGAAATATCATTGCAACAGCTTTTATTTAGCCAGAAATCAAGAGTGTAAGTTTTTATGCGCTTAAAAGCATTTTCAGGCCGAATGAGCAAATATGCTTGTTTCTGCCAAATGCAGCAAAATACTGAAAGGAAAGTGGGTTTGCCTTCATATTTGACCCAGAACAACTCAGTTCAGCATGGAAATATCATTGCAACAGCTTTTATTTAGCCAGAAATCAAGAGTGTAAGTTTTTATGCGCTTAAAAGCATTTTCAGGCCGAATGAGCTGATTTCTGCCAAATGCAGCAAAATACTGAAAGGAAAGTGGGTTTGCCTTCATATTTGACCCAGAACAACTCAGTTCAGCATGGAAATATCATTGCAACAGCTTTTATTTAGCCAGAAATCAAGAGTGTAAGTTTTTATGCGCTTAAAAGCATTTTCAGGCCGAATGAGCAAATATGCTTGTTTCTGCCAAATGCAGCAAAATACTGAAAGGAAAGTGGGTTTGCCTTCATATTTGACCCAGAACAACTCAGTTCAGCATGGAAATATCATTGCAACAGCTTTTATTTAGCCAGAAATCAAGAGTGTAAGTTTTTATGCGCTTAAAAGCATTTTCAGGCCGAATGAGCTGATTTCTGCCAAATGCAGCAAAATACTGAAAGGAAAGTGGGTTTGCCTTCATATTTGACCCATAACAACTCGGTTCAGCATGGAAATATCATTGCAACAGCTTTTATTTAGCCAGAAATCAAGACTGTAAGTTTTTATGCGCTTAAAAGCATTTTCAGGCCGAATGAGCAAATATGCTTGTTTCTGCCAAATGCAGCAAAATACTGAAAGGAAAGTGGGTTTGCCTTCATATTTGACCCAGAACAACTCAGTTCAGCATGGAAATATCATTGCAACAGCTTTTATTTAGCCAGAAATCAAGAGTGTAAGTTTTTATGCGCTTAAAAGCATTTTCCGGCCGAATGAGCAAATATGCTTGTTTCTGCCAAATGCAGCAAAATACTGCAAGGAAAGTGGGTTTGCCTTCATATTTGACCCAGAACAACTCAGTTCAGCATGGAAATATCATTGCAACAGCTTTTATTTAGCCAGAAATCAAGACTGTAAGTTTTTATGCGCTTAAAAGCATTTTCAGGCCGAATGAGCAAATATGCTTGTTTCTGCCAAATGCAGCAAAATACTGAAAGGAAAGTGGGTTTGCCTTCATATTTGACCCAGAACAACTCGGTTCAGCATGGAAATATCATTGCAACAGCTTTTATTTAGCCAGAAATCAAGAGTGTAAGTTTTTATGCGCTTAAAAGCATTTTCAGGCCGAATGAGCAAATATGCTTGTTTCTGCCAAATGCAGCAAAATACTGCAAGGAAAGTGGGTTTGCCTTCATATTTGACCCAGAACAACTCAGTTCAGCATGGAAATATCATTGCAACAGCTTTTATTTAGCCAGAAATCAAGAGTGTAAGTTTTTATGCGCTTAAAAGCATTTTCAGGCCGAATGAGCAAATATGCTTGTTTCTGCCAAATGCAGCAAAATACTGCAAGGAAAGTGGGTTTGCCTTCATATTTGACCCAGAACAACTCAGTTCAGCATGGAAATATCATTGCAACAGCTTTTATTTAGCCAGAAATCAAGAGTGTACGTTTTTATGCGCTTAAAAGTATTTTCAGGCCGAATGAGCTGATTTCTGCCAAATGCAGCAAAATACTGAAAGGAAAGTGGGTTTGCCTTCATATTTGACCCAGAACAACTCAGTTCAGCATGGAAATATCATTGCAACAGCTTTTATTTAGCCAGAAATCAAGAGCGTAAGTTTTTATGCGCTTAAAAGCATTTTCAGGCCGAATGAGCTGATTTCTGCCAAATGCAGCAAAATACTGAAAGGAAAGTGGGTTTGCCTTCATATTTGACCCAGAACAACTCAGTTCAGCATGGAAATATCATTGCAACAGCTTTTATTTAGCCAGAAATCAAGAGTGTAAGTTTTTATGCGCTTAAAAGCATTTTCAGGCCGAATGAGCAAATATGCTTGTTTCTGCCAAATGCAGCAAAATACTGAAAGGAAAGTGGGTTTGCCTTCATATTTGACCCAGAACAACTCAGTTCAGCATGGAAATATCATTGCAACAGCTTTTATTTAGCCAGAAATCAAGAGTGTAGGTTTTTATGCCCTTAAAAGCATTTTCAGGCCGAATGAGCAAATATGCTTGTTTCTGCCAAATGCAGCAAAATACTGAAAGGAAAGTGGGTTTGCCTTCATATTTGACCCAGAACAACTCAGTTCAGCATGGAAATATCATTGCAACAGCTTTTATTTAGCCAGAAATCAAGAGTGTAAGTTTTTATGCGCTTAAAAGCATTTTCAGGCCGAATGAGCAAATATGCTTGTTTCTGCCAAATGCAGCAAAATACTGAAAGGAAAGTGGGTTTGCCTTCATATTTGACCCAGAACAACTCAGTTCAGCATGGAAATATCATTGCAACAGCTTTTATTTAGCCAGAAATCAAGAGTGTAAGTTTTTATGCGCTTAAAAGCATTTTCAGGCCGAATGAGCAAATATGCTTGTTTCTGCCAAATGCAGCAAAATACTGAAAGGAAAGTGGGTTTGCCTTCATATTTGACCCAGAACAACTCAGTTCAGCATGGAAATATCATTGCAACAGCTTTTATTTAGCCAGAAATCAAGAGTGTAAGTTTTTATGCGCTTAAAAGCATTTTCAGGCCGAATGAGCTGATTTCTGCCAAATGCAGCAAAATACTGAAAGGAAAGTGGGTTTGCCTTCATATTTGACCCAGAACAACTCAGTTCAGCATGGAAATATCATTGCAACAGCTTTTATTTAGCCAGAAATCAAGAGTGTAAGTTTTTATGCGCTTAAAAGCATTTTCAGGCCGAATGAGCAAATATGCTTGTTTCTGCCAAATGCAGCAAAATACTGAAAGGAAAGTGGGTTTGCCTTCATATTTGACCCAGAACAACTCAGTTCAGCATGGAAATATCATTGCAACAGCTTTTATTTAGCCAGAAATCAAGAGTGTAAGTTTTTATGCGCTTAAAAGCATTTTCAGGCCGAATGAGCAAATATGCTTGTTTCTGCCAAATGCAGCAAAATACTGCAAGGAAAGTGGGTTTGCCTTCATATTTGACCCAGAACAACTCAGTTCAGCATGGAAATATCATTGCAACAGCTTTTATTTAGCCAGAAATCAAGAGTGTAAGTTTTTATGCGCTTAAAAGCATTTTCAGGCCGAATGAGCAAATATGCTTGTTTCTGCCAAATGCAGCAAAATACTGAAAGGAAAGTGGGTTTGCCTTCATATTTGACCCAGATCAACTCAGCTCAGCATGGAAATATCATTGCAACAGCTTTTATTTAGCCAGAAATCAAGACTGTAAGTTTTTATGCGCTTAAAAGCATTTTCAGGCCGAATGAGCAAAAATGCTTGTTTCTGCCAAATGCAGCAAAATACTGAAAGGAAAGTGGGTTTGCCTTCATATTTGACCCAGAACAACTCAGTTCAGCATGGAAATATCATTGCAACAGCTTTTATTTAGCCAGAAATCAAGAGTGTAAGTTTTTATGCGCTTAAAAGCATTTTCAGGCCGAATGAGCTGATTTCTGCCAAATGCAGCAAAATACTGAAAGGAAAGTGGGTTTGCCTTCATATTTGACCCAGAACAACTCAGTTCAGCATGGAAATATCATTGCAACAGCTTTTATTTAGCCAGAAATCAAGAGTGTAAGTTTTTATGCGCTTAAAAGCATTTTCAGGCCGAATGAGCAAATATGCTTGTTTCTGCCAAATGCAGCAAAATACTGAAAGGAAAGTGGGTTTGCCTTCATATTTGACCCAGATCAACTCAGCTCAGCATGGAAATATCATTGCAACAGCTTTTATTTAGCCAGAAATCAAGAGTGTAAGTTTTTATGCGCTTAAAAGCATTTTCAGGCCGAATGAGCAAATATGCTTGTTTCTGCCAAATGCAGCAAAATACTGAAAGGAAAGTGGGTTTGCCTTCATATTTGACCCAGAACAACTCAGTTCAGCATGGAAATATCATTGCAACAGCTTTTATTTAGCCAGAAATCAAGAGTGTAAGTTTTTATGCGCTTAAAAGCATTTTCAGGCCGAATGAGCAAATATGCTTGTTTCTGCCAAATGCAGCAAAATACTGAAAGGAAAGTGGGTTTGCCTTCATATTTGACCCAGAACAACTCAGTTCAGCATGGAAATATCATTGCAACAGCTTTTATTTAGCCAGAAATCAAGAGTGTAAGTTTTTATGCGCTTAAAAGCATTTTCAGGCCGAATGAGCTGATTTCTGCCAAATGCAGCAAAATACTGAAAGGAAAGTGGGTTTGCCTTCATATTTGACCCAGAACAACTCAGTTCAGCATGGAAATATCATTGCAACAGCTTTTATTTAGCCAGAAATCAAGAGTGTAAGTTTTTATGCGCTTAAAAGCATTTTCAGGCCGAATGAGCAAATATGCTTGTTTCTGCCAAATGCAGCAAAATACTGAAAGGAAAGTGGGTTTGCCTTCATATTTGACGCAGAACAACTCATTTCAGCATGGAAATATCATTGCAACAGCTTTTATTTAGCCAGAAATCAAGAGTGTAAGTTTTTATGCGCTTAAAAGCATTTTCAGGCCGAATGAGCAAATATGCTTGTTTCTGCCAAATGCAGCAAAATACTGAAAGGAAAGTGGGTTTGCCTTCATATTTGACCCAGAACAACTCAGTTCAGCATGGAAATATCATTGCAACAGCTTTTATTTAGCCAGAAATCAAGAGTGTAAGTTTTTATGCGCTTAAAAGCATTTTCAGGCCGAATGAGCAAATATGCTTGTTTCTGCCAAATGCAGCAAAATACTGAAAGGAAAGTGGGTTTGCCTTCATATTTGACCCAGAACAACTCAGTTCAGCATGGAAATATCATTGCAACAGCTTTTATTTAGCCAGAAATCAAGACTGTAAGTTTTTATGCGCTTAAAAGTATTTTCAGGCCGAATGAGCAAATATGCTTGTTTCTGCCAAATGCAGCAAAATACTGAAAGGAAAGTGGGTTTGCCTTCATATTTGACCCAGAACAACTCGGTTCAGCATGGAAATATCATTGCAACAGCTTTTATTTAGCCAGAAATCAAGAGTGTAAGTTTTTATGCGCTTAAAAGCATTTTCAGGCCGAATGAGCAAATATGCTTGTTTCTGCCAAATGCAGCAAAATACTGAAAGGAAAGTGGGTTTGCCTTCATATTTGACCCAGAACAACTCAGTTCAGCATGGAAATAACATTGCAACAGCTTTTATTTAGCCAGAAATCAAGAGTGTAAGTTTTTATGCGCTTAAAAGCATTTTCAGGCCGAATGAGCAAATATGCTTGTTTCTGCCAAATGCAGCAAAATACTGAAAGGAAAGTGGGTTTGCCTTCATATTTGACCCAGATCAACTCAGCTCAGCATGGAAATATCATTGCAACAGCTTTTATTTAGCCAGAAATCAAGAGTGTAAGTTTTTATGCGCTTAAAAGCATTTTCAGGCCGAATGAGCAAAAATGCTTGTTTCTGCCAAATGCAGCAAAATACTGAAAGGAAAGTGGGTTTGCCTTCATATTTGACCCAGAACAACTCAGTTCAGCATGGAAATATCATTGCAACAGCTTTTATTTAGCCAGAAATCAAGAGTGTAAGTTTTTATGCGCTTAAAAGCATTTTCAGGCCGAATGAGCTGATTTCTGCCAAATGCAGCAAAATACTGAAAGGAAAGTGGGTTTGCCTTCATATTTGACCCAGAACAACTCAGTTCAGCATGGAAATATCATTGCAACAGCTTTTATTTAGCCAGAAATCAAGAGTGTAAGTTTTTATGCGCTTAAAAGCATTTTCAGGCCGAATGAGCAAATATGCTTGTTTCTGCCAAATGCAGCAAAATACTGAAAGGAAAGTGGGTTTGCCTTCATATTTGACCCAGAACAACTCAGTTCAGCATGGAAATATCATTGCAACAGCTTTTATTTAGCCAGAAATCAAGAGTGTAAGTTTTTATGCGCTTAAAAGCATTTTCAGGCCGAATGAGCTGATTTCTGCCAAATGCAGCAAAATACTGAAAGGAAAGTGGGTTTGCCTTCATATTTGACCCAGAACAACTCAGTTCAGCATGGAAATATCATTGCAACAGCTTTTATTTAGCCAGAAATCAAGAGTGTAAGTTTTTATGCGCTTAAAAGCATTTTCAGGCCGAATGAGCAAATATGCTTGTTTCTGCCAAATGCAGCAAAATACTGAAAGGAAAGTGGGTTTGCCTTCATATTTGACCCAGAACAACTCGGTTCAGCATGGAAATATCATTGCAACAGCTTTTATTTAGCCAGAAATCAAGAGTGTAAGTTTTTTTGCGCTTAAAAGCATTTTCAGGCCGAATGAGCAAATATGCTTGTTTCTGCCAAATGCAGAAAAATACTGAAAGGAAAGTGGGTTTGCCTTCATATTTGACCCAGAACAACTCAGTTCAGCATGGAAATATCATTGCAACAGCTTTTATTTAGCCAGAAATCAAGAGTGTAAGTTTTCATGCGCTTAAAAGCATTTTCAGGCCGAATGAGCAAATATGCTTGTTTCTGCCAAATGCAGCAAAATACTGAAAGGAAAGTGGGTTTGCCTTCATATTTGACCCAGAACAACTCAGTTCAGCATGGAAATATCATTGCAACAGCTTTTATTTAGCCAGAAATCAAGAGTGTAAGTTTTTATGCGCTTAAAAGCATTTTCAGGCCGAATGAGCAAATATGCTTGTTTCTGCCAAATGCAGCAAAATACTGAAAGGAAAGTGGGTTTGCCTTCATATTTGACCCAGAACAACTCAGTTCAGCATGGAAATATCATTGCAACAGCTTTTATTTAGCCAGAAATCAAGAGTGTAAGTTTTTATGCGCTTAAAAGCATTTTCAGGCCGAATGAGCTGATTTCTGCCAAATGCAGCAAAATACTGAAAGGAAAGTGGGTTTGCCTTCATATTTGACCCAGAACAACTCAGTTCAGCATGGAAATATCATTGCAACAGCTTTTATTTAGCCAGAAATCAAGAGTGTAAGTTTTTATGCGCTTAAAAGCATTTTCAGGCCGAATGAGCAAATATGCTTGTTTCTGCCAAATGCAGCAAAATACTGAAAGGAAAGTGGGTTTGCCTTCATATTTGACCCAGAACAACTCAGTTCAGCATGGAAATATCATTGCAACAGCTTTTATTTAGCCAGAAATCAAGAGTGTAAGTTTTTATGCGCTTAAAAGCATTTTCAGGCCGAATGAGCAAATATGCTTGTTTCTGCCAAATGCAGCAAAATACTGAAAGGAAAGTGGGTTTGCCTTCATATTTGACCCAGAACAACTCGGTTCAGCATGGAAATATCATTGCAACAGCTTTTATTTAGCCAGAAATCAAGAGTGTAAGTTTTTATGCGCTTAAAAGCATTTTCAGGCCGAATGAGCAAATATGCTTGTTTCTGCCAAATGCAGCTAAATACTGAAAGGAAAGTGGGTTTGCCTTCATATTTGACCCAGAACAACTCAGTTCAGCATGGAAATATCATTGCAACAGCTTTTATTTAGCCAGAAATCAAGACTGTAAGTTTTTATGCGCTTAAAAGCATTTTCAGGCCGAATGAGCAAATATGCTTTTTTCTGCCAAATGCAGCAATATACTGCAAGGAAAGTGGGTTTGCCTTCATATTTGACCCAGAACAACTCAGTTCAGCATGGAAATATCATTGCAACAGCTTTTATTTAGCCAGAAATCAAGAGTGTAAGTTTTTATGCGCTTAAAAGCATTTTCAGGCCGAATGAGCTGATTTCTGCCAAATGCAGCAAAATACTGTAAGGAAAGTGTGTTTGCCTTCATATTTGACCCAGAACAACTCAGTTCAGCATGGAAATATCATTGCAACAGCTTTTATTTAGCCAGAAATCAAGAGTGTAAGTTTTTATGCGCTTAAAAGCATTTTCAGGCCGAATGAGCAAATATGCTTGTTTCTGCCAAATGCAGCAAAATACTGAAAGGAAAGTGGGTTTGCCTTCATATTTGACCCAGAACAACTCAGTTCAGCATGGAAATATCATTGCAACAGCTTTTATTTAGCCAGAAATCAAGACTGTAAGTTTTTATGCGCTTAAAAGCATTTTCAGGCCGAATGAGCAAATATGCTTGTTTCTGCCAAATGCAGCAAAATACTGAAAGGAAAGTGGGTTTGCCTTCATATTTGACCCAGAACAACTCGGTTCAGCATGGAAATATCATTGCAACAGCTTTTATTTAGCCAGAAATCAAGACTGTAAGTTTTTATGCGCTTAAAAGCATTTTCAGGCCGAATGAGCAAATATGCTTGTTTCTGCCAAATGCAGCAAAATACTGAAAGGAAAGTGGGTTTGCCTTCATATTTGACCCAGAACAACTCAGTTCAGCATGGAAATATCATTGCAACAGCTTTTATTTAGCCAGAAATCAAGAGTGTAAGTTTTTATGCGCTTAAAAGCATTTTCAGGCCGAATGAGCAAATATGTTTGTTTCTGCCAAATGCAGCAAAATACTGAAAGGAAAGTGGGTTTGCCTTCATATTTGACCCAGAACAACTCGGTTCAGTATGGAAATATCATTGCAACAGCTTTTTTTTAGCCAGAAATCAAGAGTGTAAGTTTTTATGCGCTTAAAAGCATTTTCAGGCCGAATGAGCAAATATGCTTGTTTCTGCCAAATGCAGCAAAATACTGAAAGGAAAGTGGGTTTGCCTTCATATTTGACCCAGAACAACTCAGTTCAGCATGGAAATATCATTGCAACAGCTTTTATTTAGCCAGAAATCAAGAGTGTAAGTTTTTATGCGCTTAAAAGCATTTTCAGGCCGAATGAGCAAATATGTTTGTTTCTGCCAAATGCAGCAAAATACTGAAAGGAAAGTGGGTTTGCCTTCATATTTGACCCAGAACAACTCGGTTCAGTATGGAAATATCATTGCAACAGCTTTTTTTTAGCCAGAAATCAAGAGTGTAAGTTTTTATGCGCTTAAAAGCATTTTCAGGCCGAATGAGCAAATATGCTTGTTTCTGCCAAATGCAGCAAAATACTGAAAGGAAAGTGGGTTTGCCTTCATATTTGACCCAGAACAACTCAGTTCAGCATGGAAATATCATTGCAACAGCTTTTATTTAGCCAGAAATCAAGAGTGTAAGTTTTTATGCGCTTAAAAGCATTTTCAGGCCGAATGAGCAAATATGTTTGTTTCTGCCAAATGCAGCAAAATACTGAAAGGAAAGTGGGTTTGCCTTCATATTTGACCCAGAACAACTCGGTTCAGCATGGAAATATCATTGCAACAGCTTTTATTTAGCCAGAAATCAAGAGTGTAAGTTTTTATGCGCTTAAAAGCATTTTCAGGCCGAATGAGCAAATATGCTTGTTTCTGCCAAATGCAGCAAAATACTGAAAGGAAAGTGGGTTTGCCTTCATATTTGACCCAGAACAACTCAGTTCAGCATGGAAATATCATTGCAACAGCTTTTATTTAGCCAGAAATCAAGAGTGTAAGTTTTTATGCGCTTAAAAGCATTTTCAGGCCGAATGAGCTGATTTCTGCCAAATGCAGCAAAATACTGAAAGGAAAGTGGGTTTGCCTTCATATTTGACCCAGAACAACTCAGTTCAGCATGGAAATATCATTGCAACAGCTTTTATTTAGCCAGAAATCAAGAGTGTAAGTTTTTATGCGCTTAAAAGCATTTTCAGGCCGAATGAGCTGATTTCTGCCAAATGCAGCAAAATACTGAAAGGAAAGTGGGTTTGCCTTCATATTTGACCCAGAACAACTCAGTTCAGCATGGAAATATCATTGCAACAGCTTTTATTTAGCCAGAAATCAAGAGTGTAAGTTTTTATGCGCTTAAAAGCATTTTCAGGCCGAATGAGCAAATATGCTTGTTTCTGCCAAATGCAGCAAAATACTGAAAGGAAAGTGGGTTTGCCTTCATATTTGACCCAGAACAACTCAGTTCAGCATGGAAATATAATTGCAACAGCTTTTATTTAGCCAGAAATCAAGAGTGTAAGTTTTTATGCGCTTAAAAGCATTTTCAGGCCGAATGAGCAAATATGCTTGTTTCTGCCAAATGCAGCAAAATACTGAAAGGAAAGTGGGTTTGCCTTCATATTTGACCCAGAACAACTCGGTTCAGCATGGAAATATCATTGCAACAGCTTTTATTTAGCCAGAAATCAAGAGTGTAAGTTTTTATGCGCTTAAAAGCATTTTCAGGCCGAATGAGCAAATATGCTTGTTTCTGCCAAATGCAGCAAAATACTGAAAGGAAAGTGGGTTTGCCTTCATATTTGACCCAGAACAACTCAGTTCAGCATGGAAATATCATTGCAACAGCTTTTATTTAGCCAGAAATCAAGAGTGTAAGTTTTTATGCGCTTAAAAGCATTTTCAGGCCGAATGAGCAAATATGTTTGTTTCTGCCAAATGCAGCAAAATACTGAAAGGAAAGTGGGTTTGCCTTCATATTTGACCCAGAACAACTCGGTTCAGTATGGAAATATCATTGCAACAGCTTTTATTTAGCCAGAAATCAAGAGTGTAAGTTTTTATGCGCTTAAAAGCATTTTCAGGCCGAATGAGCAAATATGCTTGTTTCTGCCAAATGCAGCAAAATACTGAAAGGAAAGTGGGTTTGCCTTCATATTTGACCCAGAACAACTCAGTTCAGCATGGAAATATCATTGCAACAGCTTTTATTTAGCCAGAAATCAAGAGTGTAAGTTTTTATGCGCTTAAAAGCATTTTCAGGCCGAATGAGCAAATATGTTTGTTTCTGCCAAATGCAGCAAAATACTGAAAGGAAAGTGGGTTTGCCTTCATATTTGACCCAGAACAACTCGGTTCAGCATGGAAATATCATTGCAACAGCTTTTATTTAGCCAGAAATCAAGAGTGTAAGTTTTTATGCGCTTAAAAGCATTTTCAGGCCGAATGAGCAAATATGCTTGTTTCTGCCAAATGCAGCAAAATACTGAAAGGAAAGTGGGTTTGCCTTCATATTTGACCCAGAACAACTCAGTTCAGCATGGAAATATCATTGCAACAGCTTTTATTTAGCCAGAAATCAAGAGTGTAAGTTTTTATGCGCTTAAAAGCATTTTCAGGCCGAATGAGCTGATTTCTGCCAAATGCAGCAAAATACTGAAAGGAAAGTGGGTTTGCCTTCATATTTGACCCAGAACAACTCAGTTCAGCATGGAAATATCATTGCAACAGCTTTTATTTAGCCAGAAATCAAGAGTGTAAGTTTTTATGCGCTTAAAAGCATTTTCAGGCCGAATGAGCTGATTTCTGCCAAATGCAGCAAAATACTGAAAGGAAAGTGGGTTTGCCTTCATATTTGACCCAGAACAACTCAGTTCAGCATGGAAATATCATTGCAACAGCTTTTATTTAGCCAGAAATCAAGAGTGTAAGTTTTTATGCGCTTAAAAGCATTTTCAGGCCGAATGAGCTGATTTCTGCCAAATGCAGCAAAATACTGAAAGGAAAGTGGGTTTGCCTTCATATTTGACCCAGAACAACTCGGTTCAGCATGGAAATATCATTGCAACAGCTTTTATTTAGCCAGAAATCAAGAGTGTAAGTTTTTATGCGCTTAAAAGCATTTTCAGGCCGAATGAGCAAATATGCTTGTTTCTGCCAAATGCAGCAAAATACTGAAAGGAAAGTGGGTTTGCCTTCATATTTGACCCAGAACAACTCAGTTCAGCATGGAAATATCATTGCAACAGCTTTTATTTAGCCAGAAATCAAGAGTGTAAGTTTTTATGCGCTTAAAAGCATTTTCAGGCCGAATGAGCTGATTTCTGCCAAATGCAGCAAAATACTGAAAGGAAAGTGGGTTTGCCTTCATATTTGACCCAGAACAACTCAGTTCAGCATGGAAATATCATTGCAACAGCTTTTATTTAGCCAGAAATCAAGAGTGTAAGTTTTTATGCGCTTAAAAGCATTTTCAGGCCGAATGAGCTGATTTCTGCCAAATGCAGCAAAATACTGAAAGGAAAGTGGGTTTGCCTTCATATTTGACCCAGAACAACTCAGTTCAGCATGGAAATATCATTGCAACAGCTTTTATTTAGCCAGAAATCAAGAGTGTAAGTTTTTATGCGCTTAAAAGCATTTTCAGGCCGAATGAGCAAATATGCTTGTTTCTGCCAAATGCAGCAAAATACTGAAAGGAAAGTGGGTTTGCCTTCATATTTGACCCAGAACAACTCGGTTCAGCATGGAAATATCATTGCAACAGCTTTTATTTAGCCAGAAATCAAGACTGTAAGTTTTTATGCGCTTAAAAGCATTTTCAGGCCGAATGAGCAAATATGCTTGTTTCTGCCAAATGCAGCAAAATACTGAAAGGAAAGTGGGTTTGCCTTCATATTTGACCCAGAACAACTCAGTTCAGCATGGAAATATCATTGCAACAGCTTTTATTTAGCCAGAAATCAAGAGTGTAAGTTTTTATGCGCTTAAAAGCATTTTCAGGCCGAATGAGCAAATATGCTTGTTTCTGCCAAATGCAGCAAAATACTGAAAGGAAAGTGGGTTTGCCTTCATATTTGACCCAGATCAACTCAGCTCAGCATGGAAATATCATTGCAACAGCTTTTATTTAGCCAGAAATCAAGAGTGTAAGTTTTTATGCGCTTAAAAGCATTTTCAGGCCGAATGAGCAAATATGCTTGTTTCTGCCAAATGCAGCAAAATACTGAAAGGAAAGTGGGTTTGCCTTCATATTTGACCCAGAACAACTCAGTTCAGTATGGAAAATCATTGCAACAGCTTTTATTTAGCCAGAAATCAAGAGTGTAAGTTTTTATGCGCTTAAAAGCATTTTCAGGCCGAATGAGCTGATTTCTGCCAAATGCAGCAAAATACTGAAAGGAAAGTGGGTTTGCCTTCATATTTGACCCAGAACAACTCAGTTCAGCATGGAAATATCATTGCAACAGCTTTTATTTAGCCAGAAATCAAGAGTGTAAGTTTTTATGCGCTTAAAAGCATTTTCAGGCCGAATGAGCAAATATGCTTGTTTCTGCCAAATGCAGCAAAATACTGAAAGGAAAGTGGGTTTGCCTTCATATTTGACCCAGAACAACTCAGTTCAGCATGGAAATATCATTGCAACAGCTTTTATTTAGCCAGAAATCAAGAGTGTAAGTTTTTATGCGCTTAAAAGCATTTTCAGGCCGAATGAGCAAATATGTTTGTTTCTGCCAAATGCAGCAAAATACTGAAAGGAAAGTGGGTTTGCCTTCATATTTGACCCAGAACAACTCGGTTCAGTATGGAAATATCATTGCAACAGCTTTTTTTTAGCCAGAAATCAAGAGTGTAAGTTTTTATGCGCTTAAAAGCATTTTCAGGCCGAATGAGCAAATATGCTTGTTTCTGCCAAATGCAGCAAAATACTGAAAGGAAAGTGGGTTTGCCTTCATATTTGACCCAGAACAACTCAGTTCAGCATGGAAATATCATTGCAACAGCTTTTATTTAGCCAGAAATCAAGAGTGTAAGTTTTTATGCGCTTAAAAGCATTTTCAGGCCGAATGAGCAAATATGTTTGTTTCTGCCAAATGCAGCAAAATACTGAAAGGAAAGTGGGTTTGCCTTCATATTTGACCCAGAACAACTCGGTTCAGTATGGAAATATCATTGCAACAGCTTTTTTTTAGCCAGAAATCAAGAGTGTAAGTTTTTATGCGCTTAAAAGCATTTTCAGGCCGAATGAGCAAATATGCTTGTTTCTGCCAAATGCAGCAAAATACTGAAAGGAAAGTGGGTTTGCCTTCATATTTGACCCAGAACAACTCAGTTCAGCATGGAAATATCATTGCAACAGCTTTTATTTAGCCAGAAATCAAGAGTGTAAGTTTTTATGCGCTTAAAAGCATTTTCAGGCCGAATGAGCAAATATGTTTGTTTCTGCCAAATGCAGCAAAATACTGAAAGGAAAGTGGGTTTGCCTTCATATTTGACCCAGAACAACTCGGTTCAGCATGGAAATATCATTGCAACAGCTTTTATTTAGCCAGAAATCAAGAGTGTAAGTTTTTATGCGCTTAAAAGCATTTTCAGGCCGAATGAGCAAATATGCTTGTTTCTGCCAAATGCAGCAAAATACTGAAAGGAAAGTGGGTTTGCCTTCATATTTGACCCAGAACAACTCAGTTCAGCATGGAAATATCATTGCAACAGCTTTTATTTAGCCAGAAATCAAGAGTGTAAGTTTTTATGCGCTTAAAAGCATTTTCAGGCCGAATGAGCTGATTTCTGCCAAATGCAGCAAAATACTGAAAGGAAAGTGGGTTTGCCTTCATATTTGACCCAGAACAACTCAGTTCAGCATGGAAATATCATTGCAACAGCTTTTATTTAGCCAGAAATCAAGAGTGTAAGTTTTTATGCGCTTAAAAGCATTTTCAGGCCGAATGAGCTGATTTCTGCCAAATGCAGCAAAATACTGAAAGGAAAGTGGGTTTGCCTTCATATTTGACCCAGAACAACTCAGTTCAGCATGGAAATATCATTGCAACAGCTTTTATTTAGCCAGAAATCAAGAGTGTAAGTTTTTATGCGCTTAAAAGCATTTTCAGGCCGAATGAGCAAATATGCTTGTTTCTGCCAAATGCAGCAAAATACTGAAAGGAAAGTGGGTTTGCCTTCATATTTGACCCAGAACAACTCAGTTCAGCATGGAAATATAATTGCAACAGCTTTTATTTAGCCAGAAATCAAGAGTGTAAGTTTTTATGCGCTTAAAAGCATTTTCAGGCCGAATGAGCAAATATGCTTGTTTCTGCCAAATGCAGCAAAATACTGAAAGGAAAGTGGGTTTGCCTTCATATTTGACCCAGAACAACTCGGTTCAGCATGGAAATATCATTGCAACAGCTTTTATTTAGCCAGAAATCAAGAGTGTAAGTTTTTATGCGCTTAAAAGCATTTTCAGGCCGAATGAGCAAATATGCTTGTTTCTGCCAAATGCAGCAAAATACTGAAAGGAAAGTGGGTTTGCCTTCATATTTGACCCAGAACAACTCAGTTCAGCATGGAAATATCATTGCAACAGCTTTTATTTAGCCAGAAATCAAGAGTGTAAGTTTTTATGCGCTTAAAAGCATTTTCAGGCCGAATGAGCAAATATGTTTGTTTCTGCCAAATGCAGCAAAATACTGAAAGGAAAGTGGGTTTGCCTTCATATTTGACCCAGAACAACTCGGTTCAGTATGGAAATATCATTGCAACAGCTTTTATTTAGCCAGAAATCAAGAGTGTAAGTTTTTATGCGCTTAAAAGCATTTTCAGGCCGAATGAGCAAATATGCTTGTTTCTGCCAAATGCAGCAAAATACTGAAAGGAAAGTGGGTTTGCCTTCATATTTGACCCAGAACAACTCAGTTCAGCATGGAAATATCATTGCAACAGCTTTTATTTAGCCAGAAATCAAGAGTGTAAGTTTTTATGCGCTTAAAAGCATTTTCAGGCCGAATGAGCAAATATGTTTGTTTCTGCCAAATGCAGCAAAATACTGAAAGGAAAGTGGGTTTGCCTTCATATTTGACCCAGAACAACTCGGTTCAGCATGGAAATATCATTGCAACAGCTTTTATTTAGCC
This sequence comes from Channa argus, assembly GCF_033026475.1. Lineage (NCBI taxonomy): Eukaryota > Metazoa > Chordata > Actinopteri > Anabantiformes > Channidae > Channa > Channa argus. Next base: position 100,539 of record NW_027125222.1, read on the forward strand.
AGAAATCAAGAGTGTAAGTTTTTATGCGCTTAAAAGCATTTTCAGGCCGAATGAGCAAATATGCTTGTTTCTGCCAAATGCAGCAAAATACTGAAAGGAAAGTGGGTTTGCCTTCATATTTGACCCAGAACAACTCAGTTCAGCATGGAAATATCATTGCAACAGCTTTTATTTAGCCAGAAATCAAGAGTGTAAGTTTTTATGCGCTTAAAAGCATTTTCAGGCCGAATGAGCTGATTTCTGCCAAATGCAGCAAAATACTGAAAGGAAAGTGGGTTTGCCTTCATATTTGACCCAGAACAACTCAGTTCAGCATGGAAATATCATTGCAACAGCTTTTATTTAGCCAGAAATCAAGAGTGTAAGTTTTTATGCGCTTAAAAGCATTTTCAGGCCGAATGAGCTGATTTCTGCCAAATGCAGCAAAATACTGAAAGGAAAGTGGGTTTGCCTTCATATTTGACCCAGAACAACTCAGTTCAGCATGGAAATATCATTGCAACAGCTTTTATTTAGCCAGAAATCAAGAGTGTAAGTTTTTATGCGCTTAAAAGCATTTTCAGGCCGAATGAGCTGATTTCTGCCAAATGCAGCAAAATACTGAAAGGAAAGTGGGTTTGCCTTCATATTTGACCCAGAACAACTCGGTTCAGCATGGAAATATCATTGCAACAGCTTTTATTTAGCCAGAAATCAAGAGTGTAAGTTTTTATGCGCTTAAAAGCATTTTCAGGCCGAATGAGCAAATATGCTTGTTTCTGCCAAATGCAGCAAAATACTGAAAGGAAAGTGGGTTTGCCTTCATATTTGACCCAGAACAACTCAGTTCAGCATGGAAATATCATTGCAACAGCTTTTATTTAGCCAGAAATCAAGAGTGTAAGTTTTTATGCGCTTAAAAGCATTTTCAGGCCGAATGAGCTGATTTCTGCCAAATGCAGCAAAATACTGAAAGGAAAGTGGGTTTGCCTTCATATTTGACCCAGAACAACTCAGTTCAGCATGGAAATATCATTGCAACAGCTTTTATTTAGCCAGAAATCAAGAGTGTAAGTTTTTATGCGCTTAAAAGCATTTTCAGGCCGAATGAGCTGATTTCTGCCAAATGCAGCAAAATACTGAAAGGAAAGTGGGTTTGCCTTCATATTTGACCCAGAACAACTCAGTTCAGCATGGAAATATCATTGCAACAGCTTTTATTTAGCCAGAAATCAAGAGTGTAAGTTTTTATGCGCTTAAAAGCATTTTCAGGCCGAATGAGCAAATATGCTTGTTTCTGCCAAATGCAGCAAAATACTGAAAGGAAAGTGGGTTTGCCTTCATATTTGACCCAGAACAACTCGGTTCAGCATGGAAATATCATTGCAACAGCTTTTATTTAGCCAGAAATCAAGACTGTAAGTTTTTATGCGCTTAAAAGCATTTTCAGGCCGAATGAGCAAATATGCTTGTTTCTGCCAAATGCAGCAAAATACTGAAAGGAAAGTGGGTTTGCCTTCATATTTGACCCAGAACAACTCAGTTCAGCATGGAAATATCATTGCAACAGCTTTTATTTAGCCAGAAATCAAGAGTGTAAGTTTTTATGCGCTTAAAAGCATTTTCAGGCCGAATGAGCAAATATGCTTGTTTCTGCCAAATGCAGCAAAATACTGAAAGGAAAGTGGGTTTGCCTTCATATTTGACCCAGATCAACTCAGCTCAGCATGGAAATATCATTGCAACAGCTTTTATTTAGCCAGAAATCAAGAGTGTAAGTTTTTATGCGCTTAAAAGCATTTTCAGGCCGAATGAGCAAATATGCTTGTTTCTGCCAAATGCAGCAAAATACTGAAAGGAAAGTGGGTTTGCCTTCATATTTGACCCAGAACAACTCAGTTCAGTATGGAAAATCATTGCAACAGCTTTTATTTAGCCAGAAATCAAGAGTGTAAGTTTTTATGCGCTTAAAAGCATTTTCAGGCCGAATGAGCTGATTTCTGCCAAATGCAGCAAAATACTGAAAGGAAAGTGGGTTTGCCTTCATATTTGACCCAGAACAACTCAGTTCAGCATGGAAATATCATTGCAACAGCTTTTATTTAGCCAGAAATCAAGAGTGTAAGTTTTTATGCGCTTAAAAGCATTTTCAGGCCGAATGAGCAAATATGCTTGTTTCTGCCAAATGCAGCAAAATACTGAAAGGAAAGTGGGTTTGCCTTCATATTTGACCCAGAACACCTCAGTTCAGCATGGAAATATCATTGCAACAGCTTTTATTTAGCCAGAAATCAAGACTGTAAGTTTTTATGCGCTTAAAAGCATTTTCAGGCCGAATGAGCAAATATGCTTGTTTCTGCCAAATGCAGCAAAATACTGCAAGGAAAGTGGGTTTGCCTTCATATTTGACCCAGAACAACTCAGTTCAGCATGGAAATATCATTGCAACAGCTTTTATTTAGCCAGAAATCAAGAGTGTAAGTTTTTATGCGCTTAAAAGCATTTTCAGGCCGAATGAGCAAATATGCTTGTTTCTGCCAAATGCAGCAAAATACTGCAAGGAAAGTGGGTTTGCCTTCATATTTGACCCAGAACAACTCAGTTCAGCATGGAAATATCATTGCAACAGCTTTTATTTAGCCAGAAATCAAGAGTGTAAGTTTTTATGCGCTTAAAAGCATTTTCAGGCCGAATGAGCAAATATGCTTGTTTCTGCCAAATGCAGCAAAATACTGAAAGGAAAGTGGGTTTGCCTTCATATTTGACCCAGAACAACTCAGTTCAGCATGGAAATATCATTGCAACAGCTTTTATTTAGCCAGAAATCAAGAGTGTAAGTTTTTATGCGCTTAAAAGCATTTTCAGGCCGAATGAGCAAATATGCTTGTTTCTGCCAAATGCAGCAAAATACTGAAAGGAAAGTGGGTTTGCCTTCATATTTGACCCAGAACAACTCGGTTCAGCATGTAAATATCATTGCAACAGCTTTTATTTAGCCAGAAATCAAGAGTGTAAGTTTTTATGCGCTTAAAAGCATTTTCAGGCCGAATGAGCAAATATGCTTGTTTCTGCCAAATGCAGCAAAATACTGAAAGGAAAGTGGGTTTGCCTTCATAGTTGACCCAGAACAACTCAGTTCAGCATGGAAATATCATTGCAACAGCTTTTATTTAGCCATAAATCAAGAGTGTAAGTTTTTATGCGCTTAAAAGCATTTTCAGGCCGAATGAGCAAATATGCTTGTTTCTGCCAAATGCAGCAAAATACTGAAAGGAAAGTGGGTTTGCCTTCATATTTGACCCAGAACAACTCAGTTCAGCATGGAAATATCATTGCAACAGCTTTTATTTAGCCAGAAATCAAGAGTGTAAGTTTTTATGCGCTTAAAAGCATTTTCAGGCCGAATGAGCAAATATGCTTGTTTCTGCCAAATGCAGCAAAATACTGAAAGGAAAGTGGGTTTGCCTTCATATTTGACCCAGATCAACTCGGTTCAGCATGTAAATATCATTGCAACAGCTTTTATTTAGCCAGAAATCAAGAGTGTAAGTTTTTATGCGCTTAAAAGCATTTTCAGGCCGAATGAGCAAATATGCTTGTTTCTGCCAAATGCAGCAAAATACTGAAAGGAAAGTGGGTTTGCCTTCATAGTTGACCCAGAACAACTCAGTTCAGCATGGAAATATCATTGCAACAGCTTTTATTTAGCCAGAAATCAAGAGTGTAAGTTTTTATGCGCTTAAAAGCATTTTCAGGCCGAATGAGCAAATATGCTTGTTTCTGCCAAATGCAGCAAAATACTGAAAGGAAAGTGGGTTTGCCTTCATATTTGACCCAGAACAACTCAGTTCAGCATGGAAATATCATTGCAACAGCTTTTATTTAGCCAGAAATCAAGAGTGTAAGTTTTTATGCGCTTAAAAGCATTTTCAGGCCGAATGAGCAAATATGCTTGTTTCTGCCAAATGCAGCAAAATACTGAAAGGAAAGTGGGTTTGCCTTCATATTTGACCCAGAACAACTCAGTTCAGCATGGAAATATCATTGCAACAGCTTTTATTTAGCCAGAAATCAAGAGTGTAAGTTTTTATGCGCTTAAAAGCATTTTCAGGCCGAATGAACACATATGCTTGTTTCTGCCAAATGCAGCAAAATACTGAAAGGAAAGTGGGTTTGCCTTCATATTTGACCCAGAACAACTCAGTTCAGCATGGAAATATCATTGCAACAGCTTTTATTTAGCCAGAAATCAAGAGTGTAAGTTTTTATGCGCTTAAAAGCATTTTCAGGCCGAATGAGCAAATATGCTTGTTTCTGCCAAATGCAGCAAAATACTGAAAGGAAAGTGGGTTTGCCTTCATATTTGACCCAGAACAACTCAGTTCAGCATGGAAATATCATTGCAACAGCTTTTATTTAGCCAGAAATCAAGAGTGTAAGTTTTTATGCGCTTAAAAGCATTTTCAGGCCGAATGAACAAATATGCTTGTTTCTGCCAAATGCAGCAAAATACTGAAAGGAAAGTGGGTTTGCCTTCATATTTGACCCAGAACAACTCAGTTCAGCATGGAAATATCATTGCAACAGCTTTTATTTAGCCAGAAATCAAGAGTGTAAGTTTTTATGCGCTTAAAAGCATTTTCAGGCCGAATGAGCAAATATGCTTGTTTCTGCCAAATGCAGCAAAATACTGAAAGGAAAGTGGGTTTGCCTTCATATTTGACCCAGAACAACTCAGTTCAGCATGGAAATATCATTGCAACAGCTTTTATTTAGCCAGAAATCAAGAGTGTAAGTTTTTATGCGCTTAAAAGCATTTTCAGGCCGAATGAGCTGATTTCTGCCAAATGCAGCAAAATACTGAAAGGAAAGTGGGTTTGCCTTCATATTTGACCCAGAACAACTCAGTTCAGCATGGAAATATCATTGCAACAGCTTTTATTTAGCCAGAAATCAAGAGTGTAAGTTTTTATGCGCTTAAAAGCATTTTCAGGCCGAATGAACAAATATGCTTGTTTCTGCCAAATGCAGCAAAATACTGAAAGGAAAGTGGGTTTGCCTTCATATTTGACCCAGAACAACTCAGTTCAGCATGGAAATATCATTGCAACAGCTTTTATTTAGCCAGAAATCAAGAGTGTAAGTTTTTATGCGCTTAAAAGCATTTTCAGGCCGAATGAACAAATATGCTTGTTTCTGCCAAATGCAGCAAAATACTGAAAGGAAAGTGGGTTTGCCTTCATATTTGACCCAGAACAACTCAGTTCAGCATGGAAATATCATTGCAACAGCTTTTATTTAGCCAGAAATCAAGAGTGTAAGTTTTTATGCGCTTAAAAGCATTTTCAGGCCGAATGAGCAAATATGCTTGTTTCTGCCAAATGCAGCAAAATACTGAAAGGAAAGTGGGTTTGCCTTCATATTTGACCCAGAACAACTCAGTTCAGCATGGAAATATCATTGCAACAGCTTTTATTTAGCCAGAAATCAAGAGTGTAAGTTTTTATGCGCTTAAAAGCATTTTCAGGCCGAATGAGCAAATATGCTTGTTTCTGCCAAATGCAGCAAAATACTGAAAGGAAAGTGGGTTTGCCTTCATATTTGACCCAGAACAACTCAGTTCAGCATGGAAATATCATTGCAACAGCTTTTATTTAGCCAGAAATCAAGAGTGTGAGTTTTTATGCGCTTAAAAGCATTTTCAGGCCGAATGAGCTGATTTCTGCCAAATGCAGCAAAATACTGAAAGGAAAGTGGGTTTGCCTTCATATTTGACCCAGAACAACTCAGTTCAGCATGGAAATATCATTGCAACAGCTTTTATTTAGCCAGAAATCAAGAGTGTAAGTTTTTATGCGCTTAAAAGCATTTTCAGGCCGAATGAGCAAGTATGCTTGTTTCTGCCAAATGCAGCAAAATACTGAAAGGAAAGTGGGTTTGCCTTCATATTTGACCCAGAACAACTCAGTTCAGCATGGAAATATTATTGCAACAGCTTTTATTTAGCCAGAAATCAAGAGTGTAAGTTTTTATGCGCTTAAAAGCATTTTTCAGGCCGAATGAGCTGATTTCTGCCAAATGCAGCAAAATACTGAAAGGAAAGTGGGTTTGCCTTCATATTTGACCCAGAACAACTCAGTTCAGCATGGAAATATCATTGCAACAGCTTTTATTTAGCCAGAAATCAAGAGTGTAAGTTTTTATGCGCTTAAAAGCATTTTCAGGCCGAATGAGCAAATATGCTTGTTTCTGCCAAATGCAGCAAAATACTGAAAGGAAAGTGGGTTTGCCTTCATATTTGACCCAGAACAACTCAGTTCAGCATGGAAATATCATTGCAACAGCTTTTATTTAGCCAGAAATCAAGAGTGTAAGTTTTTATGCGCTTAAAAGCATTTTCAGGCCGAATGAGCAAATATGCTTGTTTCTGCCAAATGCAGCAAAATACTGAAAGGAAAGTGGGTTTGCCTTCATATTTGACCCAGAACAACTCAGTTCAGCATGGAAATATCATTGCAACAGCTTTTATTTAGCCAGAAATCAAGACTGTAAGTTTTTATGCGCTTAAAAGCATTTTCAGGACGAATGAGCAAATATGCTTGTTTCTGCCAAATGCAGCAAAATACTGAAAGGAAAGTGGGTTTGCCTTCATATTTGACCCAGAACAACTCAGTTCAGCATGGAAATATCATTGCAACAGCTTTTATTTAGCCAGAAATCAAGAGTGTAAGTTTTTATGCGCTTAAAAGCATTTTCAGGCCGAATGAGCAAATATGCTTGTTTCTGCCAAATGCAGCAAAATACTGAAAGGAAAGTGGGTTTGCCTTCATATTTGACCCAGAACAACTCAGTTCAGCATGGAAATATCATTGCAACAGCTTTTATTTAGCCAGAAATCAAGATTGTAAGTTTTTATGCGCTTAAAAGCATTTTCAGGCCGAATGAGCAAATATGCTTGTTTCTGCCAAATGCAGCAAAATACTGAAAGGAAAGTGGGTTTGCCTTCATATTTGAGCCAGAACAACTCAGTTCAGCATGGAAATATCATTGCAACAGCTTTTATTTAGCCAGAAATCAAGAGTGTAAGTTTTTATGCGCTTAAAAGCATTTTCAGGCCGAATGAGCTGATTTCTGCCAAATGCAGCAAAATACTGAAAGGAAAGTGGGTTTGCCTTCATATTTGACCCAGAACAACTCAGTTCAGCATGGAAATATCATTGCAACAGCTTTTATTTAGCCAGAAATCAAGAGTGTAAGTTTTTATGCGCTTAAAAGCATTTTCAGGCCGAATGAGCTGATTTCTGCCAAATGCAGCAAAATACTGAAAGGAAAGTGGGTTTGCCTTCATATTTGACCCAGAACAACTCAGTTCAGCATGGAAATATCATTGCAACAGCTTTTATTTAGCCAGAAATCAAGAGTGTAAGTTTTTATGCGCTTAAAAGCATTTTCAGGCCGAATGAGCAAATATGCTTGTTTCTGCCAAATGCAGCAAAATACTGAAAGGAAAGTGGGTTTGCCTTCATATTTGACCCAGAACAACTCAGTTCAGCATGGAAATATCATTGCAACAGCTTTTATTTAGCCAGAAATCAAGAGTGTAAGTTTTTATGCGCTTAAAAGCATTTTCAGGCCGAATGAGCAAATATGCTTGTTTCTGCCAAATGCAGCAAAATACTGAAAGGAAAGTGGGTTTGCCTTCATATTTGACCCATAACAACTCGGTTCAGCATGGAAATATCATTGCAACAGCTTTTATTTAGCCAGAAATCAAGAGTGTAAGTTTTTATGCGCTTAAAAGCATTTTCAGGCCGAATGAGCAAATATGCTTGTTTCTGCCAAATGCAGCAAAATACTGAAAGGAAAGTGGGTTTGCCTTCATATTTGACCCAGAACAACTCAGTTCAGCATGGAAATATCATTGCAACAGCTTTTATTTAGCCAGAAATCAAGACTGTAAGTTTTTATGCGCTTAAAAGCATTTTCAGGCCGAATGAGCAAATATGCTTGTTTCTGCCAAATGCAGCAAAATACTGAAAGGAAAGTGGGTTTGCCTTCATATTTGACCCAGAACAACTCAGTTCAGCATGGAAATATCATTGCAACAGCTTTTATTTAGCCAGAAATCAAGAGTGTAAGTTTTTATGCGCTTAAAAGCATTTTCAGGCCGAATGAGCAAATATGCTTGTTTCTGCCAAATGCAGCAAAATACTGAAAGGAAAGTGGGTTTGCCTTCATATTTGACCCAGAACAACTCGGTTCAGCATGTAAATATCATTGCAACAGCTTTTATTTAGCCAGAAATCAAGAGTGTAAGTTTTTATGCGCTTAAAAGCATTTTCAGGCCGAATGAGCAAATATGCTTGTTTCTGCCAAATGCAGCAAAATACTGAAAGGAAAGTGGGTTTGCCTTCATAGTTGACCCAGAACAACTCAGTTCAGCATGGAAATATCATTGCAACAGCTTTTATTTAGCCAGAAATCAAGAGTGTAAGTTTTTATGCGCTTAAAAGCATTTTCAGGCCGAATGAGCAAATATGCTTGTTTCTGCCAAATGCAGCAAAATACTGAAAGGAAAGTGGGTTTGCCTTCATATTTGACCCAGAACAACTCAGTTCAGCATGGAAATATCATTGCAACAGCTTTTATTTAGCCAGAAATCAAGATTGTAAGTTTTTATGCGCTTAAAAGCATTTTCAGGCCGAATGAGCAAATATGCTTGTTTCTGCCAAATGCAGCAAAATACTGAAAGGAAAGTGGGTTTGCCTTCATATTTGAGCCAGAACAACTCAGTTCAGCATGGAAATATCATTGCAACAGCTTTTATTTAGCCAGAAATCAAGAGTGTAAGTTTTTATGCGCTTAAAAGCATTTTCAGGCCGAATGAGCTGATTTCTGCCAAATGCAGCAAAATACTGAAAGGAAAGTGGGTTTGCCTTCATATTTGACCCAGAACAACTCAGTTCAGCATGGAAATATCATTGCAACAGCTTTTATTTAGCCAGAAATCAAGAGTGTAAGTTTTTATGCGCTTAAAAGCATTTTCAGGCCGAATGAGCTGATTTCTGCCAAATGCAGCAAAATACTGAAAGGAAAGTGGGTTTGCCTTCATATTTGACCCAGAACAACTCAGTTCAGCATGGAAATATCATTGCAACAGCTTTTATTTAGCCAGAAATCAAGAGTGTAAGTTTTTATGCGCTTAAAAGCATTTTCAGGCCGAATGAGCAAATATGCTTGTTTCTGCCAAATGCAGCAAAATACTGAAAGGAAAGTGGGTTTGCCTTCATATTTGACCCATAACAACTCGGTTCAGCATGGAAATATCATTGCAACAGCTTTTATTTAGCCAGAAATCAAGAGTGTAAGTTTTTATGCGCTTAAAAGCATTTTCAGGCCGAATGAGCAAATATGCTTGTTTCTGCCAAATGCAGCAAAATACTGAAAGGAAAGTGGGTTTGCCTTCATATTTGACCCAGAACAACTCAGTTCAGCATGGAAATATCATTGCAACAGCTTTTATTTAGCCAGAAATCAAGACTGTAAGTTTTTATGCGCTTAAAAGCATTTTCAGGCCGAATGAGCAAATATGCTTGTTTCTGCCAAATGCAGCAAAATACTGAAAGGAAAGTGGGTTTGCCTTCATATTTGACCCAGAACAACTCAGTTCAGCATGGAAATATCATTGCAACAGCTTTTATTTAGCCAGAAATCAAGAGTGTAAGTTTTTATGCGCTTAAAAGCATTTTCAGGCCGAATGAGCAAATATGCTTGTTTCTGCCAAATGCAGCAAAATACTGAAAGGAAAGTGGGTTTGCCTTCATATTTGACCCAGAACAACTCGGTTCAGCATGTAAATATCATTGCAACAGCTTTTATTTAGCCAGAAATCAAGAGTGTAAGTTTTTATGCGCTTAAAAGCATTTTCAGGCCGAATGAGCAAATATGCTTGTTTCTGCCAAATGCAGCAAAATACTGAAAGGAAAGTGGGTTTGCCTTCATAGTTGACCCAGAACAACTCAGTTCAGCATGGAAATATCATTGCAACAGCTTTTATTTAGCCAGAAATCAAGAGTGTAAGTTTTTATGCGCTTAAAAGCATTTTCAGGCCGAATGAGCAAATATGCTTGTTTCTGCCAAATGCAGCAAAATACTGAAAGGAAAGTGGGTTTGCCTTCATATTTGACCCAGAACAACTCAGTTCAGCATGGAAATATCATTGCAACAGCTTTTATTTAGCCAGAAATCAAGAGTGTAAGTTTTTATGCGCTTAAAAGCATTTTCAGGCCGAATGAGCTGATTTCTGCCAAATGCAGCAAAATACTGAAAGGAAAGTGGGTTTGCCTTCATATTTGACCCAGAACAACTCAGTTCAGCATGGAAATATCATTGCAACAGCTTTTATTTAGCCAGAAATCAAGAGTGTAAGTTTTTATGCGCTTAAAAGCATTTTCAGGCCGAATGAGCAAGTATGCTTGTTTCTGCCAAATGCAGCAAAATACTGAAAGGAAAGTGGGTTTGCCTTCATATTTGACCCAGAACAACTCAGTTCAGCATGGAAATATTATTGCAACAGCTTTTATTTAGCCAGAAATCAAGAGTGTAAGTTTTTATGCGCTTAAAAGCATTTTTCAGGCCGAATGAGCTGATTTCTGCCAAATGCAGCAAAATACTGAAAGGAAAGTGGGTTTGCCTTCATAGTTGACCCAGAACAACTCAGTTCAGCATGGAAATATCATTGCAACAGCTTTTATTTAGCCAGAAATCAAGAGTGTAAGTTTTTATGCGCTTAAAAGCATTTTCAGGCCGAATGAGCAAATATGCTTGTTTCTGCCAAATGCAGCAAAATACTGAAAGGAAAGTGGGTTTGCCTTCATATTTGACCCAGAACAACTCAGTTCAGCATGGAAATATCATTGCAACAGCTTTTATTTAGCCAGAAATCAAGAGTGTAAGTTTTTATGCGCTTAAAAGCATTTTCAGGCCGAATGAGCAAATATGCTTGTTTCTGCCAAATGCAGCAAAATACTGAAAGGAAAGTGGGTTTGCCTTCATATTTGACCCAGATCAACTCGGTTCAGCATGTAAATATCATTGCAACAGCTTTTATTTAGCCAGAAATCAAGAGTGTAAGTTTTTATGCGCTTAAAAGCATTTTCAGGCCGAATGAGCAAATATGCTTGTTTCTGCCAAATGCAGCAAAATACTGAAAGGAAAGTGGGTTTGCCTTCATAGTTGACCCAGAACAACTCAGTTCAGCATGGAAATATCATTGCAACAGCTTTTATTTAGCCAGAAATCAAGAGTGTAAGTTTTTATGCGCTTAAAAGCATTTTCAGGCCGAATGAGCAAATATGCTTGTTTCTGCCAAATGCAGCAAAATACTGAAAGGAAAGTGGGTTTGCCTTCATATTTGACCCAGAACAACTCAGTTCAGCATGGAAATATCATTGCAACAGCTTTTATTTAGCCAGAAATCAAGAGTGTAAGTTTTTATGCGCTTAAAAGCATTTTCAGGCCGAATGAGCAAATATGCTTGTTTCTGCCAAATGCAGCAAAATACTGAAAGGAAAGTGGGTTTGCCTTCATATTTGACCCAGAACAACTCAGTTCAGCATGGAAATATCATTGCAACAGCTTTTATTTAGCCAGAAATCAAGAGTGTAAGTTTTTATGCGCTTAAAAGCATTTTCAGGCCGAATGAACAAATATGCTTGTTTCTGCCAAATGCAGCAAAATACTGAAAGGAAAGTGGGTTTGCCTTCATATTTGACCCAGAACAACTCAGTTCAGCATGGAAATATCATTGCAACAGCTTTTATTTAGCCAGAAATCAAGAGTGTAAGTTTTTATGCGCTTAAAAGCATTTTCAGGCCGAATGAGCAAATATGCTTGTTTCTGCCAAATGCAGCAAAATACTGAAAGGAAAGTGGGTTTGCCTTCATATTTGACCCAGAACAACTCAGTTCAGCATGGAAATATCATTGCAACAGCTTTTATTTAGCCAGAAATCAAGAGTGTAAGTTTTTATGCGCTTAAAAGCATTTTCAGGCCGAATGAACAAATATGCTTGTTTCTGCCAAATGCAGCAAAATACTGAAAGGAAAGTGGGTTTGCCTTCATATTTGACCCAGAACAACTCAGTTCAGCATGGAAATATCATTGCAACAGCTTTTATTTAGCCAGAAATCAAGAGTGTAAGTTTTTATGCGCTTAAAAGCATTTTCAGGCCGAATGAGCAAATATGCTTGTTTCTGCCAAATGCAGCAAAATACTGAAAGGAAAGTGGGTTTGCCTTCATATTTGACCCAGAACAACTCAGTTCAGCATGGAAATATCATTGCAACAGCTTTTATTTAGCCAGAAATCAAGAGTGTAAGTTTTTATGCGCTTAAAAGCATTTTCAGGCCGAATGAGCTGATTTCTGCCAAATGCAGCAAAATACTGAAAGGAAAGTGGGTTTGCCTTCATATTTGACCCAGAACAACTCAGTTCAGCATGGAAATATCATTGCAACAGCTTTTATTTAGCCAGAAATCAAGAGTGTAAGTTTTTATGCGCTTAAAAGCATTTTCAGGCCGAATGAACAAATATGCTTGTTTCTGCCAAATGCAGCAAAATACTGAAAGGAAAGTGGGTTTGCCTTCATATTTGACCCAGAACAACTCAGTTCAGCATGGAAATATCATTGCAACAGCTTTTATTTAGCCAGAAATCAAGAGTGTAAGTTTTTATGCGCTTAAAAGCATTTTCAGGCCGAATGAACAAATATGCTTGTTTCTGCCAAATGCAGCAAAATACTGAAAGGAAAGTGGGTTTGCCTTCATATTTGACCCAGAACAACTCAGTTCAGCATGGAAATATCATTGCAACAGCTTTTATTTAGCCAGAAATCAAGAGTGTAAGTTTTTATGCGCTTAAAAGCATTTTCAGGCCGAATGAGCAAATATGCTTGTTTCTGCCAAATGCAGCAAAATACTGAAAGGAAAGTGGGTTTGCCTTCATATTTGACCCAGAACAACTCAGTTCAGCATGGAAATATCATTGCAACAGCTTTTATTTAGCCAGAAATCAAGAGTGTAAGTTTTTATGCGCTTAAAAGCATTTTCAGGCCGAATGAGCTGATTTCTGCCAAATGCAGCAAAATACTGAAAGGAAAGTGGGTTTGCCTTCATATTTGACCCAGAACAACTCAGTTCAGCATGGAAATATCATTGCAACAGCTTTTATTTAGCCAGAAATCAAGAGTGTAAGTTTTTATGCGCTTAAAAGCATTTTCAGGCCGAATGAGCAAATATGCTTGTTTCTGCCAAATGCAGCAAAATACTGAAAGGAAAGTGGGTTTGCCTTCATATTTGACCCAGAACAACTCAGTTCAGCATGGAAATATCATTGCAACAGCTTTTATTTAGCCAGAAATCAAGAGTGTAAGTTTTTATGCGCTTAAAAGCATTTTCAGGCCGAATGAGCAAATATGCTTGTTTCTGCCAAATGCAGCAAAATACTGAAAGGAAAGTGGGTTTGCCTTCATATTTGACCCAGAACAACTCAGTTCAGCATGGAAATATCATTGCAACAGCTTTTATTTAGCCAGAAATCAAGAGTGTAAGTTTTTATGCGCTTAAAAGCATTTTCAGGCCGAATGAGCAAATATGCTTGTTTCTGCCAAATGCAGCAAAATACTGAAAGGAAAGTGGGTTTGCCTTCATATTTGACCCAGAACAACTCAGTTCAGCATGGAAATATCATTGCAACAGCTTTTATTTAGCCAGAAATCAAGACTGTAAGTTTTTATGCGCTTAAAAGCATTTTCAGGACGAATGAGCAAATATGCTTGTTTCTGCCAAATGCAGCAAAATACTGAAAGGAAAGTGGGTTTGCCTTCATATTTGACCCAGAACAACTCAGTTCAGCATGGAAATATCATTGCAACAGCTTTTATTTAGCCAGAAATCAAGAGTGTAAGTTTTTATGCGCTTAAAAGCATTTTCAGGCCGAATGAGCAAATATGCTTGTTTCTGCCAAATGCAGCAAAATACTGAAAGGAAAGTGGGTTTGCCTTCATATTTGACCCAGAACAACTCAGTTCAGCATGGAAATATCATTGCAACAGCTTTTATTTAGCCAGAAATCAAGATTGTAAGTTTTTATGCGCTTAAAAGCATTTTCAGGCCGAATGAGCAAATATGCTTGTTTCTGCCAAATGCAGCAAAATACTGAAAGGAAAGTGGGTTTGCCTTCATATTTGAGCCAGAACAACTCAGTTCAGCATGGAAATATCATTGCAACAGCTTTTATTTAGCCAGAAATCAAGAGTGTAAGTTTTTATGCGCTTAAAAGCATTTTCAGGCCGAATGAGCTGATTTCTGCCAAATGCAGCAAAATACTGAAAGGAAAGTGGGTTTGCCTTCATATTTGACCCAGAACAACTCAGTTCAGCATGGAAATATCATTGCAACAGCTTTTATTTAGCCAGAAATCAAGAGTGTAAGTTTTTATGCGCTTAAAAGCATTTTCAGGCCGAATGAGCTGATTTCTGCCAAATGCAGCAAAATACTGAAAGGAAAGTGGGATTGCCTTCATATTTGACCCAGAACAACTCAGTTCAGCATGGAAATATCATTGCAACAGCTTTTATTTAGCCAGAAATCAAGAGTGTAAGTTTTTATGCGCTTAAAAGCATTTTCAGGCCGAATGAGCAAATATGCTTGTTTCTGCCAAATGCAGCAAAATACTGAAAGGAAAGTGGGTTTGCCTTCATATTTGACCCAGAACAACTCAGTTCAGCATGGAAATATTATTGCAACAGCTTTTATTTAGCCAGAAATCAAGAGTGTAAGTTTTTATGCGCTTAAAAGCATTTTCAGGCCGAATGAGCAAATATGCTTGTTTCTGCCAAATGCAGCAAAATACTGAAAGGAAAGTGGGTTTGCCTTCATATTTGACCCATAACAACTCGGTTCAGCATGGAAATATCATTGCAACAGCTTTTATTTAGCCAGAAATCAAGAGTGTAAGTTTTTATGCGCTTAAAAGCATTTTCAGGCCGAATGAGCAAATATGCTTGTTTCTGCCAAATGCAGCAAAATACTGAAAGGAAAGTGGGTTTGCCTTCATATTTGACCCAGAACAACTCAGTTCAGCATGGAAATATCATTGCAACAGCTTTTATTTAGCCAGAAATCAAGACTGTAAGTTTTTATGCGCTTAAAAGCATTTTCAGGCCGAATGAGCAAATATGCTTGTTTCTGCCAAATGCAGCAAAATACTGAAAGGAAAGTGGGTTTGCCTTCATATTTGACCCAGAACAACTCAGTTCAGCATGGAAATATCATTGCAACAGCTTTTATTTAGCCAGAAATCAAGAGTGTAAGTTTTTATGCGCTTAAAAGCATTTTCAGGCCGAATGAGCAAATATGCTTGTTTCTGCCAAATGCAGCAAAATACTGAAAGGAAAGTGGGTTTGCCTTCATATTTGACCCAGAACAACTCGGTTCAGCATGTAAATATCATTGCAACAGCTTTTATTTAGCCAGAAATCAAGAGTGTAAGTTTTTATGCGCTTAAAAGCATTTTCAGGCCGAATGAGCAAATATGCTTGTTTCTGCCAAATGCAGCAAAATACTGAAAGGAAAGTGGGTTTGCCTTCATATTTGACCCAGAACAACTCAGTTCAGCATGGAAATATCATTGCAACAGCTTTTATTTAGCCAGAAATCAAGAGTGTAAGTTTTTATGCGCTTAAAAGCATTTTCAGGCCGAATGAGCTGATTTCTGCCAAATGCAGCAAAATACTGAAAGGAAAGTGGGTTTGCCTTCATATTTGACCCAGAACAACTCAGTTCAGCATGGAAATATCATTGCAACAGCTTTTATTTAGCCAGAAATCAAGAGTGTAAGTTTTTATGCGCTTAAAAGCATTTTCAGGCCGAATGAGCAAGTATGCTTGTTTCTGCCAAATGCAGCAAAATACTGAAAGGAAAGTGGGTTTGCCTTCATATTTGACCCAGAACAACTCAGTTCAGCATGGAAATATTATTGCAACAGCTTTTATTTAGCCAGAAATCAAGAGTGTAAGTTTTTATGCGCTTAAAAGCATTTTTCAGGCCGAATGAGCTGATTTCTGCCAAATGCAGCAAAATACTGAAAGGAAAGTGGGTTTGCCTTCATAGTTGACCCAGAACAACTCAGTTCAGCATGGAAATATCATTGCAACAGCTTTTATTTAGCCAGAAATCAAGAGTGTAAGTTTTTATGCGCTTAAAAGCATTTTCAGGCCGAATGAGCAAATATGCTTGTTTCTGCCAAATGCAGCAAAATACTGAAAGGAAAGTGGGTTTGCCTTCATATTTGACCCAGAACAACTCAGTTCAGCATGGAAATATCATTGCAACAGCTTTTATTTAGCCAGAAATCAAGAGTGTAAGTTTTTATGCGCTTAAAAGCATTTTCAGGCCGAATGAGCAAATATGCTTGTTTCTGCCAAATGCAGCAAAATACTGAAAGGAAAGTGGGTTTGCCTTCATATTTGACCCAGATCAACTCGGTTCAGCATGTAAATATCATTGCAACAGCTTTTATTTAGCCAGAAATCAAGAGTGTAAGTTTTTATGCGCTTAAAAGCATTTTCAGGCCGAATGAGCAAATATGCTTGTTTCTGCCAAATGCAGCAAAATACTGAAAGGAAAGTGGGTTTGCCTTCATAGTTGACCCAGAACAACTCAGTTCAGCATGGAAATATCATTGCAACAGCTTTTATTTAGCCAGAAATCAAGAGTGTAAGTTTTTATGCGCTTAAAAGCATTTTCAGGCCGAATGAGCAAATATGCTTGTTTCTGCCAAATGCAGCAAAATACTGAAAGGAAAGTGGGTTTGCCTTCATATTTGACCCAGAACAACTCAGTTCAGCATGGAAATATCATTGCAACAGCTTTTATTTAGCCAGAAATCAAGAGTGTAAGTTTTTATGCGCTTAAAAGCATTTTCAGGCCGAATGAGCAAATATGCTTGTTTCTGCCAAATGCAGCAAAATACTGAAAGGAAAGTGGGTTTGCCTTCATATTTGACCCAGAACAACTCAGTTCAGCATGGAAATATCATTGCAACAGCTTTTATTTAGCCAGAAATCAAGAGTGTAAGTTTTTATGCGCTTAAAAGCATTTTCAGGCCGAATGAACAAATATGCTTGTTTCTGCCAAATGCAGCAAAATACTGAAAGGAAAGTGGGTTTGCCTTCATATTTGACCCAGAACAACTCAGTTCAGCATGGAAATATCATTGCAACAGCTTTTATTTAGCCAGAAATCAAGAGTGTAAGTTTTTATGCGCTTAAAAGCATTTTCAGGCCGAATGAGCAAATATGCTTGTTTCTGCCAAATGCAGCAAAATACTGAAAGGAAAGTGGGTTTGCCTTCATATTTGACCCAGAACAACTCAGTTCAGCATGGAAATATCATTGCAACAGCTTTTATTTAGCCAGAAATCAAGAGTGTAAGTTTTTATGCGCTTAAAAGCATTTTCAGGCCGAATGAACAAATATGCTTGTTTCTGCCAAATGCAGCAAAATACTGAAAGGAAAGTGGGTTTGCCTTCATATTTGACCCAGAACAACTCAGTTCAGCATGGAAATATCATTGCAACAGCTTTTATTTAGCCAGAAATCAAGAGTGTAAGTTTTTATGCGCTTAAAAGCATTTTCAGGCCGAATGAGCAAATATGCTTGTTTCTGCCAAATGCAGCAAAATACTGAAAGGAAAGTGGGTTTGCCTTCATATTTGACCCAGAACAACTCAGTTCAGCATGGAAATATCATTGCAACAGCTTTTATTTAGCCAGAAATCAAGAGTGTAAGTTTTTATGCGCTTAAAAGCATTTTCAGGCCGAATGAGCTGATTTCTGCCAAATGCAGCAAAATACTGAAAGGAAAGTGGGTTTGCCTTCATATTTGACCCAGAACAACTCAGTTCAGCATGGAAATATCATTGCAACAGCTTTTATTTAGCCAGAAATCAAGAGTGTAAGTTTTTATGCGCTTAAAAGCATTTTCAGGCCGAATGAACAAATATGCTTGTTTCTGCCAAATGCAGCAAAATACTGAAAGGAAAGTGGGTTTGCCTTCATATTTGACCCAGAACAACTCAGTTCAGCATGGAAATATCATTGCAACAGCTTTTATTTAGCCAGAAATCAAGAGTGTAAGTTTTTATGCGCTTAAAAGCATTTTCAGGCCGAATGAACAAATATGCTTGTTTCTGCCAAATGCAGCAAAATACTGAAAGGAAAGTGGGTTTGCCTTCATATTTGACCCAGAACAACTCAGTTCAGCATGGAAATATCATTGCAACAGCTTTTATTTAGCCAGAAATCAAGAGTGTAAGTTTTTATGCGCTTAAAAGCATTTTCAGGCCGAATGAGCAAATATGCTTGTTTCTGCCAAATGCAGCAAAATACTGAAAGGAAAGTGGGTTTGCCTTCATATTTGACCCAGAACAACTCAGTTCAGCATGGAAATATCATTGCAACAGCTTTTATTTAGCCAGAAATCAAGAGTGTAAGTTTTTATGCGCTTAAAAGCATTTTCAGGCCGAATGAGCTGATTTCTGCCAAATGCAGCAAAATACTGAAAGGAAAGTGGGTTTGCCTTCATATTTGACCCAGAACAACTCAGTTCAGCATGGAAATATCATTGCAACAGCTTTTATTTAGCCAGAAATCAAGAGTGTAAGTTTTTATGCGCTTAAAAGCATTTTCAGGCCGAATGAGCAAATATGCTTGTTTCTGCCAAATGCAGCAAAATACTGAAAGGAAAGTGGGTTTGCCTTCATATTTGACCCAGAACAACTCAGTTCAGCATGGAAATATCATTGCAACAGCTTTTATTTAGCCAGAAATCAAGAGTGTAAGTTTTTATGCGCTTAAAAGCATTTTCAGGCCGAATGAGCTGATTTCTGCCAAATGCAGCAAAATACTGAAAGGAAAGTGGGTTTGCCTTCATATTTGACCCAGAACAACTCAGTTCAGCATGGAAATATCATTGCAACAGCTTTTATTTAGCCAGAAATCAAGACTGTAAGTTTTTATGCGCTTAAAAGCATTTTCAGGCCGAATGAGCAAATATGCTTGTTTCTGCCAAATGCAGCAAAATACTGAAAGGAAAGTGGGTTTGCCTTCATATTTGACCCAGAACAACTCAGTTCAGCATGGAAATATCATTGCAACAGCTTTTATTTAGCCAGAAATCAAGAGTGTAAGTTTTTATGCGCTTAAAAGCATTTTCAGGCCGAATGAGCAAATATGCTTGTTTCTGCCAAATGCAGCAAAATACTGAAAGGAAAGTGGGTTTGCCTTCATATTTGACCCAGAACAACTCGGTTCAGCATGTAAATATCATTGCAACAGCTTTTATTTAGCCAGAAATCAAGAGTGTAAGTTTTTATGCGCTTAAAAGCATTTTCAGGCCGAATGAGCAAATATGCTTGTTTCTGCCAAATGCAGCAAAATACTGAAAGGAAAGTGGGTTTGCCTTCATATTTGACCCAGAACAACTCAGTTCAGCATGGAAATATCATTGCAACAGCTTTTATTTAGCCAGAAATCAAGAGTGTAAGTTTTTATGCGCTTAAAAGCATTTTCAGGCCGAATGAGCAAATATGCTTGTTTCTGCCAAATGCAGCAAAATACTGAAAGGAAAGTGGGTTTGCCTTCATATTTGACCCAGAACAACTCAGTTCAGCATGGAAATATCATTGCAACAGCTTTTATTTAGCCAGAAATCAAGAGTGTAAGTTTTTATGCGCTTAAAAGCATTTTCAGGCCGAATGAGCAAATATGCTTGTTTCTGCCAAATGCAGCAAAATACTGAAAGGAAAGTGGGTTTGCCTTCATATTTGACCCAGAACAACTCAGTTCAGCATGGAAATATCATTGCAACAGCTTTTATTTAGCCAGAAATCAAGAGTGTAAGTTTTTATGCGCTTAAAAGCATTTTCAGGCCGAATGAACAAATATGCTTGTTTCTGCCAAATGCAGCAAAATACTGAAAGGAAAGTGGGTTTGCCTTCATATTTGACCCAGAACAACTCAGTTCAGCATGGAAATATCATTGCAACAGCTTTTATTTAGCCAGAAATCAAGAGTGTAAGTTTTTATGCGCTTAAAAGCATTTTCAGGCCGAATGAGCAAATATGCTTGTTTCTGCCAAATGCAGCAAAATACTGAAAGGAAAGTGGGTTTGCCTTCATATTTGACCCAGAACAACTCAGTTCAGCATGGAAATATCATTGCAACAGCTTTTATTTAGCCAGAAATCAAGAGTGTAAGTTTTTATGCGCTTAAAAGCATTTTCAGGCCGAATGAGCTGATTTCTGCCAAATGCAGCAAAATACTGAAAGGAAAGTGGGTTTGCCTTCATATTTGACCCAGAACAACTCAGTTCAGCATGGAAATATCATTGCAACAGCTTTTATTTAGCCAGAAATCAAGAGTGTAAGTTTTTATGCGCTTAAAAGCATTTTCAGGCCGAATGAGCAAATATGCTTGTTTCTGCCAAATGCAGCAAAATACTGAAAGGAAAGTGGGTTTGCCTTCATATTTGACCCAGAACAACTCAGTTCAGCATGGAAATATCATTGCAACAGCTTTTATTTAGCCAGAAATCAAGACTGTAAGTTTTTATGCGCTTAAAAGCATTTTCAGGCCGAATGAGCTGATTTCTGCCAAATGCAGCAAAATACTGAAAGGAAAGTGGGTTTGCCTTCATATTTGACCCAGAACAACTCAGTTCAGCATGGAAATATCATTGCAACAGCTTTTATTTAGCCAGAAATCAAGAGTGTAAGTTTTTATGCGCTTAAAAGCATTTTCAGGCCGAATGAGCAAATATGCTTGTTTCTGCCAAATGCAGCAAAATACTGAAAGGAAAGTGGGTTTGCCTTCATATTTGACCCAGAACAACTCAGTTCAGCATGGAAATATTATTGCAACAGCTTTTATTTAGCCAGAAATCAAGAGTGTAAGTTTTTATGCGCTTAAAAGCATTTTTCAGGCCGAATGAGCTGATTTCTGCCAAATGCAGCAAAATACTCAAAGGAAAGTGGGTTTGCCTTCATATTTGACCCAGAACAACTCAGTTCAGCATGGAAATATCATTGCAACAGCTTTTATTTAGCCAGAAATCAGGAGTGTAAGTTTTTATGCGCTTAAAAGCATTTTCAGGCCGAATGAGCAAATATGCTTGTTTCTGCCAAATGCAGCAAAATACTGAAAGGAAAGTGGGTTTGCCTTCATATTTGACCCAGAACAACTCAGTTCAGCATGGAAATATCATTGCAACAGCTTTTATTTAGCCAGAAATCAAGATTGTAAGTTTTTATGCGCTTAAAAGCATTTTCAGGCCGAATGAGCAAATATGCTTGTTTCTGCCAAATGCAGCAAAATACTGAAAGGAAAGTGGGTTTGCCTTCATATTTGAGCCAGAACAACTCAGTTCAGCATGGAAATATCATTGCAACAGCTTTTATTTAGCCAGAAATCAAGACTGTAAGTTTTTATGCGCTTAAAAGCATTTTCAGGACGAATGAGCAAATATGCTTGTTTCTGCCAAATGCAGCAAAATACTGAAAGGAAAGTGGGTTTGCCTTCATATTTGACCCAGAACAACTCAGTTCAGCATGGAAATATCATTGCAACAGCTTTTATTTAGCCAGAAATCAAGAGTGTAAGTTTTTATGCGCTTAAAAGCATTTTCAGGCCGAATGAGCAAATATGCTTGTTTCTGCCAAATGCAGCAAAATACTGAAAGGAAAGTGGGTTTGCCTTCATATTTGACCCAGAACAACTCATTTCAGCATGGAAATATCATTGCAACAGCTTTTATTTAGCCAGAAATCAAGATTGTAAGTTTTTATGCGCTTAAAAGCATTTTCAGGCCGAATGAGCAAATATGCTTGTTTCTGCCAAATGCAGCAAAATACTGAAAGGAAAGTGGGTTTGCCTTCATATTTGAGCCAGAACAACTCAGTTCAGCATGGAAATATCATTGCAACAGCTTTTATTTAGCCAGAAATCAAGAGTGTAAGTTTTTATGCGCTTAAAAGCATTTTCAGGCCGAATGAGCTGATTTCTGCCAAATGCAGCAAAATACTGAAAGGAAAGTGGGTTTGCCTTCATATTTGACCCAGAACAACTCAGTTCAGCATGGAAATATCATTGCAACAGCTTTTATTTAGCCAGAAATCAAGAGTGTAAGTTTTTATGCGCTTAAAAGCATTTTCAGGCCGAATGAGCTGATTTCTGCCAAATGCAGCAAAATACTGAAAGGAAAGTGGGTTTGCCTTCATATTTGACCCAGAACAACTCAGTTCAGCATGGAAATATCATTGCAACAGCTTTTATTTAGCCAGAAATCAAGAGTGTAAGTTTTTATGCGCTTAAAAGCATTTTCAGGCCGAATGAGCAAGTATGCTTGTTTCTGCCAAATGCAGCAAAATACTGAAAGGAAAGTGGGTTTGCCTTCATATTTGACCCAGAACAACTCAGTTCAGCATGGAAATATTATTGCAACAGCTTTTATTTAGCCAGAAATCAAGAGTGTAAGTTTTTATGCGCTTAAAAGCATTTTCAGGCCGAATGAGCTGATTTCTGCCAAATGCAGCAAAATACTGAAAGGAAAGTGGGTTTGCCTTCATATTTGACCCAGAACAACTCAGTTCAGCATGGAAATATCATTGCAACAGCTTTTATTTAGCCAGAAATCAAGAGTGTAAGTTTTTATGCGCTTAAAAGCATTTTCAGGCCGAATGAGCAAATATGCTTGTTTCTGCCAAATGCAGCAAAATACTGAAAGGAAAGTGGGTTTGCCTTCATATTTGACCCAGAACAACTCAGTTCAGCATGGAAATATCATTGCAACAGCTTTTATTTAGCCAGAAATCAAGAGTGTAAGTTTTTATGCGCTTAAAAGCATTTTCAGGCCGAATGAGCAAATATGCTTGTTTCTGCCAAATGCAGCAAAATACTGAAAGGAAAGTGGGTTTGCCTTCATATTTGACCCAGAACAACTCAGTTCAGCATGGAAATATCATTGCAACAGCTTTTATTTAGCCAGAAATCAAGAGTGTAAGTTTTTATGCGCTTAAAAGCATTTTCAGGCCGAATGAGCAAATATGCTTGTTTCTGCCAAATGCAGCAAAATACTGAAAGGAAAGTGGGTTTGCCTTCATATTTGACCCAGAACAACTCGGTTCAGCATGTAAATATCATTGCAACAGCTTTTATTTAGCCAGAAATCAAGAGTGTAAGTTTTTATGCGCTTAAAAGCATTTTCAGGCCGAATGAGCAAATATGCTTGTTTCTGCCAAATGCAGCAAAATACTGAAAGGAAAGTGGGTTTGCCTTCATAGTTGACCCAGAACAACTCAGTTCAGCATGGAAATATCATTGCAACAGCTTTTATTTAGCCAGAAATCAAGAGTGTAAGTTTTTATGCGCTTAAAAGCATTTTCAGGCCGAATGAGCAAATATGCTTGTTTCTGCCAAATGCAGCAAAATACTGAAAGGAAAGTGGGTTTGCCTTCATATTTGACCCAGAACAACTCAGTTCAGCATGGAAATATCATTGCAACAGCTTTTATTTAGCCAGAAATCAAGAGTGTAAGTTTTTATGCGCTTAAAAGCATTTTCAGGCCCAATGAGCAAATATGCTTGTTTCTGCCAAATGCAGCAAAATACTGAAAGGAAAGTGGGTTTGCCTTCATATTTGACCCAGAACAACTCGGTTCAGCATGGAAATATCATTGCAACAGCTTTTATTTAGCCAGAAATCAAGAGTGTAAGTTTTTATGCGCTTAAAAGCATTTTCAGGCCGAATGAACAAATATGCTTGTTTCTGCCAAATGCAGCAAAATACTGAAAGGAAAGTGGGTTTGCCTTCATATTTGACCCAGAACAACTCAGTTCAGCATGGAAATATCATTGCAACAGCTTTTATTTAGCCAGAAATCAAGAGTGTAAGTTTTTATGCGCTTAAAAGCATTTTCAGGCCGAATGAGCAAATATGCTTGTTTCTGCCAAATGCAGCAAAATACTGAAAGGAAAGTGGGTTTGCCTTCATATTTGACCCAGAACAACTCAGTTCAGCATGGAAATATCATTGCAACAGCTTTTATTTAGCCAGAAATCAAGAGTGTAAGTTTTTATGCGCTTAAAAGCATTTTCAGGCCGAATGAGCTGATTTCTGCCAAATGCAGCAAAATACTGAAAGGAAAGTGGGTTTGCCTTCATATTTGACCCAGAACAACTCAGTTCAGCATGGAAATATCATTGCAACAGCTTTTATTTAGCCAGAAATCAAGAGTGTAAGTTTTTATGCGCTTAAAAGCATTTTCAGGCCGAATGAGCAAATATGCTTGTTTCTGCCAAATGCAGCAAAATACTGAAAGGAAAGTGGGTTTGCCTTCATATTTGACCCAGAACAACTCAGTTCAGCATGGAAATATCATTGCAACAGCTTTTATTTAGCCAGAAATCAAGACTGTAAGTTTTTATGCGCTTAAAAGCATTTTCAGGCCGAATGAGCAAATATGCTTGTTTCTGCCAAATGCAGCAAAATACTGAAAGGAAAGTGGGTTTGCCTTCATATTTGACCCAGAACAACTCAGTTCAGCATGGAAATATCATTGCAACAGCTTTTATTTAGCCAGAAATCAAGAGTGTAAGTTTTTATGCGCTTAAAAGCATTTTCAGGCCGAATGAGCAAATATGCTTGTTTCTGCCAAATGCAGCAAAATACTGAAAGGAAAGTGGGTTTGCCTTCATATTTGACCCAGAACAACTCGGTTCAGCATGTAAATATCATTGCAACAGCTTTTATTTAGCCAGAAATCAAGAGTGTAAGTTTTTATGCGCTTAAAAGCATTTTCAGGCCGAATGAGCAAATATGCTTGTTTCTGCCAAATGCAGCAAAATACTGAAAGGAAAGTGGGTTTGCCTTCATAGTTGACCCAGAACAACTCAGTTCAGCATGGAAATATCATTGCAACAGCTTTTATTTAGCCAGAAATCAAGAGTGTAAGTTTTTATGCGCTTAAAAGCATTTTCAGGCCGAATGAGCAAATATGCTTGTTTCTGCCAAATGCAGCAAAATACTGAAAGGAAAGTGGGTTTGCCTTCATATTTGATCCAGAACAACTCAGTTCAGCATGGAAATATCATTGCAACAGCTTTTATTTAGCCAGAAATCAAGAGTGTAAGTTTTTATGCGCTTAAAAGCATTTTCAGGCCGAATGAGCTGATTTCTGCCAAATGCAGCAAAATACTGAAAGGAAAGTGGGTTTGCCTTCATATTTGACCCAGAACAACTCAGTTCAGCATGGAAATATCATTGCAACAGCTTTTATTTAGCCAGAAATCAAGAGTGTAAGTTTTTATGCGCTTAAAAGCATTTTTCAGGCCGAATGAGCTGATTTCTGCCAAATGCAGCAAAATACTGAAAGGAAAGTGGGTTTGCCTTCATATTTGACCCAGAACAACTCAGTTCAGCATGGAAATATCATTGCAACAGCTTTTATTTAGCCAGAAATCAAGAGTGTAAGTTTTTATGCGCTTAAAAGCATTTTCAGGCCGAATGAGCAAATATGCTTGTTTCTGCCAAATGCAGCAAAATACTGAAAGGAAAGTGGGTTTGCCTTCATAGTTGACCCAGAACAACTCAGTTCAGCATGGAAATATCATTGCAACAGCTTTTATTTAGCCAGAAATCAAGAGTGTAAGTTTTTATGCGCTTAAAAGCATTTTCAGGCCGAATGAGCAAATATGCTTGTTTCTGCCAAATGCAGCAAAATACTGAAAGGAAAGTGGGTTTGCCTTCATATTTGACCCAGAACAACTCAGTTCAGCATGGAAATATCATTGCAACAGCTTTTATTTAGCCAGAAATCAAGAGTGTAAGTTTTTATGCGCTTAAAAGCATTTTCAGGCCGAATGAGCTGATTTCTGCCAAATGCAGCAAAATACTGAAAGGAAAGTGGGTTTGCCTTCATATTTGACCCAGAACAACTCAGTTCAGCATGGAAATATCATTGCAACAGCTTTTATTTAGCCAGAAATCAAGAGTGTAAGTTTTTATGCACTTAAAAGCATTTTTCAGGCCGAATGAGCTGATTTCTGCCAAATGCAGCAAAATACTGAAAGGAAAGTGGGTTTGCCTTCATATTTGACCCAGAACAACTCAGTTCAGCATGGAAATATCATTGCAACAGCTTTTATTTAGCCAGAAATCAAGAGTGTAAGTTTTTATGCGCTTAAAAGCATTTTCAGGCCGAATGAGCAAATATGCTTGTTTCTGCCAAATGCAGCAAAATACTGAAAGGAAAGTGGGTTTGCCTTCATATTTGACCCAGAACAACTCAGTTCAGCATGGAAATATCATTGCAACAGCTTTTATTTAGCCAGAAATCAAGAGTGTAAGTTTTTATGCGCTTAAAAGCATTTTCAGGCTGAATGAGCAAATATGCTTGTTTCTGCCAAATGCAGCAAAATACTGAAAGGAAAGTGGGTTTGCCTTCATATTTGACCCAGAACAACTCAGTTCAGCATGGAAATATCATTGCAACAGCTTTTATTTAGCCAGAAATCAAGAGTGTAAGTTTTTATGCGCTTAAAAGCATTTTCAGGCCGAATGAGCAAATATGCTTGTTTCTGCCAAATGCAGCAAAATACTGAAAGGAAAGTGGGTTTGCCTTCATATTTGACCCAGAACAACTCGGTTCAGCATGGAAATATCATTGCAACAGCTTTTATTTAGCCAGAAATCAAGAGTGTAAGTTTTTATGCGCTTAAAAGCATTTTCAGGCCGAATGAGCTGATTTCTGCCAAATGCAGCAAAATACTGAAAGGAAAGTGGGTTTGCCTTCATATTTGACCCAGAACAACTCAGTTCAGCATGGAAATATCATTGCAACAGCTTTTATTTAGCCAGAAATCAAGAGTGTAAGTTTTTATGCGCTTAAAAGCATTTTCAGGCCGAATGAGCAAATATGCTTGTTTCTGCCAAATGCAGCAAAATACTGAAAGGAAAGTGGGTTTGCCTTCATATTTGACCCAGAACAACTCAGTTCAGCATGGAAATATCATTGCAACAGCTTTTATTTAGCCAGAAATCAAGAGTGTAAGTTTTTATGCGCTTAAAAGCATTTTCAGGCCGAATGAGCAAATATGCTTGTTTCTGCCAAATGCAGCAAAATACTGCAAGGAAAGTGGGTTTGCCTTCATATTTGACCCAGAACAACTCAGTTCAGCATGGAAATATCATTGCAACAGCTTTTATTTAGCCAGAAATCAAGACTGTAAGTTTTTATGCGCTTAAAAGCATTTTCAGGACGAATGAGCAAATATGCTTGTTTCTGCCAAATGCAGCAAAATACTGAAAGGAAAGTGGGTTTGCCTTCATATTTGACCCAGAACAACTCAGTTCAGCATGGAAATATCATTGCAACAGCTTTTATTTAGCCAGAAATCAAGAGTGTAAGTTTTTATGCGCTTAAAAGCATTTTCAGGCCGAATGAGCAAATATGCTTGTTTCTGCCAAATGCAGCAAAATACTGAAAGGAAAGTGGGTTTGCCTTCATATTTGACCCAGAACAACTCAGTTCAGCATGGAAATATCATTGCAACAGCTTTTATTTAGCCAGAAATCAAGATTGTAAGTTTTTATGCGCTTAAAAGCATTTTCAGGCCGAATGAGCAAATATGCTTGTTTCTGCCAAATGCAGCAAAATACTGAAAGGAAAGTGGGTTTGCCTTCATATTTGAGCCAGAACAACTCAGTTCAGCATGGAAATATCATTGCAACAGCTTTTATTTAGCCAGAAATCAAGAGTGTAAGTTTTTATGCGCTTAAAAGCATTTTCAGGCCGAATGAGCTGATTTCTGCCAAATGCAGCAAAATACTGAAAGGAAAGTGGGTTTGCCTTCATATTTGACCCAGAACAACTCAGTTCAGCATGGAAATATCATTGCAACAGCTTTTATTTAGCCAGAAATCAAGAGTGTAAGTTTTTATGCGCTTAAAAGCATTTTCAGGCCGAATGAGCAAATATGCTTGTTTCTGCCAAATGCAGCAAAATACTGCAAGGAAAGTGGGTTTGCCTTCATATTTGACCCAGAACAACTCAGTTCAGCATGGAAATATCATTGCAACAGCTTTTATTTAGCCAGAAATCAAGAGTGTAAGTTTTTATGCGCTTAAAAGCATTTTCAGGCCGAATGAGCAAATATGCTTGTTTCTGCCAAATGCAGCAAAATACTGAAAGGAAAGTGGGTTTGCCTTCATATTTGACCCAGAACAACTCAGTTCAGCATGGAAATATTATTGCAACAGCTTTTATTTAGCCAGAAATCAAGAGTGTAAGTTTTTATGCGCTTAAAAGCATTTTCAGGCCGAATGAGCAAATATGCTTGTTTCTGCCAAATGCAGCAAAATACTGAAAGGAAAGTGGGTTTGCCTTCATATTTGACCCATAACAACTCGGTTCAGCATGGAAATATCATTGCAACAGCTTTTATTTAGCCAGAAATCAAGAGTGTAAGTTTTTATGCGCTTAAAAGCATTTTCAGGCCGAATGAGCAAATATGCTTGTTTCTGCCAAATGCAGCAAAATACTGAAAGGAAAGTGGGTTTGCCTTCATATTTGACCCAGAACAACTCAGTTCAGCATGGAAATATCATTGCAACAGCTTTTATTTAGCCAGAAATCAAGACTGTAAGTTTTTATGCGCTTAAAAGCATTTTCAGGCCGAATGAGCAAATATGCTTGTTTCTGCCAAATGCAGCAAAATACTGAAAGGAAAGTGGGTTTGCCTTCATATTTGACCCAGAACAACTCAGTTCAGCATGGAAATATCATTGCAACAGCTTTTATTTAGCCAGAAATCAAGAGTGTAAGTTTTTATGCGCTTAAAAGCATTTTCAGGCCGAATGAGCAAATATGCTTGTTTCTGCCAAATGCAGCAAAATACTGAAAGGAAAGTGGGTTTGCCTTCATATTTGACCCAGAACAACTCGGTTCAGCATGTAAATATCATTGCAACAGCTTTTATTTAGCCAGAAATCAAGAGTGTAAGTTTTTATGCGCTTAAAAGCATTTTCAGGCCGAATGAGCAAATATGCTTGTTTCTGCCAAATGCAGCAAAATACTGAAAGGAAAGTGGGTTTGCCTTCATAGTTGACCCAGAACAACTCAGTTCAGCATGGAAATATCATTGCAACAGCTTTTATTTAGCCAGAAATCAAGAGTGTAAGTTTTTATGCGCTTAAAAGCATTTTCAGGCCGAATGAGCAAATATGCTTGTTTCTGCCAAATGCAGCAAAATACTGAAAGGAAAGTGGGTTTGCCTTCATATTTGACCCAGAACAACTCAGTTCAGCATGGAAATATCATTGCAACAGCTTTTATTTAGCCAGAAATCAAGAGTGTAAGTTTTTATGCGCTTAAAAGCATTTTCAGGCCGAATGAGCAAATATGCTTGTTTCTGCCAAATGCAGCAAAATACTGAAAGGAAAGTGGGTTTGCCTTCATATTTGACCCAGAACAACTCAGTTCAGCATGGAAATATCATTGCAACAGCTTTTATTTAGCCAGAAATCAAGAGTGTAAGTTTTTATGCGCTTAAAAGCATTTTCAGGCCGAATGAACAAATATGCTTGTTTCTGCCAAATGCAGCAAAATACTGAAAGGAAAGTGGGTTTGCCTTCATATTTGACCCAGAACAACTCAGTTCAGCATGGAAATATCATTGCAACAGCTTTTATTTAGCCAGAAATCAAGAGTGTAAGTTTTTATGCGCTTAAAAGCATTTTCAGGCCGAATGAGCAAATATGCTTGTTTCTGCCAAATGCAGCAAAATACTGAAAGGAAAGTGGGTTTGCCTTCATATTTGACCCAGAACAACTCAGTTCAGCATGGAAATATCATTGCAACAGCTTTTATTTAGCCAGAAATCAAGAGTGTAAGTTTTTATGCGCTTAAAAGCATTTTCAGGCCGAATGAGCTGATTTCTGCCAAATGCAGCAAAATACTGAAAGGAAAGTGGGTTTGCCTTCATATTTGACCCAGAACAACTCAGTTCAGCATGGAAATATCATTGCAACAGCTTTTATTTAGCCAGAAATCAAGAGTGTAAGTTTTTATGCGCTTAAAAGCATTTTCAGGCCGAATGAGCAAATATGCTTGTTTCTGCCAAATGCAGCAAAATACTGAAAGGAAAGTGGGTTTGCCTTCATATTTGACCCAGAACAACTCAGTTCAGCATGGAAATATCATTGCAACAGCTTTTATTTAGCCAGAAATCAAGACTGTAAGTTTTTATGCGCTTAAAAGCATTTTCAGGCCGAATGAGCTGATTTCTGCCAAATGCAGCAAAATACTGAAAGGAAAGTGGGTTTGCCTTCATATTTGACCCAGAACAACTCAGTTCAGCATGGAAATATCATTGCAACAGCTTTTATTTAGCCAGAAATCAAGAGTGTAAGTTTTTATGCGCTTAAAAGCATTTTCAGGCCGAATGAGCAAATATGCTTGTTTCTGCCAAATGCAGCAAAATACTGAAAGGAAAGTGGGTTTGCCTTCATATTTGACCCAGAACAACTCAGTTCAGCATGGAAATATTATTGCAACAGCTTTTATTTAGCCAGAAATCAAGAGTGTAAGTTTTTATGCGCTTAAAAGCATTTTTCAGGCCGAATGAGCTGATTTCTGCCAAATGCAGCAAAATACTGAAAGGAAAGTGGGTTTGCCTTCATATTTGACCCAGAACAACTCAGTTCAGCATGGAAATATCATTGCAACAGCTTTTATTTAGCCAGAAATCAGGAGTGTAAGTTTTTATGCGCTTAAAAGCATTTTCAGGCCGAATGAGCAAATATGCTTGTTTCTGCCAAATGCAGCAAAATACTGAAAGGAAAGTGGGTTTGCCTTCATATTTGACCCAGAACAACTCAGTTCAGCATGGAAATATCATTGCAACAGCTTTTATTTAGCCAGAAATCAAGATTGTAAGTTTTTATGCGCTTAAAAGCATTTTCAGGCCGAATGAGCAAATATGCTTGTTTCTGCCAAATGCAGCAAAATACTGAAAGGAAAGTGGGTTTGCCTTCATATTTGAGCCAGAACAACTCAGTTCAGCATGGAAATATCATTGCAACAGCTTTTATTTAGCCAGAAATCAAGACTGTAAGTTTTTATGCGCTTAAAAGCATTTTCAGGACGAATGAGCAAATATGCTTGTTTCTGCCAAATGCAGCAAAATACTGAAAGGAAAGTGGGTTTGCCTTCATATTTGACCCAGAACAACTCAGTTCAGCATGGAAATATCATTGCAACAGCTTTTATTTAGCCAGAAATCAAGAGTGTAAGTTTTTATGCGCTTAAAAGCATTTTCAGGCCGAATGAGCAAATATGCTTGTTTCTGCCAAATGCAGCAAAATACTGAAAGGAAAGTGGGTTTGCCTTCATATTTGACCCAGAACAACTCAGTTCAGCATGGAAATATCATTGCAACAGCTTTTATTTAGCCAGAAATCAAGATTGTAAGTTTTTATGCGCTTAAAAGCATTTTCAGGCCGAATGAGCAAATATGCTTGTTTCTGCCAAATGCAGCAAAATACTGAAAGGAAAGTGGGTTTGCCTTCATATTTGAGCCAGAACAACTCAGTTCAGCATGGAAATATCATTGCAACAGCTTTTATTTAGCCAGAAATCAAGAGTGTAAGTTTTTATGCGCTTAAAAGCATTTTCAGGCCGAATGAGCTGATTTCTGCCAAATGCAGCAAAATACTGAAAGGAAAGTGGGTTTGCCTTCATATTTGACCCAGAACAACTCAGTTCAGCATAGAAATATCATTGCAACAGCTTTTATTTAGCCAGAAATCAAGAGTGTAAGTTTTTATGCGCTTAAAAGCATTTTCAGGCCGAATGAGCTGATTTCTGCCAAATGCAGCAAAATACTGAAAGGAAAGTGGGTTTGCCTTCATATTTGACCCAGAACAACTCAGTTCAGCATGGAAATATCATTGCAACAGCTTTTATTTAGCCAGAAATCAAGAGTGTAAGTTTTTATGCGCTTAAAAGCATTTTCAGGCCGAATGAGCAAGTATGCTTGTTTCTGCCAAATGCAGCAAAATACTGAAAGGAAAGTGGGTTTGCCTTCATATTTGACCCAGAACAACTCAGTTCAGCATGGAAATATTATTGCAACAGCTTTTATTTAGCCAGAAATCAAGAGTGTAAGTTTTTATGCGCTTAAAAGCATTTTTCAGGCCGAATGAGCTGATTTCTGCCAAATGCAGCAAAATACTGAAAGGAAAGTGGGTTTGCCTTCATATTTGACCCAGAACAACTCAGTTCAGCATGGAAATATCATTGCAACAGCTTTTATTTAGCCAGAAATCAAGAGTGTAAGTTTTTATGCGCTTAAAAGCATTTTCAGGCCGAATGAGCAAATATGCTTGTTTCTGCCAAATGCAGCAAAATACTGAAAGGAAAGTGGGTTTGCCTTCATATTTGACCCAGAACAACTCAGTTCAGCATGGAAATATCATTGCAACAGCTTTTATTTAGCCAGAAATCAAGAGTGTAAGTTTTTATGCGCTTAAAAGCATTTTCAGGCCGAATGAGCAAATATGCTTGTTTCTGCCAAATGCAGCAAAATACTGAAAGGAAAGTGGGTTTGCCTTCATATTTGACCCAGAACAACTCAGTTCAGCATGGAAATATCATTGCAACAGCTTTTATTTAGCCAGAAATCAAGAGTGTAAGTTTTTATGCGCTTAAAAGCATTTTCAGGCCGAATGAGCAAATATGCTTGTTTCTGCCAAATGCAGCAAAATACTGAAAGGAAAGTGGGTTTGCCTTCATATTTGACCCAGAACAACTCGGTTCAGCATGTAAATATCATTGCAACAGCTTTTATTTAGCCAGAAATCAAGAGTGTAAGTTTTTATGCGCTTAAAAGCATTTTCAGGCCGAATGAGCAAATATGCTTGTTTCTGCCAAATGCAGCAAAATACTGAAAGGAAAGTGGGTTTGCCTTCATAGTTGACCCAGAACAACTCAGTTCAGCATGGAAATATCATTGCAACAGCTTTTATTTAGCCAGAAATCAAGAGTGTAAGTTTTTATGCGCTTAAAAGCATTTTCAGGCCGAATGAGCAAATATGCTTGTTTCTGCCAAATGCAGCAAAATACTGAAAGGAAAGTGGGTTTGCCTTCATATTTGACCCAGAACAACTCAGTTCAGCATGGAAATATCATTGCAACAGCTTTTATTTAGCCAGAAATCAAGAGTGTAAGTTTTTATGCGCTTAAAAGCATTTTCAGGCCGAATGAGCAAATATGCTTGTTTCTGCCAAATGCAGCAAAATACTGAAAGGAAAGTGGGTTTGCCTTCATATTTGACCCAGAACAACTCGGTTCAGCATGGAAATATCATTGCAACAGCTTTTATTTAGCCAGAAATCAAGAGTGTAAGTTTTTATGCGCTTAAAAGCATTTTCAGGCCGAATGAACAAATATGCTTGTTTCTGCCAAATGCAGCAAAATACTGAAAGGAAAGTGGGTTTGCCTTCATATTTGACCCAGAACAACTCAGTTCAGCATGGAAATATCATTGCAACAGCTTTTATTTAGCCAGAAATCAAGAGTGTAAGTTTTTATGCGCTTAAAAGCATTTTCAGGCCGAATGAGCAAATATGCTTGTTTCTGCCAAATGCAGCAAAATACTGAAAGGAAAGTGGGTTTGCCTTCATATTTGACCCAGAACAACTCGGTTCAGCATGTAAATATCATTGCAACAGCTTTTATTTAGCCAGAAATCAAGAGTGTAAGTTTTTATGCGCTTAAAAGCATTTTCAGGCCGAATGAGCAAATATGCTTGTTTCTGCCAAATGCAGCAAAATACTGAAAGGAAAGTGGGTTTGCCTTCATAGTTGACCCAGAACAACTCAGTTCAGCATGGAAATATCATTGCAACAGCTTTTATTTAGCCAGAAATCAAGAGTGTAAGTTTTTATGCGCTTAAAAGCATTTTCAGGCCGAATGAGCAAATATGCTTGTTTCTGCCAAATGCAGCAAAATACTGAAAGGAAAGTGGGTTTGCCTTCATATTTGACCCAGAACAACTCAGTTCAGCATGGAAATATCATTGCAACAGCTTTTATTTAGCCAGAAATCAAGAGTGTAAGTTTTTATGCGCTTAAAAGCATTTTCAGGCCGAATGAGCTGATTTCTGCCAAATGCAGCAAAATACTGAAAGGAAAGTGGGTTTGCCTTCATATTTGACCCAGAACAACTCAGTTCAGCATGGAAATATCATTGCAACAGCTTTTATTTAGCCAGAAATCAAGAGTGTAAGTTTTTATGCGCTTAAAAGCATTTTCAGGCCGAATGAGCAAGTATGCTTGTTTCTGCCAAATGCAGCAAAATACTGAAAGGAAAGTGGGTTTGCCTTCATATTTGACCCAGAACAACTCAGTTCAGCATGGAAATATTATTGCAACAGCTTTTATTTAGCCAGAAATCAAGAGTGTAAGTTTTTATGCGCTTAAAAGCATTTTTCAGGCCGAATGAGCTGATTTCTGCCAAATGCAGCAAAATACTGAAAGGAAAGTGGGTTTGCCTTCATATTTGACCCAGAACAACTCAGTTCAGCATGGAAATATCATTGCAACAGCTTTTATTTAGCCAGAAATCAAGAGTGTAAGTTTTTATGCGCTTAAAAGCATTTTCAGGCCGAATGAGCAAATATGCTTGTTTCTGCCAAATGCAGCAAAATACTGAAAGGAAAGTGGGTTTGCCTTCATATTGGACCCAGAACAACTCAGTTCAGCATGGAAATATCATTGCAACAGCTTTTATTTAGCCAGAAATCAAGAGTGTAAGTTTTTATGCGCTTAAAAGCATTTTCAGGCTGAATGAGCAAATATGCTTGTTTCTGCCAAATGCAGCAAAATACTGAAAGGAAAGTGGGTTTGCCTTCATATTTGACCCAGAACAACTCAGTTCAGCATGGAAATATCATTGCAACAGCTTTTATTTAGCCAGAAATCAAGAGTGTAAGTTTTTATGCGCTTAAAAGCATTTTCAGGCCGAATGAGCAAATATGCTTGTTTCTGCCAAATGCAGCAAAATACTGAAAGGAAAGTGGGTTTGCCTTCATATTTGACCCAGAACAACTCGGTTCAGCATGGAAATATCATTGCAACAGCTTTTATTTAGCCAGAAATCAAGAGTGTAAGTTTTTATGCGCTTAAAAGCATTTTCAGGCCGAATGAGCTGATTTCTGCCAAATGCAGCAAAATACTGAAAGGAAAGTGGGTTTGCCTTCATATTTGACCCAGAACAACTCAGTTCAGCATGGAAATATCATTGCAACAGCTTTTATTTAGCCAGAAATCAAGAGTGTACGTTTTTATGCGCTTAAAAGCATTTTCAGGCCGAATGAGCAAATATGCTTGTTTCTGCCAAATGCAGCAAAATACTGAAAGGAAAGTGGGTTTGCCTTCATATTTGACCCAGAACAACTCAGTTCAGCATGGAAATATCATTGCAACAGCTTTTATTTAGCCAGAAATCAAGAGTGTAAGTTTTTATGCGCTTAAAAGCATTTTCAGGCCGAATGAGCAAATATGCTTGTTTCTGCCAAATGCAGCAAAATACTGCAAGGAAAGTGGGTTTGCCTTCATATTTGACCCAGAACAACTCAGTTCAGCATGGAAATATCATTGCAACAGCTTTTATTTAGCCAGAAATCAAGAGTGTAAGTTTTTATGCGCTTAAAAGCATTTTCAGGCCGAATGAGCAAATATGCTTGTTTCTGCCAAATGCAGCAAAATACTGAAAGGAAAGTGGGTTTGCCTTCATATTTGACCCAGAACAACTCAGTTCAGCATGGAAATATTATTGCAACAGCTTTTATTTAGCCAGAAATCAAGAGTGTAAGTTTTTATGCGCTTAAAAGCATTTTCAGGCCGAATGAGCAAATATGCTTGTTTCTGCCAAATGCAGCAAAATACTGAAAGGAAAGTGGGTTTGCCTTCATATTTGACCCAGAACAACTCGGTTCAGCATGGAAATATCATTGCAACAGCTTTTATTTAGCCAGAAATCAAGAGTGTAAGTTTTTATGCGCTTAAAAGCATTTTCAGGCCGAATGAGCAAATATGCTTGTTTCTGCCAAATGCAGCAAAATACTGAAAGGAAAGTGGGTTTGCCTTCATATTTGACCCAGAACAACTCAGTTCAGCATGGAAATATCATTGCAACAGCTTTTATTTAGCCAGAAATCAAGACTGTAAGTTTTTATGCGCTTAAAAGCATTTTCAGGCCGAATGAGCAAATATGCTTGTTTCTGCCAAATGCAGCAAAATACTGAAAGGAAAGTGGGTTTGCCTTCATATTTGACCCAGAACAACTCAGTTCAGCATGGAAATATCATTGCAACAGCTTTTATTTAGCCAGAAATCAAGAGTGTAAGTTTTTATGCGCTTAAAAGCATTTTCAGGCCGAATGAGCAAATATGCTTGTTTCTGCCAAATGCAGCAAAATACTGAAAGGAAAGTGGGTTTGCCTTCATATTTGACCCAGAACAACTCAGTTCAGCATGGAAATATCATTGCAACAGCTTTTATTTAGCCAGAAATCAAGAGTGTAAGTTTTTATGCGCTTAAAAGCATTTTCAGGCCGAATGAACAAATATGCTTGTTTCTGCCAAATGCAGCAAAATACTGAAAGGAAAGTGGGTTTGCCTTCATATTTGACCCAGAACAACTCAGTTCAGCATGGAAATATCATTGCAACAGCTTTTATTTAGCCAGAAATCAAGAGTGTAAGTTTTTATGCGCTTAAAAGCATTTTCAGGCCGAATGAGCTGATTTCTGCCAAATGCAGCAAAATACTGAAAGGAAAGTGGGTTTGCCTTCATATTTGACCCAGAACAACTCAGTTCAGCATGGAAATATCATTGCAACAGCTTTTATTTAGCCAGAAATCAAGAGTGTAAGTTTTTATGCGCTTAAAAGCATTTTCAGGCCGAATGAGCAAATATGCTTGTTTCTGCCAAATGCAGCAAAATACTGAAAGGAAAGTGGGTTTGCCTTCATATTTGACCCAGAACAACTCAGTTCAGCATGGAAATATCATTGCAACAGCTTTTATTTAGCCAGAAATCAAGACTGTAAGTTTTTATGCGCTTAAAAGCATTTTCAGGCCGAATGAGCTGATTTCTGCCAAATGCAGCAAAATACTGAAAGGAAAGTGGGTTTGCCTTCATATTTGACCCAGAACAACTCAGTTCAGCATGGAAATATCATTGCAACAGCTTTTATTTAGCCAGAAATCAAGAGTGTAAGTTTTTATGCGCTTAAAAGCATTTTCAGGCCGAATGAGCAAATATGCTTGTTTCTGCCAAATGCAGCAAAATACTGAAAGGAAAGTGGGTTTGCCTTCATATTTGACCCAGAACAACTCAGTTCAGCATGGAAATATTATTGCAACAGCTTTTATTTAGCCAGAAATCAAGAGTGTAAGTTTTTATGCGCTTAAAAGCATTTTCAGGCCGAATGAGCAAATATGCTTGTTTCTGCCAAATGCAGCAAAATACTGCAAGGAAAGTGGGTTTGCCTTCATATTTGACCCAGAACAACTCAGTTCAGCATGGAAATATCATTGCAACAGCTTTTATTTAGCCAGAAATCAAGAGTGTAAGTTTTTATGCGCTTAAAAGCATTTTCAGGCCGAATGAGCAAATATGCTTGTTTCTGCCAAATGCAGCAAAATACTGAAAGGAAAGTGGGTTTGCCTTCATATTTGACCCAGAACAACTCAGTTCAGCATGGAAATATTATTGCAACAGCTTTTATTTAGCCAGAAATCAAGAGTGTAAGTTTTTATGCGCTTAAAAGCATTTTCAGGCCGAATGAGCAAATATGCTTGTTTCTGCCAAATGCAGCAAAATACTGAAAGGAAAGTGGGTTTGCCTTCATATTTGACCCATAACAACTCGGTTCAGCATGGAAATATCATTGCAACAGCTTTTATTTAGCCAGAAATCAAGAGTGTAAGTTTTTATGCGCTTAAAAGCATTTTCAGGCCGAATGAGCAAATATGCTTGTTTCTGCCAAATGCAGCAAAATACTGAAAGGAAAGTGGGTTTGCCTTCATATTTGACCCAGAACAACTCAGTTCAGCATGGAAATATCATTGCAACAGCTTTTATTTAGCCAGAAATCAAGACTGTAAGTTTTTATGCGCTTAAAAGCATTTTCAGGCCGAATGAGCAAATATGCTTGTTTCTGCCAAATGCAGCAAAATACTGAAAGGAAAGTGGGTTTGCCTTCATATTTGACCCAGAACAACTCAGTTCAGCATGGAAATATCATTGCAACAGCTTTTATTTAGCCAGAAATCAAGAGTGTAAGTTTTTATGCGCTTAAAAGCATTTTCAGGCCGAATGAGCAAATATGCTTGTTTCTGCCAAATGCAGCAAAATACTGAAAGGAAAGTGGGTTTGCCTTCATATTTGACCCAGAACAACTCAGTTCAGCATGGAAATATCATTGCAACAGCTTTTATTTAGCCAGAAATCAAGAGTGTAAGTTTTTATGCGCTTAAAAGCATTT
The DNA here is from genome assembly GCF_033026475.1 of Channa argus. Lineage (NCBI taxonomy): Eukaryota > Metazoa > Chordata > Actinopteri > Anabantiformes > Channidae > Channa > Channa argus. The sequence continues at coordinate 139,186 of NW_027125222.1, forward strand.
TCAGGCCGAATGAACAAATATGCTTGTTTCTGCCAAATGCAGCAAAATACTGAAAGGAAAGTGGGTTTGCCTTCATATTTGACCCAGAACAACTCAGTTCAGCATGGAAATATCATTGCAACAGCTTTTATTTAGCCAGAAATCAAGAGTGTAAGTTTTTATGCGCTTAAAAGCATTTTCAGGCCGAATGAGCAAATATGCTTGTTTCTGCCAAATGCAGCAAAATACTGAAAGGAAAGTGGGTTTGCCTTCATATTTGACCCAGAACAACTCAGTTCAGCATGGAAATATCATTGCAACAGCTTTTATTTAGCCAGAAATCAAGAGTGTAAGTTTTTATGCGCTTAAAAGCATTTTCAGGCCGAATGAGCTGATTTCTGCCAAATGCAGCAAAATACTGAAAGGAAAGTGGGTTTGCCTTCATATTTGACCCAGAACAACTCAGTTCAGCATGGAAATATCATTGCAACAGCTTTTATTTAGCCAGAAATCAAGAGTGTAAGTTTTTATGCGCTTAAAAGCATTTTCAGGCCGAATGAGCAAATATGCTTGTTTCTGCCAAATGCAGCAAAATACTGAAAGGAAAGTGGGTTTGCCTTCATATTTGACCCAGAACAACTCAGTTCAGCATGGAAATATCATTGCAACAGCTTTTATTTAGCCAGAAATCAAGACTGTAAGTTTTTATGCGCTTAAAAGCATTTTCAGGCCGAATGAGCTGATTTCTGCCAAATGCAGCAAAATACTGAAAGGAAAGTGGGTTTGCCTTCATATTTGACCCAGAACAACTCAGTTCAGCATGGAAATATCATTGCAACAGCTTTTATTTAGCCAGAAATCAAGAGTGTAAGTTTTTATGCGCTTAAAAGCATTTTCAGGCCGAATGAGCAAATATGCTTGTTTCTGCCAAATGCAGCAAAATACTGAAAGGAAAGTGGGTTTGCCTTCATTTTTGACCCAGAACAACTCAGTTCAGCATGGAAATATTATTGCAACAGCTTTTATTTAGCCAGAAATCAAGAGTGTAAGTTTTTATGCGCTTAAAAGCATTTTTCAGGCCGAATGAGCTGATTTCTGCCAAATGCAGCAAAATACTGAAAGGAAAGTGGGTTTGCCTTCATATTTGACCCAGAACAACTCAGTTCAGCATGGAAATATCATTGCAACAGCTTTTATTTAGCCAGAAATCAGGAGTGTAAGTTTTTATGCGCTTAAAAGCATTTTCAGGCCGAATGAGCAAATATGCTTGTTTCTGCCAAATGCAGCAAAATACTGAAAGGAAAGTGGGTTTGCCTTCATATTTGACCCAGAACAACTCAGTTCAGCATGGAAATATCATTGCAACAGCTTTTATTTAGCCAGAAATCAAGATTGTAAGTTTTTATGCGCTTAAAAGCATTTTCAGGCCGAATGAGCAAATATGCTTGTTTCTGCCAAATGCAGCAAAATACTGAAAGGAAAGTGGGTTTGCCTTCATATTTGAGCCAGAACAACTCAGTTCAGCATGGAAATATCATTGCAACAGCTTTTATTTAGCCAGAAATCAAGACTGTAAGTTTTTATGCGCTTAAAAGCATTTTCAGGACGAATGAGCAAATATGCTTGTTTCTGCCAAATGCAGCAAAATACTGAAAGGAAAGTGGGTTTGCCTTCATATTTGACCCAGAACAACTCAGTTCAGCATGGAAATATCATTGCAACAGCTTTTATTTAGCCAGAAATCAAGAGTGTAAGTTTTTATGCGCTTAAAAGCATTTTCAGGCCGAATGAGCAAATATGCTTGTTTCTGCCAAATGCAGCAAAATACTGAAAGGAAAGTGGGTTTGCCTTCATATTTGACCCAGAACAACTCAGTTCAGCATGGAAATATCATTGCAACAGCTTTTATTTAGCCAGAAATCAAGAGTGTAAGTTTTTATGCGCTTAAAAGCATTTTCAGGCCGAATGAGCTGATTTCTGCCAAATGCAGCAAAATACTGAAAGGAAAGTGGGTTTGCCTTCATATTTGACCCAGAACAACTCAGTTCAGCATGGAAATATCATTGCAACAGCTTTTATTTAGCCAGAAATCAAGAGTGTAAGTTTTTATGCGCTTAAAAGCATTTTCAGGCCGAATGAGCAAATATGCTTGTTTCTGCCAAATGCAGCAAAATACTGAAAGGAAAGTGGGTTTGCCTTCATATTTGACCCAGAACAACTCAGTTCAGCATGGAAATATTATTGCAACAGCTTTTATTTAGCCAGAAATCAAGAGTGTAAGTTTTTATGCGCTTAAAAGCATTTTCAGGCCGAATGAGCAAATATGCTTGTTTCTGCCAAATGCAGCAAAATACTGAAAGGAAAGTGGGTTTGCCTTCATATTTGACCCATAACAACTCGGTTCAGCATGGAAATATCATTGCAACAGCTTTTATTTAGCCAGAAATCAAGAGTGTAAGTTTTTATGCGCTTAAAAGCATTTTCAGGCCGAATGAGCAAATATGCTTGTTTCTGCCAAATGCAGCAAAATACTGAAAGGAAAGTGGGTTTGCCTTCATATTTGACCCAGAACAACTCAGTTCAGCATGGAAATATCATTGCAACAGCTTTTATTTAGCCAGAAATCAAGACTGTAAGTTTTTATGCGCTTAAAAGCATTTTCAGGCCGAATGAGCAAATATGCTTGTTTCTGCCAAATGCAGCAAAATACTGAAAGGAAAGTGGGTTTGCCTTCATATTTGACCCAGAACAACTCAGTTCAGCATGGAAATATCATTGCAACAGCTTTTATTTAGCCAGAAATCAAGAGTGTAAGTTTTTATGCGCTTAAAAGCATTTTCAGGCCGAATGAGCAAATATGCTTGTTTCTGCCAAATGCAGCAAAATACTGAAAGGAAAGTGGGTTTGCCTTCATAGTTGACCCAGAACAACTCAGTTCAGCATGGAAATATCATTGCAACAGCTTTTATTTAGCCAGAAATCAAGAGTGTAAGTTTTTATGCGCTTAAAAGCATTTTCAGGCCGAATGAGCAAATATGCTTGTTTCTGCCAAATGCAGCAAAATACTGAAAGGAAAGTGGGTTTGCCTTCATATTTGACCCAGAACAACTCAGTTCAGCATGGAAATATCATTGCAACAGCTTTTATTTAGCCAGAAATCAAGAGTGTAAGTTTTTATGCGCTTAAAAGCATTTTCAGGCCGAATGAGCAAATATGCTTGTTTCTGCCAAATGCAGCAAAATACTGAAAGGAAAGTGGGTTTGCCTTCATATTTGACCCAGAACAACTCAGTTCAGCATGGAAATATCATTGCAACAGCTTTTATTTAGCCAGAAATCAAGACTGTAAGTTTTTATGCGCTTAAAAGCATTTTCAGGCCGAATGAGCTGATTTCTGCCAAATGCAGCAAAATACTGAAAGGAAAGTGGGTTTGCCTTCATATTTGACCCAGAACAACTCAGTTCAGCATGGAAATATCATTGCAACAGCTTTTATTTAGCCAGAAATCAAGAGTGTAAGTTTTTATGCGCTTAAAAGCATTTTCAGGCCGAATGAGCAAATATGCTTGTTTCTGCCAAATGCAGCAAAATACTGAAAGGAAAGTGGGTTTGCCTTCATATTTGACCCAGAACAACTCAGTTCAGCATGGAAATATCATTGCAACAGCTTTTATTTAGCCAGAAATCAAGACTGTAAGTTTTTATGCGCTTAAAAGCATTTTCAGGCCGAATGAGCTGATTTCTGCCAAATGCAGCAAAATACTGAAAGGAAAGTGGGTTTGCCTTCATATTTGACCCAGAACAACTCAGTTCAGCATGGAAATATCATTGCAACAGCTTTTATTTAGCCAGAAATCAAGAGTGTAAGTTTTTATGCGCTTAAAAGCATTTTCAGGCCGAATGAGCAAATATGCTTGTTTCTGCCAAATGCAGCAAAATACTGAAAGGAAAGTGGGTTTGCCTTCATATTTGACCCAGAACAACTCAGTTCAGCATGGAAATATTATTGCAACAGCTTTTATTTAGCCAGAAATCAAGAGTGTAAGTTTTTATGCGCTTAAAAGCATTTTTCAGGCCGAATGAGCTGATTTCTGCCAAATGCAGCAAAATACTGAAAGGAAAGTGGGTTTGCCTTCATATTTGACCCAGAACAACTCAGTTCAGCATGGAAATATCATTGCAACAGCTTTTATTTAGCCAGAAATCAGGAGTGTAAGTTTTTATGCGCTTAAAAGCATTTTCAGGCCGAATGAGCAAATATGCTTGTTTCTGCCAAATGCAGCAAAATACTGAAAGGAAAGTGGGTTTGCCTTCATATTTGACCCAGAACAACTCAGTTCAGCATGGAAATATCATTGCAACAGCTTTTATTTAGCCAGAAATCAAGATTGTAAGTTTTTATGCGCTTAAAAGCATTTTCAGGCCGAATGAGCAAATATGCTTGTTTCTGCCAAATGCAGCAAAATACTGAAAGGAAAGTGGGTTTGCCTTCATATTTGAGCCAGAACAACTCAGTTCAGCATGGAAATATCATTGCAACAGCTTTTATTTAGCCAGAAATCAAGACTGTAAGTTTTTATGCGCTTAAAAGCATTTTCAGGACGAATGAGCAAATATGCTTGTTTCTGCCAAATGCAGCAAAATACTGAAAGGAAAGTGGGTTTGCCTTCATATTTGACCCAGAACAACTCAGTTCAGCATGGAAATATCATTGCAACAGCTTTTATTTAGCCAGAAATCAAGAGTGTAAGTTTTTATGCGCTTAAAAGCATTTTCAGGCCGAATGAGCAAATATGCTTGTTTCTGCCAAATGCAGCAAAATACTGAAAGGAAAGTGGGTTTGCCTTCATATTTGACCCAGAACAACTCAGTTCAGCATGGAAATATCATTGCAACAGCTTTTATTTAGCCAGAAATCAAGATTGTAAGTTTTTATGCGCTTAAAAGCATTTTCAGGCCGAATGAGCAAATATGCTTGTTTCTGCCAAATGCAGCAAAATACTGAAAGGAAAGTGGGTTTGCCTTCATATTTGAGCCAGAACAACTCAGTTCAGCATGGAAATATCATTGCAACAGCTTTTATTTAGCCAGAAATCAAGAGTGTAAGTTTTTATGCGCTTAAAAGCATTTTCAGGCCGAATGAGCTGATTTCTGCCAAATGCAGCAAAATACTGAAAGGAAAGTGGGTTTGCCTTCATATTTGACCCAGAACAACTCAGTTCAGCATGGAAATATCATTGCAACAGCTTTTATTTAGCCAGAAATCAAGAGTGTAAGTTTTTATGCGCTTAAAAGCATTTTCAGGCCGAATGAGCTGATTTCTGCCAAATGCAGCAAAATACTGAAAGGAAAGTGGGTTTGCCTTCATATTTGACCCAGAACAACTCAGTTCAGCATGGAAATATCATTGCAACAGCTTTTATTTAGCCAGAAATCAAGAGTGTAAGTTTTTATGCGCTTAAAAGCATTTTCAGGCCGAATGAGCAAATATGCTTGTTTCTGCCAAATGCAGCAAAATACTGAAAGGAAAGTGGGTTTGCCTTCATATTTGACCCAGAACAACTCGGTTCAGCATGGAAATATCATTGCAACAGCTTTTATTTAGCCAGAAATCAAGAGTGTAAGTTTTTATGCGCTTAAAAGCATTTTCAGGCCGAATGAGCAAATATGCTTGTTTCTGCCAAATGCAGCAAAATACTGAAAGGAAAGTGGGTTTGCCTTCATATTTGACCCAGAACAACTCAGTTCAGCATGGAAATATTATTGCAACAGCTTTTATTTAGCCAGAAATCAAGAGTGTAAGTTTTTATGCGCTTAAAAGCATTTTCAGGCCGAATGAGCAAATATGCTTGTTTCTGCCAAATGCAGCAAAATACTGAAAGGAAAGTGGGTTTGCCTTCATATTTGAGCCAGAACAACTCAGTTCAGCATGGAAATATCATTGCAACAGCTTTTATTTAGCCAGAAATCAAGAGTGTAAGTTTTTATGCGCTTAAAAGCATTTTCAGGCCGAATGAGCTGATTTCTGCCAAATGCAGCAAAATACTGAAAGGAAAGTGGGTTTGCCTTCATATTTGACCCAGAACAACTCAGTTCAGCATGGAAATATCATTGCAACAGCTTTTATTTAGCCAGAAATCAAGAGTGTAAGTTTTTATGCGCTTAAAAGCATTTTCAGGCCGAATGAGCTGATTTCTGCCAAATGCAGCAAAATACTGAAAGGAAAGTGGGTTTGCCTTCATATTTGACCCAGAACAACTCAGTTCAGCATGGAAATATCATTGCAACAGCTTTTATTTAGCCAGAAATCAAGAGTGTAAGTTTTTATGCGCTTAAAAGCATTTTCAGGCCGAATGAGCAAATATGCTTGTTTCTGCCAAATGCAGCAAAATACTGAAAGGAAAGTGGGTTTGCCTTCATATTTGACCCAGAACAACTCGGTTCAGCATGGAAATATCATTGCAACAGCTTTTATTTAGCCAGAAATCAAGAGTGTAAGTTTTTATGCGCTTAAAAGCATTTTCAGGCCGAATGAGCAAATATGCTTGTTTCTGCCAAATGCAGCAAAATACTGAAAGGAAAGTGGGTTTGCCTTCATATTTGACCCAGAACAACTCAGTTCAGCATGGAAATATTATTGCAACAGCTTTTATTTAGCCAGAAATCAAGAGTGTAAGTTTTTATGCGCTTAAAAGCATTTTCAGGCCGAATGAGCAAATATGCTTGTTTCTGCCAAATGCAGCAAAATACTGAAAGGAAAGTGGGTTTGCCTTCATATTTGACCCAGAAAAACTCAGTTCAGCATGGAAATATCATTGCAACAGCTTTTATTTAGCCAGAAATCAAGAGTGTAAGTTTTTATGCGCTTAAAAGCATTTTCAGGCCGAATGAGCAAATATGCTTGTTTCTGCCAAATGCAGCAAAATACTGAAAGGAAAGTGGGTTTGCCTTCATATTTGACCCAGAACAACTCAGTTCAGCATGGAAATATCATTGCAACAGCTTTTATTTAGCCAGAAATCAAGACTGTACGTTTTTATGCGCTTAAAAGCATTTTCAGGCCGAATGAGCTGATTTCTGCCAAATGCAGCAAAATACTGAAAGGAAAGTGGGTTTGCCTTCATATTTGACCCAGAACAACTCAGTTCAGCATGGAAATATCATTGCAACAGCTTTTATTTAGCCAGAAATCAAGAGTGTAAGTTTTTATGCGCTTAAAAGCATTTTCAGGCCGAATGAGCAAATATGCTTGTTTCTGCCAAATGCAGCAAAATACTGAAAGGAAAGTGGGTTTGCCTTCATATTTGACCCAGAACAACTCAGTTCAGCATGGAAATATTATTGCAACAGCTTTTATTTAGCCAGAAATCAAGAGTGTAAGTTTTTATGCGCTTAAAAGCATTTTTCAGGCCGAATGAGCTGATTTCTGCCAAATGCAGCAAAATACTGAAAGTAAAGTGGGTTTGCCTTCATATTTGACCCAGAACAACTCAGTTCAGCATGGAAATATCATTGCAACAGCTTTTATTTAGCCAGAAATCAGGAGTGTAAGTTTTTATGCGCTTAAAAGCATTTTCAGGCCGAATGAGCAAATATGCTTGTTTCTGCCAAATGCAGCAAAATACTGAAAGGAAAGTGGGTTTGCCTTCATATTTGACCCAGAACAACTCAGTTCAGCATGGAAATATCATTGCAACAGCTTTTATTTAGCCAGAAATCAAGAGTGTATGTTTTTATGCGCTTAAAAGCATTTTCAGGCCGAATGAGCAAATATGCTTGTTTCTGCCAAATGCAGCAAAATACTGAAAGGAAAGTGGGTTTGCCTTCATATTTGAGCCAGAACAACTCAGTTCAGCATGGAAATATCATTGCAACAGCTTTTATTTAGCCAGAAATCAAGACTGTAAGTTTTTATGCGCTTAAAAGCATTTTCAGGACGAATGAGCAAATATGCTTGTTTCTGCCAAATGCAGCAAAATACTGAAAGGAAAGTGGGTTTGCCTTCATATTTGACCCAGAACAACTCAGTTCAGCATGGAAATATCATTGCAACAGCTTTTATTTAGCCAGAAATCAAGAGTGTAAGTTTTTATGCGCTTAAAAGCATTTTCAGGCCGAATGAGCAAATATGCTTGTTTCTGCCAAATGCAGCAAAATACTGAAAGGAAAGTGGGTTTGCCTTCATATTTGACCCAGAACAACTCAGTTCAGCATGGAAATATCATTGCAACAGCTTTTATTTAGCCAGAAATCAAGATTGTAAGTTTTTATGCGCTTAAAAGCATTTTCAGGCCGAATGAGCAAATATGCTTGTTTCTGCCAAATGCAGCAAAATACTGAAAGGAAAGTGGGTTTGCCTTCATATTTGAGCCAGAACAACTCAGTTCAGCATGGAAATATCATTGCAACAGCTTTTATTTAGCCAGAAATCAAGAGTGTAAGTTTTTATGCGCTTAAAAGCATTTTCAGGCCGAATGAGCTGATTTCTGCCAAATGCAGCAAAATACTGAAAGGAAAGTGGGTTTGCCTTCATATTTGACCCAGAACAACTCAGTTCAGCATGGAAATATCATTGCAACAGCTTTTATTTAGCCAGAAATCAAGAGTGTAAGTTTTTATGCGCTTAAAAGCATTTTCAGGCCGAATGAGCAAATATGCTTGTTTCTGCCAAATGCAGCAAAATACTGAAAGGAAAGTGGGTTTGCCTTCATATTTGACCCAGAACAACTCGGTTCAGCATGGAAATATCATTGCAACAGCTTTTATTTAGCCAGAAATCAAGAGTGTAAGTTTTTATGCGCTTAAAAGCATTTTCAGGCCGAATGAGCAAATATGCTTGTTTCTGCCAAATGCAGCAAAATACTGAAAGGAAAGTGGGTTTGCCTTCATATTTGACCCAGAACAACTCAGTTCAGCATGGAAATATTATTGCAACAGCTTTTATTTAGCCAGAAATCAAGAGTGTAAGTTTTTATGCGCTTAAAAGCATTTTTAGGCCGAATGAGCAAATATGCTTGTTTCTGCCAAATGCAGCAAAATACTGAAAGGAAAGTGGGTTTGCCTTCATATTTGACCCATAACAACTCGGTTCAGCATGGAAATATCATTGCAACAGCTTTTATTTAGCCAGAAATCAAGAGTGTAAGTTTTTATGCGCTTAAAAGCATTTTCAGGCCGAATGAGCAAATATGCTTGTTTCTGCCAAATGCAGCAAAATACTGAAAGGAAAGTGGGTTTGCCTTCATATTTGACCCAGAACAACTCAGTTCAGCATGGAAATATCATTGCAACAGCTTTTATTTAGCCAGAAATCAAGAGTGTAAGTTTTTATACGCTTAAAAGCATTTTCAGGCCGAATGAGCAAATATGCTTGTTTCTGCCAAATGCAGCAAAATACTGAAAGGAAAGTGGGTTTGCCTTCATATTTGACCCAGAACAACTCAGTTCAGCATGGAAATATCATTGCAACAGCTTTTATTTAGCCAGAAATCAAGACTGTAAGTTTTTATGCGCTTAAAAGCATTTTCAGGCCGAATGAGCTGATTTCTGCCAAATGCAGCAAAATACTGAAAGGAAAGTGGGTTTGCCTTCATATTTGACCCAGAACAACTCAGTTCAGCATGGAAATATCATTGCAACAGCTTTTATTTAGCCAGAAATCAAGAGTGTAAGTTTTTATGCGCTTAAAAGCATTTTCAGGCCGAATGAGCAAATATGCTTGTTTCTGCCAAATGCAGCAAAATACTAAAAGGAAAGTGGGTTTGCCTTCATATTTGACCCAGAACAACTCAGTTCAGCATGGAAATATCATTGCAACAGCTTTTATTTAGCCAGAAATCAAGAGTGTAAGTTTTTATGCGCTTAAAAGCATTTTCAGGCCGAATGAGCAAATATGCTTGTTTCTGCCAAATGCAGCAAAATACTGAAAGGAAAGTGGGTTTGCCTTCATATTTGACCCAGAACAACTCAGTTCAGCATGGAAATATCATTGCAACAGCTTTTATTTAGCCAGAAATCAAGAGTGTAAGTTTTTATGCGCTTAAAAGCATTTTCAGGCCGAATAAGCAAATATGCTTGTTTCTGCCAAATGCAGCAAAATACTGAAAGGAAAGTGGGTTTGCCTTCATATTTGACCCAGAACAACTCAGTTCAGCATGGAAATATCATTGCAACAGCTTTTATTTAGCCAGAAATCAAGAGTGTAAGTTTTTATGCGCTTAAAAGTATTTTCAGGCCGAATGAACAAATATGCTTGTTTCTGCCAAATGCAGCAAAATACTGAAAGGAAAGTGGGTTTGCCTTCATATTTGACCCAGAACAACTCAGTTCAGCATGGAAATATCATTGCAACAGCTTTTATTTAGCCAGAAATCAAGAGTGTAAGTTTTTATGCGCTTAAAAGCATTTTCAGGCCGAATGAGCTGATTTCTGCCAAATGCAGCAAAATACTGAAAGGAAAGTGGGTTTGCCTTCATATTTGACCCAGAACAACTCAGCTCAGCATGGAAATATCATTGCAACAGCTTTTATTTAGCCAGAAATCAAGACTGTAAGTTTTTATGCGCTTAAAAGCATTTTCAGGCCGAATGAGCAAATATGCTTGTTTCTGCCAAATGCAGCAAAATACTGAAAGGAAAGTGGGTTTGCCTTCATATTTGACCCAGAACAACTCAGTTCAGCATGGAAATATCATTGCAACAGCTTTTATTTAGCCAGAAATCAAGAGTGTAAGTTTTTATGCGCTTAAAAGCATTTTCAGGCCGAATGAGCTGATTTCTGCCAAATGCAGCAAAATACTGAAAGGAAAGTGGGTTTGCCTTCATATTTGACCCATAACAACTCGGTTCAGCATGGAAATATCATTGCAACAGCTTTTATTTAGCCAGAAATCAAGACTGTAAGTTTTTATGCGCTTAAAAGCATTTTCAGGCCGAATGAGCAAATATGCTTGTTTCTGCCAAATGCAGCAAAATACTGAAAGGAAAGTGGGTTTGCCTTCATATTTGACCCAGAACAACTCAGTTCAGCATGGAAATATCATTGCAACAGCTTTTATTTAGCCAGAAATCAAGAGTGTAAGTTTTTATGCGCTTAAAAGCATTTTCAGGCCGAATGAGCAAATATGCTTGTTTCTGCCAAATGCAGCAAAATACTGAAAGGAAAGTGGGTTTGCCTTCATATTTGACCCAGAACAACTCAGTTCAGCATGGAAATATCATTGCAACAGCTTTTATTTAGCCAGAAATCAAGAGTGTAAGTTTTTATGCGCTTAAAAGCATTTTCAGGCCGAATGAGCTGATTTCTGCCAAATGCAGTAAAATACTGAAAGGAAAGTGGGTTTGCCTTCATATTTGACCCAGAACAACTCAGTTCAGCATGGAAATATCATTGCAACAGCTTTTATTTAGCCAGAAATCAAGAGTGTAAGTTTTTATGCGCTTAAAAGCATTTTCAGGCCGAATGAGCAAATATGCTTGTTTCTGCCAAATGCAGCAAAATACTGAAAGGAAAGTGGGTTTGCCTTCATATTTGACCCAGAACAACTCAGTTCAGCATGGAAATATCATTGCAACAGCTTTTATTTAGCCAGAAATCAAGACTGTAAGTTTTTATGCGCTTAAAAGCATTTTCAGGCCGAATGAGCTGATTTCTGCCAAATGCAGCAAAATACTGAAAGGAAAGTAGGTTTGCCTTCATATTTGACCCAGAACAACTCAGTTCAGCATGGAAATATCATTGCAACAGCTTTTATTTAGCCAGAAATCAAGACTGTAAGTTTTTATGCGCTTAAAAGCATTTTCAGGCCGAATGAGCAAATATGCTTGTTTCTGCCAAATGCAGCAAAATACTGAAAGGAAAGTGGGTTTGCCTTCATATTTGACCCAGAACAACTCAGTTCAGCATGGAAATATCATTGCAACAGCTTTTATTTAGCCAGAAATCAAGAGTGTAAGTTTTTATGCGCTTAAAAGCATTTTCAGGCCGAATGAGCTGATTTCTGCCAAATGCAGCAAAATACTGAAAGGAAAGTGGGTTTGCCTTCATATTTGACCCAGAACAACTCAGTTCAGCATGGAAATATCATTGCAACAGCTTTTATTTAGCCAGAAATCAAGAGTGTAAGTTTTTATGCGCTTAAAAGCATTTTCAGGCCGAATGAGCAAATATGCTTGTTTCTGCCAAATGCAGCAAAATACTGAAAGGAAAGTGGGTTTGCCTTCATATTTGACCCAGAACAACTCAGTTCAGCATGGAAATATCATTGCAACAGCTTTTATTTAGCCAGAAATCAAGAGTGTAAGTTTTTATGCGCTTAAAAGCATTTTCAGGCCGAATGAGCAAATATGCTTGTTTCTGCCAAATGCAGCAAAATACTGAAAGGAAAGTGGGTTTGCCTTCATATTTGAGCCAGAACAACTCAGTTCAGCATGGAAATATCATTGCAACAGCTTTTATTTAGCCAGAAATCAAGAGTGTAAGTTTTTATGCGCTTAAAAGCATTTTCAGGCCGAATGAGCTGATTTCTGCCAAATGCAGCAAAATACTGAAAGGAAAGTGGGTTTGCCTTCATATTTGACCCAGAACAACTCAGTTCAGCATGGAAATATCATTGCAACAGCTTTTATTTAGCCAGAAATCAAGACTGTAAGTTTTTATGCGCTTAAAAGCATTTTCAGGCCGAATGAGCTGATTTCTGCCAAATGCAGCAAAATACTGAAAGGAAAGTGGGTTTGCCTTCATATTTGACCCAGAACAACTCAGTTCAGCATGGAAATATCATTGCAACAGCTTTTATTTAGCCAGAAATCAAGAGTGTAAGTTTTTATGCGCTTAAAAGCATTTTCAGGCCGAATGAGCAAATATGCTTGTTTCTGCCAAATGCAGCAAAATACTGAAAGGAAAGTGGGTTTGCCTTCATATTTGACCCAGAACAACTCAGTTCAGCATGGAAATATCATTGCAACAGCTTTTATTTAGCCAGAAATCAAGAGTGTAAGTTTTTATGCGCTTAAAAGCATTTTCAGGCCGAATGAGCAAATATGCTTGTTTCTGCCAAATGCAGCAAAATACTGAAAGGAAAGTGGGTTTGCCTTCATATTTGACCCAGAACAACTCAGTTCAGCATGGAAATATCATTGCAACAGCTTTTATTTAGCCAGAAATCAAGAGTGTAAGTTTTTATGCGCTTAAAAGCATTTTCAGGCCGAATGAGCAAATATGCTTGTTTCTGCCAAATGCAGCAAAATACTGAAAGGAAAGTGGGTTTGCCTTCATATTTGACCCAGAACAACTCAGTTCAGCATGGAAATATTATTGCAACAGCTTTTATTTAGCCAGAAATCAAGAGTGTAAGTTTTTATGCGCTTAAAAGCATTTTTCAGGCCGAATGAGCTGATTTCTGCCAAATGCAGCAAAATACTGAAAGGAAAGTGGGTTTGCCTTCATATTTGACCCATAACAACTCGGTTCAGCATGGAAATATCATTGCAACAGCTTTTATTTAGCCAGAAATCAAGACTGTAAGTTTTTATGCGCTTAAAAGCATTTTCAGGGCGAATGAGCAAATATGCTTGTTTCTGCCAAATGCAGCAAAATACTGAAAGGAAAGTGGGTTTGCCTTCATATTTGACCCAGAACAACTCAGTTCAGCATGGAAATATCATTGCAACAGCTTTTATTTAGCCAGAAATCAAGAGTGTAAGTTTTTATGCGCTTAAAAGCATTTTCAGGCCGAATGAGCAAATATGCTTGTTTCTGCCAAATGCAGCAAAATACTGAAAGGAAAGTGGGTTTGCCTTCATATTTGACCCAGAACAACTCAGTTCAGCATGGAAATATCATTGCAACAGCTTTTATTTAGCCAGAAATCAAGAGTGTAAGTTTTTATGCGCTTAAAAGCATTTTCAGGCCGAATGAGCAAATATGCTTGTTTCTGCCAAATGCAGCAAAATACTGAAAGGAAAGTGGGTTTGCCTTCATATTTGACCCAGAACAACTCAGTTCAGCATGGAAATATCATTGCAACAGCTTTTATTTAGCCAGAATTCAAGAGTGTAAGTTTTTATGCGCTTAAAAGCATTTTCAGGCCGAATGAGCAAATATGCTTGTTTCTGCCAAATGCAGCAAAATACTGAAAGGAAAGTGGGTTTGCCTTCATATTTGACCCAGAACAACTCAGTTCAGCATGGAAATATCATTGCAACAGCTTTTATTTAGCCAGAAATCAAGAGTGTAAGTTTTTATGCGCTTAAAAGCATTTTCAGGCCGAATGAGCAAATATGCTTGTTTCTGCCAAATGCAGCAAAATACTGAAAGGAAAGTGGGTTTGCCTTCATATTTGACCCAGAACAACTCAGTTCAGCATGGAAATATCATTGCAACAGCTTTTATTTAGCCAGAAATCAAGACTGTAAGTTTTTATGCGCTTAAAAGCATTTTCAGGCCGAATGAGCTGATTTCTGCCAAATGCAGCAAAATACTGAAAGGAAAGTGGGTTTGCCTTCATATTTGACCCAGAACAACTCAGTTCAGCATGGAAATATCATTGCAACAGCTTTTATTTAGCCAGAAATCAAGAGTGTAAGTTTTTATGCGCTTAAAAGCATTTTCAGGCCGAATGAGCAAATATGCTTGTTTCTGCCAAATGCAGCAAAATACTGAAAGGAAAGTGGGTTTGCCTTCATATTTGACCCAGAACAACTCGGTTCAGCATGGAAATATCATTGAAACAGCTTTTATTTAGCCAGAAATCAAGAGTGTAAGTTTTTATGCGCTTAAAAGCATTTTCAGGCCGAATGAGCAAATATGCTTGTTTCTGCCAAATGCAGCAAAATACTGAAAGGAAAGTGGGTTTGCCTTCATATTTGACCCAGAACAACTCAGTTCAGCATGGAAATATTATTGCAACAGCTTTTATTTAGCCAGAAATCAAGAGTGTAAGTTTTTATGCGCTTAAAAGCATTTTCAGGCCGAATGAGCAAATATGCTTGTTTCTGCCAAATGCAGCAAAATACTGAAAGGAAAGTGGGTTTGCCTTCATATTTGACCCAGAACAACTCAGTTCAGCATGGAAATATCATTGCAACAGCTTTTATTTAGCCAGAAATCAAGAGTGTAAGTTTTTATGCGCTTAAAAGCATTTTCAGGCCGAATGAGCAAATATGCTTGTTTCTGCCAAATGCAGCAAAATACTGAAAGGAAAGTGGGTTTGCCTTCATATTTGACCCAGAACAACTCGGTTCAGCATGGAAATATCATTGCAACAGCTTTTATTTAGCCAGAAATCAAGAGTGTAAGTTTTTATGCGCTTAAAAGCATTTTCAGGCCGAATGAGCAAATATGCTTGTTTCTGCCAAATGCAGCAAAATACTGAAAGGAAAGTGGGTTTGCCTTCATATTTGACCCAGAACAACTCAGTTCAGCATGGAAATATTATTGCAACAGCTTTTATTTAGCCAGAAATCAAGAGTGTAAGTTTTTATGCGCTTAAAAGCATTTTCAGGCCGAATGAGCAAATATGCTTGTTTCTGCCAAATGCAGCAAAATACTGAAAGGAAAGTGGGTTTGCCTTCATATTTGACCCATAACAACTCGGTTCAGCATGGAAATATCATTGCAACAGCTTTTATTTAGCCAGAAATCAAGAGTGTAAGTTTTTATGCGCTTAAAAGCATTTTCAGGCCGAATGAGCAAATATGCTTGTTTCTGCCAAATGCAGCAAAATACTGAAAGGAAAGTGGGTTTGCCTTCATATTTGACCCAGAACAACTCAGTTCAGCATGGAAATATCATTGCAACAGCTTTTATTTAGCCAGAAATCAAGAGTGTAAGTTTTTATGCGCTTAAAAGCATTTTCAGGCCGAATGAGCAAATATGCTTGTTTCTGCCAAATGCAGCAAAATACTGAAAGGAAAGTGGGTTTGCCTTCATATTTGACCCAGAACAACTCAGTTCAGCATGGAAATATCATTGCAACAGCTTTTATTTAGCCAGAAATCAAGAGTGTAAGTTTTTATGCGCTTAAAAGCATTTTCAGGCCGAATGAGCAAATATGCTTGTTTCTGCCAAATGCAGCAAAATACTGAAAGGAAAGTGGGTTTGCCTTCATATTTGACCCAGAACAACTCAGTTCAGCATGGAAATATCATTGCAACAGCTTTTATTTAGCCAGAAATCAAGACTGTAAGTTTTTATGCGCTTAAAAGCATTTTCAGGCCGAATGAGCTGATTTCTGCCAAATGCAGCAAAATACTGAAAGGAAAGTGGGTTTGCCTTCATATTTGACCCAGAACAACTCAGTTCAGCATGGAAATATCATTGCAACAGCCTTTATTTAGCCAGAAATCAAGAGTGTAAGTTTTTATGCGCTTAAAAGCATTTTCAGGCCGAATGAGCAAATATGCTTGTTTCTGCCAAATGCAGCAAAATACTGAAAGGAAAGTGGGTTTGCCTTCATATTTGACCCAGAACAACTCAGTTCAGCATGGAAATATCATTGCAACAGCTTTTATTTAGCCAGAAATCAAGACTGTAAGTTTTTATGCGCTTAAAAGCATTTTCAGGCCGAATGAGCAAATATGCCTGTTTCTGCCAAATGCAGCAAAATACTGAAAGGAAAGTGGGTTTGCCTTCATATTTGACCCAGAACAACTCAGTTCAGCATGGAAATATCATTGCAACAGCTTTTATTTAGCCAGAAATCAAGAGTGTAAGTTTTTATGCGCTTAAAAGCATTTTCAGGCCGAATGAGCAAATATGCTAGTTTCTGCCAAATGCAGCAAAATACTGAAAGGAAAGTGGGTTTGCCTTCATATTTGACCCAGAACAACTCAGTTCAGCATGGAAATATCATTGCAACAGCTTTTATTTAGCCAGAAATCAAGAGTGTAAGTTTTTATACGCTTAAAAGCATTTTCAGGCCGAATGAGCAAATATGCTTGTTTCTGCCAAATGCAGCAAAATACTGAAAGGAAAGTGGGTTTGCCTTCATATTTGACCCAGAACAACTCAGTTCAGCATGGAAATATCATTGCAACAGCTTTTATTTAGCCAGAAATCAAGAGTGTAAGTTTTTATGCGCTTAAAAGCATTTTCAGGCCGAATGAGCAAATATGCTTGTTTCTGCCAAATGCAGCAAAATACTGAAAGGAAAGTGGGTTTGCCTTCATATTTGACCCAGAACAACTCAGTTCAGCATGGAAATATCATTGCAACAGCTTTTATTTAGCCAGAAATCAAGAGTGTAAGTTTTTATGCACTTAAAAGCATTTTCAGGCCGAATGAACAAATATGCTTGTTTCTGCCAAATGCAGCAAAATACTGAAAGGAAAGTGGGTTTGCCTTCATATTTGACCCAGAACAACTCAGTTCAGCATGGAAATATCATTGCAACAGCTTTTATTTAGCCAGAAATCAAGAGTGTAAGTTTTTATGCGCTTAAAAGCATTTTCAGGCCGAATGAGCAAATATGCTTGTTTCTGCCAAATGCAGCAAAATACTGAAAGGAAAGTGGGTTTGCCTTCATATTTGACCCAGAACAACTCAGTTCAGCATGGAAATATCATTGCAACAGCTTTTATTTAGCCAGAAATCAAGAGTGTAAGTTTTTATGCGCTTAAAAGCATTTTCAGGCCGAATGAGCAAATATGCTTGTTTCTGCCAAATGCAGCAAAATACTGAAAGGAAAGTGGGTTTGCCTTCATATTTGACCCAGAACAACTCAGTTCAGCATGGAAATATCATTGCAACAGCTTTTATTTAGCCAGAAATCAAGAGTGTAAGTTTTTATGCGCTTAAAAGCATTTTCAGGCCGAATGAGCAAATATGCTTGTTTCTGCCAAATGCAGCAAAATACTGAAAGGAAAGTGGGTTTGCCTTCATATTTGACCCAGAACAACTCAGTTCAGCATGGAAATATCATTGCAACAGCTTTTATTTAGCCAGAAATCAAGAGTGTAAGTTTTTATGCGCTTAAAAGCATTTTCAGGCCGAATGAGCTGATTTCTGCCAAATGCAGCAAAATACTGAAAGGAAAGTGGGTTTGCCTTCATATTTGACCCAGAACAACTCGGTTCAGCATGGAAATATCATTGCAACAGCTTTTATTTAGCCAGAAATCAAGAGTGTAAGTTTTTATGCGCTTAAAAGCATTTTCAGGCCGAATGAGCAAATATGCTTGTTTCTGCCAAATGCAGCAAAATACTGAAAGGAAAGTGGGTTTGCCTTCATATTTGACCCAGAACAACTCAGTTCAGCATGGAAATATCATTGCAACAGCTTTTATTTAGCCAGAAATCAAGAGTGTAAGTTTTTATGCGCTTAAAAGCATTTTCAGGCCGAATGAGCAAATATGCTTGTTTCTGCCAAATGCAGCAAAATACTGAAAGGAAAGTGGGTTTGCCTTCATATTTGACCCAGAACAACTCAGTTCAGCATGGAAATATCATTGCAACAGCTTTTATTTAGCCAGAAATCAAGACTGTAAGTTTTTATGCGCTTAAAAGCATTTTCAGGCCGAATGAGCTGATTTCTGCCAAATGCAGCAAAATACTGAAAGGAAAGTGGGTTTGCCTTCATATTTGACCCAGAACAACTCAGTTCAGCATGGAAATATCATTGCAACAGCTTTTATTTAGCCAGAAATCAAGAGTGTAAGTTTTTATGCGCTTAAAAGCATTTTCAGGCCGAATGAGCAAATATGCTTGTTTCTGCCAAATGCAGCAAAATACTGAAAGGAAAGTGGGTTTGCCTTCATATTTGACCCAGAACAACTCAGTTCAGCATGGAAATATCATTGCAACAGCTTTAATTTAGCCAGAAATCAAGACTGTAAGTTTTTATGCGCTTTAAAGCATTTTCAGGCCGAATGAGCAAATATGCCTGTTTCTGCCAAATGCAGCAAAATACTGAAAGGAAAGTGGGTTTGCCTTCATATTTGACCCAGAACAACTCAGTTCAGCATGGAAATATCATTGCAACAGCTTTTATTTAGCCAGAAATCAAGAGTGTAAGTTTTTATGCGCTTAAAAGCATTTTCAGGCCGAATGAGCAAATATGCTTGTTTCTGCCAAATGCAGCAAAATACTGAAAGGAAAGTGGGTTTGCCTTCATATTTGACCCAGAACAACTCAGTTCAGCATGGAAATATCATTGCAACAGCTTTTATTTAGCCAGAAATCAAGAGTGTAAGTTTTTATGCGCTTAAAAGCATTTTCAGGCCGAATGAGCAAATATGCTTGTTTCTGCCAAATGCAGCAAAATACTGAAAGGAAAGTGGGTTTGCCTTCATATTTGACCCAGAACAACTCAGTTCAGCATGGAAATATCATTGCAACAGCTTTTATTTAGCCAGAAATCAAGAGTGTAAGTTTTTATGCGCTTAAAAGCATTTTCAGGCCGAATGAACAAATATGCTTGTTTCTGCCAAATGCAGCAAAATACTGAAAGGAAAGTGGGTTTGCCTTCATATTTGACCCAGAACAACTCAGTTCAGCATGGAAATATCATTGCAACAGCTTTTATTTAGCCAGAAATCAAGAGTGTAAGTTTTTATGCGCTTAAAAGCATTTTCAGGCCGAATGAGCTGATTTCTGCCAAATGCAGCAAAATACTGAAAGGAAAGTGGGTTTGCCTTCATATTTGACCCAGAACAACTCAGTTCAGCATGGAAATATCATTGCAACAGCTTTTATTTAGCCAGAAATCAAGAGTGTAAGTTTTTATGCGCTTAAAAGTATTTTCAGGCCGAATGAACAAATATGCTTGTTTCTGCCAAATGCAGCAAAATACTGAAAGGAAAGTGGGTTTGCCTTCATATTTGACCCAGAACAACTCAGTTCAGCATGGAAATATCATTGCAACAGCTTTTATTTAGCCAGAAATCAAGAGTGTAAGTTTTTATGCGCTTAAAAGCATTTTCAGGCCGAATGAGCTGATTTCTGGCAAATGTAGCAAAATACTGAAAGGAAAGTGGGTTTGCCTTCATATTTGACCCAGAACAACTCAGCTCAGCATGGAAATATCATTGCAACAGCTTTTATTTAGCCAAAAATCAAGACTGTAAGTTTTTATGCGCTTAAAAGCATTTTCAGGCCGAATGAGCAAATATGCTTGTTTCTGCCAAATGCAGCAAAATACTGTAAGGAAAGTGGGTTTGCCTTCATATTTGACCCAGAACAACTCAGTTCAGCATGGAAATATCATTGCAACAGCTTTTATTTAGCCAGAAATCAAGAGTGTAAGTTTTTATGCGCTTAAAAGCATTTTCAGGCCGAATGAGCTGATTTCTGCCAAATGCAGCAAAATACTGAAAGGAAAGTGGGTTTGCCTTCATATTTGACCCAGAACAACTCAGCTCAGCATGGAAATATCATTGCAACAGCTTTTATTTAGCCAGAAATCAAGACTGTAAGTTTTTATGCGCTTAAAAGCATTTTCAGGCCGAATGAGCAAATATGCTTGTTTCTGCCAAATGCAGCAAAATACTGAAAGGAAAGTGGGTTTGCCTTCATATTTGACCCAGAACAACTCAGTTCAGCATGGAAATATCATTGCAACAGCTTTTATTTAGCCAGAAATCAAGAGTGTAAGTTTTTATGCGCTTAAAAGCATTTTCAGGCCGAATGAGCAAATATGCTTGTTTCTGCCAAATGCAGCAAAATACTGAAAGGAAAGTGGGTTTGCCTTCATATTTGACCCAGAACAACTCAGTTCAGCATGGAAATATTATTGCAACAGCTTTTATTTAGCCAGAAATCAAGAGTGTAAGTTTTTATGCGCTTAAAAGCATTTTCAGGCCGAATGAGCTGATTTCTGCCAAATGCAGCAAAATACTGAAAGGAAAGTGGGTTTGCCTTCATATTTGACCCAGAACAACTCAGTTCAGCATGGAAATATCATTGCAACAGCTTTTATTTAGCCAGAAATCAAGAGTGTAAGTTTTTATGCGCTTAAAAGCATTTTCAGGCCGAATGAGCAAATATGCTTGTTTCTGCCAAATGCAGCAAAATACTGAAAGGAAAGTGGGTTTGCCTTCATATTTGACCCAGAACAACTCAGTTCAGCATGGAAATATCATTGCAACAGCTTTTATTTAGCCAGAAATCAAGACTGTAAGTTTTTATGCGCTTAAAAGCATTTTCAGGCCGAATGAGCAAATATGCTTGTTTCTGCCAAATGCAGCAAAATACTGAAAGGAAAGTGTGTTTGCCTTCATATTTGACCCAGAACAACTCAGTTCAGCATGGAAATATCATTGCAACAGCTTTTATTTAGCCAGAAATCAAGACTGTAAGTTTTTATGCGCTTAAAAGCATTTTCAGGCCGAATGAGCTGATTTCTGCCAAATGCAGCAAAATACTGAAAGGAAAGTGGGTTTGCCTTCATATTTGACCCAGAACAACTCAGTTCAGCATGGAAATATCATTGCAACAGCTTTTATTTAGCCAGAAATCAAGAGTGTAAGTTTTTATGCGCTTAAAAGCATTTTCAGGCCGAATGAGCAAATATGCTTGTTTCTGCCAAATGCAGCAAAATACTGAAAGTAAAGTGGGTTTGCCTTCATATTTGACCCAGAACAACTCAGTTCAGCATGGAAATATTATTGCAACAGCTTTTATTTAGCCAGAAATCAAGACTGTAAGTTTTTATGCGCTTAAAAGCATTTTCAGGCCGAATGAGCTGATTTCTGCCAAATGCAGCAAAATACTGAAAGGAAAGTGGGTTTGCCTTCATATTTGACCCAGAACAACTCAGTTCAGCATGGAAATATCATTGCAACAGCTTTTATTTAGCCAGAAATCAAGAGTGTAAGTTTTTATGCGCTTAAAAGCATTTTCAGGCCGAATGAGCAAATATGCTTGTTTCTGCCAAATGCAGCAAAATACTGAAAGTAAAGTGGGTTTGCCTTCATATTTGACCCAGAACAACTCAGTTCAGCATGGAAATATTATTGCAACAGCTTTTATTTAGCCAGAAATCAAGAGTGTAAGTTTTTATGCGCTTAAAAGCATTTTCAGGCCGAATGAGCAAATATGCTTGTTTCTGCCAAATGCAGCAAAATACTGAAAGGAAAGTGGGTTTGCCTTCATATTTGACCCAGAACAACTCAGTTCAGCATGGAAATATCATTGCAACAGCTTTTATTTAGCCAGAAATCAAGACTGTAAGTTTTTATGCGCTTAAAAGCATTTTCAGGCCGAATGAGCTGATTTCTGCCAAATGCAGCAAAATACTGAAAGGAAAGTGGGTTTGCCTTCATATTTGACCCAGAACAACTCAGTTCAGCATGGAAATATCATTGCAACAGCTTTTATTTAGCCAGAAATCAAGAGTGTAAGTTTTTATGCGCTTAAAAGCATTTTCAGGCCGAATGAGCAAATATGCTTGTTTCTGCCAAATGCAGCAAAATACTGAAAGGAAAGTGGGTTTGCCTTCATATTTGACCTAGAACAACTCAGTTCAGCATGGAAATATCATTGCAACAGCTTTTATTTAGCCAGAAATCAAGAGTGTAAGTTTTTATGCGCTTAAAAGCATTTTCAGGCCGAATGAGCTGATTTCTGCCAAATGCAGCAAAATACTGAAAGGAAAGTGGGTTTGCCTTCATATTTGACCCAGAACAACTCAGTTCAGCATGGAAATATCATTGCAACAGCTTTTATTTAGCCAGAAATCAAGAGTGTAAGTTTTTATGCGCTTAAAAGCATTTTCAGGCCGAATGAGCAAATATGCTTGTTTCTGCCAAATGCAGCAAAATACTGAAAGGAAAGTGGGTTTGCCTTCATATTTGAGCCAGAACAACTCAGTTCAGCATGGAAATATCATTGCAACAGCTTTTATTTAGCCAGAAATCAAGAGTGTAAGTTTTTATGCGCTTAAAAGCATTTTCAGGCCGAATGAGCTGATTTCTGCCAAATGCAGCAAAATACTGAAAGGAAAGTGGGTTTGCCTTCATATTTGACCCAGAACAACTCAGTTCAGCATGGAAATATCATTGCAACAGCTTTTATTTAGCCAGAAATCAAGAGTGTAAGTTTTTATGCGCTTAAAAGCATTTTCAGGCCGAATGAGCTGATTTCTGCCAAATGCAGCAAAATACTGAAAGGAAAGTGGGTTTGCCTTCATATTTGACCCAGAACAACTCAGTTCAGCATGGAAATATCATTGCAACAGCTTTTATTTAGCCAGAAATCAAGAGTGTAAGTTTTTATGCGCTTAAAAGTATTTTCAGGCCGAATGAACAAATATGCTTGTTTCTGCCAAATGCAGCAAAATACTGAAAGGAAAGTGGGTTTGCCTTCATATTTGACCCAGAACAACTCAGTTCAGCATGGAAATATCATTGCAACAGCTTTTATTTAGCCAGAAATCAAGAGTGTAAGTTTTTATGCGCTTAAAAGCATTTTCAGGCCGAATGAGCTGATTTCTGGCAAATGTAGCAAAATACTGAAAGGAAAGTGGGTTTGCCTTCATATTTGACCCAGAACAACTCAGCTCAGCATGGAAATATCATTGCAACAGCTTTTATTTAGCCAGAAATCAAGACTGTAAGTTTTTATGCGCTTAAAAGCATTTTCAGGCCGAATGAGCAAATATGCTTGTTTCTGCCAAATGCAGCAAAATACTGTAAGGAAAGTGGGTTTGCCTTCATATTTGACCCAGAACAACTCAGTTCAGCATGGAAATATCATTGCAACAGCTTTTAT
Organism: Channa argus; assembly: GCF_033026475.1. Classification (NCBI taxonomy): domain Eukaryota; kingdom Metazoa; phylum Chordata; class Actinopteri; order Anabantiformes; family Channidae; genus Channa; species Channa argus. The sequence continues at coordinate 162,869 of NW_027125222.1, forward strand.
TTAGCCAGAAATCAAGAGTGTAAGTTTTTATGCGCTTAAAAGCATTTTCAGGCCGAATGAGCTGATTTCTGCCAAATGCAGCAAAATACTGAAAGGAAAGTGGGTTTGCCTTCATATTTGACCCAGAACAACTCAGCTCAGCATGGAAATATCATTGCAACAGCTTTTATTTAGCCAGAAATCAAGACTGTAAGTTTTTATGCGCTTAAAAGCATTTTCAGGCCGAATGAGCAAATATGCTTGTTTCTGCCAAATGCAGCAAAATACTGAAAGGAAAGTGGGTTTGCCTTCATATTTGACCCAGAACAACTCAGTTCAGCATGGAAATATCATTGCAACAGCTTTTATTTAGCCAGAAATCAAGAGTGTAAGTTTTTATGCGCTTAAAAGCATTTTCAGGCCGAATGAACAAATATGCTTGTTTCTGCCAAATGCAGCAAAATACTGAAAGGAAAGTGGGTTTGCCTTCATATTTGACCCAGAACAACTCAGTTCAGCATGGAAATATCATTGCAACAGCTTTTATTTAGCCAGAAATCAAGAGTGTAAGTTTTTATGCGCTTAAAAGCATTTTCAGGCCGAATGAGCTGATTTCTGCCAAATGCAGCAAAATACTGAAAGGAAAGTGGGTTTGCCTTCATATTTGACCCATAACAACTCGGTTCAGCATGGAAATATCATTGCAACAGCTTTTATTTAGCCAGAAATCAAGACTGTAAGTTTTTATGCGCTTAAAAGCATTTTCAGGCCGAATGAGCAAATATGCTTGTTTCTGCCAAATGCAGCAAAATACTGAAAGGAATGTGGGTTTGCCTTCATATTTGACCCAGAACAACTCAGTTCAGCATGGAAATATCATTGCAACAGCTTTTATTTAGCCAGAAATCAAGAGTGTAAGTTTTTATGCGCTTAAAAGCATTTTCAGGCCGAATGAGCAAATATGCTTGTTTCTGCCAAATGCAGCAAAATACTGAAAGGAAAGTGGGTTTGCCTTCATATTTGACCCAGAACAACTCAGTTCAGCATGGAAATATCATTGCAACAGCTTTTATTTAGCCAGAAATCAAGAGTGTAAGTTTTTATGCGCTTAAAAGCATTTTCAGGCCGAATGAGCAAATATGCTTGTTTCTGCCAAATGCAGCAAAATACTGAAAGGAAAGTGGGTTTGCCTTCATATTTGACCCAGAACAACTCAGTTCAGCATGGAAATATCATTGCAACAGCTTTTATTTAGCCAGAAATCAAGACTGTAAGTTTTTATGCGCTTAAAAGCATTTTCAGGCCGAATGAGCTGATTTCTGCCAAATGCAGCAAAATACTGAAAGGAAAGTGGGTTTGCCTTCATATTTGACCCAGAACAACTCAGTTCAGCATGGAAATATCATTGCAACAGCTTTTATTTAGCCAGAAATCAAGAGTGTAAGTTTTTATGCGCTTAAAAGCATTTTCAGGCCGAATGAGCAAATATGCTTGTTTCTGCCAAATGCAGCAAAATACTGAAAGGAAAGTGGGTTTGCCTTCATATTTGACCCATAACAACTCGGTTCAGCATGGAAATATCATTGCAACAGCTTTTATTTAGCCAGAAATCAAGAGTGTAAGTTTTTATGCGCTTAAAAGCATTTTCAGGCCGAATGAGCAAATATGCTTGTTTCTGCCAAATGCAGCAAAATACTGAAAGGAAAGTGGGTTTGCCTTCATATTTGAGCCAGAACAACTCAGTTCAGCATGGAAATATCATTGCAACAGCTTTTATTTAGCCAGAAATCAAGAGTGTAAGTTTTTATGCGCTTAAAAGCATTTTCAGGCCGAATGAGCAAATATGCTTGTTTCTGCCAAATGCAGCAAAATACTGAAAGGAAAGTGGGTTTGCCTTCATATTTGACCCAGAACAACTCAGTTCAGCATGGAAATATTATTGCAACAGCTTTTATTTAGCCAGAAATCAAGAGTGTAAGTTTTTATGCGCTTAAAAGCATTTTCAGGCCGAATGAGCTGATTTCTGCCAAATGCAGCAAAATACTGAAAGGAAAGTGGGTTTGCCTTCATATTTGACCCAGAACAACTCAGTTCAGCATGGAAATATCATTGCAACAGCTTTTATTTAGCCAGAAATCAAGAGTGTAAGTTTTTATGCGCTTAAAAGCATTTTCAGGCCGAATGAGCAAATATGCTTGTTTCTGCCAAATGCAGCAAAATACTGAAAGGAAAGTGGGTTTGCCTTCATATTTGACCCAGAACAACTCAGTTCAGCATGGAAATATCATTGCAACAGCTTTTATTTAGCCAGAAATCAAGAGTGTAAGTTTTTATGCGCTTAAAAGCATTTTCAGGCCGAATGAGCAAATATGCTTGTTTCTGCCAAATGCAGCAAAATACTGCAAGGAAAGTGGGTTTGCCTTCATATTTGACCCAGAACAACTCAGTTCAGCATGGAAATATCATTGCAACAGCTTTTATTTAGCCAGAAATCAAGAGTGTAAGTTTTTATGCGCTTAAAAGCATTTTCAGGCCGAATGAGCAAATATGCTTGTTTCTGCCAAATGCAGCAAAATACTGAAAGGAAAGTGGGTTTGCCTTCATATTTGACCCAGAACAACTCAGTTCAGCATGGAAATATCATTGCAACAGCTTTTATTTAGCCAGAAATCAAGACTGTAAGTTTTTATGCGCTTAAAAGCATTTTCAGGCCGAATGAGCAAATATGCTTGTTTCTGCCAAATGCAGCAAAATACTGAAAGGAAAGTGTGTTTGCCTTCATATTTGACCCAGAACAACTCAGTTCAGCATGGAAATATCATTGCAACAGCTTTTATTTAGCCAGAAATCAAGACTGTAAGTTTTTATGCGCTTAAAAGCATTTTCAGGCCGAATGAGCTGATTTCTGCCAAATGCAGCAAAATACTGAAAGGAAAGTGGGTTTGCCTTCATATTTGACCCAGAACAACTCAGTTCAGCATGGAAATATCATTGCAACAGCTTTTATTTAGCCAGAAATCAAGAGTGTAAGTTTTTATGCGCTTAAAAGCATTTTCAGGCCGAATGAGCAAATATGCTTGTTTCTGCCAAATGCAGCAAAATACTGAAAGTAAAGTGGGTTTGCCTTCATATTTGACCCAGAACAACTCAGTTCAGCATGGAAATATTATTGCAACAGCTTTTATTTAGCCAGAAATCAAGACTGTAAGTTTTTATGCGCTTAAAAGCATTTTCAGGCCGAATGAGCTGATTTCTGCCAAATGCAGCAAAATACTGAAAGGAAAGTGGGTTTGCCTTCATATTTGACCCAGAACAACTCAGTTCAGCATGGAAATATTATTGCAACAGCTTTTATTTAGCCAGAAATCAAGAGTGTAAGTTTTTATGCGCTTAAAAGCATTTTCAGGCCGAATGAGCAAATATGCTTGTTTCTGCCAAATGCAGCAAAATACTGAAAGGAAAGTGGGTTTGCCTTCATATTTGACCCAGAACAACTCAGTTCAGCATGGAAATATCATTGCAACAGCTTTTATTTAGCCAGAAATCAAGACTGTAAGTTTTTATGCGCTTAAAAGCATTTTCAGGCCGAATGAGCTGATTTCTGCCAAATGCAGCAAAATACTGAAAGGAAAGTGGGTTTGCCTTCATATTTGACCCAGAACAACTCAGTTCAGCATGGAAATATCATTGCAACAGCTTTTATTTAGCCAGAAATCAAGAGTGTAAGTTTTTATGCGCTTAAAAGCATTTTCAGGCCGAATGAGCAAATATGCTTGTTTCTGCCAAATGCAGCAAAATACTGAAAGGAAAGTGGGTTTGCCTTCATATTTGACCTAGAACAACTCAGTTCAGCATGGAAATATCATTGCAACAGCTTTTATTTAGCCAGAAATCAAGAGTGTAAGTTTTTATGCGCTTAAAAGCATTTTCAGGCCGAATGAGCTGATTTCTGCCAAATGCAGCAAAATACTGAAAGGAAAGTGGGTTTGCCTTCATATTTGACCCAGAACAACTCAGTTCAGCATGGAAATATCATTGCAACAGCTTTTATTTAGCCAGAAATCAAGAGTGTAAGTTTTTATGCGCTTAAAAGCATTTTCAGGCCGAATGAGCAAATATGCTTGTTTCTGCCAAATGCAGCAAAATACTGAAAGGAAAGTGGGTTTGCCTTCATATTTGAGCCAGAACAACTCAGTTCAGCATGGAAATATCATTGCAACAGCTTTTATTTAGCCAGAAATCAAGAGTGTAAGTTTTTATGCGCTTAAAAGCATTTTCAGGCCGAATGAGCTGATTTCTGCCAAATGCAGCAAAATACTGAAAGGAAAGTGGGTTTGCCTTCATATTTGACCCAGAACAACTCAGTTCAGCATGGAAATATCATTGCAACAGCTTTTATTTAGCCAGAAATCAAGAGTGTAAGTTTTTATGCGCTTAAAAGCATTTTCAGGCCGAATGAGCTGATTTCTGCCAAATGCAGCAAAATACTGAAAGGAAAGTGGGTTTGCCTTCATATTTGACCCAGAACAACTCAGTTCAGCATGGAAATATCATTGCAACAGCTTTTATTTAGCCAGAAATCAAGAGTGTAAGTTTTTATGCGCTTAAAAGCATTTTCAGGCCGAATGAGCAAATATGCTTGTTTCTGCCAAATGCAGCAAAATACTGAAAGGAAAGTGGGTTTGCCTTCATATTTGACCCAGAACAACTCGGTTCAGCATGGAAATATCATTGCAACAGCTTTTATTTAGCCAGAAATCAAGAGTGTAAGTTTTTATGCGCTTAAAAGCATTTTCAGGCCGAATGAGCAAATATGCTTGTTTCTGCCAAATGCAGCAAAATACTGAAAGGAAAGTGGGTTTGCCTTCATATTTGACCCAGAACAACTCAGTTCAGCATGGAAATATCATTGCAACAGCTTTTATTTAGCCAGAAATCAAGAGTGTAAGTTTTTATGCGCTTAAAAGCATTTTCAGGCCGAATGAGCTGATTTCTGCCAAATGCAGCAAAATACTGAAAGGAAAGTGGGTTTGCCTTCATATTTGACCCATAACAACTCGGTTCAGCATGGAAATATCATTGCAACAGCTTTTATTTAGCCAGAAATCAAGAGTGTAAGTTTTTATGCGCTTAAAAGCATTTTCAGGCCGAATGAGCAAATATGCTTGTTTCTGCCAAATGCAGCAAAATACTGCAAGGAAAGTGGGTTTGCCTTCATATTTGACCCAGAACAACTCAGTTCAGCATGGAAATATCATTGCAACAGCTTTTATTTAACCAGAAATCAAGAGTGTAAGTTTTTATGCGCTTAAAAGCATTTTCAGGCCGAATGAGCAAATATGCTTGTTTCTGCCAAATGCAGCAAAATACTGAAAGGAAAGTGGGTTTGCCTTCATATTTGACCCAGAACAACTCAGTTCAGCATGGAAATATCATTGCAACAGCTTTTATTTAGCCAGAAATCAAGACTGTAAGTTTTTATGCGCTTAAAAGCATTTTCAGGCCGAATGAGCAAATATGCTTGTTTCTGCCAAATGCAGCAAAATACTGCAAGGAAAGTGGGTTTGCCTTCATATTTGACCCAGAACAACTCAGTTCAGCATGGAAATATCATTGCAACAGCTTTTATTTAACCAGAAATCAAGAGTGTAAGTTTTTATGCGCTTAAAAGCATTTTCAGGCCGAATGAGCAAATATGCTTGTTTCTGCCAAATGCAGCAAAATACTGAAAGGAAAGTGGGTTTGCCTTCATATTTGACCCAGAACAACTCAGTTCAGCATGGAAATATCATTGCAACAGCTTTTATTTAGCCAGAAATCAAGACTGTAAGTTTTTATGCGCTTAAAAGCATTTTCAGGCCGAATGAGCTGATTTCTGCCAAATGCAGCAAAATACTGAAAGGAAAGTGGGTTTGCCTTCATATTTGACCCAGAACAACTCAGTTCAGCATGGAAATATCATTGCAACAGCTTTTATTTAGCCAGAAATCAAGAGTGTAAGTTTTTATGCGCTTAAAAGCATTTTCAGGCCGAATGAGCAAATATGCTTGTTTCTGCCAAATGCAGCAAAATACTGAAAGTAAAGTGGGTTTGCCTTCATATTTGACCCAGAACAACTCAGTTCAGCATGGAAATATTATTGCAACAGCTTTTATTTAGCCAGAAATCAAGACTGTAAGTTTTTATGCGCTTAAAAGCATTTTCAGGCCGAATGAGCTGATTTCTGCCAAATGCAGCAAAATACTGAAAGGAAAGTGGGTTTGCCTTCATATTTGACCCAGAACAACTCAGTTCAGCATGGAAATATCATTGCAACAGCTTTTATTTAGCCAGAAATCAAGAGTGTAAGTTTTTATGCGCTTAAAAGCATTTTCAGGCCGAATGAGCAAATATGCTTGTTTCTGCCAAATGCAGCAAAATACTGAAAGTAAAGTGGGTTTGCCTTCATATTTGACCCAGAACAACTCAGTTCAGCATGGAAATATTATTGCAACAGCTTTTATTTAGCCAGAAATCAAGAGTGTAAGTTTTTATGCGCTTTAAAGCATTTTCAGGCCGAATGAGCAAATATGCTTGTTTCTGCCAAATGCAGCAAAATACTGAAAGGAAAGTGGGTTTGCCTTCATATTTGACCCAGAACAACTCAGTTCAGCATGGAAATATCATTGCAACAGCTTTTATTTAGCCAGAAATCAAGACTGTAAGTTTTTATGCGCTTAAAAGCATTTTCAGGCCGAATGAGCTGATTTCTGCCAAATGCAGCAAAATACTGAAAGGAAAGTGGGTTTGCCTTCATATTTGACCCAGAACAACTCAGTTCAGCATGGAAATATCATTGCAACAGCTTTTATTTAGCCAGAAATCAAGAGTGTAAGTTTTTATGCGCTTAAAAGCATTTTCAGGCCGAATGAGCAAATATGCTTGTTTCTGCCAAATGCAGCAAAATACTGAAAGGAAAGTGGGTTTGCCTTCATATTTGACCTAGAACAACTCAGTTCAGCATGGAAATATCATTGCAACAGCTTTTATTTAGCCAGAAATCAAGAGTGTAAGTTTTTATGCGCTTAAAAGCATTTTCAGGCCGAATGAGCTGATTTCTGCCAAATGCAGCAAAATACTGAAAGGAAAGTGGGTTTGCCTTCATATTTGACCCAGAACAACTCAGTTCAGCATGGAAATATCATTGCAACAGCTTTTATTTAGCCAGAAATCAAGACTGTAAGTTTTTATGCGCTTAAAAGCATTTTCAGGCCGAATGAGCAAATATGCTTGTTTCTGCCAAATGCAGCAAAATACTGAAAGGAAAGTGGGTTTGCCTTCATATTTGAGCCAGAACAACTCAGTTCAGCATGGAAATATCATTGCAACAGCTTTTATTTAGCCAGAAATCAAGAGTGTAAGTTTTTATGCGCTTAAAAGCATTTTCAGGCCGAATGAGCTGATTTCTGCCAAATGCAGCAAAATACTGAAAGGAAAGTGGGTTTGCCTTCATATTTGACCCAGAACAACTCAGTTCAGCATGGAAATATCATTGCAACAGCTTTTATTTAGCCAGAAATCAAGAGTGTAAGTTTTTATGCGCTTAAAAGCATTTTCAGGCCGAATGAGCTGATTTCTGCCAAATGCAGCAAAATACTGAAAGGAAAGTGGGTTTGCCTTCATATTTGACCCAGAACAACTCAGTTCAGCATGGAAATATCATTGCAACAGCTTTTATTTAGCCAGAAATCAAGAGTGTAAGTTTTTATGCGCTTAAAAGCATTTTCAGGCCGAATGAGCAAATATGCTTGTTTCTGCCAAATGCAGCAAAATACTGAAAGGAAAGTGGGTTTGCCTTCATATTTGACCCAGAACAACTCGGTTCAGCATGGAAATATCATTGCAACAGCTTTTATTTAGCCAGAAATCAAGAGTGTAAGTTTTTATGCGCTTAAAAGCATTTTCAGGCCGAATGAGCAAATATGCTTGTTTCTGCCAAATGCAGCAAAATACTGAAAGGAAAGTGGGTTTGCCTTCATATTTGACCCAGAACAACTCAGTTCAGCATGGAAATATCATTGCAACAGCTTTTATTTAGCCAGAAATCAAGAGTGTAAGTTTTTATGCGCTTAAAAGCATTTTCAGGCCGAATGAGCTGATTTCTGCCAAATGCAGCAAAATACTGAAAGGAAAGTGGGTTTGCCTTCATATTTGACCCAGAACAACTCAGTTCAGCATGGAAATATCATTGCAACAGCTTTTATTTAGCCAGAAATCAAGAGTGTAAGTTTTTATGCGCTTAAAAGCATTTTCAGGCCGAATGAGCAAATATGCTTGTTTCTGCCAAATGCAGCAAAATACTGAAAGGAAAGTGGGTTTGCCTTCATATTTGACCCAGAACAACTCGGTTCAGCATGGAAATATCATTGCAACAGCTTTTATTTAGCCAGAAATCAAGAGTGTAAGTTTTTATGCGCTTAAAAGCATTTTCAGGCCGAATGAGCAAATATGCTTGTTTCTGCCAAATGCAGCAAAATACTGAAAGGAAAGTGGGTTTGCCTTCATATTTGACCCAGAACAACTCAGTTCAGCATGGAAATATCATTGCAACAGCTTTTATTTAGCCAGAAATCAAGAGTGTAAGTTTTTATGCGCTTAAAAGCATTTTCAGGCCGAATGAGCAAATATGCTTGTTTCTGCCAAATGCAGCAAAATACTGAAAGGAAAGTGGGTTTGCCTTCATAGTTGACCCAGAACAACTCAGTTCAGCATGGAAATATCATTGCAACAGCTTTTATTTAGCCAGAAATCAAGAGTGTAAGTTTTTATGCGCTTAAAAGCATTTTCAGGCCGAATGAGCAAATATGCTTGTTTCTGCCAAATGCAGCAAAATACTGAAAGGAAAGTGGGTTTGCCTTCATATTTGACCCAGAACAACTCAGTTCAGCATGGAAATATCATTGCAACAGCTTTTATTTAGCCAGAAATCAAGATTGTAAGTTTTTATGCGCTTAAAAGCATTTTCAGGCCGAATGAGCTGATTTCTGCCAAATGCAGCAAAATACTGAAAGGAAAGTGGGTTTGCCTTCATATTTGACCCAGAACAACTCAGCTCAGCATGGAAATATCATTGCAACAGCTTTTATTTAGCCAGAAATCAAGAGTGTAAGTTTATATGCGCTTAAAAGCATTTTCAGGCCGAATGAGCAAATATGCTTGTTTCTGCCAAATGCAGCAAAATACTGAAAGGAAAGTGGGTTTGCCTTCATATTTGACCCAGAACAACTCAGTTCAGCATGGAAATATCATTGCAACAGCTTTTATTTAGCCAGAAATCAAGAGTGTAAGTTTTTATGCGCTTAAAAGCATTTTCAGGCCGAATGAACAAATATGCTTGTTTCTGCCAAATGCAGCAAAATACTGAAAGTAAAGTGGGTTTGCCTTCATATTTGACCCAGAACAACTCAGTTCAGCATGGAAATATTATTGCAACAGCTTTTATTTAGCCAGAAATCAAGACTGTAAGTTTTTATGCGCTTAAAAGCATTTTCAGGCCGAATGAGCTGATTTCTGCCAAATGCAGCAAAATACTGAAAGGAAAGTGGGTTTGCCTTCATATTTGACCCAGAACAACTCAGTTCAGCATGGAAATATCATTGCAACAGCTTTTATTTAGCCAGAAATCAAGAGTGTAAGTTTTTATGCGCTTAAAAGCATTTTCAGGCCGAATGAGCAAATATGCTTGTTTCTGCCAAATGCAGCAAAATACTGAAAGGAAAGTGGGTTTGCCTTCATAGTTGACCCAGAACAACTCAGTTCAGCATGGAAATATCATTGCAACAGCTTTTATTTAGCCAGAAATCAAGAGTGTAAGTTTTTATGCGCTTAAAAGCATTTTCAGGCCGAATGAGCAAATATGCTTGTTTCTGCCAAATGCAGCAAAATACTGAAAGGAAAGTGGGTTTGCCTTCATATTTGACCCAGAACAACTCAGTTCAGCATGGAAATATCATTGCAACAGCTTTTATTTAGCCAGAAATCAAGATTGTAAGTTTTTATGCGCTTAAAAGCATTTTCAGGCCGAATGAGCTGATTTCTGCCAAATGCAGCAAAATACTGAAAGGAAAGTGGGTTTGCCTTCATATTTGACCCAGAACAACTCAGCTCAGCATGGAAATATCATTGCAACAGCTTTTATTTAGCCAGAAATCAAGAGTGTAAGTTTATATGCGCTTAAAAGCATTTTCAGGCCGAATGAGCAAATATGCTTGTTTCTGCCAAATGCAGCAAAATACTGAAAGGAAAGTGGGTTTGCCTTCATATTTGACCCAGAACAACTCAGTTCAGCATGGAAATATCATTGCAACAGCTTTTATTTAGCCAGAAATCAAGAGTGTAAGTTTTTATGCGCTTAAAAGCATTTTCAGGCCGAATGAGCAAATATGCTTGTTTCTGCCAAATGCAGCAAAATACTGAAAGTAAAGTGGGTTTGCCTTCATATTTGACCCAGAACAACTCAGTTCAGCATGGAAATATTATTGCAACAGCTTTTATTTAGCCAGAAATCAAGACTGTAAGTTTTTATGCGCTTAAAAGCATTTTCAGGCCGAATGAGCTGATTTCTGCCAAATGCAGCAAAATACTGAAAGGAAAGTGGGTTTGCCTTCATATTTGACCCAGAACAACTCAGTTCAGCATGGAAATATCATTGCAACAGCTTTTATTTAGCCAGAAATCAAGAGTGTAAGTTTTTATGCGCTTAAAAGCATTTTCAGGCCGAATGAGCAAATATGCTTGTTTCTGCCAAATGCAGCAAAATACTGAAAGGAAAGTGGGTTTGCCTTCATATTTGACCCAGAACAACTCAGTTCAGCATGGAAATATCATTGCAACAGCTTTTATTTAGCCAGAAATCAAGAGTGTAAGTTTTTATGCGCTTAAAAGCATTTTCAGGCCGAATGAGCAAATATGCTTGTTTCTGCCAAATGCAGCAAAATACTGAAAGGAAAGTGGGTTTGCCTTCATATTTGACCCAGAACAACTCAGTTCAGCATGGAAATATCATTGCAACAGCTTTTATTTAGCCAGAAATCAAGACTGTAAGTTTTTATGCGCTTAAAAGCATTTTCAGGCCGAATGAGCAAATATGCTTGTTTCTGCCAAATGCAGCAAAATACTGAAAGTAAAGTGGGTTTGCCTTCATATTTGACCCAGAACAACTCAGTTCAGCATGGAAATATTATTGCAACAGCTTTTATTTAGCCAGAAATCAAGAGTGTAAGTTTTTATGCGCTTAAAAGCATTTTCAGGCCGAATGAGCAAATATGCTTGTTTCTGCCAAATGCAGCAAAATACTGAAAGGAAAGTGGGTTTGCCTTCATATTTGACCCAGAACAACTCAGTTCAGCATGGAAATATCATTGCAACAGCTTTTATTTAGCCAGAAATCAAGACTGTAAGTTTTTATGCGCTTAAAAGCATTTTCAGGCCGAATGAGCTGATTTCTGCCAAATGCAGCAAAATACTGAAAGGAAAGTGGGTTTGCCTTCATATTTGACCCAGAACAACTCGGTTCAGCATGGAAATACCATTGCAACAGCTTTTATTTAGCCAGAAATCAAGAGTGTAAGTTTTTATGCGCTTAAAAGCATTTTCAGGCCGAATGAGCAAATATGCTTGTTTCTGCCAAATGCAGCAAAATACTGAAAGGAAAGTGGGTTTGCCTTCATATTTGACCTAGAACAACTCAGTTCAGCATGGAAATATCATTGCAACAGCTTTTATTTAGCCAGAAATCAAGAGTGTAAGTTTTTATGCGCTTAAAAGCATTTTCAGGCCGAATGAGCTGATTTCTGCCAAATGCAGCAAAATACTGAAAGGAAAGTGGGTTTGCCTTCATATTTGACCCAGAACAACTCAGTTCAGCATGGAAATATCATTGCAACAGCTTTTATTTAGCCAGAAATCAAGAGTGTAAGTTTTTATGCGCTTAAAAGCATTTTCAGGCCGAATGAGCAAATATGCTTGTTTCTGCCAAATGCAGCAAAATACTGAAAGGAAAGTGGGTTTGCCTTCATATTTGAGCCAGAACAACTCAGTTCAGCATGGAAATATCATTGCAACAGCTTTTATTTAGCCAGAAATCAAGAGTGTAAGTTTTTATGCGCTTAAAAGCATTTTCAGGCCGAATGAGCTGATTTCTGCCAAATGCAGCAAAATACTGAAAGGAAAGTGGGTTTGCCTTCATATTTGACCCAGAACAACTCAGTTCAGCATGGAAATATCATTGCAACAGCTTTTATTTAGCCAGAAATCAAGAGTGTAAGTTTTTATGCGCTTAAAAGCATTTTCAGGCCGAATGAGCTGATTTCTGCCAAATGCAGCAAAATACTGAAAGGAAAGTGGGTTTGCCTTCATATTTGACCCAGAACAACTCAGTTCAGCATGGAAATATCATTGCAACAGCTTTTATTTAGCCAGAAATCAAGAGTGTAAGTTTTTATGCGCTTAAAAGCATTTTCAGGCCGAATGAGCAAATATGCTTGTTTCTGCCAAATGCAGCAAAATACTGAAAGGAAAGTGGGTTTGCCTTCATATTTGACCCAGAACAACTCGGTTCAGCATGGAAATATCATTGCAACAGCTTTTATTTAGCCAGAAATCAAGAGTGTAAGTTTTTATGCGCTTAAAAGCATTTTCAGGCCGAATGAGCAAAAATGCTTGTTTCTGCCAAATGCAGCAAAATACTGAAAGGAAAGTGGGTTTGCCTTCATATTTGACCCAGAACAACTCAGTTCAGCATGGAAATATCATTGCAACAGCTTTTATTTAGCCAGAAATCAAGAGTGTAAGTTTTTATGCGCTTAAAAGCATTTTCAGGCCGAATGAGCTGATTTCTGCCAAATGCAGCAAAATACTGAAAGGAAAGTGGGTTTGCCTTCATATTTGACCCAGAACAACTCAGTTCAGCATGGAAATATCATTGCAACAGCTTTTATTTAGCCAGAAATCAAGAGTGTAAGTTTTTATGCGCTTAAAAGCATTTTCAGGCCGAATGAGCAAATATGCTTGTTTCTGCCAAATGCAGCAAAATACTGAAAGGAAAGTGGGTTTGCCTTCATATTTGACCCAGAACAACTCGGTTCAGCATGGAAATATCATTGCAACAGCTTTTATTTAGCCAGAAATCAAGAGTGTAAGTTTTTATGCGCTTAAAAGCATTTTCAGGCCGAATGAGCAAATATGCTTGTTTCTGCCAAATGCAGCAAAATACTGAAAGGAAAGTGGGTTTGCCTTCATATTTGACCCAGAACAACTCAGTTCAGCATGGAAATATCATTGCAACAGCTTTTATTTAGCCAGAAATCAAGAGTGTAAGTTTTTATGCGCTTAAAAGCATTTTCAGGCCGAATGAGCAAATATGCTTGTTTCTGCCAAATGCAGCAAAATACTGAAAGGAAAGTGGGTTTGCCTTCATAGTTGACCCAGAACAACTCAGTTCAGCATGGAAATATCATTGCAACAGCTTTTATTTAGCCAGAAATCAAGAGTGTAAGTTTTTATGCGCTTAAAAGCATTTTCAGGCCGAATGAGCAAATATGCTTGTTTCTGCCAAATGCAGCAAAATACTGAAAGGAAAGTGGGTTTGCCTTCATATTTGACCCAGAACAACTCAGTTCAGCATGGAAATATCATTGCAACAGCTTTTATTTAGCCAGAAATCAAGATTGTAAGTTTTTATGCGCTTAAAAGCATTTTCAGGCCGAATGAGCTGATTTCTGCCAAATGCAGCAAAATACTGAAAGGAAAGTGGGTTTGCCTTCATATTTGACCCAGAACAACTCAGCTCAGCATGGAAATATCATTGCAACAGCTTTTATTTAGCCAGAAATCAAGAGTGTAAGTTTATATGCGCTTAAAAGCATTTTCAGGCCGAATGAGCAAATATGCTTGTTTCTGCCAAATGCAGCAAAATACTGAAAGGAAAGTGGGTTTGCCTTCATATTTGACCCAGAACAACTCAGTTCAGCATGGAAATATTATTGCAACAGCTTTTATTTAGCCAGAAATCAAGACTGTAAGTTTTTATGCGCTTAAAAGCATTTTCAGGCCGAATGAGCTGATTTCTGCCAAATGCAGCAAAATACTGAAAGGAAAGTGGGTTTGCCTTCATATTTGACCCAGAACAACTCAGTTCAGCATGGAAATATCATTGCAACAGCTTTTATTTAGCCAGAAATCAAGAGTGTAAGTTTTTATGCGCTTAAAAGCATTTTCAGGCCGAATGAGCAAATATGCTTGTTTCTGCCAAATGCAGCAAAATACTGAAAGGAAAGTGGGTTTGCCTTCATAGTTGACCCAGAACAACTCAGTTCAGCATGGAAATATCATTGCAACAGCTTTTATTTAGCCAGAAATCAAGAGTGTAAGTTTTTATGCGCTTAAAAGCATTTTCAGGCCGAATGAGCAAATATGCTTGTTTCTGCCAAATGCAGCAAAATACTGAAAGGAAAGTGGGTTTGCCTTCATATTTGACCCAGAACAACTCAGTTCAGCATGGAAATATCATTGCAACAGCTTTTATTTAGCCAGAAATCAAGATTGTAAGTTTTTATGCGCTTAAAAGCATTTTCAGGCCGAATGAGCTGATTTCTGCCAAATGCAGCAAAATACTGAAAGGAAAGTGGGTTTGCCTTCATATTTGACCCAGAACAACTCAGCTCAGCATGGAAATATCATTGCAACAGCTTTTATTTAGCCAGAAATCAAGAGTGTAAGTTTATATGCGCTTAAAAGCATTTTCAGGCCGAATGAGCAAATATGCTTGTTTCTGCCAAATGCAGCAAAATACTGAAAGGAAAGTGGGTTTGCCTTCATATTTGACCCAGAACAACTCAGTTCAGCATGGAAATATCATTGCAACAGCTTTTATTTAGCCAGAAATCAAGAGTGTAAGTTTTTATGCGCTTAAAAGCATTTTCAGGCCGAATGAGCAAATATGCTTGTTTCTGCCAAATGCAGCAAAATACTGAAAGTAAAGTGGGTTTGCCTTCATATTTGACCCAGAACAACTCAGTTCAGCATGGAAATATTATTGCAACAGCTTTTATTTAGCCAGAAATCAAGACTGTAAGTTTTTATGCGCTTAAAAGCATTTTCAGGCCGAATGAGCTGATTTCTGCCAAATGCAGCAAAATACTGAAAGGAAAGTGGGTTTGCCTTCATATTTGACCCAGAACAACTCAGTTCAGCATGGAAATATCATTGCAACAGCTTTTATTTAGCCAGAAATCAAGAGTGTAAGTTTTTATGCGCTTAAAAGCATTTTCAGGCCGAATGAGCAAATATGCTTGTTTCTGCCAAATGCAGCAAAATACTGAAAGGAAAGTGGGTTTGCCTTCATATTTGACCCAGAACAACTCAGTTCAGCATGGAAATATCATTGCAACAGCTTTTATTTAGCCAGAAATCAAGAGTGTAAGTTTTTATGCGCTTAAAAGCATTTTCAGGCCGAATGAGCAAATATGCTTGTTTCTGCCAAATGCAGCAAAATACTGAAAGGAAAGTGGGTTTGCCTTCATATTTGACCCAGAACAACTCAGTTCAGCATGGAAATATCATTGCAACAGCTTTTATTTAGCCAGAAATCAAGACTGTAAGTTTTTATGCGCTTAAAAGCATTTTCAGGCCGAATGAGCTGATTTCTGCCAAATGCAGCAAAATACTGAAAGGAAAGTGGGTTTGCCTTCATATTTGACCCAGAACAACTCAGTTCAGCATGGAAATATCATTGCAACAGCTTTTATTTAGCCAGAAATCAAGAGTGTAAGTTTTTATGCGCTTAAAAGCATTTTCAGGCCGAATGAGCAAATATGCTTGTTTCTGCCAAATGCAGCAAAATACTGAAAGGAAAGTGGGTTTGCCTTCATATTTGACCCATAACAACTCGGTTCAGCATGGAAATATCATTGCAACAGCTTTTATTTAGCCATAAATCAAGAGTGTAAGTTTTTATGCGCTTAAAAGCATTTTCAGGCCGAATGAGCAAATATGCTTGTTTCTGCCAAATGCAGCAAAATACTGAAAGGAAAGTGGGTTTGCCTTCATATTTGAGCCAGAACAACTCAGTTCAGCATGGAAATATCATTGCAACAGCTTTTATTTAGCCAGAAATCAAGAGTGTAAGTTTTTATGCGCTTAAAAGCATTTTCAGGCCGAATGAGCAAATATGCTTGTTTCTGCCAAATGCAGCAAAATACTGAAACGAAAGTGGGTTTGCCTTCATATTTGACCCAGAACAACTCAGTTCAGCATGGAAATATCATTGCAACAGCTTTTATTTAGCCAGAAATCAAGAGTGTAAGTTTTTATGCGCTTAAAAGCATTTTCAGGCCGAATGAGCAAATATGCTTATTTCTGCCAAATGCAGCAAAATACTGAAAGGAAAGTGGGTTTGCCTTCATATTTGACCCAGAACAACTCAGTTCAGCATGGAAATATCATTGCAACAGCTTTTATTTAGCCAGAAATCAAGAGTGTAAGTTTTTATGCGCTTAAAAGCATTTTCAGGCCGAATGAGCAAATATGCTTGTTTCTGCCAAATGCAGCAAAATACTGAAAGGAAAGTGGGTTTGCCTTCATATTTGACCCAGAACAACTCAGTTCAGCATGGAAATATCATTGCAACAGCTTTTATTTAGCCAGAAATCAAGAGTGTAAGTTTTTATGCGCTTAAAAGCATTTTCAGGCCGAATGAGCAAATATGCTTGTTTCTGCCAAATGCAGCAAAATACTGAAAGGAAAGTGGGTTTGCCTTCATATTTGACCCAGAACAACTCAGTTCAGCATGGAAATATCATTGCAACAGCTTTTATTTAGCCAGAAATCAAGAGTGTAAGTTTTTATGCGCTTAAAAGCATTTTCAGGCCGAATGAGCTGATTTCTGCCAAATGCAGCAAAATACTGAAAGGAAAGTGGGTTTGCCTTCATATTTGACCCAGAACAACTCAGTTCAGCATGGAAATATCATTGCAACAGCTTTTATTTAGCCAGAAATCAAGAGTGTAAGTTTTTATGCGCTTAAAAGCATTTTCAGGCCGAATGAGCAAATATGCTTGTTTCTGCCAAATGCAGCAAAATACTGAAAGGAAAGTGGGTTTGCCTTCATATTTGACCCAGAACAACTCAGTTCAGCATGGAAATATTATTGCAACAGCTTTTATTTAGCCAGAAATCAAGAGTGTAAGTTTTTATGCGCTTAAAAGCATTTTCAGGCCGAATGAGCTGATTTCTGCCAAATGCAGCAAAATACTGAAAGGAAAGTGGGTTTGCCTTCATATTTGACCCAGAACAACTCAGTTCAGCATGGAAATATCATTGCAACAGCTTTTATTTAGCCAGAAATCAAGAGTGTAAGTTTTTATGCGCTTAAAAGCATTTTCAGGCCGAATGAGCAAATATGCTTGTTTCTGCCAAATGCAGCAAAATACTGAAAGGAAAGTGGGTTTGCCTTCATATTTGACCCAGAACAACTCAGTTCAGCATGGAAATATCATTGCAACAGCTTTTATTTAGCCAGAAATCAAGAGTGTAAGTTTTTATGCGCTTAAAAGCATTTTCAGGCCGAATGAGCAAATATGCTTGTTTCTGCCAAATGCAGCAAAATACTGCAAGGAAAGTGGGTTTGCCTTCATATTTGACCCAGAACAACTCAGTTCAGCATGGAAATATCATTGCAACAGCTTTTATTTAGCCAGAAATCAAGAGTGTAAGTTTTTATGCGCTTAAAAGCATTTTCAGGCCGAATGAGCAAATATGCTTGTTTCTGCCAAATGCAGCAAAATACTGAAAGGAAAGTGGGTTTGCCTTCATATTTGACCCAGAACAACTCAGTTCAGCATGGAAATATCATTGCAACAGCTTTTATTTAGCCAGAAATCAAGAGTGTAAGTTTTTATGCGCTTAAAAGCATTTTCAGGCCGAATGAGCAAATATGCTTGTTTCTGCCAAATGCAGCAAAATACTGAAAGGAAAGTGTGTTTGCCTTCATATTTGACCCAGAACAACTCAGTTCAGCATGGAAATATCATTGCAACAGCTTTTATTTAGCCAGAAATCAAGACTGTAAGTTTTTATGCGCTTAAAAGCATTTTCAGGCCGAATGAGCTGATTTCTGCCAAATGCAGCAAAATACTGAAAGGAAAGTGGGTTTGCCTTCATATTTGACCCAGAACAACTCAGTTCAGCATGGAAATATCATTGCAACAGCTTTTATTTAGCCAGAAATCAAGAGTGTAAGTTTTTATGCGCTTAAAAGCATTTTCAGGCCGAATGAGCAAATATGCTTGTTTCTGCCAAATGCAGCAAAATACTGAAAGTAAAGTGGGTTTGCCTTCATATTTGACCCAGAACAACTCAGTTCAGCATGGAAATATTATTGCAACAGCTTTTATTTAGCCAGAAATCAAGACTGTAAGTTTTTATGCGCTTAAAAGCATTTTCAGGCCGAATGAGCTGATTTCTGCCAAATGCAGCAAAATACTGAAAGGAAAGTGGGTTTGCCTTCATATTTGACCCAGAACAACTCAGTTCAGCATGGAAATATCATTGCAACAGCTTTTATTTAGCCAGAAATCAAGAGTGTAAGTTTTTATGCGCTTAAAAGCATTTTCAGGACGAATGAGCAAATATGCTTGTTTCTGCCAAATGCAGCAAAATACTGAAAGTAAAGTGGGTTTGCCTTCATATTTGACCCAGAACAACTCAGTTCAGCATGGAAATATTATTGCAACAGCTTTTATTTAGCCAGAAATCAAGAGTGTAAGTTTTTATGCGCTTAAAAGCATTTTCAGGCCGAATGAGCAAATATGCTTGTTTCTGCCAAATGCAGCAAAATACTGAAAGGAAAGTGGGTTTGCCTTCATATTTGACCCAGAACAACTCAGTTCAGCATGGAAATATCATTGCAACAGCTTTTATTTAGCCAGAAATCAAGACTGTAAGTTTTTATGCGCTTAAAAGCATTTTCAGGCCGAATGAGCTGATTTCTGCCAAATGCAGCAAAATACTGAAAGGAAAGTGGGTTTGCCTTCATATTTGACCCAGAACAACTCAGTTCAGCATGGAAATATCATTGCAACAGCTTTTATTTAGCCAGAAATCAAGAGTGTAAGTTTTTATGCGCTTAAAAGCATTTTCAGGCCGAATGAGCAAATATGCTTGTTTCTGCCAAATGCAGCAAAATACTGAAAGGAAAGTGGGTTTGCCTTCATATTTGACCCAGAACAACTCGGTTCAGCATGGAAATATCATTGCAACAGCTTTTATTTAGCCAGAAATCAAGAGTGTAAGTTTTTATGCGCTTAAAAGCATTTTCAGGCCGAATGAGCAAATATGCTTGTTTCTGCCAAATGCAGCAAAATACTGAAAGGAAAGTGGGTTTGCCTTCATATTTGACCCAGAACAACTCAGTTCAGCATGGAAATATCATTGCAACAGCTTTTATTTAGCCAGAAATCAAGAGTGTAAGTTTTTATGCGCTTAAAAGCATTTTCAGGCCGAATGAGCTGATTTCTGCCAAATGCAGCAAAATACTGAAAGGAAAGTGGGTTTGCCTTCATATTTGACCCAGAACAACTCAGTTCAGCATGGAAATATCATTGCAACAGCTTTTATTTAGCCAGAAATCAAGAGTGTAAGTTTTTATGCGCTTAAAAGCATTTTCAGGCCGAATGAGCAAATATGCTTGTTTCTGCCAAATGCAGCAAAATACTGAAAGGAAAGTGGGTTTGCCTTCATATTTGACCCAGAACAACTCGGTTCAGCATGGAAATATCATTGCAACAGCTTTTATTTAGCCAGAAATCAAGAGTGTAAGTTTTTATGCGCTTAAAAGCATTTTCAGGCCGAATGAGCAAATATGCTTGTTTCTGCCAAATGCAGCAAAATACTGAAAGGAAAGTGGGTTTGCCTTCATATTTGACCCAGAACAACTCAGTTCAGCATGGAAATATCATTGCAACAGCTTTTATTTAGCCAGAAATCAAGAGTGTAAGTTTTTATGCGCTTAAAAGCATTTTCAGGCCGAATGAGCAAATATGCTTGTTTCTGCCAAATGCAGCAAAATACTGAAAGGAAAGTGGGTTTGCCTTCATAGTTGACCCAGAACAACTCAGTTCAGCATGGAAATATCATTGCAACAGCTTTTATTTAGCCAGAAATCAAGAGTGTAAGTTTTTATGCGCTTAAAAGCATTTTCAGGCCGAATGAGCAAATATGCTTGTTTCTGCCAAATGCAGCAAAATACTGAAAGGAAAGTGGGTTTGCCTTCATATTTGACCCAGAACAACTCAGTTCAGCATGGAAATATCATTGCAACAGCTTTTATTTAGCCAGAAATCAAGATTGTAAGTTTTTATGCGCTTAAAAGCATTTTCAGGCCGAATGAGCTGATTTCTGCCAAATGCAGCAAAATACTGAAAGGAAAGTGGGTTTGCCTTCATATTTGACCCAGAACAACTCAGCTCAGCATGGAAATATCATTGCAACAGCTTTTATTTAGCCAGAAATCAAGAGTGTAAGTTTATATGCGCTTAAAAGCATTTTCAGGCCGAATGAGCAAATATGCTTGTTTCTGCCAAATGCAGCAAAATACTGAAAGGAAAGTGGGTTTGCCTTCATATTTGACCCAGAACAACTCAGTTCAGCATGGAAATATCATTGCAACAGCTTTTATTTAGCCAGAAATCAAGAGTGTAAGTTTTTATGCGCTTAAAAGCATTTTCAGGCCGAATGAACAAATATGCTTGTTTCTGCCAAATGCAGCAAAATACTGAAAGTAAAGTGGGTTTGCCTTCATATTTGACCCAGAACAACTCAGTTCAGCATGGAAATATTATTGCAACAGCTTTTATTTAGCCAGAAATCAAGACTGTAAGTTTTTATGCGCTTAAAAGCATTTTCAGGCCGAATGAGCTGATTTCTGCCAAATGCAGCAAAATACTGAAAGGAAAGTGGGTTTGCCTTCATATTTGACCCAGAACAACTCAGTTCAGCATGGAAATATCATTGCAACAGCTTTTATTTAGCCAGAAATCAAGAGTGTAAGTTTTTATGCGCTTAAAAGCATTTTCAGGCCGAATGAGCAAATATGCTTGTTTCTGCCAAATGCAGCAAAATACTGAAAGGAAAGTGGGTTTGCCTTCATAGTTGACCCAGAACAACTCAGTTCAGCATGGAAATATCATTGCAACAGCTTTTATTTAGCCAGAAATCAAGAGTGTAAGTTTTTATGCGCTTAAAAGCATTTTCAGGCCGAATGAGCAAATATGCTTGTTTCTGCCAAATGCAGCAAAATACTGAAAGGAAAGTGGGTTTGCCTTCATATTTGACCCAGAACAACTCAGTTCAGCATGGAAATATCATTGCAACAGCTTTTATTTAGCCAGAAATCAAGATTGTAAGTTTTTATGCGCTTAAAAGCATTTTCAGGCCGAATGAGCTGATTTCTGCCAAATGCAGCAAAATACTGAAAGGAAAGTGGGTTTGCCTTCATATTTGACCCAGAACAACTCAGCTCAGCATGGAAATATCATTGCAACAGCTTTTATTTAGCCAGAAATCAAGAGTGTAAGTTTATATGCGCTTAAAAGCATTTTCAGGCCGAATGAGCAAATATGCTTGTTTCTGCCAAATGCAGCAAAATACTGAAAGGAAAGTGGGTTTGCCTTCATATTTGACCCAGAACAACTCAGTTCAGCATGGAAATATCATTGCAACAGCTTTTATTTAGCCAGAAATCAAGAGTGTAAGTTTTTATGCGCTTAAAAGCATTTTCAGGCCGAATGAGCAAATATGCTTGTTTCTGCCAAATGCAGCAAAATACTGAAAGGAAAGTGGGTTTGCCTTCATATTTGACCCAGAACAACTCAGTTCAGCATGGAAATATCATTGCAACAGCTTTTATTTAGCCAGAAATCAAGAGTGTAAGTTTTTATGCGCTTAAAAGCATTTTCAGGCCGAATGAGCTGATTTCTGCCAAATGCAGCAAAATACTGAAAGGAAAGTGGGTTTGCCTTCATATTTGACCCAGAACAACTCAGTTCAGCATGGAAATATCATTGCAACAGCTTTTATTTAGCCAGAAATCAAGAGTGTAAGTTTTTATGCGCTTAAAAGCATTTTCAGGCCGAATGAGCTGATTTCTGCCAAATGCAGCAAAATACTGAAAGGAAAGTGGGTTTGCCTTCATATTTGACCCAGAACAACTCAGCTCAGCATGGAAATATCATTGCAACAGCTTTTATTTAGCCAGAAATCAAGAGTGTAAGTTTATATGCGCTTAAAAGCATTTTCAGGCCGAATGAGCAAATATGCTTGTTTCTGCCAAATGCAGCAAAATACTGAAAGGAAAGTGGGTTTGCCTTCATATTTGACCCAGAACAACTCAGTTCAGCATGGAAATATCATTGCAACAGCTTTTATTTAGCCAGAAATCAAGAGTGTAAGTTTTTATGCGCTTAAAAGCATTTTCAGGCCGAATGAGCAAATATGCTTGTTTCTGCCAAATGCAGCAAAATACTGAAAGTAAAGTGGGTTTGCCTTCATATTTGACCCAGAACAACTCAGTTCAGCATGGAAATATCATTGCAAGAGCTTTTATTTAGCCAGAAATCAAGAGTGTAAGTTTTTATGCGCTTAAAAGCATTTTCAGGCCGAATGAGCTGATTTCTGCCAAATGCAGCAAAATACTGAAAGGAAAGTGGGTTTGCCTTCATATTTGACCCAGAACAACTCAGTTCAGCATGGAAATATCATTGCAACAGCTTTTATTTAGCCAGAAATCAAGAGTGTAAGTTTTTATGCGCTTAAAAGCATTTTCAGGCCGAATGAGCAAATATGCTTGTTTCTGCCAAATGCAGCAAAATACTGAAAGGAAAGTGGGTTTGCCTTCATATTTGACCCAGAACAACTCAGTTCAGCATGGAAATATTATTGCAACAGCTTTTATTTAGCCAGAAATCAAGAGTGTAAGTTTTTATGCGCTTAAAAGCATTTTCAGGCCGAATGAGCTGATTTCTGCCAAATGCAGCAAAATACTGAAAGGAAAGTGGGTTTGCCTTCATATTTGACCCAGAACAACTCAGTTCAGCATGGAAATATCATTGCAACAGCTTTTATTTAGCCAGAAATCAAGAGTGTAAGTTTTTATGCGCTTAAAAGCATTTTCAGGCCGAATGAGCAAATATGCTTGTTTCTGCCAAATGCAGCAAAATACTGAAAGGAAAGTGGGTTTGCCTTCATATTTGACCCAGAACAACTCAGTTCAGCATGGAAATATCATTGCAACAGCTTTTATTTAGCCAGAAATCAAGAGTGTAAGTTTTTATGCGCTTAAAAGCATTTTCAGGCCGAATGAGCAAATATGCTTGTTTCTGCCAAATGCAGCAAAATACTGCAAGGAAAGTGGGTTTGCCTTCATATTTGACCCAGAACAACTCAGTTCAGCATGGAAATATCATTGCAACAGCTTTTATTTAGCCAGAAATCAAGAGTGTAAGTTTTTATGCGCTTAAAAGCATTTTCAGGCCGAATGAGCAAATATGCTTGTTTCTGCCAAATGCAGCAAAATACTGAAAGGAAAGTGGGTTTGCCTTCATATTTGACCCAGAACAACTCAGTTCAGCATGGAAATATCATTGCAACAGCTTTTATTTAGCCAGAAATCAAGAGTGTAAGTTTTTATGCGCTTAAAAGCATTTTCAGGCCGAATGAGCAAATATGCTTGTTTCTGCCAAATGCAGCAAAATACTGAAAGGAAAGTGTGTTTGCCTTCATATTTGACCCAGAACAACTCAGTTCAGCATGGAAATATCATTGCAACAGCTTTTATTTAGCCAGAAATCAAGACTGTAAGTTTTTATGCGCTTAAAAGCATTTTCAGGCCGAATGAGCTGATTTCTGCCAAATGCAGCAAAATACTGAAAGGAAAGTGGGTTTGCCTTCATATTTGACCCAGAACAACTCAGTTCAGCATGGAAATATCATTGCAACAGCTTTTATTTAGCCAGAAATCAAGAGTGTAAGTTTTTATGCGCTTAAAAGCATTTTCAGGCCGAATGAGCAAATATGCTTGTTTCTGCCAAATGCAGCAAAATACTGAAAGTAAAGTGGGTTTGCCTTCATATTTGACCCAGAACAACTCAGTTCAGCATGGAAATATTATTGCAACAGCTTTTATTTAGCCAGAAATCAAGACTGTAAGTTTTTATGCGCTTAAAAGCATTTTCAGGCCGAATGAGCTGATTTCTGCCAAATGCAGCAAAATACTGAAAGGAAAGTGGGTTTGCCTTCATATTTGACCCAGAACAACTCAGTTCAGCATGGAAATATCATTGCAACAGCTTTTATTTAGCCAGAAATCAAGAGTGTAAGTTTTTATGCGCTTAAAAGCATTTTCAGGCCGAATGAGCAAATATGCTTGTTTCTGCCAAATGCAGCAAAATACTGAAAGTAAAGTGGGTTTGCCTTCATATTTGACCCAGAACAACTCAGTTCAGCATGGAAATATTATTGCAACAGCTTTTATTTAGCCAGAAATCAAGAGTGTAAGTTTTTATGCGCTTAAAAGCATTTTCAGGCCGAATGAGCAAATATGCTTGTTTCTGCCAAATGCAGCAAAATACTGAAAGGAAAGTGGGTTTGCCTTCATATTTGACCCAGAACAACTCAGTTCAGCATGGAAATATCATTGCAACAGCTTTTATTTAGCCAGAAATCAAGACTGTAAGTTTTTATGCGCTTAAAAGCATTTTCAGGCCGAATGAGCTGATTTCTGCCAAATGCAGCAAAATACTGAAAGGAAAGTGGGTTTGCCTTCATATTTGACCCAGAACAACTCAGTTCAGCATGGAAATATCATTGCAACAGCTTTTATTTAGCCAGAAATCAAGAGTGTAAGTTTTTATGCGCTTAAAAGCATTTTCAGGCCGAATGAGCAAATATGCTTGTTTCTGCCAAATGCAGCAAAATACTGAAAGGAAAGTGGGTTTGCCTTCATATTTGACCTAGAACAACTCAGTTCAGCATGGAAATATCATTGCAACAGCTTTTATTTAGCCAGAAATCAAGAGTGTAAGTTTTTATGCGCTTAAAAGCATTTTCAGGCCGAATGAGCTGATTTCTGCCAAATGCAGCAAAATACTGAAAGGAAAGTGGGTTTGCCTTCATATTTGACCCAGAACAACTCGGTTCAGCATGGAAATATCATTGCAACAGCTTTTATTTAGCCAGAAATCAAGAGTGTAAGTTTTTATGCGCTTAAAAGCATTTTCAGGCCGAATGAGCAAATATGCTTGTTTCTGCCAAATGCAGCAAAATACTGAAAGGAAAGTGGGTTTGCCTTCATATTTGAGCCAGAACAACTCAGTTCAGCATGGAAATATCATTGCAACAGCTTTTATTTAGCCAGAAATCAAGAGTGTAAGTTTTTATGCGCTTAAAAGCATTTTCAGGCCGAATGAGCTGATTTCTGCCAAATGCAGCAAAATACTGAAAGGAAAGTGGGTTTGCCTTCATATTTGACCCAGAACAACTCAGTTCAGCATGGAAATATCATTGCAACAGCTTTTATTTAGCCAGAAATCAAGAGTGTAAGTTTTTATGCGCTTAAAAGCATTTTCAGGCCGAATGAGCTGATTTCTACCAAATGCAGCAAAATACTGAAAGGAAAGTGGGTTTGCCTTCATATTTGACCCAGAACAACTCAGTTCAGCATGGAAATATCATTGCAACAGCTTTTATTTAGCCAGAAATCAAGAGTGTAAGTTTTTATGCGCTTAAAAGCATTTTCAGGCCGAATGAGCAAATATGCTTGTTTCTGCCAAATGCAGCAAAATACTGAAAGGAAAGTGGGTTTGCCTTCATATTTGACCCAGAACAACTCAGTTCAGCATGGAAATATCATTGCAACAGCTTTTATTTAGCCAGAAATCAAGAGTGTAAGTTTTTATGCGCTTAAAAGCATTTTCAGGCCGAATGAGCTGATTTCTGCCAAATGCAGCAAAATACTGAAAGGAAAGTGGGTTTGCCTTCATATTTGACCCAGAACAACTCAGTTCAGCATGGAAATATCATTGCAACAGCTTTTATTTAGCCAGAAATCAAGAGTGTAAGTTTTTATGCGCTTAAAAGCATTTTCAGGCCGAATGAGCAAATATGCTTGTTTCTGCCAAATGCAGCAAAATACTGAAAGGAAAGTGGGTTTGCCTTCATATTTGACCCAGAACAACTCGGTTCAGCATGGAAATATCATTGCAACAGCTTTTATTTAGCCAGAAATCAAGAGTGTAAGTTTTTATGCGCTTAAAAGCATTTTCAGGCCGAATGAGCAAATATGCTTGTTTCTGCCAAATGCAGCAAAATACTGAAAGGAAAGTGGGTTTGCCTTCATATTTGACCCAGAACAACTCAGTTCAGCATGGAAATATCATTGCAACAGCTTTTATTTAGCCAGAAATCAAGAGTGTAAGTTTTTATGCGCTTAAAAGCATTTTCAGGCCGAATGAGCAAATATGCTTGTTTCTGCCAAATGCAGCAAAATACTGAAAGGAAAGTGGGTTTGCCTTCATAGTTGACCCAGAACAACTCAGTTCAGCATGGAAATATCATTGCAACAGCTTTTATTTAGCCAGAAATCAAGAGTGTAAGTTTTTATGCGCTTAAAAGCATTTTCAGGCCGAATGAGCAAATATGCTTGTTTCTGCCAAATGCAGCAAAATACTGAAAGGAAAGTGGGTTTGCCTTCATATTTGACCCAGAACAACTCAGTTCAGCATGGAAATATCATTGCAACAGCTTTTATTTAGCCAGAAATCAAGATTGTAAGTTTTTATGCGCTTAAAAGCATTTTCAGGCCGAATGAGCTGATTTCTGCCAAATGCAGCAAAATACTGAAAGGAAAGTGGGTTTGCCTTCATATTTGACCCAGAACAACTCAGCTCAGCATGGAAATATCATTGCAACAGCTTTTATTTAGCCAGAAATCAAGAGTGTAAGTTTATATGCGCTTAAAAGCATTTTCAGGCCGAATGAGCAAATATGCTTGTTTCTGCCAAATGCAGCAAAATACTGAAAGGAAAGTGGGTTTGCCTTCATATTTGACCCAGAACAACTCAGTTCAGCATGGAAATATCATTGCAACAGCTTTTATTTAGCCAGAAATCAAGAGTGTAAGTTTTTATGCGCTTAAAAGCATTTTCAGGCCGAATGAACAAATATGCTTGTTTCTGCCAAATGCAGCAAAATACTGAAAGTAAAGTGGGTTTGCCTTCATATTTGACCCAGAACAACTCAGTTCAGCATGGAAATATTATTGCAACAGCTTTTATTTAGCCAGAAATCAAGACTGTAAGTTTTTATGCGCTTAAAAGCATTTTCAGGCCGAATGAGCTGATTTCTGCCAAATGCAGCAAAATACTGAAAGGAAAGTGGGTTTGCCTTCATATTTGACCCAGAACAACTCAGTTCAGCATGGAAATATCATTGCAACAGCTTTTATTTAGCCAGAAATCAAGAGTGTAAGTTTTTATGCGCTTAAAAGCATTTTCAGGCCGAATGAGCAAATATGCTTGTTTCTGCCAAATGCAGCAAAATACTGAAAGGAAAGTGGGTTTGCCTTCATAGTTGACCCAGAACAACTCAGTTCAGCATGGAAATATCATTGCAACAGCTTTTATTTAGCCAGAAATCAAGAGTGTAAGTTTTTATGCGCTTAAAAGCATTTTCAGGCCGAATGAGCAAATATGCTTGTTTCTGCCAAATGCAGCAAAATACTGAAAGGAAAGTGGGTTTGCCTTCATATTTGACCCAGAACAACTCAGTTCAGCATGGAAATATCATTGCAACAGCTTTTATTTAGCCAGAAATCAAGATTGTAAGTTTTTATGCGCTTAAAAGCATTTTCAGGCCGAATGAGCTGATTTCTGCCAAATGCAGCAAAATACTGAAAGGAAAGTGGGTTTGCCTTCATATTTGACCCAGAACAACTCAGCTCAGCATGGAAATATCATTGCAACAGCTTTTATTTAGCCAGAAATCAAGAGTGTAAGTTTATATGCGCTTAAAAGCATTTTCAGGCCGAATGAGCAAATATGCTTGTTTCTGCCAAATGCAGCAAAATACTGAAAGGAAAGTGGGTTTGCCTTCATATTTGACCCAGAACAACTCAGTTCAGCATGGAAATATCATTGCAACAGCTTTTATTTAGCCAGAAATCAAGAGTGTAAGTTTTTATGCGCTTAAAAGCATTTTCAGGCCGAATGAGCAAATATGCTTGTTTCTGCCAAATGCAGCAAAATACTGAAAGTAAAGTGGGTTTGCCTTCATATTTGACCCAGAACAACTCAGTTCAGCATGGAAATATTATTGCAACAGCTTTTATTTAGCCAGAAATCAAGACTGTAAGTTTTTATGCGCTTAAAAGCATTTTCAGGCCGAATGAGCTGATTTCTGCCAAATGCAGCAAAATACTGAAAGGAAAGTGGGTTTGCCTTCATATTTGACCCAGAACAACTCAGTTCAGCATGGAAATATCATTGCAACAGCTTTTATTTAGCCAGAAATCAAGAGTGTAAGTTTTTATGCGCTTAAAAGCATTTTCAGGCCGAATGAGCAAATATGCTTGTTTCTGCCAAATGCAGCAAAATACTGAAAGTAAAGTGGGTTTGCCTTCATATTTGACCCAGAACAACTCAGTTCAGCATGGAAATATTATTGCAACAGCTTTTATTTAGCCAGAAATCAAGAGTGTAAGTTTTTATGCGCTTAAAAGCATTTTCAGGCCGAATGAGCAAATATGCTTGTTTCTGCCAAATGCAGCAAAATACTGAAAGGAAAGTGGGTTTGCCTTCATATTTGACCCAGAACAACTCAGTTCAGCATGGAAATATCATTGCAACAGCTTTTATTTAGCCAGAAATCAAGACTGTAAGTTTTTATGCGCTTAAAAGCATTTTCAGGCCGAATGAGCTGATTTCTGCCAAATGCAGCAAAATACTGAAAGGAAAGTGGGTTTGCCTTCATATTTGACCCAGAACAACTCAGTTCAGCATGGAAATATCATTGCAACAGCTTTTATTTAGCCAGAAATCAAGAGTGTAAGTTTTTATGCGCTTAAAAGCATTTTCAGGCCGAATGAGCAAATATGCTTGTTTCTGCCAAATGCAGCAAAATACTGAAAGGAAAGTGGGTTTGCCTTCATATTTGACCTAGAACAACTCAGTTCAGCATGGAAATATCATTGCAACAGCTTTTATTTAGCCAGAAATCAAGAGTGTAAGTTTTTATGCGCTTAAAAGCATTTTCAGGCCGAATGAGCTGATTTCTGCCAAATGCAGCAAAATACTGAAAGGAAAGTGGGTTTGCCTTCATATTTGACCCAGAACAACTCAGTTCAGCATGGAAATATCATTGCAACAGCTTTTATTTAGCCAGAAATCAAGAGTGTAAGTTTTTATGCGCTTAAAAGCATTTTCAGGCCGAATGAGCAAATATGCTTGTTTCTGCCAAATGCAGCAAAATACTGAAAGGAAAGTGGGTTTGCCTTCATATTTGAGCCAGAACAACTCAGTTCAGCATGGAAATATCATTGCAACAGCTTTTATTTAGCCAGAAATCAAGAGTGTAAGTTTTTATGCGCTTAAAAGCATTTTCAGGCCGAATGAGCAAATATGCTTGTTTCTGCCAAATGCAGCAAAATACTGAAAGGAAAGTGGGTTTGCCTTCATATTTGACCCAGAACAACTCAGTTCAGCATGGAAATATCATTGCAACAGCTTTTATTTAGCCAGAAATCAAGATTGTAAGTTTTTATGCGCTTAAAAGCATTTTCAGGCCGAATGAGCTGATTTCTGCCAAATGCAGCAAAATACTGAAAGGAAAGTGGGTTTGCCTTCATATTTGACCCAGAACAACTCAGCTCAGCATGGAAATATCATTGCAACAGCTTTTATTTAGCCAGAAATCAAGAGTGTAAGTTTATATGCGCTTAAAAGCATTTTCAGGCCGAATGAGCAAATATGCTTGTTTCTGCCAAATGCAGCAAAATACTGAAAGGAAAGTGGGTTTGCCTTCATATTTGACCCAGAACAACTCAGTTCAGCATGGAAATATCATTGCAACAGCTTTTATTTAGCCAGAAATCAAGAGTGTAAGTTTTTATGCGCTTAAAAGCATTTTCAGGCCGAATGAGCAAATATGCTTGTTTCTGCCAAATGCAGCAAAATACTGAAAGTAAAGTGGGTTTGCCTTCATATTTGACCCAGAACAACTCAGTTCAGCATGGAAATATTATTGCAACAGCTTTTATTTAGCCAGAAATCAAGACTGTAAGTTTTTATGCGCTTAAAAGCATTTTCAGGCCGAATGAGCTGATTTCTGCCAAATGCAGCAAAATACTGAAAGGAAAGTGGGTTTGCCTTCATATTTGACCCAGAACAACTCAGTTCAGCATGGAAATATCATTGCAACAGCTTTTATTTAGCCAGAAATCAAGAGTGTAAGTTTTTATGCGCTTAAAAGCATTTTCAGGCCGAATGAGCAAATATGCTTGTTTCTGCCAAATGCAGCAAAATACTGAAAGTAAAGTGGGTTTGCCTTCATATTTGACCCAGAACAACTCAGTTCAGCATGGAAATATTATTGCAACAGCTTTTATTTAGCCAGAAATCAAGAGTGTAAGTTTTTATGCGCTTAAAAGCATTTTCAGGCCGAATGAGCAAATATGCTTGTTTCTGCCAAATGCAGCAAAATACTGAAAGGAAAGTGGGTTTGCCTTCATATTTGACCCAGAACAACTCAGTTCAGCATGGAAATATCATTGCAACAGCTTTTATTTAGCCAGAAATCAAGACTGTAAGTTTTTATGCGCTTAAAAGCATTTTCAGGCCGAATGAGCTGATTTCTGCCAAATGCAGCAAAATACTGAAAGGAAAGTGGGTTTGCCTTCATATTTGACCCAGAACAACTCAGTTCAGCATGGAAATATCATTGCAACAGCTTTTATTTAGCCAGAAATCAAGAGTGTAAGTTTTTATGCGCTTAAAAGCATTTTCAGGCCGAATGAGCAAATATGCTTGTTTCTGCCAAATGCAGCAAAATACTGAAAGGAAAGTGGGTTTGCCTTCATATTTGACCTAGAACAACTCAGTTCAGCATGGAAATATCATTGCAACAGCTTTTATTTAGCCAGAAATCAAGAGTGTAAGTTTTTATGCGCTTAAAAGCATTTTCAGGCCGAATGAGCTGATTTCTGCCAAATGCAGCAAAATACTGAAAGGAAAGTGGGTTTGCCTTCATATTTGACCCAGAACAACTCAGTTCAGCATGGAAATATCATTGCAACAGCTTTTATTTAGCCAGAAATCAAGAGTGTAAGTTTTTATGCGCTTAAAAGCATTTTCAGGCCGAATGAGCAAATATGCTTGTTTCTGCCAAATGCAGCAAAATACTGAAAGGAAAGTGGGTTTGCCTTCATATTTGAGCCAGAACAACTCAGTTCAGCATGGAAATATCATTGCAACAGCTTTTATTTAGCCAGAAATCAAGAGTGTAAGTTTTTATGCGCTTAAAAGCATTTTCAGGCCGAATGAGCTGATTTCTGCCAAATGCAGCAAAATACTGAAAGGAAAGTGGGTTTGCCTTCATATTTGACCCAGAACAACTCAGTTCAGCATGGAAATATCATTGCAACAGCTTTTATTTAGCCAGAAATCAAGAGTGTAAGTTTTTATGCGCTTAAAAGCATTTTCAGGCCGAATGAGCTGATTTCTGCCAAATGCAGCAAAATACTGAAAGGAAAGTGGGTTTGCCTTCATATTTGACCCAGAACAACTCAGTTCAGCATGGAAATATCATTGCAACAGCTTTTATTTAGCCAGAAATCAAGAGTGTAAGTTTTTATGCGCTTAAAAGCATTTTCAGGCCGAATGAGCAAATATGCTTGTTTCTGCCAAATGCAGCAAAATACTGAAAGGAAAGTGGGTTTGCCTTCATATTTGACCCAGAACAACTCGGTTCAGCATGGAAATATCATTGCAACAGCTTTTATTTAGCCAGAAATCAAGAGTGTAAGTTTTTATGCGCTTAAAAGCATTTTCAGGCCGAATGAGCAAATATGCTTGTTTCTGCCAAATGCAGCAAAATACTGAAAGGAAAGTGGGTTTGCCTTCATATTTGACCCAGAACAACTCAGTTCAGCATGGAAATATCATTGCAACAGCTTTTATTTAGCCAGAAATCAAGAGTGTAAGTTTTTATGCGCTTAAAAGCATTTTCAGGCCGAATGAGCTGATTTGTGCCAAATGCAGCAAAATACTGAAAGGAAAGTGGGTTTGCCTTCATATTTGACCCAGAACAACTCAGTTCAGCATGGAAATATCATTGCAACAGCTTTTATTTAGCCAGAAATCAAGAGTGTAAGTTTTTATGCGCTTAAAAGCATTTTCAGGCCGAATGAGCAAATATGCTTGTTTCTGCCAAATGCAGCAAAATACTGAAAGGAAAGTGGGTTTGCCTTCATATTTGACCCAGAACAACTCGGTTCAGCATGGAAATATCATTGCAACAGCTTTTATTTAGCCAGAAATCAAGAGTGTAAGTTTTTATGCGCTTAAAAGCATTTTCAGGCCGAATGAGCAAATATGCTTGTTTCTGCCAAATGCAGCAAAATACTGAAAGGAAAGTGGGTTTGCCTTCATATTTGACCCAGAACAACTCAGTTCAGCATGGAAATATCATTGCAACAGCTTTTATTTAGCCAGAAATCAAGAGTGTAAGTTTTTATGCGCTTAAAAGCATTTTCAGGCCGAATGAGCAAATATGCTTGTTTCTGCCAAATGCAGCAAAATACTGAAAGGAAAGTGGGTTTGCCTTCATATTTGACCCAGAACAACTCAGTTCAGCATGGAAATATCATTGCAACAGCTTTTATTTAGCCAGAAATCAAGAGTGTAAGTTTTTATGCGCTTAAAAGCATTTTCAGGCCGAATGAGCAAATATGCTTGTTTCTGCCAAATGCAGCAAAATACTGAAAGGAAAGTGGGTTTGCCTTCATATTTGACCCAGAACAACTCAGTTCAGCATGGAAATATCATTGCAACAGCTTTTATTTAGCCAGAAATCAAGAGTGTAAGTTTTTATGCGCTTAAAAGCATTTTCAGGCCGAATGAGCTGATTTCTGCCAAATGCAGCAAAATACTGAAAGGAAAGTGGGTTTGCCTTCATATTTGACCCATAACAACTCGGTTCAGCATGGAAATATCATTGCAACAGCTTTTATTTAGCCAGAAATCAAGAGTGTAAGTTTTTATGCGCTTAAAAGCATTTTCAGGCCGAATGAGCAAATATGCTTGTTTCTGCCAAATGCAGCAAAATACTGAAAGGAAAGTGGGTTTGCCTTCATATTTGACCCAGAACAACTCAGTTCAGCATGGAAATATCATTGCAACAGCTTTTATTTAGCCAGAAATCAAGACTGTAAGTTTTTATGCGCTTAAAAGCATTTTCAGGCCGAATGAGCTGATTTCTGCCAAATGCAGCAAAATACTGAAAGGAAAGTGGGTTTGCCTTCATATTTGACCCAGAACAACTCAGTTCAGCATGGAAATATCATTGCAACAGCTTTTATTTAGCCAGAAATCAAGAGTGTAAGTTTTTATGCGCTTAAAAGCATTTTCAGGCCGAATGAGCAAATATGCTTGTTTCTGCCAAATGCAGCAAAATACTGAAAGGAAAGTGGGTTTGCCTTCATATTTGACCCAGAACAACTCAGTTCAGCATGGAAATATTATTGCAACAGCTTTTATTTAGCCAGAAATCAAGAGTGTAAGTTTTTATGCGCTTAAAAGCATTTTCAGGCCGAATGAGCTGATTTCTGCCAAATGCAGCAAAATACTGAAAGGAAAGTGGGTTTGCCTTCATATTTGACCCAGAACAACTCAGTTCAGCATGGAAATATCATTGCAACAGCTTTTATTTAGCCAGAAATCAAGAGTGTAAGTTTTTATGCGCTTAAAAGCATTTTCAGGCCGAATGAGCAAATATGCTTGTTTCTGCCAAATGCAGCAAAATACTGAAAGGAAAGTGGGTTTGCCTTCATATTTGACCCAGAACAACTCAGTTCAGCATGGAAATATCATTGCAACAGCTTTTATTTAGCCAGAAATCAAGAGTGTAAGTTTTTATGCGCTTAAAAGCATTTTCAGGCCGAATGAGCAAATATGCTTGTTTCTGCCAAATGCAGCAAAATACTGCAAGGAAAGTGGGTTTGCCTTCATATTTGACCCAGAACAACTCAGTTCAGCATGGAAATATCATTGCAACAGCTTTTATTTAGCCAGAAATCAAGAGTGTAAGTTTTTATGCGCTTAAAAGCATTTTCAGGCCGAATGAGCAAATATGCTTGTTTCTGCCAAATGCAGCAAAATACTGAAAGGAAAGTGGGTTTGCCTTCATATTTGACCCAGAACAACTCAGTTCAGCATGGAAATATCATTGCAACAGCTTTTATTTAGCCAGAAATCAAGAGTGTAAGTTTTTATGCGCTTAAAAGCATTTTCAGGCCGAATGAGCAAATATGCTTGTTTCTGCCAAATGCAGCAAAATACTGAAAGGAAAGTGGGTTTGCCTTCATATTTGACCCAGAACAACTCAGTTCAGCATGGAAATATCATTGCAACAGCTTTTATTTAGCCAGAAATCAAGAGTGTAAGTTTTTATGCGCTTAAAAGCATTTTCAGGCCGAATGAGCAAATATGCTTGTTTCTGCCAAATGCAGCAAAATACTGAAAGGAAAGTGTGTTTGCCTTCATATTTGACCCAGAACAACTCAGTTCAGCATGGAAATATCATTGCAACAGCTTTTATTTAGCCAGAAATCAAGAGTGTAAGTTTTTATGCGCTTAAAAGCATTTTCAGGCCGAATGAGCAAATATGCTTGTTTCTGCCAAATGCAGCAAAATACTGAAAGGAAAGTGGGTTTGCCTTCATATTTGACCCAGAACAACTCAGTTCAGCATGGAAATATCATTGCAACAGCTTTTATTTAGCCAGAAATCAAGAGTGTAAGTTTTTATGCGCTTAAAAGCATTTTCAGGCCGAATGAGCAAATATGCTTGTTTCTGCCAAATGCAGCAAAATACTGAAAGGAAAGTGTGTTTGCCTTCATATTTGACCCAGAACAACTCAGTTCAGCATGGAAATATCATTGCAACAGCTTTTATTTAGCCAGAAATCAAGAGTGTAAGTTTTTATGCGCTTAAAAGCATTTTCAGGCCGAATGAGCAAATATGCTTGTTTCTGCCAAATGCAGCAAAATACTGAAAGGAAAGTGGGTTTGCCTTCATATTTGACCCAGAACAACTCAGTTCAGCATGGAAATATCATTGCAACAGCTTTTATTTAGCCAGAAATCAAGAGTGTAAGTTTTTATGCGCTTAAAAGCATTTTCAGGCCGAATGAGCTGATTTCTGCCAAATGCAGCAAAATACTGAAAGGAAAGTGGGTTTGCCTTCATATTTGACCCAGAACAACTCAGTTCAGCATGGAAATATCATTGCAACAGCTTTTATTTAGCCAGAAATCAAGAGTGTAAGTTTTTATGCGCTTAAAAGCATTTTCAGGCCGAATGAGCTGATTTCTGCCAAATGCAGCAAAATACTGAAAGGAAAGTGAGTTTGCCTTCATATTTGACCCAGAACAACTCAGTTCAGCATGGAAATATCATTGCAACAGCTTTTATTTAGCCAGAAATCAAGAGTGTAAGTTTTTATGCGCTTAAAAGCATTTTCAGGCCGAATGAGCAAATATGCTTGTTTCTGCCAAATGCAGCAAAAT
Source organism: Channa argus (assembly GCF_033026475.1). Lineage (NCBI taxonomy): Eukaryota > Metazoa > Chordata > Actinopteri > Anabantiformes > Channidae > Channa > Channa argus. The sequence continues at coordinate 198,716 of NW_027125222.1, forward strand.
ACTGAAAGGAAAGTGGGTTTGCCTTCATATTTGAGCCAGAACAACTCAGTTCAGCATGGAAATATCATTGCAACAGCTTTTATTTAGCCAGAAATCAAGAGTGTAAGTTTTTATGCGCTTAAAAGCATTTTCAGGCCGAATGAGCTGATTTCTGCCAAATGCAGCAAAATACTGAAAGGAAAGTGGGTTTGCCTTCATATTTGACCCAGAACAACTCAGTTCAGCATGGAAATATCATTGCAACAGCTTTTATTTAGCCAGAAATCAAGAGTGTAAGTTTTTATGCGCTTAAAAGCATTTTCAGGCCGAATGAGCAAATATGCTTGTTTCTGCCAAATGCAGCAAAATACTGAAAGGAAAGTGGGTTTGCCTTCATATTTGACCCAGAACAACTCGGTTCAGCATGGAAATATCATTGCAACAGCTTTTATTTAGCCAGAAATCAAGAGTGTAAGTTTTTATGCGCTTAAAAGCATTTTCAGGCCGAATGAGCAAATATGCTTGTTTCTGCCAAATGCAGCAAAATACTGAAAGGAAAGTGGGTTTGCCTTCATATTTGACCCAGAACAACTCAGTTCAGCATGGAAATATCATTGCAACAGCATTTATTTAGCCAGAAATCAAGAGTGTAAGTTTTTATGCGCTTAAAAGCATTTTCAGGCCGAATGAGCAAATATGCTTGTTTCTGCCAAATGCAGCAAAATACTGAAAGGAAAGTGGGTTTGCCTTCATAGTTGACCCAGAACAACTCAGTTCAGCATGGAAATATCATTGCAACAGCTTTTATTTAGCCAGAAATCAAGAGTGTAAGTTTTTATGCGCTTAAAAGCATTTTCAGGCCGAATGAGCAAATATGCTTGTTTCTGCCAAATGCAGCAAAATACTGAAAGGAAAGTGGGTTTGCCTTCATATTTGACCCAGAACAACTCAGTTCAGCATGGAAATATCATTGCAACAGCTTTTATTTAGCCAGAAATCAAGATTGTAAGTTTTTATGCGCTTAAAAGCATTTTCAGGCCGAATGAGCTGATTTCTGCCAAATGCAGCAAAATACTGAAAGGAAAGTGGGTTTGCCTTCATATTTGACCCAGAACAACTCAGCTCAGCATGGAAATATCATTGCAACAGCTTTTATTTAGCCAGAAATCAAGAGTGTAAGTTTATATGCGCTTAAAAGCATTTTCAGGCCGAATGAGCAAATATGCTTGTTTCTGCCAAATGCAGCAAAATACTGAAAGGAAAGTGGGTTTGCCTTCATATTTGACCCAGAACAACTCAGTTCAGCATGGAAATATCATTGCAACAGCTTTTATTTAGCCAGAAATCAAGAGTGTAAGTTTTTATGCGCTTAAAAGCATTTTCAGGCCGAATGAACAAATATGCTTGTTTCTGCCAAATGCAGCAAAATACTGAAAGTAAAGTGGGTTTGCCTTCATATTTGACCCAGAACAACTCAGTTCAGCATGGAAATATTATTGCAACAGCTTTTATTTAGCCAGAAATCAAGACTGTAAGTTTTTATGCGCTTAAAAGCATTTTCAGGCCGAATGAGCTGATTTCTGCCAAATGCAGCAAAATACTGAAAGGAAAGTGGGTTTGCCTTCATATTTGACCCAGAACAACTCAGTTCAGCATGGAAATATCATTGCAACAGCTTTTATTTAGCCAGAAATCAAGAGTGTAAGTTTTTATGCGCTTAAAAGCATTTTCAGGCCGAATGAGCAAATATGCTTGTTTCTGCCAAATGCAGCAAAATACTGAAAGGAAAGTGGGTTTGCCTTCATAGTTGACCCAGAACAACTCAGTTCAGCATGGAAATATCATTGCAACAGCTTTTATTTAGCCAGAAATCAAGAGTGTAAGTTTTTATGCGCTTAAAAGCATTTTCAGGCCGAATGAGCAAATATGCTTGTTTCTGCCAAATGCAGCAAAATACTGAAAGGAAAGTGGGTTTGCCTTCATATTTGACCCAGAACAACTCAGTTCAGCATGGAAATATCATTGCAACAGCTTTTATTTAGCCAGAAATCAAGATTGTAAGTTTTTATGCGCTTAAAAGCATTTTCAGGCCGAATGAGCTGATTTCTGCCAAATGCAGCAAAATACTGAAAGGAAAGTGGGTTTGCCTTCATATTTGACCCAGAACAACTCAGCTCAGCATGGAAATATCATTGCAACAGCTTTTATTTAGCCAGAAATCAAGAGTGTAAGTTTATATGCGCTTAAAAGCATTTTCAGGCCGAATGAGCAAATATGCTTGTTTCTGCCAAATGCAGCAAAATACTGAAAGGAAAGTGGGTTTGCCTTCATATTTGACCCAGAACAACTCAGTTCAGCATGGAAATATCATTGCAACAGCTTTTATTTAGCCAGAAATCAAGAGTGTAAGTTTTTATGCGCTTAAAAGCATTTTCAGGCCGAATGAGCAAATATGCTTGTTTCTGCCAAATGCAGCAAAATACTGAAAGTAAAGTGGGTTTGCCTTCATATTTGACCCAGAACAACTCAGTTCAGCATGGAAATATTATTGCAACAGCTTTTATTTAGCCAGAAATCAAGACTGTAAGTTTTTATGCGCTTAAAAGCATTTTCAGGCCGAATGAGCTGATTTCTGCCAAATGCAGCAAAATACTGAAAGGAAAGTGGGTTTGCCTTCATATTTGACCCAGAACAACTCAGTTCAGCATGGAAATATCATTGCAACAGCTTTTATTTAGCCAGAAATCAAGAGTGTAAGTTTTTATGCGCTTAAAAGCATTTTCAGGCCGAATGAGCAAATATGCTTGTTTCTGCCAAATGCAGCAAAATACTGAAAGTAAAGTGGGTTTGCCTTCATATTTGACCCAGAACAACTCAGTTCAGCATGGAAATATTATTGCAACAGCTTTTATTTAGCCAGAAATCAAGAGTGTAAGTTTTTATGCGCTTAAAAGCATTTTCAGGCCGAATGAGCAAATATGCTTGTTTCTGCCAAATGCAGCAAAATACTGAAAGGAAAGTGGGTTTGCCTTCATATTTGACCCAGAACAACTCAGTTCAGCATGGAAATATCATTGCAACAGCTTTTATTTAGCCAGAAATCAAGACTGTAAGTTTTTATGCGCTTAAAAGCATTTTCAGGCCGAATGAGCTGATTTCTGCCAAATGCAGCAAAATACTGAAAGGAAAGTGGGTTTGCCTTCATATTTGACCCAGAACAACTCAGTTCAGCATGGAAATATCATTGCAACAGCTTTTATTTAGCCAGAAATCAAGAGTGTAAGTTTTTATGCGCTTAAAAGCATTTTCAGGCCGAATGAGCAAATATGCTTGTTTCTGCCAAATGCAGCAAAATACTGAAAGGAAAGTGGGTTTGCCTTCATATTTGACCTAGAACAACTCAGTTCAGCATGGAAATATCATTGCAACAGCTTTTATTTAGCCAGAAATCAAGAGTGTAAGTTTTTATGCGCTTAAAAGCATTTTCAGGCCGAATGAGCTGATTTCTGCCAAATGCAGCAAAATACTGAAAGGAAAGTGGGTTTGCCTTCATATTTGACCCAGAACAACTCAGTTCAGCATGGAAATATCATTGCAACAGCTTTTATTTAGCCAGAAATCAAGAGTGTAAGTTTTTATGCGCTTAAAAGCATTTTCAGGCCGAATGAGCAAATATGCTTGTTTCTGCCAAATGCAGCAAAATACTGAAAGGAAAGTGGGTTTGCCTTCATATTTGAGCCAGAACAACTCAGTTCAGCATGGAAATATCATTGCAACAGCTTTTATTTAGCCAGAAATCAAGAGTGTAAGTTTTTATGCGCTTAAAAGCATTTTCAGGCCGAATGAGCTGATTTCTGCCAAATGCAGCAAAATACTGAAAGGAAAGTGGGTTTGCCTTCATATTTGACCCAGAACAACTCAGTTCAGCATGGAAATATCATTGCAACAGCTTTTATTTAGCCAGAAATCAAGAGTGTAAGTTTTTATGCGCTTAAAAGCATTTTCAGGCCGAATGAGCAAATATGCTTGTTTCTGCCAAATGCAGCAAAATACTGAAAGGAAAGTGGGTTTGCCTTCATAGTTGACCCAGAACAACTCAGTTCAGCATGGAAATATCATTGCAACAGCTTTTATTTAGCCAGAAATCAAGAGTGTAAGTTTTTATGCGCTTAAAAGCATTTTCAGGCCGAATGAGCAAATATGCTTGTTTCTGCCAAATGCAGCAAAATACTGAAAGGAAAGTGGGTTTGCCTTCATATTTGACCCAGAACAACTCAGTTCAGCATGGAAATATCATTGCAACAGCTTTTATTTAGCCAGAAATCAAGATTGTAAGTTTTTATGCGCTTAAAAGCATTTTCAGGCCGAATGAGCTGATTTCTGCCAAATGCAGCAAAATACTGAAAGGAAAGTGGGTTTGCCTTCATATTTGACCCAGAACAACTCAGCTCAGCATGGAAATATCATTGCAACAGCTTTTATTTAGCCAGAAATCAAGAGTGTAAGTTTATATGCGCTTAAAAGCATTTTCAGGCCGAATGAGCAAATATGCTTGTTTCTGCCAAATGCAGCAAAATACTGAAAGGAAAGTGGGTTTGCCTTCATATTTGACCCAGAACAACTCAGTTCAGCATGGAAATATCATTGCAACAGCTTTTATTTAGCCAGAAATCAAGAGTGTAAGTTTTTATGCGCTTAAAAGCATTTTCAGGCCGAATGAGCAAATATGCTTGTTTCTGCCAAATGCAGCAAAATACTGAAAGTAAAGTGGGTTTGCCTTCATATTTGACCCAGAACAACTCAGTTCAGCATGGAAATATTATTGCAACAGCTTTTATTTAGCCAGAAATCAAGACTGTAAGTTTTTATGCGCTTAAAAGCATTTTCAGGCCGAATGAGCTGATTTCTGCCAAATGCAGCAAAATACTGAAAGGAAAGTGGGTTTGCCTTCATATTTGACCCAGAACAACTCAGTTCAGCATGGAAATATCATTGCAACAGCTTTTATTTAGCCAGAAATCAAGAGTGTAAGTTTTTATGCGCTTAAAAGCATTTTCAGGCCGAATGAGCAAATATGCTTGTTTCTGCCAAATGCAGCAAAATACTGAAAGTAAAGTGGGTTTGCCTTCATATTTGACCCAGAACAACTCAGTTCAGCATGGAAATATTATTGCAACAGCTTTTATTTAGCCAGAAATCAAGAGTGTAAGTTTTTATGCGCTTAAAAGCATTTTCAGGCCGAATGAGCAAATATGCTTGTTTCTGCCAAATGCAGCAAAATACTGAAAGGAAAGTGGGTTTGCCTTCATATTTGACCCAGAACAACTCAGTTCAGCATGGAAATATCATTGCAACAGCTTTTATTTAGCCAGAAATCAAGACTGTAAGTTTTTATGCGCTTAAAAGCATTTTCAGGCCGAATGAGCTGATTTCTGCCAAATGCAGCAAAATACTGAAAGGAAAGTGGGTTTGCCTTCATATTTGACCCAGAACAACTCAGTTCAGCATGGAAATATCATTGCAACAGCTTTTATTTAGCCAGAAATCAAGAGTGTAAGTTTTTATGCGCTTAAAAGCATTTTCAGGCCGAATGAGCAAATATGCTTGTTTCTGCCAAATGCAGCAAAATACTGAAAGGAAAGTGGGTTTGCCTTCATATTTGACCTAGAACAACTCAGTTCAGCATGGAAATATCATTGCAACAGCTTTTATTTAGCCAGAAATCAAGAGTGTAAGTTTTTATGCGCTTAAAAGCATTTTCAGGCCGAATGAGCTGATTTCTGCCAAATGCAGCAAAATACTGAAAGGAAAGTGGGTTTGCCTTCATATTTGACCCAGAACAACTCAGTTCAGCATGGAAATATCATTGCAACAGCTTTTATTTAGCCAGAAATCAAGAGTGTAAGTTTTTATGCGCTTAAAAGCATTTTCAGGCCGAATGAGCAAATATGCTTGTTTCTGCCAAATGCAGCAAAATACTGAAAGGAAAGTGGGTTTGCCTTCATATTTGAGCCAGAACAACTCAGTTCAGCATGGAAATATCATTGCAACAGCTTTTATTTAGCCAGAAATCAAGAGTGTAAGTTTTTATGCGCTTAAAAGCATTTTCAGGCCGAATGAGCTGATTTCTGCCAAATGCAGCAAAATACTGAAAGGAAAGTGGGTTTGCCTTCATATTTGACCCAGAACAACTCAGTTCAGCATGGAAATATCATTGCAACAGCTTTTATTTAGCCAGAAATCAAGAGTGTAAGTTTTTATGCGCTTAAAAGCATTTTCAGGCCGAATGAGCTGATTTCTGCCAAATGCAGCAAAATACTGAAAGGAAAGTGGGTTTGCCTTCATATTTGACCCAGAACAACTCAGTTCAGCATGGAAATATCATTGCAACAGCTTTTATTTAGCCAGAAATCAAGAGTGTAAGTTTTTATGCGCTTAAAAGCATTTTCAGGCCGAATGAGCAAATATGCTTGTTTCTGCCAAATGCAGCAAAATACTGAAAGGAAAGTGGGTTTGCCTTCATATTTGACCCAGAACAACTCGGTTCAGCATGGAAATATCATTGCAACAGCTTTTATTTAGCCAGAAATCAAGAGTGTAAGTTTTTATGCGCTTAAAAGCATTTTCAGGCCGAATGAGCAAATATGCTTGTTTCTGCCAAATGCAGCAAAATACTGAAAGGAAAGTGGGTTTGCCTTCATATTTGACCCAGAACAACTCAGTTCAGCATGGAAATATCATTGCAACAGCTTTTATTTAGCCAGAAATCAAGAGTGTAAGTTTTTATGCGCTTAAAAGCATTTTCAGGCCGAATGAGCTGATTTCTGCCAAATGCAGCAAAATACTGAAAGGAAAGTGGGTTTGCCTTCATATTTGACCCAGAACAACTCAGTTCAGCATGGAAATATCATTGCAACAGCTTTTATTTAGCCAGAAATCAAGAGTGTAAGTTTTTATGCGCTTAAAAGCATTTTCAGGCCGAATGAGCAAATATGCTTGTTTCTGCCAAATGCAGCAAAATACTGAAAGGAAAGTGGGTTTGCCTTCATATTTGACCCAGAACAACTCGGTTCAGCATGGAAATATCATTGCAACAGCTTTTATTTAGCCAGAAATCAAGAGTGTAAGTTTTTATGCGCTTAAAAGCATTTTCAGGCCGAATGAGCAAATATGCTTGTTTCTGCCAAATGCAGCAAAATACTGAAAGGAAAGTGGGTTTGCCTTCATATTTGACCCAGAACAACTCAGTTCAGCATGGAAATATCATTGCAACAGCTTTTATTTAGCCAGAAATCAAGAGTGTAAGTTTTTATGCGCTTAAAAGCATTTTCAGGCCGAATGAGCAAATATGCTTGTTTCTGCCAAATGCAGCAAAATACTGAAAGGAAAGTGGGTTTGCCTTCATAGTTGACCCAGAACAACTCAGTTCAGCATGGAAATATCATTGCAACAGCTTTTATTTAGCCAGAAATCAAGAGTGTAAGTTTTTATGCGCTTAAAAGCATTTTCAGGCCGAATGAGCAAATATGCTTGTTTCTGCCAAATGCAGCAAAATACTGAAAGGAAAGTGGGTTTGCCTTCATATTTGACCCAGAACAACTCAGTTCAGCATGGAAATATCATTGCAACAGCTTTTATTTAGCCAGAAATCAAGATTGTAAGTTTTTATGCGCTTAAAAGCATTTTCAGGCCGAATGAGCTGATTTCTGCCAAATGCAGCAAAATACTGAAAGGAAAGTGGGTTTGCCTTCATATTTGACCCAGAACAACTCAGCTCAGCATGGAAATATCATTGCAACAGCTTTTATTTAGCCAGAAATCAAGAGTGTAAGTTTATATGCGCTTAAAAGCATTTTCAGGCCGAATGAGCAAATATGCTTGTTTCTGCCAAATGCAGCAAAATACTGAAAGGAAAGTGGGTTTGCCTTCATATTTGACCCAGAACAACTCAGTTCAGCATGGAAATATCATTGCAACAGCTTTTATTTAGCCAGAAATCAAGAGTGTAAGTTTTTATGCGCTTAAAAGCATTTTCAGGCCGAATGAACAAATATGCTTGTTTCTGCCAAATGCAGCAAAATACTGAAAGGAAAGTGGGTTTGCCTTCATATTTGACCCAGAACAACTCAGTTCAGCATGGAAATATCATTGCAACAGCTTTTATTTAGCCAGAAATCAAGAGTGTAAGTTTTTATGCGCTTAAAAGCATTTTCAGGCCGAATGAGCTGATTTCTGCCAAATGCAGCAAAATACTGAAAGGAAAGTGGGTTTGCCTTCATATTTGACCCATAACAACTCGGTTCAGCATGGAAATATCATTGCAACAGCTTTTATTTAGCCAGAAATCAAGACTGTAAGTTTTTATGCGCTTAAAAGCATTTTCAGGCCGAATGAGCAAATATGCTTGTTTCTGCCAAATGCAGCAAAATACTGAAAGGAAAGTGGGTTTGCCTTCATATTTGACCCAGAACAACTCAGTTCAGCATGGAAATATCATTGCAACAGCTTTTATTTAGCCAGAAATCAAGACTGTAAGTTTTTATGCGCTTAAAAGCATTTTCAGGCCGAATGAGCTGATTTCTGCCAAATGCAGCAAAATACTGAAAGGAAAGTGGGTTTGCCTTCATATTTGACCCAGAACAACTCAGTTCAGCATGGAAATATCATTGCAACAGCTTTTATTTAGCCAGAAATCAAGAGTGTAAGTTTTTATGCGCTTAAAAGCATTTTCAGGCCGAATGAGCTGATTTCTGCCAAATGCAGCAAAATACTGAAAGGAAAGTGGGTTTGCCTTCATATTTGACCCAGAACAACTCAGCTCAGCATGGAAATATCATTGCAACAGCTTTTATTTAGCCAGAAATCAAGACTGTAAGTTTTTATGCGCTTAAAAGCATTTTCAGGCCGAATGAGCAAATATGCTTGTTTCTGCCAAATGCAGCAAAATACTGAAAGGAAAGTGGGTTTGCCTTCATATTTGACCCAGAACAACTCAGTTCAGCATGGAAATATCATTGCAACAGCTTTTATTTAGCCAGAAATCAAGAGTGTAAGTTTTTATGCGCTTAAAAGCATTTTCAGGCCGAATGAGCTGATTTCTGCCAAATGCAGCAAAATACTGAAAGGAAAGTGGGTTTGCCTTCATATTTGACCCATAACAACTCGGTTCAGCATGGAAATATCATTGCAACAGCTTTTATTTAGCCAGAAATCAAGAGTGTAAGTTTTTATGCGCTTAAAAGCATTTTCAGGCCGAATGAGCAAATATGCTTGTTTCTGCCAAATGCAGCAAAATACTGAAAGGAAAGTGGGTTTGCCTTCATATTTGACCCAGAACAACTCAGTTCAGCATGGAAATATCATTGCAACAGCTTTTATTTAGCCAGAAATCAAGAGTGTAAGTTTTTATGCGCTTAAAAGCATTTTCAGGCCGAATGAGCTGATTTCTGCCAAATGCAGCAAAATACTGAAAGGAAAGTGGGTTTGCCTTCATATTTGACCCAGAACAACTCAGTTCAGCATGGAAATATCATTGCAACAGCTTTTATTTAGCCAGAAATCAAGAGTGTAAGTTTTTATGCGCTTAAAAGCATTTTCAGGCCGAATGAGCTGATTTCTGCCAAATGTAGCAAAATACTGAAAGGAAAGTGGGTTTGCCTTCATATTTGACCCAGAACAACTCAGCTCAGCATGGAAATATCATTGCAACAGCTTTTATTTAGCCAGAAATCAAGACTGTAAGTTTTTATGCGCTTAAAAGCATTTTCAGGCCGAATGAGCAAATATGCTTGTTTCTGCCAAATGCAGCAAAATACTGAAAGGAAAGTGGGTTTGCCTTCATATTTGACCCAGAACAACTCAGTTCAGCATGGAAATATCATTGCAACAGCTTTTATTTAGCCAGAAATCAAGAGTGTAAGTTTTTATGCGCTTAAAAGCATTTTCAGGCCGAATGAGCTGATTTCTGCCAAATGCAGCAAAATACTGAAAGGAAAGTGGGTTTGCCTTCATATTTGACCCATAACAACTCGGTTCAGCATGGAAATATCATTGCAACAGCTTTTATTTAGCCAGAAATCAAGAGTGTAAGTTTTTATGCGCTTAAAAGCATTTTCAGGCCGAATGAGCAAATATGCTTGTTTCTGCCAAATGCAGCAAAATACTGAAAGGAAAGTGGGTTTGCCTTCATATTTGACCCAGAACAACTCAGTTCAGCATGGAAATATCATTGCAACAGCTTTTATTTAGCCAGAAATCAAGAGTGTAAGTTTTTATGCGCTTAAAAGCATTTTCAGGCCGAATGAGCAAATATGCTTGTTTCTGCCAAATGCAGCAAAATACTGAAAGGAAAGTGGGTTTGCCTTCATATTTGACCCAGAACAACTCAGTTCAGCATGGAAATATCATTGCAACAGCTTTTATTTAGCCAGAAATCAAGAGTGTAAGTTTTTATGCGCTTAAAAGCATTTTCAGGCCGAATGAGCAAATATGCTTGTTTCTGCCAAATGCAGCAAAATACTGAAAGGAAAGTGGGTTTGCCTTCATATTTGACCCAGAACAACTCAGTTCAGCATGGAAATATCATTGCAACAGCTTTTATTTAGCCAGAAATCAAGAGTGTAAGTTTTTATGCGCTTAAAAGCATTTTCAGGCCGAATGAGCAAATATGCTTGTTTCTGCCAAATGCAGCAAAATACTGAAAGGAAAGTGTGTTTGCCTTCATATTTGACCCAGAACAACTCAGTTCAGCATGGAAATATCATTGCAACAGCTTTTATTTAGCCAGAAATCAAGACTGTAAGTTTTTATGCGCTTAAAAGCATTTTCAGGCCGAATGAGCTGATTTCTGCCAAATGCAGCAAAATACTGAAAGGAAAGTGGGTTTGCCTTCATATTTGACCCAGAACAACTCAGTTCAGCATGGAAATATCATTGCAACAGCTTTTATTTAGCCAGAAATCAAGAGTGTAAGTTTTTATGCGCTTAAAAGCATTTTCAGGCCGAATGAGCAAATATGCTTGTTTCTGCCAAATGCAGCAAAATACTGAAAGTAAAGTGGGTTTGCCTTCATATTTGACCCAGAACAACTCAGTTCAGCATGGAAATATTATTGCAACAGCTTTTATTTAGCCAGAAATCAAGAGTGTAAGTTTTTATGCGCTTAAAAGCATTTTCAGGCCGAATGAGCAAATATGCTTGTTTCTGCCAAATGCAGCAAAATACTGAAAGGAAAGTGGGTTTGCCTTCATATTTGACCCAGAACAACTCAGTTCAGCATGGAAATATCATTGCAACAGCTTTTATTTAGCCAGAAATCAAGACTGTAAGTTTTTATGCGCTTAAAAGCATTTTCAGGCCGAATGAGCTGATTTCTGCCAAATGCAGCAAAATACTGAAAGGAAAGTGGGTTTGCCTTCATATTTGACCTAGAACAACTCAGTTCAGCATGGAAATATCATTGCAACAGCTTTTATTTAGCCAGAAATCAAGAGTGTAAGTTTTTATGCGCTTAAAAGCATTTTCAGGCCGAATGAGCTGATTTCTGCCAAATGCAGCAAAATACTGAAAGGAAAGTGGGTTTGCCTTCATATTTGACCCAGAACAACTCAGTTCAGCATGGAAATATCATTGCAACAGCTTTTATTTAGCCAGAAATCAAGAGTGTAAGTTTTTATGCGCTTAAAAGCATTTTCAGGCCGAATGAGCAAATATGCTTGTTTCTGCCAAATGCAGCAAAATACTGAAAGGAAAGTGGGTTTGCCTTCATATTTGAGCCAGAACAACTCAGTTCAGCATGGAAATATCATTGCAACAGCTTTTATTTAGCCAGAAATCAAGAGTGTAAGTTTTTATGCGCTTAAAAGCATTTTCAGGCCGAATGAGCTGATTTCTGCCAAATGCAGCAAAATACTGAAAGGAAAGTGGGTTTGCCTTCATATTTGACCCAGAACAACTCAGTTCAGCATGGAAATATCATTGCAACAGCTTTTATTTAGCCAGAAATCAAGAGTGTAAGTTTTTATGCGCTTAAAAGCATTTTCAGGCCGAATGAGCTGATTTCTGCCAAATGCAGCAAAATACTGAAAGGAAAGTGGGTTTGCCTTCATATTTGACCCAGAACAACTCAGTTCAGCATGGAAATATCATTGCAACAGCTTTTATTTAGCCAGAAATCAAGAGTGTAAGTTTTTATGCGCTTAAAAGCATTTTCAGGCCGAATGAGCAAATATGCTTGTTTCTGCCAAATGCAGCAAAATACTGAAAGGAAAGTGGGTTTGCCTTCATATTTGACCCAGAACAACTCGGTTCAGCATGGAAATATCATTGCAACAGCTTTTATTTAGCCAGAAATCAAGAGTGTAAGTTTTTATGCGCTTAAAAGCATTTTCAGGCCGAATGAGCAAATATGCTTGTTTCTGCCAAATGCAGCAAAATACTGAAAGGAAAGTGGGTTTGCCTTCATATTTGACCCAGAACAACTCAGTTCAGCATGGAAATATCATTGCAACAGCTTTTATTTAGCCAGAAATCAAGAGTGTAAGTTTTTATGCGCTTAAAAGCATTTTCAGGCCGAATGAGCTGATTTCTGCCAAATGCAGCAAAATACTGAAAGGAAAGTGGGTTTGCCTTCATATTTGACCCAGAACAACTCAGTTCAGCATGGAAATATCATTGCAACAGCTTTTATTTAGCCAGAAATCAAGAGTGTAAGTTTTTATGCGCTTAAAAGCATTTTCAGGCCGAATGAGCAAATATGCTTGTTTCTGCCAAATGCAGCAAAATACTGAAAGGAAAGTGGGTTTGCCTTCATATTTGACCCAGAACAACTCGGTTCAGCATGGAAATATCTTTGCAACAGCTTTTATTTAGCCAGAAATCAAGAGTGTAAGTTTTTATGCGCTTAAAAGCATTTTCAGGCCGAATGAGCAAATATGCTTGTTTCTGCCAAATGCAGCAAAATACTGAAAGGAAAGTGGGTTTGCCTTCATAGTTGACCCAGAACAACTCAGTTCAGCATGGAAATATCATTGCAACAGCTTTTATTTAGCCAGAAATCAAGAGTGTAAGTTTTTATGCGCTTAAAAGCATTTTCAGGCCGAATGAGCAAATATGCTTGTTTCTGCCAAATGCAGCAAAATACTGAAAGGAAAGTGGGTTTGCCTTCATATTTGACCCAGAACAACTCAGTTCAGCATGGAAATATCATTGCAACAGCTTTTATTTAGCCAGAAATCAAGATTGTAAGTTTTTATGCGCTTAAAAGCATTTTCAGGCCGAATGAGCTGATTTCTGCCAAATGCAGCAAAATACTGAAAGGAAAGTGGGTTTGCCTTCATATTTGACCCAGAACAACTCAGCTCAGCATGGAAATATCATTGCAACAGCTTTTATTTAGCCAGAAATCAAGAGTGTAAGTTTATATGCGCTTAAAAGCATTTTCAGGCCGAATGAGCAAATATGCTTGTTTCTGCCAAATGCAGCAAAATACTGAAAGGAAAGTGGGTTTGCCTTCATATTTGACCCAGAACAACTCAGTTCAGCATGGAAATATCATTGCAACAGCTTTTATTTAGCCAGAAATCAAGAGTGTAAGTTTTTATGCGCTTAAAAGCATTTTCAGGCCGAATGAACAAATATGCTTGTTTCTGCCAAATGCAGCAAAATACTGAAAGGAAAGTGGGTTTGCCTTCATATTTGACCCAGAACAACTCAGTTCAGCATGGAAATATCATTGCAACAGCTTTTATTTAGCCAGAAATCAAGAGTGTAAGTTTTTATGCGCTTAAAAGCATTTTCAGGCCGAATGAGCTGATTTCTGCCAAATGCAGCAAAATACTGAAAGGAAAGTGGGTTTGCCTTCATATTTGACCCAGAACAACTCAGTTCAGCATGGAAATATCATTGCAACAGCTTTTATTTAGCCAGAAATCAAGAGTGTAAGTTTTTATGCGCTTAAAAGCATTTTCAGGCCGAATGAGCTGATTTCTGCCAAATGCAGCAAAATACTGAAAGGAAAGTGGGTTTGCCTTCATATTTGACCCAGAACAACTCAGTTCAGCATGGAAATATCATTGCAACAGCTTTTATTTAGCCAGAAATCAAGAGTGTAAGTTTTTATGCGCTTAAAAGCATTTTCAGGCCGAATGAGCTGATTTCTGCCAAATGTAGCAAAATACTGAAAGGAAAGTGGGTTTGCCTTCATATTTGACCCAGAACAACTCAGCTCAGCATGGAAATATCATTGCAACAGCTTTTATTTAGCCAGAAATCAAGACTGTAAGTTTTTATGCGCTTAAAAGCATTTTCAGGCCGAATGAGCAAATATGCTTGTTTCTGCCAAATGCAGCAAAATACTGAAAGGAAAGTGGGTTTGCCTTCATATTTGACCCAGAACAACTCAGTTCAGCATGGAAATATCATTGCAACAGCTTTTATTTAGCCAGAAATCAAGAGTGTAAGTTTTTATGCGCTTAAAAGCATTTTCAGGCCGAATGAGCTGATTTCTGCCAAATGCAGCAAAATACTGAAAGGAAAGTGGGTTTGCCTTCATATTTGACCCATAACAACTCGGTTCAGCATGGAAATATCATTGCAACAGCTTTTATTTAGCCAGAAATCAAGAGTGTAAGTTTTTATGCGCTTAAAAGCATTTTCAGGCCGAATGAGCAAATATGCTTGTTTCTGCCAAATGCAGCAAAATACTGAAAGGAAAGTGGGTTTGCCTTCATATTTGACCCAGAACAACTCAGTTCAGCATGGAAATATCATTGCAACAGCTTTTATTTAGCCAGAAATCAAGAGTGTAAGTTTTTATGCGCTTAAAAGCATTTTCAGGCCGAATGAGCAAATATGCTTGTTTCTGCCAAATGCAGCAAAATACTGAAAGGAAAGTGGGTTTGCCTTCATATTTGACCCAGAACAACTCAGTTCAGCATGGAAATATCATTGCAACAGCTTTTATTTAGCCAGAAATCAAGAGTGTAAGTTTTTATGCGCTTAAAAGCATTTTCAGGCCGAATGAGCAAATATGCTTGTTTCTGCCAAATGCAGCAAAATACTGAAAGGAAAGTGGGTTTGCCTTCATATTTGACCCAGAACAACTCAGTTCAGCATGGAAATATCATTGCAACAGCTTTTATTTAGCCAGAAATCAAGAGTGTAAGTTTTTATGCGCTTAAAAGCATTTTCAGGCCGAATGAGCAAATATGCTTGTTTCTGCCAAATGCAGCAAAATACTGAAAGGAAAGTGGGTTTGCCTTCATATTTGACCCATAACAACTCGGTTCAGCATGGAAATATCATTGCAACAGCTTTTATTTAGCCAGAAATCAAGACTGTAAGTTTTTATGCGCTTAAAAGCATTTTCAGGCCGAATGAGCAAATATGCTTGTTTCTGCCAAATGCAGCAAAATACTGAAAGGAAAGTGGGTTTGCCTTCATATTTGACCCAGAACAACTCAGTTCAGCATGGAAATATCATTGCAACAGCTTTTATTTAGCCAGAAATCAAGAGTGTAAGTTTTTATGCGCTTAAAAGCATTTTCAGGCCGAATGAGCAAATATGCTTGTTTCTGCCAAATGCAGCAAAATACTGAAAGGAAAGTGGGTTTGCCTTCATATTTGACCCAGAACAACTCAGTTCAGCATGGAAATATCATTGCAACAGCTTTTATTTAGCCAGAAATCAAGAGTGTAAGTTTTTATGCGCTTAAAAGCATTTTCAGGCCGAATGAGCAAATATGCTTGTTTCTGCCAAATGCAGCAAAATACTGAAAGGAAAGTGGGTTTGCCTTCATATTTGACCCAGAACAACTCAGTTCAGCATGGAAATATCATTGCAACAGCTTTTATTTAGCCAGAAATCAAGAGTGTAAGTTTTTATGCGCTTAAAAGCATTTTCAGGCCGAATGAGCAAATATGCTTGTTTCTGCCAAATGCAGCAAAATACTGAAAGGAAAGTGGGTTTGCCTTCATATTTGACCCATAACAACTCAGTTCAGCATGGAAATATCATTGCAACAGCTTTTATTTAGCCAGAAATCAAGAGTGTAAGTTTTTATGCGCTTAAAAGCATTTTCAGGCCGAATGAGCAAATATGCTTGTTTCTGCCAAATGCAGCAAAATACTGAAAGGAAAGTGGGTTTGCCTTCATATTTGACCCAGAACAACTCAGTTCAGCATGGAAATATCATTGCAACAGCTTTTATTTAGCCAGAAATCAAGAGTGTAAGTTTTTATGCGCTTAAAAGCATTTTCAGGCCGAATGAGCAAATATGCTTGTTTCTGCCAAATGCAGCAAAATACTGAAAGGAAAGTGGGTTTGCCTTCATATTTGACCCAGAACAACTCAGTTCAGCATGGAAATATCATTGCAACAGCTTTTATTTAGCCAGAAATCAAGAGTGTAAGTTTTTATGCGCTTAAAAGCATTTTCAGGCCGAATGAGCAAATATGCTTGTTTCTGCCAAATGCAGCAAAATACTGAAAGGAAAGTGGGTTTGCCTTCATATTTGACCCAGAACAACTCAGTTCAGCATGGAAATATCATTGCAACAGCTTTTATTTAGCCAGAAATCAAGACTGTAAGTTTTTATGCGCTTAAAAGCATTTTCAGGCCGAATGAGCAAATATGCTTGTTTCTGCCAAATGCAGCAAAATACTGAAAGGAAAGTGGGTTTGCCTTCATATTTGACCCAGAACAACTCAGTTCAGCATGGAAATATCATTGCAACACCTTTAATTTAGCCAGAAATCAAGAGTGTAAGTTTTTATGCGCTTAAAAGCATTTTCAGGCCGAATGAGCAAATATGCTTGTTTCTGCCAAATGCAGCAAAATACTGAAAGGAAAGTGGGTTTGCCTTCATATTTGACCCAGAACAACTCAGTTCAGCATGGAAATATCATTGCAACAGCTTTTATTTAGCCAGAAATCAAGAGTGTAAGTTTTTATGCGCTTAAAAGCATTTTCAGGCCGAATGAGCTGATTTCTGCCAAATGCAGCAAAATACTGAAAGGAAAGTGGGTTTGCCTTCATATTTGACCCAGAACAACTCAGCTCAGCATGGAAATATCATTGCAACAGCTTTTATTTAGCCAGAAATCAAGACTGTAAGTTTTTATGCGCTTAAAAGCATTTTCAGGCCGAATGAGCAAATATGCTTGTTTCTGCCAAATGCAGCAAAATACTGAAAGGAAAGTGGGTTTGCCTTCATATTTGACCCAGAACAACTCAGTTCAGCATGGAAATATCATTGCAACAGCTTTTATTTAGCCAGAAATCAAGAGTGTAAGTTTTTATGCGCTTAAAAGCATTTTCAGGCCGAATGAGCTGATTTCTGCCAAATGCAGCAAAATACTGAAAGGAAAGTGGGTTTGCCTTCATATTTGACCCATAACAACTCGGTTCAGCATGGAAATATCATTGCAACAGCTTTTATTTAGCCAGAAATCAAGAGTGTAAGTTTTTATGCGCTTAAAAGCATTTTCAGGCCGAATGAGCAAATATGCTTGTTTCTGCCAAATGCAGCAAAATACTGAAAGGAAAGTGGGTTTGCCTTCATATTTGACCCAGAACAACTCAGTTCAGCATGGAAATATCATTGCAACAGCTTTTATTTAGCCAGAAATCAAGAGTGTAAGTTTTTATGCGCTTAAAAGCATTTTCAGGCCGAATGAGCAAATATGCTTGTTTCTGCCAAATGCAGCAAAATACTGAAAGGAAAGTGGGTTTGCCTTCATATTTGACCCATAACAACTCGGTTCAGCATGGAAATATCATTGCAACAGCTTTTATTTAGCCAGAAATCAAGAGTGTAAGTTTTTATGCGCTTAAAAGCATTTTCAGGCCGAATGAGCAAATATGCTTGTCTCTGCCAAATGCAGCAAAATACTGAAAGGAAAGTGGGTTTGCCTTCATATTTGACCCAGAACAACTCAGTTCAGCATGGAAATATCATTGCAACAGCTTTTATTTAGCCAGAAATCAAGAGTGTAAGTTTTTATGCGCTTAAAAGCATTTTCAGGCCGAATGAGCAAATATGCTTGTTTCTGCCAAATGCAGCAAAATACTGAAAGGAAAGTGGGTTTGCCTTCATATTTGACCCAGAACAACTCAGTTCAGCATGGAAATATCATTGCAACAGCTTTTATTTAGCCAGAAATCAAGAGTGTAAGTTTTTATGCGCTTAAAAGCATTTTCAGGCCGAATGAGCAAATATGCTTGTTTCTGCCAAATGCAGCAAAATACTGAAAGGAAAGTGGGTTTGCCTTCATATTTGACCCAGAACAACTCAGTTCAGCATGGAAATATCATTGCAACAGCTTTTATTTAGCCAGAAATCAAGAGTGTAAGTTTTTATGCGCTTAAAAGCATTTTCAGGCCGAATGAGCAAATATGCTTGTTTCTGCCAAATGCAGCAAAATACTGAAAGGAAAGTGGGTTTGCCTTCATATTTGACCCAGAACAACTCAGTTCAGCATGGAAATATCATTGCAACAGCTTTTATTTAGCCAGAAATCAAGAGTGTAAGTTTTTATGCGCTTAAAAGCATTTTCAGGCCGAATGAGCAAATATGCTTGTTTCTGCCAAATGCAGCAAAATACTGAAAGGAAAGTGGGTTTGCCTTCATATTTGACCCATAACAACTCGGTTCAGCATGGAAATATCATTGCAACAGCTTTTATTTAGCCAGAAATCAAGACTGTAAGTTTTTATGCGCTTAAAAGCATTTTCAGGCCGAATGAGCAAATATGCTTGTTTCTGCCAAATGCAGCAAAATACTGAAAGGAAAGTGGGTTTGCCTTCATATTTGACCCAGAACAACTCAGTTCAGCATGGAAATATCATTGCAACAGCTTTTATTTAGCCAGAAATCAAGAGTGTAAGTTTTTATGCGCTTAAAAGCATTTTCAGGCCGAATGAGCAAATATGCTTGTTTCTGCCAAATGCAGCAAAATACTGAAAGGAAAGTGGGCTTGCCTTCATATTTGACCCAGAACAACTCAGTTCAGCATGGAAATATCATTGCAACAGCTTTTATTTAGCCAGAAATCAAGAGTGTAAGTTTTTATGCGCTTAAAAGCATTTTCAGGCCGAATGAGCAAATATGCTTGTTTCTGCCAAATGCAGCAAAATACTGAAAGGAAAGTGGGTTTGCCTTCATATTTGACCCAGAACAACTCAGTTCAGCATGGAAATATCATTGCAACAGCTTTTATTTAGCCAGAAATCAAGAGTGTAAGTTTTTATGCGCTTAAAAGCATTTTCAGGCCGAATGAGCAAATATGCTTGTTTCTGCCAAATGCAGCAAAATACTGAAAGGAAAGTGGGTTTGCCTTCATATTTGACCCAGAACAACTCAGTTCAGCATGGAAATATCATTGCAACAGCTTTTATTTAGCCAGAAATCAAGAGTGTAAGTTTTTATGCGCTTAAAAGCATTTTCAGGCCGAATGAGCAAATATGCTTGTTTCTGCCAAATGCAGCAAAATACTGAAAGGAAAGTGGGTTTGCCTTCATATTTGACCCAGAACAACTCAGTTCAGCATGGAAATATCATTGCAACAGCTTTTATTTAGCCAGAAATCAAGAGTGTAAGTTTTTATGCGCTTAAAAGCATTTTCAGGCCGAATGAGCAAATATGCTTGTTTCTGCCAAATGCAGCAAAATACTGAAAGGAAAGTGTGTTTGCCTTCATATTTGACCCAGAACAACTCAGTTCAGCATGGAAATATCATTGCAACAGCTTTTATTTAGCCAGAAATCAAGAGTGTAAGTTTTTATGCGCTTAAAAGCATTTTCAGGCCGAATGAGCAAATATGCTTGTTTCTGCCAAATGCAGCAAAATACTGAAAGGAAAGTGGGTTTGCCTTCATATTTGACCCAGAACAACTCAGTTCAGCATGGAAATATCATTGCAACAGCTTTTATTTAGCCAGAAATCAAGACTGTAAGTTTTTATGCGCTTAAAAGCATTTTCAGGCCGAATGAGCTGATTTCTGCCAAATGCAGCAAAATACTGAAAGGAAAGTGGGTTTGCCTTCATATTTGACCCAGAACAACTCAGTTCAGCATGGAAATATCATTGCAACAGCTTTTATTTAGCCAGAAATCAAGAGTGTAAGTTTTTATGCGCTTAAAAGCATTTTCAGGCCGAATGAGCAAATATGCTTGTTTCTGCCAAATGCAGCAAAATACTGAAAGGAAAGTGGGTTTGCCTTCATATTTGACCCAGAACAACTCGGTTCAGCATGGAAATATCATTGCAACAGCTTTTATTTAGCCAGAAATCAAGAGTGTAAGTTTTTATGCGCTTAAAAGCATTTTCAGGCCGAATGAGCAAATATGCTTGTTTCTGCCAAATGCAGCAAAATACTGAAAGGAAAGTGGGTTTGCCTTCATATTTGACCCAGAACAACTCAGTTCAGCATGGAAATATTATTGCAACAGCTTTTATTTAGCCAGAAATCAAGAGTGTAAGTTTTTATGCGCTTAAAAGCATTTTCAGGCCGAATGAGCAAATATGCTTGTTTCTGCCAAATGCAGCAAAATACTGAAAGGAAAGTGGGTTTGCCTTCATATTTGACCCATAACAACTCGGTTCAGCATGGAAATATCATTGCAACAGCTTTTATTTAGCCAGAAATCAAGAGTGTAAGTTTTTATGCGCTTAAAAGCATTTTCAGGCCGAATGAGCTGATTTCTGCCAAATGCAGCAAAATACTGAAAGGAAAGTGGGTTTGCCTTCATATTTGACCCAGAACAACTCAGTTCAGCATGGAAATATCATTGCAACAGCTTTTATTTAGCCAGAAATCAAGAGTGTAAGTTTTTATGCGCTTAAAAGCATTTTCAGGCCGAATGAGCTGATTTCTGCCAAATGCAGCAAAATACTGAAAGGAAAGTGGGTTTGCCTTCATATTTGACCCATAACAACTCGGTTCAGCATGGAAATATCATTGCAACAGCTTTTATTTAGCCAGAAATCAAGACTGTAAGTTTTTATGCGCTTAAAAGCATTTTCAGGCCGAATGAGCAAATATGCTTGTTTCTGCCAAATGCAGCAAAATACTGAAAGGAAAGTGGGTTTGCCTTCATATTTGACCCAGAACAACTCAGTTCAGCATGGAAATATCATTGCAACAGCTTTTATTTAGCCAGAAATCAAGAGTGTAAGTTTTTATGCGCTTAAAAGCATTTTCAGGCCGAATGAGCAAATATGCTTGTTTCTGCCAAATGCAGCAAAATACTGAAAGGAAAGTGGGTTTGCCTTCATATTTGACCCAGAACAACTCAGTTCAGCATGGAAATATCATTGCAACAGCTTTTATTTAGCCAGAAATCAAGAGTGTAAGTTTTTATGCGCTTAAAAGCATTTTCAGGCCGAATGAGCAAATATGCTTGTTTCTGCCAAATGCAGCAAAATACTGAAAGGAAAGTGGGTTTGCCTTCATATTTGAGCCAGAACAACTCAGTTCAGCATGGAAATATCATTGCAACAGCTTTTATTTAGCCAGAAATCAAGAGTGTAAGTTTTTATGCGCTTAAAAGCATTTTCAGGCCGAATGAGCTGATTTCTGCCAAATGCAGCAAAATACTGAAAGGAAAGTGGGTTTGCCTTCATATTTGACCCAGAACAACTCAGTTCAGCATGGAAATATCATTGCAACAGCTTTTATTTAGCCAGAAATCAAGAGTGTAAGTTTTTATGCGCTTAAAAGCATTTTCAGGCCGAATGAGCAAATATGCTTGTTTCTGCCAAATGCAGCAAAATACTGAAAGGAAAGTGGGTTTGCCTTCATATTTGACTCATAACAACTCGGTTCAGCATGGAAATATCATTGCAACAGCTTTTATTTAGCCAGAAATCAAGAGTGTAAGTTTTTATGCGCTTAAAAGCATTTTCAGGCCGAATGAGCAAATATGCTTGTTTCTGCCAAATGCAGCAAAATACTGAAAGGAAAGTGGGTTTGCCTTCATATTTGACCCAGAACAACTCAGTTCAGCATGGAAATATCATTGCAACAGCTTTTATTTAGCCAGAAATCAAGAGTGTAAGTTTTTATGCGCTTAAAAGCATTTTCAGGCCGAATGAGCTGATTTCTGCCAAATGCAGCAAAATACTGAAAGGAAAGTGGGTTTGCCTTCATATTTGACCCATAACAACTCGGTTCAGCATGGAAATATCATTGCAACAGCTTTTATTTAGCCAGAAATCAAGACTGTAAGTTTTTATGCGCTTAAAAGCATTTTCAGGCCGAATGAGCAAATATGCTTGTTTCTGCCAAATGCAGCAAAATACTGAAAGGAAAGTGTGTTTGCCTTCATATTTGACCCAGAACAACTCAGTTCAGCATGGAAATATCATTGCAACAGCTTTTATTTAGCCAGAAATCAAGAGTGTAAGTTTTTATGCGCTTAAAAGCATTTTCAGGCCGAATGAGCAAATATGCTTGTTTCTGCCAAATGCAGCAAAATACTGAAAGGAAAGTGGGTTTGCCTTCATATTTGACCCAGAACAACTCAGTTCAGCATGGAAATATCATTGCAACAGCTTTTATTTAGCCAGAAATCAAGAGTGTAAGTTTTTATGCGCTTAAAAGCATTTTCAGGCCGAATGAGCAAATATGCTTGTTTCTGCCAAATGCAGCAAAATACTGAAAGGAAAGTGGGTTTGCCTTCATATTTGACCCAGAACAACTCAGTTCAGCATGGAAATATCATTGCAACAGCTTTTATTTAGCCAGAAATCAAGAGTGTAAGTTTTTATGCGCTTAAAAGCATTTTCAGGCCGAATGAGCTGATTTCTGCCAAATGCAGCAAAATACTGAAAGGAAAGTGGGTTTGCCTTCATATTTGACCCAGAACAACTCAGTTCAGCATGGAAATATCATTGCAACAGCTTTTATTTAGCCAGAAATCAAGAGTGTAAGTTTTTATGCGCTTAAAAGCATTTTCAGGCCGAATGAGCAAATATGCTTGTTTCTGCCAAATGCAGCAAAATACTGAAAGGAAAGTGGGTTTGCCTTCATATTTGAGCCAGAACAACTCAGTTCAGCATGGAAATATCATTGCAACAGCTTTTATTTAGCCAGAAATCAAGAGTGTAAGTTTTTATGCGCTTAAAAGCATTTTCAGGCCGAATGAGCTGATTTCTGCCAAATGCAGCAAAATACTGAAAGGAAAGTGGGTTTGCCTTCATATTTGACCCAGAACAACTCAGTTCAGCATGGAAATATCATTGCAACAGCTTTTATTTAGCCAGAAATCAAGAGTGTAAGTTTTTATGCGCTTAAAAGCATTTTCAGGCCGAATGAGCAAATATGCTTGTTTCTGCCAAATGCAGCAAAATACTGAAAGGAAAGTGGGTTTGCCTTCATATTTGACCCATAACAACTCGGTTCAGCATGGAAATATCATTGCAACAGCTTTTATTTAGCCAGAAATCAAGAGTGTAAGTTTTTATGCGCTTAAAAGCATTTTCAGGCCGAATGAGCAAATATGCTTGTTTCTGCCAAATGCAGCAAAATACTGAAAGGAAAGTGGGTTTTCCTTCATATTTGACCCAGAACAACTCAGTTCAGCATGGAAATATCATTGCAACAGCTTTTATTTAGCCAGAAATCAAGAGTGTACGTTTTTATGCGCTTAAAAGCATTTTCAGGCCGAATGAGCTGATTTCTGCCAAATGCAGCAAAATACTGAAAGGAAAGTGGGTTTGCCTTCATATTTGACCCATAACAACTCGGTTCAGCATGGAAATATCATTGCAACAGCTTTTATTTAGCCAGAAATCAAGACTGTAAGTTTTTATGCGCTTAAAAGCATTTTCAGGCCGAATGAGCAAATATGCTTGTTTCTGCCAAATGCAGCAAAATACTGAAAGGAAAGTGGGTTTGCCTTCATATTTGACCCAGAACAACTCAGTTCAGCATGGAAATATCATTGCAACAGCTTTTATTTAGCCAGAAATCAAGAGTGTAAGTTTTTATGCGCTTAAAAGCATTTTCAGGCCGAATGAGCAAATATGCTTGTTTCTGCCAAATGCAGCAAAATACTGAAAGGAAAGTGGGTTTGCCTTCATATTTGAGCCAGAACAACTCAGTTCAGCATGGAAATATCATTGCAACAGCTTTTATTTAGCCAGAAATCAAGAGTGTAAGTTTTTATGCGCTTAAAAGCATTTTCAGGCCGAATGAGCTGATTTCTGCCAAATGCAGCAAAATACTGAAAGGAAAGTGGGTTTGCCTTCATATTTGACCCAGAACAACTCAGTTCAGCATGGAAATATCATTGCAACAGCTTTTATTTAGCCAGAAATCAAGAGTGTAAGTTTTTATGCGCTTAAAAGCATTTTCAGGCCGAATGAGCAAATATGCTTGTTTCTGCCAAATGCAGCAAAATACTGAAAGGAAAGTGGGTTTGCCTTCATATTTGACCCAAAACAACTCGGTTCAGCATGGAAATATCATTGCAACAGCTTTTATTTAGCCAGAAATCAAGAGTGTAAGTTTTTATGCGCTTAAAAGCATTTTCAGGCCGAATGAGCAAATATGCTTGTTTCTGCCAAATGCAGCAAAATACTGAAAGGAAAGTGGGTTTGCCTTCATATTTGACCCAGAACAACTCAGTTCAGCATGGAAATATCATTGCAACAGCTTTTATTTAGCCAGAAATCAAGAGTGTAAGTTTTTATGCGCTTAAAAGCATTTTCAGGCCGAATGAGCAAATATGCTTGTTTCTGCCAAATGCAGCAAAATACTGAAAGGAAAGTGGGTTTGCCTTCATATTTGACCCAGAACAACTCAGTTCAGCATGGAAATATCATTGCAACAGCTTTTATTTAGCCAGAAATCAAGACTGTAAGTTTTTATGCGCTTAAAAGCATTTTCAGGCCGAATGAGCTGATTTCTGCCAAATGCAGCAAAATACTGAAAGGAAAGTGGGTTTGCCTTCATATTTGAGCCAGAACAACTCAGTTCAGCATGGAAATATCATTGCAACAGCTTTTATTTAGCCAGAAATCAAGAGTGTAAGTTTTTATGCGCTTAAAAGCATTTTCAGGCCGAATGAGCAAATATGCTTGTTTCTGCCAAATGCAGCAAAATACTGAAAGGAAAGTGGGTTTGCCTTCATATTTGACCCAGAACAACTCAGTTCAGCATGGAAATATCATTGCAACAGCTTTTATTTAGCCAGAAATCAAGAGTGTAAGTTTTTATGCGCTTAAAAGCATTTTCAGGCCGAATGAGCAAATATGCTTGTTTCTGCCAAATGCAGCAAAATACTGAAAGGAAAGTGGGTTTGCCTTCATATTTGACCCATAACAACTCGGTTCAGCATGGAAATATCATTGCAACAGCTTTTATTTAGCCAGAAATCAAGAGTGTAAGTTTTTATGCGCTTAAAAGCATTTTCAGGCCGAATGAGCAAATATGCTTGTTTCTGCCAAATGCAGCAAAATACTGAAAGGAAAGTGGGTTTGCCTTCATATTTGACCCAGAACAACTCAGTTCAGCATGGAAATATCATTGCAACAGCTTTTATTTAGCCAGAAATCAAGAGTGTAAGTTTTTATGCGCTTAAAAGCATTTTCAGGCCGAATGAGCAAATATGCTTGTTTCTGCCAAATGCAGCAAAATACTGAAAGGAAAGTGGGTTTGCCTTCATATTTGACCCAGAACAACTCAGTTCAGCATGGAAATATCATTGCAACAGCTTTTATTTAGCCAGAAATCAAGAGTGTAAGTTTTTATGCGCTTAAAAGCATTTTCAGGCCGAATGAACAAATATGCTTGTTTCTGCCAAATGCAGCAAAATACTGAAAGGAAAGTGGGTTTGCCTTCATATTTGACCCAGAACAACTCAGTTCAGCATGGAAATATCATTGCAACAGCTTTTATTTAGCCAGAAATCAAGACTGTAAGTTTTTATGCGCTTAAAAGCATTTTCAGGCCGAATGAGCAAATATGCTTGTTTCTGCCAAATGCAGCAAAATACTGAAAGGAAAGTGGGTTTGCCTTCATATTTGACCCAGAACAACTCAGTTCAGCATGGAAATATCATTGCAACAGCTTTTATTTAGCCAGAAATCAAGAGTGTAAGTTTTTATGCGCTTAAAAGCATTTTCAGGCCGAATGAGCAAATATGCTTGTTTCTGCCAAATGCAGCAAAATACTGAAAGGAAAGTGGGTTTGCCTTCATATTTGAGCCAGAACAACTCAGTTCAGCATGGAAATATCATTGCAACAGCTTTTATTTAGCCAGAAATCAAGAGTGTAAGTTTTTATGCGCTTAAAAGCATTTTCAGGCCGAATGAGCTGATTTCTGCCAAATGCAGCAAAATACTGAAAGGAAAGTGGGTTTGCCTTCATATTTGACCCAGAACAACTCAGTTCAGCATGGAAATATCATTGCAACAGCTTTTATTTAGCCAGAAATCAAGAGTGTAAGTTTTTATGCGCTTAAAAGCATTTTCAGGCCGAATGAGCAAATATGCTTGTTTCTGCCAAATGCAGCAAAATACTGAAAGGAAAGTGGGTTTGCCTTCATATTTGACCCAAAACAACTCGGTTCAGCATGGAAATATCATTGCAACAGCTTTTATTTAGCCAGAAATCAAGAGTGTAAGTTTTTATGCGCTTAAAAGCATTTTCAGGCCGAATGAGCAAATATGCTTGTTTCTGCCAAATGCAGCAAAATACTGAAAGGAAAGTGGGTTTGCCTTCATATTTGACCCAGAACAACTCAGTTCAGCATGGAAATATCATTGCAACAGCTTTTATTTAGCCAGAAATCAAGAGTGTAAGTTTTTATGCGCTTAAAAGCATTTTCAGGCCGAATGAGCAAATATGCTTGTTTCTGCCAAATGCAGCAAAATACTGAAAGGAAAGTGGGTTTGCCTTCATATTTGACCCAGAACAACTCAGTTCAGCATGGAAATATCATTGCAACAGCTTTTATTTAGCCAGAAATCAAGACTGTAAGTTTTTATGCGCTTAAAAGCATTTTCAGGCCGAATGAGCTGATTTCTGCCAAATGCAGCAAAATACTGAAAGGAAAGTGGGTTTGCCTTCATATTTGACCCAGAACAACTCAGTTCAGCATGGAAATATCATTGCAACAGCTTTTATTTAGCCAGAAATCAAGAGTGTAAGTTTTTATGCGCTTAAAAGCATTTTCAGGCCGAATGAGCAAATATGCTTGTTTCTGCCAAATGCAGCAAAATACTGAAAGGAAAGTGGGTTTGCCTTCATATTTGACCCAGAACAACTCAGTTCAGCATGGAAATATCATTGCAACAGCTTTTATTTAGCCAGAAATCAAGAGTGTAAGTTTTTATGCGCTTAAAAGCATTTTCAGGCCGAATGAGCAAATATGCTTGTTTCTGCCAAATGCAGCAAAATACTGAAAGGAAAGTGGGTTTGCCTTCATATTTGAGCCAGAACAACTCAGTTCAGCATGGAAATATCATTGCAACAGCTTTTATTTAGCCAGAAATCAAGAGTGTAAGTTTTTATGCGCTTAAAAGCATTTTCAGGCCGAATGAGCTGATTTCTGCCAAATGCAGCAAAATACTGAAAGGAAAGTGGGTTTGCCTTCATATTTGACCCAGAACAACTCAGTTCAGCATGGAAATATCATTGCAACAGCTTTTATTTAGCCAGAAATCAAGAGTGTAAGTTTTTATGCGCTTAAAAGCATTTTCAGGCCGAATGAGCAAATATGCTTGTTTCTGCCAAATGCAGCAAAATACTGAAAGGAAAGTGGGTTTGCCTTCATATTTGACCCATAACAACTCGGTTCAGCATGGAAATATCATTGCAACAGCTTTTATTTAGCCAGAAATCAAGAGTGTAAGTTTTTATGCGCTTAAAAGCATTTTCAGGCCGAATGAGCAAATATGCTTGTTTCTGCCAAATGCAGCAAAATACTGAAAGGAAAGTGGGTTTGCCTTCATATTTGACCCAGAACAACTCAGTTCAGCATGGAAATATCATTGCAACAGCTTTTATTTAGCCAGAAATCAAGAGTGTAAGTTTTTATGCGCTTAAAAGCATTTTCAGGCCGAATGAGCAAATATGCTTGTTTCTGCCAAATGCAGCAAAATACTGAAAGGAAAGTGGGTTTGCCTTCATATTTGACCCAGAACAACTCAGTTCAGCATGGAAATATCATTGCAACAGCTTTTATTTAGCCAGAAATCAAGAGTGTAAGTTTTTATGCGCTTAAAAGCATTTTCAGGCCGAATGAGCAAATATGCTTATTTCTGCCAAATGCAGCAAAATACTGAAAGGAAAGTGGGTTTGCCTTCATATTTGACCCAGAACAACTCAGTTCAGCATGGAAATATCATTGCAACAGCTTTTATTTAGCCAGAAATCAAGAGTGTAAGTTTTTATGCGCTTAAAAGCATTTTCAGGCCGAATGAGCAAATATGCTTGTTTCTGCCAAATGCAGCAAAATACTGAAAGGAAAGTGGGTTTGCCTTCATATTTGACCCAGAACAACTCAGTTCAGCATGGAAATATCATTGCAACAGCTTTTATTTAGCCAGAAATCAAGAGTGTAAGTTTTTATGCGCTTAAAAGCATTTTCAGGCCGAATGAGCAAATATGCTTGTTTCTGCCAAATGCAGCAAAATACTGAAAGGAAAGTGGGTTTGCCTTCATATTTGACCCAGAACAACTCAGTTCAGCATGGAAATGTCATTGCAACAGCTTTTATTTAGCCAGAAATCAAGAGTGTAAGTTTTTATGCGCTTAAAAGCATTTTCAGGCCGAATGAGCAAATATGCTCTTTCTGCCAAATGCAGCAAAATACTGAAAGGAAAGTTGGTTTGCCTTCATATTTGACCCAGAACAACTCAGTTCAGCATGGAAATATCATTGCAACAGCTTTTATTTAGCCAGAAATCAAGAGTGTAAGTTTTTATGCGCTTAAAAGCATTTTCAGGCCGAATGAACAAATATGCTTGTTTCTGCCAAATGCAGCAAAATACTGAAAGGAAAGTGGGTTTGCCTTCATATTTGACCCAGAACAACTCAGTTCAGCATGGAAATATCATTGCAACAGCTTTTATTTAGCCAGAAATCAAGACTGTAAGTTTTTATGCGCTTAAAAGCATTTTCAGGCCGAATGAGCAAATATGCTTGTTTCTGCTAAATGCAGCAAAATACTGAAAGGAAAGTGGGTTTGCCTTCATATTTGACCCAGAACAACTCAGTTCAGCATGGAAATATCATTGCAACAGCTTTTATTTAGCCAGAAATCAAGAGTGTAAGTTTTTATGCGCTTAAAAGCATTTTCAGGCCGAATGAGCAAATATGCTTGTTTCTGCCAAATGCAGCAAAATACTGAAAGGAAAGTGGGTTTGCCTTCATATTTGACCCAGAACAACTCAGTTCAGCATGGAAATATCATTGCAACAGCTTTTATTTAGCCAGAAATCAAGAGTGTAAGTTTTTATGCGCTTAAAAGCATTTTCAGGCCGAATGAGCTGATTTCTGCCAAATGCAGCAAAATACTGAAAGGAAAGTGGGTTTGCCTTCATATTTGACCCAGAACAACTCAGTTCAGCATGGAAATATCATTGCAACAGCTTTTATTTAGCCAGAAATCAAGAGTGTAAGTTTTTATGCGCTTAAAAGCATTTTCAGGCCGAATGAGCAAATATGCTTGTTTCTGCCAAATGCAGCAAAATACTGAAAGGAAAGTGGGTTTGCCTTCATATTTGACCCAGAACAACTCGGTTCAGCATGGAAATATCATTGCAACAGCTTTTATTTAGCCAGAAATCAAGAGTGTAAGTTTTTATGCGCTTAAAAGCATTTTCAGGCCGAATGAGCAAATATGCTTGTTTCTGCCAAATGCAGCAAAATACTGAAAGGAAAGTGTGTTTGCCTTCATATTTGACCCAGAACAACTCAGTTCAGCATGGAAATATCATTGCAACAGCTTTTATTTAGCCAGAAATCAAGAGTGTAAGTTTTTATGCGCTTAAAAGCATTTTCAGGCCGAATGAGCAAATATGCTTGTTTCTGCCAAATGCAGCAAAATACTGAAAGGAAAGTGGGTTTGCCTTCATATTTGAGCCAGAACAACTCAGTTCAGCATGGAAATATCATTGCAACAGCTTTTATTTAGCCAGAAATCAAGAGTGTAAGTTTTTATGCGCTTAAAAGCATTTTCAGGCCGAATGAGCTGATTTCTGCCAAATGCAGCAAAATACTGAAAGGAAAGTGGGTTTGCCTTCATATTTGACCCAGAACAACTCAGTTCAGCATGGAAATATCATTGCAACAGCTTTTATTTAGCCAGAAATCAAGAGTGTAAGTTTTTATGCGCTTAAAAGCATTTTCAGGCCGAATGAGCTGATTTCTGCCAAATGCAGCAAAATACTGAAAGGAAAGTGGGTTTGCCTTCATATTTGACCCAGAACAACTCAGTTCAGCATGGAAATATCATTGCAACAGCTTTTATTTAGCCAGAAATCAAGAGTGTAAGTTTTTATGCGCTTAAAAGCATTTTCAGGCCGAATGAGCAAATATGCTTGTTTCTGCCAAATGCAGCAAAATACTGAAAGGAAAGTGGGTTTGCCTTCATATTTGACCCAGAACAACTCGGTTCAGCATGGAAATATCATTGCAACAGCTTTTATTTAGCCAGAAATCAAGAGTGTAAGTTTTTATGCGCTTAAAAGCATTTTCAGGCCGAATGAGCAAATATGCTTGTTTCTGCCAAATGCAGCAAAATACTGAAAGGAAAGTGGGTTTGCCTTCATATTTGACCCAGAACAACTCAGTTCAGCATGGAAATATCATTGCAACAGCTTTTATTTAGCCAGAAATCAAGAGTGTAAGTTTTTATGCGCTTAAAAGCATTTTCAGGCCGAATGAACAAATATGCTTGTTTCTGCCAAATGCAGCAAAATACTGAAAGGAAAGTGTGTTTGCCTTCATATTTGACCCAGAACAACTCAGTTCAGCATGGAAATATCATTGCAACAGCTTTTATTTAGCCAGAAATCAAGAGTGTAAGTTTTTATGCGCTTAAAAGCATTTTCAGGCCGAATGAGCAAATATGCTTGTTTCTGCCAAATGCAGCAAAATACTGAAAGGAAAGTGGGTTTGCCTTCATATTTGACCCAGAACAACTCAGTTCAGCATGGAAATATCATTGCAACAGCTTTTATTTAGCCAGAAATCAAGACTGTAAGTTTTTATGCGCTTAAAAGCATTTTCAGGCCGAATGAGCTGATTTCTGCCAAATGCAGCAAAATACTGAAAGGAAAGTGGGTTTGCCTTCATATTTGACCCAGAACAACTCAGTTCAGCATGGAAATATCATTGCAACAGCTTTTATTTAGCCAGAAATCAAGAGTGTAAGTTTTTATGCGCTTAAAAGCATTTTCAGGCCGAATGAGCAAATATGCTTGTTTCTGCCAAATGCAGCAAAATACTGAAAGGAAAGTGGGTTTGCCTTCATATTTGACCCAGAACAACTCGGTTCAGCATGGAAATATCATTGCAACAGCTTTTATTTAGCCAGAAATCAAGAGTGTAAGTTTTTATGCGCTTAAAAGCATTTTCAGGCCGAATGAGCAAATATGCTTGTTTCTGCCAAATGCAGCAAAATACTGAAAGGAAAGTGGGTTTGCCTTCATATTTGACCCATAACAACTCGGTTCAGCATGGAAATATCATTGCAACAGCTTTTATTTAGCCAGAAATCAAGAGTGTAAGTTTTTATGCGCTTAAAAGCATTTTCAGGCCGAATGAGCAAATATGCTTGTTTCTGCCAAATGCAGCAAAATACTGAAAGGAAAGTGGGTTTGCCTTCATATTTGACCCAGAACAACTCAGTTCAGCATGGAAATATCATTGCAACAGCTTTTATTTAGCCAGAAATCAAGAGTGTAAGTTTTTATGCGCTTAAAAGCATTTTCAGGCCGAATGAGCTGATTTCTGCCAAATGCAGCAAAATACTGAAAGGAAAGTGGGTTTGCCTTCATATTTGACCCATAACAACTCGGTTCAGCATGGAAATATCATTGCAACAGCTTTTATTTAGCCAGAAATCAAGACTGTAAGTTTTTATGCGCTTAAAAGCATTTTCAGGCCGAATGAGCAAATATGCTTGTTTCTGCCAAATGCAGCAAAATACTGAAAGGAAAGTGTGTTTGCCTTCATATTTGACCCAGAACAACTCAGTTCAGCATGGAAATATCATTGCAACAGCTTTTATTTAGCCAGAAATCAAGAGTGTAAGTTTTTATGCGCTTAAAAGCATTTTCAGGCCGAATGAGCAAATATGCTTGTTTCTGCCAAATGCAGCAAAATACTGAAAGGAAAGTGGGTTTGCCTTCATATTTGACCCAGAACAACTCAGTTCAGCATGGAAATATCATTGCAACAGCTTTTATTTAGCCAGAAATCAAGAGTGTAAGTTTTTATGCGCTTAAAAGCATTTTCAGGCCGAATGAGCAAATATGCTTGTTTCTGCCAAATGCAGCAAAATACTGAAAGGAAAGTGGGTTTGCCTTCATATTTGAGCCAGAACAACTCAGTTCAGCATGGAAATATCATTGCAACAGCTTTTATTTAGCCAGAAATCAAGAGTGTAAGTTTTTATGCGCTTAAAAGCATTTTCAGGCCGAATGAGCTGATTTCTGCCAAATGCAGCAAAATACTGAAAGGAAAGTGGGTTTGCCTTCATATTTGACCCAGAACAACTCAGTTCAGCATGGAAATATCATTGCAACAGCTTTTATTTAGCCAGAAATCAAGAGTGTAAGTTTTTATGCGCTTAAAAGCATTTTCAGGCCGAATGAGCAAATATGCTTGTTTCTGCCAAATGCAGCAAAATACTGAAAGGAAAGTGGGTTTGCCTTCATATTTGACCCAGAACAACTCAGTTCAGCATGGAAATATCATTGCAACAGCTTTTATTTAGCCAGAAATCAAGAGTGTAAGTTTTTATGCGCTTAAAAGCATTTTCAGGCCGAATGAGCAAATATGCTTGTTTCTGCCAAATGCAGCAAAATACTGAAAGGAAAGTGGGTTTGCCTTCATATTTGAGCCAGAACAACTCAGTTCAGCATGGAAATATCATTGCAACAGCTTTTATTTAGCCAGAAATCAAGAGTGTAAGTTTTTATGCGCTTAAAAGCATTTTCAGGCCGAATGAGCTGATTTCTGCCAAATGCAGCAAAATACTGAAAGGAAAGTGGGTTTGCCTTCATATTTGACCCAGAACAACTCAGTTCAGCATGGAAATATCATTGCAACAGCTTTTATTTAGCCAGAAATCAAGAGTGTAAGTTTTTATGCGCTTAAAAGCATTTTCAGGCCGAATGAGCTGATTTCTGCCAAATGCAGCAAAATACTGAAAGGAAAGTGGGTTTGCCTTCATATTTGACCCAGAACAACTCAGTTCAGCATGGAAATATCATTGCAACAGCTTTTATTTAGCCAGAAATCAAGAGTGTAAGTTTTTATGCGCTTAAAAGCATTTTCAGGCCGAATGAGCAAATATGCTTGTTTCTGCCAAATGCAGCAAAATACTGAAAGGAAAGTGGGTTTGCCTTCATATTTGACCCAGAACAACTCGGTTCAGCATGGAAATATCATTGCAACAGCTTTTATTTAGCCAGAAATCAAGAGTGTAAGTTTTTATGCGCTTAAAAGCATTTTCAGGCCGAATGAGCTGATTTCTGCCAAATGCAGCAAAATACTGAAAGGAAAGTGGGTTTGCCTTCATATTTGAGCCAGAACAAATCAGTTCAGCATGGAAATATCATTGCAACAGCTTTTATTTAGACAGAAGTCAAGAGTGTAAGTTTTTATGCGCTTAAAAGCATTTTCAGGCCGAATGAGCTGATTTCTGCCAAAGGCAGCAAAATACTGAAAGGAAAGTGGGTTTGCCTTCATATTTGAGCCAGAACAAATCAGTTCAGCATGGAAATATCATTGCAACAGGTTTTATTTAGCCAGAAATCAAGAGTGTAAGTTTTTATGCGCTTAAAAGCATTTTCAGGCCGAATGAGCAAATATGCTTGTTTCTGCCAAATTCAGCAAAATACTGAAAGGAAAGTGGGTTTGCCTTCATATTTGACCCAGAACAACTCAGTTCAGCATGGAAATATCATTGCAACAGCTTTTATTTAGCCAGAAATCAAGAGTGTAAGTTTTTATGCGCTTAAAATCATTTTCAGGCCGAATGAGCAAATATGCTTGTTTCTGCCAAATGCAGCAAAATACTGAAAGGAAAGTGGGTTTGCCTTCATATTTGAGCCAGAACAACTCAGTTCAGCATGGAAATATCATTGCAACAGCTTTTATTTAGCCAGAAATCAAGAGTGTAAGTTTTTATGCGCTTAAAATCATTTTCAGGCCGAATGAGCTGATTTCTGCCAAAGGCAGCAAAATACTGAAAGGAAAGTGGGTTTGCCTTCATATTTGACACAGAAAAACTCAGTTCAGCATGGAAATATCATTGTAACGGCTTTTGTTTAGCCAGGAATCACGAGTGTAAGTTTTTATGCGCTTAAAAGCATTTTCAGGCCGAATGAGCAAATATGCTTGTTTCTGCCAAATGCAGCAAAATACTGAAAGGAAAGTGGGTTTGCCTTCATATTTGAGCCAGAACAAATCAGTTCAGCATGGAAATATCATTGCAACAGCTTTTATTTAGACAGAAATCACGAGTGTAAGTTTTTATGCGCTTAAAAGCATTTTCAGGCCGAATGAGCAAATATGCTTGTTTCTGCCAAATGCAGCAAAATACTGAAAGGAAAGTGGGTTTGCCTTCATATTTGAGCCAGAACAAATCAGTTCAGCATGGAAATATCATTGCAACAGCTTTTATTTAGACAGAAGTCAAGAGTGTAAGTTTTTATGCGCTTAAAAGCATTTTCAGGCCGAATGAGCTGATTTCTGCCAAAGGCAGCAAAATACTGAAAGGAAAGTGGGTTTGCCTTCATATTTGAGCCAGAACAAATCAGTTCAGCATGGAAATATCATTGCAACAGCTTTTATTTAGACAGAAATCACGAGTGTAAGTTTTTATGCGCTTAAAAGCATTTTCAGGCCGAATGAGCAAATATGCTTGTTTCTGCCAAATGCAGCAAAATACTGAAAGGAAAGTGGGTTTGCCTTCATATTTGAGCCAGAACAAATCAGTTCAGCATGGAAATATCATTGCAACAGCTTTTATTTAGACAGAAGTCAAGAGTGTAAGTTTTTATGCGCTTAAAAGCATTTTCAGGCCGAATGAGCTGATTTCTGCCAAAGGCAGCAAAATACTGAAAGGAAAGTGGGTTTGCCTTCATATTTGAGCCAGAACAAATCAGTTCAGCATGGAAATATCATTGCAACAGGTTTTATTTAGCCAGAAATCAAGAGTGTAAGTTTTTATGCGCTTAAAAGCATTTTCAGGCCGAATGAGCAAATATGCTTGTTTCTGCCAAATTCAGCAAAATACTGAAAGGAAAGTGGGTTTGCCTTCATATTTGACCCAGAACAACTCAGTTCAGCATGGAAATATCATTGCAACAGCTTTTATTTAGCCAGAAATCAAGAGTGTAAGTTTTTATGCGCTTAAAATCATTTTCAGGCCGAATGAGCTGATTTCTGCCAAAGGCAGCAAAATACTGAAAGGAAAGTGGGTTTGCCTTCATATTTGACACAGAAAAACTCAGTTCAGCATGGAAATATCATTGTAACGGCTTTTGTTTAGCCAGGAATCACGAGTGTAAGTTTTTATGCGCTTAAAAGCATTTTCAGGCCGAATGAGCAAATATGCTTGTTTCTGCCAAATGCAGCAAAATACTGAAAGGAAAGTGGGTTTGACTTCATATTTGAGCCAGAACAAATCAGTTCAGCATGGAAATATCATTGCAACAGCTTTTATTTAGACAGAAATCACGAGTGTAAGTTTTTATGCGCTTAAAAGCATTTTCAGGCCGAATGAGCAAATATGCTTGTTTCTGCCAAATGCAGCAAAATACTGAAAGGAAAGTGGGTTTGCCTTCATATTTGAGCCAGAACAAATCAGTTCAGCATGGAAATATCATTGCAACAGCTTTTATTTAGACAGAAGTCAAGAGTGTAAGTTTTTATGCGCTTAAAAGCATTTTCAGGCCGAATGAGCTGATTTCTGCCAAATTCAGCAAAATACTGAAATGAAAGTGGGTTTGCCTTCATATTTGACCCAGAACAACTCAGTTCAGCATGGAAATATCATTGCAACAGCTTTTATTTAGCCAGGAATCACGAGTGTAAGTTTTTATGCGCTTAAAAGCATTTTCAGGCCGAATGAGCAAATATGCTTGTTTCTGCCAAATGCAGCAAAATACTGAAAGGAAAGTGTGTTTGCCTTCATATTTGACCCAGAACAACTCAGTTCAGCATGGAAATATCATTGCAACAGCTTTTATTTAGCCAGAAATCAAGAGTGTAAGTTTTTATGCGCTTAAAAGCATTTTCAGGCCGAATGAGCAAATATGCTTGTTTCTGCCAATTGCAGCAAAATACTGAAAGGAAAGTGGGTTTGCCTTCATATTTGAGCCAGAACAACTCAGTTCAGCATGGAAATATCATTGCAACAGCTTTTATTTAGCCAGAAATCAAGAGTGTAAGTTTTTATGCGCTTAAAAGCATTTTCAGGCCGAATGAGCTGATTTCTGCCAAATGCAGCAAAATACTGAAAGGAAAGTGGGTTTGCCTTCATATTTGACCCAGAACAACTCAGTTCAGCATGGAAATATCATTGCAACAGCTTTTATTTAGCCAGAAATCAAGAGTGTAAGTTTTTATGCGCTTAAAAGCATTTTCAGGCCGAATGAGCAAATATGCTTGTTTCTGCCAAATGCAGCAAAATACTGAAAGGAAAGTGGGTTTGCCTTCATATTTGACCCAGAACAACTCGGTTCAGCATGGAAATATCATTGCAACAGCTTTTATTTAGCCAGAAATCAAGAGTGTAAGTTTTTATGCGCTTAAAAGCATTTTCAGGCCGAATGAGCAAATATGCTTGTTTCTGCCAAATGCAGCAAAATACTGAAAGGAAAGTGGGTTTGCCTTCATATTTGAC
The DNA here is from genome assembly GCF_033026475.1 of Channa argus. NCBI lineage: Eukaryota > Metazoa > Chordata > Actinopteri > Anabantiformes > Channidae > Channa > Channa argus. The sequence continues at coordinate 235,788 of NW_027125222.1, forward strand.
CCAGAACAACTCAGTTCAGCATGGAAATATCATTGCAACAGCTTTTATTTAGCCAGAAATCAAGAGTGTAAGTTTTTATGCGCTTAAAAGCATTTTCAGGCCGAATGAACAAATATGCTTGTTTCTGCCAAATGCAGCAAAATACTGAAAGGAAAGTGTGTTTGCCTTCATATTTGACCCAGAACAACTCAGTTCAGCATGGAAATATCATTGCAACAGCTTTTATTTAGCCAGAAATCAAGAGTGTAAGTTTTTATGCGCTTAAAAGCATTTTCAGGCCGAATGAGCAAATATGCTTGTTTCTGCCAAATGCAGCAAAATACTGAAAGGAAAGTGGGTTTGCCTTCATATTTGACCCAGAACAACTCAGTTCAGCATGGAAATATCATTGCAACAGCTTTTATTTAGCCAGAAATCAAGACTGTAAGTTTTTATGCGCTTAAAAGCATTTTCAGGCCGAATGAGCTGATTTCTGCCAAATGCAGCAAAATACTGAAAGGAAAGTGGGTTTGCCTTCATATTTGACCCAGAACAACTCAGTTCAGCATGGAAATATCATTGCAACAGCTTTTATTTAGCCAGAAATCAAGAGTGTAAGTTTTTATGCGCTTAAAAGCATTTTCAGGCCGAATGAGCAAATATGCTTGTTTCTGCCAAATGCAGCAAAATACTGAAAGGAAAGTGGGTTTGCCTTCATATTTGACCCAGAACAACTCGGTTCAGCATGGAAATATCATTGCAACAGCTTTTATTTAGCCAGAAATCAAGAGTGTAAGTTTTTATGCGCTTAAAAGCATTTTCAGGCCGAATGAGCAAATATGCTTGTTTCTGCCAAATGCAGCAAAATACTGAAAGGAAAGTGGGTTTGCCTTCATATTTGACCCATAACAACTCGGTTCAGCATGGAAATATCATTGCAACAGCTTTTATTTAGCCAGAAATCAAGAGTGTAAGTTTTTATGCGCTTAAAAGCATTTTCAGGCCGAATGAGCAAATATGCTTGTTTCTGCCAAATGCAGCAAAATACTGAAAGGAAAGTGGGTTTGCCTTCATATTTGACCCAGAACAACTCAGTTCAGCATGGAAATATCATTGCAACAGCTTTTATTTAGCCAGAAATCAAGAGTGTAAGTTTTTATGCGCTTAAAAGCATTTTCAGGCCGAATGAGCTGATTTCTGCCAAATGCAGCAAAATACTGAAAGGAAAGTGGGTTTGCCTTCATATTTGACCCATAACAACTCGGTTCAGCATGGAAATATCATTGCAACAGCTTTTATTTAGCCAGAAATCAAGACTGTAAGTTTTTATGCGCTTAAAAGCATTTTCAGGCCGAATGAGCAAATATGCTTGTTTCTGCCAAATGCAGCAAAATACTGAAAGGAAAGTGTGTTTGCCTTCATATTTGACCCAGAACAACTCAGTTCAGCATGGAAATATCATTGCAACAGCTTTTATTTAGCCAGAAATCAAGAGTGTAAGTTTTTATGCGCTTAAAAGCATTTTCAGGCCGAATGAGCAAATATGCTTGTTTCTGCCAAATGCAGCAAAATACTGAAAGGAAAGTGGGTTTGCCTTCATATTTGACCCAGAACAACTCAGTTCAGCATGGAAATATCATTGCAACAGCTTTTATTTAGCCAGAAATCAAGAGTGTAAGTTTTTATGCGCTTAAAAGCATTTTCAGGCCGAATGAGCAAATATGCTTGTTTCTGCCAAATGCAGCAAAATACTGAAAGGAAAGTGGGTTTGCCTTCATATTTGAGCCAGAACAACTCAGTTCAGCATGGAAATATCATTGCAACAGCTTTTATTTAGCCAGAAATCAAGAGTGTAAGTTTTTATGCGCTTAAAAGCATTTTCAGGCCGAATGAGCTGATTTCTGCCAAATGCAGCAAAATACTGAAAGGAAAGTGGGTTTGCCTTCATATTTGACCCAGAACAACTCAGTTCAGCATGGAAATATCATTGCAACAGCTTTTATTTAGCCAGAAATCAAGAGTGTAAGTTTTTATGCGCTTAAAAGCATTTTCAGGCCGAATGAGCAAATATGCTTGTTTCTGCCAAATGCAGCAAAATACTGAAAGGAAAGTGGGTTTGCCTTCATATTTGACCCAGAACAACTCAGTTCAGCATGGAAATATCATTGCAACAGCTTTTATTTAGCCAGAAATCAAGAGTGTAAGTTTTTATGCGCTTAAAAGCATTTTCAGGCCGAATGAGCAAATATGCTTGTTTCTGCCAAATGCAGCAAAATACTGAAAGGAAAGTGGGTTTGCCTTCATATTTGAGCCAGAACAACTCAGTTCAGCATGGAAATATCATTGCAACAGCTTTTATTTAGCCAGAAATCAAGAGTGTAAGTTTTTATGCGCTTAAAAGCATTTTCAGGCCGAATGAGCTGATTTCTGCCAAATGCAGCAAAATACTGAAAGGAAAGTGGGTTTGCCTTCATATTTGACCCAGAACAACTCAGTTCAGCATGGAAATATCATTGCAACAGCTTTTATTTAGCCAGAAATCAAGAGTGTAAGTTTTTATGCGCTTAAAAGCATTTTCAGGCCGAATGAGCTGATTTCTGCCAAATGCAGCAAAATACTGAAAGGAAAGTGGGTTTGCCTTCATATTTGACCCAGAACAACTCAGTTCAGCATGGAAATATCATTGCAACAGCTTTTATTTAGCCAGAAATCAAGAGTGTAAGTTTTTATGCGCTTAAAAGCATTTTCAGGCCGAATGAGCAAATATGCTTGTTTCTGCCAAATGCAGCAAAATACTGAAAGGAAAGTGGGTTTGCCTTCATATTTGACCCAGAACAACTCGGTTCAGCATGGAAATATCATTGCAACAGCTTTTATTTAGCCAGAAATCAAGAGTGTAAGTTTTTATGCGCTTAAAAGCATTTTCAGGCCGAATGAGCTGATTTCTGCCAAATGCAGCAAAATACTGAAAGGAAAGTGGGTTTGCCTTCATATTTGAGCCAGAACAAATCAGTTCAGCATGGAAATATCATTGCAACAGCTTTTATTTAGACAGAAGTCAAGAGTGTAAGTTTTTATGCGCTTAAAAGCATTTTCAGGCCGAATGAGCTGATTTCTGCCAAAGGCAGCAAAATACTGAAAGGAAAGTGGGTTTGCCTTCATATTTGAGCCAGAACAAATCAGTTCAGCATGGAAATATCATTGCAACAGGTTTTATTTAGCCAGAAATCAAGAGTGTAAGTTTTTATGCGCTTAAAAGCATTTTCAGGCCGAATGAGCAAATATGCTTGTTTCTGCCAAATTCAGCAAAATACTGAAAGGAAAGTGGGTTTGCCTTCATATTTGACCCAGAACAACTCAGTTCAGCATGGAAATATCATTGCAACAGCTTTTATTTAGCCAGAAATCAAGAGTGTAAGTTTTTATGCGCTTAAAATCATTTTCAGGCCGAATGAGCAAATATGCTTGTTTCTGCCAAATGCAGCAAAATACTGAAAGGAAAGTGGGTTTGCCTTCATATTTGAGCCAGAACAACTCAGTTCAGCATGGAAATATCATTGCAACAGCTTTTATTTAGCCAGAAATCAAGAGTGTAAGTTTTTATGCGCTTAAAATCATTTTCAGGCCGAATGAGCTGATTTCTGCCAAAGGCAGCAAAATACTGAAAGGAAAGTGGGTTTGCCTTCATATTTGACACAGAAAAACTCAGTTCAGCATGGAAATATCATTGTAACGGCTTTTGTTTAGCCAGGAATCACGAGTGTAAGTTTTTATGCGCTTAAAAGCATTTTCAGGCCGAATGAGCAAATATGCTTGTTTCTGCCAAATGCAGCAAAATACTGAAAGGAAAGTGGGTTTGCCTTCATATTTGAGCCAGAACAAATCAGTTCAGCATGGAAATATCATTGCAACAGCTTTTATTTAGACAGAAATCACGAGTGTAAGTTTTTATGCGCTTAAAAGCATTTTCAGGCCGAATGAGCAAATATGCTTGTTTCTGCCAAATGCAGCAAAATACTGAAAGGAAAGTGGGTTTGCCTTCATATTTGAGCCAGAACAAATCAGTTCAGCATGGAAATATCATTGCAACAGCTTTTATTTAGACAGAAGTCAAGAGTGTAAGTTTTTATGCGCTTAAAAGCATTTTCAGGCCGAATGAGCTGATTTCTGCCAAAGGCAGCAAAATACTGAAAGGAAAGTGGGTTTGCCTTCATATTTGAGCCAGAACAAATCAGTTCAGCATGGAAATATCATTGCAACAGCTTTTATTTAGACAGAAATCACGAGTGTAAGTTTTTATGCGCTTAAAAGCATTTTCAGGCCGAATGAGCAAATATGCTTGTTTCTGCCAAATGCAGCAAAATACTGAAAGGAAAGTGGGTTTGCCTTCATATTTGAGCCAGAACAAATCAGTTCAGCATGGAAATATCATTGCAACAGCTTTTATTTAGACAGAAGTCAAGAGTGTAAGTTTTTATGCGCTTAAAAGCATTTTCAGGCCGAATGAGCTGATTTCTGCCAAAGGCAGCAAAATACTGAAAGGAAAGTGGGTTTGCCTTCATATTTGAGCCAGAACAAATCAGTTCAGCATGGAAATATCATTGCAACAGGTTTTATTTAGCCAGAAATCAAGAGTGTAAGTTTTTATGCGCTTAAAAGCATTTTCAGGCCGAATGAGCAAATATGCTTGTTTCTGCCAAATTCAGCAAAATACTGAAAGGAAAGTGGGTTTGCCTTCATATTTGACCCAGAACAACTCAGTTCAGCATGGAAATATCATTGCAACAGCTTTTATTTAGCCAGAAATCAAGAGTGTAAGTTTTTATGCGCTTAAAATCATTTTCAGGCCGAATGAGCTGATTTCTGCCAAAGGCAGCAAAATACTGAAAGGAAAGTGGGTTTGCCTTCATATTTGACACAGAAAAACTCAGTTCAGCATGGAAATATCATTGTAACGGCTTTTGTTTAGCCAGGAATCACGAGTGTAAGTTTTTATGCGCTTAAAAGCATTTTCAGGCCGAATGAGCAAATATGCTTGTTTCTGCCAAATGCAGCAAAATACTGAAAGGAAAGTGGGTTTGACTTCATATTTGAGCCAGAACAAATCAGTTCAGCATGGAAATATCATTGCAACAGCTTTTATTTAGACAGAAATCACGAGTGTAAGTTTTTATGCGCTTAAAAGCATTTTCAGGCCGAATGAGCAAATATGCTTGTTTCTGCCAAATGCAGCAAAATACTGAAAGGAAAGTGGGTTTGCCTTCATATTTGAGCCAGAACAAATCAGTTCAGCATGGAAATATCATTGCAACAGCTTTTATTTAGACAGAAGTCAAGAGTGTAAGTTTTTATGCGCTTAAAAGCATTTTCAGGCCGAATGAGCTGATTTCTGCCAAATTCAGCAAAATACTGAAATGAAAGTGGGTTTGCCTTCATATTTGACCCAGAACAACTCAGTTCAGCATGGAAATATCATTGCAACAGCTTTTATTTAGCCAGGAATCACGAGTGTAAGTTTTTATGCGCTTAAAAGCATTTTCAGGCCGAATGAGCAAATATGCTTGTTTCTGCCAAATGCAGCAAAATACTGAAAGGAAAGTGTGTTTGCCTTCATATTTGACCCAGAACAACTCAGTTCAGCATGGAAATATCATTGCAACAGCTTTTATTTAGCCAGAAATCAAGAGTGTAAGTTTTTATGCGCTTAAAAGCATTTTCAGGCCGAATGAGCAAATATGCTTGTTTCTGCCAATTGCAGCAAAATACTGAAAGGAAAGTGGGTTTGCCTTCATATTTGAGCCAGAACAACTCAGTTCAGCATGGAAATATCATTGCAACAGCTTTTATTTAGCCAGAAATCAAGAGTGTAAGTTTTTATGCGCTTAAAAGCATTTTCAGGCCGAATGAGCTGATTTCTGCCAAATGCAGCAAAATACTGAAAGGAAAGTGGGTTTGCCTTCATATTTGACCCAGAACAACTCAGTTCAGCATGGAAATATCATTGCAACAGCTTTTATTTAGCCAGAAATCAAGAGTGTAAGTTTTTATGCGCTTAAAAGCATTTTCAGGCCGAATGAGCAAATATGCTTGTTTCTGCCAAATGCAGCAAAATACTGAAAGGAAAGTGGGTTTGCCTTCATATTTGACCCAGAACAACTCGGTTCAGCATGGAAATATCATTGCAACAGCTTTTATTTAGCCAGAAATCAAGAGTGTAAGTTTTTATGCGCTTAAAAGCATTTTCAGGCCGAATGAGCTGATTTCTGCCAAATGCAGCAAAATACTGAAAGGAAAGTGGGTTTGCCTTCATATTTGACCCAGAACAACTCAGCTCAGCATGGAAATATCATTGCAACAGCTTTTATTTAGCCAGAAATCAAGAGTGTAAGTTTTTATGCGCTTAAAAGCATTTTCAGGCCGAATGAGCAAATATGCTTGTTTCTGCCAAATGCAGCAAAATACTGAAAGGAAAGTGGGTTTGCCTTCATATTTGACCCAGAACAACTCAGTTCAGCATGGAAATATCATTGCAACAGCTTTTATTTAGCCAGAAATCAAGAGTGTAAGTTTTTATGCGCTTAAAAGCATTTTCAGGCCGAATGAACAAATATGCTTGTTTCTGCCAAATGCAGCAAAATACTGAAAGGAAAGTGGGTTTGCCTTCATATTTGACCCAGAACAACTCAGTTCAGCATGGAAATATCATTGCAACAGCTTTTATTTAGCCAGAAATCAAGAGTGTAAGTTTTTATGCGCTTAAAAGCATTTTCAGGCCGAATGAGCTGATTTCTGCCAAATGCAGCAAAATACTGAAAGGAAAGTGGGTTTGCCTTCATATTTGACCCATAACAACTCGGTTCAGCATGGAAATATCATTGCAACAGCTTTTATTTAGCCAGAAATCAAGAGTGTAAGTTTTTATGCGCTTAAAAGCATTTTCAGGCCGAATGAGCAAATATGCTTGTTTCTGCCAAATGCAGCAAAATACTGAAAGGAAAGTGGGTTTGCCTTCATATTTGACCCAGAACAACTCAGTTCAGCATGGAAATATCATTGCAACAGCTTTTATTTAGCCAGAAATCATGAGTGTAAGTTTTAATGCGCTTAAAAGCATTTTCAGGCCGAATGAGCAAATATGCTTGTTTCTGCCAAATGCAGCAAAATACTGAAAGGAAAGTGGGTTTGCCTTCATATTTGACCCAGAACAACTCAGTTCAGCATGGAAATATCATTGCAACAGCTTTTATTTAGCCAGAAATCAAGAGTGTAAGTTTTTATGCGCTTAAAAGCATTTTCAGGCCGAATGAGCAAATATGCTTGTTTCTGCCAAATGCAGCAAAATACTGAAAGGAAAGTGGGTTTGCCTTCATATTTGAGCCAGAACAACTCAGTTCAGCATGGAAATATCATTGCAACAGCTTTTATTTAGCCAGAAATCAAGAGTGTAAGTTTTTATGCGCTTAAAATCATTTTCAGGCCGAATGAGCAAATATGCTTGTTTCTGCCAAATGCAGCAAAATACTGAAAGGAAAGTGTGTTTGCCTTCATATTTGACCCAGAACAACTCAGTTCAGCATGGAAATATCATTGCAACAGCTTTTATTTAGCCAGAAATCAAGAGTGTAAGTTTTTATGCGCTTAAAAGCATTTTCAGGCCGAATTAGCAAATATGCTTGTTTCTGCCAAATGCAGCAAAATACTGAAAGGAAAGTGGGTTTGCCTTCATATTTGACCCAGAACAACTCAGTTCAGCATGGAAATATCATTGCAACAGCTTTTATTTAGCCAGAAATCAAGAGTGTAAGTTTTTATGCGCTTAAAAGCATTTTCAGGCCGAATGAGCTGATTTCTGCCAAATGCAGCAAAATACTGAAAGGAAAGTGGGTTTGCCTTCATATTTGACCCAGAACAACTCAGTTCAGCATGGAAATATCATTGCAACAGCTTTTATTTAGCCAGAAATCAAGAGTGTAAGTTTTTATGCGCTTAAAAGCATTTTCAGGCCGAATGAGCAAATATGCTTGTTTCTGCCAAATTCAGCAAAATACTGAAAGGAAAGTGGGTTTGCCTTCATATTTGAGCCAGAACAACTCAGTTCAGCATGGAAATATCATTGCAACAGCTTTTATTTAGCCATAAATCAAGAGTGTAAGTTTTAATGCGCTTAAAAGCATTTTCAGGCCGAATGAGCAAATATGCTTGTTTCTGCCAAATGCAGCAAAATACTGAAAGGAAAGTGGGTTTGCCTTCATATTTGAGCCAGAACAACTCAGTTCAGCATGGAAATATCATTGCAACAGCTTTTATTTAGCCAGAAATCAAGAGTGTAAGTTTTTATGCGCTTAAAATCATTTTCAGGCCGAATGAGCTGATTTCTGCCAAAGGCAGCAAAATACTGAAAGGAAAGTGGGTTTGCCTTCATATTTGACACAGAAAAACTCAGTTCAGCATGGAAATATCATTGTAACGGCTTTTGTTTAGCCAGGAATCACGAGTGTAAGTTTTTATGCGCTTAAAAGCATTTTCAGGCCGAATGAGCAAATATGCTTGTTTCTGCCAAATGCAGCAAAATACTGAAAGGAAAGTGGGTTTGCCTTCATATTTGAGCCAGAACAAATCAGTTCAGCATGGAAATATCATTGCAACAGCTTTTATTTAGACAGAAATCACGAGTGTAAGTTTTTATGCGCTTAAAAGCATTTTCAGGCCGAATGAGCAAATATGCTTGTTTCTGCCAAATGCAGCAAAATACTGAAAGGAAAGTGGGTTTGCCTTCATATTTGAGCCAGAACAAATCAGTTCAGCATGGAAATATCATTGCAACAGCTTTTATTTAGACAGAAGTCAAGAGTGTAAGTTTTTATGCGCTTAAAAGCATTTTCAGGCCGAATGAGCTGATTTCTGCCAAAGGCAGCAAAATACTGAAAGGAAAGTGGGTTTGCCTTCATATTTGAGCCAGAACAAATCAGTTCAGCATGGAAATATCATTGCAACAGGTTTTATTTAGCCAGAAATCAAGAGTGTAAGTTTTTATGCGCTTAAAAGCATTTTCAGGCCGAATGAGCAAATATGCTTGTTTCTGCCAAATGCAGCAAAATACTGAAAGGAAAGTGGGTTTGCCTTCATATTTGAGCCAGAACAACTCAGTTCAGCATGGAAATATCATTGCAACAGCTTTTATTTAGCCAGAAATCAAGAGTGTAAGTTTTTATGCGCTTAAAATCATTTTCAGGCCGAATGAGCAAATATGCTTGTTTTTGCCAATTGCAGCAAAATATTGAAAGGAAAGTGGGTTTGCCTTCATATTTGACCCAGAACAACTCAGTTCAGCATGGAAATATCATTGCAACAGCTTTTATTTAGCCAGAAATCAAGAGTGTAAGTTTTAATGCGCTTAAAAGCATTTTCAGGCCGAATGAGCAAATATGCTTGTTTCTGCCAAATTCAGCAAAATACTGAAAGGAATGTGGGTTTGCCTTCATATTTGAGCCAGAACAACTCAGTTCAGCATGGAAATATCATTGCAACAGCTTTTATTTAGCCAGAAATCAAGAGTGTAAGTTTTTATGCGCTTAAAATCATTTTCAGGCCGAATGAGCTGATTTCTGCCAAAGGCAGCAAAATACTGAAAGGAAAGTGGGTTTGCCTTCATATTTGACCCAGAACAACTCAGTTCAGCATGGAAATATCATTGCAACAGCTTTTATTTAGCCAGAAATCAAGAGTGTAAGTTTTAATGCGCTTAAAAGCATTTTCAGGCCGAATGAGCAAATATGCTTGTTTCTGCCAAATTCAGCAAAATACTGAAAGGAATGTGGGTTTGCCTTCATATTTGAGCCAGAACAACTCAGTTCAGCATGGAAATATAATTGCAACAGCTTTTATTTAGCCAGAAATCAAGAGTGTAAGTTTTTATGCGCTTAAAATCATTTTCAGGCCGAATGAGCTGATTTCTGCCAAAGGCAGCAAAATACTGAAAGGAAAGTGGGTTTGCCTTCATATTTGAGCCAGAACAACTCAGTTCAGCATGGAAATATCATTGCAACAGCTTTTATTTAGCCAGGAATCACGAGTGTAAGTTTTTATGCGCTTAAAAGCATTTTCAGGCCGAATGAGCAAATATGCTTGTTTCTGCCAAATGCAGCAAAATACTGAAAGGAAAGTGGGTTTGCCTTCATATTTGAGCCAGAACAACTCAGTTCAGCATGGAAATATCATTGCAACAGCTTTTATTTAGCCAGAAATCAAGAGTGTAAGTTTTTATGCGCTTAAAATCATTTTCAGGCCGAATGAGCAAATATGCTTGTTTTTGCCAATTGCAGCAAAATATTGAAAGGAAAGTGGGTTTGCCTTCATATTTGACCCAGAACAACTCAGTTCAGCATGGAAATATCATTGCAACAGCTTTTATTTAGCCAGAAATCAAGAGTGTAAGTTTTAATGCGCTTAAAAGCATTTTCAGGCCGAATGAGCAAATATGCTTGTTTCTGCCAAATTCAGCAAAATACTGAAAGGAATGTGGGTTTGCCTTCATATTTGAGCCAGAACAACTCAGTTCAGCATGGAAATATCATTGCAACAGCTTTTATTTAGCCAGAAATCAAGAGTGTAAGTTTTAATGCGCTTAAAAGCATTTTCAGGCCGAATGAGCAAATATGCTTGTTTCTGCCAAATTCAGCAAAATACTGAAATGAAAGTGGGTTTGCCTTCATATTTGACCCAGAACAACTCAGTTCAGCATGGAAATATCATTGCAACAGCTTTTATTTAGCCAGGAATCACGAGTGTAAGTTTTTATGCGCTTAAAAGCATTTTCAGGCCGAATGAGCAAATATGCTTGTTTCTGCCAAATGCAGCAAAATACTGAAAGGAAAGTGGGTTTGCCTTCATATTTGAGCCAGAACAACTCAGTTCAGCATGGAAATATCATTGCAACAGCTTTTATTTAGCCAGAAATGAAGAGTGTAAGTTTTAATGCGCTTAAAAGCATTTTCAGGCCGAATGAGCAAATATGCTTGTTTCTGCCAAATTCAGCAAAATACTGAAATGAAAGTGGGTTTGCCTTCATATTTGACCCAGAAAAACTCAGTTCAGCATGGAAATATCATTGCAACAGCTTTTATTTAGCCAGGAATCACGAGTGTAAGTTTTTATGCGCTTAAAAGCATTTTCAGGCCGAATGAGCAAATATGCTTGTTTCTGCCAAATGCAGCAAAATACTGAAAGGAAAGTGGGTTTGCCTTCATATTTGAGCCAGAACAACTCAGTTCAGCATGGAAATATCATTGCAACAGCTTTTATTTAGCCAGAAATCAAGAGTGTAAGTTTTTATGCGCTTAAAAGCATTTTCAGGCCGAATGAGCTGATTTCTGCCAAATTCAGCAAAATACTGAAATGAAAGTGGGTTTGCCTTCATATTTGACCCAGAACAACTCAGTTCAGCATGGAAATATCATTGCAACAGCTTTTATTTAGCCAGGAATCACGAGTGTAAGTTTTTATGCGCTTAAAAGCATTTTCAGGCCGAATGAGCAAATATGCTTGTTTCTGCCAAATGCAGCAAAATACTGAAAGGAAAGTGTGTTTGCCTTCATATTTGACCCAGAACAACTCAGTTCAGCATGGAAATATCATTGCAACAGCTTTTATTTAGCCAGAAATCAAGAGTGTAAGTTTTTATGCGCTTAAAAGCATTTTCAGGCCGAATGAGCAAATATGCTTGTTTCTGCCAATTGCAGCAAAATACTGAAAGGAAAGTGGGTTTGCCTTCATATTTGAGCCAGAACAACTCAGTTCAGCATGGAAATATCATTGCAACAGCTTTTATTTAGCCAGAAATCAAGAGTGTACGTTTTTATGCGCTTAAAAGCATTTTCAGGCCGAATGAGCTGATTTCTGCCAAATGCAGCAAAATACTGAAAGGAAAGTGGGTTTGCCTTCATATTTGACCCAGAACAACTCAGTTCAGCATGGAAATATCATTGCAACAGCTTTTATTTAGCCAGAAATCAAGAGTGTAAGTTTTTATGCGCTTAAAATCATTTTCAGGCCGAATGAGCTGATTTCTGCCAAAGGCAGCAAAATACTGAAAGGAAAGTGGGTTTGCCTTCATATTTGACCCAGAACAACTCAGTTCAGCATGGAAATATCATTGCAACAGCTTTTATTTAGCCAGAAATCAAGAGTGTAAGTTTTTATGCGCTTAAAAGCATTTTCAGGCCGAATGAGCAAATATGCTTGTTTCTGCCAAATGCAGCAAAATACTGAAAGGAAAGTGGGTTTGCCTTCATATTTGACCCAGAACAACTCGGTTCAGCATGGAAATATCATTGCAACAGCTTTTATTTAGCCAGAAATCAAGAGTGTAAGTTTTTATGCGCTTAAAAGCATTTTCAGGCCGAATGAGCTGATTTCTGCCAAATGCAGCAAAATACTGAAAGGAAAGTGGGTTTGCCTTCATATTTGACCCAGAACAACTCAGCTCAGCATGGAAATATCATTGCAACAGCTTTTATTTAGCCAGAAATCAAGAGTGTAAGTTTTTATGCGCTTAAAAGCATTTTCAGGCCGAATGAGCAAATATGCTTGTTTCTGCCAAATGCAGCAAAATACTGAAAGGAAAGTGGGTTTGCCTTCATATTTGACCCAGAACAACTCAGTTCAGCATGGAAATATCATTGCAACTGCTTTTATTTAGCCAGAAATCAAGAGTGTAAGTTTTTATGCGCTTAAAAGCATTTTCAGGCCGAATGAGCTGATTTCTGCCAAATGCAGCAAAATACTGAAAGGAAAGTGGGTTTGCCTTCATATTTGACCCATAACAACTCGGTTCAGCATGGAAATATCATTGCAACAGCTTTTATTTAGCCAGAAATCAAGACTGTAAGTTTTTATGCGCTTAAAAGCATTTTCAGGCCGAATGAGGAAATATGCTTGTTTCTGCCAAATGCAGCAAAATACTGAAAGGAAAGTGGGTTTGCCTTCATATTTGACCCAGAACAACTCAGTTCAGCATGGAAATATCATTGCAACAGCTTTTATTTAGCCAGAAATCAAGAGTGTAAGTTTTAATGCGCTTAAAAGCATTTTCAGGCCGAATGAGCAAATATGCTTGTTTCTGCCAAATGCAGCAAAATACTGAAAGGAAAGTGGGTTTGCCTTCATATTTGACCCAGAACAACTCAGTTCAGCATGGAAATATCATTGCAACAGCTTTTATTTAGCCAGAAATCAAGAGTGTAAGTTTTTATGCGCTTAAAAGCATTTTCAGGCCGAATGAGCAAATATGCTTGTTTCTGCCAAATGCAGCAAAATACTGAAAGGAAAGTGGGTTTGCCTTCATATTTGAGCCAGAACAACTCAGTTCAGCATGGAAATATCATTGCAACAGCTTTTATTTAGCCAGAAATCAAGAGTGTAAGTTTTTATGCGCTTAAAATCATTTTCAGGCCGAATGAGCAAATATGCTTGTTTCTGCCAAATGCAGCAAAATACTGAAAGGAAAGTGTGTTTGCCTTCATATTTGACCCAGAACAACTCAGTTCAGCATGGAAATATCATTGCAACAGCTTTTATTTAGCCAGAAATCAAGAGTGTAAGTTTTTATGCGCTTAAAAGCATTTTCAGGCCGAATGAGCAAATATGCTTGTTTCTGCCAAATGCAGCAAAATACTGAAAGGAAAGTGGGTTTGCCTTCATATTTGACCCAGAACAACTCAGTTCAGCATGGAAATATCATTGCAACAGCTTTTATTTAGCCAGAAATCAAGAGTGTAAGTTTTTATGCGCTTAAAAGCATTTTCAGGCCGAATGAGCTGATTTCTGCCAAATGCAGCAAAATACTGAAAGGAAAGTGGGTTTGCCTTCATATTTGACCCAGAACAACTCAGTTCAGCATGGAAATATCATTGCAACAGCTTTTATTTAGCCAGAAATCAAGAGTGTAAGTTTTTATGCGCTTAAAAGCATTTTCAGGCCGAATGAGCAAATATGCTTGTTTCTGCCAAATGCAGCAAAATACTGAAAGGAAAGTGGGTTTGCCTTCATATTTGAGCCAGAACAACTCAGTTCAGCATGGAAATATCATTGCAACAGCTTTTATTTAGCCAGAAATCAAGAGTGTAAGTTTTTATGCGCTTAAAATCATTTTCAGGCCGAATGAGCTGATTTCTGCCAAAGGCAGCAAAATACTGAAAGGAAAGTGGGTTTGCCTTCATATTTGAGCCAGAACAAATCAGTTCAGCATGGAAATATCATTGCAACAGCTTTTATTTAGACAGAAATCACGAGTGTAAGTTTTTATGCGCTTAAAAGCATTTTCAGGCCGAATGAGCAAATATGCTTGTTTCTGCCAAATGCAGCAAAATACTGAAAGGAAAGTGGGTTTGCCTTCATATTTGAGCCAGAACAAATCAGTTCAGCATGGAAATATCATTGCAACAGCTTTTATTTAGACAGAAGTCAAGAGTGTAAGTTTTTATGCGCTTAAAAGCATTTTCAGGCCGAATGAGCTGATTTCTGCCAAAGGCAGCAAAATACTGAAAGGAAAGTGGGTTTGCCTTCATATTTGAGCCAGAACAAATCAGTTCAGCATGGAAATATCATTGCAACAGGTTTTATTTAGCCAAAAATCAAGAGTGTAAGTTTTTTTGCGCTTAAAAACCTTTTTCAGGCCGAATGAGCAAATATGCTTGTTTCTGCCAAATGCAGCAAAATACTGAAAGGAAAGTGGGTTTGCCTTCATATTTGAGCCAGAACAACTCAGTTCAGCATGGAAATATCATTGCAACAGCTTTTATTTAGCCAGAAATCAAGAGTGTAAGTTTTAATGCGCTTAAAAGCATTTTCAGGCCGAATGAGCAAATATGCTTGTTTCTGCCAAATTCAGCAAAATACTGAAAGGAATGTGGGTTTGCCTTCATATTTGAGCCAGAACAACTCAGTTCAGCATGGAAATATCATTGCAACAGCTTTTATTTAGCCAGAAATCAAGAGTGTAAGTTTTTATGCGCTTAAAATCATTTTCAGGCCGAATGAGCTGATTTCTGCCAAAGGCAGCAAAATACTGAAAGGAAAGTGGGTTTGCCTTCATATTTGACCCAGAACAACTCAGTTCAGCATGGAAATATCATTGCAACAGCTTTTATTTAGCCAGAAATCAAGAGTGTAAGTTTTAATGCGCTTAAAAGCATTTTCAGGCCGAATGAGCAAATATGCTTGTTTCTGCCAAATTCAGCAAAATACTGAAAGGAATGTGGGTTTGCCTTCATATTTGAGCCAGAACAACTCAGTTCAGCATGGAAATATAATTGCAACAGCTTTTATTTAGCCAGAAATCAAGAGTGTAAGTTTTTATGCGCTTAAAATCATTTTCAGGCCGAATGAGCTGATTTCTGCCAAAGGCAGCAAAATACTGAAAGGAAAGTGGGTTTGCCTTCATATTTGAGCCAGAACAACTCAGTTCAGCATGGAAATATCATTGCAACAGCTTTTATTTAGCCAGGAATCACGAGTGTAAGTTTTTATGCGCTTAAAAGCATTTTCAGGCCGAATGAGCAAATATGCTTGTTTCTGCCAAATGCAGCAAAATACTGAAAGGAAAGTGGGTTTGCCTTCATATTTGAG
Source organism: Channa argus (assembly GCF_033026475.1). Lineage (NCBI taxonomy): Eukaryota > Metazoa > Chordata > Actinopteri > Anabantiformes > Channidae > Channa > Channa argus. Next base: position 251,391 of record NW_027125222.1, read on the forward strand.
CCAGAACAACTCAGTTCAGCATGGAAATATCATTGCAACAGCTTTTATTTAGCCAGAAATCAAGAGTGTAAGTTTTTATGCGCTTAAAATCATTTTCAGGCCGAATGAGCAAATATGCTTGTTTTTGCCAAATTCAGCAAAATACTGAAATGAAAGTGGGTTTGCCTTCATATTTGACCCAGAACAACTCAGTTCAGCATGGAAATATCATTGCAACAGCTTTTATTTAGCCAGGAATCACGAGTGTAAGTTTTTATGCGCTTAAAAGCATTTTCAGGCCGAATGAGCAAATATGCTTGTTTCTGCCAAATGCAGCAAAATACTGAAAGGAAAGTGGGTTTGCCTTCATATTTGACCCAGAAAAACTCAGTTCAGCATGGAAATATCATTGCAACAGCTTTTATTTAGCCAGGAATCACGAGTGTAAGTTTTTATGCGCTTAAAAGCATTTTCAGGCCGAATGAGCAAATATGCTTGTTTCTGCCAAATGCAGCAAAATACTGAAAGGAAAGTGGGTTTGCCTTCATATTTGAGCCAGAACAACTCAGTTCAGCATGGAAATATCATTGCAACAGCTTTTATTTAGCCAGAAATCAAGAGTGTAAGTTTTTATGCGCTTAAAAGCATTTTCAGGCCGAATGAGCAAATATGCTTGTTTTTGCCAATTGCAGCAAAATATTGAAAGGAAAGTGGGTTTGCCTTCATATTTGACCCAGAACAACTCAGTTCAGCATGGAAATATCATTGCAACAGCTTTTATTTAGCCAGAAATCAAGAGTGTAAGTTTTAATGCGCTTAAAAGCATTTTCAGGCCGAATGAGCAAATATGCTTGTTTCTGCCAAATTCAGCAAAATACTGAAAGGAATGTGGGTTTGCCTTCATATTTGAGCCAGAACAACTCAGTTCAGCATGGAAATATCATTGCAACAGCTTTTATTTAGCCAGAAATCAAGAGTGTAAGTTTTTATGCGCTTAAAATCATTTTCAGGCCGAATGAGCTGATTTCTGCCAAAGGCAGCAAAATATTGAAAGGAAAGTGGGTTTGCCTTCATATTTGACCCAGAACAACTCAGTTCAGCATGGAAATATCATTGCAACAGCTTTTATTTAGCCAGAAATCAAGAGTGTAAGTTTTAATGCGCTTAAAAGCATTTTCAGGCCGAATGAGCAAATATGCTTGTTTCTGCCAAATTCAGCAAAATACTGAAAGGAATGTGGGTTTGCCTTCATATTTGAGCCAGAACAACTCAGTTCAGCATGGAAATATCATTGCAACAGCTTTTATTTAGCCAGAAATCAAGAGTGTAAGTTTTAATGCGCTTAAAAGCATTTTCACGCCGAATGAGCAAATATGCTTGTTTCTGCCAAATGCAGCAAAATACTGAAAGGAAAGTGGGTTTGCCTTCATATTTGAGCCAGAACAACTCAGTTCAGCATGGAAATATCATTGCAACAGCTTTTATTTAGCCAGAAATCAAGAGTGTAAGTTTTTATGCGCTTAAAATCATTTTCAGGCCGAATGAGCTGATTTCTGCCAAAGGCAGCAAAATACTGAAAGGAAAGTGGGTTTGCCTTCATATTTGACACAGAAAAACTCAGTTCAGCATGGAAATATCATTGTAACGGCTTTTGTTTAGCCAGGAATCACGAGTGTAAGTTTTTATGCGCTTAAAAGCATTTTCAGGCCGAATGAGCAAATATGCTTGTTTCTGCCAAATGCAGCAAAATACTGAAAGGAAAGTGGGTTTGCCTTCATATTTGAGCCAGAACAAATCAGTTCAGCATGGAAATATCATTGCAACAGCTTTTATTTAGACAGAAATCACGAGTGTAAGTTTTTATGCGCTTAAAAGCATTTTCAGGCCGAATGAGCAAATATGCTTGTTTCTGCCAAATGCAGCAAAATACTGAAAGGAAAGTGGGTTTGCCTTCATATTTGAGCCAGAACAAATCAGTTCAGCATGGAAATATCATTGCAACAGGTTTTATTTAGCCAGAAATCAAGAGTGTAAGTTTTTATGCGCTTAAAAGCATTTTCAGGCCGAATGAGCAAATATGCTTGTTTCTGCCAAATGCAGCAAAATACTGAAAGGAAAGTGGGTTTGCCTTCATATTTGAGCCAGAACAACTCAGTTCAGCATGGAAATATCATTGCAACAGCTTTTATTTAGCCAGAAATCAAGAGTGTAAGTTTTTATGCGCTTAAAATCATTTTCAGGCCGAATGAGCAAATATGCTTGTTTTTGCCAATTGCAGCAAAATATTGAAAGGAAAGTGGGTTTGCCTTCATATTTGACCCAGAACAACTCAGTTCAGCATGGAAATATCATTGCAACAGCTTTTATTTAGCCAGAAATCAAGAGTGTAAGTTTTAATGCGCTTAAAAGCATTTTCAGGCCGAATGAGCAAATATGCTTGTTTCTGCCAAATTCAGCAAAATACTGAAAGGAATGTGGGTTTGCCTTCATATTTGAGCCAGAACAACTCAGTTCAGCATGGAAATATCATTGCAACAGCTTTTATTTAGCCAGAAATCAAGAGTGTAAGTTTTAATGCGCTTAAAAGCATTTTCAGGCCGAATGAGCAAATATGCTTGTTTCTGCCAAATTCAGCAAAATACTGAAATGAAAGTGGGTTTGCCTTCATATTTGACCCAGAACAACTCAGTTCAGCATGGAAATATCATTGCAACAGCTTTTATTTAGCCAGGAATCACGAGTGTAAGTTTTTATGCGCTTAAAAGCATTTTCAGGCCGAATGAGCAAATATGCTTGTTTCTGCCAAATGCAGCAAAATACTGAAAGGAAAGTGGGTTTGCCTTCATATTTGAGCCAGAACAACTCAGTTCAGCATGGAAATATCATTGCAACAGCTTTTATTTAGCCAGAAATCAAGAGTGTAAGTTTTAATGCGCTTAAAAGCATTTTCAGGCCGAATGAGCAAATATGCTTGTTTCTGCCAAATTCAGCAAAATACTGAAATGAAAGTGGGTTTGCCTTCATATTTGACCCAGAACAACTCAGTTCAGCATGGAAATATCATTGCAACAGCTTTTATTTAGCCAGGAATCACGAGTGTAAGTTTTTATGCGCTTAAAAGCATTTTCAGGCCGAATGAGCAAATATGCTTGTTTCTGCCAAATGCAGCAAAATACTGAAAGGAAAGTGGGTTTGCCTTCATATTTGAGCCAGAACAACTCAGTTCAGCATGGAAATATCATTGCAACAGCTTTTATTTAGCCAGAAATCAAGAGTGTAAGTTTTTATGCGCTTAAAATCATTTTCAGGCCGAATGAGCAAATATGCTTGTTTCTGCCAAATTCAGCAAAATACTGAAAGGAAAGTGGGTTTGCCTTCATATTTGACCCAGAACAACTCAGTTCAGCATGGAAATATCATTGCAACAGCTTTTATTTAGCCAGAAATCAAGAGTGTAAGTTTTTATGCGCTTAAAATCATTTTCAGGCCGAATGAGCTGATTTCTGCCAAAGGCAGCAAAATACTGAAAGGAAAGTGGGTTTGCCTTCATATTTGACACAGAAAAACTCAGTTCAGCATGGAAATATCATTGTAACGGCTTTTGTTTAGCCAGGAATCACGAGTGTAAGTTTTTATGCGCTTAAAAGCATTTTCAGGCCGAATGAGCAAATATGCTTGTTTCTGCCAAATGCAGCAAAATACTGAAAGGAAAGTGGGTTTGACTTCATATTTGAGCCAGAACAAATCAGTTCAGCATGGAAATATCATTGCAACAGCTTTTATTTAGACAGAAATCACGAGTGTAAGTTTTTATGCGCTTAAAAGCATTTTCAGGCCGAATGAGCAAATATGCTTGTTTCTGCCAAATGCAGCAAAATACTGAAAGGAAAGTGGGTTTGCCTTCATATTTGAGCCAGAACAAATCAGTTCAGCATGGAAATATCATTGCAACAGCTTTTATTTAGACAGAAGTCAAGAGTGTAAGTTTTTATGCGCTTAAAAGCATTTTCAGGCCGAATGAGCTGATTTCTGCCAAATTCAGCAAAATACTGAAATGAAAGTGGGTTTGCCTTCATATTTGACCCAGAACAACTCAGTTCAGCATGGAAATATCATTGCAACAGCTTTTATTTAGCCAGGAATCACGAGTGTAAGTTTTTATGCGCTTAAAAGCATTTTCAGGCCGAATGAGCAAATATGCTTGTTTCTGCCAAATGCAGCAAAATACTGAAAGGAAAGTGGGTTTGCCTTCATATTTGAGCCAGAACAACTCAGTTCAGCATGGAAATATCATTGCAACAGCTTTTATTTAGCCAGAAATCAAGAGTGTAAGTTTTTATGCGCTTAAAATCATTTTCAGGCCGAATGAGCAAATATGCTTGTTTTTGCCAATTGCAGCAAAATATTGAAAGGAAAGTGGGTTTGCCTTCATATTTGACCCAGAACAACTCAGTTCAGCATGGAAATATCATTGCAACAGCTTTTATTTAGCCAGAAATCAAGAGTGTAAGTTTTAATGCGCTTAAAAGCATTTTCAGGCCGAATGAGCAAATATGCTTGTTTCTGCCAAATTCAGCAAAATACTGAAAGGAATGTGGGTTTGCCTTCATATTTGAGCCAGAACAACTCAGTTCAGTATGGAAATATCATTGCAACAGCTTTTATTTAGCCAGAAATCAAGAGTGTAAGTTTTTATGCGCTTAAAATCATTTTCAGGCCGAATGAGCTGATTTCTGCCAAAGGCAGCAAAATATTGAAAGGAAAGTGGGTTTGCCTTCATATTTGACCCAGAACAACTCAGTTCAGCATGGAAATATCATTGCAACAGCTTTTATTTAGCCAGAAATCAAGAGTGTAAGTTTTAATGCGCTTAAAAGCATTTTCAGGCCGAATGAGCAAATATGCTTGTTTCTGCCAAATTCAGCAAAATACTGAAAGGAATGTGGGTTTGCCTTCATATTTGAGCCAGAACAACTCAGTTCAGCATGGAAATATCATTGCAACAGCTTTTATTTAGCCATAAATCAAGAGTGTAAGTTTTAATGCGCTTAAAAGCATTTTCAGGCCGAATGAGCAAATATGCTTGTTTCTGCCAAATGCAGCAAAATACTGAAAGGAAAGTGGGTTTGCCTTCATATTTGAGCCAGAACAACTCAGTTCAGCATGGAAATATCATTGCAACAGCTTTTATTTAGCCAGAAATCAAGAGTGTAAGTTTTTATGCGCTTAAAATCATTTTCAGGCCGAATGAGCTGATTTCTGCCAAAGGCAGCAAAATACTGAAAGGAAAGTGGGTTTGCCTTCATATTTGACACAGAAAAACTCAGTTCAGCATGGAAATATCATTGTAACGGCTTTTGTTTAGCCAGGAATCACGAGTGTAAGTTTTTATGCGCTTAAAAGCATTTTCAGGCCGAATGAGCAAATATGCTTGTTTCTGCCAAATGCAGCAAAATACTGAAAGGAAAGTGGGTTTGCCTTCATATTTGAGCCAGAACAAATCAGTTCAGCATGGAAATATCATTGCAACAGCTTTTATTTAGACAGAAATCACGAGTGTAAGTTTTTATGCGCTTAAAAGCATTTTCAGGCCGAATGAGCAAATATGCTTGTTTCTGCCAAATGCAGCAAAATACTGAAAGGAAAGTGGGTTTGCCTTCATATTTGAGCCAGAACAAATCAGTTCAGCATGGAAATATCATTGCAACAGCTTTTATTTAGACAGAAGTCAAGAGTGTAAGTTTTTATGCGCTTAAAAGCATTTTCAGGCCGAATGAGCTGATTTCTGCCAAAGGCAGCAAAATACTGAAAGGAAAGTGGGTTTGCCTTCATATTTGAGCCAGAACAAATCAGTTCAGCATGGAAATATCATTGCAACAGCTTTTATTTAGCCAGAAATCAAGAGTGTAAGTTTTTATGCGCTTAAAAGCATTTTCAGGCCGAATGAGCAAATATGCTTGTTTCTGCCAAATGCAGCAAAATACTGAAAGGAAAGTGGGTTTGCCTTCATATTTGAGCCAGAACAACTCAGTTCAGCATGGAAATATCATTGCAACAGCTTTTATTTAGCCAGAAATCAAGAGTGTAAGTTTTTATGCGCTTAAAATCATTTTCAGGCCGAATGAGCAAATATGCTTGTTTTTGCCAATTGCAGCAAAATATTGAAAGGAAAGTGGGTTTGCCTTCATATTTGACCCAGAACAACTCAGTTCAGCATGGAAATATCATTGCAACAGCTTTTATTTAGCCAGAAATCAAGAGTGTAAGTTTTAATGCGCTTAAAAGCATTTTCAGGCCGAATGAGCAAATATGCTTGTTTCTGCCAAATTCAGCAAAATACTGAAAGGAATGTGGGTTTGCCTTCATATTTGAGCCAGAACAACTCAGTTCAGCATGGAAATATCATTGCAACAGCTTTTATTTAGCCAGAAATCAAGAGTGTAAGTTTTTATGCGCTTAAAATCATTTTCAGGCCGAATGAGCTGATTTCTGCCAAAGGCAGCAAAATACTGAAAGGAAAGTGGGTTTGCCTTCATATTTGACCCAGAACAACTCAGTTCAGCATGGAAATATCATTGCAACAGCTTTTATTTAGCCAGAAATCAAGAGTGTAAGTTTTAATGCGCTTAAAAGCATTTTCAGGCCGAATGAGCAAATATGCTTGTTTCTGCCAAATTCAGCAAAATACTGAAAGGAATGTGGGTTTGCCTTCATATTTGAGCCAGAACAACTCAGTTCAGCATGGAAATATAATTGCAACAGCTTTTATTTAGCCAGAAATCAAGAGTGTAAGTTTTTATGCGCTTAAAATCATTTTCAGGCCGAATGAGCTGATTTCTGCCAAAGGCAGCAAAATACTGAAAGGAAAGTGGGTTTGCCTTCATATTTGAGCCAGAACAACTCAGTTCAGCATGGAAATATCATTGCAACAGCTTTTATTTAGCCAGGAATCACGAGTGTAAGTTTTTATGCGCTTAAAAGCATTTTCAGGCCGAATGAGCAAATATGCTTGTTTCTGCCAAATGCAGCAAAATACTGAAAGGAAAGTGGGTTTGCCTTCATATTTGAGCCAGAACAACTCAGTTCAGCATGGAAATATCATTGCAACAGCTTTTATTTAGCCAGAAATCAAGAGTGTAAGTTTTAATGCGCTTAAAAGCATTTTCAGGCCGAATGAGCAAATATGCTTGTTTCTGCCAAATTCAGCAAAATACTGAAAGGAATGTGGGTTTGCCTTCATATTTGAGCCAGAACAACTCAGTTCAGCATGGAAATATCATTGCAACAGCTTTTATTTAGCCAGAAATCAAGAGTGTAAGTTTTTATGCGCTTAAAATCATTTTCAGGCCGAATGAGCTGATTTCTGCCAAAGGCAGCAAAATATTGAAAGGAAAGTGGGTTTGCCTTCATATTTGACCCAGAACAACTCAGTTCAGCATGGAAATATCATTGCAACAGCTTTTATTTAGCCAGAAATCAAGAGTGTAAGTTTTAATGCGCTTAAAAGCATTTTCAGGCCGAATGAGCAAATATGCTTGTTTCTGCCAAATTCAGCAAAATACTGAAAGGAATGTGGGTTTGCCTTCATATTTGAGCCAGAACAACTCAGTTCAGCATGGAAATATCATTGCAACAGCTTTTATTTAGCCATAAATCAAGAGTGTAAGTTTTAATGCGCTTAAAAGCATTTTCAGGCCGAATGAGCAAATATGCTTGTTTCTGCCAAATGCAGCAAAATACTGAAAGGAAAGTGGGTTTGCCTTCATATTTGAGCCAGAACAACTCAGTTCAGCATGGAAATATCATTGCAACAGCTTTTATTTAGCCAGAAATCAAGAGTGTAAGTTTTTATGCGCTTAAAATCATTTTCAGGCCGAATGAGCTGATTTCTGCCAAAGGCAGCAAAATACTGAAAGGAAAGTGGGTTTGCCTTCATATTTGACACAGAAAAACTCAGTTCAGCATGGAAATATCATTGTAACGGCTTTTGTTTAGCCAGGAATCACGAGTGTAAATTTTTATGCGCTTAAAAGCATTTTCAGGCCGAATGAGCAAATATGCTTGTTTCTGCCAAATGCAGCAAAATACTGAAAGGAAAGTGGGTTTGCCTTCATATTTGAGCCAGAACAAATCAGTTCAGCATGGAAATATCATTGCAACAGCTTTTATTTAGACAGAAATCACGAGTGTAAGTTTTTATGCGCTTAAAAGCATTTTCAGGCCGAATGAGCAAATATGCTTGTTTCTGCCAAATGCAGCAAAATACTGAAAGGAAAGTGGGTTTGCCTTCATATTTGAGCCAGAACAAATCAGTTCAGCATGGAAATATCATTGCAACAGGTTTTATTTAGCCAGAAATCAAGAGTGTAAGTTTTTATGCGCTTAAAAGCATTTTCAGGCCGAATGAGCAAATATGCTTGTTTCTGCCAAATGCAGCAAAATACTGAAAGGAAAGTGGGTTTGCCTTCATATTTGAGCCAGAACAACTCAGTTCAGCATGGAAATATCATTGCAACAGCTTTTATTTAGCCAGAAATCAAGAGTGTAAGTTTTTATGCGCTTAAAATCATTTTCAGGCCGAATGAGCAAATATGCTTGTTTTTGCCAATTGCAGCAAAATATTGAAAGGAAAGTGGGTTTGCCTTCATATTTGACCCAGAACAACTCAGTTCAGCATGGAAATATCATTGCAACAGCTTTTATTTAGCCAGAAATCAAGAGTGTAAGTTTTAATGCGCTTAAAAGCATTTTCAGGCCGAATGAGCAAATATGCTTGTTTCTGCCAAATTCAGCAAAATACTGAAAGGAATGTGGGTTTGCCTTCATATTTGAGCCAGAACAACTCAGTTCAGCATGGAAATATCATTGCAACAGCTTTTATTTAGCCAGAAATCAAGAGTGTAAGTTTTAATGCGCTTAAAAGCATTTTCAGGCCGAATGAGCAAATATGCTTGTTTCTGCCAAATTCAGCAAAATACTGAAATGAAAGTGGGTTTGCCTTCATATTTGACCCAGAACAACTCAGTTCAGCATGGAAATATCATTGCAACAGCTTTTATTTAGCCAGGAATCACGAGTGTAAGTTTTTATGCGCTTAAAAGCATTTTCAGGCCGAATGAGCAAATATGCTTGTTTCTGCCAAATGCAGCAAAATACTGAAAGGAAAGTGGGTTTGCCTTCATATTTGAGCCAGAACAACTCAGTTCAGCATGGAAATATCATTGCAACAGCTTTTATTTAGCCAGAAATCAAGAGTGTAAGTTTTTATGCGCTTAAAATCATTTTCAGGCCGAATGAGCAAATATGCTTGTTTTTGCCAATTGCAGCAAAATATTGAAAGGAAAGTGGGTTTGCCTTCATATTTGACCCAGAACAACTCAGTTCAGCATGGAAATATCATTGCAACAGCTTTTATTTAGCCAGAAATCAAGAGTGTAAGTTTTAATGCGCTTAAAAGCATTTTCAGGCCGAATGAGCAAATATGCTTGTTTCTGCCAAATTCAGCAAAATACTGAAAGGAATGTGGGTTTGCCTTCATATTTGAGCCAGAACAACTCAGTTCAGCATGGAAATATCATTGCAACAGCTTTTATTTAGCCAGAAATCAAGAGTGTAAGTTTTTATGCGCTTAAAATCATTTTCAGGCCGAATGAGCTGATTTCTGCTAAAGGCAGCAAAATACTGAAAGGAAAGTGGGTTTGCCTTCATATTTGAGCCAGAACAACTCAGTTCAGCATGGAAATATCATTGCAACAGCTTTTATTTAGCCAGGAATCACGAGTGTAAGTTTTTATGCGCTTAAAAGCATTTTCAGGCCGAATGAGCAAATATGCTTGTTTCTGCCAAATGCAGCAAAATACTGAAAGGAAAGTGGGTTTGCCTTCATATTTGACCCAGAACAACTCAGTTCAGCATGGAAATATCATTGCAACAGCTTTTATTTAGCCAGAAATCAAGAGTGTAAGTTTTTATGCGCTTAAAATCATTTTCAGGCCGAATGAGCAAATATGCTTGTTTTTGCCAATTGCAGCAAAATATTGAAAGGAAAGTGGGTTTGCCTTCATATTTGACCCAGAACAACTCAGTTCAGCATGGAAATATCATTGCAACAGCTTTTATTTAGCCAGAAATCAAGAGTGTAAGTTTTAATGCACTTAAAAGCATTTTCAGGCCGAATGAGCAAATATGCTTGTTTCTGCCAAATTCAGCAAAATACTGAAAGGAATGTGGGTTTGCCTTCATATTTGAGCCAGAACAACTCAGTTCAGCATGGAAATATCATTGCAACAGCTTTTATTTAGCCAGAAATCAAGAGTGTAAGTTTTAATGCGCTTAAAAGCATTTTCAGGCCGAATGAGCAAATATGCTTGTTTCTGCCAAATTCAGCAAAATACTGAAATGAAAGTGGGTTTGCCTTCATATTTGACCCAGAACAACTCAGTTCAGCATGGAAATATCATTGCAACAGCTTTTATTTAGCCAGGAATCACGAGTGTAAGTTTTTATGCGCTTAAAAGCATTTTCAGGCCGAATGAGCAAATATGCTTGTTTCTGCCAAATGCAGCAAAATACTGAAAGGAAAGTGGGTTTGCCTTCATATTTGAGCCAGAACAACTCAGTTCAGCATGGAAATATCATTGCAACAGCTTTTATTTAGCCAGAAATCAAGAGTGTAAGTTTTTATGCGCTTAAAATCATTTTCAGGCCGAATGAGCAAATATGCTTGTTTTTGCCAATTGCAGCAAAATATTGAAAGGAAAGTGGGTTTGCCTTCATATTTGACCCAGAACAACTCAGTTCAGCATGGAAATATCATTGCAACAGCTTTTATTTAGCCAGAAATCAAGAGTGTAAGTTTTAATGCGCTTAAAAGCATTTTCAGGCCGAATGAGCAAATATGCTTGTTTCTGCCAAATTCAGCAAAATACTGAAAGGAATGTGGGTTTGCCTTCATATTTGAGCCAGAACAACTCAGTTCAGCATGGAAATATCATTGCAACAGCTTTTATTTAGCCATAAATCAAGAGTGTAAGTTTTAATGGGCTTAAAAGCATTTTCAGGCCGAATGAGCAAATATGCTTGTTTCTGCCAAATGCAGCAAAATACTGAAAGGAAAGTGGGTTTGCCTTCATATTTGAGCCAGAACAACTCAGTTCAGCATGGAAATATCATTGCAACAGCTTTTATTTAGCCAGAAATCAAGAGTGTAAGTTTTTATGCGCTTAAAATCATTTTCAGGCCGAATGAGCTGATTTCTGCCAAAGGCAGCAAAATACTGAAAGGAAAGTGGGTTTGCCTTCATATTTGACACAGAAAAACTCAGTTCAGCATGGAAATATCATTGTAACGGCTTTTGTTTAGCCAGGAATCACGAGTGTAAGTTTTTATGCGCTTAAAAGCATTTTCAGGCCGAATGAGCAAATATGCTTGTTTCTGCCAAATGCAGCAAAATACTGAAAGGAAAGTGGGTTTGCCTTCATATTTGAGCCAGAACAAATCAGTTCAGCATGGAAATATCATTGCAACAGCTTTTATTTAGACAGAAATCACGAGTGTAAGTTTTTATGCGCTTAAAAGCATTTTCAGGCCGAATGAGCAAATATGCTTGTTTCTGCCAAATGCAGCAAAATACTGAAAGGAAAGTGGGTTTGCCTTCATATTTGAGCCAGAACAAATCAGTTCAGCATGGAAATATCATTGCAACAGGTTTTATTTAGCCAGAAATCAAGAGTGTAAGTTTTTATGCGCTTAAAAGCATTTTCAGGCCGAATGAGCAAATATGCTTGTTTCTGCCAAATGCAGCAAAATACTGAAAGGAAAGTGGGTTTGCCTTCATATTTGAGCCAGAACAACTCAGTTCAGCATGGAAATATCATTGCAACAGCTTTTATTTAGCCAGAAATCAAGAGTGTAAGTTTTTATGCGCTTAAAATCATTTTCAGGCCGAATGAGCAAATATGCTTGTTTTTGCCAATTGCAGCAAAATATTGAAAGGAAAGTGGGTTTGCCTTCATATTTGACCCAGAACAACTCAGTTCAGCATGGAAATATCATTGCAACAGCTTTTATTTAGCCAGAAATCAAGAGTGTAAGTTTTAATGCGCTTAAAAGCATTTTCAGGCCGAATGAGCAAATATGCTTGTTTCTGCCAAATTCAGCAAAATACTGAAAGGAATGTGGGTTTGCCTTCATATTTGAGCCAGAACAACTCAGTTCAGCATGGAAATATCATTGCAACAGCTTTTATTTAGCCAGAAATCAAGAGTGTAAGTTTTAATGCGCTTAAAAGCATTTTCAGGCCGAATGAGCAAATATGCTTGTTTCTGCCAAATTCAGCAAAATACTGAAATGAAAGTGGGTTTGCCTTCATATTTGACCCAGAACAACTCAGTTCAGCATGGAAATATCATTGCAACAGCTTTTATTTAGCCAGGAATAACGAGTGTAAGTTTTTATGCGCTTAAAAGCATTTTCAGGCCGAATGAGCAAATATGCTTGTTTCTGCCAAATGCAGCAAAATACTGAAAGGAAAGTGGGTTTGCCTTCATATTTGAGCCAGAACAACTCAGTTCAGCATGGAAATATCATTGCAACAGCTTTTATTTAGCCAGAAATCAAGAGTGTAAGTTTTTATGCGCTTAAAATCATTTTCAGGCCGAATGAGCAAATATGCTTGTTTTTGCCAATTGCAGCAAAATATTGAAAGGAAAGTGGGTTTGCCTTCATATTTGACCCAGAACAACTCAGTTCAGCATGGAAATATCATTGCAACAGCTTTTATTTAGCCAGAAATCAAGAGTGTAAGTTTTAATGCGCTTAAAAGCATTTTCAGGCCGAATGAGCAAATATGCTTGTTTCTGCCAAATTCAGCAAAATACTGAAAGGAATGTGGGTTTGCCTTCATATTTGAGCCAGAACAACTCAGTTCAGCATGGAAATATCATTGCAACAGCTTTTATTTAGCCAGAAATCAAGAGTGTAAGTTTTTATGCGCTTAAAATCATTTTCAGGCCGAATGAGCTGATTTCTGCCAAAGGCAGCAAAATACTGAAAGGAAAGTGGGTTTGCCTTCATATTTGAGCCAGAACAACTCAGTTCAGCATGGAAATATCATTGCAACAGCTTTTATTTAGCCAGGAATCACGAGTGTAAGTTTTTATGCGCTTAAAAGCATTTTCAGGCCGAATGAGCAAATATGCTTGTTTCTGCCAAATGCAGCAAAATACTGAAAGGAAAGTGGGTTTGCCTTCATATTTGAGCCAGAACAACTCAGTTCAGCATGGAAATATCATTGCAACAGCTTTTATTTAGCCAGAAATCAAGAGTGTAAGTTTTTATGCGCTTAAAATCATTTTCAGGCCGAATGAGCAAATATGCTTGTTTTTGCCAATTGCAGCAAAATATTGAAAGGAAAGTGGGTTTGCCTTCATATTTGACCCAGAACAACTCAGTTCAGCATGGAAATATCATTGCAACAGCTTTTATTTAGCCAGAAATCAAGAGTGTAAGTTTTAATGCACTTAAAAGCATTTTCAGGCCGAATGAGCAAATATGCTTGTTTCTGCCAAATTCAGCAAAATACTGAAAGGAATGTGGGTTTGCCTTCATATTTGAGCCAGAACAACTCAGTTCAGCATGGAAATATCATTGCAACAGCTTTTATTTAGCCAGAAATCAAGAGTGTAAGTTTTAATGCGCTTAAAAGCATTTTCAGGCCGAATGAGCAAATATGCTTGTTTCTGCCAAATTCAGCAAAATACTGAAATGAAAGTGGGTTTGCCTTCATATTTGACCCAGAACAACTCAGTTCAGCATGGAAATATCATTGCAACAGCTTTTATTTAGCCAGGAATCACGAGTGTAAGTTTTTATGCGCTTAAAAGCATTTTCAGGCCGAATGAGCAAATATGCTTGTTTCTGCCAAATGCAGCAAAATACTGAAAGGAAAGTGGGTTTGCCTTCATATTTGAGCCAGAACAACTCAGTTCAGCATGGAAATATCATTGCAACAGCTTTTATTTAGCCAGAAATCAAGAGTGTAAGTTTTTATGCGCTTAAAATCATTTTCAGGCCGAATGAGCTGATTTCTGCCAAAGGCAGCAAAATATTGAAAGGAAAGTGGGTTTGCCTTCATATTTGACCCAGAACAACTCAGTTCAGCATGGAAATATCATTGCAACAGCTTTTATTTAGCCAGAAATCAAGAGTGTAAGTTTTAATGCGCTTAAAAGCATTTTCAGGCCGAATGAGCAAATATGCTTGTTTCTGCCAAATTCAGCAAAATACTGAAAGGAATGTGGGTTTGCCTTCATATTTGAGCCAGAACAACTCAGTTCAGCATGGAAATATCATTGCAACAGCTTTTATTTAGCCAGAAATCAAGAGTGTAAGTTTTTATGCGCTTAAAATCATTTTCAGGCCGAATGAGCTGATTTCTGCCAAAGGCAGCAAAATACTGAAAGGAAAGTGGGTTTGCCTTCATATTTGACACAGAAAAACTCAGTTCAGCATGGAAATATCATTGTAACGGCTTTTGTTTAGCCAGGAATCACGAGTGTAAGTTTTTATGCGCTTAAAAGCATTTTCAGGCCGAATGAGCAAATATGCTTGTTTCTGCCAAATGCAGCAAAATACTGAAAGGAAAGTGGGTTTGCCTTCATATTTGAGCCAGAACAAATCAGTTCAGCATGGAAATATCATTGCAACAGCTTTTATTTAGACAGAAATCACGAGTGTAAGTTTTTATGCGCTTAAAAGCATTTTCAGGCCGAATGAGCAAATATGCTTGTTTCTGCCAAATGCAGCAAAATACTGAAAGGAAAGTGGGTTTGCCTTCATATTTGAGCCAGAACAAATCAGTTCAGCATGGAAATATCATTGCAACAGCTTTTATTTAGACAGAAGTCAAGAGTGTAAGTTTTTATGCGCTTAAAAGCATTTTCAGGCCGAATGAGCTGATTTCTGCCAAAGGCAGCAAAATACTGAAAGGAAAGTGGGTTTGCCTTCATATTTGAGCCAGAACAAATCAGTTCAGCATGGAAATATCATTGCAACAGGTTTTATTTAGCCAGAAATCAAGAGTGTAAGTTTTTATGCGCTTAAAAGCATTTTCAGGCCGAATGAGCAAATATGCTTGTTTCTGCCAAATGCAGCAAAATACTGAAAGGAAAGTGGGTTTGCCTTCATATTTGAGCCAGAACAACTCAGTTCAGCATGGAAATATCATTGCAACAGCTTTTATTTAGCCAGAAATCAAGAGTGTAAGTTTTTATGCGCTTAAAATCATTTTCAGGCCGAATGAGCAAATATGCTTGTTTTTGCCAATTGCAGCAAAATATTGAAAGGAAAGTGGGTTTGCCTTCATATTTGACCCAGAACAACTCAGTTCAGCATGGAAATATCATTGCAACAGCTTTTATTTAGCCAGAAATCAAGAGTGTAAGTTTTAATGCGCTTAAAAGCATTTTCAGGCCGAATGAGCAAATATGCTTGTTTCTGCCAAATTCAGCAAAATACTGAAAGGAATGTGGGTTTGCCTTCATATTTGAGCCAGAACAACTCAGTTCAGCATGGAAATATCATTGCAACAGCTTTTATTTAGCCAGAAATCAAGAGTGTAAGTTTTAATGCGCTTAAAAGCATTTTCAGGCCGAATGAGCAAATATGCTTGTTTCTGCCAAATTCAGCAAAATACTGAAAGGAATGTGGGTTTGCCTTCATATTTGAGCCAGAACAACTCAGTTCAGCATGGAAATATCATTGCAACAGCTTTTATTTAGCCAGAAATCAAGAGTGTAAGTTTTTATGCGCTTAAAATCATTTTCAGGCCGAATGAGCTGATTTCTGCCAAAGGCAGCAAAATACTGAAAGGAAAGTGGGTTTGCCTTCATATTTGACCCAGAACAACTCAGTTCAGCATGGAAATATCATTGCAACAGCTTTTATTTAGCCAGGAATCACGAGTGTAAGTTTTTATGCGCTTAAAAGCATTTTCAGGCCGAATGAGCAAATATGCTTGTTTCTGCCAAATGCAGCAAAATACTGAAAGGAAAGTGGGTTTGCCTTCATATTTGAGCCAGAACAAATCAGTTCAGCATGGAAATATCATTGCAACAGCTTTTATTTAGACAGAAATCACGAGTGTAAGTTTTTATGCGCTTAAAAGCATTTTCAGGCCGAATGAGCAAATATGCTTGTTTCTGCCAAATGCAGCAAAATACTGAAAGGAAAGTGGGTTTGCCTTCATATTTGAGCCAGAACAAATCAGTTCAGCATGGAAATATCATTGCAACAGCTTTTATTTAGACAGAAGTCAAGAGTGTAAGTTTTTATGCGCTTAAAAGCATTTTCAGGCCGAATGAGCTGATTTCTGCCAAAGGCAGCAAAATACTGAAAGGAAAGTGGGTTTGCCTTCATATTTGAGCCAGAACAAATCAGTTCAGCATGGAAATATCATTGCAACAGGTTTTATTTAGCCAGAAATCAAGAGTGTAAGTTTTTATGCGCTTAAAAGCATTTTCAGGCCGAATGAGCAAATATGCTTGTTTCTGCCAAATGCAGCAAAATACTGAAAGGAAAGTGGGTTTGCCTTCATATTTGACCCAGAACAACTCAGTTCAGCATGGAAATATCATTGCAACAGCTTTTATTTAGCCAGAAATCAAGAGTGTAAGTTTTAATGCGCTTAAAAGCATTTTCAGGCCGAATGAGCAAATATGCTTGTTTCTGCCAAATTCAGCAAAATACTGAAAGGAATGTGGGTTTGCCTTCATATTTGAGCCAGAACAACTCAGTTCAGCATGGAAATATCATTGCAACAGCTTTTATTTAGCCAGAAATCAAGAGTGTAAGTTTTAATGCGCTTAAAAGCATTTTCAGGCCGAATGAGCAAATATGCTTGTTTCTGCCAAATTCAGCAAAATACTGAAAGGAATGTGGGTTTGCCTTCATATTTGAGCCAGAACAACTCAGTTCAGCATGGAAATATCATTGCAACAGCTTTTATTTAGCCAGAAATCAAGAGTGTAAGTTTTTATGCGCTTAAAATCATTTTCAGGCCGAATGAGCTGATTTCTGCCAAAGGCAGCAAAATACTGAAAGGAAAGTGGGTTTGCCTTCATATTTGACCCAGAACAACTCAGTTCAGCATGGAAATATCATTGCAACAGCTTTTATTTAGCCAGGAATCACGAGTGTAAGTTTTTATGCGCTTAAAAGCATTTTCAGGCCGAATGAGCAAATATGCTTGTTTCTGCCAAATGCAGCAAAATACTGAAAGGAAAGTGGGTTTGCCTTCATATTTGAGCCAGAACAAATCAGTTCAGCATGGAAATATCATTGCAACAGCTTTTATTTAGACAGAAATCACGAGTGTAAGTTTTTATGCGCTTAAAAGCATTTTCAGGCCGAATGAGCAAATATGCTTGTTTCTGCCAAATGCAGCAAAATACTGAAAGGAAAGTGGGTTTGCCTTCATATTTGAGCCAGAACAAATCAGTTCAGCATGGAAATATCATTGCAACAGCTTTTATTTAGACAGAAGTCAAGAGTGTAAGTTTTTATGCGCTTAAAAGCATTTTCAGGCCGAATGAGCAAATATGCTTGTTTCTGCCAAATGCAGCAAAATACTGAAAGGAAAGTGGGTTTGCCTTCATATTTGAGCCAGAACAACTCAGTTCAGCATGGAAATATCATTGCAACAGCTTTTATTTAGCCAGAAATCAAGAGTGTAAGTTTTTATGCGCTTAAAATCATTTTCAGGCCGAATGAGCAAATATGCTTGTTTTTGCCAATTGCAGCAAAATATTGAAAGGAAAGTGGGTTTGCCTTCATATTTGACCCAGAACAACTCAGTTCAGCATGGAAATATCATTGCAACAGCTTTTATTTAGCCAGAAATCAAGAGTGTAAGTTTTAATGCGCTTAAAAGCATTTTCAGGCCGAATGAGCAAATATGCTTGTTTCTGCCAAATTCAGCAAAATACTGAAAGGAATGTGGGTTTGCCTTCATATTTGAGCCAGAACAACTCAGTTCAGCATGGAAATATCATTGCAACAGCTTTTATTTAGCCAGAAATCAAGAGTGTAAGTTTTAATGCGCTTAAAAGCATTTTCAGGCCGAATGAGCAAATATGCTTGTTTCTGCCAAATTCAGCAAAA
Source organism: Channa argus (assembly GCF_033026475.1). Taxonomy (NCBI): domain Eukaryota; kingdom Metazoa; phylum Chordata; class Actinopteri; order Anabantiformes; family Channidae; genus Channa; species Channa argus. The sequence goes on from NW_027125222.1 coordinate 269,529, forward strand.
TACTGAAATGAAAGTGGGTTTGCCTTCATATTTGACCCAGAACAACTCAGTTCAGCATGGAAATATCATTGCAACAGCTTTTATTTAGCCAGGAATCACGAGTGTAAGTTTTTATGCGCTTAAAAGCATTTTCAGGCCGAATGAGCAAATATGCTTGTTTCTGCCAAATGCAGCAAAATACTGAAAGGAAAGTGGGTTTGCCTTCATATTTGACCCAGAACAACTCAGTTCAGCATGGAAATATCATTGCAACAGCTTTTATTTAGCCAGAAATCAAGAGTGTAAGTTTTAATGCGCTTAAAAGCATTTTCAGGCCGAATGAGCAAATATGCTTGTTTCTGCCAAATTCAGCAAAATACTGAAAGGAATGTGGGTTTGCCTTCATATTTGAGCCAGAACAACTCAGTTCAGCATGGAAATATCATTGCAACAGCTTTTATTTAGCCAGAAATCAAGAGTGTAAGTTTTTATGCGCTTAAAATCATTTTCAGGCCGAATGAGCTGATTTCTGCCAAAGGCAGCAAAATACTGAAAGGAAAGTGGGTTTGCCTTCATATTTGACCCAGAACAACTCAGTTCAGCATGGAAATATCATTGCAACAGCTTTTATTTAGCCAGGAATCACGAGTGTAAGTTTTTATGCGCTTAAAAGCATTTTCAGGCCGAATGAGCAAATATGCTTGTTTCTGCCAAATGCAGCAAAATACTGAAAGGAAAGTGGGTTTGCCTTCATATTTGAGCCAGAACAACTCAGTTCAGCATGGAAATATCATTGCAACAGCTTTTATTTAGCCAGAAATCAAGAGTGTAAGTTTTTATGCGCTTAAAATCATTTTCAGGCCGAATGAGCTGATTTCTGCCAAAGGCAGCAAAATACTGAAAGGAAAGTGGGTTTGCCTTCATATTTGACCCAGAACAACTCAGTTCAGCATGGAAATATCATTGCAACAGCTTTTATTTAGCCAGGAATCACGAGTGTAAGTTTTTATGCGCTTAAAAGCATTTTCAGGCCGAATGAGCAAATATGCTTGTTTCTGCCAAATGCAGCAAAATACTGAAAGGAAAGTGGGTTTGCCTTCATATTTGAGCCAGAACAACTCAGTTCAGCATGGAAATATCATTGCAACAGCTTTTATTTAGCCAGAAATCAAGAGTGTAAGTTTTTATGCGCTTAAAATCATTTTCAGGCCGAATGAGCAAATATGCTTGTTTTTGCCAATTGCAGCAAAATATTGAAAGGAAAGTGGGTTTGCCTTCATATTTGACCCAGAACAACTCAGTTCAGCATGGAAATATCATTGCAACAGCTTTTATTTAGCCAGAAATCAAGAGTGTAAGTTTTAATGCGCTTAAAAGCATTTTCAGGCCGAATGAGCAAATATGCTTGTTTCTGCCAAATTCAGCAAAATACTGAAATGAAAGTGGGTTTGCCTTCATATTTGACCCAGAACAACTCAGTTCAGCATGGAAATATCATTGCAACAGCTTTTATTTAGCCAGGAATCACGAGTGTAAGTTTTTATGCGCTTAAAAGCATTTTCAGGCCGAATGAGCAAATATGCTTGTTTCTGCCAAATGCAGCAAAATACTGAAAGGAAAGTGGGTTTGCCTTCATATTTGAGCCAGAACAACTCAGTTCAGCATGGAAATATCATTGCAACAGCTTTTATTTAGCCAGAAATCAAGAGTGTAAGTTTTTATGCGCTTAAAATCATTTTCAGGCCGAATGAGCAAATATGCTTGTTTTTGCCAATTGCAGCAAAATATTGAAAGGAAAGTGGGTTTGCCTTCATATTTGACCCAGAACAACTCAGTTCAGCATGGAAATATCATTGCAACAGCTTTTATTTAGCCAGAAATCAAGAGTGTAAGTTTTTATGCGCTTAAAAGCATTTTCAGGCCGAATGAGCTTATTTCTGCCAAATGCAGCAAAATACTGAAAGGAAAGTGGGTTTGCCTTCATATTTGACCCAGAACAACTCAGTTCAGCATGGAAATATCATTGCAACAGCTTTTATTTAGCCAGAAATCAAGAGTGTAAGTTTTTATGCGCTTAAAAGCATTTTCAGGCCGAATGAGCAAATATGCTTGTTTCTGCCAAATGCAGCAAAATACTGAAAGGAAAGTGGGTTTGCCTTCATATTTGACCCAGAACAACTCAGTTCAGCATGGAAATATCATTGCAACAGCTTTTATTTAGCCAGAAATCAAGAGTGTAAGTTTTTATGCGCTTAAAAGCATTTTCAGGCCGAATGAGCAAATATGCTTGTTTCTGCCAAATGCAGCAAAATACTGAAAGGAAAGTGGGTTTGCCTTCATATTTGAGCCAGAACAACTCAGTTCAGCATGGAAATATCATTGCAACAGCTTTTATTTAGCCAGAAATCAAAAGTGTAAGTTTTTATGCGCTTAAAATCATTTTCAGGCCGAATGAGCTGATTTCTGCCAAAGGCAGCAAAATATTGAAAGGAAAGTGGGTTTGCCTTCATATTTGACCCAGAACAACTCAGTTCAGCATGGAAATATCATTGCAACAGCTTTTATTTAGCCAGAAATCAAGAGTGTAAGTTTTTATGCGCTTAAAAGCATTTTCAGGCCGAATGAGCAAATATGCTTGTTTCTGCCAAATGCAGCAAAATACTGAAAGGAAAGTGGGTTTGCCTTCATATTTGAGCCAGAACAACTCAGTTCAGCATGGAAATATCATTGCAACAGCTTTTATTTAGCCATAAATCAAGAGTGTAAGTTTTAATGCGCTTAAAAGCATTTTCAGGCCGAATGAGCAAATATGCTTGTTTCTGCCAAATGCAGCAAAATACTGAAAGGAAAGTGGGTTTGCCTTCATATTTGAGCCAGAACAACTCAGTTCAGCATGGAAATATCATTGCAACAGCTTTTATTTAGCCAGAAATCAAGAGTGTAAGTTTTTATGCGCTTAAAATCATTTTCAGGCCGAATGAGCTGATTTCTGCCAAAGGCAGCAAAATACTGAAAGGAAAGTGGGTTTGCCTTCATATTTGACACAGAAAAACTCAGTTCAGCATGGAAATATCATTGCAACAGCTTTTATTTAGCCAGAAATCACGAGTGTAAGTTTTTATGCGCTTAAAAGCATTTTCAGGCCGAATGAGCAAATGTGCTTGTTTCTGCCAAATGCAGCAAAATACTGAAAGGAAAGTGGGTTTGCCTTCATATTTGAGCCAGAACAAATCAGTTCAGCATGGAAATATCATTGCAACAGCTTTTATTTAGACAGAAATCACGAGTGTAAGTTTTTATGCGCTTAAAAGCATTTTCAGGCCGAATGAGCAAATATGCTTGTTTCTGCCAAATGCAGCAAAATACTGAAAGGAAAGTGGGTTTGCCTTCATATTTGAGCCAGAACAACTCAGTTCAGCATGGAAATATCATTGCAACAGCTTTTATTTAGCCAGAAATCAAGAGTGTAAGTTTTTATGCGCTTAAAAGCATTTTCAGGCCGAATGAGCAAATATGCTTGTTTCTGCCAAATGCAGCAAAATACTGAAAGGAAAGTGGGTTTGCCTTCATATTTGACCCAGAACAACTCAGTTCAGCATGGAAATATTATTGCAACAGCTTTTATTTAGCCAGAAATCAAGAGTGTAAGTTTTTATGCGCTTAAAAGCATTTTCAGGCCGAATGAGCAAATATGCTTGTTTCTGCCAAATGCAGCAAAATACTGAAAGGAAAGTGGGTTTGCCTTCATATTTGACCCAGAACAACTCAGTTCAGCATGGAAATATCATTGCAACAGCTTTTATTTAGCCAGAAATCAAGACTGTAAGTTTTTATGCGCTTAAAAGCATTTTCAGGCCGAATGAGCTGATTTCTGCCAAATGCAGCAAAATACTGAAAGGAAAGTGGGTTTGCCTTCATATTTGACCCAGAACAACTCAGTTCAGCATGGAAATATCATTGCAACAGCTTTTATTTAGCCAGAAATCAAGAGTGTAAGTTTTTATGCGCTTAAAAGCATTTTCAGGCCGAATGAGCAAATATGCTTGTTTCTGCCAAATGCAGCAAAATACTGAAAGGAAAGTGGGTTTGCCTTCATATTTGACCCAGAACAACTCAGTTCAGCATGGAAATATCATTGCAACAGCTTTTATTTAGCCAGAAATCAAGAGTGTAAGTTTTTATGCGCTTAAAAGCATTTTCAGGCCGAATGAGCTGATTTCTGCCAAATGCAGCAAAATACTGAAAGGAAAGTGGGTTTGCCTTCATATTTGACCCAGAACAACTCAGCTCAGCATGGAAATATCATTGCAACAGCTTTTATTTAGCCAGCAATCAAGAGTGTAAGTTTTTATGCGCTTAAAAGCATTTTCAGGCCGAATGAGCAAATATGCTTGTTTCTGCCAAATGCAGCAAAATACTGAAAGGAAAGTGGGTTTGCCTTCATATTTGAGCCAGAACAACTCAGTTCAGCATGGAAATATCATTGCAACAGCTTTTATTTAGCCAGAAATCAAGAGTGTAAGTTTTTATGCGCTTAAAATCATTTTCAGGCCGAATGAGCTGATTTCTGCCAAAGGCAGCAAAATACTGAAAGGAAAGTGGGTTTGCCTTCATATTTGACACAGAAAAACTCAGTTCAGCATGGAAATATCATTGCAACAGCTTTTATTTAGCCAGAAATCACGAGTGTAAGTTTTTATGCGCTTAAAAGCATTTTCAGGCCGAATGAGCAAATGTGCTTGTTTCTGCCAAATGCAGCAAAATACTGAAAGGAAAGTGGGTTTGCCTTCATATTTGAGCCAGAACAAATCAGTTCAGCATGGAAATATCATTGCAACAGCTTTTATTTAGACAGAAATCACGAGTGTAAGTTTTTATGCGCTTAAAAGCATTTTCAGGCCGAATGAGCAAATATGCTTGTTTCTGCCAAATGCAGCAAAATACTGAAAGGAAAGTGGGTTTGCCTTCATATTTGAGCCAGAACAACTCAGTTCAGCATGGAAATATCATTGCAACAGCTTTTATTTAGCCAGAAATCAAGAGTGTAAGTTTTTATGCGCTTAAAAGCATTTTCAGGCCGAATGAGCAAATATGCTTGTTTCTGCCAAATGCAGCAAAATACTGAAAGGAAAGTGGGTTTGCCTTCATATTTGACCCAGAACAACTCAGTTCAGCATGGAAATATTATTGCAACAGCTTTTATTTAGCCAGAAATCAAGAGTGTAAGTTTTTATGCGCTTAAAAGCATTTTCAGGCCGAATGAGCAAATATGCTTGTTTCTGCCAAATGCAGCAAAATACTGAAAGGAAAGTGGGTTTGCCTTCATATTTGACCCAGAACAACTCAGTTCAGCATGGAAATATCATTGCAACAGCTTTTATTTAGCCAGAAATCAAGACTGTAAGTTTTTATGCGCTTAAAAGCATTTTCAGGCCGAATGAGCTGATTTCTGCCAAATGCAGCAAAATACTGAAAGGAAAGTGGGTTTGCCTTCATATTTGACCCAGAACAACTCAGTTCAGCATGGAAATATCATTGCAACAGCTTTTATTTAGCCAGAAATCAAGAGTGTAAGTTTTTATGCGCTTAAAAGCATTTTCAGGCCGAATGAGCAAATATGCTTGTTTCTGCCAAATGCAGCAAAATACTGAAAGGAAAGTGGGTTTGCCTTCATATTTGACCCAGAACAACTCAGTTCAGCATGGAAATATCATTGCAACAGCTTTTATTTAGCCAGAAATCAAGAGTGTAAGTTTTTATGCGCTTAAAAGCATTTTCAGGCCGAATGAGCTGATTTCTGCCAAATGCAGCAAAATACTGAAAGGAAAGTGGGTTTGCCTTCATATTTGACCCAGAACAACTCAGCTCAGCATGGAAATATCATTGCAACAGCTTTTATTTAGCCAGCAATCAAGAGTGTAAGTTTTTATGCGCTTAAAAGCATTTTCAGGCCGAATGAGCAAATATGCTTGTTTCTGCCAAATGCAGCAAAATACTGAAAGGAAAGTGGGTTTGCCTTCATATTTGACCCAGAACAACTCAGTTCAGCATGGAAATATCATTGTAACAGCTTTTATTTAGCCAGAAATCAAGAGTGTAAGTTTTTATGCGCTTAAAAGCATTTTCAGGCCGAATGAACAAATATGCTTGTTTCTGCCAAATGCAGCAAAATACTGAAAGGAAAGTGGGTTTGCCTTCATATTTGACCCAGAACAACTCAGTTCAGCATGGAAATATCATTGCAACAGCTTTTATTTAGCCAGAAATCAAGAGTGTAAGTTTTTATGCGCTTAAAAGCATTTTCAGGCCGAATGAGCTGATTTCTGCCAAATGCAGCAAAATACTGAAAGGAAAGTGGGTTTGCCTTCATATTTGACCCATAACAACTCGGTTCAGCATGGAAATATCATTGCAACAGCTTTTATTTAGCCAGAAATCAAGACTGTAAGTTTTTATGCGCTTAAAAGCATTTTCAGGCCGAATGAGCAAATATGCTTGTTTCTGCCAAATGCAGCAAAATACTGAAAGGAAAGTGGGTTTGCCTTCATATTTGACCCAGAACAACTCAGTTCAGCATGGAAATATCATTGCAACAGCCTTTATTTAGCCAGAAATCAAGACTGTAAGTTTTTATGCGCTTAAAAGCATTTTCAGGCCGAATGAGCTGATTTCTGCCAAATGCAGCAAAATACTGAAAGGAAAGTGGGTTTGCCTTCATATTTGACCCAGAACAACTCAGTTCAGCATGGAAATATCATTGCAACAGCTTTTATTTAGCCAGAAATCAAGAGTGTAAGTTTTTATGCGCTTAAAAGCATTTTCAGGCCGAATGAGCAAATATGCTTGTTTCTGCCAAATGCAGCAAAATACTGAAAGGAAAGTGGGTTTGCCTTCATATTTGACCCAGAACAACTCAGTTCAGCATGGAAATATCATTGCAACAGCTTTTATTTAGCCAGAAATCAAGAGTGTAAGTTTTTATGCGCTTAAAAGCATTTTCAGGCCGAATGAGCAAATATGCTTGTTTCTGCCAAATGCAGCAAAATACTGAAAGGAAAGTGGGTTTGCCTTCATATTTGACCCAGAACAACTCAGTTCAGCATGGAAATATCATTGCAACAGCTTTTATTTAGCCAGAAATCAAGAGTGTAAGTTTTTATGCGCTTAAAAGCATTTTCAGGCCGAATGAGCAAATATGCTTGTTTCTGCCAAATGCAGCAAAATACTGCAAGGAAAGTGGGTTTGCCTTCATATTTGACCCAGAACAACTCAGTTCAGCATGGAAATATCATTGCAACAGCTTTTATTTAGCCAGAAATCAAGACTGTAAGTTTTTATGCGCTTAAAAGCATTTTCAGGCCGAATGAGCTGATTTCTGCCAAATGCAGCAAAATACTGAAAGGAAAGTGGGTTTGCCTTCATATTTGACCCAGAACAACTCAGTTCAGCATGGAAATATCATTGCAACAGCTTTTATTTAGCCAGAAATCAAGAGTGTAAGTTTTTATGCGCTTAAAAGCATTTTCAGGCCGAATGAGCTGATTTCTGCCAAATGCAGCAAAATACTGAAAGGAAAGTGGGTTTGCCTTCATATTTGACCCAGAACAACTCAGTTCAGCATGGAAATATCATTGCAACAGCTTTTATTTAGCCAGAAATCAAGAGTGTAAGTTTTTATGCGCTTAAAAGCATTTTCAGGCCGAATGAGCAAATATGCTTGTTTCTGCCAAATGCAGCAAAATACTGAAAGGAAAGTGGGTTTGCCTTCATATTTGACCCAGAACAACTCGGTTCAGCATGGAAATATCATTGCAACAGCTTTTATTTAGCCAGAAATCAAGAGTGTAAGTTTTTATGCGCTTAAAAGCATTTTCAGGCCGAATGAGCAAATATGCTTGTTTCTGCCAAATGCAGCAAAATACTGAAAGGAAAGTGGGTTTGCCTTCATATTTGACCCAGAACAACTCAGTTCAGCATGGAAATATCATTGCAACAGCTTTTATTTAGCCAGAAATCAAGAGTGTAAGTTTTTATGCGCTTAAAAGCATTTTCAGGCCGAATGAGCAAATATGCTTGTTTCTGCCAAATGCAGCAAAATACTGAAAGGAAAGTGGGTTTGCCTTCATATTTGACCCAGAACAACTCAGTTCAGCATGGAAATATCATTGCAACAGCTTTTATTTAGCCAGAAATCAAGACTGTAAGTTTTTATGCGCTTAAAAGCATTTTCAGGCCGAATGAGCAAATATGCTTGTTTCTGCCAAATGCAGCAAAATACTGAAAGGAAAGTGTGTTTGCCTTCATATTTGACCCAGAACAACTCAGTTCAGCATGGAAATATCATTGCAACAGCTTTTATTTAGCCAGAAATCAAGAGTGTAAGTTTTTATGCGCTTAAAAGCATTTTCAGGCCGAATGAGCAAATATGCTTGTTTCTGCCAAATGCAGCAAAATACTGAAAGGAAAGTGGGTTTGCCTTCATATTTGAGCCAGAACAACTCAGTTCAGCATGGAAATATCATTGCAACAGCTTTTATTTAGCCAGAAATCAAGAGTGTAAGTTTTTATGCGCTTAAAAGCATTTTCAGGCCGAATGAGCTGATTTCTGCCAAATGCAGCAAAATACTGAAAGGAAAGTGGGTTTGCCTTCATATTTGACCCAGAACAACTCAGTTCAGCATGGAAATATCATTGCAACAGCTTTTATTTAGCCAGAAATCAAGAGTGTAAGTTTTTATGCGCTTAAAAGCATTTTCAGGCCGAATGAGCAAATATGCTTGTTTCTGCCAAATGCAGCAAAATACTGAAAGGAAAGTGGGTTTGCCTTCATATTTGACCCAGAACAACTCAGTTCAGCATGGAAATATCATTGCAACAGCTTTTATTTAGCCAGAAATCAAGAGTGTAAGTTTTTATGCGCTTAAAAGCATTTTCAGGCCGAATGAGCAAATATGCTTGTTTCTGCCAAATGCAGCAAAATACTGCAAGGAAAGTGGGTTTGCCTTCATATTTGACCCAGAACAACTCAGTTCAGCATGGAAATATCATTGCAACAGCTTTTATTTAGCCAGAAATCAAGAGTGTAAGTTTTTATGCGCTTAAAAGCATTTTCAGGCCGAATGAGCAAATATGCTTGTTTCTGCCAAATGCAGCAAAATACTGCAAGGAAAGTGGGTTTGCCTTCATATTTGACCCAGAACAACTCAGTTCAGCATGGAAATATCATTGCAACAGCTTTTATTTAGCCAGAAATCAAGAGTGTAAGTTTTTATGCGCTTAAAAGCATTTTCAGGCCGAATGAGCAAATATGCTTGTTTCTGCCAAATGCAGCAAAATACTGAAAGGAAAGTGGGTTTGCCTTCATATTTGACACAGAACAACTCAGTTCAGCATGGAAATATCATTGCAACAGCTTTTATTTGGCCAGAAATCAAGAGTGTAAGTTTTTATGCGCTTAAAAGCATTTTCAGGCCGAATGAGCAAATATGCTTGTTTCTGCCAAATGCAGCAAAATACTGAAAGGAAAGTGGGTTTGCCTTCATATTTGACCCAGAACAACTCAGTTCAGCATGGAAATATCATTGCAACAGCTTTTATTTAGCCAGAAATCAAGACTGTAAGTTTTTATGCGCTTAAAAGCATTTTCAGGCCGAATGAGCTGATTTCTGCCAAATGCAGCAAAATACTGAAAGGAAAGTGGGTTTGCCTTCATATTTGACCCAGAACAACTCAGTTCAGCATGGAAATATCATTGCAACAGCTTTTATTTAGCCAGAAATCAAGAGTGTAAGTTTTTATGCGCTTAAAAGCATTTTCAGGCCGAATGAGCTGATTTCTGCCAAATGCAGCAAAATACTGAAAGGAAAGTGGGTTTGCCTTCATATTTGACCCAGAACAACTCAGTTCAGCATGGAAATATCATTGCAACAGCTTTTATTTAGCCAGAAATCAAGAGTGTAAGTTTTTATGCGCTTAAAAGCATTTTCAGGCCGAATGAGCAAATATGCTTGTTTCTGCCAAATGCAGCAAAATACTGAAAGGAAAGTGGGTTTGCCTTCATATTTGACCCAGAACAACTCGGTTCAGCATGGAAATATCATTGCAACAGCTTTTATTTAGCCAGAAATCAAGAGTGTAAGTTTTTATGCACTTAAAAGCATTTTCAGGCCGAATGAGCAAATATGCTTGTTTCTGCCAAATGCAGCAAAATACTGAAAGGAAAGTGGGTTTGCCTTCATATTTGACCCAGAACAACTCAGTTCAGCATGGAAATATCATTGCAACAGCTTTTATTTAGCCAGAAATCAAGAGTGTAAGTTTTTATGCGCTTAAAAGCATTTTCAGGCCGAATGAGCAAATATGCTTGTTTCTGCCAAATGCAGCAAAATACTGAAAGGAAAGTGGGTTTGCCTTCATATTTGACCCAGAACAACTCGGTTCAGCATGGAAATATCATTGCAACAGCTTTTATTTAGCCAGAAATCAAGAGTGTAAGTTTTTATGCACTTAAAAGCATTTTCAGGCCGAATGAGCAAATATGCTTGTTTCTGCCAAATGCAGCAAAATACTGAAAGGAAAGTGGGTTTGCCTTCATATTTGACCCAGAACAACTCAGTTCAGCATGGAAATATCATTGCAACAGCTTTTATTTAGCCAGAAATCAAGAGTGTAAGTTTTTATGCGCTTAAAAGCATTTTCAGGCCGAATGAGCAAATATGCTTGTTTCTGCCAAATGCAGCAAAATACTGAAAGGAAAGTGGGTTTGCCTTCATATTTGACCCAGAACAACTCAGTTCAGCATGGAAATATCATTGCAACAGCTTTTATTTAGCCAGAAATCAAGACTGTAAGTTTTTATGCGCTTAAAAGCATTTTCAGGCCGAATGAGCAAATATGCTTGTTTCTGCCAAATGCAGCAAAATACTGAAAGGAAAGTGTGTTTGCCTTCATATTTGACCCAGAACAACTCAGTTCAGCATGGAAATATCATTGCAACAGCTTTTATTTAGCCAGAAATCAAGAGTGTAAGTTTTTATGCGCTTAAAAGCATTTTCAGGCCGAATGAGCAAATATGCTTGTTTCTGCCAAATGCAGCAAAATACTGAAAGGAAAGTGGGTTTGCCTTCATATTTGAGCCAGAACAACTCAGTTCAGCATGGAAATATCATTGCAACAGCTTTTATTTAGCCAGAAATCAAGAGTGTAAGTTTTTATGCGCTTAAAAGCATTTTCAGGCCGAATGAGCTGATTTCTGCCAAATGCAGCAAAATACTGAAAGGAAAGTGGGTTTGCCTTCATATTTGACCCAGAACAACTCGGTTCAGCATGGAAATATCATTGCAACAGCTTTTATTTAGCCAGAAATCAAGAGTGTAAGTTTTTATGCGCTTAAAAGCATTTTCAGGCCGAATGAGCAAATATGCTTGTTTCTGCCAAATGCAGCAAAATACTGAAAGGAAAGTGGGTTTGCCTTCATATTTGACCCAGAACAACTCAGTTCAGCATGGAAATATCATTGCAACAGCTTTTATTTAGCCAGAAATCAAGAGTGTAAGTTTTTATGCGCTTAAAAGCATTTTCAGGCCGAATGAGCAAATATGCTTGTTTCTGCCAAATGCAGCAAAATACTGAAAGGAAAGTGGGTTTGCCTTCATATTTGACCCAGAACAACTCGGTTCAGCATGGAAATATCATTGCAACAGCTTTTATTTAGCCAGAAATCAAGAGTGTAAGTTTTTATGCGCTTAAAAGCATTTTCAGGCCGAATGAGCAAATATGCTTGTTTCTGCCAAATGCAGCAAAATACTGAAAGGAAAGTGGGTTTGCCTTCATAGTTGACCCAGAACAACTCAGTTCAGCATGGAAATATCATTGCAACAGCTTTTATTTAGCCAGAAATCAAGAGTGTAAGTTTTTATGCGCTTAAAAGCATTTTCAGGCCGAATGAGCAAATATGCTTGTTTCTGCCAAATGCAGCAAAATACTGAAAGGAAAGTGGGTTTGCCTTCATAGTTGACCCAGAACAACTCAGTTCAGCATGGAAATATCATTGCAACAGCTTTTATTTAGCCAGAAATCAAGAGTGTAAGTTTTTATGCGCTTAAAAGCATTTTCAGGCCGAATGAGCAAATATGCTTGTTTCTGCCAAATGCAGCAAAATACTGAAAGGAAAGTGGGTTTGCCTTCATATTTGACCCAGAACAACTCAGTTCAGCATGGAAATATCATTGCAACAGCTTTTATTTAGCCAGAAATCAAGAGTGTAAGTTTTAATGCGCTTAAAAGCATTTTCAGGCCGAATGAGCTGATTTCTGCCAAATGCAGCAAAATACTGAAAGGAAAGTGGGTTTGCCTTCATATTTGACCCAGAACAACTCGGTTCAGCATGGAAATATCATTGCAACAGCTTTTATTTAGCCAGAAATCAAGAGTGTAAGTTTTTATGCGCTTAAAAGCATTTTCAGGCCGAATGAGCAAATATGCTTGTTTCTGCCAAATGCAGCAAAATACTGAAAGGAAAGTGGGTTTGCCTTCATATTTGACCCAGAACAACTCGGTTCAGCATGGAAATATCATTGCAACAGCTTTTATTTAGCCAGAAATCAAGAGTGTAAGTTTTTATGCGCTTAAAAGCATTTTCAGGCCGAATGAGCAAATATGCTTGTTTCTGCCAAATGCAGCAAAATACTGAAAGGAAAGTGGGTTTGCCTTCATATTTGACCCAGAACAACTCAGTTCAGCATGGAAATATCATTGCAACATCTTTTATTTAGCCAGAAATCAAGAGTGTAAGTTTTTATGCGCTTAAAAGCATTTTCAGGCCGAATGAGCAAATATGCTTGTTTCTGCCAAATGCAGCAAAATACTGAAAGGAAAGTGGGTTTGCCTTCATATTTGACCCAGAACAACTCGGTTCAGCATGGAAATATCATTGCAACAGCTTTTATTTAGCCAGAAATCAAGAGTGTAAGTTTTTATGCGCTTAAAAGCATTTTCAGGCCGAATGAGCAAATATGCTTGTTTCTGCCAAATGCAGCAAAATACTGAAAGGAAAGTGGGTTTGCCTTCATAGTTGACCCAGAACAACTCAGTTCAGCATGGAAATATCATTGCAACAGCTTTTATTTAGCCAGAAATCAAGAGTGTAAGTTTTTATGCGCTTAAAAGCATTTTCAGGCCGAATGAGCAAATATGCTTGTTTCTGCCAAATGCAGCAAAATACTGAAAGGAAAGTGGGTTTGCCTTCATAGTTGACCCAGAACAACTCAGTTCAGCATGGAAATATCATTGCAACAGCTTTTATTTAGCCAGAAATCAAGAGTGTAAGTTTTTATGCGCTTAAAAGCATTTTCAGGCCGAATGAGCAAATATGCTTGTTTCTGCCAAATGCAGCAAAATACTGAAAGGAAAGTGGGTTTGCCTTCATAGTTGACCCAGAACAACTCAGTTCAGCATGGAAATATCATTGCAACAGCTTTTATTTAGCCAGAAATCAAGAGTGTAAGTTTTTATGCGCTTAAAAGCATTTTCAGGCCGAATGAGCAAATATGCTTGTTTCTGCCAAATGCAGCAAAATACTGAAAGGAAAGTGGGTTTGCCTTCATATTTGACCCAGAACAACTCAGTTCAGCATGGAAATATCATTGCAACAGCTTTTATTTAGCCAGAAATCAAGAGTGTAAGTTTTTATGCGCTTAAAAGCATTTTCAGGCCGAATGAGCAAATATGCTTGTTTCTGCCAAATGCAGCAAAATACTGAAAGGAAAGTGGGTTTGCCTTCATATTTGACCCAGAACAACTCAGTTCAGCATGGAAATATTATTGCAACAGCTTTTATTTAGCCAGAAATCAAGAGTGTAAGTTTTTATGCGCTTAAAAGCATTTTCAGGCCGAATGAGCAAATATGCTTGTTTCTGCCAAATGCAGCAAAATACTGAAAGGAAAGTGAGTTTGCCTTCATATTTGACCCAGAACAACTCAGTTCAGCATGGAAATATCATTGCAACAGCTTTTATTTAGCCAGAAATCAAGACTGTAAGTTTTTATGCGCTTAAAAGCATTTTCAGGCCGAATGAGCTGATTTCTGCCAAATGCAGCAAAATACTGAAAGGAAAGTGGGTTTGCCTTCATATTTGACCCAGAACAACTCAGTTCAGCATGGAAATATCATTGCAACAGCTTTTATTTAGCCAGAAATCAAGAGTGTAAGTTTTTATGCGCTTAAAAGCATTTTCAGGCCGAATGAGCAAATATGCTTGTTTCTGCCAAATGCAGCAAAATACTGAAAGGAAAGTGGGTTTGCCTTCATATTTGACCCAGAACAACTCAGTTCAGCATGGAAATATCATTGCAACAGCTTTTATTTAGCCAGAAATCAAGAGTGTAAGTTTTTATGCGCTTAAAAGCATTTTCAGGCCGAATGAGCAAATATGCTTGTTTCTGCCAAATGCAGCAAAATACTGCAAGGAAAGTGGGTTTGCCTTCATATTTGACCCAGAACAACTCAGTTCAGCATGGAAATATCATTGCAACAGCTTTTATTTAGCCAGAAATCAAGAGTGTAAGTTTTTATGCGCTTAAAAGCATTTTCAGGCCGAATGAGCAAATATGCTTGTTTCTGCCAAATGCAGCAAAATACTGAAAGGAAAGTGGGTTTGCCTTCATATTTGACCCAGAACAACTCAGTTCAGCATGGAAATATCATTGCAACAGCTTTTATTTAGCCAGAAATCAAGAGTGTAAGTTTTTATGCGCTTAAAAGCATTTTCAGGCCGAATGAGCAAATATGCTTGTTTCTGCCAAATGCAGCAAAATACTGAAAGGAAAGTGGGTTTGCCTTCATATTTGACCCAGAACAACTCAGTTCAGCATGGAAATATCATTGCAACAGCTTTTATTTGGCCAGAAATCAAGAGTGTAAGTTTTTATGCGCTTAAAAGCATTTTCAGGCCGAATGAGCAAATATGCTTGTTTCTGCCAAATGCAGCAAAATACTGAAAGGAAAGTGGGTTTGCCTTCATATTTGACCCAGAACAACTCAGTTCAGCATGGAAATATCATTGCAACAGCTTTTATTTAGCCAGAAATCAAGACTGTAAGTTTTTATGCGCTTAAAAGCATTTTCAGGCCGAATGAGCTGATTTCTGCCAAATGCAGCAAAATACTGAAAGGAAAGTGGGTTTGCCTTCATATTTGACCCAGAACAACTCAGTTCAGCATGGAAATATCATTGCAACAGCTTTTATTTAGCCAGAAATCAAGAGTGTAAGTTTTTATGCGCTTAAAAGCATTTTCAGGCCGAATGAGCAAATATGCTTGTTTCTGCCAAATGCAGCAAAATACTGAAAGGAAAGTGGGTTTGCCTTCATATTTGACCCAGAACAACTCAGTTCAGCATGGAAATATCATTGCAACAGCTTTTATTTAGCCAGAAATCAAGACTGTAAGTTTTTATGCGCTTAAAAGCATTTTCAGGCCGAATGAGCAAATATGCCTGTTTCTGCCAAATGCAGCAAAATACTGAAAGGAAAGTGGGTTTGCCTTCATATTTGACCCAGAACAACTCAGTTCAGCATGGAAATATCATTGCAACAGCTTTTATTTAGCCAGAAATCAAGAGTGTAAGTTTTTATGCGCTTAAAAGCATTTTCAGGCCGAATGAGCAAATATGCTTGTTTCTGCCAAATGCAGCAAAATACTGAAAGGAAAGTGGGTTTGCCTTCATATTTGACCCAGAACAACTCAGTTCAGCATGGAAATATCATTGCAACAGCTTTTATTTAGCCAGAAATCAAGACTGTAAGTTTTTATGCGCTTAAAAGCATTTTCAGGCCGAATGAGCTGATTTCTGCCAAATGCAGCAAAATACTGAAAGGAAAGTGGGTTTGCCTTCATATTTGACCCAGAACAACTCAGTTCAGCATGGAAATATCATTGCAACAGCTTTTATTTAGCCAGAAATCAAGAGTGTAAGTTTTTATGCGCTTAAAAGCATTTTCAGGCCGAATGAGCAAATATGCTTGTTTCTGCCAAATGCAGCAAAATACTGAAAGGAAAGTGGGTTTGCCTTCATATTTGACCCAGAACAACTCAGTTCAGCATGGAAATATCATTGCAACAGCTTTTATTTAGCCAGAAATCAAGAGTGTAAGTTTTTATGCGCTTAAAAGCATTTTCAGGCCGAATGAGCAAATATGCTTGTTTCTGCCAAATGCAGCAAAATACTGAAAGGAAAGTGGGTTTGCCTTCATATTTGACCCAGAACAACTCAGTTCAGCATGGAAATATCATTGCAACAGCTTTTATTTAGCCAGAAATCAAGAGTGTAAGTTTTTATGCGCTTAAAAGCATTTTCAGGCCGAATGAGCTGATTTCTGCCAAATGCAGCAAAATACTGAAAGGAAAGTGGGTTTGCCTTCATATTTGACCCAGAACAACTCAGTTCAGCATGGAAATATCATTGCAACAGCTTTTATTTAGCCAGAAATCAAGAGTGTAAGTTTTTATGCGCTTAAAAGCATTTTCAGGCCGAATGAGCTGATTTCTGCCAAATGCAGCAAAATACTGAAAGGAAAGTGGGTTTGCCTTCATATTTGACCCAGAACAACTCAGTTCAGCATGGAAATATCATTGCAACAGCTTTTATTTAGCCAGAAATCAAGAGTGTAAGTTTTTATGCGCTTAAAAGCATTTTCAGGCCGAATGAGCAAATATGCTTGTTTCTGCCAAATGCAGCAAAATACTGAAAGGAAAGTGGGTTTGCCTTCATATTTGACCCAGAACAACTCAGTTCAGCATGGAAATATCATTGCAACAGCTTTTATTTAGCCAGAAATCAAGAGTGTAAGTTTTTATGCGCTTAAAAGCATTTTCAGGCCGAATGAACAAATATGCTTGTTTCTGCCAAATGCAGCAAAATACTGAAAGGAAAGTGGGTTTGCCTTCATATTTGACCCAGAACAACTCAGTTCAGCATGGAAATATCATTGCAACAGCTTTTATTTAGCCAGAAATCAAGAGTGTAAGTTTTTATGCGCTTAAAAGCATTTTCAGGCCGAATGAGCTGATTTCTGCCAAATGCAGCAAAATACTGAAAGGAAAGTGGGTTTGCCTTCATATTTGACCCATAACAACTCGGTTCAGCATGGAAATATCATTGCAACAGCTTTTATTTAGCCAGAAATCAAGACTGTAAGTTTTTATGCGCTTAAAAGCATTTTCAGGCCGAATGAGCAAATATGCTTGTTTCTGCCAAATGCAGCAAAATACTGCAAGGAAAGTGGGTTTGCCTTCATATTTGACCCAGAACAACTCAGTTCAGCATGGAAATATCATTGCAACAGCTTTTATTTAGCCAGAAATCAAGAGTGTAAGTTTTTATGCGCTTAAAAGCATTTTCAGGCCGAATGAGCTGATTTCTGCCAAATGCAGCAAAATACTGAAAGGAAAGTGGGTTTGCCTTCATATTTGACCCATAACAACTCGGTTCAGCATGGAAATATCATTGCAACAGCTTTTATTTAGCCAGAAATCAAGACTGTAAGTTTTTATGCGCTTAAAAGCATTTTCAGGCCGAATGAGCAAGTATGCTTGTTTCTGCCAAATGCAGCAAAATACTGAAAGGAAAGTGGGTTTGCCTTCATATTTGACCCAGAACAACTCAGTTCAGCATGGAAATATCATTGCAACAGCCTTTATTTAGCCAGAAATCAAGACTGTAAGTTTTTATGCGCTTAAAAGCATTTTCAGGCCGAATGAGCTGATTTCTGCCAAATGCAGCAAAATACTGAAAGGAAAGTGGGTTTGCCTTCATATTTGACCCAGAACAACTCAGTTCAGCATGGAAATATCATTGCAACAGCTTTTATTTAGCCAGAAATCAAGAGTGTAAGTTTTTATGCGCTTAAAAGCATTTTCAGGCCGAATGAGCAAATATGCTTGTTTCTGCCAAATGCAGCAAAATACTGAAAGGAAAGTGGGTTTGCCTTCATATTTGACCCAGAACAACTCAGTTCAGCATGGAAATATCATTGCAACAGCTTTTATTTAGCCAGAAATCAAGAGTGTAAGTTTTTATGCGCTTAAAAGCATTTTCAGGCCGAATGAGCAAATATGCTTGTTTCTGCCAAATGCAGCAAAATACTGCAAGGAAAGTGGGTTTGCCTTCATATTTGACCCAGAACAACTCAGTTCAGCATGGAAATATCATTGCAACAGCTTTTATTTAGCCAGAAATCAAGAGTGTAAGTTTTTATGCGCTTAAAAGCATTTTCAGGCCGAATGAGCAAATATGCTTGTTTCTGCCAAATGCAGCAAAATACTGAAAGGAAAGTGGGTTTGCCTTCATATTTGACCCAGAACAACTCAGTTCAGCATGGAAATATCATTGCAACAGCTTTTATTTGGCCAGAAATCAAGAGTGTAAGTTTTTATGCGCTTAAAAGCATTTTCAGGCCGAATGAGCAAATATGCTTGTTTCTGCCAAATGCAGCAAAATACTGAAAGGAAAGTGGGTTTGCCTTCATATTTGACCCAGAACAACTCAGTTCAGCATGGAAATATCATTGCAACAGCTTTTATTTAGCCAGAAATCAAGACTGTAAGTTTTTATGCGCTTAAAAGCATTTTCAGGCCGAATGAGCTGATTTCTGCCAAATGCAGCAAAATACTGAAAGGAAAGTGGGTTTGCCTTCATATTTGACCCAGAACAACTCAGTTCAGCATGGAAATATCATTGCAACAGCTTTTATTTAGCCAGAAATCAAGAGTGTAAGTTTTTATGCGCTTAAAAGCATTTTCAGGCCGAATGAGCAAATATGCTTGTTTCTGCCAAATGCAGCAAAATACTGAAAGGAAAGTGGGTTTGCCTTCATATTTGAGCCAGAACAACTCAGTTCAGCATGGAAATATCATTGCAACAGCTTTTATTTAGCCAGAAATCAAGAGTGTAAGTTTTTATGCGCTTAAAAGCATTTTCAGGCCGAATGAGCTGATTTCTGCCAAATGCAGCAAAATACTGAAAGGAAAGTGGGTTTGCCTTCATATTTGACCCAGAACAACTCAGTTCAGCATGGAAATATCATTGCAACAGCTTTTATTTAGCCAGAAATCAAGAGTGTAAGTTTTTATGCGCTTAAAAGCATTTTCAGGCCGAATGAGCAAATATGCATGTTTCTGCCAAATGCAGCAAAATACTGAAAGGAAAGTGGGTTTGCCTTCATATTTGACCCAGAACAACTCAGTTCAGCATGGAAATATCATTGCAACAGCTTTTATTTAGCCAGAAATCAAGACTGTAAGTTTTTATGCGCTTAAAAGCATTTTCAGGCCGAATGAGCAAATATGCTTGTTTCTGCCAAATGCAGCAAAATACTGAAAGGAAAGTGTGTTTGCCTTCATATTTGACCCAGAACAACTCAGTTCAGCATGGAAATATCATTGCAACAGCTTTTATTTAGCCAGAAATCAAGAGTGTAAGTTTTTATGCGCTTAAAAGCATTTTCAGGCCGAATGAGCAAATATGCTTGTTTCTGCCAAATGCAGCAAAATACTGAAAGGAAAGTGGGTTTGCCTTCATTTTTGAGCCAGAACAACTCAGTTCAGCATGGAAATATCATTGCAACAGCTTTTATTTAGCCAGAAATCAAGAGTGTAAGTTTTTATGCGCTTAAAAGCATTTTCAGGCCGAATGAGCTGATTTCTGCCAAATGCAGCAAAATACTGAAAGGAAAGTGGGTTTGCCTTCATATTTGACCCAGAACAACTCGGTTCAGCATGGAAATATCATTGCAACAGCTTTTATTTAGCCAGAAATCAAGAGTGTAAGTTTTTATGCGCTTAAAAGCATTTTCAGGCCGAATGAGCAAATATGCTTGTTTCTGCCAAATGCAGCAAAATACTGAAAGGAAAGTGGGTTTGCCTTCATATTTGACCCAGAACAACTCAGTTCAGCATGGAAATATCATTGCAACAGCTTTTATTTAGCCAGAAATCAAGAGTGTAAGTTTTTATGCGCTTAAAAGCATTTTCAGGCCGAATGAGCAAATATGCTTGTTTCTGCCAAATGCAGCAAAATACTGAAAGGAAAGTGTGTTTGCCTTCATATTTGACCCAGAACAACTCAGTTCAGCATGGAAATATCATTGCAACAGCTTTTATTTAGCCAGAAATCAAGAGTGTAAGTTTTTATGCGCTTAAAAGCATTTTCAGGCCGAATGAGCAAATATGCCTGTTTCTGCCAAATGCAGCAAAATACTGAAAGGAAAGTGGGTTTGCCTTCATATTTGACCCAGAACAACTCAGTTCAGCATGGAAATATCATTGCAACAGCTTTTATTTAGCCAGAAATCAAGACTGTAAGTTTTTATGCGCTTAAAAGCATTTTCAGGCCGAATGAGCAAATATGCCTGTTTCTGCCAAATGCAGCAAAATACTGAAAGGAAAGTGGGTTTGCCTTCATATTTGACCCAGAACAACTCAGTTCAGCATGGAAATATCATTGCAACAGCTTTTATTTAGCCAGAAATCAAGAGTGTAAGTTTTTATGCGCTTAAAAGCATTTTCAGGCCGAATGAGCAAATATGCTTGTTTCTGCCAAATGCAGCAAAATACTGAAAGGAAAGTGGGTTTGCCTTCATATTTGACCCAGAACAACTCAGTTCAGCATGGAAATATCATTGCAACAGCTTTTATTTAGCCAGAAATCAAGACTGTAAGTTTTTATGCGCTTAAAAGCATTTTCAGGCCGAATGAGCTGATTTCTGCCAAATGCAGCAAAATACTGAAAGGAAAGTGGGTTTGCCTTCATATTTGACCCAGAACAACTCAGTTCAGCATGGAAATATCATTGCAACAGCTTTTATTTAGCCAGAAATCAAGAGTGTAAGTTTTTATGCGCTTAAAAGCATTTTCAGGCCGAATGAGCAAATATGCTTGTTTCTGCCAAATGCAGCAAAATACTGAAAGGAAAGTGGGTTTGCCTTCATATTTGACCCAGAACAACTCAGTTCAGCATGGAAATATCATTGCAACAGCTTTTATTTAGCCAGAAATCAAGAGTGTAAGTTTTTATGCGCTTAAAAGCATTTTCAGGCCGAATGAGCAAATATGCTTGTTTCTGCCAAATGCAGCAAAATACTGAAGGGAAAGTGGGTTTGCCTTCATATTTGACCCAGAACAACTCAGTTCAGCATGGAAATATCATTGCAACAGCTTTTATTTAGCCAGAAATCAAGAGTGTAAGTTTTTATGCGCTTAAAAGCATTTTCAGGCCGAATGAGCTGATTTCTGCCAAATGCAGCAAAATACTGAAAGGAAAGTGGGTTTGCCTTCATATTTGACCCAGAACAACTCAGCTCAGCATGGAAATATCATTGCAACAGCTTTTATTTAGCCAGAAATCAAGAGTGTAAGTTTTTATGCGCTTAAAAGCATTTTCAGGCCGAATGAGCAAATATGCTTGTTTCTGCCAAATGCAGCAAAATACTGAAAGGAAAGTGGGTTTGCCTTCATATTTGACCCAGAACAACTCAGTTCAGCATGGAAATATCATTGCAACAGCTTTTATTTAGCCAGAAATCAAGAGTGTAAGTTTTTATGCGCTTAAAAGCATTTTCAGGCCGAATGAGCAAATATGCTTGTTTCTGCCAAATGCAGCAAAATACTGAAAGGAAAGTGGGTTTGCCTTCATATTTGACCCAGAACAACTCAGTTCAGCATGGAAATATCATTGCAACAGCTTTTATTTAGCCAGAAATCAAGAGTGTAAGTTTTTATGCGCTTAAAAGCATTTTCAGGCCGAATGAGCAAATATGCTTGTTTCTGCCAAATGCAGCAAAATACTGCAAGGAAAGTGGGTTTGCCTTCATATTTGACCCAGAACAACTCAGTTCAGCATGGAAATATCATTGCAACAGCTTTTATTTAGCCAGAAATCAAGAGTGTAAGTTTTTATGCGCTTAAAAGCATTTTCAGGCCGAATGAGCAAATATGCTTGTTTCTGCCAAATGCAGCAAAATACTGAAAGGAAAGTGGGTTTGCCTTCATATTTGACCCAGAACAACTCAGTTCAGCATGGAAATATCATTGCAACAGCTTTTATTTGGCCAGAAATCAAGAGTGTAAGTTTTTATGCGCTTAAAAGCATTTTCAGGCCGAATGAGCAAATATGCTTGTTTCTGCCAAATGCAGCAAAATACTGAAAGGAAAGTGGGTTTGCCTTCATATTTGACCCAGAACAACTCAGTTCAGCATGGAAATATCATTGCAACAGCTTTTATTTAGCCAGAAATCAAGACTGTAAGTTTTTATGCGCTTAAAAGCATTTTCAGGCCGAATGAGCTGATTTCTGCCAAATGCAGCAAAATACTGAAAGGAAAGTGGGTTTGCCTTCATATTTGACCCAGAACAACTCAGTTCAGCATGGAAATATCATTGCAACAGCTTTTATTTAGCCAGAAATCAAGAGTGTAAGTTTTTATGCGCTTAAAAGCATTTTCAGGCCGAATGAGCAAATATGCTTGTTTCTGCCAAATGCAGCAAAATACTGAAAGGAAAGTGGGTTTGCCTTCATATTTGAGCCAGAACAACTCAGTTCAGCATGGAAATATCATTGCAACAGCTTTTATTTAGCCAGAAATCAAGAGTGTAAGTTTTTATGCGCTTAAAAGCATTTTCAGGCCGAATGAGCTGATTTCTGCCAAATGCAGCAAAATACTGAAAGGAAAGTGGGTTTGCCTTCATATTTGACCCAGAACAACTCAGTTCAGCATGGAAATATCATTGCAACAGCTTTTATTTAGCCAGAAATCAAGAGTGTAAGTTTTTATGCGCTTAAAAGCATTTTCAGGCCGAATGAGCAAATATGCATGTTTCTGCCAAATGCAGCAAAATACTGAAAGGAAAGTGGGTTTGCCTTCATATTTGACCCAGAACAACTCAGTTCAGCATGGAAATATCATTGCAACAGCTTTTATTTAGCCAGAAATCAAGACTGTAAGTTTTTATGCGCTTAAAAGCATTTTCAGGCCGAATGAGCAAATATGCTTGTTTCTGCCAAATGCAGCAAAATACTGAAAGGAAAGTGTGTTTGCCTTCATATTTGACCCAGAACAACTCAGTTCAGCATGGAAATATCATTACAACAGCTTTTATTTAGCCAGAAATCAAGAGTGTAAGTTTTTATGCGCTTAAAAGCATTTTCAGGCCGAATGAGCAAATATGCTTGTTTCTGCCAAATGCAGCAAAATACTGAAAGGAAAGTGGGTTTGCCTTCATTTTTGAGCCAGAACAACTCAGTTCAGCATGGAAATATCATTGCAACAGCTTTTATTTAGCCAGAAATCAAGAGTGTAAGTTTTTATGCGCTTAAAAGCATTTTCAGGCCGAATGAGCTGATTTCTGCCAAATGCAGCAAAATACTGAAAGGAAAGTGGGTTTGCCTTCATATTTGACCCAGAACAACTCGGTTCAGCATGGAAATATCATTGCAACAGCTTTTATTTAGCCAGAAATCAAGAGTGTAAGTTTTTATGCGCTTAAAAGCATTTTCAGGCCGAATGAGCAAATATGCTTGTTTCTGCCAAATGCAGCAAAATACTTAAAGGAAAGTGGGTTTGCCTTCATATTTGACCCAGAACAACTCGGTTCAGCATGGAAATATCATTGCAACAGCTTTTATTTAGCCAGAAATCAAGAGTGTAAGTTTTTATGCGCTTAAAAGCATTTTCAGGCCGAATGAGCAAATATGCTTGTTTCTGCCAAATGCAGCAAAATACTGAAAGGAAAGTGGGTTTGCCTTCATATTTGACCCAGAACAACTCAGTTCAGCATGGAAATATCATTGCAACAGCTTTTATTTAGCCAGAAATCAAGAGTGTAAGTTTTTATGCGCTTAAAAGCATTTTCAGGCCGAATGAGCAAATATGCTTGTTTCTGCCAAATGCAGCAAAATACTGAAAGGAAAGTGGGTTTGCCTTCATATTTGACCCAGAACAACTCGGTTCAGCATGGAAATATCATTGCAACAGCTTTTATTTAGCCAGAAATCAAGAGTGTAAGTTTTTATGCGCTTAAAAGCATTTTCAGGCCGAATGAGCAAATATGCTTGTTTCTGCCAAATGCAGCAAAATACTGAAAGGAAAGTGGGTTTGCCTTCATAGTTGACCCAGAACAACTCAGTTCAGCATGGAAATATCATTGCAACAGCTTTTATTTAGCCAGAAATCAAGAGTGTAAGTTTTTATGCGCTTAAAAGCATTTTCAGGCCGAATGAGCAAATATGCTTGTTTCTGCCAAATGCAGCAAAATACTGAAAGGAAAGTGGGTTTGCCTTCATATTTGACCCAGAACAACTCAGTTCAGCATGGAAATATCATTGCAACAGCTTTTATTTAGCCAGAAATCAAGACTGTAAGTTTTTATGCGCTTAAAAGCATTTTCAGGCCGAATGAGCTGATTTCTGCCAAATGCAGCAAAATACTGAAAGGAAAGTGGGTTTGCCTTCATATTTGACCCAGAACAACTCAGTTCAGCATGGAAATATCATTGCAACAGCTTTTATTTAGCCAGAAATCAAGAGTGTAAGTTTTTATGCGCTTAAAAGCATTTTCAGGCCGAATGAGCAAATATGCTTGTTTCTGCCAAATGCAGCAAAATACTGAAAGGAAAGTGGGTTTGCCTTCATATTTGAGCCAGAACAACTCAGTTCAGCATGGAAATATCATTGCAACAGCTTTTATTTAGCCAGAAATCAAGAGTGTAAGTTTTTATGCGCTTAAAAGCATTTTCAGGCCGAATGAGCTGATTTCTGCCAAATGCAGCAAAATACTGAAAGGAAAGTGGGTTTGCCTTCATATTTGACCCAGAACAACTCAGTTCAGCATGGAAATATCATTACAACAGCTTTTATTTAGCCAGAAATCAAGACTGTAAGTTTTTATGCGCTTAAAAGCATTTTCAGGCCGAATGAGCAAATATGCTTGTTTCTGCCAAATGCAGCAAAATACTGAAAGGAAAGTGTGTTTGCCTTCATATTTGACCCAGAACAACTCAGTTCAGCATGGAAATATCATTACAACAGCTTTTATTTAGCCAGAAATCAAGAGTGTAAGTTTTTATGCGCTTAAAAGCATTTTCAGGCCGAATGAGCAAATATGCTTGTTTCTGCCAAATGCAGCAAAATACTGAAAGGAAAGTGGGTTTGCCTTCATTTTTGAGCCAGAACAACTCAGTTCAGCATGGAAATATCATTGCAACAGCTTTTATTTAGCCAGAAATCAAGAGTGTAAGTTTTTATGCGCTTAAAAGCATTTTCAGGCCGAATGAGCTGATTTCTGCCAAATGCAGCAAAATACTGAAAGGAAAGTGGGTTTGCCTTCATATTTGACCCAGAACAACTCGGTTCAGCATGGAAATATCATTGCAACAGCTTTTATTTAGCCAGAAATCAAGAGTGTAAGTTTTTATGCGCTTAAAAGCATTTTCAGGCCGAATGAGCAAATATGCTTGTTTCTGCCAAATGCAGCAAAATACTTAAAGGAAAGTGGGTTTGCCTTCATATTTGACCCAGAACAACTCGGTTCAGCATGGAAATATCATTGCAACAGCTTTTATTTAGCCAGAAATCAAGAGTGTAAGTTTTTATGCGCTTAAAAGCATTTTCAGGCCGAATGAGCAAATATGCTTGTTTCTGCCAAATGCAGCAAAATACTGAAAGGAAAGTGGGTTTGCCTTCATATTTGACCCAGAACAACTCAGTTCAGCATGGAAATATCATTGCAACAGCTTTTATTTAGCCAGAAATCAAGAGTGTAAGTTTTTATGCGCTTAAAAGCATTTTCAGGCCGAATGAGCAAATATGCTTGTTTCTGCCAAATGCAGCAAAATACTGAAAGGAAAGTGGGTTTGCCTTCATATTTGACCCAGAACAACTCGGTTCAGCATGGAAATATCATTGCAACAGCTTTTATTTAGCCAGAAATCAAGAGTGTAAGTTTTTATGCGCTTAAAAGCATTTTCAGGCCGAATGAGCAAATATGCTTGTTTCTGCCAAATGCAGCAAAATACTGAAAGGAAAGTGGGTTTGCCTTCATAGTTGACCCAGAACAACTCAGTTCAGCATGGAAATATCATTGCAACAGCTTTTATTTAGCCAGAAATCAAGAGTGTAAGTTTTTATGCGCTTAAAAGCATTTTCAGGCCGAATGAGCAAATATGCTTGTTTCTGCCAAATGCAGCAAAATACTGAAAGGAAAGTGGGTTTGCCTTCATATTTGACCCAGAACAACTCAGTTCAGCATGGAAATATCATTGCAACAGCTTTTATTTAGCCAGAAATCAAGAGTGTAAGTTTTTATGCGCTTAAAAGCATTTTCAGGCCGAATGAGCAAATATGCTTGTTTCTGCCAAATGCAGCAAAATACTGAAAGGAAAGTGGGTTTGCCTTCATATTTGACCCAGAACAACTCAGTTCAGCATGGAAATATTATTGCAACAGCTTTTATTTAGCCAGAAATCAATAGTGTAAGTTTTTATGCGCTTAAAAGCATTTTCAGGCCGAATGAGCAAATATGCTTGTTTCTGCCAAATGCAGCAAAATACTGAAAGGAAAGTGGGTTTGCCTTCATATTTGACCCAGAACAACTCAGTTCAGCATGGAAATATCATTGCAACAGCTTTTATTTAGCCAGAAATCAAGACTGTAAGTTTTTATGCGCTTAAAAGCATTTTCAGGCCGAATGAGCTGATTTCTGCCAAATGCAGCAAAATACTGAAAGGAAAGTGGGTTTGCCTTCATATTTGACCCAGAACAACTCAGTTCAGCGTGGAAATATCATTGCAACAGCTTTTATTTAGCCAGAAATCAAGAGTGTAAGTTTTTATGCGCTTAAAAGCATTTTCAGGCCGAATGAGCAAATATGCTTGTTTCTGCCAAATGCAGCAAAATACTGAAAGGAAAGTGGGTTTGCCTTCATATTTGACCCAGAACAACTCAGTTCAGCATGGAAATATCATTGCAACAGCTTTTATTTAGCCAGAAATCAAGAGTGTAAGTTTTTATGCGCTTAAAAGCATTTTCAGGCCGAATGAGCAAATATGCTTGTTTCTGCCAAATGCAGCAAAATACTGCAAGGAAAGTGGGTTTGCCTTCATATTTGACCCAGAACAACTCAGTTCAGCATGGAAATATCATTGCAACAGCTTTTATTTAGCCAGAAATCAAGAGTGTAAGTTTTTATGCGCTTAAAAGCATTTTCAGGCCGAATGAGCAAATATGCTTGTTTCTGCCAAATGCAGCAAAATACTGAAAGGAAAGTGGGTTTGCCTTCATATTTGACCCAGAACAACTCAGTTCAGCATGGAAATATCATTGCAACAGCTTTTATTTAGCCAGAAATCAAGAGTGTAAGTTTTTATGCGCTTAAAAGCATTTTCAGGCCGAATGAGCAAATATGCTTGTTTCTGCCAAATGCAGCAAAATACTGAAAGGAAAGTGGGTTTGCCTTCATATTTGACCCAGAACAACTCAGTTCAGCATGGAAATATCATTGCAACAGCTTTTATTTGGCCAGAAATCAAGAGTGTAAGTTTTTATGCGCTTAAAAGCATTTTCAGGCCGAATGAGCAAATATGCTTGTTTCTGCCAAATGCAGCAAAATACTGAAAGGAAAGTGGGTTTGCCTTCATATTTGACCCAGAACAACTCAGTTCAGCATGGAAATATCATTGCAACAGCTTTTATTTAGCCAGAAATCAAGACTGTAAGTTTTTATGCGCTTAAAAGCATTTTCAGGCCGAATGAGCTGATTTCTGCCAAATGCAGCAAAATACTGAAAGGAAAGTGGGTTTGCCTTCATATTTGACCCAGAACAACTCAGTTCAGCATGGAAATATCATTGCAACAGCTTTTATTTAGCCAGAAATCAAGAGTGTAAGTTTTTATGCGCTTAAAAGCATTTTCAGGCCGAATGAGCAAATATGCTTGTTTCTGCCAAATGCAGCAAAATACTGAAAGGAAAGTGGGTTTGCCTTCATATTTGACCCAGAACAACTCAGTTCAGCATGGAAATATCATTGCAACAGCTTTTATTTAGCCAGAAATCAAGACTGTAAGTTTTTATGCGCTTAAAAGCATTTTCAGGCCGAATGAGCAAATATGCCTGTTTCTGCCAAATGCAGCAAAATACTGAAAGGAAAGTGGGTTTGCCTTCATATTTGACCCAGAACAACTCAGTTCAGCATGGAAATATCATTGCAACAGCTTTTATTTAGCCAGAAATCAAGAGTGTAAGTTTTTATGCGCTTAAAAGCATTTTCAGGCCGAATGAGCAAATATGCTTGTTTCTGCCAAATGCAGCAAAATACTGAAAGGAAAGTGGGTTTGCCTTCATATTTGACCCAGAACAACTCAGTTCAGCATGGAAATATCATTGCAACAGCTTTTATTTAGCCAGAAATCAAGACTGTAAGTTTTTATGCGCTTAAAAGCATTTTCAGGCCGAATGAGCTGATTTCTGCCAAATGCAGCAAAATACTGAAAGGAAAGTGGGTTTGCCTTCATATTTGACCCAGAACAACTCAGTTCAGCATGGAAATATCATTGCAACAGCTTTTATTTAGCCAGAAATCAAGAGTGTAAGTTTTTATGCGCTTAAAAGCATTTTCAGGCCGAATGAGCAAATATGCTTGTTTCTGCCAAATGCAGCAAAATACTGAAAGGAAAGTGGGTTTGCCTTCATATTTGACCCAGAACAACTCAGTTCAGCATGGAAATATCATTGCAACAGCTTTTATTTAGCCAGAAATCAAGAGTGTAAGTTTTTATGCGCTTAAAAGCATTTTCAGGCCGAATGAGCAAATATGCTTGTTTCTGCCAAATGCAGCAAAATACTGAAAGGAAAGTGGGTTTGCCTTCATATTTGACCCAGAACAACTCAGTTCAGCATGGAAATATCATTGCAACAGCTTTTATTTAGCCAGAAATCAAGAGTGTAAGTTTTTATGCGCTTAAAAGCATTTTCAGGCCGAATGAGCTGATTTCTGCCAAATGCAGCAAAATACTGAAAGGAAAGTGGGTTTGCCTTCATATTTGACCCAGAACAACTCAGTTCAGCATGGAAATATCATTGCAACAGCTTTTATTTAGCCAGAAATCAAGAGTGTAAGTTTTTATGCGCTTAAAAGCATTTTCAGGCCGAATGAGCAAATATGCTTGTTTCTGCCAAATGCAGCAAAATACTGAAAGGAAAGTGGGTTTGCCTTCATATTTGAGCCAGAACAACTCAGTTCAGCATGGAAATATCATTGCAACAGCTTTTATTTAGCCAGAAATCAAGAGTGTAAGTTTTTATGCGCTTAAAAGCATTTTCAGGCCGAATGAGCTGATTTCTGCCAAATGCAGCAAAATACTGAAAGGAAAGTGGGTTTGCCTTCATATTTGACCCAGAACAACTCAGTTCAGCATGGAAATATCATTGCAACAGCTTTTATTTAGCCAGAAATGAAGAGTGTAAGTTTTTATGCGCTTAAAAGCATTTTCAGGCCGAATGAGACAATTTCTGCCAAATGCAGCAAAATACTGAAAGGAAAGTGGGTTTGCCTTCATATTTGACCCAGAACAACTCAGTTCAGCATGGAAATATCATTGCAACAGCTTTTATTTAGCCAGAAATCAAGAGTGTAAGTTTTTATGCGCTTAAAAGCATTTTCAGGCCGAATGAACAAATATGCTTGTTTCTGCCAAATGCAGCAAAATACTGAAAGGAAAGTGGGTTTGCCTTCATATTTGACCCAGAACAACTCAGTTCAGCATGGAAATATCATTGCAACAGCTTTTATTTAGCCAGAAATCAAGAGTGTAAGTTTTTATGCGCTTAAAAGCATTTTCAGGCCGAATGAGCTGATTTCTGCCAAATGCAGCAAAATACTGAAAGGAAAGTGGGTTTGCCTTCATATTTGACCCATAACAACTCGGTTCAGCATGGAAATATCATTGCAACAGCTTTTATTTAGCCAGAAATCAAGACTGTAAGTTTTTATGCGCTTAAAAGCATTTTCAGGCCGAATGAGCAAATATGCTTGTTTCTGCCAAATGCAGCAAAATACTGAAAGGAAAGTGGGTTTGCCTTCATATTTGACCCAGAACAACTCAGTTCAGCATGGAAATATCATTGCAACAGCTTTTATTTAGCCAGAAATCAAGACTGTAAGTTTTTATGCGCTTAAAAGCATTTTCAGGCCGAATGAGCTGATTTCTGCCAAATGCAGCAAAATACTGAAAGGAAAGTGGGTTTGCCTTCATATTTGACCCAGAACAACTCAGTTCAGCATGGAAATATCATTGCAACAGCTTTTATTTAGCCAGAAATCAAGAGTGTAAGTTTTTATGCGCTTAAAAGCATTTTCAGGCCGAATGAGCAAATATGCTTGTTTCTGCCAAATGCAGCAAAATACTGAAAGGAAAGTGGGTTTGCCTTCATATTTGACCCAGAACAACTCAGTTCAGCATGGAAATATCATTGCAACAGCTTTTATTTAGCCAGAAATCAAGAGTGTAAGTTTTTATGCGCTTAAAAGCATTTTCAGGCCGAATGAGCAAATATGCTTGTTTCTGCCAAATGCAGCAAAATACTGCAAGGAAAGTGGGTTTGCCTTCATATTTGACCCAGAACAACTCAGTTCAGCATGGAAATATCATTGCAACAGCTTTTATTTAGCCAGAAATCAAGAGTGTAAGTTTTTATGCGCTTAAAAGCATTTTCAGGCCGAATGAGCAAATATGCTTGTTTCTGCCAAATGCAGCAAAATACTGAAAGGAAAGTGGGTTTGCCTTCATATTTGACCCAGAACAACTCAGTTCAGCATGGAAATATCATTGCAACAGCTTTTATTTAGCCAGAAATCAAGAGTGTAAGTTTTTATGCGCTTAAAAGCATTTTCAGGCCGAATGAGCAAATATGCTTGTTTCTGCCAAATGCAGCAAAATACTGAAAGGAAAGTGGGTTTGCCTTCATATTTGACCCAGAACAACTCAGTTCAGCATGGAAATATCATTGCAACAGCTTTTATTTGGCCAGAAATCAAGAGTGTAAGTTTTTATGCGCTTAAAAGCATTTTCAGGCCGAATGAGCAAATATGCTTGTTTCTGCCAAATGCAGCAAAATACTGAAAGGAAAGTGGGTTTGCCTTCATATTTGACCCAGAACAACTCAGTTCAGCATGGAAATATCATTGCAACAGCTTTTATTTAGCCAGAAATCAAGACTGTAAGTTTTTATGCGCTTAAAAGCATTTTCAGGCCGAATGAGCTGATTTCTGCCAAATGCAGCAAAATACTGAAAGGAAAGTGGGTTTGCCTTCATATTTGACCCAGAACAACTCAGTTCAGCATGGAAATATCATTGCAACAGCTTTTATTTAGCCAGAAATCAAGAGTGTAAGTTTTTATGCGCTTAAAAGCATTTTCAGGCGGAATGAGCAAATATGCTTGTTTCTGCCAAATGCAGCAAAATACTGAAAGGAAAGTGGGTTTGCCTTCATATTTGACCCAGAACAACTCAGTTCAGCATGGAAATATCATTGCAACAGCTTTTATTTAGCCAGAAATCAAGACTGTAAGTTTTTATGCGCTTAAAAGCATTTTCAGGCCGAATGAGCAAATATGCCTGTTTCTGCCAAATGCAGCAAAATACTGAAAGGAAAGTGGGTTTGCCTTCATATTTGACCCAGAACAACTCAGTTCAGCATGGAAATATCATTGCAACAGCTTTTATTTAGCCAGAAATCAAGAGTGTAAGTTTTTATGCGCTTAAAAGCATTTTCAGGCCGAATGAGCAAATATGCTTGTTTCTGCCAAATGCAGCAAAATACTGAAAGGAAAGTGGGTTTGCCTTCATATTTGACCCAGAACAACTCAGTTCAGCATGGAAATATCATTGCAACAGCTTTTATTTAGCCAGAAATCAAGACTGTAAGTTTTTATGCGCTTAAAAGCATTTTCAGGCCGAATGAGCTGATTTCTGCCAAATGCAGCAAAATACTGAAAGGAAAGTGGGTTTGCCTTCATATTTGACCCAGAACAACTCAGTTCAGCATGGAAATATCATTGCAACAGCTTTTATTTAGCCAGAAATCAAGAGTGTAAGTTTTTATGCGCTTAAAAGCATTTTCAGGCCGAATGAGCAAATATGCTTGTTTCTGCCAAATGCAGCAAAATACTGAAAGGAAAGTGGGTTTGCCTTCATATTTGACCCAGAACAACTCAGTTCAGCATGGAAATATCATTGCAACAGCTTTTATTTAGCCAGAAATCAAGAGTGTAAGTTTTTATGCGCTTAAAAGCATTTTCAGGCCGAATGAGCTGATTTCTGCCAAATGCAGCAAAATACTGAAAGGAAAGTGGGTTTGCCTTCATATTTGACCCATAACAACTCGGTTCAGCATGGAAATATCATTGCAACAGCTTTTATTTAGCCAGAAATCAAGACTGTAAGTTTTTATGCGCTTAAAAGCATTTTCAGGCCGAATGAGCAAATATGCTTGTTTCTGCCAAATGCAGCAAAATACTGAAAGGAAAGTGGGTTTGCCTTCATATTTGACCCAGAACAACTCAGTTCAGCATGGAAATATCATTGCAACAGCTTTTATTTAGCCAGAAATCAAGAGTGTAAGTTTTTATGCGCTTAAAAGCATTTTCAGGCCGAATGAGCTGATTTCTGCCAAATGCAGCAAAATACTGAAAGGAAAGTGGGTTTGCCTTCATATTTGACCCAGAACAACTCAGTTCAGCATGGAAATATCATTGCAACAGCTTTTATTTAGCCAGAAATCAAGAGTGTAAGTTTTTATGCGCTTAAAAGCATTTTCAGGCCGAATGAGCAAATATGCTTGTTTCTGCCAAATGCAGCAAAATACTGCAAGGAAAGTGGGTTTGCCTTCATATTTGACCCAGAACAACTCAGTTCAGCATGGAAATATCATTGCAACAGCTTTTATTTAGCCAGAAATCAAGAGTGTAAGTTTTTATGCGCTTAAAAGCATTTTCAGGCCGAATGAGCAAATATGCTTGTTTCTGCCAAATGCAGCAAAATACTGAAAGGAAAGTGGGTTTGCCTTCATATTTGACCCAGAACAACTCAGTTCAGCATGGAAATATCATTGCAACAGCTTTTATTTAGCCAGAAATCAAGAGTGTAAGTTTTTATGCGCTTAAAAGCATTTTCAGGCCGAATGAGCTGATTTCTGCCAAATGCAGCAAAATACTGAAAGGAAAGTGGGTTTGCCTTCATATTTGACCCAGAACAACTCAGTTCAGCATGGAAATATCATTGCAACAGCTTTTATTTAGCCAGAAATCAAGACTGTAAGTTTTTATGCGCTTAAAAGCATTTTCAGGCCGAATGAGCAAATATGCCTGTTTCTGCCAAATGCAGCAAAATACTGAAAGGAAAGTGGGTTTGCCTTCATATTTGACCCAGAACAACTCAGTTCAGCATGGAAATATCATTGCAACAGCTTTTATTTAGCCAGAAATCAAGAGTGTAAGTTTTTATGCGCTTAAAAGCATTTTCAGGCCGAATGAGCAAATATGCTTGTTTCTGCCAAATGCAGCAAAATACTGAAAGGAAAGTGGGTTTGCCTTCATATTTGACCCAGAACAACTCAGTTCAGCATGGAAATATCATTGCAACAGCTTTTATTTAGCCAGAAATCAAGAGTGTAAGTTTTTATGCGCTTAAAAGCATTTTCAGGCCGAATGAGCTGATTTCTGCCAAATGCAGCAAAATACTGAAAGGAAAGTGGGTTTGCCTTCATATTTGACCCAGAACAACTCAGTTCAGCATGGAAATATCATTGCAACAGCTTTTATTTAGCCAGAAATCAAGAGTGTAAGTTTTTATGCGCTTAAAAGCATTTTCAGGCCGAATGAGCAAATATGCTTGTTTCTGCCAAATGCAGCAAAATACTGCAAGGAAAGTGGGTTTGCCTTCATATTTGACCCAGAACAACTCAGTTCAGCATGGAAATATCATTGCAACAGCTTTTATTTAGCCAGAAATCAAGAGTGTAAGTTTTTATGCGCTTAAAAGCATTTTCAGGCCGAATGAGCAAATATGCTTGTTTCTGCCAAATGCAGCAAAATACTGAAAGGAAAGTGGGTTTGCCTTCATATTTGACCCAGAACAACTCAGTTCAGCATGGAAATATCATTGCAACAGCTTTTATTTAGCCAGAAATCAAGAGTGTAAGTTTTTATGCGCTTAAAAGCATTTTCAGGCCGAATGAGCTGATTTCTGCCAAATGCAGCAAAATACTGAAAGGAAAGTGGGTTTGCCTTCATATTTGACCCAGAACAACTCAGTTCAGCATGGAAATATCATTGCAACAGCTTTTATTTAGCCAGAAATCAAGACTGTAAGTTTTTATGCGCTTAAAAGCATTTTCAGGCCGAATGAGCAAATATGCCTGTTTCTGCCAAATGCAGCAAAATACTGAAAGGAAAGTGGGTTTGCCTTCATATTTGACCCAGAACAACTCAGTTCAGCATGGAAATATCATTGCAACAGCTTTTATTTAGCCAGAAATCAAGAGTGTAAGTTTTTATGCGCTTAAAAGCATTTTCAGGCCGAATGAGCAAATATGCTTGTTTCTGCCAAATGCAGCAAAATACTGAAAGGAAAGTGGGTTTGCCTTCATATTTGACCCAGAACAACTCAGTTCAGCATGGAAATATCATTGCAACAGCTTTTATTTAGCCAGAAATCAAGAGTGTAAGTTTTTATGCGCTTAAAAGCATTTTCAGGCCGAATGAGCAAATATGCTTGTTTCTGCCAAATGCAGCAAAATACTGAAAGGAAAGTGGGTTTGCCTTCATATTTGACCCAGAACAACTCAGTTCAGCATGGAAATATCATTGCAACAGCTTTTATTTAGCCAGAAATCAAGAGTGTAAGTTTTTATGCGCTTAAAAGCATTTTCAGGCCGAATGAGCTGATTTCTGCCAAATGCAGCAAAATACTGAAAGGAAAGTGGGTTTGCCTTCATATTTGACCCATAACAACTCGGTTCAGCATGGAAATATCATTGCAACAGCTTTTATTTAGCCAGAAATCAAGACTGTAAGTTTTTATGCGCTTAAAAGCATTTTCAGGCCGAATGAGCAAATATGCTTGTTTCTGCCAAATGCAGCAAAATACTGAAAGGAAAGTGGGTTTGCCTTCATATTTGACCCAGAACAACTCAGTTCAGCATGGAAATATCATTGCAACAGCTTTTATTTAGCCAGAAATCAAGACTGTAAGTTTTTATGCGCTTAAAAGCATTTTCAGGCCGAATGAGCTGATTTCTGCCAAATGCAGCAAAATACTGAAAGGAAAGTGGGTTTGCCTTCATATTTGAGCCAGAACAACTCAGTTCAGCATGGAAATATCATTGCAACAGCTTTTATTTAGCCAGAAATCAAGAGTGTAAGTTTTTATGCGCTTAAAAGCATTTTCAGGCCGAATGAGCAAATATGCTTGTTTCTGCCAAATGCAGCAAAATACTGCAAGGAAAGTGGGTTTGCCTTCATATTTGACCCAGAACAACTCAGTTCAGCATGGAAATATCATTGCAACAGCTTTTATTTAGCCAGAAATCAAGAGTGTAAGTTTTTATGCGCTTAAAAGCATTTTCAGGCCGAATGAGCAAATATGCTTGTTTCTGCCAAATGCAGCAAAATACTGAAAGGAAAGTGGGTTTGCCTTCATATTTGACCCAGAACAACTCAGTTCAGCATGGAAATATCATTGCAACAGCTTTTATTTAGCCAGAAATCAAGAGTGTAAGTTTTTATGCGCTTAAAAGCATTTTCAGGCCGAATGAGCAAATATGCTTGTTTCTGCCAAATGCAGCAAAATACTGAAAGGAAAGTGGGTTTGCCTTCATATTTGACCCAGAACAACTCAGTTCAGCATGGAAATATCATTGCAACAGCTTTTATTTAGCCAGAAATCAAGAGTGTAAGTTTTTATGCGCTTAAAAGCATTTTCAGGCCGAATGAGCAAATATGCTTGTTTCTGCCAAATGCAGCAAAATACTGAAAGGAAAGTGGGTTTGCCTTCATATTTGACCCAGAACAACTCAGTTCAGCATGGAAATATCATTGCAACAGCTTTTATTTGGCCAGAAATCAAGAGTGTAAGTTTTTATGCGCTTAAAAGCATTTTCAGGCCGAATGAGCAAATATGCTTGTTTCTGCCAAATGCAGCAAAATACTGAAAGGAAAGTGGGTTTGCCTTCATATTTGACCCAGAACAACTCAGTTCAGCATGGAAATATCATTGCAACAGCTTTTATTTAGCCAGAAATCAAGACTGTAAGGTTTTATGCGCTTAAAAGCATTTTCAGGCCGAATGAGCTGATTTCTGCCAAATGCAGCAAAATACTGAAAGGAAAGTGGGTTTGCCTTCATATTTGACCCAGAACAACTCAGTTCAGCATGGAAATATCATTGCAACAGCTTTTATTTAGCCAGAAATCAAGACTGTAAGTTTTTATGCGCTTAAAAGCATTTTCAGGCCGAATGAGCAAATATGCCTGTTTCTGCCAAATGCAGCAAAATACTGAAAGGAAAGTGGGTTTGCCTTCATATTTGACCCAGAACAACTCAGTTCAGCATGGAAATATCATTGCAACAGCTTTTATTTAGCCAGAAATCAAGAGTGTAAGTTTTTATGCGCTTAAAAGCATTTTCAGGCCGAATGAACAAATATGCTTGTTTCTGCCAAATGCAGCAAAATACTGAAAGGAAAGTGGGTTTGCCTTCATATTTGACCCAGAACAACTCAGTTCAGCATGGAAATATCATTGCAACAGCTTTTATTTAGCCAGAAATCAAGAGTGTAAGTTTTTATGCGCTTAAAAGTATTTTCAGGCCGAATGAACAAATATGCTTGTTTCTGCCAAATGCAGCAAAATACTGAAAGGAAAGTGGGTTTGCCTTCATATTTGACCCAGAACAACTCAGTTCAGCATGGAAATATCATTGCAACAGCTTTTATTTAGCCAGAAATCAAGAGTGTAAGTTTTTATGCGCTTAAAAGCATTTTCAGGCCGAATGAGCTGATTTCTGCCAAATGCAGCAAAATACTGAAAGGAAAGTGGGTTTGCCTTCATATTTGACCCATAACAACTCGGTTCAGCATGGAAATATCATTGCAACAGCTTTTATTTAGCCAGAAATCAAGACTGTAAGTTTTTATGCGCTTAAAAGCATTTTCAGGCCGAATGAGCAAATATGCTTGTTTCTGCCAAATGCAGCAAAATACTGAAAGGAAAGTGGGTTTGCCTTCATATTTGACCCAGAACAACTCAGTTCAGCATGGAAATATCATTGCAACAGCTTTTATTTAGCCAGAAATCAAGAGTGTAAGTTTTTATGCGCTTAAAAGCATTTTCAGGCCGAATGAGCTGATTTCTGCCAAATGCAGCAAAATACTGAAAGGAAAGTGGGTTTGCCTTCATATTTGACCCATAACAACTCGGTTCAGCATGGAAATATCATTGCAACAGCTTTTATTTAGCCAGAAATCAAGACTGTAAGTTTTTATGCGCTTAAAAGCATTTTCAGGCCGAATGAGCAAATATGCTTGTTTCTGCCAAATGCAGCAAAATACTGAAAGGAAAGTGGGTTTGCCTTCATATTTGACCCAGAACAACTCAGTTCAGCATGGAAATATCATTGCAACAGCTTTTATTTAGCCAGAAATCAAGACTGTAAGTTTTTATGCGCTTAAAAGCATTTTCAGGCCGAATGAGCTGATTTCTGCCAAATGCAGCAAAATACTGAAAGGAAAGTGGGTTTGCCTTCATATTTGAGCCAGAACAACTCAGTTCAGCATGGAAATATCATTGCAACAGCTTTTATTTAGCCAGAAATCAAGAGTGTAAGTTTTTATGCGCTTAAAAGCATTTTCAGGCCGAATGAGCAAATATGCTTGTTTCTGCCAAATGCAGCAAAATACTGCAAGGAAAGTGGGTTTGCCTTCATATTTGACCCAGAACAACTCAGTTCAGCATGGAAATATCATTGCAACAGCTTTTATTTAGCCAGAAATCAAGAGTGTAAGTTTTTATGCGCTTAAAAGCATTTTCAGGCCGAATGAGCAAATATGCTTGTTTCTGCCAAATGCAGCAAAATACTGAAAGGAAAGTGGGTTTGCCTTCATATTTGACCCAGAACAACTCAGTTCAGCATGGAAATATCATTGCAACAGCTTTTATTTAGCCAGAAATCAAGAGTGTAAGTTTTTATGCGCTTAAAAGCATTTTCAGGCCGAATGAGCAAATATGCTTGTTTCTGCCAAATGCAGCAAAATACTGAAAGGAAAGTGGGTTTGCCTTCATATTTGACCCAGAACAACTCAGTTCAGCATGGAAATATCATTGCAACAGCTTTTATTTAGCCAGAAATCAAGAGTGTAAGTTTTTATGCGCTTAAAAGCATTTTCAGGCCGAATGAGCAAATATGCTTGTTTCTGCCAAATGCAGCAAAATACTGAAAGGAAAGTGGGTTTGCCTTCATATTTGACCCAGAACAACTCAGTTCAGCATGGAAATATCATTGCAACAGCTTTTATTTGGCCAGAAATCAAGAGTGTAAGTTTTTATGCGCTTAAAAGCATTTTCAGGCCGAATGAGCAAATATGCTTGTTTCTGCCAAATGCAGCAAAATACTGAAAGGAAAGTGGGTTTGCCTTCATATTTGACCCAGAACAACTCAGTTCAGCATGGAAATATCATTGCAACAGCTTTTATTTAGCCAGAAATCAAGACTGTAAGTTTTTATGCGCTTAAAAGCATTTTCAGGCCGAATGAGCTGATTTCTGCCAAATGCAGCAAAATACTGAAAGGAAAGTGGGTTTGCCTTCATATTTGACCCAGAACAACTCAGTTCAGCATGGAAATATCATTGCAACAGCTTTTATTTAGCCAGAAATCAAGACTGTAAGTTTTTATGCGCTTAAAAGCATTTTCAGGCCGAATGAGCAAATATGCCTGTTTCTGCCAAATGCAGCAAAATACTGAAAGGAAAGTGGGTTTGCCTTCATATTTGACCCAGAACAACTCAGTTCAGCATGGAAATATCATTGCAACAGCTTTTATTTAGCCAGAAATCAAGAGTGTAAGTTTTTATGCGCTTAAAAGCATTTTCAGGCCGAATGAACAAATATGCTTGTTTCTGCCAAATGCAGCAAAATACTGAAAGGAAAGTGGGTTTGCCTTCATATTTGACCCAGAACAACTCAGTTCAGCATGGAAATATCATTGCAACAGCTTTTATTTAGCCAGAAATCAAGAGTGTAAGTTTTTATGCGCTTAAAAGTATTTTCAGGCCGAATGAACAAATATGCTTGTTTCTGCCAAATGCAGCAAAATACTGAAAGGAAAGTGGGTTTGCCTTCATATTTGACCCAGAACAACTCAGTTCAGCATGGAAATATCATTGCAACAGCTTTTATTTAGCCAGAAATCAAGAGTGTAAGTTTTTATGCGCTTAAAAGCATTTTCAGGCCGAATGAGCTGATTTCTGCCAAATGCAGCAAAATACTGAAAGGAAAGTGGGTTTGCCTTCATATTTGACCCATAACAACTCGGTTCAGCATGGAAATATCATTGCAACAGCTTTTATTTAGCCAGAAATCAAGACTGTAAGTTTTTATGCGCTTAAAAGCATTTTCAGGCCGAATGAGCAAATATGCTTGTTTCTGCCAAATGCAGCAAAATACTGAAAGGAAAGTGGGTTTGCCTTCATATTTGACCCAGAACAACTCAGTTCAGCATGGAAATATCATTACAACAGCTTTTATTTAGCCAGAAATCAAGACTGTAAGTTTTTATGCGCTTAAAAGCATTTTCAGGCCGAATGAGCTGATTTCTGCCAAATGCAGCAAAATACTGAAAGGAAAGTGGGTTTGCCTTCATATTTGACCCAGAACAACTCAGTTCAGCATGGAAATATCATTGCAACAGCTTTTATTTAGCCAGAAATCAAGAGTGTAAGTTTTTATGCGCTTAAAAGCATTTTCAGGCCGAATGAGCAAATATGCTTGTTTCTGCCAAATGCAGCAAAATACTGAAAGGAAAGTGGGTTTGCCTTCATATTTGACCCAGAACAACTCAGTTCAGCATGGAAATATCATTGCAACAGCTTTTATTTAGCCAGAAATCAAGAGTGTAAGTTTTTATGCGCTTAAAAGCATTTTCAGGCCGAATGAGCTGATTTCTGCCAAATGCAGCAAAATACTGAAAGGAAAGTGGGTTTGCCTTCATATTTGACCCATAACAACTCGGTTCAGCATGGAAATATCATTGCAACAGCTTTTATTTAGCCAGAAATCAAGACTGTAAGTTTTTATGCGCTTAAAAGCATTTTCAGGCCGAATGAGCAAATATGCTTGTTTCTGCCAAATGCAGCAAAATACTGAAAGGAAAGTGGGTTTGCCTTCATATTTGACCCAGAACAACTCAGTTCAGCATGGAAATATCATTACAACAGCTTTTATTTAGCCAGAAATCAAGACTGTAAGTTTTTATGCGCTTAAAAGCATTTTCAGGCCGAATGAGCTGATTTCTGCCAAATGCAGCAAAATACTGAAAGGAAAGTGGGTTTGCCTTCATATTTGACCCAGAACAACTCAGTTCAGCATGGAAATATCATTGCAACAGCTTTTATTTAGCCAGAAATCAAGAGTGTAAGTTTTTATGCGCTTAAAAGCATTTTCAGGCCGAATGAGCAAATATGCTTGTTTCTGCCAAATGCAGCAAAATACTGAAAGGAAAGTGGGTTTGCCTTCATATTTGACCCAGAACAACTCAGTTCAGCATGGAAATATCATTGCAACAGCTTTTATTTAGCCAGAAATCAAGAGTGTAAGTTTTTATGCGCTTAAAAGCATTTTCAGGCCGAATGAGCTGATTTCTGCCAAATGCAGCAAAATACTGAAAGGAAAGTGGGTTTGCCTTCATATTTGACCCATAACAACTCGGTTCAGCATGGAAATATCATTGCAACAGCTTTTATTTAGCCAGAAATCAAGACTGTAAGTTTTTATGCGCTTAAAAGCATTTTCAGGCCGAATGAGCAAATATGCTTGTTTCTGCCAAATGCAGCAAAATACTGAAAGGAAAGTGGGTTTGCCTTCATATTTGACCCAGAACAACTCAGTTCAGCATGGAAATATCATTGCAACAGCTTTTATTTAGCCAGAAATCAAGACTGTAAGTTTTTATGCGCTTAAAAGCATTTTCAGGCCGAATGAGCTGATTTCTGCCAAATGCAGCAAAATACTGAAAGGAAAGTGGGTTTGCCTTCATATTTGACCCAGAACAACTCAGTTCAGCATGGAAATATCATTGCAACAGCTTTTATTTAGCCAGAAATCAAGAGTGTAAGTTTTTATGCGCTTAAAAGCATTTTCAGGCCGAATGAGCAAATATGCTTGTTTCTGCCAAATGCAGCAAAATACTGCAAGGAAAGTGGGTTTGCCTTCATATTTGACCCAGAACAACTCAGTTCAGCATGGAAATATCATTGCAACAGCTTTTATTTAGCCAGAAATCAAGAGTGTAAGTTTTTATGCGCTTAAAAGCATTTTCAGGCCGAATGAGCAAATATGCTTGTTTCTGCCAAATGCAGCAAAATACTGAAAGGAAAGTGGGTTTGCCTTCATATTTGACCCAGAACAACTCAGTTCAGCATGGAAATATCATTGCAACAGCTTTTATTTAGCCAGAAATCAAGAGTGTAAGTTTTTATGCGCTTAAAAGCATTTTCAGGCCGAATGAGCTGATTTCTGCCAATTGCAGCAAAATACTGAAAGGAAAGTGGGTTTGCCTTCATATTTGACCCAGAACAACTCAGTTCAGCATGGAAATATCATTGCAACAGCTTTTATTTAGCCAGAAATCAAGAGTGTAAGTTTTTATGCGCTTAAAAGCATTTTCAGGCCGAATGAGCTGATTTCTGCCAAATGCAGCAAAATACTGAAAGGAAAGTGGGTTTGCCTTCATATTTGACCCAGAACAACTCAGTTCAGCATGGAAATATCATTGCAACAGCTTTTATTTGGCCAGAAATCAAGAGTGTAAGTTTTTATGCGCTTAAAAGCATTTTCAGGCCGAATGAGCAAATATGCTTGTTTCTGCCAAATGCAGCAAAATACTGAAAGGAAAGTGGGTTTGCCTTCATATTTGACCCAGAACAACTCAGTTCAGCATGGAAATATCATTGCAACAGCTTTTATTTAGCCAGAAATCAAGAGTGTAAGTTTTTATGCGCTTAAAAGCATTTTCAGGCCGAATGAGCTGATTTCTGCCAAATGCAGCAAAATACTGAAAGGAAAGTGGGTTTGCCTTCATATTTGACCCAGAACAACTCAGTTCAGCATGGAAATATCATTGCAACAGCTTTTATTTAGCCAGAAATCAAGAGTGTAAGTTTTTATGCGCTTAAAAGCATTTTCAGGCCGAATGAGCAAATATGCTTGTTTCTGCCAAATGCAGCAAAATACTGAAAGGAAAGTGGGTTTGCCTTCATATTTGACCCAGAACAACTCAGTTCAGCATGGAAATATCATTGCAACAGCTTTTATTTAGCCAGAAATCAAGACTGTAAGTTTTTATGCGCTTAAAAGCATTTTCAGGCCGAATGAGCAAATATGCCTGTTTCTGCCAAATGCAGCAAAATACTGAAAGGAAAGTGGGTTTGCCTTCATATTTGACCCAGAACAACTCAGTTCAGCATGGAAATATCATTGCAACAGCTTTTATTTAGCCAGAAATCAAGAGTGTAAGTTTTTATGCGCTTAAAAGCATTTTCAGGCCGAATGAGCAAATATGCTTGTTTCTGCCAAATGCAGCAAAATACTGAAAGGAAAGTGGGTTTGCCTTCATATTTGACCCAGAACAACTCAGTTCAGCATGGAAATATCATTGCAACAGCTTTTATTTAGCCAGAAATCAAGACTGTAAGTTTTTATGCGCTTAAAAGCATTT
The DNA here is from genome assembly GCF_033026475.1 of Channa argus. Lineage (NCBI taxonomy): Eukaryota > Metazoa > Chordata > Actinopteri > Anabantiformes > Channidae > Channa > Channa argus. Next base: position 312,540 of record NW_027125222.1, read on the forward strand.
TCAGGCCGAATGAGCTGATTTCTGCCAAATGCAGCAAAATACTGAAAGGAAAGTGGGTTTGCCTTCATATTTGACCCAGAACAACTCAGTTCAGCATGGAAATATCATTGCAACAGCTTTTATTTAGCCAGAAATCAAGAGTGTAAGTTTTTATGCGCTTAAAAGCATTTTCAGGCCGAATGAGCAAATATGCTTGTTTCTGCCAAATGCAGCAAAATACTGAAAGGAAAGTGGGTTTGCCTTCATATTTGACCCAGAACAACTCAGTTCAGCATGGAAATATCATTGCAACAGCTTTTATTTAGCCAGAAATCAAGAGTGTAAGTTTTTATGCGCTTAAAAGCATTTTCAGGCCGAATGAGCTGATTTCAGCCAAATGCAGCAAAATACTGAAAGGAAAGTGGGTTTGCCTTCATATTTGACCCAGAACAACTCAGCTCAGCATGGAAATATCATTGCAACAGCTTTTATTTAGCCAGAAATCAAGAGTGTAAGTTTTTATGCGCTTAAAAGCATTTTCAGGCCGAATGAGCAAATATGCTTGTTTCTGCCAAATGCAGCAAAATACTGAAAGGAAAGTGGGTTTGCCTTCATATTTGACCCAGAACAACTCAGTTCAGCATGGAAATATCATTGCAACAGCTTTTATTTAGCCAGAAATCAAGAGTGTAAGTTTTTATGCGCTTAAAAGCATTTTCAGGCCGAATGAGCAAATATGCTTGTTTCTGCCAAATGCAGCAAAATACTGAAAGGAAAGTGGGTTTGCCTTCATATTTGACCCAGAACAACTCAGTTCAGCATGGAAATATCATTGCAACAGCTTTTATTTAGCCAGAAATCAAGAGTGTAAGTTTTTATGCGCTTAAAAGCATTTTCAGGCCGAATGAGCTGATTTCTGCCAAATGCAGCAAAATACTGAAAGGAAAGTGGGTTTGCCTTCATATTTGACCCAGAACAACTCAGCTCAGCATGGAAATATCATTGCAACAGCTTTTATTTAGCCAGAAATCAAGAGTGTAAGTTTTTATGCGCTTAAAAGCATTTTCAGGCCGAATGAGCAAATATGCTTGTTTCTGCCAAATGCAGCAAAATACTGAAAGGAAAGTGGGTTTGCCTTCATATTTGACCCAGAACAACTCAGTTCAGCATGGAAATATCATTGCAACAGCTTTTATTTAGCCAGAAATCAAGAGTGTAAGTTTTTATGCGCTTAAAAGCATTTTCAGGCCGAATGAGCTGATTTCTGCCAAATGCAGCAAAATACTGAAAGGAAAGTGGGTTTGCCTTCATATTTGACCCATAACAACTCGGTTCAGCATGGAAATATCATTGCAACAGCTTTTATTTAGCCAGAAATCAAGACTGTAAGTTTTTATGCGCTTAAAAGCATTTTCAGGCCGAATGAGCTGATTTCTGCCAAATGCAGCAAAATACTGAAAGGAAAGTGGGTTTGCCTTCATATTTGACCCAGAACAACTCAGTTCAGCATGGAAATATCATTGCAACAGCTTTTATTTAGCCAGAAATCAAGAGTGTAAGTTTTTATGCGCTTAAAAGCATTTTCAGGCCGAATGAGCAAATATGCTTGTTTCTGCCAAATGCAGCAAAATACTGAAAGGAAAGTGGGTTTGCCTTCATATTTGACCCAGAACAACTCAGTTCAGCATGGAAATATCATTGCAACAGCTTTTATTTAGCCAGAAATCAAGAGTGTAAGTTTTTATGCGCTTAAAAGCATTTTCAGGCCGAATGAGCAAATATGCTTGTTTCTGCCAAATGCAGCAAAATACTGCAAGGAAAGTGGGTTTGCCTTCATATTTGACCCAGAACAACTCAGTTCAGCATGGAAATATCATTGCAACAGCTTTTATTTAGCCAGAAATCAAGAGTGTAAGTTTTTATGCGCTTAAAAGCATTTTCAGGCCGAATGAGCAAATATGCTTGTTTCTGCCAAATGCAGCAAAATACTGAAAGGAAAGTGGGTTTGCCTTCATATTTGACCCAGAACAACTCAGTTCAGCATGGAAATATCATTGCAACAGCTTTTATTTAGCCAGAAATCAAGAGTGTAAGTTTTTATGCGCTTAAAAGCATTTTCAGGCCGAATGAGCAAATATGCTTGTTTCTGCCAAATGCAGCAAAATACTGAAAGGAAAGTGGGTTTGCCTTCATATTTGACCCAGAACAACTCAGTTCAGCATGGAAATATCATTGCAACAGCTTTTATTTAGCCAGAAATCAAGAGTGTAAGTTTTTATGCGCTTAAAAGCATTTTCAGGCCGAATGAGCAAATATGCTTGTTTCTGCCAAATGCAGCAAAATACTGAAAGGAAAGTGGGTTTGCCTTCATATTTGACCCAGAACAACTCAGTTCAGCATGGAAATATCATTGCAACAGCTTTTATTTAGCCAGAAATCAAGACTGTAAGTTTTTATGCGCTTAAAAGCATTTTCAGGCCGAATGAGCAAATATGCTTGTTTCTGCCAAATGCAGCAAAATACTGAAAGGAAAGTGGGTTTGCCTTCATATTTGACCCAGAACAACTCAGTTCAGCATGGAAATATCATTGCAACAGCTTTTATTTAGCCAGAAATCAAGACTGTAAGTTTTTATGCGCTTAAAAGCATTTTCAGGCCGAATGAGCTGATTTCTGCCAAATGCAGCAAAATACTGAAAGGAAAGTGGGTTTGCCTTCATATTTGACCCAGAACAACTCAGTTCAGCATGGAAATATCATTGCAACAGCTTTTATTTAGCCAGAAATCAAGAGTGTAAGTTTTTATGCGCTTAAAAGCATTTTCAGGCCGAATGAGCAAATATGCTTGTTTCTGCCAAATGCAGCAAAATACTGCAAGGAAAGTGGGTTTGCCTTCATATTTGACCCAGAACAACTCAGTTCAGCATGGAAATATCATTGCAACAGCTTTTATTTAGCCAGAAATCAAGAGTGTAAGTTTTTATGCGCTTAAAAGCATTTTCAGGCCGAATGAGCAAATATGCTTGTTTCTGCCAAATGCAGCAAAATACTGAAAGGAAAGTGGGTTTGCCTTCATATTTGACCCAGAACAACTCAGTTCAGCATGGAAATATCATTGCAACAGCTTTTATTTAGCCAGAAATCAAGAGTGTAAGTTTTTATGCGCTTAAAAGCATTTTCAGGCCGAATGAGCAAATATGCTTGTTTCTGCCAAATGCAGCAAAATACTGAAAGGAAAGTGGGTTTGCCTTCATATTTGACCCAGAACAACTCAGTTCAGCATGGAAATATCATTGCAACAGCTTTTATTTAGCCAGAAATCAAGAGTGTAAGTTTTTATGCGCTTAAAAGCATTTTCAGGCCGAATGAGCAAATATGCTTGTTTCTGCCAAATGCAGCAAAATACTGAAAGGAAAGTGGGTTTGCCTTCATATTTGACCCAGAACAACTCAGTTCAGCATGGAAATATCATTGCAACAGCTTTTATTTGGCCAGAAATCAAGACTGTAAGTTTTTATGCGCTTAAAAGCATTTTCAGGCCGAATGAGCAAATATGCTTGTTTCTGCCAAATGCAGCAAAATACTGAAAGGAAAGTGGGTTTGCCTTCATATTTGACCCAGAACAACTCAGTTCAGCATGGAAATATCATTGCAACAGCTTTTATTTAGCCAGAAATCAAGAGTGTAAGTTTTTATGCGCTTAAAAGCATTTTCAGGCCGAATGAGCTGATTTCTGCCAAATGCAGCAAAATACTGAAAGGAAAGTGGGTTTGCCTTCATATTTGACCCAGAACAACTCAGTTCAGCATGGAAATATCATTGCAACAGCTTTTATTTAGCCAGAAATCAAGAGTGTAAGTTTTTATGCGCTTAAAAGCATTTTCAGGCCGAATGAGCAAATATGCTTGTTTCTGCCAAATGCAGCAAAATACTGAAAGGAAAGTGGGTTTGCCTTCATATTTGACCCAGAACAACTCAGTTCAGCATGGAAATATCATTGCAACAGCTTTTATTTAGCCAGAAATCAAGAGTGTAAGTTTTTATGCGCTTAAAAGCATTTTCAGGCCGAATGAGCAAATATGCTTGTTTCTGCCAAATGCAGCAAAATACTGAAAGGAAAGTGGGTTTGCCTTCATATTTGACCCAGAACAACTCAGTTCAGCATGGAAATATCATTGCAACAGCTTTTATTTAGCCAGAAATCAAGAGTGTAAGTTTTTATGCGCTTAAAAGCATTTTCAGGCCGAATGAACAAATATGCTTGTTTCTGCCAAATGCAGCAAAATACTGAAAGGAAAGTGGGTTTGCCTTCATATTTGACCCAGAACAACTCAGTTCAGCATGGAAATATCATTGCAACAGCTTTTATTTAGCCAGAAATCAAGAGTGTAAGTTTTTATGCGCTTAAAAGTATTTTCAGGCCGAATGAACAAATATGCTTGTTTCTGCCAAATGCAGCAAAATACTGAAAGGAAAGTGGGTTTGCCTTCATATTTGACCCAGAACAACTCAGTTCAGCATGGAAATATCATTGCAACAGCTTTTATTTAGCCAGAAATCAAGAGTGTAAGTTTTTATGCGCTTAAAAGCATTTTCAGGCCGAATGAGCTGATTTCTGGCAAATGTAGCAAAATACTGAAAGGAAAGTGGGTATGCCTTCATATTTGACCCAGAACAACTCAGCTCAGCATGGAAATATCATTGCAACAGCTTTTATTTAGCCAGAAATCAAGAGTGTAAGTTTTTATGCGCTTAAAAGCATTTTCAGGCCGAATGAGCAAATATGCTTGTTTCTGCCAAATGCAGCAAAATACTGAAAGGAAAGTGGGTTTGCCTTCATATTTGACCCAGAACAACTCAGTTCAGCATGGAAATATCATTGCAACAGCTTTTATTTAGCCAGAAATCAAGACTGTAAGTTTTTATGCGCTTAAAAGCATTTTCAGGCCGAATGAGCAAATATGCTTGTTTCTGCCAAATGCAGCAAAATACTGAAAGGAAAGTGGGTTTGCCTTCATATTTGACCCAGAACAACTCAGTTCAGCATGGAAATATCATTGCAACAGCTTTTATTTAGCCAGAAATCAAGACTGTAAGTTTTTATGCGCTTAAAAGCATTTTCAGGCCGAATGAGCAAATATGCCTGTTTCTGCCAAATGCAGCAAAATACTGAAAGGAAAGTGGGTTTGCCTTCATATTTGACCCAGAACAACTCAGTTCAGCATGGAAATATCATTGCAACAGCTTTTATTTAGCCAGAAATCAAGAGTGTAAGTTTTTATGCGCTTAAAAGCATTTTCAGGCCGAATGAGCTGATTTCTGGCAAATGTAGCAAAATACTGAAAGGAAAGTGGGTATGCCTTCATATTTGACCCAGAACAACTCAGCTCAGCATGGAAATATCATTGCAACAGCTTTTATTTAGCCAGAAATCAAGAGTGTAAGTTTTTATGCGCTTAAAAGCATTTTCAGGCCGAATGAGCAAATATGCTTGTTTCTGCCAAATGCAGCAAAATACTGAAAGGAAAGTGGGTTTGCCTTCATATTTGACCCAGAACAACTCAGTTCAGCATGGAAATATCATTGCAACAGCTTTTATTTAGCCAGAAATCAAGACTGTAAGTTTTTATGCGCTTAAAAGCATTTTCAGGCCGAATGAGCAAATATGCTTGTTTCTGCCAAATGCAGCAAAATACTGAAAGGAAAGTGGGTTTGCCTTCATATTTGACCCAGAACAACTCAGTTCAGCATGGAAATATCATTGCAACAGCTTTTATTTAGCCAGAAATCAAGACTGTAAGTTTTTATGCGCTTAAAAGCATTTTCAGGCCGAATGAGCAAATATGCCTGTTTCTGCCAAATGCAGCAAAATACTGAAAGGAAAGTGGGTTTGCCTTCATATTTGACCCAGAACAACTCAGTTCAGCATGGAAATATCATTGCAACAGCTTTTATTTAGCCAGAAATCAAGAGTGTAAGTTTTTATGCGCTTAAAAGCATTTTCAGGCCGAATGAACAAATATGCTTGTTTCTGCCAAATGCAGCAAAATACTGAAAGGAAAGTGGGTTTGCCTTCATATTTGACCCAGAACAACTCAGTTCAGCATGGAAATATCATTGCAACAGCTTTTATTTAGCCAGAAATCAAGAGTGTAAGTTTTTATGCGCTTAAAAGTATTTTCAGGCCGAATGAACAAATATGCTTGTTTCTGCCAAATGCAGCAAAATACTGAAAGGAAAGTGGGTTTGCCTTCATATTTGACCCAGAACAACTCAGTTCAGCATGGAAATATCATTGCAACAGCTTTTATTTAGCCAGAAATCAAGAGTGTAAGTTTTTATGCGCTTAAAAGCATTTTCAGGCCGAATGAGCAAATATGCTTGTTTCTGCCAAATGCAGCAAAATACTGAAAGGAAAGTGGGTTTGCCTTCATATTTGACCCAGAACAACTCAGTTCAGCATGGAAATATCATTGCAACAGCTTTTATTTAGCCAGAAATCAAGAGTGTAAGTTTTTATGCGCTTAAAAGCATTTTCAGGCCGAATGAGCAAATATGCTTGTTTCTGCCAAATGCAGCAAAATACTGCAAGGAAAGTGGGTTTGCCTTCATATTTGACCCAGAACAACTCAGTTCAGCATGGAAATATCATTGCAACAGCTTTTATTTAGCCAGAAATCAAGAGTGTAAGTTTTTATGCGTTTAAAAGCATTTTCAGGCCGAATGAGCAAATATGCTTGTTTCTGCCAAATGCAGCAAAATACTGAAAGGAAAGTGGGTTTGCCTTCATATTTGACCCAGAACAACTCAGTTCAGCATGGAAATATCATTGCAACAGCTTTTATTTAGCCAGAAATCAAGAGTGTAAGTTTTTATGCGCTTAAAAGCATTTTCAGGCCGAATGAGCAAATATGCTTGTTTCTGCCAAATGCAGCAAAATACTGAAAGGAAAGTGGGTTTGCCTTCATATTTGACCCAGAACAACTCAGTTCAGCATGGAAATATCATTGCAACAGCTTTTATTTGGCCAGAAATCAAGAGTGTAAGTTTTTATGCGCTTAAAAGCATTTTCAGGCCGAATGAGCAAATATGCTTGTTTCTGCCAAATGCAGCAAAATACTGAAAGGAAAGTGGGTTTGCCTTCATATTTGACCCAGAACAACTCAGTTCAGCATGGAAATATCATTGCAACAGCTTTTATTTAGCCAGAAATCAAGAGTGTAAGTTTTTATGCGCTTAAAAGCATTTTCAGGCCGAATGAGCTGATTTCTGCCAAATGCAGCAAAATACTGAAAGGAAAGTGGGTTTGCCTTCATATTTGACCCAGAACAACTCAGTTCAGCATGGAAATATCATTGCAACAGCTTTTATTTAGCCAGAAATCAAGAGTGTAAGTTTTTATGCGCTTAAAAGCATTTTCAGGCCGAATGAGCAAATATGCTTGTTTCTGCCAAATGCAGCAAAATACTGAAAGGAAAGTGGGTTTGCCTTCATATTTGACCCAGAACAACTCAGTTCAGCATGGAAATATCATTGCAACAGCTTTTATTTAGCCAGAAATCAAGAGTGTAAGTTTTTATGCGCTTAAAAGCATTTTCAGGCCGAATGAGCAAATATGCTTGTTTCTGCCAAATGCAGCAAAATACTGAAAGGAAAGTGGGTTTGCCTTCATATTTGACCCAGAACAACTCAGTTCAGCATGGAAATATCATTGCAACAGCTTTTATTTAGCCAGAAATCAAGAGTGTAAGTTTTTATGCGCTTAAAAGCATTTTCAGGCCGAATGAACAAATATGCTTGTTTCTGCCAAATGCAGCAAAATACTGAAAGGAAAGTGGGTTTGCCTTCATATTTGACCCAGAACAACTCAGTTCAGCATGGAAATATCATTGCAACAGCTTTTATTTAGCCAGAAATCAAGAGTGTAAGTTTTTATGCGCTTAAAAGTATTTTCAGGCCGAATGAACAAATATGCTTGTTTCTGCCAAATGCAGCAAAATACTGAAAGGAAAGTGGGTTTGCCTTCATATTTGACCCAGAACAACTCAGTTCAGCATGGAAATATCATTGCAACAGCTTTTATTTAGCCAGAAATCAAGAGTGTAAGTTTTTATGCGCTTAAAAGCATTTTCAGGCCGAATGAGCTGATTTCTGGCAAATGTAGCAAAATACTGAAAGGAAAGTGGGTTTGCCTTCATATTTGACCCAGAACAACTCAGCTCAGCATGGAAATATCATTGCAACAGCTTTTATTTAGCCAGAAATCAAGACTGTAAGTTTTTATGCGCTTAAAAGCATTTTCAGGCCGAATGAGCAAATATGCTTGTTTCTGCCAAATGCAGCAAAATACTGAAAGGAAAGTGGGTTTGCCTTCATATTTGACCCAGAACAACTCAGTTCAGCATGGAAATATCATTGCAACAGCTTTTATTTAGCCAGAAATCAAGAGTGTAAGTTTTTATGCGCTTAAAAGCATTTTCAGGCCGAATGAGCAAATATGCTTGTTTCTGCCAAATGCAGCAAAATACTGAAAGGAAAGTGGGTTTGCCTTCATATTTGACCCAGAACAACTCAGTTCAGCATGGAAATATCATTGCAACAGCTTTTATTTAGCCAGAAATCAAGAGTGTAAGTTTTTATGCGCTTAAAAGCATTTTCAGGCCGAATGAGCTGATTTCTGGCAAATGTAGCAAAATACTGAAAGGAAAGTGGGTTTGCCTTCATATTTGACCCAGAACAACTCAGCTCAGCATGGAAATATCATTGCAACAGCTTTTATTTAGCCAGAAATCAAGACTGTAAGTTTTTATGCGCTTAAAAGCATTTTCAGGCCGAATGAGCAAATATGCTTGTTTCTGCCAAATGCAGCAAAATACTGAAAGGAAAGTGGGTTTGCCTTCATATTTGACCCAGAACAACTCAGTTCAGCATGGAAATATCATTGCAACAGCTTTTATTTAGCCAGAAATCAAGAGTGTAAGTTTTTATGCGCTTAAAAGCATTTTCAGGCCGAATGAGCAAATATGCTTGTTTCTGCCAAATGCAGCAAAATACTGAAAGGAAAGTGGGTTTGCCTTCATATTTGACCCAGAACAACTCAGTTCAGCATGGAAATATCATTGCAACAGCTTTTATTTAGCCAGAAATCAAGACTGTAAGTTTTTATGCGCTTAAAAGCATTTTCAGGCCGAATGAGCAAATATGCCTGTTTCTGCCAAATGCAGCAAAATACTGAAAGGAAAGTGGGTTTGCCTTCATATTTGACCCAGAACAACTCAGTTCAGCATGGAAATATCATTGCAACAGCTTTTATTTAGCCAGAAATCAAGAGTGTAAGTTTTTATGCGCTTAAAAGCATTTTCAGGCCGAATGAGCAAATATGCTTGTTTCTGCCAAATGCAGCAAAATAATGAAAGGAAAGTGGGTTTGCCTTCATATTTGACCCAGAACAACTCAGTTCAGCATGGAAATATCATTGCAACAGCTTTTATTTAGCCAGAAATCAAGAGTGTAAGTTTTTATGCGCTTAAAAGCATTTTCAGGCCGAATGAGCTGATTTCTGGCAAATGTAGCAAAATACTGAAAGGAAAGTGGGTTTGCCTTCATATTTGACCCAGAACAACTCAGCTCAGCATGGAAATATCATTGCAACAGCTTTTATTTAGCCAGAAATCAAGACTGTAAGTTTTTATGCGCTTAAAAGCATTTTCAGGCCGAATGAGCAAATATGCTTGTTTCTGCCAAATGCAGCAAAATACTGAAAGGAAAGTGGGTTTGCCTTCATATTTGACCCAGAACAACTCAGTTCAGCATGGAAATATCATTGCAACAGCTTTTATTTAGCCAGAAATCAAGAGTGTAAGTTTTTATGCGCTTAAAAGCATTTTCAGGCCGAATGAGCAAATATGCTTGTTTCTGCCAAATGCAGCAAAATACTGAAAGGAAAGTGGGTTTGCCTTCATATTTGACCCAGAACAACTCAGTTCAGCATGGAAATATCATTGCAACAGCTTTTATTTAGCCAGAAATCAAGACTGTAAGTTTTTATGCGCTTAAAAGCATTTTCAGGCCGAATGAGCTGATTTCTGGCAAATGTAGCAAAATACTGAAAGGAAAGTGGGTTTGCCTTCATATTTGACCCAGAACAACTCAGCTCAGCATGGAAATATCATTGCAACAGCTTTTATTTAGCCAGAAATCAAGACTGTAAGTTTTTATGCGCTTAAAAGCATTTTCAGGCCGAATGAGCAAATATGCTTGTTTCTGCCAAATGCAGCAAAATACTGAAAGGAAAGTGGGTTTGCCTTCATATTTGACCCAGAACAACTCAGTTCAGCATGGAAATATCATTGCAACAGCTTTTATTTAGCCAGAAATCAAGACTGTAAGTTTTTATGCGCTTAAAAGCATTTTCAGGCCGAATGAGCAAATATGCCTGTTTCTGCCAAATGCAGCAAAATACTGAAAGGAAAGTGGGTTTGCCTTCATATTTGACCCAGAACAACTCAGTTCAGCATGGAAATATCATTGCAACAGCTTTTATTTAGCCAGAAATCAAGAGTGTAAGTTTTTATGCGCTTAAAAGCATTTTCAGGCCGAATGAGCAAATATGCTTGTTTCTGCCAAATGCAGCAAAATACTGAAAGGAAAGTGGGTTTGCCTTCATATTTGACCCAGAACAACTCAGTTCAGCATGGAAATATCATTGCAACAGCTTTTATTTAGCCAGAAATCAAGAGTGTAAGTTTTTATGCGCTTAAAAGCATTTTCAGGCCGAATGAGCTGATTTCTGGCAAATGTAGCAAAATACTGAAAGGAAAGTGGGTTTGCCTTCATATTTGACCCAGAACAACTCAGTTCAGCATGGAAATATCATTGCAACAGCTTTTATTTAGCCAGAAATCAAGAGTGTAAGTTTTTATGCGCTTAAAAGTATTTTCAGGCCGAATGAACAAATATACTTGTTTCTGCCAAATGCAGCAAAATACTGAAAGGAAAGTGGGTTTGCCTTCATATTTGACCCAGAACAACTCAGTTCAGCATGGAAATATCATTGCAACAGCTTTTATTTAGCCAGAAATCAAGAGTGTAAGTTTTTATGCGCTTAAAAGCATTTTCAGGCCGAATGAGCAAATATGCTTGTTTCTGCCAAATGCAGCAAAATACTGAAAGGAAAGTGGGTTTGCCTTCATATTTGACCCAGAACAACTCAGTTCAGCATGGAAATATCATTGCAACAGCTTTTATTTAGCCAGAAATCAAGACTGTAAGTTTTTATGCGCTTAAAAGCATTTTCAGGCCGAATGAGCTGATTTCTGCCAAATGCAGCAAAATACTGAAAGGAAAGTGGGTTTGCCTTCATATTTGACCCAGAACAACTCAGTTCAGCATGGAAATATCATTGCAACAGCTTTTATTTAGCCAGAAATCAAGAGTGTAAGTTTTTATGCGCTTAAAAGCATTTTCAGGCCGAATGAGCTGATTTCTGCCAAATGCAGCAAAATACTGAAAGGAAAGTGGGTTTGCCTTCATATTTGACCCAGAACAACTCAGTTCAGCATGGAAATATCATTGCAACAGCTTTTATTTAGCCAGAAATCAAGAGTGTAAGTTTTTATGCGCTTAAAAGCATTTTCAGGCCGAATGAGCAAATATGCTTGTTTCTGCCAAATGCAGCAAAATACTGAAAGGAAAGTGGGTTTGCCTTCATATTTGACCCAGAACAACTCAGTTCAGCATGGAAATATCATTGCAACAGCTTTTATTTAGCCAGAAATCAAGAGTGTAAGTTTTTATGCGCTTAAAAGCATTTTCAGGCCGAATGAGCTGATTTCTGGCAAATGTAGCAAAATACTGAAAGGAAAGTGGGTTTGCCTTCATATTTGACCCAGAACAACTCAGCTCAGCATGGAAATATCATTGCAACAGCTTTTATTTAGCCAGAAATCAAGACTGTAAGTTTTTATGCGCTTAAAAGCATTTTCAGGCCGAATGAGCAAATATGCTTGTTTCTGCCAAATGCAGCAAAATACTGAAAGGAAAGTGGGTTTGCCTTCATATTTGACCCAGAACAACTCAGTTCAGCATGGAAATATCATTGCAACAGCTTTTATTTAGCCAGAAATCAAGAGTGTAAGTTTTTATGCGCTTAAAAGCATTTTCAGGCCGAATGAGCAAATATGCTTGTTTCTGCCAAATGCAGCAAAATACTGAAAGGAAAGTGGGTTTGCCTTCATATTTGACCCAGAACAACTCAGTTCAGCATGGAAATATCATTGCAACAGCTTTTATTTAGCCAGAAATCAAGACTGTAAGTTTTTATGCGCTTAAAAGCATTTTCAGGCCGAATGAGCAAATATGCCTGTTTCTGCCAAATGCAGCAAAATACTGAAAGGAAAGTGGGTTTGCCTTCATATTTGACCCAGAACAACTCAGTTCAGCATGGAAATATCATTGCAACAGCTTTTATTTAGCCAGAAATCAAGAGTGTAAGTTTTTATGCGCTTAAAAGCATTTTCAGGCCGAATGAACAAATATGCTTGTTTCTGCCAAATGCAGCAAAATACTGAAAGGAAAGTGGGTTTGCCTTCATATTTGACCCAGAACAACTCAGTTCAGCATGGAAATATCATTGCAACAGCTTTTATTTAGCCAGAAATCAAGAGTGTAAGTTTTTATGCGCTTAAAAGCATTTTCAGGCCGAATGAGCTGATTTCTGCCAAATGCAGCAAAATACTGAAAGGAAAGTGGGTTTGCCTTCATATTTGAGCCAGAACAACTCAGCTCAGCATGGAAATATCATTGCAACAGCTTTTATTTAGCCAGAAATCAAGACTGTAAGTTTTTATGCGCTTAAAAGCATTTTCAGGCCGAATGAGCAAATATGCTTGTTTCTGCCAAATGCAGCAAAATACTGAAAGGAAAGTGGGTTTGCCTTCATATTTGACCCAGAACAACTCGGTTCAGCATGGAAATATCATTGCAACAGCTTTTATTTAGCCAGAAATCAAGACTGTAAGTTTTTATGCGCTTAAAAGCATTTTCAGGCCGAATGAGCAAATATGCTTGTTTCTGCCAAATGCAGCAAAATACTGAAAGGAAAGTGGGTTTGCCTTCATATTTGACCCAGAACAACTCGGTTCAGCATGGAAATATCATTGCAACAGCTTTTATTTAGCCAGAAATCAAGACTGTAAGTTTTTATGCGCTTAAAAGCATTTTCAGGCCGAATGAGCAAATATGCTTGTTTCTGCCAAATGCAGCAAAATACTGAAAGGAAAGTGGGTTTGCCTTCATATTTGACCCAGAACAACTCAGTTCAGCATGGAAATATCATTGCAACAGCTTTTATTTAGCCAGAAATCAAGAGTGTAAGTTTTTATGCGCTTAAAAGCATTTTCAGGCCGAATGAGCAAATATGCTTGTTTCTGCCAAATGCAGCAAAATACTGAAAGGAAAGTGGGTTTGCCTTCATATTTGACCCAGAACAACTCAGTTCAGCATGGAAATATCATTGCAACAGCTTTTATTTAGCCAGAAATCAAGACTGTAAGTTTTTATGCGCTTAAAAGCATTTTCAGGCCGAATGAGCTGATTTCTGCCAAATGCAGCAAAATACTGAAAGGAAAGTGGGTTTGCCTTCATATTTGACCCAGAACAACTCAGTTCAGCATGGAAATATCATTGCAACAGCTTTTATTTAGCCAGAAATCAAGAGTGTAAGTTTTTATGCGCTTAAAAGCATTTTCAGGCCGAATGAGCAAATATGCTTGTTTCTGCCAAATGCAGCAAAATACTGAAAGGAAAGTGGGTTTGCCTTCATATTTGACCCATAACAACTCGGTTCAGCATGGAAATATCATTGCAACAGCTTTCATTTAGCCAGAAATCAAGAGTGTAAGTTTTTATGCGCTTAAAAGCATTTTCAGGCCGAATGAGCAAATATGCTTGTTTCTGCCAAATGCAGCAAAATACTGAAAGGAAAGTGGGTTTGCCTTCATATTTGACCCAGAACAACTCAGTTCAGCATGGAAATATCATTGCAACAGCTTTTATTTAGCCAGAAATCAAGAGTGTAAGTTTTTATGCGCTTAAAAGCATTTTCAGGCCGAATGAGCAAATATGCTTATTTCTGCCAAATGCAGCAAAATACTGAAAGGAAAGTGGGTTTGCCTTCATATTTGACCCAGAACAACTCAGTTCAGCATGGAAATATCATTGCAACAGCTTTTATTTAGCCAGAAATCAAGAGTGTAAGTTTTTATGCGCTTAAAAGCATTTTCAGGCCGAATGAGCAAATATGCTTGTTTCTGCCAAATGCAGCAAAATACTGAAAGGAAAGTGGGTTTGCCTTCATATTTGACCCAGAACAACTCAGTTCAGCATGGAAATATCATTGCAACAGCTTTTATTTAGCCAGAAATCAAGACTGTAAGTTTTTATGCGCTTAAAAGCATTTTCAGGCCGAATGAGCTGATTTCTGCCAAATGCAGCAAAATACTGAAAGGAAAGTGGGTTTGCCTTCATATTTGACCCAGAACAACTCAGTTCAGCATGGAAATATCATTGCAACAGCTTTTATTTAGCCAGAAATCAAGAGTGTAAGTTTTTATGCGCTTAAAAGCATTTTCAGGCCGAATGAGCAAATATGCTTGTTTCTGCCAAATGCAGCAAAATACTGAAAGGAAAGTGGGTTTGCCTTCATATTTGACCCAGAACAACTCGGTTCAGCATGGAAATATCATTGCAACAGCTTTTATTTAGCCAGAAATCAAGAGTGTAAGTTTTTATGCGCTTAAAAGCATTTTCAGGCCGAATGAGCAAATATGCATGTTTCTGCCAAATGCAGCAAAATACTGAAAGGAAAGTGGGTTTGCCTTCATATTTGACCCAGAACAACTCAGTTCAGCATGGAAATATCATTGCAACAGCTTTTATTTAGCCAGAAATCAAGAGTGTAAGTTTTTATGCGCTTAAAAGCATTTTCAGGCCGAATGAGCAAATATGCTTGTTTCTGCCAAATGCAGCAAAATACTGAAAGGAAAGTGGGTTTGCCTTCATAGTTGACCCAGAACAACTCAGTTCAGCATGGAAATATCATTGCAACAGCTTTTATTTAGCCAGAAATCAAGAGTGTAAGTTTTTATGCGCTTAAAAGCTTTATCAGGCCGAATGAGCTGATTTCTGCCAAATGCAGCAAAATACTGAAAGGAAAGTGGGTTTGCCTTCATATTTGACCCAGAACAACTCAGTTCAGCATGGAAATATCATTGCAACAGCTTTTATTTAGCCAGAAATCAAGACTGTAAGTTTTTATGCGCTTAAAAGCATTTTCAGGCCGAATGAGCAAATATGCTTGTTTCTGCCAAATGCAGCAAAATACTGAAAGGAAAGTGGGTTTGCCTTCATATTTGACCCAGAACAACTCAGTTCAGCATGGAAATATCATTGCAACAGCTTTTATTTAGCCAGAAATCAAGAGTGTAAGTTTTTATGCGCTTAAAAGCATTTTCAGGCCGAATGAGCTGATTTCTGCCAAATGCAGCAAAATACTGAAAGGAAAGTGGGTTTGCCTTCATATTTGACCCAGAACAACTCAGTTCAGCATGGAAATATCATTGCAACAGCTTTTATTTAGCCAGAAATCAAGAGTGTAAGTTTTTATGCGCTTAAAAGCATTTTCAGGCCGAATGAGCAAATATGCTTGTTTCTGCCAAATGCAGCAAAATACTGAAAGGAAAGTGGGTTTGCCTTCATATTTGACCCAGAACAACTCAGTTCAGCATGGAAATATCATTGCAACAGCTTTTATTTAGCCAGAAATCAAGAGTGTAAGTTTTTATGCGCTTAAAAGCATTTTCAGGCCGAATGAGCAAATATGCTTGTTTCTGCCAAATGCAGCAAAATACTGAAAGGAAAGTGGGTTTGCCTTCATATTTGACCCAGAACAACTCAGTTCAGCATGGAAATATCATTGCAACAGCTTTTATTTAGCCAGAAATCAAGAGTGTAAGTTTTTATGCGCTTAAAAGCATTTTCAGGCCGAATGAGCTGATTTCTGCCAAATGCAGCAAAATACTGAAAGGAAAGTGGGTTTGCCTTCATATTTGACCCAGAACAACTCAGTTCAGCATGGAAATATCATTGCAACAGCTTTTATTTAGCCAGAAATCAAGAGTGTAAGTTTTTATGCGCTTAAAAGCATTTTCAGGCCGAATGAGCTGATTTCTGCCAAATGCAGCAAAATACTGAAAGGAAAGTGGGTTTGCCTTCATATTTGACCCAGAACAACTCAGTTCAGCATGGAAATATCATTGCAACAGCTTTTATTTAGCCAGAAATCAAGAGTGTAAGTTTTTATGCGCTTAAAAGCATTTTCAGGCCGAATGAGCAAATATGCTTGTTTCTGCCAAATGCAGCAAAATACTGAAAGGAAAGTGTGTTTGCCTTCATATTTGACTCAGAACAACTCAGTTCAGCATGGAAATATCATTGCAACAGCTTTTATTTAGCCAGAAATCAAGAGTGTAAGTTTTTATGCGCTTAAAAGCATTTTCAGGCCGAATGAGCAAATATGCTTGTTTCTGCCAAATGCAGCAAAATACTGAAAGGAAAGTGTGTTTGCCTTCATATTTGACTCAGAACAACTCAGTTCAGCATGGAAATATCATTGCAACAGCTTTTATTTAGCCAGAAATCAAGAGTGTAAGTTTTTATGCGCTTAAAAGCATTTTCAGGCCGAATGAGCAAATATGCTTGTTTCTGCCAAATGCAGCAAAATACTGAAAGGAAAGTGGGTTTGCCTTCATATTTGAGCCAGAACAACTCAGTTCAGCATGGAAATATCATTGCAACAGCTTTTATTTAGCCAGAAATCAAGAGTGTAAGTTTTTATGCGCTTAAAAGCATTTTCAGGCCGAATGAGCTGATTTCTGCCAAATGCAGCAAAATACTGAAAGGAAAGTGGGTTTGCCTTCATATTTGACCCAGAACAACTCAGTTCAGCATGGAAATATCATTGCAACAGCTTTTATTTAGCCAGAAATCAAGAGTGTAAGTTTTTATGCGCTTAAAAGCATTTTCAGGCCGAATGAGCAAATATGCTTGTTTCTGCCAAATGCAGCAAAATACTGAAAGGAAAGTGGGTTTGCCTTCATATTTGACCCAGAACAACTCAGTTCAGCATGGAAATATCATTGCAACAGCTTTTATTTAGCCAGAAATCAAGAGTGTAAGTTTTTATGCGCTTAAAAGCATTTTCAGGCCGAATGAGCAAATATGCTTGTTTCTGCCAAATGCAGCAAAATACTGAAAGGAAAGTGTGTTTGCCTTCATATTTGACCCAGAACAACTCAGTTCAGCATGGAAATATCATTGCAACAGCTTTTATTTAGCCAGAAATCAAGAGTGTAAGTTTTTATGCGCTTAAAAGCATTTTCAGGCCGAATGAGCAAATATGCTTGTTTCTGCCAAATGCAGCAAAATACTGAAAGGAAAGTGGGTTTGCCTTCATATTTGACCCAGAACAACTCAGTTCAGCATGGAAATATCATTGCAACAGCTTTTATTTAGCCAGAAATCAAGAGTGTAAGTTTTTATGCGCTTAAAAGCATTTTCAGGCCGAATGAGCTGATTTCTGCCAAATGCAGCAAAATACTGAAAGGAAAGTGGGTTTGCCTTCATATTTGACCCAGAACAACTCAGTTCAGCATGGAAATATCATTGCAACAGCTTTTATTTAGCCAGAAATCAAGAGTGTAAGTTTTTATGCGCTTAAAAGCATTTTCAGGCCGAATGAGCTGATTTCTGCCAAATGCAGCAAAATACTGAAAGGAAAGTGGGTTTGCCTTCATATTTGACCCAGAACAACTCAGTTCAGCATGGAAATATCATTGCAACAGCTTTTATTTAGCCAGAAATCAAGAGTGTAAGTTTTTATGCGCTTAAAAGCATTTTCAGGCCGAATGAGCAAATATGCTTGTTTCTGCCAAATGCAGCAAAATACTGAAAGGAAAGTGGGTTTGCCTTCATATTTGACCCAGAACAACTCGGTTCAGCATGGAAATATCATTGCAACAGCTTTTATTTAGCCAGAAATCAAGAGTGTAAGTTTTTATGCGCTTAAAAGCATTTTCAGGCCGAATGAGCAAATATGCTTGTTTCTGCCAAATGCAGCAAAATACTGAAAGGAAAGTGGGTTTGCCTTCATATTTGACCCAGAACAACTCAGTTCAGCATGGAAATATCATTGCAACAGCTTTTATTTAGCCAGAAATCAAGAGTGTAAGTTTTTATGCGCTTAAAAGCATTTTCAGGCCGAATGAGCAAATATGCTTGTTTCTGCCAAATGCAGCAAAATACTGAAAGGAAAGTGGGTTTGCCTTCATATTTGACCCAGAACAACTCAGTTCAGCATGGAAATATCATTGCAACAGCTTTTATTTAGCCAGAAATCAAGAGTGTAAGTTTTTATGCGCTTAAAAGCATTTTCAGGCCGAATGAGCAAATATGCTTGTTTCTGCCAAATGCAGCAAAATACTGAAAGGAAAGTGGGTTTGCCTTCATATTTGACCCAGAACAACTCAGTTCAGCATGGAAATATCATTGCAACAGCTTTTATTTAGCCAGAAATCAAGAGTGTAAGTTTTTATGCGCTTAAAAGCATTTTCAGGCCGAATGAGCTGATTTCTGCCAAATGCAGCAAAATACTGAAAGGAAAGTGGGTTTGCCTTCATATTTGACCCATAACAACTCGGTTCAGCATGGAAATATCATTGCAACAGCTTTTATTTAGCCAGAAATCAAGAGTGTAAGTTTTTATGCGCTTAAAAGCATTTTCAGGCCGAATGAGCAAATATGCTTGTTTCTGCCAAATGCAGCAAAATACTGAAAGGAAAGTGGGTTTGCCTTCATATTTGACCCAGAACAACTCAGTTCAGCATGGAAATATCATTGCAACAGCTTTTATTTAGCCAGAAATCAAGAGTGTAAGTTTTTATGCGCTTAAAAGCATTTTCAGGCCGAATGAGCAAATATGCTTGTTTCTGCGAAATGCAGCAAAATACTGAAAGGAAAGTGGGTTTGCCTTCATATTTGACCCATAACAACTCGGTTCAGCATGGAAATATCATTGCAACAGCTTTTATTTAGCCAGAAATCAAGAGTGTAAGTTTTTATGCGCTTAAAAGCATTTTCAGGCCGAATGAGCAAATATGCTTGTTTCTGCCAAATGCAGCAAAATACTGAAAGGAAAGTGGGTTTGCCTTCATATTTGACCCAGAACAACTCAGTTCAGCATGGAAATATCATTGCAACAGCTTTTATTTAGCCAGAAATCAAGAGTGTAAGTTTTTATGCGCTTAAAAGCATTTTCAGGCCGAATGAGCAAATATGCTTGTTTCTGCCAAATGCAGCAAAATACTGAAAGGAAAGTGGGTTTGCCTTCATATTTGACCCAGAACAACTCAGTTCAGCATGGAAATATCATTGCAACAGCTTTTATTTAGCCAGAAATCAAGACTGTAAGTTTTTATGCGCTTAAAAGCATTTTCAGGCCGAATGAGCTGATTTCTGCCAAATGCAGCAAAATACTGAAAGGAAAGTGGGTTTGCCTTCATATTTGACCCAGAACAACTCAGTTCAGCATGGAAATATCATTGCAACAGCTTTTATTTAGCCAGAAATCAAGAGTGTAAGTTTTTATGCGCTTAAAAGCATTTTCAGGCCGAATGAGCAAATATGCTTGTTTCTGCCAAATGCAGCAAAATACTGAAAGGAAAGTGGGTTTGCCTTCATATTTGACCCAGAACAACTCGGTTCAGCATGGAAATATCATTGCAACAGCTTTTATTTAGCCAGAAATCAAGAGTGTAAGTTTTTATGCGCTTAAAAGCATTTTCAGGCCGAATGAGCAAATATGCTTGTTTCTGCCAAATGCAGCAAAATACTGAAAGGAAAGTGGGTTTGCCTTCATAGTTGACCCAGAACAACTCAGTTCAGCATGGAAATATCATTGCAACAGCTTTTATTTAGCCAGAAATCAAGAGTGTAAGTTTTTATGCGCTTAAAAGCATTTTCAGGCCGAATGAGCAAATATGCTTGTTTCTGCCAAATGCAGCAAAATACTGAAAGGAAAGTGGGTTTGCCTTCATAGTTGACCCAGAACAACTCAGTTCAGCATGGAAATATCATTGCAACAGCTTTTATTTAGCCAGAAATCAAGAGTGTAAGTTTTTATGCGCTTAAAAGCATTTTCAGGCCGAATGAGCAAATATGCTTGTTTCTGCCAAATGCAGCAAAATACTGAAAGGAAAGTGGGTTTGCCTTCATATTTGAGCCAGAACAACTCAGCTCAGCATGGAAATATCATTGCAACAGCTTTTATTTAGCCAGAAATCAAGACTGTAAGTTTTTATGCGCTTAAAAGCATTTTCAGGCCGAATGAGCTGATTTCTGCCAAATGCAGCAAAATACTGAAAGGAAAGTGGGTTTGCCTTCATATTTGACCCAGAACAACTCAGTTCAGCATGGAAATATCATTGCAACAGCTTTTATTTAGCCAGAAATCAAGAGTGTAAGTTTTTATGCGCTTAAAAGCATTTTCAGGCCGAATGAGCAAATATGCTTGTTTCTGCCAAATGCAGCAAAATACTGAAAGGAAAGTGGGTTTGCCTTCATATTTGACCCAGAACAACTCAGTTCAGCATGGAAATATCATTGCAACAGCTTTTATTTAGCCAGAAATCAAGAGTGTAAGTTTTTATGCGCTTAAAAGCATTTTCAGGCCGAATGAGCAAATATGCTTGTTTCTGCCAAATGCAGCAAAATACTGAAAGGAAAGTGTGTTTGCCTTCATATTTGACCCAGAACAACTCAGTTCAGCATGGAAATATCATTGCAACAGCTTTTATTTAGCCAGAAATCAAGAGTGTAAGTTTTTATGCGCTTAAAAGCATTTTCAGGCCGAATGAGCAAATATGCTTGTTTCTGCCAAATGCAGCAAAATACTGAAAGGAAAGTGGGTTTGCCTTCATATTTGACCCAGAACAACTCAGTTCAGCATGGAAATATCATTGCAACAGCTTTTATTTAGCCAGAAATCAAGAGTGTAAGTTTTTATGCGCTTAAAAGCATTTTCAGGCCGAATGAGCTGATTTCTGCCAAATGCAGCAAAATACTGAAAGGAAAGTGGGTTTGCCTTCATATTTGACCCAGAACAACTCAGTTCAGCATGGAAATATCATTGCAACAGCTTTTATTTAGCCAGAAATCAAGAGTGTAAGTTTTTATGCGCTTAAAAGCATTTTCAGGCCGAATGAGCTGATTTCTGCCAAATGCAGCAAAATACTGAAAGGAAAGTGAGTTTGCCTTCATATTTGACCCAGAACAACTCAGTTCAGCATGGAAATATCATTGCAACAGCTTTTATTTAGCCAGAAATCAAGAGTGTAAGTTTTTATGCGCTTAAAAGCATTTTCAGGCCGAATGAGCTGATTTCTGCCAAATGCAGCAAAATACTGAAAGGAAAGTGGGTTTGCCTTCATATTTGACCCAGAACAACTCAGTTCAGCATGGAAATATCATTGCAACAGCTTTTATTTAGCCAGAAATCAAGAGTGTAAGTTTTTATGCGCTTAAAAGCATTTTCAGGCCGAATGAGCAAATATGCTTGTTTCTGCCAAATGCAGCAAAATACTGAAAGGAAAGTGGGTTTGCCTTCATATTTGACCCATAACAACTCAGTACAGCATGGAAATATCATTGCAACAGCTTTTATTTAGCCAGAAATCAAGAGTGTAAGTTTTTATGCGCTTAAAAGCATTTTCAGGCCGAATGAGCAAATATGCTTGTTTCTGCCAAATGCAGCAAAATACTGAAAGGAAAGTGGGTTTGCCTTCATATTTGACCCAGAACAACTCAGTTCAGCATGGAAATATCATTGCAACAGCTTTTATTTAGCCAGAAATCAAGACTGTAAGTTTTTATGCGCTTAAAAGCATTTTCAGGCCGAATGAGCTGATTTCTGCCAAATGCAGCAAAATACTGAAAGGAAAGTGGGTTTGCCTTCATATTTGAGCCAGAACAACTCAGTTCAGCATGGAAATATCATTGCAACAGCTTTTATTTAGCCAGAAATCAAGAGTGTAAGTTTTTATGCGCTTAAAAGCATTTTCAGGCCGAATGAGCAAATATGCTTGTTTCTGCCAAATGCAGCAAAATACTGAAAGGAAAGTGGGTTTGCCTTCATATTTGACCCAGAACAACTCAGTTCAGCATGGAAATATCATTGCAACAGCTTTTATTTAGCCAGAAATCAAGAGTGTAAGTTTTTATGCGCTTAAAAGCATTTTCAGGCCGAATGAGACAATTTCTGCCAAATGCAGCAAAATACTGAAAGGAAAGTGGGTTTGCCTTCATATTTGACCCAGAACAACTCAGCTCAGCATGGAAATATCATTGCAACAGCTTTTATTTAGCCAGAAATCAAGAGTGTAAGTTTTTATGCGCTTAAAAGCATTTTCAGGCCGAATGAGCAAATATGCTTGTTTCTGCCAAATGCAGCAAAATACTGCAAGGAAAGTGGGTTTGCCTTCATATTTGACCCAGAACAACTCGGTTCAGCATGGAAATATCATTGCAACAGCTTTTTTTTAGCCAGAAATCAAGACTGTAAGTTTTTATGCGCTTAAAAGCATTTTCAGGCCGAATGAGCAAATATGCTTGTTTCTGCCAAATGCAGCAAAATACTGAAAGGAAAGTGGGTTTGCCTTCATATTTGACCCAGATCAACTCAGCTCAGCATGGAAATATCATTGCAACAGCTTTTATTTAGCCAGAAATCAAGAGTGTAAGTTTTTATGCGCTTAAAAGCATTTTCAGGCCGAATGAGCTGATTTCTGCCAAATGCAGCAAAATACTGAAAGGAAAGTGGGTTTGCCTTCATATTTGACCCAGAACAACTCAGTTCAGCATGGAAATATCATTGCAACAGCTTTTATTTAGCCAGAAATCAAGAGTGTAAGTTTTTATGCGCTTAAAAGCATTTTCAGGCCGAATGAGCAAATATGCTTGTTTCTGCCAAATGCAGCAAAATACTGCAAGGAAAGTGGGTTTGCCTTCATATTTGACCCAGAACAACTCAGTTCAGCATGGAAATATCATTGCAACAGCTTTTATTTAGCCAGAAATCAAGAGTGTAAGTTTTTATGCGCTTAAAAGCATTTTCAGGCCGAATGAGCTTATTTCTGCCAAATGCAGCAAAATACTGAAAGGAAAGTGGGTTTGCCTTCATATTTGACCCAGAACAACTCAGTTCAGCATGGAAATATCATTGCAACAGCTTTTATTTAGCCAGAAATCAAGACTGTAAGTTTTTATGCGCTTAAAAGCATTTTCAGGCCGAATGAGCAAATATGCTTGTTTCTGCCAAATGCAGCAAAATACTGAAAGGAAAGTGGGTTTGCCTTCATATTTGACCCAGAACAACTCAGTTCAGCATGGAAATATCATTGCAACAGCTTTTATTTAGCCAGAAATCAAGACTGTAAGTTTTTATGCGCTTAAAAGCATTTTCAGGCCGAATGAGCTGATTTCTGCCAAATGCAGCAAAATACTGAAAGGAAAGTGGGTTTGCCTTCATATTTGACCCAGAACAACTCAGTTCAGCATGGAAATATCATTGCAACAGCTTTTATTTAGCCAGAAATCAAGAGTGTAAGTTTTTATGCGCTTAAAAGCATTTTCAGGCCGAATGAGCAAATATGCTTGTTTCTGCCAAATGCAGCAAAATACTGAAAGGAAAGTGGGTTTGCCTTCATATTTGACCCAGAACAACTCAGTTCAGCATGGAAATATCATTGCAACAGCTTTTATTTAGCCAGAAATCAAGAGTGTAAGTTTTTATGCGCTTAAAAGCATTTTCAGGCCGAATGAGCAAATATGCTTGTTTCTGCCAAATGCAGCAAAATACTGAAAGGAAAGTGGGTTTGCCTTCATATTTGACCCAGAACAACTCAGTTCAGCATGGAAATATCATTGCAACAGCTTTTATTTAGCCAGAAATCAAGAGTGTAAGTTTTTATGCGCTTAAAAGCATTTTCAGGCCGAATGAGCAAATATGCTTGTTTCTGCCAAATGCAGCAAAATACTGAAAGGAAAGTGGGTTTGCCTTCATATTTGACCCAGAACAACTCAGTTCAGCATGGAAATATCATTGCAACAGCTTTTATTTAGCCAGAAATCAAGAGTGTAAGTTTTTATGCGCTTAAAAGCATTTTCAGGCCGAATGAGCAAATATGCTTGTTTCTGCCAAATGCAGCAAAATACTGAAAGGAAAGTGGGTTTGCCTTCATATTTGACCCAGAACAACTCAGTTCAGCATGGAAATATCATTGCAACAGCTTTTATTTAGCCAGAAATCAAGAGTGTAAGTTTTTATGCGCTTAAAAGCATTTTCAGGCCGAATGAGCTGATTTCTGCCAAATGCAGCAAAATACTGAAAGGAAAGTGGGTTTGCCTTCATATTTGACCCAGAACAACTCAGCTCAGCATGGAAATATCATTGCAACAGCTTTTATTTAGCCAGAAATCAAGAGTGTAAGTTTTTATGCGCTTAAAAGCATTTTCAGGCCGAATGAGCAAATATGCTTGTTTCTGCCAAATGCAGCAAAATACTGAAAGGAAAGTGGGTTTGCCTTCATATTTGACCCAGAACAACTCAGTTCAGCATGGAAATATCATTGCAACAGCTTTTATTTAGCCAGAAATCAAGAGTGTAAGTTTTTATGCGCTTAAAAGCATTTTCAGGCCGAATGAGCAAATATGCTTGTTTCTGCCAAATGCAGCAAAATACTGCAAGGAAAGTGGGTTTGCCTTCATATTTGACCCAGAACAACTCAGTTCAGCATGGAAATATCATTGCAACAGCTTTTATTTAGCCAGAAATCAAGAGTGTAAGTTTTTATGCGCTTAAAAGCATTTTCAGGCCGAATGAGCAAATATGCTTGTTTCTGCCAAATGCAGCAAAATACTGAAAGGAAAGTGGGTTTGCCTTCATATTTGACCCAGAACAACTCAGTTCAGCATGGAAATATCATTGCAACAGCTTTTATTTAGCCAGAAATCAAGACTGTAAGTTTTTATGCGCTTAAAAGCATTTTCAGGCCGAATGAGCAAATATGCTTGTTTCTGCCAAATGCAGCAAAATACTGAAAGGAAAGTGGGTTTGCCTTCATATTTGACCCAGAACAACTCAGTTCAGCATGGAAATATCATTGCAACAGCTTTTATTTAGCCAGAAATCAAGAGTGTAAGTTTTTATGCGCTTAAAAGCATTTTCAGGCCGAATGAGCTGATTTCTGCCAAATGCAGCAAAATACTGAAAGGAAAGTGGGTTTGCCTTCATATTTGACCCAGAACAACTCAGCTCAGCATGGAAATATCATTGCAACAGCTTTTATTTAGCCAGAAATCAAGAGTGTAAGTTTTTATGCGCTTAAAAGCATTTTCAGGCCGAATGAGCAAATATGCTTGTTTCTGCCAAATGCAGCAAAATACTGAAAGGAAAGTGGGTTTGCCTTCATATTTGACCCAGAACAACTCAGTTCAGCATGGAAATATCATTGCAACAGCTTTTATTTAGCCAGAAATCAAGAGTGTAAGTTTTTATGCGCTTAAAAGCATTTTCAGGCCGAATGAGCTGATTTCTGCCAAATGCAGCAAAATACTGAAAGGAAAGTGGGTTTGCCTTCATATTTGACCCATAACAACTCGGTTCAGCATGGAAATATCATTGCAACAGCTTTTATTTAGCCAGAAATCAAGACTGTAAGTTTTTATGCGCTTAAAAGCATTTTCAGGCCGAATGAGCAAATATGCTTGTTTCTGCCAAATGCAGCAAAATACTGAAAGGAAAGTGGGTTTGCCTTCATATTTGACCCAGAACAACTCAGTTCAGCATGGAAATATCATTGCAACAGCTTTTATTTAGCCAGAAATCAAGACTGTAAGTTTTTATGCGCTTAAAAGCATTTTCAGGCCGAATGAACAAATATGCTTGTTTCTGCCAAATGCAGCAAAATACTGAAAGGAAAGTGGGTTTGCCTTCATATTTGACCCAGAACAACTCAGTTCAGCATGGAAATATCATTGCAACAGCTTTTATTTAGCCAGAAATCAAGAGTGTAAGTTTTTATGCGCTTAAAAGCATTTTCAGGCCGAATGAGCTGATTTCTGCCAAATGCAGCAAAATACTGAAAGGAAAGTGGGTTTGCCTTCATATTTGACCCATAACAACTCGGTTCAGCATGGAAATATCATTGCAACAGCTTTTATTTAGCCAGAAATCAAGAGTGTAAGTTTTTATGCGCTTAAAAGCATTTTCAGGCCGAATGAGCAAATATGCTTGTTTCTGCCAAATGCAGCAAAATACTGAAAGGAAAGTGGGTTTGCCTTCATATTTGACCCAGAACAACTCAGTTCAGCATGGAAATATCATTGCAACAGCTTTTATTTAGCCAGAAATCAAGAGTGTAAGTTTTTATGCGCTTAAAAGCATTTTCAGGCCGAATGAGCAAATATGCTTGTTTTTGCCAAATGCAGCAAAATACTGAAAGGAAAGTGGGTTTGCCTTCATATTTGACCCAGAACAACTCAGTTCAGCATGGAAATATCATTGCAACAGCTTTTATTTAGCCAGAAATCAAGACTGTAAGTTTTTATGCGCTTAAAAGCATTTTCAGGCCGAATGAGCTGATTTCTGCCAAATGCAGCAAAATACTGAAAGGAAAGTGGGTTTGCCTTCATATTTGACCCAGAACAACTCAGTTCAGCATGGAAATATCATTGCAACAGCTTTTATTTAGCCAGAAATCAAGAGTGTAAGTTTTTATGCGCTTAAAAGCATTTTCAGGCCGAATGAGCTGATTTCTGCCAAATGCAGCAAAATACTGAAAGGAAAGTGGGTTTGCCTTCATATTTGACCCAGAACAACTCAGTTCAGCATGGAAATATCATTGCAACAGCTTTTATTTAGCCAGAAATCAAGAGTGTAAGTTTTTATGCGCTTAAAAGCATTTTCAGGCCGAATGAGCAAATATGCTTGTTTCTGCCAAATGCAGCAAAATACTGAAAGGAAAGTGGGTTTGCCTTCATATTTGACCCAGAACAACTCAGTTCAGCATGGAAATATCATTGCAACAGCTTTTATTTAGCCAGAAATCAAGACTGTAAGTTTTTATGCGCTTAAAAGCATTTTCAGGCCGAATGAACAAATATGCTTGTTTCTGCCAAATGCAGCAAAATACTGAAAGGAAAGTGGGTTTGCCTTCATATTTGACCCAGAACAACTCAGTTCAGCATGGAAATATCATTGCAACAGCTTTTATTTAGCCAGAAATCAAGAGTGTAAGTTTTTATGCGCTTAAAAGCATTTTCAGGCCGAATGAGCTGATTTCTGCCAAATGCAGCAAAATACTGAAAGGAAAGTGGGTTTGCCTTCATATTTGACCCATAACAACTCGGTTCAGCATGGAAATATCATTGCAACAGCTTTTATTTAGCCAGAAATCAAGAGTGTAAGTTTTTATGCGCTTAAAAGCATTTTCAGGCCGAATGAGCAAATATGCTTGTTTCTGCCAAATGCAGCAAAATACTGAAAGGAAAGTGGGTTTGCCTTCATATTTGACCCAGAACAACTCAGTTCAGCATGGAAATATCATTGCAACAGCTTTTATTTAGCCAGAAATCAAGAGTGTAAGTTTTTATGCGCTTAAAAGCATTTTCAGGCCGAATGAGCTGATTTCTGCCAAATGCAGCAAAATACTGAAAGGAAAGTGGGTTTGCCTTCATATTTGACCCAGAACAACTCAGTTCAGCATGGAAATATCATTGCAACAGCTTTTATTTAGCCAGAAATCAAGAGTGTAAGTTTTTATGCGCTTAAAAGCATTTTCAGGCCGAATGAGCAAATATGCTTGTTTCTGCCAAATGCAGCAAAATACTGAAAGGAAAGTGGGTTTGCCTTCATATTTGACCCAGAACAACTCAGTTCAGCATGGAAATATTATTGCAACAGCTTTTATTTAGCCAGAAATCAAGAGTGTAAGTTTTTATGCGCTTAAAAGCATTTTCAGGCCGAATGAGCTGATTTCTGCCAAATGCAGCAAAATACTGAAAGGAAAGTGGGTTTGCCTTCATATTTGACCCAGAACAACTCAGTTCAGCATGGAAATATCATTGCAACAGCTTTTATTTAGCCAGAAATCAAGAGTGTAAGTTTTTATGCGCTTAAAAGCATTTTCAGGCCGAATGAGCAAATATGCTTGTTTCTGCCAAATGCAGCAAAATACTGAAAGGAAAGTGGGTTTGCCTTCATATTTGACCCAGAACAACTCAGTTCAGCATGGAAATATCATTGCAACAGCTTTTATTTAGCCAGAAATCAAGAGTGTAAGTTTTTATGCGCTTAAAAGCATTTTCAGGCCGAATGAGCAAATATGCTTGTTTCTGCCAAATGCAGCAAAATACTGCAAGGAAAGTGGGTTTGCCTTCATATTTGACCCAGAACAACTCAGTTCAGCATGGAAATATCATTGCAACAGCTTTTATTTAGCCAGAAATCAAGAGTGTAAGTTTTTATGCGCTTAAAAGCATTTTCAGGCCGAATGAGCAAATATGCTTGTTTCTGCCAAATGCAGCAAAATACTGAAAGGAAAGTGGGTTTGCCTTCATATTTGACCCAGAACAACTCAGTTCAGCATGGAAATATCATTGCAACAGCTTTTATTTAGCCAGAAATCAAGAGTGTAAGTTTTTATGCGCTTAAAAGCATTTTCAGGCCGAATGAGCAAATATGCTTGTTTCTGCCAAATGCAGCAAAATACTGAAAGGAAAGTGGGTTTGCCTTCATATTTGACCCAGAACAACTCAGTTCAGCATGGAAATATCATTGCAACAGCTTTTATTTAGCCAGAAATCAAGAGTGTAAGTTTTTATGCGCTTAAAAGCATTTTCAGGCCGAATGAGCAAATATGCTTGTTTCTGCCAAATGTAGCAAAATACTGAAAGGAAAGTGTGTTTGCCTTCATATTTGACCCAGAACAACTCAGTTCAGCATGGAAATATCATTGCAACAGCTTTTATTTAGCCAGAAATCAAGAGTGTAAGTTTTTATGCGCTTAAAAGCATTTTCAGGCCGAATGAGCAAATATGCTTGTTTCTGCCAAATGCAGCAAAATACTGAAAGGAAAGTGGGTTTGCCTTCATATTTGACCCAGAACAACTCAGTTCAGCATGGAAATATCATTGCAACAGCTTTTATTTAGCCAGAAATCAAGAGTGTAAGTTTTTATGCGCTTAAAAGCATTTTCAGGCCGAATGAGCAAATATGCTTGTTTCTGCCAAATGCAGCAAAATACTGAAAGGAAAGTGGGTTTGCCTTCATATTTGACCCAGAACAACTCAGTTCAGCATGGAAATATCATTGCAACAGCTTTTATTTAGCCAGAAATCAAGAGTGTAAGTTTTTATGCGCTTAAAAGCATTTTCAGGCCGAATGAGCTGATTTCTGCCAAATGCAGCAAAATACTGAAAGGAAAGTGGGTTTGCCTTCATATTTGACCCAGAACAACTCAGTTCAGCATGGAAATATCATTGCAACAGCTTTTATTTAGCCAGAAATCAAGAGTGTAAGTTTTTATGCGCTTAAAAGCATTTTCAGGCCGAATGAGCTGATTTCTGCCAAATGCAGCAAAATACTGAAAGGAAAGTGAGTTTGCCTTCATATTTGACCCAGAACAACTCAGTTCAGCATGGAAATATCATTGCAACAGCTTTTATTTAGCCAGAAATCAAGAGTGTAAGTTTTTATGCGCTTAAAAGCATTTTCAGGCCGAATGAGCAAATATGCTTGTTTCTGCCAAATGCAGCAAAATACTGAAAGGAAAGTGGGTTTGCCTTCATATTTGACCCAGAACAACTCAGTTCAGCATGGAAATATCATTGCAACAGCTTTTATTTAGCCAGAAATCAAGAGTGTAAGTTTTTATGCGCTTAAAAGCATTTTCAGGCCGAATGAGCAAATATGCTTGTTTTTGCCAAATGCAGCAAAATACTGAAAGGAAAGTGGGTTTGCCTTCATATTTGACCCAGAACAACTCAGTTCAGCATGGAAATATCATTGCAACAGCTTTTATTTAGCCAGAAATCAAGACTGTAAGTTTTTATGCGCTTAAAAGCATTTTCAGGCCGAATGAGCTGATTTCTGCCAAATGCAGCAAAATACTGAAAGGAAAGTGGGTTTGCCTTCATATTTGACCCAGAACAACTCAGTTCAGCATGGAAATATCATTGCAACAGCTTTTATTTAGCCAGAAATCAAGAGTGTAAGTTTTTATGCGCTTAAAAGCATTTTCAGGCCGAATGAACAAATATGCTTGTTTCTGCCAAATGCAGCAAAATACTGAAAGGAAAGTGGGTTTGCCTTCATATTTGACCCAGAACAACTCAGTTCAGCATGGAAATATCATTGCAACAGCTTTTATTTAGCCAGAAATCAAGAGTGTAAGTTTTTATGCGCTTAAAAGCATTTTCAGGCCGAATGAGCTGATTTCTGCCAAATGCAGCAAAATACTGAAAGGAAAGTGGGTTTGCCTTCATATTTGACCCATAACAACTCGGTTCAGCATGGAAATATCATTGCAACAGCTTTTATTTAGCCAGAAATCAAGACTGTAAGTTTTTATGCGCTTAAAAGCATTTTCAGGCCGAATGAGCAAATATGCTTGTTTCTGCCAAATGCAGCAAAATACTGAAAGGAAAGTGGGTTTGCCTTCATATTTGACCCAGAACAACTCAGTTCAGCATGGAAATATCATTGCAACAGCTTTTATTTAGCCAGAAATCAAGACTGTAAGTTTTTATGCGCTTAAAAGCATTTTCAGGCCGAATGAGCTGATTTCTGCCAAATGCAGCAAAATACTGAAAGGAAAGTGGGTTTGCCTTCATATTTGACCCAGAACAACTCAGTTCAGCATGGAAATATCATTGCAACAGCTTTTATTTAGCCAGAAATCAAGAGTGTAAGTTTTTATGCGCTTAAAAGCATTTTCAGGCCGAATGAGCAAATATGCTTGTTTCTGCCAAATGCAGCAAAATACTGAAAGGAAAGTGGGTTTGCCTTCATATTTGACCCAGAACAACTCAGTTCAGCATGGAAATATCATTGCAACAGCTTTTATTTAGCCAGAAATCAAGAGTGTAAGTTTTTATGCGCTTAAAAGCATTTTCAGGCCGAATGAGCTGATTTCTGCCAAATGCAGCAAAATACTGAAAGGAAAGTGGGTTTGCCTTCATATTTGACCCATAACAACTCGGTTCAGCATGGAAATATCATTGCAACAGCTTTTATTTAGCCAGAAATCAAGAGTGTAAGTTTTTATGCGCTTAAAAGCATTTTCAGGCCGAATGAGCAAATATGCTTGTTTCTGCCAAATGCAGCAAAATACTGAAAGGAAAGTGGGTTTGCCTTCATATTTGACCCAGAACAACTCAGTTCAGCATGGAAATATCATTGCAACAGCTTTTATTTAGCCAGAAATAAAGACTGTAAGTTTTTATGCGCTTAAAAGCATTTTCAGGCCGAATGAGCTGATTTCTGCCAAATGCAGCAAAATACTGAAAGGAAAGTGGGTTTGCCTTCATATTTGACCCAGAACAACTCAGTTCAGCATGGAAATATCATTGCAACAGCTTTTATTTAGCCAGAAATCAAGAGTGTAAGTTTTTATGCGCTTAAAAGCATTTTCAGGCCGAATGAGCAAATATGCTTGTTTCTGCCAAATGCAGCAAAATACTGAAAGGAAAGTGGGTTTGCCTTCATATTTGACCCAGAACAACTCAGTTCAGCATGGAAATATTATTGCAACAGCTTTTATTTAGCCAGAAATCAAGAGTGTAAGTTTTTATGCGCTTAAAAGCATTTTCAGGCCGAATGAGCTGATTTCTGCCAAATGCAGCAAAATACTGAAAGGAAAGTGGGTTTGCCTTCATATTTGACCCAGAACAACTCAGTTCAGCATGGAAATATCATTGCAACAGCTTTTATTTAGCCAGAAATCAAGAGTGTAAGTTTTTATGCGCTTAAAAGCATTTTCAGGCCGAATGAGCAAATATGCTTGTTTCTGCCAAATGCAGCAAAATACTGAAAGGAAAGTGGGTTTGCCTTCATATTTGACCCAGAACAACTCAGTTCAGCATGGAAATATCATTGCAACAGCTTTTATTTAGCCAGAAATCAAGAGTGTAAGTTTTTATGCGCTTAAAAGCATTTTCAGGCCGAATGAGCAAATATGCTTGTTTCTGCCAAATGCAGCAAAATACTGAAAGGAAAGTGGGTTTGCCTTCATATTTGACCCAGAACAACTCAGTTCAGCATGGAAATATCATTGCAACAGCTTTTATTTAGCCAGAAATCAAGAGTGTAAGTTTTTATGCGCTTAAAAGCATTTTCAGGCCGAATGAGCAAATATGCTTGTTTCTGCCAAATGCAGCAAAATACTGAAAGGAAAGTGGGTTTGCCTTCATATTTGACCCAGAACAACTCAGTTCAGCATGGAAATATCATTGCAACAGCTTTTATTTAGCCAGAAATCAAGAGTGTAAGTTTTTATGCGCTTAAAAGCATTTTCAGGCCGAATGAGCAAATATGCTTGTTTCTGCCAAATGCAGCAAAATACT
Organism: Channa argus; assembly: GCF_033026475.1. Lineage (NCBI taxonomy): Eukaryota > Metazoa > Chordata > Actinopteri > Anabantiformes > Channidae > Channa > Channa argus. Next base: position 345,251 of record NW_027125222.1, read on the forward strand.
GAAAGGAAAGTGGGTTTGCCTTCATATTTGACCCAGAACAACTCAGTTCAGCATGGAAATATCATTGCAACAGCTTTTATTTAGCCAGAAATCAAGAGTGTAAGTTTTTATGCGCTTAAAAGCATTTTCAGGCCGAATGAGCAAATATGCTTGTTTCTGCCAAATGCAGCAAAATACTGAAAGGAAAGTGTGTTTGCCTTCATATTTGACCCAGAACAACTCAGTTCAGCATGGAAATATCATTGCAACAGCTTTTATTTAGCCAGAAATCAAGAGTGTAAGTTTTTATGCGCTTAAAAAGCATTTTCAGGCCGAATGAGCAAATATGCTTGTTTCTGCCAAATGCAGCAAAATACTGAAAGGAAAGTGGGTTTGCCTTCATATTTGACCCAGAACAACTCAGTTCAGCATGGAAATATCATTGCAACAGCTTTTATTTAGCCAGAAATCAAGAGTGTAAGTTTTTATGCGCTTAAAAGCATTTTCAGGCCGAATGAGCAAATATGCTTGTTTCTGCCAAATGCAGCAAAATACTGAAAGGAAAGTGGGTTTGCCTTCATATTTGACCCAGAACAACTCAGTTCAGCATGGAAATATCATTGCAACAGCTTTTATTTAGCCAGAAATCAAGAGTGTAAGTTTTTATGCGCTTAAAAGCATTTTCAGGCCGAATGAGCTGATTTCTGCCAAATGCAGCAAAATACTGAAAGGAAAGTGAGTTTGCCTTCATATTTGACCCAGAACAACTCAGTTCAGCATGGAAATATCATTGCAACAGCTTTTATTTAGCCAGAAATCAAGAGTGTAAGTTTTTATGCGCTTAAAAGCATTTTCAGGCCGAATGAGCAAATATGCTTGTTTCTGCCAAATGCAGCAAAATACTGAAAGGAAAGTGGGTTTGCCTTCATATTTGAGCCAGAACAACTCAGTTCAGCATGGAAATATCATTGCAACAGCTTTTATTTAGCCAGAAATCAAGAGTGTAAGTTTTTATGCGCTTAAAAGCATTTTCAGGCCGAATGAGCTGATTTCTGCCAAATGCAGCAAAATACTGAAAGGAAAGTGGGTTTGCCTTCATATTTGACCCAGAACAACTCAGTTCAGCATGGAAATATCATTGCAACAGCTTTTATTTAGCCAGAAATGAAGAGTGTAAGTTTTTATGCGCTTAAAAGCATTTTCAGGCCGAATGAGACAATTTCTGCCAAATGCAGCAAAATACTGAAAGGAAAGTGGGTTTGCATTCATATTTGACCCAGAACAACTCAGCTCAGCATGGAAATATCATTGCAACAGCTTTTATTTAGCCAGAAATCAAGAGTGTAAGTTTTTATGCGCTTAAAAGCATTTTCAGGCCGAATGAGCAAATATGCTTGTTTCTGCCAAATGCAGCAAAATACTGCAAGGAAAGTGGGTTTGCCTTCATATTTGACCCAGAACAACTCGGTTCAGCATGGAAATATCATTGCAACAGCTTTTTTTTAGCCAGAAATCAAGACTGTAAGTTTTTATGCGCTTAAAAGCATTTTCAGGCCGAATGAGCAAATATGCTTGTTTCTGCCAAATGCAGCAAAATACTGAAAGGAAAGTGGGTTTGCCTTCATATTTGACCCAGATCAACTCAGCTCAGCATGGAAATATCATTGCAACAGCTTTTATTTAGCCAGAAATCAAGACTGTAAGTTTTTATGCGCTTAAAAGCATTTTCAGGCCGAATGAGCTGATTTCTGCCAAATGCAGCAAAATACTGAAAGGAAAGTGGGTTTGCCTTCATATTTGACCCAGAACAACTCAGTTCAGCATGGAAATATCATTGCAACAGCTTTTATTTAGCCAGAAATCAAGAGTGTAAGTTTTTATGCGCTTAAAAGCATTTTCAGGCCGAATGAGCAAATATGCTTGTTTCTGCCAAATGCAGCAAAATACTGAAAGGAAAGTGGGTTTGCCTTCATATTTGACCCAGAACAACTCAGTTCAGCATGGAAATATCATTGCAACAGCTTTTATTTAGCCAGAAATCAAGAGTGTAAGTTTTTATGCGCTTAAAAGCATTTTCAGGCCGAATGAGCTTATTTCTGCCAAATGCAGCAAAATACTGAAAGGAAAGTGGGTTTGCCTTCATATTTGACCCAGAACAACTCAGTTCAGCATGGAAATATCATTGCAACAGCTTTTATTTAGCCAGAAATCAAGACTGTAAGTTTTTATGCGCTTAAAAGCATTTTCAGGCCGAATGAGCAAATATGCTTGTTTCTGCCAAATGCAGCAAAATACTGAAAGGAAAGTGGGTTTGCCTTCATATTTGACCCAGAACAACTCAGTTCAGCATGGAAATATCATTGCAACAGCTTTTATTTAGCCAGAAATCAAGACTGTAAGTTTTTATGCGCTTAAAAGCATTTTCAGGCCGAATGAGCTGATTTCTGCCAAATGCAGCAAAATACTGAAAGGAAAGTGGGTTTGCCTTCATATTTGACCCAGAACAACTCAGTTCAGCATGGAAATACCATTGCAACAGCTTTTATTTAGCCAGAAATCAAGAGTGTAAGTTTTTATGCGCTTAAAAGCATTTTCAGGCCGAATGAGCAAATATGCTTGTTTCTGCCAAATGCAGCAAAATACTGAAAGGAAAGTGGGTTTGCCTTCATATTTGACCCAGAACAACTCGGTTCAGCATGGAAATATCATTGCAACAGCTTTTATTTAGCCAGAAATCAAGAGTGTAAGTTTTTATGCGCTTAAAAGCATTTTCAGGCCGAATGAGCAAATATGCTTGTTTCTGCCAAATGCAGCAAAATACTGAAAGGAAAGTGGGTTTGCCTTCATATTTGACCCAGAACAACTCAGTTCAGCATGGAAATATCATTGCAACAGCTTTTATTTAGCCAGAAATCAAGAGTGTAAGTTTTTATGCGCTTAAAAGCATTTTCAGGCCGAAGGAGCAAATATGCTTGTTTCTGCCAAATGCAGCAAAATACTGAAAGGAAAGTGGGTTTGCCTTCATATTTGACCCAGAACAACTCAGTTCAGCATGGAAATATCATTGCAACAGCTTTTATTTAGCCAGAAATCAAGACTGTAAGTTTTTATGCGCTTAAAAGCATTTTCAGGCCGAATGAGCAAATATGCTTGTTTCTGCCAAATGCAGCAAAATACTGCAAGGAAAGTGGGTTTGCCTTCATATTTGACCCAGAACAACTCAGTTCAGCATGGAAATATCATTGCAACAGCTTTTATTTAGCCAGAAATCAAGAGTGTAAGTTTTTATGCGCTTAAAAGCATTTTCAGGCCGAATGAGCAAATATGCTTGTTTCTGCCAAATGCAGCAAAATACTGAAAGGAAAGTGGGTTTGCCTTCATATTTGACCCAGAACAACTCAGTTCAGCATGGAAATATCATTGCAACAGCTTTTATTTAGCCAGAAATCAAGACTGTAAGTTTTTATGCGCTTAAAAGCATTTTCAGGCCGAATGAGCAAATATGCTTGTTTCTGCCAAATGCAGCAAAATACTGAAAGGAAAGTGGGTTTGCCTTCATATTTGACCCAGAACAACTCAGTTCAGCATGGAAATATCATTGCAACAGCTTTTATTTAGCCAGAAATCAAGAGTGTAAGTTTTTATGCGCTTAAAAGCATTTTCAGGCCGAATGAGCTGATTTCTGCCAAATGCAGCAAAATACTGAAAGGAAAGTGGGTTTGCCTTCATATTTGACCCATAACAACTCGGTTCAGCATGGAAATATCATTGCAACAGCTTTTATTTAGCCAGAAATCAAGACTGTAAGTTTTTATGCGCTTAAAAGCATTTTCAGGCCGAATGAGCAAATATGCTTGTTTCTGGCAAATGCAGCAAAATACTGAAAGGAAAGTGGGTTTGCCTTCATATTTGACCCAGAACAACTCAGTTCAGCATGGAAATATCATTGCAACAGCTTTTATTTAGCCAGAAATCAAGACTGTAAGTTTTTATGCGCTTAAAAGCATTTTCAGGCCGAATGAGCTGATTTCTGCCAAATGCAGCAAAATACTGAAAGGAAAGTGGGTTTGCCTTCATATTTGACCCAGAACAACTCAGTTCAGCATGGAAATATCATTGCAACAGCTTTTATTTAGCCAGAAATCAAGAGTGTAAGTTTTTATGCGCTTAAAAGCATTTTCAGGCCGAATGAGCAAATATGCTTGTTTCTGCCAAATGCAGCAAAATACTGAAAGGAAAGTGGGTTTGCCTTCATATTTGACCCAGAACAACTCAGTTCAGCATGGAAATATCATTGCAACAGCTTTTATTTAGCCAGAAATCAAGAGTGTAAGTTTTTATGCGCTTAAAAGCATTTTCAGGCCGAATGAACAAATATGCTTGTTTCTGCCAAATGCAGCAAAATACTGAAAGGAAAGTGGGTTTGCCTTCATATTTGACCCAGAACAACTCAGTTCAGCATGGAAATATCATTGCAACAGCTTTTATTTAGCCAGAAATCAAGAGTGTAAGTTTTTATGCGCTTAAAAGCATTTTCAGGCCGAATGAGCTGATTTCTGCCAAATGCAGCAAAATACTGAAAGGAAAGTGGGTTTGCCTTCATATTTGACCCATAACAACTCGGTTCAGCATGGAAATATCATTGCAACAGCTTTTATTTAGCCAGAAATCAAGAGTGTAAGTTTTTATGCGCTTAAAAGCATTTTCAGGCCGAATGAGCAAATATGCTTGTTTCTGCCAAATGCAGCAAAATACTGAAAGGAAAGTGGGTTTGCCTTCATATTTGACCCAGAACAACTCAGTTCAGCATGGAAATATCATTGCAACAGCTTTTATTTAGCCAGAAATCAAGACTGTAAGTTTTTATGCGCTTAAAAGCATTTTCAGGCCGAATGAGCTGATTTCTGCCAAATGCAGCAAAATACTGAAAGGAAAGTGGGTTTGCCTTCATATTTGACCCAGAACAACTCAGTTCAGCATGGAAATATCATTGCAACAGCTTTTATTTAGCCAGAAATCAAGAGTGTAAGTTTTTATGCGCTTAAAAGCATTTTCAGGCCGAATGAGCAAATATGCTTGTTTCTGCCAAATGCAGCAAAATACTGAAAGGAAAGTGGGTTTGCCTTCATATTTGACCCAGAACAACTCAGTTCAGCATGGAAATATTATTGCAACAGCTTTTATTTAGCCAGAAATCAAGAGTGTAAGTTTTTATGCGCTTAAAAGCATTTTCAGGCCGAATAGGCTGATTTCTGCCAAATGCAGCAAAATACTGAAAGGAAAGTGGGTTTGCCTTCATATTTGACCCAGAACAACTCAGTTCAGCATGGAAATATCATTGCAACAGCTTTTATTTAGCCAGAAATCAAGAGTGTAAGTTTTTATGCGCTTAAAAGCATTTTCAGGCCGAATGAGCAAATATGCTTGTTTCTGCCAAATGCAGCAAAATACTGAAAGGAAAGTGGGTTTGCCTTCATATTTGACCCAGAACAACTCAGTTCAGCATGGAAATATCATTGCAACAGCTTTTATTTAGCCAGAAATCAAGAGTGTAAGTTTTTATGCGCTTAAAAGCATTTTCAGGCCGAATGAGCTGATTTCTGCCAAATGCAGCAAAATACTGAAAGGAAAGTGGGTTTGCCTTCATATTTGACCCAGAACAACTCAGTTCAGCATGGAAATATCATTGCAACAGCTTTTATTTAGCCAGAAATCAAGACTGTAAGTTTTTATGCGCTTAAAAGCATTTTCAGGCCGAATGAGCTGATTTCTGCCAAATGCAGCAAAATACTGAAAGGAAAGTGAGTTTGCCTTCATATTTGACCCAGAACAACTCAGTTCAGCATGGAAATATCATTGCAACAGCTTTTATTTAGCCAGAAATCAAGAGTGTAAGTTTTTATGCGCTTAAAAGCATTTTCAGGCCGAATGAGCAAATATGCTTGTTTCTGCCAAATGCAGCAAAATACTGAAAGGAAAGTGGGTTTGCCTTCATATTTGAGCCAGAACAACTCAGTTCAGCATGGAAATATCATTGCAACAGCTTTTATTTAGCCAGAAATCAAGAGTGTAAGTTTTTATGCGCTTAAAAGCATTTTCAGGCCGAATGAGCTGATTTCTGCCAAATGCAGCAAAATACTGAAAGGAAAGTGGGTTTGCCTTCATATTTGACCCAGAACAACTCAGTTCAGCATGGAAATATCATTGCAACAGCTTTTATTTAGCCAGAAATCAAGAGTGTAAGTTTTTATGCGCTTAAAAGCATTTTCAGGCCGAATGAGCAAATATGCTTGTTTCTGCCAAATGCAGCAAAATACTGAAAGGAAAGTGGGTTTGCCTTCATATTTGACCCAGAACAACTCGGTTCAGCATGGAAATATCATTGCAACAGCTTTTATTTAGCCAGAAATCAAGAGTGTAAGTTTTTATGCGCTTAAAAGCATTTTCAGGCCGAATGAGCAAATATGCTTGTTTCTGCCAAATGCAGCAAAATACTGAAAGGAAAGTGGGTTTGCCTTCATATTTGACCCAGAACAACTCAGTTCAGCATGGAAATATCATTGCAACAGCTTTTATTTAGCCAGAAATCAAGAGTGTAAGTTTTTATGCGCTTAAAAGCATTTTCAGGCCGAATGAGCTGATTTCTGCCAAATGCAGCAAAATACTGAAAGGAAAGTGAGTTTGCCTTCATATTTGACCCAGAACAACTCAGTTCAGCATGGAAATATCATTGCAACAGCTTTTATTTAGCCAGAAATCAAGAGTGTAAGTTTTTATGCGCTTAAAAGCATTTTCAGGCCGAATGAGCAAATATGCTTGTTTCTGCCAAATGCAGCAAAATACTGAAAGGAAAGTGGGTTTGCCTTCATATTTGACCCAGATCAACTCAGCTCAGCATGGAAATATCATTGCAACAGCTTTTATTTAGCCAGAAATCAAGACTGTAAGTTTTTATGCGCTTAAAAGCATTTTCAGGCCGAATGAGCTGATTTCTGCCAAATGCAGCAAAATACTGAAAGGAAAGTGGGTTTGCCTTCATATTTGACCCAGAACAACTCAGTTCAGCATGGAAATATCATTGCAACAGCTTTTATTTAGCCAGAAATCAAGAGTGTAAGTTTTTATGCGCTTAAAAGCATTTTCAGGCCGAATGAGCAAATATGCTTGTTTCTGCCAAATGCAGCAAAATACTGAAAGGAAAGTGGGTTTGCCTTCATATTTGACCCAGAACAACTCAGTTCAGCATGGAAATATCATTGCAACAGCTTTTATTTAGCCAGAAATCAAGAGTGTAAGTTTTTATGCGCTTAAAAGCATTTTCAGGCCGAATGAGCAAATATGCTTGTTTCTGCCAAATGCAGCAAAATACTGCAAGGAAAGTGGGTTTGCCTTCATATTTGACCCAGAACAACTCAGTTCAGCATGGAAATATCATTGCAACAGCTTTTATTTAGCCAGAAATCAAGACTGTAAGTTTTTATGCGCTTAAAAGCATTTTAAGGCCGAATGAGCAAATATGCTTGTTTCTGCCAAATGCAGCAAAATACTGCAAGGAAAGTGGGTTTGCCTTCATATTTGACCCAGAACAACTCAGTTCAGCATGGAAATATCATTGCAACAGCTTTTATTTAGCCAGAAATCAAGAGTGTAAGTTTTTATGCGCTTAAAAGCATTTTCAGGCCGAATGAGCAAATATGCTTGTTTCTGCCAAATGCAGCAAAATACTGAAAGGAAAGTGGGTTTGCCTTCATATTTGACCCAGAACAACTCAGTTCAGCATGGAAATATCATTGCAACAGCTTTTATTTAGCCAGAAATCAAGAGTGTAAGTTTTTATGCGCTTAAAAGCATTTTCAGGCCGAATGAGCTTATTTCTGCCAAATGCAGCAAAATACTGAAAGGAAAGTGGGTTTGCCTTCATATTTGACCCAGAACAACTCAGTTCAGCATGGAAATATCATTGCAACAGCTTTTATTTAGCCAGAAATCAAGACTGTAAGTTTTTATGCGCTTAAAAGCATTTTCAGGCCGAATGAGCAAATATGCTTGTTTCTGCCAAATGCAGCAAAATACTGAAAGGAAAGTGGGTTTGCCTTCATATTTGACCCAGAACAACTCAGTTCAGCATGGAAATATCATTGCAACAGCTTTTATTTAGCCAGAAATCAAGACTGTAAGTTTTTATGCGCTTAAAAGCATTTTCAGGCCGAATGAGCTGATTTCTGCCAAATGCAGCAAAATACTGAAAGGAAAGTGGGTTTGCCTTCATATTTGACCCAGAACAACTCAGTTCAGCATGGAAATATCATTGCAACAGCTTTTATTTAGCCAGAAATCAAGAGTGTAAGTTTTTATGCGCTTAAAAGCATTTTCAGGCCGAATGAGCAAATATGCTTGTTTCTGCCAAATGCAGCAAAATACTGAAAGGAAAGTGGGTTTGCCTTCATATTTGACCCAGAACAACTCGGTTCAGCATGGAAATATCATTGCAACAGCTTTTATTTAGCCAGAAATCAAGAGTGTAAGTTTTTATGCGCTTAAAAGCATTTTCAGGCCGAATGAGCAAATATGCTTGTTTCTGCCAAATGCAGCAAAATACTGAAAGGAAAGTGGGTTTGCCTTCATATTTGACCCAGAACAACTCGGTTCAGCATGGAAATATCATTGCAACAGCTTTTATTTAGCCAGAAATCAAGAGTGTAAGTTTTTATGCGCTTAAAAGCATTTTCAGGCCGAATGAGCAAATATGCTTGTTTCTGCCAAATGCAGCAAAATACTGAAAGGAAAGTGGGTTTGCCTTCATATTTGACCCAGAACAACTCAGTTCAGCATGGAAATATCATTGCAACAGCTTTTATTTAGCCAGAAATCAAGAGTGTAAGTTTTTATGCGCTTAAAAGCATTTTCAGGCCGAATGAGCTGATTTCTGCCAAATGCAGCAAAATACTGAAAGGAAAGTGGGTTTGCCTTCATATTTGACCCAGAACAACTCAGTTCAGCATGGAAATATCATTGCAACAGCTTTTATTTAGCCAGAAATCAAGAGTGTAAGTTTTTATGCGCTTAAAAGCATTTTCAGGCCGAATGAGCTGATTTCTGCCAAATGCAGCAAAATACTGAAAGGAAAGTGGGTTTGCCTTCATATTTGACCCAGAACAACTCAGTTCAGCATGGAAATATCATTGCAACAGCTTTTATTTAGCCAGAAATCAAGAGTGTAAGTTTTTATGCGCTTAAAAGCATTTTCAGGCCGAATGAGCTGATTTCTGCCAAATGCAGCAAAATACTGAAAGGAAAGTGGGTTTGCCTTCATATTTGACCCAGAACAACTCAGTTCAGCATGGAAATATCATTGCAACAGCTTTTATTTAGCCAGAAATCAAGAGTGTAAGTTTTTATGCGCTTAAAAGCATTTTCAGGCCGAATGAGCAAATATGCTTGTTTCTGCCAAATGCAGCAAAATACTGAAAGGAAAGTGGGTTTGCCTTCATATTTGACCCAGAACAACTCGGTTCAGCATGGAAATATCATTGCAACAGCTTTTATTTAGCCAGAAATCAAGAGTGTAAGTTTTTATGCGCTTAAAAGCATTTTCAGGCCGAATGAGCAAATATGCTTGTTTCTGCCAAATGCAGCAAAATACTGAAAGGAAAGTGGGTTTGCCTTCATATTTGACCCAGAACAACTCAGTTCAGCATGGAAATATCATTGCAACAGCTTTTATTTAGCCAGAAATCAAGAGTGTAAGTTTTTATGCGCTTAAAAGCATTTTCAGGCCGAATGAGCAAATATGCTTGTTTCTGCCAAATGCAGCAAAATACTGAAAGGAAAGTGGGTTTGCCTTCATATTTGACCCAGAACAACTCAGTTCAGCATGGAAATATCATTGCAACAGCTTTTATTTAGCCAGAAATCAAGAGTGTAAGTTTTTATGCGCTTAAAAGCATTTTCAGGCCGAATGAGCTGATTTCTGCCAAATGCAGCAAAATACTGAAAGGAAAGTGGGTTTGCCTTCATATTTGACCCAGAACAACTCAGTTCAGCATGGAAATATCATTGCAACAGCTTTTATTTAGCCAGAAATCAAGAGTGTAAGTTTTTATGCGCTTAAAAGCATTTTCAGGCCGAATGAGCAAATATGCTTGTTTCTGCCAAATGCAGCAAAATACTGAAAGGAAAGTGGGTTTGCCTTCATATTTGACCCAGAACAACTCGGTTCAGCATGGAAATATCATTGCAACAGCTTTTATTTAGCCAGAAATCAAGAGTGTAAGTTTTTATGCGCTTAAAAGCATTTTCAGGCCGAATGAGCAAATATGCTTGTTTCTGCCAAATGCAGCAAAATACTGAAAGGAAAGTGGGTTTGCCTTCATAGTTGACCCAGAACAACTCAGTTCAGCATGGAAATATCATTGCAACAGCTTTTATTTAGCCAGAAATCAAGAGTGTAAGTTTTTATGCGCTTAAAAGCATTTTCAGGCCGAATGAGCAAATATGCTTGTTTCTGCGAAATGCAGCAAAATACTGAAAGGAAAGTGGGTTTGCCTTCATATTTGACCCATAACAACTCGGTTCAGCATGGAAATATCATTGCAACAGCTTTTATTTAGCCAGAAATCAAGAGTGTAAGTTTTTATGCGCTTAAAAGCATTTTCAGGCCGAATGAGCAAATATGCTTGTTTCTGCCAAATGCAGCAAAATACTGAAAGGAAAGTGGGTTTGCCTTCATATTTGACCCAGAACAACTCAGTTCAGCATGGAAATATCATTGCAACAGCTTTTATTTAGCCAGAAATCAAGACTGTAAGTTTTTATGCGCTTAAAAGCATTTTCAGGCCGAATGAGCTGATTTCTGCCAAATGCAGCAAAATACTGAAAGGAAAGTGGGTTTGCCTTCATATTTGACCCAGAACAACTCAGTTCAGCATGGAAATATCATTGCAACAGCTTTTATTTAGCCAGAAATCAAGAGTGTAAGTTTTTATGCGCTTAAAAGCATTTTCAGGCCGAATGAGCAAATATGCTTGTTTCTGCCAAATGCAGCAAAATACTGAAAGGAAAGTGGGTTTGCCTTCATATTTGACCCAGAACAACTCGGTTCAGCATGGAAATATCATTGCAACAGCTTTTATTTAGCCAGAAATCAAGAGTGTAAGTTTTTATGCGCTTAAAAGCATTTTCAGGCCGAATGAGCAAATATGCTTGTTTCTGCCAAATGCAGCAAAATACTGAAAGGAAAGTGGGTTTGCCTTCATATTTGACCCAGAACAACTCAGTTCAGCATGGAAATATCATTGCAACAGCTTTTATTTAGCCAGAAATCAAGAGTGTAAGTTTTTATGCGCTTAAAAGCATTTTCAGGCCGAATGAGCAAATATGCATGTTTCTGCCAAATGCAGCAAAATACTGAAAGGAAAGTGGGTTTGCCTTCATATTTGACCCAGAACAACTCAGTTCAGCATGGAAATATCATTGCAACAGCTTTTATTTAGCCAGAAATCAAGAGTGTAAGTTTTTATGCGCTTAAAAGCATTTTCAGGCCGAATGAGACAATTTCTGCCAAATGCAGCAAAATACTGAAAGGAAAGTGGGTTTGCCTTCATATTTGACCCAGAACAACTCAGCTCAGCATGGAAATATCATTGCAACAGCTTTTATTTAGCCAGAAATCAAGAGTGTAAGTTTTTATGCGCTTAAAAGCATTTTCAGGCCGAATGAGCAAATATGCTTGTTTCTGCCAAATGCAGCAAAATACTGCAAGGAAAGTGGGTTTGCCTTCATATTTGACCCAGAACAACTCGGTTCAGCATGGAAATATCATTGCAACAGCTTTTATTTAGCCAGAAATCAAGAGTGTAAGTTTTTATGCGCTTAAAAGCATTTTCAGGCCGAATGAGCTTATTTCTGCCAAATGCAGCAAAATACTGAAAGGAAAGTGGGTTTGCCTTCATATTTGACCCAGAACAACTCAGTTCAGCATGGAAATATCATTGCAACAGCTTTTATTTAGCCAGAAATCAAGAGTGTAAGTTTTTATGCGCTTAAAAGCTTTATCAGGCCGAATGAGCTGATTTCTGCCAAATGCAGCAAAATACTGAAAGGAAAGTGGGTTTGCCTTCATATTTGACCCAGAACAACTCAGTTCAGCATGGAAATATCATTGCAACAGCTTTTATTTAGCCAGAAATCAAGACTGTAAGTTTTTATGCGCTTAAAAGCATTTTCAGGCCGAATGAGCAAATATGCTTGTTTCTGCCAAATGCAGCAAAATACTGAAAGGAAAGTGGGTTTGCCTTCATATTTGACCCAGAACAACTCAGTTCAGCATGGAAATATCATTGCAACAGCTTTTATTTAGCCAGAAATCAAGAGTGTAAGTTTTTATGCGCTTAAAAGCATTTTCAGGCCGAATGAGCTGATTTCTGCCAAATGCAGCAAAATACTGAAAGGAAAGTGGGTTTGCCTTCATATTTGACCCAGAACAACTCAGTTCAGCATGGAAATATCATTGCAACAGCTTTTATTTAGCCAGAAATCAAGAGTGTAAGTTTTTATGCGCTTAAAAGCATTTTCAGGCCGAATGAGCAAATATGCTTGTTTCTGCCAAATGCAGCAAAATACTGAAAGGAAAGTGGGTTTGCCTTCATATTTGACCCAGAACAACTCAGTTCAGCATGGAAATATCATTGCAACAGCTTTTATTTAGCCAGAAATCAAGAGTGTAAGTTTTTATGCGCTTAAAAGCATTTTCAGGCCGAATGAGCAAATATGCTTGTTTCTGCCAAATGCAGCAAAATACTGAAAGGAAAGTGGGTTTGCCTTCATATTTGACCCAGAACAACTCAGTTCAGCATGGAAATATCATTGCAACAGCTTTTATTTAGCCAGAAATCAAGAGTGTAAGTTTTTATGCGCTTAAAAGCATTTTCAGGCCGAATGAGCAAATATGCTTGTTTCTGCCAAATGCAGCAAAATACTGAAAGGAAAGTGGGTTTGCCTTCATATTTGACCCAGAACAACTCAGTTCAGCATGGAAATATCATTGCAACAGCTTTTATTTAGCCAGAAATCAAGAGTGTAAGTTTTTATGCGCTTAAAAGCATTTTCAGGCCGAATGAGCTGATTTCTGCCAAATGCAGCAAAATACTGAAAGGAAAGTGGGTTTGCCTTCATATTTGACCCAGAACAACTCAGTTCAGCATGGAAATATCATTGCAACAGCTTTTATTTAGCCAGAAATCAAGAGTGTAAGTTTTTATGCGCTTAAAAGCATTTTCAGGCCGAATGAGCAAATATGCTTGTTTCTGCCAAATGCAGCAAAATACTGAAAGGAAAGTGTGTTTGCCTTCATATTTGACTCAGAACAACTCAGTTCAGCATGGAAATATCATTGCAACAGCTTTTATTTAGCCAGAAATCAAGAGTGTAAGTTTTTATGCGCTTAAAAGCATTTTCAGGCCGAATGAGCAAATATGCTTGTTTCTGCCAAATGCAGCAAAATACTGAAAGGAAAGTGTGTTTGCCTTCATATTTGACTCAGAACAACTCAGTTCAGCATGGAAATATCATTGCAACAGCTTTTATTTAGCCAGAAATCAAGAGTGTAAGTTTTTATGCGCTTAAAAGCATTTTCAGGCCGAATGAGCAAATATGCTTGTTTCTGCCAAATGCAGCAAAATACTGAAAGGAAAGTGGGTTTGCCTTCATATTTGAGCCAGAACAACTCAGTTCAGCATGGAAATATCATTGCAACAGCTTTTATTTAGCCAGAAATCAAGAGTGTAAGTTTTTATGCGCTTAAAAGCATTTTCAGGCCGAATGAGCTGATTTCTGCCAAATGCAGCAAAATACTGAAAGGAAAGTGGGTTTGCCTTCATATTTGACCCAGAACAACTCAGTTCAGCATGGAAATATCATTGCAACAGCTTTTATTTAGCCAGAAATCAAGAGTGTAAGTTTTTATGCGCTTAAAAGCATTTTCAGGCCGAATGAGCAAATATGCTTGTTTCTGCCAAATGCAGCAAAATACTGAAAGGAAAGTGGGTTTGCCTTCATATTTGACCCAGAACAACTCGGTTCAGCATGGAAATATCATTGCAACAGCTTTTATTTAGCCAGAAATCAAGAGTGTAAGTTTTTATGCGCTTAAAAGCATTTTCAGGCCGAATGAGCAAATATGCTTGTTTCTGCCAAATGCAGCAAAATACTGAAAGGAAAGTGGGTTTGCCTTCATATTTGACCCAGAACAACTCAGTTCAGCATGGAAATATCATTGCAACAGCTTTTATTTAGCCAGAAATCAAGAGTGTAAGTTTTTATGCGCTTAAAAGCATTTTCAGGCCGAATGAGCAAATATGCTTGTTTCTGCCAAATGCAGCAAAATACTGAAAGGAAAGTGGGTTTGCCTTCATATTTGACCCAGAACAACTCAGTTCAGCATGGAAATATCATTGCAACAGCTTTTATTTAGCCAGAAATCAAGAGTGTAAGTTTTTATGCGCTTAAAAGCATTTTCAGGCCGAATGAGCAAATATGCTTGTTTCTGCCAAATGCAGCAAAATACTGAAAGGAAAGTGTGTTTGCCTTCATATTTGACCCAGAACAACTCAGTTTAGCATGGAAATATCATTGCAACAGCTTTTATTTAGCCAGAAATCAAGAGTGTAAGTTTTTATGCGCTTAAAAGCATTTTCAGGCCGAATGAGCAAATATGCTTGTTTCTGCCAAATGCAGCAAAATACTGAAAGGAAAGTGGGTTTGCCTTCATATTTGACCCAGAACAACTCAGTTCAGCATGGAAATATCATTGCAACAGCTTTTATTTAGCCAGAAATCAAGAGTGTAAGTTTTTATGCGCTTAAAAGCATTTTCAGGCCGAATGAGCTGATTTCTGCCAAATGCAGCAAAATACTGAAAGGAAAGTGGGTTTGCCTTCATATTTGACCCAGAACAACTCAGTTCAGCATGGAAATATCATTGCAACAGCTTTTATTTAGCCAGAAATCAAGAGTGTAAGTTTTTATGCGCTTAAAAGCATTTTCAGGCCGAATGAGCTGATTTCTGCCAAATGCAGCAAAATACTGAAAGGAAAGTGGGTTTGCCTTCATATTTGACCCAGAACAACTCAGTTCAGCATGGAAATATCATTGCAACAGCTTTTATTTAGCCAGAAATCAAGAGTGTAAGTTTTTATGCGCTTAAAAGCATTTTCAGGCCGAATGAGCAAATATGCTTGTTTCTGCCAAATGCAGCAAAATACTGAAAGGAAAGTGGGTTTGCCTTCATATTTGACCCAGAACAACTCGGTTCAGCATGGAAATATCATTGCAACAGCTTTTATTTAGCCAGAAATCAAGAGTGTAAGTTTTTATGCGCTTAAAAGCATTTTCAGGCCGAATGAGCAAATATGCTTGTTTCTGCCAAATGCAGCAAAATACTGAAAGGAAAGTGGGTTTGCCTTCATATTTGACCCAGAACAACTCAGTTCAGCATGGAAATATCATTGCAACAGCTTTTATTTAGCCAGAAATCAAGAGTGTAAGTTTTTATGCGCTTAAAAGCATTTTCAGGCCGAATGAGCAAATATGCTTGTTTCTGCCAAATGCAGCAAAATACTGAAAGGAAAGTGGGTTTGCCTTCATATTTGACCCAGAACAACTCAGTTCAGCATGGAAATATCATTGCAACAGCTTTTATTTAGCCAGAAATCAAGAGTGTAAGTTTTTATGCGCTTAAAAGCATTTTCAGGCCGAATGAGCTGATTTCTGCCAAATGCAGCAAAATACTGAAAGGAAAGTGGGTTTGCCTTCATATTTGACCCATAACAACTCGGTTCAGCATGGAAATATCATTGCAACAGCTTTTATTTAGCCAGAAATCAAGACTGTAAGTTTTTATGCGCTTAAAAGCATTTTCAGGCCGAATGAGCAAATATGCTTGTTTCTGCCAAATGCAGCAAAATACTGAAAGGAAAGTGGGTTTGCCTTCATAGTTGACCCAGAACAACTCAGTTCAGCATGGAAATATCATTGCAACAGCTTTTATTTAGCCAGAAATCAAGAGTGTAAGTTTTTATGCGCTTAAAAGCATTTTCAGGCCGAATGAGCAAATATGCTTGTTTCTGCCAAATGCAGCAAAATACTGAAAGGAAAGTGGGTTTGCCTTCATATTTGACCCAGAACAACTCAGTTCAGCATGGAAATATCATTGCAACAGCTTTTATTTAGCCAGAAATCAAGAGTGTAAGTTTTTATGCGCTTAAAAGCATTTTCAGGCCGAATGAGCAAATATGCTTGTTTCTGCGAAATGCAGCAAAATACTGAAAGGAAAGTGGGTTTGCCTTCATATTTGACCCATAACAACTCGGTTCAGCATGGAAATATCATTGCAACAGCTTTTATTTAGCCAGAAATCAAGAGTGTAAGTTTTTATGCGCTTAAAAGCATTTTCAGGCCGAATGAGCAAATATGCTTGTTTCTGCCAAATGCAGCAAAATACTGAAAGGAAAGTGGGTTTGCCTTCATATTTGACCCAGAACAACTCAGTTCAGCATGGAAATATCATTGCAACAGCTTTTATTTAGCCAGAAATCAAGAGTGTAAGTTTTTATGCGCTTAAAAGCATTTTCAGGCCGAATGAGCAAATATGCTTGTTTCTGCCAAATGCAGCAAAATACTGAAAGGAAAGTGGGTTTGCCTTCATATTTGACCCAGAACAACTCAGTTCAGCATGGAAATATCATTGCAACAGCTTTTATTTAGCCAGAAATCAAGACTGTAAGTTTTTATGCGCTTAAAAGCATTTTCAGGCCGAATGAGCTGATTTCTGCCAAATGCAGCAAAATACTGAAAGGAAAGTGGGTTTGCCTTCATATTTGACCCAGAACAACTCAGTTCAGCATGGAAATATCATTGCAACAGCTTTTATTTAGCCAGAAATCAAGAGTGTAAGTTTTTATGCGCTTAAAAGCATTTTCAGGCCGAATGAGCTGATTTCTGCCAAATGCAGCAAAATACTGAAAGGAAAGTGGGTTTGCCTTCATATTTGACCCATAACAACTCGGTTCAGCATGGAAATATCATTGCAACAGCTTTTATTTAGCCAGAAATCAAGACTGTAAGTTTTTATGCGCTTAAAAGCATTTTCAGGCCGAATGAGCAAATATGCTTGTTTCTGCCAAATGCAGCAAAATACTGAAAGGAAAGTGGGTTTGCCTTCATAGTTGACCCAGAACAACTCAGTTCAGCATGGAAATATCATTGCAACAGCTTTTATTTAGCCAGAAATCAAGAGTGTAAGTTTTTATGCGCTTAAAAGCATTTTCAGGCCGAATGAGCAAATATGCTTGTTTCTGCCAAATGCAGCAAAATACTGAAAGGAAAGTGGGTTTGCCTTCATATTTGACCCAGAACAACTCGGTTCAGCATGGAAATATCATTGCAACAGCTTTTATTTAGCCAGAAATCAAGAGTGTAAGTTTTTATGCGCTTAAAAGCATTTTCAGGCCGAATGAGCAAATATGCTTGTTTCTGCCAAATGCAGCAAAATACTGAAAGGAAAGTGGGTTTGCCTTCATATTTGACCCAGAACAACTCAGTTCAGCATGGAAATATCATTGCAACAGCTTTTATTTAGCCAGAAATCAAGAGTGTAAGTTTTTATGCGCTTAAAAGCATTTTCAGGCCGAATGAGCTGATTTCTGCCAAATGCAGCAAAATACTGAAAGGAAAGTGGGTTTGCCTTCATATTTGACCCATAACAACTCGGTTCAGCATGGAAATATCATTGCAACAGCTTTTATTTAGCCAGAAATCAAGACTGTAAGTTTTTATGCGCTTAAAAGCATTTTCAGGCCGAATGAGCAAATATGCTTGTTTCTGCCAAATGCAGCAAAATACTGAAAGGAAAGTGGGTTTGCCTTCATAGTTGACCCAGAACAACTCAGTTCAGCATGGAAATATCATTGCAACAGCTTTTATTTAGCCAGAAATCAAGAGTGTAAGTTTTTATGCGCTTAAAAGCATTTTCAGGCCGAATGAGCAAATATGCTTGTTTCTGCCAAATGCAGCAAAATACTGAAAGGAAAGTGGGTTTGCCTTCATATTTGACCCAGAACAACTCAGTTCAGCATGGAAATATCATTGCAACAGCTTTTATTTAGCCAGAAATCAAGAGTGTAAGTTTTTATGCGCTTAAAAGCATTTTCAGGCCGAATGAGCAAATATGCTTGTTTCTGCGAAATGCAGCAAAATACTGAAAGGAAAGTGGGTTTGCCTTCATATTTGACCCATAACAACTCGGTTCAGCATGGAAATATCATTGCAACAGCTTTTATTTAGCCAGAAATCAAGAGTGTAAGTTTTTATGCGCTTAAAAGCATTTTCAGGCCGAATGAGCAAATATGCTTGTTTCTGCCAAATGCAGCAAAATACTGAAAGGAAAGTGGGTTTGCCTTCATATTTGACCCAGAACAACTCAGTTCAGCATGGAAATATCATTGCAACAGCTTTTATTTAGCCAGAAATCAAGAGTGTAAGTTTTTATGCGCTTAAAAGCATTTTCAGGCCGAATGAGCAAATATGCTTGTTTCTGCCAAATGCAGCAAAATACTGAAAGGAAAGTGGGTTTGCCTTCATATTTGACCCAGAACAACTCAGTTCAGCATGGAAATATCATTGCAACAGCTTTTATTTAGCCAGAAATCAAGACTGTAAGTTTTTATGCGCTTAAAAGCATTTTCAGGCCGAATGAGCTGATTTCTGCCAAATGCAGCAAAATACTGAAAGGAAAGTGGGTTTGCCTTCATATTTGACCCAGAACAACTCAGTTCAGCATGGAAATATCATTGCAACAGCTTTTATTTAGCCAGAAATCAAGAGTGTAAGTTTTTATGCGCTTAAAAGCATTTTCAGGCCGAATGAGCAAATATGCTTGTTTCTGCCAAATGCAGCAAAATACTGAAAGGAAAGTGGGTTTGCCTTCATATTTGACCCAGAACAACTCGGTTCAGCATGGAAATATCATTGCAACAGCTTTTATTTAGCCAGAAATCAAGAGTGTAAGTTTTTATGCGCTTAAAAGCATTTTCAGGCCGAATGAGCAAATATGCTTGTTTCTGCCAAATGCAGCAAAATACTGAAAGGAAAGTGGGTTTGCCTTCATAGTTGACCCAGAACAACTCAGTTCAGCATGGAAATATCATTGCAACAGCTTTTATTTAGCCAGAAATCAAGAGTGTAAGTTTTTATGCGCTTAAAAGCATTTTCAGGCCGAATGAGCAAATATGCTTGTTTCTGCCAAATGCAGCAAAATACTGAAAGGAAAGTGGGTTTGCCTTCATAGTTGACCCAGAACAACTCAGTTCAGCATGGAAATATCATTGCAACAGCTTTTATTTAGCCAGAAATCAAGAGTGTAAGTTTTTATGCGCTTAAAAGCATTTTCAGGCCGAATGAGCAAATATGCTTGTTTCTGCCAAATGCAGCAAAATACTGAAAGGAAAGTGGGTTTGCCTTCATATTTGACCCAGAACAACTCGGTTCAGCATGGAAATATCATTGCAACAGCTTTTATTTAGCCAGAAATCAAGACTGTAAGTTTTTATGCGCTTAAAAGCATTTTCAGGCCGAATGAGCTGATTTCTGCCAAATGCAGCAAAATACTGAAAGGAAAGTGGGTTTGCCTTCATATTTGACCCAGAACAACTCAGTTCAGCATGGAAATATCATTGCAACAGCTTTTATTTAGCCAGAAATCAAGAGTGTAAGTTTTTATGCGCTTAAAAGCATTTTCAGGCCGAATGAGCAAATATGCTTGTTTCTGCCAAATGCAGCAAAATACTGAAAGGAAAGTGGGTTTGCCTTCTTATTTGACCCAGAACAACTCAGTTCAGCATGGAAATATTATTGCAACAGCTTTTATTTAGCCAGAAATCAAGAGTGTAAGTTTTTATGCGCTTAAAAGCATTTTCAGGCCGAATGAGCTGATTTCTGCCAAATGCAGCAAAATACTGAAAGGAAAGTGGGTTTGCCTTCATATTTGACCCAGAACAACTCAGTTCAGCATGGAAATATCATTGCAACAGCTTTTATTTAGCCAGAAATCAAGAGTGTAAGTTTTTATGCGCTTAAAAGCATTTTCAGGCCGAATGAGCAAATATGCTTGTTTCTGCCAAATGCAGCAAAATACTGAAAGGAAAGTGGGTTTGCCTTCATATTTGACCCAGAACAACTCAGTTCAGCATGGAAATATCATTGCAACAGCTTTTATTTAGCCAGAAATCAAGAGTGTAAGTTTTTATGCGCTTAAAAGCATTTTCAGGCCGAATGAGCAAATATGCTTGTTTCTGCCAAATGCAGCAAAATACTGCAAGGAAAGTGGGTTTGCCTTCATATTTGACCCAGAACAACTCAGTTCAGCATGGAAATATCATTGCAACAGCTTTTATTTAGCCAGAAATCAAGAGTGTAAGTTTTTATGCGCTTAAAAGCATTTTCAGGCCGAATGAGCAAATATGCTTGTTTCTGCCAAATGCAGCAAAATACTGAAAGGAAAGTGGGTTTGCCTTCATATTTGACCCAGAACAACTCAGTTCAGCATGGAAATATCATTGCAACAGCTTTTATTTAGCCAGAAATCAAGAGTGTAAGTTTTTATGCGCTTAAAAGCATTTTCAGGCCGAATGAGCAAATATGCTTGTTTCTGCCAAATGCAGCAAAATACTGAAAGGAAAGTGTGTTTGCCTTCATATTTGACCCAGAACAACTCAGTTCAGCATGGAAATATCATTGCAACAGCTTTTATTTAGCCAGAAATCAAGAGTGTAAGTTTTTATGCGCTTAAAAGCATTTTCAGGCCGAATGAGCAAATATGCTTGTTTCTGCCAAATGCAGCAAAATACTGAAAGGAAAGTGGGTTTGCCTTCATATTTGACCCAGAACAACTCAGTTCAGCATGGAAATATCATTGCAACAGCTTTTATTTAGCCAGAAATCAAGAGTGTAAGTTTTTATGCGCTTAAAAGCATTTTCAGGCCGAATGAGCTGATTTCTGCCAAATGCAGCAAAATACTGAAAGGAAAGTGGGTTTGCCTTCATATTTGACCCAGAACAACTCAGTTCAGCATGGAAATATCATTGCAACAGCTTTTATTTAGCCAGAAATCAAGAGTGTAAGTTTTTATGCGCTTAAAAGCATTTTCAGGCCGAATGAGCTGATTTCTGCCAAATGCAGCAAAATACTGAAAGGAAAGTGAGTTTGCCTTCATATTTGACCCAGAACAACTCAGTTCAGCATGGAAATATCATTGCAACAGCTTTTATTTAGCCAGAAATCAAGAGTGTAAGTTTTTATGCGCTTAAAAGCATTTTCAGGCCGAATGAGCAAATATGCTTGTTTCTGCCAAATGCAGCAAAATACTGAAAGGAAAGTGGGTTTGCCTTCATATTTGAGCCAGAACAACTCAGTTCAGCATGGAAATATCATTGCAACAGCTTTTATTTAGCCAGAAATCAAGAGTGTAAGTTTTTATGCGCTTAAAAGCATTTTCAGGCCGAATGAGCTGATTTCTGCCAAATGCAGCAAAATACTGAAAGGAAAGTGGGTTTGCCTTCATATTTGACCCAGAACAACTCAGTTCAGCATGGAAATATCATTGCAACAGCTTTTATTTAGCCAGAAATCAAGAGTGTAAGTTTTTATGCGCTTAAAAGCATTTTCAGGCCGAATGAGCAAATATGCTTGTTTCTGCCAAATGCAGCAAAATACTGAAAGGAAAGTGGGTTTGCCTTCATATTTGACCCATAACAACTCAGTACAGCATGGAAATATCATTGCAACAGCTTTTATTTAGCCAGAAATCAAGAGTGTAAGTTTTTATGCGCTTAAAAGCATTTTCAGGCCGAATGAGCAAATATGCTTGTTTCTGCCAAATGCAGCAAAATACTGAAAGGAAAGTGGGTTTGCCTTCATATTTGACCCAGAACAACTCAGTTCAGCATGGAAATATCATTGCAACAGCTTTTATTTAGCCAGAAATCAAGACTGTAAGTTTTTATGCGCTTAAAAGCATTTTCAGGCCGAATGAGCTGATTTCTGCCAAATGCAGCAAAATACTGAAAGGAAAGTGGGTTTGCCTTCATATTTGAGCCAGAACAACTCAGTTCAGCATGGAAATATCATTGCAACAGCTTTTATTTAGCCAGAAATCAAGAGTGTAAGTTTTTATGCGCTTAAAAGCATTTTCAGGCCGAATGAGCAAATATGCTTGTTTCTGCCAAATGCAGCAAAATACTGAAAGGAAAGTGGGTTTGCCTTCATATTTGACCCAGAACAACTCAGTTCAGCATGGAAATATCATTGCAACAGCTTTTATTTAGCCAGAAATCAAGAGTGTAAGTTTTTATGCGCTTAAAAGCATTTTCAGGCCGAATGAGACAATTTCTGCCAAATGCAGCAAAATACTGAAAGGAAAGTGGGTTTGCCTTCATATTTGACCCAGAACAACTCAGCTCAGCATGGAAATATCATTGCAACAGCTTTTATTTAGCCAGAAATCAAGAGTGTAAGTTTTTATGCGCTTAAAAGCATTTTCAGGCCGAATGAGCAAATATGCTTGTTTCTGCCAAATGCAGCAAAATACTGCAAGGAAAGTGGGTTTGCCTTCATATTTGACCCAGAACAACTCAGTTCAGCATGGAAATATCATTGCAACAGCTTTTATTTAGCCAGAAATCAAGAGTGTAAGTTTTTATGCGCTTAAAAGCATTTTCAGGCCGAATGAGCAAATATGCTTGTTTCTGCCAAATGCAGCAAAATACTGCAAGGAAAGTGGGTTTGCCTTCATATTTGACCCAGAACAACTCAGTTCAGCATGGAAATATCATTGCAACAGCTTTTATTTAGCCAGAAATCAAGAGTGTAAGTTTTTATGCGCTTAAAAGCATTTTCAGGCCGAATGAGCTTATTTCTGCCAAATGCAGCAAAATACTGAAAGGAAAGTGGGTTTGCCTTCATATTTGACCCAGAACAACTCAGTTCAGCATGGAAATATCATTGCAACAGCTTTTATTTAGCCAGAAATCAAGAGTGTAAGTTTTTATGCGCTTAAAAGCATTTTCAGGCCGAATGAGCAAATATGCTTGTTTCTGCCAAATGCAGCAAAATACTGAAAGGAAAGTGGGTTTGCCTTCATATTTGACCCAGAACAACTCAGTTCAGCATGGAAATATCATTGCAACAGCTTTTATTTAGCCAGAAATCAAGAGTGTAAGTTTTTATGCGCTTAAAAGCATTTTCAGGCCGAATGAGCAAATATGCTTGTTTCTGCCAAATGCAGCAAAATACTGAAAGGAAAGTGGGTTTGCCTTCATATTTGACCCAGAACAACTCAGTTCAGCATGGAAATATCATTGCAACAGCTTTTATTTAGCCAGAAATCAAGACTGTAAGTTTTTATGCGCTTAAAAGCATTTTCAGGCCGAATGAGCTGATTTCTGCCAAATGCAGCAAAATACTGAAAGGAAAGTGGGTTTGCCTTCATATTTGACCCAGAACAACTCAGTTCAGCATGGAAATATCATTGCAACAGCTTTTATTTAGCCAGAAATCAAGAGTGTAAGTTTTTATGCGCTTAAAAGCATTTTCAGGCCGAATGAGCAAATATGCTTGTTTCTGCCAAATGCAGCAAAATACTGAAAGGAAAGTGGGTTTGCCTTCATATTTGACCCAGAACAACTCAGTTCAGCATGGAAATATCATTGCAACAGCTTTTATTTAGCCAGAAATCAAGACTGTAAGTTTTTATGCGCTTAAAAGCATTTTCAGGCCGAATGAGCAAATATGCTTGTTTCTGCCAAATGCAGCAAAATACTGAAAGGAAAGTGGGTTTGCCTTCATATTTGACCCAGAACAACTCAGTTCAGCATGGAAATATCATTGCAACAGCTTTTATTTAGCCAGAAATCAAGACTGTAAGTTTTTATGCGCTTAAAAGCATTTTCAGGCCGAATGAGCAAATATGCTTGTTTCTGCCAAATGCAGCAAAATACTGAAAGGAAAGTGGGTTTGCCTTCATATTTGACCCAGAACAACTCAGTTCAGCATGGAAATATCATTGCAACAGCTTTTATTTAGCCAGAAATCAAGACTGTAAGTTTTTATGCGCTTAAAAGCATTTTCAGGCCGAATGAGCTGATTTCTGCCAAATGCAGCAAAATACTGAAAGGAAAGTGGGTTTGCCTTCATATTTGACCCAGAACAACTCAGTTCAGCATGGAAATATCATTGCAACAGCTTTTATTTAGCCAGAAATCAAGAGTGTAAGTTTTTATGCGCTTAAAAGCATTTTCAGGCCGAATGAGCAAATATGCTTGTTTCTGCCAAATGCAGCAAAATACTGAAAGGAAAGTGGGTTTGCCTTCATATTTGACCCATAACAACTCGGTTCAGCATGGAAATATCATTGCAACAGCTTTTATTTAGCCAGAAATCAAGAGTGTAAGTTTTTATGCGCTTAAAAGCATTTTCAGGCCGAATGAGCAAATATGCTTGTTTCTGCCAAATGCAGCAAAATACTGAAAGGAAAGTGGGTTTGCCTTCATATTTGACCCATAACAACTCGGTTCAGCATGGAAATATCATTGCAACAGCTTTTATTTAGCCAGAAATCAAGAGTGTAAGTTTTTATGCGCTTAAAAGCATTTTCAGGCCGAATGAGCAAATATGCTTGTTTCTGCCAAATGCAGCAAAATACTGAAAGGAAAGTGGGTTTGCCTTCATATTTGACCCAGAACAACTCAGTTCAGCATGGAAATATCATTGCAACAGCTTTTATTTAGCCAGAAATCAAGAGTGTAAGTTTTTATGCGCTTAAAAGCATTTTCAGGCCGAATGAGCAAATATGCTTGTTTCTGCCAAATGCAGCAAAATACTGAAAGGAAAGTGGGTTTGCCTTCATATTTGACCCAGAACAACTCAGTTCAGCATGGAAATATCATTGCAACAGCTTTTATTTAGCCAGAAATCAAGAGTGTAAGTTTTTATGCGCTTAAAAGCATTTTCAGGCCGAATGAGCAAATATGCTTGTTTCTGCCAAATGCAGCAAAATACTGAAAGGAAAGTGGGTTTGCCTTCATATTTGACCCAGAACAACTCAGTTCAGCATGGAAATATCATTGCAACAGCTTTTATTTAGCCAGAAATCAAGAGTGTAAGTTTTTATGCGCTTAAAAGCATTTTCAGGCCGAATGAGCTGATTTCTGCCAAATGCAGCAAAATACTGAAAGGAAAGTGGGTTTGCCTTCATATTTGACCCAGAACAACTCAGCTCAGCATGGAAATATCATTGCAACAGCTTTTATTTAGCCAGAAATCAAGAGTGTAAGTTTTTATGCGCTTAAAAGCATTTTCAGGCCGAATGAGCAAATATGCTTGTTTCTGCCAAATGCAGCAAAATACTGAAAGGAAAGTGGGTTTGCCTTCATATTTGACCCAGAACAACTCAGTTCAGCATGGAAATATCATTGCAACAGCTTTTATTTAGCCAGAAATCAAGAGTGTAAGTTTTTATGCGCTTAAAAGCATTTTCAGGCCGAATGAGCAAATATGCTTGTTTCTGCCAAATGCAGCAAAATACTGAAAGGAAAGTGGGTTTGCCTTCATATTTGACCCAGAACAACTCAGTTCAGCATGGAAATATCATTGCAACAGCTTTTATTTAGCCAGAAATCAAGAGTGTAAGTTTTTATGCGCTTAAAAGCATTTTCAGGCCGAATGAGCAAATATGCTTGTTTCTGCCAAATGCAGCAAAATACTGAAAGGAAAGTGGGTTTGCCTTCATATTTGACCCAGAACAACTCAGTTCAGCATGGAAATATCATTGCAACAGCTTTTATTTAGCCAGAAATCAAGAGTGTAAGTTTTTATGCGCTTAAAAGCATTTTCAGGCCGAATGAGACAATTTCTGCCAAATGCAGCAAAATACTGAAAGGAAAGTGGGTTTGCCTTCATATTTGACCCAGAACAACTCAGTTCAGCATGGAAATATCATTGCAACAGCTTTTATTTAGCCAGAAATCAAGAGTGTAAGTTTTTATGCGCTTAAAAGCATTTTCAGGCCGAATGAGCTGATTTCTGCCAAATGCAGCAAAATACTGAAAGGAAAGTGGGTTTGCCTTCATATTTGACCCATAACAACTCGGTTCAGCATGGAAATATCATTGCAACAGCTTTTATTTAGCCAGAAATCAAGAGTGTAAGTTTTTATGCGCTTAAAAGCATTTTCAGGCCGAATGAGCAAATATGCTTGTTTCTGCCAAATGCAGCAAAATACTGAAAGGAAAGTGGGTTTGCCTTCATATTTGACCCAGAACAACTCAGTTCAGCATGGAAATATCATTGCAACAGCTTTTATTTAGCCAGAAATCAAGACTGTAAGTTTTTATGCGCTTAAAAGCATTTTCAGGCCGAATGAGCAAATATGCTTGTTTCTGCCAAATGCAGCAAAATACTGAAAGGAAAGTGGGTTTGCCTTCATATTTGACCCAGAACAACTCAGTTCAGCATGGAAATATCATTGCAACAGCTTTTATTTAGCCAGAAATCAAGAGTGTAAGTTTTTATGCGCTTAAAAGCATTTTCAGGCCGAATGAGACAATTTCTGCCAAATGCAGCAAAATACTGAAAGGAAAGTGGGTTTGCCTTCATATTTGACCCAGAACAACTCAGTTCAGCATGGAAATATCATTGCAACAGCTTTTATTTAGCCAGAAATCAAGAGTGTAAGTTTTTATGCGCTTAAAAGCATTTTCAGGCCGAATGAGCTGATTTCTGCCAAATGCAGCAAAATACTGAAAGGAAAGTGGGTTTGCCTTCATATTTGACCCAGAACAACTCAGTTCAGCATGGAAATATCATTGCAACAGCTTTTATTTAGCCAGAAATCAAGAGTGTAAGTTTTTATGCGCTTAAAAGCATTTTCAGGCCGAATGAGCAAATATGCTTGTTTCTGCCAAATGCAGCAAAATACTGAAAGGAAAGTGGGTTTGCCTTCATATTTGACCCAGAACAACTCAGTTCAGCATGGAAATATCATTGCAACAGCTTTTATTTAGCCAGAAATCAAGAGTGTAAGTTTTTATGCGCTTAAAAGCATTTTCAGGCCGAATGAACAAATATGCTTGTTTCTGCCAAATGCAGCAAAATACTGAAAGGAAAGTGGGTTTGCCTTCATATTTGACCCAGAACAACTCAGTTCAGCATGGAAATATCATTGCAACAGCTTTTATTTAGCCAGAAATCAAGAGTGTAAGTTTTTATGCGCTTAAAAGCATTTTCAGGCCGAATGAGCTGATTTCTGCCAAATGCAGCAAAATACTGAAAGGAAAGTGGGTTTGCCTTCATATTTGACCCATAACAACTCGGTTCAGCATGGAAATATCATTGCAACAGCTTTTATTTAGCCAGAAATCAAGAGTGTAAGTTTTTATGCGCTTAAAAGCATTTTCAGGCCGAATGAGCAAATATGCTTGTTTCTGCCAAATGCAGCAAAATACTGAAAGGAAAGTGGGTTTGCCTTCATATTTGACCCATAACAACTCGGTTCAGCATGGAAATATCATTGCAACAGCTTTTATTTAGCCAGAAATCAAGAGTGTAAGTTTTTATGCGCTTAAAAGCATTTTCAGGCCGAATGAGCAAATATGCTTGTTTCTGCCAAATGCAGCAAAATACTGAAAGGAAAGTGGGTTTGCCTTCATATTTGACCCAGAACAACTCAGTTCAGCATGGAAATATCATTGCAACAGCTTTTATTTAGCCAGAAATCAAGACTGTAAGTTTTTATGCGCTTAAAAGCATTTTCAGGCCGAATGAGCTGATTTCTGCCAAATGCAGCAAAATACTGAAAGGAAAGTGGGTTTGCCTTCATATTTGACCCAGAACAACTCAGTTCAGCATGGAAATATCATTGCAACAGCTTTTATTTAGCCAGAAATCAAGAGTGTAAGTTTTTATGCGCTTAAAAGCATTTTCAGGCCGAATGAGCAAATATGCTTGTTTCTGCCAAATGCAGCAAAATACTGAAAGGAAAGTGGGTTTGCCTTCATATTTGACCCAGAACAACTCAGTTCAGCATGGAAATATTATTGCAACAGCTTTTATTTAGCCAGAAATCAAGAGTGTAAGTTTTTATGCGCTTAAAAGCATTTTCAGGCCGAATGAGCTGATTTCTGCCAAATGCAGCAAAATACTGAAAGGAAAGTGGGTTTGCCTTCATATTTGACCCAGAACAACTCAGTTCAGCATGGAAATATCATTGCAACAGCTTTTATTTAGCCAGAAATCAAGAGTGTAAGTTTTTATGCGCTTAAAAGCATTTTCAGGCCGAATGAGCAAATATGCTTGTTTCTGCCAAATGCAGCAAAATACTGAAAGGAAAGTGGGTTTGCCTTCATATTTGACCCAGAACAACTCAGTTCAGCATGGAAATATCATTGCAACAGCTTTTATTTAGCCAGAAATCAAGAGTGTAAGTTTTTATGCGCTTAAAAGCATTTTCAGGCCGAATGAGCAAATATGCTTGTTTCTGCCAAATGCAGCAAAATACTGCAAGGAAAGTGGGTTTGCCTTCATATTTGACCCAGAACAACTCAGTTCAGCATGGAAATATCATTGCAACAGCTTTTATTTAGCCAGAAATCAAGAGTGTAAGTTTTTATGCGCTTAAAAGCATTTTCAGGCCGAATGAGCAAATATGCTTGTTTCTGCCAAATGCAGCAAAATACTGAAAGGAAAGTGGGTTTGCCTTCATATTTGACCCAGAACAACTCAGTTCAGCATGGAAATATCATTGCAACAGCTTTTATTTAGCCAGAAATCAAGAGTGTAAGTTTTTATGCGCTTAAAAGCATTTTCAGGCCGAATGAGCAAATATGCTTGTTTCTGCCAAATGCAGCAAAATACTGAAAGGAAAGTGGGTTTGCCTTCATATTTGACCCAGAACAACTCAGTTCAGCATGGAAATATCATTGCAACAGCTTTTATTTAGCCAGAAATCAAGAGTGTAAGTTTTTATGCGCTTAAAAGCATTTTCAGGCCGAATGAGCAAATATGCTTGTTTCTGCCAAATGCAGCAAAATACTGAAAGGAAAGTGTGTTTGCCTTCATATTTGACCCAGAACAACTCAGTTCAGCATGGAAATATCATTGCAACAGCTTTTATTTAGCCAGAAATCAAGAGTGTAAGTTTTTATGCGCTTAAAAGCATTTTCAGGCCGAATGAGCAAATATGCTTGTTTCTGCCAAATGCAGCAAAATACTGAAAGGAAAGTGTGTTTGCCTTCATATTTGACCCAGAACAACTCAGTTCAGCATGGAAATATCATTGCAACAGCTTTTATTTAGCCAGAAATCAAGAGTGTAAGTTTTTATGCGCTTAAAAGCATTTTCAGGCCGAATGAGCTGATTTCTGCCAAATGCAGCAAAATACTGAAAGGAAAGTGGGTTTGCCTTCATATTTGACCCAGAACAACTCAGTTCAGCATGGAAATATCATTGCAACAGCTTTTATTTAGCCAGAAATCAAGAGTGTAAGTTTTTATGCGCTTAAAAGCATTTTCAGGCCGAATGAGCAAATATGCTTGTTTCTGCCAAATGCAGCAAAATACTGAAAGGAAAGTGGGTTTGCCTTCATATTTGACCCAGAACAACTCAGTTCAGCATGGAAATATCATTGCAACAGCTTTTATTTAGCCAGAAATCAAGAGTGTAAGTTTTTATGCGCTTAAAAGCATTTTCAGGCCGAATGAGCAAATATGCTTGTTTCTGCCAAATGCAGCAAAATACTGAAAGGAAAGTGGGTTTGCCTTCATATTTGACCCAGAACAACTCAGTTCAGCATGGAAATATCATTGCAACAGCTTTTATTTAGCCAGAAATCAAGAGTGTAAGTTTTTATGCGCTTAAAAGCATTTTCAGGCCGAATGAGCAAATATGCTTGTTTCTGCCAAATGCAGCAAAATACTGAAAGGAAAGTGGGTTTGCCTTCATATTTGACCCAGAACAACTCAGTTCAGCATGGAAATATCATTGCAACAGCTTTTATTTAGCCAGAAATCAAGAGTGTAAGTTTTTATGCGCTTAAAAGCATTTTCAGGCCGAATGAGCAAATATGCTTGTTTCTGCCAAATGCAGCAAAATACTGAAAGGAAAGTGGGTTTGCCTTCATATTTGACCCAGAACAACTCAGTTCAGCATGGAAATATCATTGCAACAGCTTTTATTTAGCCAGAAATCAAGAGTGTAAGTTTTTATGCGCTTAAAAGCATTTTCAGGCCGAATGAGCTGATTTCTGCCAAATGCAGCAAAATACTGAAAGGAAAGTGGGTTTGCCTTCATATTTGACCCAGAACAACTCAGTTCAGCATGGAAATATCATTGCAACAGCTTTTATTTAGCCAGAAATCAAGAGTGTAAGTTTTTATGCGCTTAAAAGCATTTTCAGGCCGAATGAGCTGATTTCTGCCAAATGCAGCAAAATACTGAAAGGAAAGTGAGTTTGCCTTCATATTTGACCCAGAACAACTCAGTTCAGCATGGAAATATCATTGCAACAGCTTTTATTTAGCCAGAAATCAAGAGTGTAAGTTTTTATGCGCTTAAAAGCATTTTCAGGCCGAATGAGCAAATATGCTTGTTTCTGCCAAATGCAGCAAAATACTGAAAGGAAAGTGGGTTTGCCTTCATATTTGACCCAGAACAACTCAGTTCAGCATGGAAATATTTTTGCAACAGCTTTTATTTAGCCAGAAATCAAGAGTGTAAGTTTTTATGCGCTTAAAAGCATTTTCAGGCCGAATGAGCAAATATGCTTGTTTTTGCCAAATGCAGCAAAATACTGAAAGGAAAGTGGGTTTGCCTTCATATTTGACCCAGAACAACTCAGTTCAGCATGGAAATATCATTGCAACAGCTTTTATTTAGCCAGAAATCAAGACTGTAAGTTTTTATGCGCTTAAAAGCATTTTCAGGCCGAATGAGCTGATTTCTGCCAAATGCAGCAAAATACTGAAAGGAAAGTGGGTTTGCCTTCATATTTGACCCAGAACAACTCAGCTCAGCATGGAAATATCATTGCAACAGCTTTTATTTAGCCAGAAATCAAGACTGTAAGTTTTTATGCGCTTAAAAGCATTTTCAGGCCGAATGAGCTGATTTCTGCCAAATGCAGCAAAATACTGAAAGGAAAGTGGGTTTGCCTTCATATTTGACCCATAACAACTCGGTTCAGCATGGAAATATCATTGCAACAGCTTTTATTTAGCCAGAAATCAAGACTGTAAGTTTTTATGCGCTTAAAAGCATTTTCAGGCCGAATGAGCAAATATGCTTGTTTCTGCCAAATGCAGCAAAATACTGAAAGGAAAGTGGGTTTGCCTTCATATTTGACCCAGAACAACTCAGTTCAGCATGGAAATATCATTGCAACAGCTTTTATTTAGCCAGAAATCAAGACTGTAAGTTTTTATGCGCTTAAAAGCATTTTCAGGCCGAATGAGCTGATTTCTGCCAAATGCAGCAAAATACTGAAAGGAAAGTGGGTTTGCCTTCATATTTGACCCAGAACAACTCAGTTCAGCATGGAAATATCATTGCAACAGCTTTTATTTAGCCAGAAATCAAGACTGTAAGTTTTTATGCGCTTAAAAGCATTTTCAGGCCGAATGAGCAAATATGCTTGTTTCTGCCAAATGCAGCAAAATACTGAAAGGAAAGTGGGTTTGCCTTCATATTTGACCCAGAACAACTCAGTTCAGCATGGAAATATCATTGCAACAGCTTTTATTTAGCCAGAAATCAAGACTGTAAGTTTTTATGCGCTTAAAAGCATTTTCAGGCCGAATGAGCTGATTTCTGCCAAATGCAGCAAAATACTGAAAGGAAAGTGGGTTTGCCTTCATATTTGACCCAGAACAACTCAGTTCAGCATGGAAATATCATTGCAACAGCTTTTATTTAGCCAGAAATCAAGAGTGTAAGTTTTTATGCGCTTAAAAGCATTTTCAGGCCGAATGAGCAAATATGCTTGTTTCTGCCAAATGCAGCAAAATACTGAAAGGAAAGTGGGTTTGCCTTCATATTTGACCCAGAACAACTCAGTTCAGCATGGAAATATCATTGCAACAGCTTTTATTTAGCCAGAAATCAAGAGTGTAAGTTTTTATGCGCTTAAAAGCATTTTCAGGCCGAATGAACAAATATGCTTGTTTCTGCCAAATGCAGCAAAATACTGAAAGGAAAGTGGGTTTGCCTTCATATTTGACCCAGAACAACTCAGTTCAGCATGGAAATATCATTGCAACAGCTTTTATTTAGCCAGAAATCAAGACTGTAAGTTTTTATGCGCTTAAAAGCATTTTCAGGCCGAATGAGCTGATTTCTGCCAAATGCAGCAAAATACTGAAAGGAAAGTGGGTTTGCCTTCATATTTGACCCATAACAACTCGGTTCAGCATGGAAATATCATTGCAACAGCTTTTATTTAGCCAGAAATCAAGAGTGTAAGTTTTTATGCGCTTAAAAGCATTTTCAGGCCGAATGAGCAAATATGCTTGTTTCTGCCAAATGCAGCAAAATACTGAAAGGAAAGTGGGTTTGCCTTCATATTTGACCCAGAACAACTCAGTTCAGCATGGAAATATCATTGCAACAGCTTTTATTTAGCCAGAAATCAAGACTGTAAGTTTTTATGCGCTTAAAAGCATTTTCAGGCCGAATGAGCTGATTTCTGCCAAATGCAGCAAAATACTGAAAGGAAAGTGGGTTTGCCTTCATATTTGACCCAGAACAACTCAGTTCAGCATGGAAATATCATTGCAACAGCTTTTATTTAGCCAGAAATCAAGAGTGTAAGTTTTTATGCGCTTAAAAGCATTTTCAGGCCGAATGAGCAAATATGCTTGTTTCTGCCAAATGCAGCAAAATACTGAAAGGAAAGTGGGTTTGCCTTCATATTTGACCCAGAACAACTCAGTTCAGCATGGAAATATCATTGCAACAGCTTTTATTTAGCCAGAAATCAAGAGTGTAAGTTTTTATGCGCTTAAAAGCATTTTCAGGCCGAATGAGCAAATATGCTTGTTTCTGCCAAATGCAGCAAAATACTGAAAGGAAAGTGGGTTTGCCTTCATATTTGACCCAGAACAACTCAGTTCAGCATGGAAATATCATTGCAACAGCTTTTATTTAGCCAGAAATCAAGAGTGTAAGTTTTTATGCGCTTAAAAGCATTTTCAGGCCGAATGAGCAAATATGCTTGTTTCTGCCAAATGCAGCAAAATACTGAAAGGAAAGTGGGTTTGCCTTCATATTTGACCCAGAACAACTCAGTTCAGCATGGAAATATCATTGCAACAGCTTTTATTTAGCCAGAAATCAAGAGTGTAAGTTTTTATGCGCTTAAAAGCATTTTCAGGCCGAATGAGCAAATATGCTTGTTTCTGCCAAATGCAGCAAAATACTGAAAGGAAAGTGTGTTTGCCTTCATATTTGACCCAGAACAACTCAGTTCAGCATGGAAATATCATTGCAACAGCTTTTATTTAGCCAGAAATCAAGAGTGTAAGTTTTTATGCGCTTAAAAGCATTTTCAGGCCGAATGAGCAAATATGCTTGTTTCTGCCAAATGCAGCAAAATACTGAAAGGAAAGTGGGTTTGCCTTCATATTTGACCCAGAACAACTCAGTTCAGCATGGAAATATCATTGCAACAGCTTTTATTTAGCCAGAAATCAAGAGTGTAAGTTTTTATGCGCTTAAAAGCATTTTCAGGCCGAATGAGCAAATATGCTTGTTTCTGCCAAATGCAGCAAAATACTGAAAGGAAAGTGGGTTTGCCTTCATATTTGACCCAGAACAACTCAGTTCAGCATGGAAATATCATTGCAACAGCTTTTATTTAGCCAGAAATCAAGAGTGTAAGTTTTTATGCGCTTAAAAGCATTTTCAGGCCGAATGAGCAAATATGCTTGTTTCTGCCAAATGCAGCAAAATACTGAAAGGAAAGTGGGTTTGCCTTCATATTTGACCCAGAACAACTCAGTTCAGCATGGAAATATCATTGCAACAGCTTTTATTTAGCCAGAAATCAAGAGTGTAAGTTTTTATGCGCTTAAAAGCATTTTCAGGCCGAATGAGCAAATATGCTTGTTTCTGCCAAATGCAGCAAAATACTGAAAGGAAAGTGGGTTTGCCTTCATATTTGACCCAGAACAACTCAGTTCAGCATGGAAATATCATTGCAACAGCTTTTATTTAGCCAGAAATCAAGAGTGTAAGTTTTTATGCGCTTAAAAGCATTTTCAGGCCGAATGAGCAAATATGCTTGTTTCTGCCAAATGCAGCAAAATACTGAAAGGAAAGTGGGTTTGCCTTCATATTTGACCCAGAACAACTCAGTTCAGCATGGAAATATCATTGCAACAGCTTTTATTTAGCCAGAAATCAAGAGTGTAAGTTTTTATGCGCTTAAAAGCATTTTCAGGCCGAATGAGCTGATTTCTGCCAAATGCAGCAAAATACTGAAAGGAAAGTGGGTTTGCCTTCATATTTGACCCAGAACAACTCAGTTCAGCATGGAAATATCATTGCAACAGCTTTTATTTAGCCAGAAATCAAGAGTGTAAGTTTTTATGCGCTTAAAAGCATTTTCAGGCCGAATGAGCAAATATGCTTGTTTCTGCCAAATGCAGCAAAATACTGAAAGGAAAGTGGGTTTGCCTTCATATTTGACCCAGAACAACTCAGTTCAGCATGGAAATATCATTGCAACAGCTTTTATTTAGCCAGAAATCAAGAGTGTAAGTTTTTATGCGCTTAAAAGCATTTTCAGGCCGAATGAGCTGATTTCTGCCAAATGCAGCAAAATACTGAAAGGAAAGTGGGTTTGCCTTCATATTTGACCCAGAACAACTCAGTTCAGCATGGAAATATCATTGCAACAGCTTTTATTTAGCCAGAAATGAAGAGTGTAAGTTTTTATGCGCTTAAAAGCATTTTCAGGCCGAATGAGACAATTTCTGCCAAATGCAGCAAAATACTGAAAGGAAAGTGGGTTTGCCTTCATATTTGACCCAGAACAACTCAGCTCAGCATGGAAATATCATTGCAACAGCTTTTATTTAGCCAGAAATCAAGAGTGTAAGTTTTTATGCGCTTAAAAGCATTTTCAGGCCGAATGAGCAAATATGCTTGTTTCTGCCAAATGCAGCAAAATACTGCAAGGAAAGTGGGTTTGCCTTCATATTTGACCCAGAACAACTCAGTTCAGCATGGAAATATCATTGCAACAGCTTTTATTTAGCCAGAAATCAAGAGTGTAAGTTTTTATGCGCTTAAAAGCATTTTCAGGCCGAATGAGCAAATATGCTTGTTTCTGCCAAATGCAGCAAAATACTGAAAGGAAAGTGGGTTTGCCTTCATATTTGACCCAGAACAACTCAGTTCAGCATGGAAATATCATTGCAACAGCTTTTATTTAGCCAGAAATCAAGAGTGTAAGTTTTTATGCGCTTAAAAGCATTTTCAGGCCGAATGAGCAAATATGCTTGTTTCTGCCAAATGCAGCAAAATACTGAAAGGAAAGTGGGTTTGCCTTCATATTTGACCCAGAACAACTCAGTTCAGCATGGAAATATCATTGCAACAGCTTTTATTTAGCCAGAAATCAAGAGTGTAAGTTTTTATGCGCTTAAAAGCATTTTCAGGCCGAATGAGCAAATATGCTTGTTTCTGCCAAATGCAGCAAAATACTGAAAGGAAAGTGGGTTTGCCTTCATATTTGACCCAGAACAACTCAGTTCAGCATGGAAATATCATTGCAACAGCTTTTATTTAGCCAGAAATCAAGAGTGTAAGTTTTTATGCGCTTAAAAGCATTTTCAGGCCGAATGAGCAAATATGCTTGTTTCTGCCAAATGCAGCAAAATACTGAAAGGAAAGTGGGTTTGCCTTCATATTTGACCCAGAACAACTCAGTTCAGCATGGAAATATCATTGCAACAGCTTTTATTTAGCCAGAAATCAAGAGTGTAAGTTTTTATGCGCTTAAAAGCATTTTCAGGCCGAATGAGCAAATATGCTTGTTTCTGCCAAATGCAGCAAAATACTGAAAGGAAAGTGGGTTTGCCTTCATATTTGACCCAGAACAACTCAGTTCAGCATGGAAATATCATTGCAACAGCTTTTATTTAGCCAGAAATCAAGAGTGTAAGTTTTTATGCGCTTAAAAGCATTTTCAGGCCGAATGAGCTGATTTCTGCCAAATGCAGCAAAATACTGAAAGGAAAGTGGGTTTGCCTTCATATTTGACCCAGAACAACTCAGTTCAGCATGGAAATATCATTGCAACAGCTTTTATTTAGCCAGAAATCAAGAGTGTAAGTTTTTATGCGCTTAAAAGCATTTTCAGGCCGAATGAGCTGATTTCTGCCAAATGCAGCAAAATACTGAAAGGAAAGTGAGTTTGCCTTCATATTTGACCCAGAACAACTCAGTTCAGCATGGAAATATCATTGCAACAGCTTTTATTTAGCCAGAAATCAAGAGTGTAAGTTTTTATGCGCTTAAAAGCATTTTCAGGCCGAATGAGCAAATATGCTTGTTTCTGCCAAATGCAGCAAAATACTGAAAGGAAAGTGGGTTTGCCTTCATATTTGACCCAGAACAACTCAGTTCAGCATGGAAATATCATTGCAACAGCTTTTATTTAGCCAGAAATCAAGAGTGTAAGTTTTTATGCGCTTAAAAGCATTTTCAGGCCGAATGAGCAAATATGCTTGTTTTTGCCAAATGCAGCAAAATACTGAAAGGAAAGTGGGTTTGCCTTCATATTTGACCCAGAACAACTCAGTTCAGCATGGAAATATCATTGCAACAGCTTTTATTTAGCCAGAAATCAAGACTGTAAGTTTTTATGCGCTTAAAAGCATTTTCAGGCCGAATGAGCTGATTTCTGCCAAATGCAGCAAAATACTGAAAGGAAAGTGGGTTTGCCTTCATATTTGACCCAGAACAACTCAGCTCAGCATGGAAATATCATTGCAACAGCTTTTATTTAGCCAGAAATCAAGACTGTAAGTTTTTATGCGCTTAAAAGCATTTTCAGGCCGAATGAGCTGATTTCTGCCAAATGCAGCAAAATACTGAAAGGAAAGTGGGTTTGCCTTCATATTTGACCCATAACAACTCGGTTCAGCATGGAAATATCATTGCAACAGCTTTTATTTAGCCAGAAATCAAGACTGTAAGTTTTTATGCGCTTAAAAGCATTTTCAGGCCGAATGAGCAAATATGCTTGTTTCTGCCAAATGCAGCAAAATACTGAAAGGAAAGTGGGTTTGCCTTCATATTTGACCCAGAACAACTCAGTTCAGCATGGAAATATCATTGCAACAGCTTTTATTTAGCCAGAAATCAAGACTGTAAGTTTTTATGCGCTTAAAAGCATTTTCAGGCCGAATGAGCTGATTTCTGCCAAATGCAGCAAAATACTGAAAGGAAAGTGGGTTTGCCTTCATATTTGACCCAGAACAACTCAGTTCAGCATGGAAATATCATTGCAACAGCTTTTATTTAGCCAGAAATCAAGACTGTAAGTTTTTATGCGCTTAAAAGCATTTTCAGGCCGAATGAGCAAATATGCTTGTTTCTGCCAAATGCAGCAAAATACTGAAAGGAAAGTGGGTTTGCCTTCATATTTGACCCAGAACAACTCAGTTCAGCATGGAAATATCATTGCAACAGCTTTTATTTAGCCAGAAATCAAGACTGTAAGTTTTTATGCGCTTAAAAGCATTTTCAGGCCGAATGAGCTGATTTCTGCCAAATGCAGCAAAATACTGAAAGGAAAGTGGGTTTGCCTTCATATTTGACCCAGAACAACTCAGTTCAGCATGGAAATATCATTGCAACAGCTTTTATTTAGCCAGAAATCAAGAGTGTAAGTTTTTATGCGCTTAAAAGCATTTTCAGGCCGAATGAGCAAATATGCTTGTTTCTGCCAAATGCAGCAAAATACTGAAAGGAAAGTGGGTTTGCCTTCATATTTGACCCAGAACAACTCAGTTCAGCATGGAAATATCATTGCAACAGCTTTTATTTAGCCAGAAATCAAGAGTGTAAGTTTTTATGCGCTTAAAAGCATTTTCAGGCCGAATGAACAAATATGCTTGTTTCTGCCAAATGCAGCAAAATACTGAAAGGAAAGTGGGTTTGCCTTCATATTTGACCCAGAACAACTCAGTTCAGCATGGAAATATCATTGCAACAGCTTTTATTTAGCCAGAAATCAAGAGTGTAAGTTTTTATGCGCTTAAAAGCATTTTCAGGCCGAATGAGCTGATTTCTGCCAAATGCAGCAAAATACTGAAAGGAAAGTGGGTTTGCCTTCATATTTGACCCATAACAACTCGGTTCAGCATGGAAATATCATTGCAACAGCTTTTATTTAGCCAGAAATCAAGAGTGTAAGTTTTTATGCGCTTAAAAGCATTTTCAGGCCGAATGAGCAAATATGCTTGTTTCTGCCAAATGCAGCAAAATACTGAAAGGAAAGTGGGTTTGCCTTCATATTTGACCCAGAACAACTCAGTTCAGCATGGAAATATCATTGCAACAGCTTTTATTTAGCCAGAAATCAAGACTGTAAGTTTTTATGCGCTTAAAAGCATTTTCAGGCCGAATGAGCTGATTTCTGCCAAATGCAGCAAAATACTGAAAGGAAAGTGGGTTTGCCTTCATATTTGACCCAGAACAACTCAGTTCAGCATGGAAATATCATTGCAACAGCTTTTATTTAGCCAGAAATCAAGAGTGTAAGTTTTTATGCGCTTAAAAGCATTTTCAGGCCGAATGAGCAAATATGCTTGTTTCTGCCAAATGCAGCAAAATACTGAAAGGAAAGTGGGTTTGCCTTCATATTTGACCCAGAACAACTCAGTTCAGCATGGAAATATCATTGCAACAGCTTTTATTTAGCCAGAAATCAAGAGTGTAAGTTTTTATGCGCTTAAAAGCATTTTCAGGCCGAATGAGCAAATATGCTTGTTTCTGCCAAATGCAGCAAAATACTGAAAGGAAAGTGGGTTTGCCTTCATATTTGACCCAGAACAACTCAGTTCAGCATGGAAATATCATTGCAACAGCTTTTATTTAGCCAGAAATCAAGAGTGTAAGTTTTTATGCGCTTAAAAGCATTTTCAGGCCGAATGAGCAAATATGCTTGTTTCTGCCAAATGCAGCAAAATACTGAAAGGAAAGTGGGTTTGCCTTCATATTTGACCCAGAACAACTCAGTTCAGCATGGAAATATCATTGCAACAGCTTTTATTTAGCCAGAAATCAAGAGTGTAAGTTTTTATGCGCTTAAAAGCATTTTCAGGCCGAATGAGCAAATATGCTTGTTTCTGCCAAATGCAGCAAAATACTGAAAGGAAAGTGTGTTTGCCTTCATATTTGACCCAGAACAACTCAGTTCAGCATGGAAATATCATTGCAACAGCTTTTATTTAGCCAGAAATCAAGAGTGTAAGTTTTTATGCGCTTAAAAGCATTTTCAGGCCGAATGAGCAAATATGCTTGTTTCTGCCAAATGCAGCAAAATACTGAAAGGAAAGTGGGTTTGCCTTCATATTTGACCCAGAACAACTCAGTTCAGCATGGAAATATCATTGCAACAGCTTTTATTTAGCCAGAAATCAAGAGTGTAAGTTTTTATGCGCTTAAAAGCATTTTCAGGCCGAATGAGCAAATATGCTTGTTTCTGCCAAATGCAGCAAAATACTGAAAGGAAAGTGGGTTTGCCTTCATATTTGACCCAGAACAACTCAGTTCAGCATGGAAATATCATTGCAACAGCTTTTATTTAGCCAGAAATCAAGAGTGTAAGTTTTTATGCGCTTAAAAGCATTTTCAGGCCGAATGAGCTGATTTCTGCCAAATGCAGCAAAATACTGAAAGGAAAGTGGGTTTGCCTTCATATTTGACCCAGAACAACTCAGTTCAGCATGGAAATATCATTGCAACAGCTTTTATTTAGCCAGAAATCAAGAGTGTAAGTTTTTATGCGCTTAAAAGCATTTTCAGGCCGAATGAGCAAATATGCTTGTTTCTGCCAAATGCAGCAAAATACTGAAAGGAAAGTGGGTTTGCCTTCATATTTGACCCAGAACAACTCAGTTCAGCATGGAAATATCATTGCAACAGCTTTTATTTAGCCAGAAATCAAGAGTGTAAGTTTTTATGCGCTTAAAAGCATTTTCAGGCCGAATGAGCTGATTTCTGCCAAATGCAGCAAAATACTGAAAGGAAAGTGGGTTTGCCTTCATATTTGACCCAGAACAACTCAGTTCAGCATGGAAATATCATTGCAACAGCTTTTATTTAGCCAGAAATCAAGAGTGTAAGTTTTTATGCGCTTAAAAGCATTTTCAGGCCGAATGAGCTGATTTCTGCCAAATGCAGCAAAATACTGAAAGGAAAGTGGGTTTGCCTTCATATTTGACCCAGAACAACTCAGTTCAGCATGGAAATATCATTGCAACAGCTTTTATTTAGCCAGAAATCAAGAGTGTAAGTTTTTATGCGCTTAAAAGCATTTTCAGGCCGAATGAGCTGATTTCTGCCAAATGCAGCAAAATACTGAAAGGAAAGTGAGTTTGCCTTCATATTTGACCCAGAACAACTCAGTTCAGCATGGAAATATCATTGCAACAGCTTTTATTTAGCCAGAAATCAAGAGTGTAAGTTTTTATGCGCTTAAAAGCATTTTCAGGCCGAATGAGCTGATTTCTGCCAAATGCAGCAAAATACTGAAAGGAAAGTGGGTTTGCCTTCATATTTGACCCAGAACAACTCAGTTCAGCATGGAAATATCATTGCAACAGCTTTTATTTAGCCAGAAATCAAGAGTGTAAGTTTTTATGCGCTTAAAAGCATTTTCAGGCCGAATGAGCTGATTTCTGCCAAATGCAGCAAAATACTGAAAGGAAAGTGGGTTTGCCTTCATATTTGAGCCAGAACAACTCAGTTCAGCATGGAAATATCATTGCAACAGCTTTTATTTAGCCAGAAATCAAGAGTGTAAGTTTTTATGCGCTTAAAAGCATTTTCAGGCCGAATGAGCTGATTTCTGCCAAATGCAGCAAAATACTGAAAGGAAAGTGGGTTTGCCTTCATATTTGACCCAGAACAACTCAGTTCAGCATGGAAATATCATTGCAACAGCTTTTATTTAGCCAGAAATGAAGAGTGTAAGTTTTTATGCGCTTAAAAGCATTTTCAGGCCGAATGAGCAAATATGCTTGTTTCTGCCAAATGCAGCAAAATACTGAAAGGAAAGTGGGTTTGCCTTCATATTTGACCCAGATCAACTCAGCTCAGCATGGAAATATCATTGCAACAGCTTTTATTTAGCCAGAAATCAAGACTGTAAGTTTTTATGCGCTTAAAAGCATTTTCAGGCCGAATGAGCTGATTTCTGCCAAATGCAGCAAAATACTGAAAGGAAAGTGGGTTTGCCTTCATATTTGACCCAGAACAACTCAGTTCAGCATGGAAATATCATTGCAACAGCTTTTATTTAGCCAGAAATCAAGAGTGTAAGTTTTTATGCGCTTAAAAGCATTTTCAGGCCGAATGAGCAAATATGCTTGTTTCTGCCAAATGCAGCAAAATACTGAAAGGAAAGTGGGTTTGCCTTCATATTTGACCCAGAACAACTCAGTTCAGCATGGAAATATCATTGCAACAGCTTTTATTTAGCCAGAAATCAAGAGTGTAAGTTTTTATGCGCTTAAAAGCATTTTCAGGCCGAATGAGCAAATATGCTTGTTTCTGCCAAATGCAGCAAAATACTGCAAGGAAAGTGGGTTTGCCTTCATATTTGACCCAGAACAACTCAGTTCAGCATGGAAATATCATTGCAACAGCTTTTATTTAGCCAGAAATCAAGACTGTAAGTTTTTATGCGCTTAAAAGCATTTTAAGGCCGAATGAGCAAATATGCTTGTTTCTGCCAAATGCAGCAAAATACTGCAAGGAAAGTGGGTTTGCCTTCATATTTGACCCAGAACAACTCAGTTCAGCATGGAAATATCATTGCAACAGCTTTTATTTAGCCAGAAATCAAGAGTGTAAGTTTTTATGCGCTTAAAAGCATTTTCAGGCCGAATGAGCAAATATGCTTGTTTCTGCCAAATGCAGCAAAATACTGAAAGGAAAGTGGGTTTGCCTTCATATTTGACCCAGAACAACTCAGTTCAGCATGGAAATATCATTGCAACAGCTTTTATTTAGCCAGAAATCAAGAGTGTAAGTTTTTATGCGCTTAAAAGCATTTTCAGGCCGAATGAGCTTATTTCTGCCAAATGCAGCAAAATACTGAAAGGAAAGTGGGTTTGCCTTCATATTTGACCCAGAACAACTCAGTTCAGCATGGAAATATCATTGCAACAGCTTTTATTTAGCCAGAAATCAAGACTGTAAGTTTTTATGCGCTTAAAAGCATTTTCAGGCCGAATGAGCAAATATGCTTGTTTCTGCCAAATGCAGCAAAATACTGAAAGGAAAGTGGGTTTGCCTTCATATTTGACCCAGAACAACTCAGTTCAGCATGGAAATATCATTGCAACAGCTTTTATTTAGCCAGAAATCAAGACT
Source organism: Channa argus (assembly GCF_033026475.1). Classification (NCBI taxonomy): domain Eukaryota; kingdom Metazoa; phylum Chordata; class Actinopteri; order Anabantiformes; family Channidae; genus Channa; species Channa argus. The sequence goes on from NW_027125222.1 coordinate 387,941, forward strand.
GTAAGTTTTTATGCGCTTAAAAGCATTTTCAGGCCGAATGAGCTGATTTCTGCCAAATGCAGCAAAATACTGAAAGGAAAGTGGGTTTGCCTTCATATTTGACCCAGAACAACTCAGTTCAGCATGGAAATATCATTGCAACAGCTTTTATTTAGCCAGAAATCAAGAGTGTAAGTTTTTATGCGCTTAAAAGCATTTTCAGGCCGAATGAGCAAATATGCTTGTTTCTGCCAAATGCAGCAAAATACTGAAAGGAAAGTGGGTTTGCCTTCATATTTGACCCAGAACAACTCGGTTCAGCATGGAAATATCATTGCAACAGCTTTTATTTAGCCAGAAATCAAGAGTGTAAGTTTTTATGCGCTTAAAAGCATTTTCAGGCCGAATGAGCAAATATGCTTGTTTCTGCCAAATGCAGCAAAATACTGAAAGGAAAGTGGGTTTGCCTTCATATTTGACCCAGAACAACTCAGTTCAGCATGGAAATATCATTGCAACAGCTTTTATTTAGCCAGAAATCAAGAGTGTAAGTTTTTATGCGCTTAAAAGCATTTTCAGGCCGAAGGAGCAAATATGCTTGTTTCTGCCAAATGCAGCAAAATACTGAAAGGAAAGTGGGTTTGCCTTCATATTTGACCCAGAACAACTCAGTTCAGCATGGAAATATCATTGCAACAGCTTTTATTTAGCCAGAAATCAAGACTGTAAGTTTTTATGCGCTTAAAAGCATTTTCAGGCCGAATGAGCAAATATGCTTGTTTCTGCCAAATGCAGCAAAATACTGCAAGGAAAGTGGGTTTGCCTTCATATTTGACCCAGAACAACTCAGTTCAGCATGGAAATATCATTGCAACAGCTTTTATTTAGCCAGAAATCAAGAGTGTAAGTTTTTATGCGCTTAAAAGCATTTTCAGGCCGAATGAGCAAATATGCTTGTTTCTGCCAAATGCAGCAAAATACTGAAAGGAAAGTGGGTTTGCCTTCATATTTGACCCAGAACAACTCAGTTCAGCATGGAAATATCATTGCAACAGCTTTTATTTAGCCAGAAATCAAGACTGTAAGTTTTTATGCGCTTAAAAGCATTTTCAGGCCGAATGAGCAAATATGCTTGTTTCTGCCAAATTCAGCAAAATACTGAAAGGAAAGTGGGTTTGCCTTCATATTTGACCCAGAACAACTCAGTTCAGCATGGAAATATCATTGCAACAGCTTTTATTTAGCCAGAAATCAAGACTGTAAGTTTTTATGCGCTTAAAAGCATTTTCAGGCCGAATGAGCTGATTTCTGCCAAATGCAGCAAAATACTGAAAGGAAAGTGGGTTTGCCTTCATATTTGACCCAGAACAACTCAGTTCAGCATGGAAATATCATTGCAACAGCTTTTATTTAGCCAGAAATCAAGAGTGTAAGTTTTTATGCGCTTAAAAGCATTTTCAGGCCGAATGAGCAAATATGCTTGTTTCTGCCAAATGCAGCAAAATACTGAAAGGAAAGTGGGTTTGCCTTCATATTTGACCCAGAACAACTCAGTTCAGCATGGAAATATCATTGCAACAGCTTTTATTTAGCCAGAAATCAAGAGTGTAAGTTTTTATGCGCTTAAAAGCATTTTCAGGCCGAATGAACAAATATGCTTGTTTCTGCCAAATGCAGCAAAATACTGAAAGGAAAGTGGGTTTGCCTTCATATTTGACCCAGAACAACTCAGTTCAGCATGGAAATATCATTGCAACAGCTTTTATTTAGCCAGAAATCAAGAGTGTAAGTTTTTATGCGCTTAAAAGCATTTTCAGGCCGAATGAGCTGATTTCTGCCAAATGCAGCAAAATACTGAAAGGAAAGTGGGTTTGCCTTCATATTTGACCCATAACAACTCGGTTCAGCATGGAAATATCATTGCAACAGCTTTTATTTAGCCAGAAATCAAGAGTGTAAGTTTTTATGCGCTTAAAAGCATTTTCAGGCCGAATGAGCAAATATGCTTGTTTCTGCCAAATGCAGCAAAATACTGAAAGGAAAGTGGGTTTGCCTTCATATTTGACCCAGAACAACTCAGTTCAGCATGGAAATATCATTGCAACAGCTTTTATTTAGCCAGAAATCAAGACTGTAAGTTTTTATGCGCTTAAAAGCATTTTCAGGCCGAATGAGCTGATTTCTGCCAAATGCAGCAAAATACTGAAAGGAAAGTGGGTTTGCCTTCATATTTGACCCAGAACAACTCAGTTCAGCATGGAAATATCATTGCAACAGCTTTTATTTAGCCAGAAATCAAGAGTGTAAGTTTTTATGCGCTTAAAAGCATTTTCAGGCCGAATGAGCAAATATGCTTGTTTCTGCCAAATGCAGCAAAATACTGAAAGGAAAGTGGGTTTGCCTTCATATTTGACCCAGAACAACTCAGTTCAGCATGGAAATATTATTGCAACAGCTTTTATTTAGCCAGAAATCAAGAGTGTAAGTTTTTATGCGCTTAAAAGCATTTTCAGGCCGAATGAGCTTATTTCTGCCAAATGCAGCAAAATACTGAAAGGAAAGTGGGTTTGCCTTCATATTTGACCCAGAACAACTCAGTTCAGCATGGAAATATCATTGCAACAGCTTTTATTTAGCCAGAAATCAAGAGTGTAAGTTTTTATGCGCTTAAAAGCATTTTCAGGCCGAATGAGCAAATATGCTTGTTTCTGCCAAATGCAGCAAAATACTGAAAGGAAAGTGGGTTTGCCTTCATATTTGACCCAGAACAACTCAGTTCAGCATGGAAATATCATTGCAACAGCTTTTATTTAGCCAGAAATCAAGAGTGTAAGTTTTTATGCGCTTAAAAGCATTTTCAGGCCGAATGAGCTGATTTCTGCCAAATGCAGCAAAATACTGAAAGGAAAGTGGGTTTGCCTTCATATTTGACCCAGAACAACTCAGTTCAGCATGGAAATATCATTGCAACAGCTTTTATTTAGCCAGAAATCAAGACTGTAAGTTTTTATGCGCTTAAAAGCATTTTCAGGCCGAATGAGCTGATTTCTGCCAAATGCAGCAAAATACTGAAAGGAAAGTGAGTTTGCCTTCATATTTGACCCAGAACAACTCAGTTCAGCATGGAAATATCATTGCAACAGCTTTTATTTAGCCAGAAATCAAGAGTGTAAGTTTTTATGCGCTTAAAAGCATTTTCAGGCCGAATGAGCAAATATGCTTGTTTCTGCCAAATGCAGCAAAATACTGAAAGGAAAGTGGGTTTGCCTTCATATTTGAGCCAGAACAACTCAGTTCAGCATGGAATTATCATTGCAACAGCTTTTATTTAGCCAGAAATCAAGAGTGTAAGTTTTTATGCGCTTAAAAGCATTTTCAGGCCGAATGAGCTGATTTCTGCCAAATGCAGCAAAATACTGAAAGGAAAGTGGGTTTGCCTTCATATTTGACCCAGAACAACTCAGTTCAGCATGGAAATATCATTGCAACAGCTTTTATTTAGCCAGAAATGAAGAGTGTAAGTTTTTATGCGCTTAAAAGCATTTTCAGGCCGAATGAGACAATTTCTGCCAAATGCAGCAAAATACTGAAAGGAAAGTGGGTTTGCCTTCATATTTGACCCAGAACAACTCAGCTCAGCATGGAAATATCATTGCAACAGCTTTTATTTAGCCAGAAATCAAGAGTGTAAGTTTTTATGCGCTTAAAAGCATTTTCAGGCCGAATGAGCAAATATGCTTGTTTCTGCCAAATGCAGCAAAATACTGAAAGGAAAGTGGGTTTGCCTTCATATTTGACCCAGAACAACTCAGTTCAGCATGGAAATATCATTGCAACAGCTTTTATTTAGCCAGAAATCAAGAGTGTAAGTTTTTATGCGCTTAAAAGCATTTTCAGGCCGAATGAGCTTATTTCTGCCAAATGCAGCAAAATACTGAAAGGAAAGTGGGTTTGCCTTCATATTTGACCCAGAACAACTCAGTTCAGCATGGAAATATCATTGCAACAGCTTTTATTTAGCCAGAAATCAAGACTGTAAGTTTTTATGCGCTTAAAAGCATTTTCAGGCCGAATGAGCAAATATGCTTGTTTCTGCCAAATGCAGCAAAATACTGAAAGGAAAGTGGGTTTGCCTTCATATTTGACCCAGAACAACTCAGTTCAGCATGGAAATATCATTGCAACAGCTTTTATTTAGCCAGAAATCAAGACTGTAAGTTTTTATGCGCTTAAAAGCATTTTCAGGCCGAATGAGCTGATTTCTGCCAAATGCAGCAAAATACTGAAAGGAAAGTGGGTTTGCCTTCATATTTGACCCAGAACAACTCAGTTCAGCATGGAAATATCATTGCAACAGCTTTTATTTAGCCAGAAATCAAGACTGTAAGTTTTTATGCGCTTAAAAGCATTTTAAGGCCGAATGAGCAAATATGCTTGTTTCTGCCAAATGCAGCAAAATACTGCAAGGAAAGTGGGTTTGCCTTCATATTTGACCCAGAACAACTCAGTTCAGCATGGAAATATCATTGCAACAGCTTTTATTTAGCCAGAAATCAAGAGTGTAAGTTTTTATGCGCTTAAAAGCATTTTCAGGCCGAATGAGCAAATATGCTTGTTTCTGCCAAATGCAGCAAAATACTGAAAGGAAAGTGGGTTTGCCTTCATATTTGACCCAGAACAACTCAGTTCAGCATGGAAATATCATTGCAACAGCTTTTATTTAGCCAGAAATCAAGAGTGTAAGTTTTTATGCGCTTAAAAGCATTTTCAGGCCGAATGAGCTTATTTCTGCCAAATGCAGCAAAATACTGAAAGGAAAGTGGGTTTGCCTTCATATTTGACCCAGAACAACTCAGTTCAGCATGGAAATATCATTGCAACAGCTTTTATTTAGCCAGAAATCAAGACTGTAAGTTTTTATGCGCTTAAAAGCATTTTCAGGCCGAATGAGCAAATATGCTTGTTTCTGCCAAATGCAGCAAAATACTGAAAGGAAAGTGGGTTTGCCTTCATATTTGACCCAGAACAACTCAGTTCAGCATGGAAATATCATTGCAACAGCTTTTATTTAGCCAGAAATCAAGAGTGTAAGTTTTTATGCGCTTAAAAGCATTTTCAGGCCGAATGAGCTTATTTCTGCCAAATGCAGCAAAATACTGAAAGGAAAGTGGGTTTGCCTTCATATTTGACCCAGAACAACTCAGTTCAGCATGGAAATATCATTGCAACAGCTTTTATTTAGCCAGAAATCAAGACTGTAAGTTTTTATGCGCTTAAAAGCATTTTCAGGCCGAATGAGCAAATATGCTTGTTTCTGCCAAATGCAGCAAAATACTGAAAGGAAAGTGGGTTTGCCTTCATATTTGACCCAGAACAACTCAGTTCAGCATGGAAATATCATTGCAACAGCTTTTATTTAGCCAGAAATCAAGACTGTAAGTTTTTATGCGCTTAAAAGCATTTTCAGGCCGAATGAGCTGATTTCTGCCAAATGCAGCAAAATACTGAAAGGAAAGTGGGTTTGCCTTCATATTTGACCCAGAACAACTCAGTTCAGCATGGAAATATCATTGCAACAGCTTTTATTTAGCCAGAAATCAAGAGTGTAAGTTTTTATGCGCTTAAAAGCATTTTCAGGCCGAATGAGCAAATATGCTTGTTTCTGCCAAATGCAGCAAAATACTGAAAGGAAAGTGGGTTTGCCTTCATATTTGACCCAGAACAACTCAGTTCAGCATGGAAATATTATTGCAACAGCTTTTATTTAGCCAGAAATCAAGAGTGTAAGTTTTTATGCGCTTAAAAGCATTTTCAGGCCGAATGAGCTGATTTCTGCCAAATGCAGCAAAATACTGAAAGGAAAGTGGGTTTGCCTTCATATTTGACCCAGAACAACTCAGTTCAGCATGGAAATATCATTGCAACAGCTTTTATTTAGCCAGAAATCAAGAGTGTAAGTTTTTATGCGCTTAAAAGCATTTTCAGGCCGAATGAGCAAATATGCTTGTTTCTGCCAAATGCAGCAAAATACTGAAAGGAAAGTGGGTTTGCCTTCATATTTGACCCAGAACAACTCAGTTCAGCATGGAAATATCATTGCAACAGCTTTTATTTAGCCAGAAATCAAGAGTGTAAGTTTTTATGCGCTTAAAAGCATTTTCAGGCCGAATGAGCAAATATGCTTGTTTCTGCCAAATGCAGCAAAATACTGAAAGGAAAGTGGGTTTGCCTTCATATTTGACCCAGAACAACTCAGTTCAGCATGGAAATATCATTGCAACAGCTTTTATTTAGCCAGAAATCAAGAGTGTAAGTTTTTATGCGCTTAAAAGCATTTTCAGGCCGAATGAGCAAATATGCTTGTTTCTGCCAAATGCAGCAAAATACTGAAAGGAAAGTGGGTTTGCCTTCATATTTGACCCAGAACAACTCAGTTCAGCATGGAAATATCATTGCAACAGCTTTTATTTAGCCAGAAATCAAGAGTGTAAGTTTTTATGCGCTTAAAAGCATTTTCAGGCCGAATGAGCAAATATGCTTGTTTCTGCCAAATGCAGCAAAATACTGAAAGGAAAGTGGGTTTGCCTTCATATTTGACCCAGAACAACTCAGTTCAGCATGGAAATATCATTGCAACAGCTTTTATTTAGCCAGAAATCAAGAGTGTAAGTTTTTATGCGCTTAAAAGCATTTTCAGGCCGAATGAGCAAATATGCTTGTTTCTGCCAAATGCAGCAAAATACTGAAAGGAAAGTGGGTTTGCCTTCATATTTGACCCAGAACAACTCAGTTCAGCATGGAAATATCATTGCAACAGCTTTTATTTAGCCAGAAATCAAGAGTGTAAGTTTTTATGCGCTTAAAAGCATTTTCAGGCCGAATGAGCAAATATGCTTGTTTCTGCCAAATGCAGCAAAATACTGAAAGGAAAGTGGGTTTGCCTTCATATTTGACCCAGAACAACTCAGTTCAGCATGGAAATATCATTGCAACAGCTTTTATTTAGCCAGAAATCAAGAGTGTAAGTTTTTATGCGCTTAAAAGCATTTTCAGGCCGAATGAGCTTATTTCTGCCAAATGCAGCAAAATACTGAAAGGAAAGTGGGTTTGCCTTCATATTTGACCCAGAACAACTCAGTTCAGCATGGAAATATCATTGCAACAGCTTTTATTTAGCCAGAAATCAAGACTGTAAGTTTTTATGCGCTTAAAAGCATTTTCAGGCCGAATGAGCAAATATGCTTGTTTCTGCCAAATGCAGCAAAATACTGAAAGGAAAGTGGGTTTGCCTTCATATTTGACCCAGAACAACTCAGTTCAGCATGGAAATATCATTGCAACAGCTTTTATTTAGCCAGAAATCAAGACTGTAAGTTTTTATGCGCTTAAAAGCATTTTCAGGCCGAATGAGCTGATTTCTGCCAAATGCAGCAAAATACTGAAAGGAAAGTGGGTTTGCCTTCATATTTGACCCAGAACAACTCAGTTCAGCATGGAAATATCATTGCAACAGCTTTTATTTAGCCAGAAATCAAGAGTGTAAGTTTTTATGCGCTTAAAAGCATTTTCAGGCCGAATGAGCAAATATGCTTGTTTCTGCCAAATGCAGCAAAATACTGAAAGGAAAGTGGGTTTGCCTTCATATTTGACCCAGAACAACTCGGTTCAGCATGGAAATATCATTGCAACAGCTTTTATTTAGCCAGAAATCAAGAGTGTAAGTTTTTATGCGCTTAAAAGCATTTTCAGGCCGAATGAGCAAATATGCATGTTTCTGCCAAATGCAGCAAAATACTGAAAGGAAAGTGGGTTTGCCTTCATATTTGACCCAGAACAACTCAGTTCAGCATGGAAATATCATTGCAACAGCTTTTATTTAGCCAGAAATCAAGAGTGTAAGTTTTTATGCGCTTAAAAGCATTTTCAGGCCGAAGGAGCAAATATGCTTGTTTCTGCCAAATGCAGCAAAATACTGAAAGGAAAGTGGGTTTGCCTTCATATTTGACCCAGAACAACTCAGTTCAGCATGGAAATATCATTGCAACAGCTTTTATTTAGCCAGAAATCAAGAGTGTAAGTTTTTATGCGCTTAAAAGCATTTTCAGGCCGAATGAGCTGATTTCTGCCAAATGCAGCAAAATACTGAAAGGAAAGTGGGTTTGCCTTCATATTTGACCCAGAACAACTCAGTTCAGCATGGAAATATCATTGCAACAGCTTTTATTTAGCCAGAAATCAAGACTGTAAGTTTTTATGCGCTTAAAAGCATTTTCAGGCCGAATGAGCAAATATGCTTGTTTCTGCCAAATGCAGCAAAATACTGAAAGGAAAGTGGGTTTGCCTTCATATTTGACCCAGAACAACTCAGTTCAGCATGGAAATATCATTGCAACAGCTTTTATTTAGCCAGAAATCAAGACTGTAAGTTTTTATGCGCTTAAAAGCATTTTCAGGCCGAATGAGCTGATTTCTGCCAAATGCAGCAAAATACTGAAAGGAAAGTGGGTTTGCCTTCATATTTGACCCAGAACAACTCAGTTCAGCATGGAAATATCATTGCAACAGCTTTTATTTAGCCAGAAATCAAGACTGTAAGTTTTTATGCGCTTAAAAGCATTTTCAGGCTGAATGAGCTGATTTCTGCCAAATGCAGCAAAATACTGAAAGGAAAGTGGGTTTGCCTTCATATTTGACCCATAACAACTCGGTTCAGCATGGAAATATCATTGCAACAGCTTTTATTTAGCCAGAAATCTAGAGTGTAAGTTTTTATGCGCTTAAAAGCATTTTCAGGCCGAATGAGCAAATATGCTTGTTTCTGCCAAATGCAGCAAAATACTGAAAGGAAAGTGGGTTTGCCTTCATATTTGACCCAGAACAACTCAGTTCAGCATGGAAATATCATTGCAACAGCTTTTATTTAGCCAGAAATCAAGAGTGTAAGTTTTTATGCGCTTAAAAGCATTTTCAGGCCGAATGAGCAAATATGCTTGTTTCTGCCAAATGCAGCAAAATACTGAAAGGAAAGTGGGTTTGCCTTCATATTTGACCCAGAACAACTCAGTTCAGCATGGAAATATCATTGCAACAGCTTTTATTTAGCCAGAAATCAAGAGTGTAAGTTTTTATGCGCTTAAAAGCATTTTCAGGCCGAATGAGCAAATATGCTTGTTTCTGCCAAATGCAGCAAAATACTGAAAGGAAAGTGGGTTTGCCTTCATATTTGACCCAGAACAACTCAGTTCAGCATGGAAATATCATTGCAACAGCTTTTATTTAGCCAGAAATCAAGAGTGTAAGTTTTTATGCGCTTAAAAGCATTTTCAGGCCGAATGAGCTGATTTCTGCCAAATGCAGCAAAATACTGAAAGGAAAGTGGGTTTGCCTTCATATTTGACCCAGAACAACTCAGCTCAGCATGGAAATATCATTGCAACAGCTTTTATTTAGCCAGAAATCAAGAGTGTAAGTTTTTATGCGCTTAAAAGCATTTTCAGGCCGAATGAGCAAATATGCTTGTTTCTGCCAAATGCAGCAAAATACTGAAAGGAAAGTGGGTTTGCCTTCATATTTGACCCAGAACAACTCAGTTCAGCATGGAAATATCATTGCAACAGCTTTTATTTAGCCAGAAATCAAGAGTGTAAGTTTTTATGCGCTTAAAAGCATTTTCAGGCCGAATGAACAAATATGCTTGTTTCTGCCAAATGCAGCAAAATACTGAAAGGAAAGTGGGTTTGCCTTCATATTTGACCCAGAACAACTCAGTTCAGCATGGAAATATCATTGCAACAGCTTTTATTTAGCCAGAAATCAAGAGTGTAAGTTTTTATGCGCTTAAAAGCATTTTCAGGCCGAATGAGCAAATATGCTTGTTTCTGCCAAATGCAGCAAAATACTGAAAGGAAAGTGGGTTTGCCTTCATATTTGACCCAGAACAACTCAGTTCAGCATGGAAATATCATTGCAACAGCTTTTATTTAGCCAGAAATCAAGAGTGTAAGTTTTTATGCGCTTAAAAGCATTTTCAGGCCGAATGAGACAATTTCTGCCAAATGCAGCAAAATACTGAAAGGAAAGTGGGTTTGCCTTCATATTTGACCCAGAACAACTCAGTTCAGCATGGAAATATCATTGCAACAGCTTTTATTTAGCCAGAAATCAAGAGTGTAAGTTTTTATGCGCTTAAAAGCATTTTCAGGCCGAATGAGCTGATTTCTGCCAAATGCAGCAAAATACTGAAAGGAAAGTGGGTTTGCCTTCATATTTGACCCAGAACAACTCAGTTCAGCATGGAAATATCATTGCAACAGCTTTTATTTAGCCAGAAATCAAGAGTGTAAGTTTTTATGCGCTTAAAAGCATTTTCAGGCCGAATGAGCAAATATGCTTGTTTCTGCCAAATGCAGCAAAATACTGAAAGGAAAGTGGGTTTGCCTTCATATTTGACCCAGAACAACTCAGTTCAGCATGGAAATATCATTGCAACAGCTTTTATTTAGCCAGAAATCAAGAGTGTAAGTTTTTATGCGCTTAAAAGCATTTTCAGGCCGAATGAGCAAATATGCTTGTTTCTGCCAAATGCAGCAAAATACTGCAAGGAAAGTGGGTTTGCCTTCATATTTGACCCAGAACAACTCAGTTCAGCATGGAAATATCATTGCAACAGCTTTTATTTAGCCAGAAATCAAGAGTGTAAGTTTTTATGCGCTTAAAAGCATTTTCAGGCCGAATGAGCAAATATGCTTGTTTCTGCCAAATGCAGCAAAATACTGAAAGGAAAGTGGGTTTGCCTTCATATTTGACCCAGAACAACTCAGTTCAGCATGGAAATATCATTGCAACAGCTTTTATTTAGCCAGAAATCAAGAGTGTAAGTTTTTATGCGCTTAAAAGCATTTTCAGGCCGAATGAACAAATATGCTTGTTTCTGCCAAATGCAGCAAAATACTGAAAGGAAAGTGGGTTTGCCTTCATATTTGACCCAGAACAACTCAGTTCAGCATGGAAATATCATTGCAACAGCTTTTATTTAGCCAGAAATCAAGAGTGTAAGTTTTTATGCGCTTAAAAGCATTTTCAGGCCGAATGAGCAAATATGCTTGTTTCTGCCAAATGCAGCAAAATACTGAAAGGAAAGTGGGTTTGCCTTCATATTTGACCCAGAACAACTCAGTTCAGCATGGAAATATCATTGCAACAGCTTTTATTTAGCCAGAAATCAAGAGTGTAAGTTTTTATGCGCTTAAAAGCATTTTCAGGCCGAATGAGACAATTTCTGCCAAATGCAGCAAAATACTGAAAGGAAAGTGGGTTTGCCTTCATATTTGACCCAGAACAACTCAGTTCAGCATGGAAATATCATTGCAACAGCTTTTATTTAGCCAGAAATCAAGAGTGTAAGTTTTTATGCGCTTAAAAGCATTTTCAGGCCGAATGAGCTGATTTCTGCCAAATGCAGCAAAATACTGAAAGGAAAGTGGGTTTGCCTTCATATTTGACCCAGAACAACTCAGTTCAGCATGGAAATATCATTGCAACAGCTTTTATTTAGCCAGAAATCAAGAGTGTAAGTTTTTATGCGCTTAAAAGCATTTTCAGGCCGAATGAGCAAATATGCTTGTTTCTGCCAAATGCAGCAAAATACTGAAAGGAAAGTGGGTTTGCCTTCATATTTGACCCAGAACAACTCAGTTCAGCATGGAAATATCATTGCAACAGCTTTTATTTAGCCAGAAATCAAGAGTGTAAGTTTTTATGCGCTTAAAAGCATTTTCAGGCCGAATGAGCAAATATGCTTGTTTCTGCCAAATGCAGCAAAATACTGCAAGGAAAGTGGGTTTGCCTTCATATTTGACCCAGAACAACTCAGTTCAGCATGGAAATATCATTGCAACAGCTTTTATTTAGCCAGAAATCAAGAGTGTAAGTTTTTATGCGCTTAAAAGCATTTTCAGGCCGAATGAGCAAATATGCTTGTTTCTGCCAAATGCAGCAAAATACTGAAAGGAAAGTGGGTTTGCCTTCATATTTGACCCAGAACAACTCAGTTCAGCATGGAAATATCATTGCAACAGCTTTTATTTAGCCAGAAATCAAGACTGTAAGTTTTTATGCGCTTAAAAGCATTTTCAGGCCGAATGAGCTGATTTCTGCCAAATGCAGCAAAATACTGAAAGGAAAGTGGGTTTGCCTTCATATTTGACCCAGAACAACTCAGTTCAGCATGGAAATATCATTGCAACAGCTTTTATTTAGCCAGAAATCAAGAGTGTAAGTTTTTATGCGCTTAAAAGCATTTTCAGGCCGAATGAGCAAATATGCTTGTTTCTGCCAAATGCAGCAAAATACTGAAAGGAAAGTGGGTTTGCCTTCATATTTGACCCAGAACAACTCAGTTCAGCATGGAAATATCATTGCAACAGCTTTTATTTAGCCAGAAATCAAGACTGTAAGTTTTTATGCGCTTAAAAGCATTTTCAGGCCGAATGAGCTGATTTCTGCCAAATGCAGCAAAATACTGAAAGGAAAGTGGGTTTGCCTTCATATTTGACCCAGAACAACTCAGTTCAGCATGGAAATATCATTGCAACAGCTTTTATTTAGCCAGAAATCAAGAGTGTAAGTTTTTATGCGCTTAAAAGCATTTTCAGGCCGAATGAGCAAATATGCTTGTTTCTGCCAAATGCAGCAAAATACTGAAAGGAAAGTGGGTTTGCCTTCATATTTGACCCAGAACAACTCAGTTCAGCATGGAAATATTATTGCAACAGCTTTTATTTAGCCAGAAATCAAGAGTGTAAGTTTTTATGCGCTTAAAAGCATTTTCAGGCCGAATGAGCTGATTTCTGCCAAATGCAGCAAAATACTGAAAGGAAAGTGGGTTTGCCTTCATATTTGACCCAGAACAACTCAGTTCAGCATGGAAATATCATTGCAACAGCTTTTATTTAGCCAGAAATCAAGAGTGTAAGTTTTTATGCGCTTAAAAGCATTTTCAGGCCGAATGAGCAAATATGCTTGTTTCTGCCAAATGCAGCAAAATACTGAAAGGAAAGTGGGTTTGCCTTCATATTTGACCCAGAACAACTCAGTTCAGCATGGAAATATCATTGCAACAGCTTTTATTTAGCCAGAAATCAAGAGTGTAAGTTTTTATGCGCTTAAAAGCATTTTCAGGCCGAATGAGCTGATTTCTGCCAAATGCAGCAAAATACTGAAAGGAAAGTGGGTTTGCCTTCATATTTGACCCAGAACAACTCAGTTCAGCATGGAAATATCATTGCAACAGCTTTTATTTAGCCAGAAATCAAGACTGTAAGTTTTTATGCGCTTAAAAGCATTTTCAGGCCGAATGAGCTGATTTCTGCCAAATGCAGCAAAATACTGAAAGGAAAGTGAGTTTGCCTTCATATTTGACCCAGAACAACTCAGTTCAGCATGGAAATATCATTGCAACAGCTTTTATTTAGCCAGAAATCAAGAGTGTAAGTTTTTATGCGCTTAAAAGCATTTTCAGGCCGAATGAGCAAATATGCTTGTTTCTGCCAAATGCAGCAAAATACTGAAAGGAAAGTGGGTTTGCCTTCATATTTGAGCCAGAACAACTCAGTTCAGCATGGAAATATCATTGCAACAGCTTTTATTTAGCCAGAAATCAAGAGTGTAAGTTTTTATGCGCTTAAAAGCATTTTCAGGCCGAATGAGCTGATTTCTGCCAAATGCAGCAAAATACTGAAAGGAAAGTGGGTTTGCCTTCATATTTGACCCAGAACAACTCAGTTCAGCATGGAAATATCATTGCAACAGCTTTTATTTAGCCAGAAATGAAGAGTGTAAGTTTTTATGCGCTTAAAAGCATTTTCAGGCCGAATGAGACAATTTCTGCCAAATGCAGCAAAATACTGAAAGGAAAGTGGGTTTGCCTTCATATTTGACCCAGAACAACTCAGCTCAGCATGGAAATATCATTGCAACAGCTTTTATTTAGCCAGAAATCAAGAGTGTAAGTTTTTATGCGCTTAAAAGCATTTTCAGGCCGAATGAGCAAATATGCTTGTTTCTGCCAAATGCAGCAAAATACTGCAAGGAAAGTGGGTTTGCCTTCATATTTGACCCAGAACAACTCGGTTCAGCATGGAAATATCATTGCAACAGCTTTTTTTTAGCCAGAAATCAAGACTGTAAGTTTTTATGCGCTTAAAAGCATTTTCAGGCCGAATGAGCAAATATGCTTGTTTCTGCCAAATGCAGCAAAATACTGAAAGGAAAGTGGGTTTGCCTTCATATTTGACCCAGATCAACTCAGCTCAGCATGGAAATATCATTGCAACAGCTTTTATTTAGCCAGAAATCAAGACTGTAAGTTTTTATGCGCTTAAAAGCATTTTCAGGCCGAATGAGCTGATTTCTGCCAAATGCAGCAAAATACTGAAAGGAAAGTGGGTTTGCCTTCATATTTGACCCAGAACAACTCAGTTCAGCATGGAAATATCATTGCAACAGCTTTTATTTAGCCAGAAATCAAGAGTGTAAGTTTTTATGCGCTTAAAAGCATTTTCAGGCCGAATGAGCAAATATGCTTGTTTCTGCCAAATGCAGCAAAATACTGAAAGGAAAGTGGGTTTGCCTTCATATTTGACCCAGAACAACTCAGTTCAGCATGGAAATATCATTGCAACAGCTTTTATTTAGCCAGAAATCAAGAGTGTAAGTTTTTATGCGCTTAAAAGCATTTTCAGGCCGAATGAGCAAATATGCTTGTTTCTGCCAAATGCAGCAAAATACTGCAAGGAAAGTGGGTTTGCCTTCATATTTGACCCAGAACAACTCAGTTCAGCATGGAAATATCATTGCAACAGCTTTTATTTAGCCAGAAATCAAGACTGTAAGTTTTTATGCGCTTAAAAGCATTTTAAGGCCGAATGAGCAAATATGCTTGTTTCTGCCAAATGCAGCAAAATACTGCAAGGAAAGTGGGTTTGCCTTCATATTTGACCCAGAACAACTCAGTTCAGCATGGAAATATCATTGCAACAGCTTTTATTTAGCCAGAAATAAAGAGTGTAAGTTTTTATGCGCTTAAAAGCATTTTCAGGCCGAATGAGCAAATATGCTTGTTTCTGCCAAATGCAGCAAAATACTGAAAGGAAAGTGGGTTTGCCTTCATATTTGACCCAGAACAACTCAGTTCAGCATGGAAATATCATTGCAACAGCTTTTATTTAGCCAGAAATCAAGAGTGTAAGTTTTTATGCGCTTAAAAGCATTTTCAGGCCGAATGAGCTTATTTCTGCCAAATGCAGCAAAATACTGAAAGGAAAGTGGGTTTGCCTTCATATTTGACCCAGAACAACTCAGTTCAGCATGGAAATATCATTGCAACAGCTTTTATTTAGCCAGAAATCAAGACTGTAAGTTTTTATGCGCTTAAAAGCATTTTCAGGCCGAATGAGCAAATATGCTTGTTTCTGCCAAATGCAGCAAAATACTGAAAGGAAAGTGGGTTTGCCTTCATATTTGACCCAGAACAACTCAGTTCAGCATGGAAATATCATTGCAACAGCTTTTATTTAGCCAGAAATCAAGACTGTAAGTTTTTATGCGCTTAAAAGCATTTTCAGGCCGAATGAGCTGATTTCTGCCAAATGCAGCAAAATACTGAAAGGAAAGTGGGTTTGCCTTCATATTTGACCCAGAACAACTCAGTTCAGCATGGAAATATCATTGCAACAGCTTTTATTTAGCCAGAAATCAAGAGTGTAAGTTTTTATGCGCTTAAAAGCATTTTCAGGCCGAATGAGCAAATATGCTTGTTTCTGCCAAATGCAGCAAAATACTGAAAGGAAAGTGGGTTTGCCTTCATATTTGACCCAGAACAACTCAGTTCAGCATGGAAATATTATTGCAACAGCTTTTATTTAGCCAGAAATCAAGAGTGTAAGTTTTTATGCGCTTAAAAGCATTTTCAGGCCGAATGAGCTGATTTCTGCCAAATGCAGCAAAATACTGAAAGGAAAGTGGGTTTGCCTTCATATTTGACCCAGAACAACTCAGTTCAGCATGGAAATATCATTGCAACAGCTTTTATTTAGCCAGAAATCAAGAGTGTAAGTTTTTATGCGCTTAAAAGCATTTTCAGGCCGAATGAGCAAATATGCTTGTTTCTGCCAAATGCAGCAAAATACTGAAAGGAAAGTGGGTTTGCCTTCATATTTGACCCAGAACAACTCAGTTCAGCATGGAAATATCATTGCAACAGCTTTTATTTAGCCAGAAATCAAGAGTGTAAGTTTTTATGCGCTTAAAAGCATTTTCAGGCCGAATGAGCAAATATGCTTGTTTCTGCCAAATGCAGCAAAATACTGAAAGGAAAGTGGGTTTGCCTTCATATTTGACCCAGAACAACTCAGTTCAGCATGGAAATATCATTGCAACAGCTTTTATTTAGCCAGAAATCAAGAGTGTAAGTTTTTATGCGCTTAAAAGCATTTTCAGGCCGAATGAGCAAATATGCTTGTTTCTGCCAAATGCAGCAAAATACTGAAAGGAAAGTGGGTTTGCCTTCATATTTGACCCAGAACAACTCAGTTCAGCATGGAAATATCATTGCAACAGCTTTTATTTAGCCAGAAATCAAGAGTGTAAGTTTTTATGCGCTTAAAAGCATTTTCAGGCCGAATGAGCAAATATGCTTGTTTCTGCCAAATGCAGCAAAATACTGAAAGGAAAGTGGGTTTGCCTTCATATTTGACCCAGAACAACTCAGTTCAGCATGGAAATATCATTGCAACAGCTTTTATTTAGCCAGAAATCAAGAGTGTAAGTTTTTATGCGCTTAAAAGCATTTTCAGGCCGAATGAGCAAATATGCTTGTTTCTGCCAAATGCAGCAAAATACTGAAAGGAAAGTGGGTTTGCCTTCATATTTGACCCAGAACAACTCAGTTCAGCATGGAAATATCATTGCAACAGCTTTTATTTAGCCAGAAATCAAGAGTGTAAGTTTTTATGCGCTTAAAAGCATTTTCAGGCCGAATGAGCAAATATGCTTGTTTCTGCCAAATGCAGCAAAATACTGAAAGGAAAGTGGGTTTGCCTTCATATTTGACCCAGAACAACTCAGTTCAGCATGGAAATATCATTGCAACAGCTTTTATTTAGCCAGAAATCAAGAGTGTAAGTTTTTATGCGCTTAAAAGCATTTTCAGGCCGAATGAGCTTATTTCTGCCAAATGCAGCAAAATACTGAAAGGAAAGTGGGTTTGCCTTCATATTTGACCCAGAACAACTCAGTTCAGCATGGAAATATCATTGCAACAGCTTTTATTTAGCCAGAAATCAAGACTGTAAGTTTTTATGCGCTTAAAAGCATTTTCAGGCCGAATGAGCAAATATGCTTGTTTCTGCCAAATGCAGCAAAATACTGAAAGGAAAGTGGGTTTGCCTTCATATTTGACCCAGAACAACTCAGTTCAGCATGGAAATATCATTGCAACAGCTTTTATTTAGCCAGAAAACAAGACTGTAAGTTTTTATGCGCTTAAAAGCATTTTCAGGCCGAATGAGCTGATTTCTGCCAAATGCAGCAAAATACTGAAAGGAAAGTGGGTTTGCCTTCATATTTGACCCAGAACAACTCAGTTCAGCATGGAAATATCATTGCAACAGCTTTTATTTAGCCAGAAATCAAGAGTGTAAGTTTTTATGCGCTTAAAAGCATTTTCAGGCCGAATGAGCAAATATGCTTGTTTCTGCCAAATGCAGCAAAATACTGAAAGGAAAGTGGGTTTGCCTTCATATTTGACCCAGAACAACTCGGTTCAGCATGGAAATATCATTGCAACAGCTTTTATTTAGCCAGAAATCAAGAGTGTAAGTTTTTATGCGCTTAAAAGCATTTTCAGGCCGAATGAGCAAATATGCTTGTTTCTGCCAAATGCAGCAAAATACTGAAAGGAAAGTGGGTTTGCCTTCATATTTGACCCAGAACAACTCAGTTCAGCATGGAAATATCATTGCAACAGCTTTTATTTAGCCAGAAATCAAGAGTGTAAGTTTTTATGCGCTTAAAAGCATTTTCAGGCCGAAGGAGCAAATATGCTTGTTTCTGCCAAATGCAGCAAAATACTGAAAGGAAAGTGGGTTTGCCTTCATATTTGACCCAGAACAACTCAGTTCAGCATGGAAATATCATTGCAACAGCTTTTATTTAGCCAGAAATCAAGACTGTAAGTTTTTATGCGCTTAAAAGCATTTTCAGGCCGAATGAGCAAATATGCTTGTTTCTGCCAAATGCAGCAAAATACTGCAAGGAAAGTGGGTTTGCCTTCATATTTGACCCAGAACAACTCAGTTCAGCATGGAAATATCATTGCAACAGCTTTTATTTAGCCAGAAATCAAGAGTGTAAGTTTTTATGCGCTTAAAAGCATTTTCAGGCCGAATGAGCAAATATGCTTGTTTCTGCCAAATGCAGCAAAATACTGAAAGGAAAGTGGGTTTGCCTTCATATTTGACCCAGAACAACTCAGTTCAGCATGGAAATATCATTGCAACAGCTTTTATTTAGCCAGAAATCAAGAGTGTAAGTTTTTATGCGCTTAAAAGCATTTTCAGGCCGAATGAGCTGATTTCTGCCAAATGCAGCAAAATACTGAAAGGAAAGTGGGTTTGCCTTCATATTTGACCCAGAACAACTCAGTTCAGCATGGAAATATCATTGCAACAGCTTTTATTTAGCCAGAAATCAAGACTGTAAGTTTTTATGCGCTTAAAAGCATTTTCAGGCCGAATGAGCAAATATGCTTGTTTCTGCCAAATGCAGCAAAATACTGAAAGGAAAGTGGGTTTGCCTTCATATTTGACCCAGAACAACTCAGTTCAGCATGGAAATATCATTGCAACAGCTTTTATTTAGCCAGAAATCAAGACTGTAAGTTTTTATGCGCTTAAAAGCATTTTCAGGCCGAATGAGCTGATTTCTGCCAAATGCAGCAAAATACTGAAAGGAAAGTGGGTTTGCCTTCATATTTGACCCAGAACAACTCAGTTCAGCATGGAAATATCATTGCAACAGCTTTTATTTAGCCAGAAATCAAGACTGTAAGTTTTTATGCGCTTAAAAGCATTTTCAGGCTGAATGAGCTGATTTCTGCCAAATGCAGCAAAATACTGAAAGGAAAGTGGGTTTGCCTTCATATTTGACCCATAACAACTCGGTTCAGCATGGAAATATCATTGCAACAGCTTTTATTTAGCCAGAAATCTAGAGTGTAAGTTTTTATGCGCTTAAAAGCATTTTCAGGCCGAATGAGCAAATATGCTTGTTTCTGCCAAATGCAGCAAAATACTGAAAGGAAAGTGGGTTTGCCTTCATATTTGACCCAGAACAACTCAGTTCAGCATGGAAATATCATTGCAACAGCTTTTATTTAGCCAGAAATCAAGAGTGTAAGTTTTTATGCGCTTAAAAGCATTTTCAGGCCGAATGAGCAAATATGCTTGTTTCTGCCAAATGCAGCAAAATACTGAAAGGAAAGTGGGTTTGCCTTCATATTTGACCCAGAACAACTCAGTTCAGCATGGAAATATCATTGCAACAGCTTTTATTTAGCCAGAAATCAAGAGTGTAAGTTTTTATGCGCTTAAAAGCATTTTCAGGCCGAATGAGCAAATATGCTTGTTTCTGCCAAATGCAGCAAAATACTGAAAGGAAAGTGGGTTTGCCTTCATATTTGACCCAGAACAACTCAGTTCAGCATGGAAATATCATTGCAACAGCTTTTATTTAGCCAGAAATCAAGAGTGTAAGTTTTTATGCGCTTAAAAGCATTTTCAGGCCGAATGAGCTGATTTCTGCCAAATGCAGCAAAATACTGAAAGGAAAGTGGGTTTGCCTTCATATTTGACCCAGAACAACTCAGCTCAGCATGGAAATATCATTGCAACAGCTTTTATTTAGCCAGAAATCAAGAGTGTAAGTTTTTATGCGCTTAAAAGCATTTTCAGGCCGAATGAGCAAATATGCTTGTTTCTGCCAAATGCAGCAAAATACTGAAAGGAAAGTGGGTTTGCCTTCATATTTGACCCAGAACAACTCAGTTCAGCATGGAAATATCATTGCAACAGCTTTTATTTAGCCAGAAATCAAGAGTGTAAGTTTTTATGCGCTTAAAAGCATTTTCAGGCCGAATGAACAAATATGCTTGTTTCTGCCAAATGCAGCAAAATACTGAAAGGAAAGTGGGTTTGCCTTCATATTTGACCCAGAACAACTCAGTTCAGCATGGAAATATCATTGCAACAGCTTTTATTTAGCCAGAAATCAAGAGTGTAAGTTTTTATGCGCTTAAAAGCATTTTCAGGCCGAATGAGCAAATATGCTTGTTTCTGCCAAATGCAGCAAAATACTGAAAGGAAAGTGGGTTTGCCTTCATATTTGACCCAGAACAACTCAGTTCAGCATGGAAATATCATTGCAACAGCTTTTATTTAGCCAGAAATCAAGAGTGTAAGTTTTTATGCGCTTAAAAGCATTTTCAGGCCGAATGAGACAATTTCTGCCAAATGCAGCAAAATACTGAAAGGAAAGTGGGTTTGCCTTCATATTTGACCCAGAACAACTCAGTTCAGCATGGAAATATCATTGCAACAGCTTTTATTTAGCCAGAAATCAAGAGTGTAAGTTTTTATGCGCTTAAAAGCATTTTCAGGCCGAATGAGCTGATTTCTGCCAAATGCAGCAAAATACTGAAAGGAAAGTGGGTTTGCCTTCATATTTGACCCAGAACAACTCAGTTCAGCATGGAAATATCATTGCAACAGCTTTTATTTAGCCAGAAATCAAGAGTGTAAGTTTTTATGCGCTTAAAAGCATTTTCAGGCCGAATGAGCAAATATGCTTGTTTCTGCCAAATGCAGCAAAATACTGAAAGGAAAGTGGGTTTGCCTTCATATTTGACCCAGAACAACTCAGTTCAGCATGGAAATATCATTGCAACAGCTTTTATTTAGCCAGAAATCAAGAGTGTAAGTTTTTATGCGCTTAAAAGCATTTTCAGGCCGAATGAGCAAATATGCTTGTTTCTGCCAAATGCAGCAAAATACTGCAAGGAAAGTGGGTTTGCCTTCATATTTGACCCAGAACAACTCAGTTCAGCATGGAAATATCATTGCAACAGCTTTTATTTAGCCAGAAATCAAGAGTGTAAGTTTTTATGCGCTTAAAAGCATTTTCAGGCCGAATGAGCAAATATGCTTGTTTCTGCCAAATGCAGCAAAATACTGAAAGGAAAGTGGGTTTGCCTTCATATTTGACCCAGAACAACTCAGTTCAGCATGGAAATATCATTGCAACAGCTTTTATTTAGCCAGAAATCAAGAGTGTAAGTTTTTATGCGCTTAAAAGCATTTTCAGGCCGAATGAACAAATATGCTTGTTTCTGCCAAATGCAGCAAAATACTGAAAGGAAAGTGGGTTTGCCTTCATATTTGACCCAGAACAACTCAGTTCAGCATGGAAATATCATTGCAACAGCTTTTATTTAGCCAGAAATCAAGAGTGTAAGTTTTTATGCGCTTAAAAGCATTTTCAGGCCGAATGAGCAAATATGCTTGTTTCTGCCAAATGCAGCAAAATACTGAAAGGAAAGTGGGTTTGCCTTCATATTTGACCCAGAACAACTCAGTTCAGCATGGAAATATCATTGCAACAGCTTTTATTTAGCCAGAAATCAAGAGTGTAAGTTTTTATGCGCTTAAAAGCATTTTCAGGCCGAATGAGACAATTTCTGCCAAATGCAGCAAAATACTGAAAGGAAAGTGGGTTTGCCTTCATATTTGACCCAGAACAACTCAGTTCAGCATGGAAATATCATTGCAACAGCTTTTATTTAGCCAGAAATCAAGAGTGTAAGTTTTTATGCGCTTAAAAGCATTTTCAGGCCGAATGAGCTGATTTCTGCCAAATGCAGCAAAATACTGAAAGGAAAGTGGGTTTGCCTTCATATTTGACCCAGAACAACTCAGTTCAGCATGGAAATATCATTGCAACAGCTTTTATTTAGCCAGAAATCAAGAGTGTAAGTTTTTATGCGCTTAAAAGCATTTTCAGGCCGAATGAGCAAATATGCTTGTTTCTGCCAAATGCAGCAAAATACTGAAAGGAAAGTGGGTTTGCCTTCATATTTGACCCAGAACAACTCAGTTCAGCATGGAAATATCATTGCAACAGCTTTTATTTAGCCAGAAATCAAGAGTGTAAGTTTTTATGCGCTTAAAAGCATTTTCAGGCCGAATGAGCAAATATGCTTGTTTCTGCCAAATGCAGCAAAATACTGCAAGGAAAGTGGGTTTGCCTTCATATTTGACCCAGAACAACTCAGTTCAGCATGGAAATATCATTGCAACAGCTTTTATTTAGCCAGAAATCAAGAGTGTAAGTTTTTATGCGCTTAAAAGCATTTTCAGGCCGAATGAGCAAATATGCTTGTTTCTGCCAAATGCAGCAAAATACTGAAAGGAAAGTGGGTTTGCCTTCATATTTGACCCAGAACAACTCAGTTCAGCATGGAAATATCATTGCAACAGCTTTTATTTAGCCAGAAATCAAGACTGTAAGTTTTTATGCGCTTAAAAGCATTTTCAGGCCGAATGAGCTGATTTCTGCCAAATGCAGCAAAATACTGAAAGGAAAGTGGGTTTGCCTTCATATTTGACCCAGAACAACTCAGTTCAGCATGGAAATATCATTGCAACAGCTTTTATTTAGCCAGAAATCAAGAGTGTAAGTTTTTATGCGCTTAAAAGCATTTTCAGGCCGAATGAGCAAATATGCTTGTTTCTGCCAAATGCAGCAAAATACTGAAAGGAAAGTGGGTTTGCCTTCATATTTGACCCAGAACAACTCAGTTCAGCATGGAAATATCATTGCAACAGCTTTTATTTAGCCAGAAATCAAGACTGTAAGTTTTTATGCGCTTAAAAGCATTTTCAGGCCGAATGAGCTGATTTCTGCCAAATGCAGCAAAATACTGAAAGGAAAGTGGGTTTGCCTTCATATTTGACCCAGAACAACTCAGTTCAGCATGGAAATATCATTGCAACAGCTTTTATTTAGCCAGAAATCAAGAGTGTAAGTTTTTATGCGCTTAAAAGCATTTTCAGGCCGAATGAGCAAATATGCTTGTTTCTGCCAAATGCAGCAAAATACTGAAAGGAAAGTGGGTTTGCCTTCATATTTGACCCAGAACAACTCAGTTCAGCATGGAAATATTATTGCAACAGCTTTTATTTAGCCAGAAATCAAGAGTGTAAGTTTTTATGCGCTTAAAAGCATTTTCAGGCCGAATGAGCTGATTTCTGCCAAATGCAGCAAAATACTGAAAGGAAAGTGGGTTTGCCTTCATATTTGACCCAGAACAACTCAGTTCAGCATGGAAATATCATTGCAACAGCTTTTATTTAGCCAGAAATCAAGAGTGTAAGTTTTTATGCGCTTAAAAGCATTTTCAGGCCGAATGAGCAAATATGCTTGTTTCTGCCAAATGCAGCAAAATACTGAAAGGAAAGTGGGTTTGCCTTCATATTTGACCCAGAACAACTCAGTTCAGCATGGAAATATCATTGCAACAGCTTTTATTTAGCCAGAAATCAAGAGTGTAAGTTTTTATGCGCTTAAAAGCATTTTCAGGCCGAATGAGCTGATTTCTGCCAAATGCAGCAAAATACTGAAAGGAAAGTGGGTTTGCCTTCATATTTGACCCAGAACAACTCAGTTCAGCATGGAAATATCATTGCAACAGCTTTTATTTAGCCAGAAATGAAGAGTGTAAGTTTTTATGCGCTTAAAAGCATTTTCAGGCCGAATGAGACAATTTCTGCCAAATGCAGCAAAATACTGAAAGGAAAGTGGGTTTGCCTTCATATTTGACCCAGAACAACTCAGCTCAGCATGGAAATATCATTGCAACAGCTTTTATTTAGCCAGAAATCAAGAGTGTAAGTTTTTATGCGCTTAAAAGCATTTTCAGGCCGAATGAGCAAATATGCTTGTTTCTGCCAAATGCAGCAAAATACTGCAAGGAAAGTGGGTTTGCCTTCATATTTGACCCAGAACAACTCGGTTCAGCATGGAAATATCATTGCAACAGCTTTTTTTTAGCCAGAAATCAAGACTGTAAGTTTTTATGCGCTTAAAAGCATTTTCAGGCCGAATGAGCAAATATGCTTGTTTCTGCCAAATGCAGCAAAATACTGAAAGGAAAGTGGGTTTGCCTTCATATTTGACCCAGATCAACTCAGCTCAGCATGGAAATATCATTGCAACAGCTTTTATTTAGCCAGAAATCAAGACTGTAAGTTTTTATGCGCTTAAAAGCATTTTCAGGCCGAATGAGCTGATTTCTGCCAAATGCAGCAAAATACTGAAAGGAAAGTGGGTTTGCCTTCATATTTGACCCAGAACAACTCAGTTCAGCATGGAAATATCATTGCAACAGCTTTTATTTAGCCAGAAATCAAGAGTGTAAGTTTTTATGCGCTTAAAAGCATTTTCAGGCCGAATGAGCAAATATGCTTGTTTCTGCCAAATGCAGCAAAATACTGAAAGGAAAGTGGGTTTGCCTTCATATTTGACCCAGAACAACTCAGTTCAGCATGGAAATATCATTGCAACAGCTTTTATTTAGCCAGAAATCAAGAGTGTAAGTTTTTATGCGCTTAAAAGCATTTTCAGGCCGAATGAGCAAATATGCTTGTTTCTGCCAAATGCAGCAAAATACTGCAAGGAAAGTGGGTTTGCCTTCATATTTGACCCAGAACAACTCAGTTCAGCATGGAAATATCATTGCAACAGCTTTTATTTAGCCAGAAATCAAGACTGTAAGTTTTTATGCGCTTAAAAGCATTTTAAGGCCGAATGAGCAAATATGCTTGTTTCTGCCAAATGCAGCAAAATACTGCAAGGAAAGTGGGTTTGCCTTCATATTTGACCCAGAACAACTCAGTTCAGCATGGAAATATCATTGCAACAGCTTTTATTTAGCCAGAAATCAAGAGTGTAAGTTTTTATGCGCTTAAAAGCATTTTCAGGCCGAATGAGCAAATATGCTTGTTTCTGCCAAATGCAGCAAAATACTGAAAGGAAAGTGGGTTTGCCTTCATATTTGACCCAGAACAACTCAGTTCAGCATGGAAATATCATTGCAACAGCTTTTATTTAGCCAGAAATCAAGAGTGTAAGTTTTTATGCGCTTAAAAGCATTTTCAGGCCGAATGAGCTTATTTCTGCCAAATGCAGCAAAATACTGAAAGGAAAGTGGGTTTGCCTTCATATTTGACCCAGAACAACTCAGTTCAGCATGGAAATATCATTGCAACAGCTTTTATTTAGCCAGAAATCAAGACTGTAAGTTTTTATGCGCTTAAAAGCATTTTCAGGCCGAATGAGCAAATATGCTTGTTTCTGCCAAATGCAGCAAAATACTGAAAGGAAAGTGGGTTTGCCTTCATATTTGACCCAGAACAACTCAGTTCAGCATGGAAATATCATTGCAACAGCTTTTATTTAGCCAGAAATCAAGACTGTAAGTTTTTATGCGCTTAAAAGCATTTTCAGGCCGAATGAGCTGATTTCTGCCAAATGCAGCAAAATACTGAAAGGAAAGTGGGTTTGCCTTCATATTTGACCCAGAACAACTCAGTTCAGCATGGAAATATCATTGCAACAGCTTTTATTTAGCCAGAAATCAAGAGTGTAAGTTTTTATGCGCTTAAAAGCATTTTCAGGCCGAATGAGCAAATATGCTTGTTTCTGCCAAATGCAGCAAAATACTGAAAGGAAAGTGGGTTTGCCTTCATATTTGACCCAGAACAACTCGGTTCAGCATGGAAATATCATTGCAACAGCTTTTATTTAGCCAGAAATCAAGAGTGTAAGTTTTTATGCGCTTAAAAGCATTTTCAGGCCGAATGAGCAAATATGCTTGTTTCTGCCAAATGCAGCAAAATACTGAAAGGAAAGTGGGTTTGCCTTCATATTTGACCCAGAACAACTCAGTTCAGCATGGAAATATCATTGCAACAGCTTTTATTTAGCCAGAAATCAAGAGTGTAAGTTTTTATGCGCTTAAAAGCATTTTCAGGCCGAAGGAGCAAATATGCTTGTTTCTGCCAAATGCAGCAAAATACTGAAAGGAAAGTGGGTTTGCCTTCATAT
Source organism: Channa argus (assembly GCF_033026475.1). Classification (NCBI taxonomy): domain Eukaryota; kingdom Metazoa; phylum Chordata; class Actinopteri; order Anabantiformes; family Channidae; genus Channa; species Channa argus. The sequence goes on from NW_027125222.1 coordinate 414,137, forward strand.
TTGACCCAGAACAACTCAGTTCAGCATGGAAATATCATTGCAACAGCTTTTATTTAGCCAGAAATCAAGACTGTAAGTTTTTATGCGCTTAAAAGCATTTTCAGGCCGAATGAGCAAATATGCTTGTTTCTGCCAAATGCAGCAAAATACTGCAAGGAAAGTGGGTTTGCCTTCATATTTGACCCAGAACAACTCAGTTCAGCATGGAAATATCATTGCAACAGCTTTTATTTAGCCAGAAATCAAGAGTGTAAGTTTTTATGCGCTTAAAAGCATTTTCAGGCCGAATGAGCAAATATGCTTGTTTCTGCCAAATGCAGCAAAATACTGAAAGGAAAGTGGGTTTGCCTTCATATTTGACCCAGAACAACTCAGTTCAGCATGGAAATATCATTGCAACAGCTTTTATTTAGCCAGAAATCAAGAGTGTAAGTTTTTATGCGCTTAAAAGCATTTTCAGGCCGAATGAGCTGATTTCTGCCAAATGCAGCAAAATACTGAAAGGAAAGTGGGTTTGCCTTCATATTTGACCCAGAACAACTCAGTTCAGCATGGAAATATCATTGCAACAGCTTTTATTTAGCCAGAAATCAAGACTGTAAGTTTTTATGCGCTTAAAAGCATTTTCAGGCCGAATGAGCAAATATGCTTGTTTCTGCCAAATGCAGCAAAATACTGAAAGGAAAGTGGGTTTGCCTTCATATTTGACCCAGAACAACTCAGTTCAGCATGGAAATATCATTGCAACAGCTTTTATTTAGCCAGAAATCAAGACTGTAAGTTTTTATGCGCTTAAAAGCATTTTCAGGCCGAATGAGCTGATTTCTGCCAAATGCAGCAAAATACTGAAAGGAAAGTGGGTTTGCCTTCATATTTGACCCAGAACAACTCAGTTCAGCATGGAAATATCATTGCAACAGCTTTTATTTAGCCAGAAATCAAGACTGTAAGTTTTTATGCGCTTAAAAGCATTTTCAGGCTGAATGAGCTGATTTCTGCCAAATGCAGCAAAATACTGAAAGGAAAGTGGGTTTGCCTTCATATTTGACCCATAACAACTCGGTTCAGCATGGAAATATCATTGCAACAGCTTTTATTTAGCCAGAAATCTAGAGTGTAAGTTTTTATGCGCTTAAAAGCATTTTCAGGCCGAATGAGCAAATATGCTTGTTTCTGCCAAATGCAGCAAAATACTGAAAGGAAAGTGGGTTTGCCTTCATATTTGACCCAGAACAACTCAGTTCAGCATGGAAATATCATTGCAACAGCTTTTATTTAGCCAGAAATCAAGAGTGTAAGTTTTTATGCGCTTAAAAGCATTTTCAGGCCGAATGAGCAAATATGCTTGTTTCTGCCAAATGCAGCAAAATACTGAAAGGAAAGTGGGTTTGCCTTCATATTTGACCCAGAACAACTCAGTTCAGCATGGAAATATCATTGCAACAGCTTTTATTTAGCCAGAAATCAAGAGTGTAAGTTTTTATGCGCTTAAAAGCATTTTCAGGCCGAATGAGCTGATTTCTGCCAAATGCAGCAAAATACTGAAAGGAAAGTGGGTTTGCCTTCATATTTGACCCAGAACAACTCAGCTCAGCATGGAAATATCATTGCAACAGCTTTTATTTAGCCAGAAATCAAGAGTGTAAGTTTTTATGCGCTTAAAAGCATTTTCAGGCCGAATGAGCAAATATGCTTGTTTCTGCCAAATGCAGCAAAATACTGAAAGGAAAGTGGGTTTGCCTTCATATTTGACCCAGAACAACTCAGTTCAGCATGGAAATATCATTGCAACAGCTTTTATTTAGCCAGAAATCAAGAGTGTAAGTTTTTATGCGCTTAAAAGCATTTTCAGGCCGAATGAACAAATATGCTTGTTTCTGCCAAATGCAGCAAAATACTGAAAGGAAAGTGGGTTTGCCTTCATATTTGACCCAGAACAACTCAGTTCAGCATGGAAATATCATTGCAACAGCTTTTATTTAGCCAGAAATCAAGAGTGTAAGTTTTTATGCGCTTAAAAGCATTTTCAGGCCGAATGAGCAAATATGCTTGTTTCTGCCAAATGCAGCAAAATACTGAAAGGAAAGTGGGTTTGCCTTCATATTTGACCCAGAACAACTCAGTTCAGCATGGAAATATCATTGCAACAGCTTTTATTTAGCCAGAAATCAAGAGTGTAAGTTTTTATGCGCTTAAAAGCATTTTCAGGCCGAATGAGACAATTTCTGCCAAATGCAGCAAAATACTGAAAGGAAAGTGGGTTTGCCTTCATATTTGACCCAGAACAACTCAGTTCAGCATGGAAATATCATTGCAACAGCTTTTATTTAGCCAGAAATCAAGAGTGTAAGTTTTTATGCGCTTAAAAGCATTTTCAGGCCGAATGAGCTGATTTCTGCCAAATGCAGCAAAATACTGAAAGGAAAGTGGGTTTGCCTTCATATTTGACCCAGAACAACTCAGTTCAGCATGGAAATATCATTGCAACAGCTTTTATTTAGCCAGAAATCAAGAGTGTAAGTTTTTATGCGCTTAAAAGCATTTTCAGGCCGAATGAGCAAATATGCTTGTTTCTGCCAAATGCAGCAAAATACTGAAAGGAAAGTGGGTTTGCCTTCATATTTGACCCAGAACAACTCAGTTCAGCATGGAAATATCATTGCAACAGCTTTTATTTAGCCAGAAATCAAGAGTGTAAGTTTTTATGCGCTTAAAAGCATTTTCAGGCCGAATGAGCAAATATGCTTGTTTCTGCCAAATGCAGCAAAATACTGCAAGGAAAGTGGGTTTGCCTTCATATTTGACCCAGAACAACTCAGTTCAGCATGGAAATATCATTGCAACAGCTTTTATTTAGCCAGAAATCAAGAGTGTAAGTTTTTATGCGCTTAAAAGCATTTTCAGGCCGAATGAGCAAATATGCTTGTTTCTGCCAAATGCAGCAAAATACTGAAAGGAAAGTGGGTTTGCCTTCATATTTGACCCAGAACAACTCAGTTCAGCATGGAAATATCATTGCAACAGCTTTTATTTAGCCAGAAATCAAGAGTGTAAGTTTTTATGCGCTTAAAAGCATTTTCAGGCCGAATGAACAAATATGCTTGTTTCTGCCAAATGCAGCAAAATACTGAAAGGAAAGTGGGTTTGCCTTCATATTTGACCCAGAACAACTCAGTTCAGCATGGAAATATCATTGCAACAGCTTTTATTTAGCCAGAAATCAAGAGTGTAAGTTTTTATGCGCTTAAAAGCATTTTCAGGCCGAATGAGCAAATATGCTTGTTTCTGCCAAATGCAGCAAAATACTGAAAGGAAAGTGGGTTTGCCTTCATATTTGACCCAGAACAACTCAGTTCAGCATGGAAATATCATTGCAACAGCTTTTATTTAGCCAGAAATCAAGAGTGTAAGTTTTTATGCGCTTAAAAGCATTTTCAGGCCGAATGAGACAATTTCTGCCAAATGCAGCAAAATACTGAAAGGAAAGTGGGTTTGCCTTCATATTTGACCCAGAACAACTCAGTTCAGCATGGAAATATCATTGCAACAGCTTTTATTTAGCCAGAAATCAAGAGTGTAAGTTTTTATGCGCTTAAAAGCATTTTCAGGCCGAATGAGCTGATTTCTGCCAAATGCAGCAAAATACTGAAAGGAAAGTGGGTTTGCCTTCATATTTGACCCAGAACAACTCAGTTCAGCATGGAAATATCATTGCAACAGCTTTTATTTAGCCAGAAATCAAGAGTGTAAGTTTTTATGCGCTTAAAAGCATTTTCAGGCCGAATGAGCAAATATGCTTGTTTCTGCCAAATGCAGCAAAATACTGAAAGGAAAGTGGGTTTGCCTTCATATTTGACCCAGAACAACTCAGTTCAGCATGGAAATATCATTGCAACAGCTTTTATTTAGCCAGAAATCAAGAGTGTAAGTTTTTATGCGCTTAAAAGCATTTTCAGGCCGAATGAGCAAATATGCTTGTTTCTGCCAAATGCAGCAAAATACTGCAAGGAAAGTGGGTTTGCCTTCATATTTGACCCAGAACAACTCAGTTCAGCATGGAAATATCATTGCAACAGCTTTTATTTAGCCAGAAATCAAGAGTGTAAGTTTTTATGCGCTTAAAAGCATTTTCAGGCCGAATGAGCAAATATGCTTGTTTCTGCCAAATGCAGCAAAATACTGAAAGGAAAGTGGGTTTGCCTTCATATTTGACCCAGAACAACTCAGTTCAGCATGGAAATATCATTGCAACAGCTTTTATTTAGCCAGAAATCAAGACTGTAAGTTTTTATGCGCTTAAAAGCATTTTCAGGCCGAATGAGCTGATTTCTGCCAAATGCAGCAAAATACTGAAAGGAAAGTGGGTTTGCCTTCATATTTGACCCAGAACAACTCAGTTCAGCATGGAAATATCATTGCAACAGCTTTTATTTAGCCAGAAATCAAGAGTGTAAGTTTTTATGCGCTTAAAAGCATTTTCAGGCCGAATGAGCAAATATGCTTGTTTCTGCCAAATGCAGCAAAATACTGAAAGGAAAGTGGGTTTGCCTTCATATTTGACCCAGAACAACTCAGTTCAGCATGGAAATATCATTGCAACAGCTTTTATTTAGCCAGAAATCAAGACTGTAAGTTTTTATGCGCTTAAAAGCATTTTCAGGCCGAATGAGCAAATGTGCTTGTTTCTGCCAAATGCAGCAAAATACTGAAAGGAAAGTGGGTTTGCCTTCATATTTGACCCAGAACAACTCAGTTCAGCATGGAAATATCATTGCAACAGCTTTTATTTAGCCAGAAATCAAGAGTGTAAGTTTTTATGCGCTTAAAAGCATTTTCAGGCCGAATGAGCTGATTTCTGCCAAATGCAGCAAAATACTGAAAGGAAAGTGGGTTTGCCTTCATATTTGACCCAGAACAACTCAGCTCAGCATGGAAATATCATTGCAACAGCTTTTATTTAGCCAGAAATCAAGACTGTAAGTTTTTATGCGCTTAAAAGCATTTTCAGGCCGAATGAGCAAATATGCTTGTTTCTGCCAAATGCAGCAAAATACTGAAAGGAAAGTGGGTTTGCCTTCATATTTGACCCAGAACAACTCAGTTCAGCATGGAAATATCATTGCAACAGCTTTTATTTAGCCAGAAATCAAGAGTGTAAGTTTTTATGCGCTTAAAAGCATTTTCAGGCCGAATGAGCAAATATGCTTGTTTCTGCCAAATGCAGCAAAATACTGAAAGGAAAGTGGGTTTGCCTTCATATTTGACCCAGATCAACTCAGCTCAGCATGGAAATATCATTGCAACAGCTTTTATTTAGCCAGAAATCAAGAGTGTAAGTTTTTATGCGCTTAAAAGCATTTTCAGGCCGAATGAGCAAATATGCTTGTTTCTGCCAAATGCAGCAAAATACTGAAAGGAAAGTGGGTTTGCCTTCATATTTGACCCAGAACAACTCAGTTCAGCATGGAAATATCATTGCAACAGCTTTTATTTAGCCAGAAATCAAGAGTGTAAGTTTTTATGCGCTTAAAAGCATTTTCAGGCCGAATGAGCAAATATGCTTGTTTCTGCCAAATGCAGCAAAATACTGAAAGGAAAGTGGGTTTGCCTTCATATTTGACCCAGAACAACTCAGTTCAGCATGGAAATATCATTGCAACAGCTTTTATTTAGCCAGAAATCAAGAGTGTAAGTTTTTATGCGCTTAAAAGCATTTTCAGGCCGAATGAGCAAATATGCTTGTTTCTGCCAAATGCAGCAAAATACTGAAAGGAAAGTGTGTTTGCCTTCATATTTGACCCAGAACAACTCAGTTCAGCATGGAAATATCATTGCAACAGCTTTTATTTAGCCAGAAATCAAGAGTGTAAGTTTTTATGCGCTTAAAAGCATTTTCAGGCCGAATGAGCAAATATGCTTGTTTCTGCCAAATGCAGCAAAATACTGAAAGGAAAGTGGGTTTGCCTTCATATTTGACCCAGAACAACTCAGTTCAGCATGGAAATATCATTGCAACAGCTTTTATTTAGCCAGAAATCAAGAGTGTAAGTTTTTATGCGCTTAAAAGCATTTTCAGGCCGAATGAGCTGATTTCTGCCAAATGCAGCAAAATACTGAAAGGAAAGTGGGTTTGCCTTCATATTTGACCCAGAACAACTCAGTTCAGCATGGAAATATCATTGCAACAGCTTTTATTTAGCCAGAAATCAAGAGTGTAAGTTTTTATGCGCTTAAAAGCATTTTCAGGCCGAATGAGCAAATATGCTTGTTTCTGCCAAATGCAGCAAAATACTGAAAGGAAAGTGGGTTTGCCTTCATATTTGAGCCAGAACAACTCAGTTCAGCATGGAAATATCATTGCAACAGCTTTTATTTAGCCAGAAATCAAGAGTGTAAGTTTTTATGCGCTTAAAAGCATTTTCAGGCCGAATGAGCTGATTTCTGCCAAATGCAGCAAAATACTGAAAGGAAAGTGGGTTTGCCTTCATATTTGACCCAGAACAACTCAGTTCAGCATGGAAATATCATTGCAACAGCTTTTATTTAGCCAGAAATGAAGAGTGTAAGTTTTTATGCGCTTAAAAGCATTTTCAGGCCGAATGAGACAATTTCTGCCAAATGCAGCAAAATACTGAAAGGAAAGTGGGTTTGCCTTCATATTTGACCCAGAACAACTCAGTTCAGCATGGAAATATCATTGCAACAGCTTTTATTTAGCCAGAAATCAAGAGTGTAAGTTTTTATGCGCTTAAAAGCATTTTCAGGCCGAATGAGCAAATATGCTTGTTTCTGCCAAATGCAGCAAAATACTGAAAGGAAAGTGGGTTTGCCTTCATATTTGACCCAGAACAACTCAGTTCAGCATGGAAATATCATTGCAACAGCTTTTATTTAGCCAGAAATCAAGAGTGTAAGTTTTTATGCGCTTAAAAGCATTTTCAGGCCGAATGAGCTTATTTCTGCCAAATGCAGCAAAATACTGAAAGGAAAGTGGGTTTGCCTTCATATTTGACCCAGAACAACTCAGTTCAGCATGGAAATATCATTGCAACAGCTTTTATTTAGCCAGAAATCAAGACTGTAAGTTTTTATGCGCTTAAAAGCATTTTCAGGCCGAATGAGCAAATATGCTTGTTTCTGCCAAATGCAGCAAAATACTGAAAGGAAAGTGGGTTTGCCTTCATATTTGACCCAGAACAACTCAGTTCAGCATGGAAATATCATTGCAACAGCTTTTATTTAGCCAGAAATCAAGACTGTAAGTTTTTATGCGCTTAAAAGCATTTTCAGGCCGAATGAGCTGATTTCTGCCAAATGCAGCAAAATACTGAAAGGAAAGTGGGTTTGCCTTCATATTTGACCCAGAACAACTCAGTTCAGCATGGAAATATCATTGCAACAGCTTTTATTTAGCCAGAAATCAAGAGTGTAAGTTTTTATGCGCTTAAAAGCATTTTCAGGCCGAATGAGCAAATATGCTTGTTTCTGCCAAATGCAGCAAAATACTGAAAGGAAAGTGGGTTTGCCTTCATATTTGACCCAGAACAACTCGGTTCAGCATGGAAATATCATTGCAACAGCTTTTATTTAGCCAGAAATCAAGACTGTAAGTTTTTATGCGCTTAAAAGCATTTTCAGGCCGAATGAGCAAATATGCTTGTTTCTGCCAAATGCAGCAAAATACTGCAAGGAAAGTGGGTTTGCCTTCATATTTGACCCAGAACAACTCAGTTCAGCATGGAAATATCATTGCAACAGCTTTTATTTAGCCAGAAATCAAGAGTGTAAGTTTTTATGCGCTTAAAAGCATTTTCAGGCCGAATGAGCAAATATGCTTGTTTCTGCCAAATGCAGCAAAATACTGAAAGGAAAGTGGGTTTGCCTTCATATTTGACCCAGAACAACTCAGTTCAGCATGGAAATATCATTGCAACAGCTTTTATTTAGCCAGAAATCAAGAGTGTAAGTTTTTATGCGCTTAAAAGCATTTTCAGGCCGAATGAGCTGATTTCTGCCAAATGCAGCAAAATACTGAAAGGAAAGTGGGTTTGCCTTCATATTTGACCCAGAACAACTCAGTTCAGCATGGAAATATCATTGCAACAGCTTTTATTTAGCCAGAAATCAAGACTGTAAGTTTTTATGCGCTTAAAAGCATTTTCAGGCCGAATGAGCTGATTTCTGCCAAATGCAGCAAAATACTGAAAGGAAAGTGGGTTTGCCTTCATATTTGACCCAGAACAACTCAGTTCAGCATGGAAATATCATTGCAACAGCTTTTATTTAGCCAGAAATCAAGACTGTAAGTTTTTATGCGCTTAAAAGCATTTTCAGGCTGAATGAGCTGATTTCTGCCAAATGCAGCAAAATACTGAAAGGAAAGTGGGTTTGCCTTCATATTTGACCCATAACAACTCGGTTCAGCATGGAAATATCATTGCAACAGCTTTTATTTAGCCAGAAATCTAGAGTGTAAGTTTTTATGCGCTTAAAAGCATTTTCAGGCCGAATGAGCAAATATGCTTGTTTCTGCCAAATGCAGCAAAATACTGAAAGGAAAGTGGGTTTGCCTTCATATTTGACCCAGAACAACTCAGTTCAGCATGGAAATATCATTGCAACAGCTTTTATTTAGCCAGAAATCAAGAGTGTAAGTTTTTATGCGCTTAAAAGCATTTTCAGGCCGAATGAGCAAATATGCTTGTTTCTGCCAAATGCAGCAAAATACTGAAAGGAAAGTGGGTTTGCCTTCATATTTGACCCAGAACAACTCAGTTCAGCATGGAAATATCATTGCAACAGCTTTTATTTAGCCAGAAATCAAGAGTGTAAGTTTTTATGCGCTTAAAAGCATTTTCAGGCCGAATGAGCAAATATGCTTGTTTCTGCCAAATGCAGCAAAATACTGAAAGGAAAGTGGGTTTGCCTTCATATTTGACCCAGAACAACTCAGTTCAGCATGGAAATATCATTGCAACAGCTTTTATTTAGCCAGAAATCAAGAGTGTAAGTTTTTATGCGCTTAAAAGCATTTTCAGGCCGAATGAGCAAATATGCTTGTTTCTGCCAAATGCAGCAAAATACTGAAAGGAAAGTGGGTTTGCCTTCATATTTGACCCAGAACAACTCAGTTCAGCATGGAAATATCATTGCAACAGCTTTTATTTAGCCAGAAATCAAGAGTGTAAGTTTTTATGCGCTTAAAAGCATTTTCAGGCCGAATGAGCTGATTTCTGCCAAATGCAGCAAAATACTGAAAGGAAAGTGGGTTTGCCTTCATATTTGACCCAGAACAACTCAGCTCAGCATGGAAATATCATTGCAACAGCTTTTATTTAGCCAGAAATCAAGAGTGTAAGTTTTTATGCGCTTAAAAGCATTTTCAGGCCGAATGAGCAAATATGCTTGTTTCTGCCAAATGCAGCAAAATACTGAAAGGAAAGTGGGTTTGCCTTCATATTTGACCCAGAACAACTCAGTTCAGCATGGAAATATCATTGCAACAGCTTTTATTTAGCCAGAAATCAAGAGTGTAAGTTTTTATGCGCTTAAAAGCATTTTCAGGCCGAATGAACAAATATGCTTGTTTCTGCCAAATGCAGCAAAATACTGAAAGGAAAGTGGGTTTGCCTTCATATTTGACCCAGAACAACTCAGTTCAGCATGGAAATATCATTGCAACAGCTTTTATTTAGCCAGAAATCAAGAGTGTAAGTTTTTATGCGCTTAAAAGCATTTTCAGGCCGAATGAGCAAATATGCTTGTTTCTGCCAAATGCAGCAAAATACTGAAAGGAAAGTGGGTTTGCCTTCATATTTGACCCAGAACAACTCAGTTCAGCATGGAAATATCATTGCAACAGCTTTTATTTAGCCAGAAATCAAGAGTGTAAGTTTTTATGCGCTTAAAAGCATTTTCAGGCCGAATGAGACAATTTCTGCCAAATGCAGCAAAATACTGAAAGGAAAGTGGGTTTGCCTTCATATTTGACCCAGAACAACTCAGTTCAGCATGGAAATATCATTGCAACAGCTTTTATTTAGCCAGAAATCAAGAGTGTAAGTTTTTATGCGCTTAAAAGCATTTTCAGGCCGAATGAGCTGATTTCTGCCAAATGCAGCAAAATACTGAAAGGAAAGTGGGTTTGCCTTCATATTTGACCCAGAACAACTCAGTTCAGCATGGAAATATCATTGCAACAGCTTTTATTTAGCCAGAAATCAAGAGTGTAAGTTTTTATGCGCTTAAAAGCATTTTCAGGCCGAATGAGCAAATATGCTTGTTTCTGCCAAATGCAGCAAAATACTGAAAGGAAAGTGGGTTTGCCTTCATATTTGACCCAGAACAACTCAGTTCAGCATGGAAATATCATTGCAACAGCTTTTATTTAGCCAGAAATCAAGAGTGTAAGTTTTTATGCGCTTAAAAGCATTTTCAGGCCGAATGAGCAAATATGCTTGTTTCTGCCAAATGCAGCAAAATACTGCAAGGAAAGTGGGTTTGCCTTCATATTTGACCCAGAACAACTCAGTTCAGCATGGAAATATCATTGCAACAGCTTTTATTTAGCCAGAAATCAAGAGTGTAAGTTTTTATGCGCTTAAAAGCATTTTCAGGCCGAATGAGCAAATATGCTTGTTTCTGCCAAATGCAGCAAAATACTGAAAGGAAAGTGGGTTTGCCTTCATATTTGACCCAGAACAACTCAGTTCAGCATGGAAATATCATTGCAACAGCTTTTATTTAGCCAGAAATCAAGAGTGTAAGTTTTTATGCGCTTAAAAGCATTTTCAGGCCGAATGAACAAATATGCTTGTTTCTGCCAAATGCAGCAAAATACTGAAAGGAAAGTGGGTTTGCCTTCATATTTGACCCAGAACAACTCAGTTCAGCATGGAAATATCATTGCAACAGCTTTTATTTAGCCAGAAATCAAGAGTGTAAGTTTTTATGCGCTTAAAAGCATTTTCAGGCCGAATGAGCAAATATGCTTGTTTCTGCCAAATGCAGCAAAATACTGAAAGGAAAGTGGGTTTGCCTTCATATTTGACCCAGAACAACTCAGTTCAGCATGGAAATATCATTGCAACAGCTTTTATTTAGCCAGAAATCAAGAGTGTAAGTTTTTATGCGCTTAAAAGCATTTTCAGGCCGAATGAGACAATTTCTGCCAAATGCAGCAAAATACTGAAAGGAAAGTGGGTTTGCCTTCATATTTGACCCAGAACAACTCAGTTCAGCATGGAAATATCATTGCAACAGCTTTTATTTAGCCAGAAATCAAGAGTGTAAGTTTTTATGCGCTTAAAAGCATTTTCAGGCCGAATGAGCTGATTTCTGCCAAATGCAGCAAAATACTGAAAGGAAAGTGGGTTTGCCTTCATATTTGACCCAGAACAACTCAGTTCAGCATGGAAATATCATTGCAACAGCTTTTATTTAGCCAGAAATCAAGAGTGTAAGTTTTTATGCGCTTAAAAGCATTTTCAGGCCGAATGAGCAAATATGCTTGTTTCTGCCAAATGCAGCAAAATACTGAAAGGAAAGTGGGTTTGCCTTCATATTTGACCCAGAACAACTCAGTTCAGCATGGAAATATCATTGCAACAGCTTTTATTTAGCCAGAAATCAAGAGTGTAAGTTTTTATGCGCTTAAAAGCATTTTCAGGCCGAATGAGCAAATATGCTTGTTTCTGCCAAATGCAGCAAAATACTGCAAGGAAAGTGGGTTTGCCTTCATATTTGACCCAGAACAACTCAGTTCAGCATGGAAATATCATTGCAACAGCTTTTATTTAGCCAGAAATCAAGAGTGTAAGTTTTTATGCGCTTAAAAGCATTTTCAGGCCGAATGAGCAAATATGCTTGTTTCTGCCAAATGCAGCAAAATACTGAAAGGAAAGTGGGTTTGCCTTCATATTTGACCCAGAACAACTCAGTTCAGCATGGAAATATCATTGCAACAGCTTTTATTTAGCCAGAAATCAAGACTGTAAGTTTTTATGCGCTTAAAAGCATTTTCAGGCCGAATGAGCTGATTTCTGCCAAATGCAGCAAAATACTGAAAGGAAAGTGGGTTTGCCTTCATATTTGACCCAGAACAACTCAGTTCAGCATGGAAATATCATTGCAACAGCTTTTATTTAGCCAGAAATCAAGAGTGTAAGTTTTTATGCGCTTAAAAGCATTTTCAGGCCGAATGAGCAAATATGCTTGTTTCTGCCAAATGCAGCAAAATACTGAAAGGAAAGTGGGTTTGCCTTCATATTTGACCCAGAACAACTCAGTTCAGCATGGAAATATCATTGCAACAGCTTTTATTTAGCCAGAAATCAAGACTGTAAGTTTTTATGCGCTTAAAAGCATTTTCAGGCCGAATGAGCAAATATGCTTGTTTCTGCCAAATGCAGCAAAATACTGAAAGGAAAGTGGGTTTGCCTTCATATTTGACCCAGAACAACTCAGTTCAGCATGGAAATATCATTGCAACAGCTTTTATTTAGCCAGAAATCAAGAGTGTAAGTTTTTATGCGCTTAAAAGCATTTTCAGGCCGAATGAGCTGATTTCTGCCAAATGCAGCAAAATACTGAAAGGAAAGTGGGTTTGCCTTCATATTTGACCCAGAACAACTCAGCTCAGCATGGAAATATCATTGCAACAGCTTTTATTTAGCCAGAAATCAAGACTGTAAGTTTTTATGCGCTTAAAAGCATTTTCAGGCCGAATGAGCAAATATGCTTGTTTCTGCCAAATGCAGCAAAATACTGAAAGGAAAGTGGGTTTGCCTTCATATTTGACCCAGAACAACTCAGTTCAGCATGGAAATATCATTGCAACAGCTTTTATTTAGCCAGAAATCAAGAGTGTAAGTTTTTATGCGCTTAAAAGCATTTTCAGGCCGAATGAGCAAATATGCTTGTTTCTGCCAAATGCAGCAAAATACTGAAAGGAAAGTGGGTTTGCCTTCATATTTGACCCAGATCAACTCAGCTCAGCATGGAAATATCATTGCAACAGCTTTTATTTAGCCAGAAATCAAGAGTGTAAGTTTTTATGCGCTTAAAAGCATTTTCAGGCCGAATGAGCTGATTTCTGCCAAATGCAGCAAAATACTGAAAGGAAAGTGGGTTTGCCTTCATATTTGACCCAGAACAACTCAGTTCAGCATGGAAATATCATTGCAACAGCTTTTATTTAGCCAGAAATCAAGAGTGTAAGTTTTTATGCGCTTAAAAGCATTTTCAGGCCGAATGAGCAAATATGCTTGTTTCTGCCAAATGCAGCAAAATACTGAAAGGAAAGTGGGTTTGCCTTCATATTTGACCCAGAACAACTCAGTTCAGCATGGAAATATCATTGCAACAGCTTTTATTTAGCCAGAAATCAAGAGTGTAAGTTTTTATGCGCTTAAAAGCATTTTCAGGCCGAATGAGCAAATATGCTTGTTTCTGCCAAATGCAGCAAAATACTGCAAGGAAAGTGGGTTTGCCTTCATATTTGACCCAGAACAACTCAGTTCAGCATGGAAATATCATTGCAACAGCTTTTATTTAGCCAGAAATCAAGACTGTAAGTTTTTATGCGCTTAAAAGCATTTTCAGGCCGAATGAGCAAATATGCTTGTTTCTGCCAAATGCAGCAAAATACTGCAAGGAAAGTGGGTTTGCCTTCATATTTGACCCAGAACAACTCAGTTCAGCATGGAAATATCATTGCAACAGCTTTTATTTAGCCATAAATCAAGAGTGTAAGTTTTTATGCGCTTAAAAGCATTTTCAGGCCGAATGAGCAAATATGCTTGTTTCTGCCAAATGCAGCAAAATACTGAAAGGAAAGTGGGTTTGCCTTCATATTTGACCCAGAACAACTCAGTTCAGCATGGAAATATCATTGCAACAGCTTTTATTTAGCCAGAAATCAAGAGTGTAAGTTTTTATGCGCTTAAAAGCATTTTCAGGCCGAATGAGCTGATTTCTGCCAAATGCAGCAAAATACTGAAAGGAAAGTGGGTTTGCCTTCATATTTGACCCAGAACAACTCAGTTCAGCATGGAAATATCATTGCAACAGCTTTTATTTAGCCAGAAATCAAGACTGTAAGTTTTTATGCGCTTAAAAGCATTTTCAGGCCGAATGAGCAAATATGCTTGTTTCTGCCAAATGCAGCAAAATACTGAAAGGAAAGTGGGTTTGCCTTCATATTTGACCCAGAACAACTCAGTTCAGCATGGAAATATCATTGCAACAGCTTTTATTTAGCCAGAAATCAAGAGTGTAAGTTTTTATGCGCTTAAAAGCATTTTCAGGCCGAATGAGCAAATATGCTTGTTTCTGCCAAATGCAGCAAAATACTGAAAGGAAAGTGGGTTTGCCTTCATATTTGACCCATAACAACTCGGTTCAGCATGGAAATATCATTGCAACAGCTTTTATTTAGCCAGAAATCAAGAGTGTAAGTTTTTATGCGCTTAAAAGCATTTTCAGGCCGAATGAGCAAATATGCTTGTTTCTGCCAAATGCAGCAAAATACTGAAAGGAAAGTGGGTTTGCCTTCATATTTGACCCAGAACAACTCAGTTCAGCATGGAAATATCATTGCAACAGCTTTTATTTAGCCAGAAATCAAGAGTGTAAGTTTTTATGCGCTTAAAAGCATTTTCAGGCCGAATGAGCAAATATGCTTGTTTCTGCCAAATGCAGCAAAATACTGAAAGGAAAGTGGGTTTGCCTTCATATTTGACCCATAACAACTCGGTTCAGCATGGAAATATCATTGCAACAGCTTTTATTTAGCCAGAAATCAAGAGTGTAAGTTTTTATGCGCTTATAAGCATTTTCAGGCCGAATGAGACAATTTCTGCCAAATGCAGCAAAATACTGAAAGGAAAGTGGGTTTGCCTTCATATTTGACCCAGAACAACTCAGTTCAGCATGGAAATATCATTGCAACAGCTTTTATTTAGCCAGAAATCAAGAGTGTAAGTTTTTATGCGCTTAAAAGCATTTTCAGGCCGAATGAGCTGATTTCTGCCAAATGCAGCAAAATACTGAAAGGAAAGTGGGTTTGCCTTCATATTTGACCCAGAACAACTCAGTTCAGCATGGAAATATCATTGCAACAGCTTTTATTTAGCCAGAAATCAAGAGTGTAAGTTTTTATGCGCTTAAAAGCATTTTCAGGCCGAATGAGCAAATATGCTTGTTTCTGCCAAATGCAGCAAAATACTGAAAGGAAAGTGGGTTTGCCTTCATATTTGACCCAGAACAACTCAGTTCAGCATGGAAATATCATTGCAACAGCTTTTATTTAGCCAGAAATCAAGAGTGTAAGTTTTTATGCGCTTAAAAGCATTTTCAGGCCGAATGAGCAAATATGCTTGTTTCTGCCAAATGCAGCAAAATACTGAAAGGAAAGTGGGTTTGCCTTCATATTTGACCCAGAACAACTCAGTTCAGCATGGAAATATCATTGCAACAGCTTTTATTTAGCCAGAAATCAAGAGTGTAAGTTTTTATGCGCTTAAAAGCATTTTCAGGCCGAATGAGCAAATATGCTTGTTTTTGCCAAATGCAGCAAAATACTGAAAGGAAAGTGGGTTTGCCTTCATATTTGACCCAGAACAACTCAGTTCAGCATGGAAATATCATTGCAACAGCTTTTATTTAGCCAGAAATCAAGACTGTAAGTTTTTATGCGCTTAAAAGCATTTTCAGGCCGAATGAGCTGATTTCTGCCAAATGCAGCAAAATACTGAAAGGAAAGTGGGTTTGCCTTCATATTTGACCCAGAACAACTCAGCTCAGCATGGAAATATCATTGCAACAGCTTTTATTTAGCCAGAAATCAAGAGTGTAAGTTTTTATGCGCTTAAAAGCATTTTCAGGCCGAATGAGCAAATATGCTTGTTTCTGCCAAATGCAGCAAAATACTGAAAGGAAAGTGGGTTTGCCTTCATATTTGACCCAGAACAACTCAGTTCAGCATGGAAATATCATTGCAACAGCTTTTATTTAGCCAGAAATCAAGAGTGTAAGTTTTTATGCGCTTAAAAGCATTTTCAGGCCGAATGAACAAATATGCTTGTTTCTGCCAAATGCAGCAAAATACTGAAAGGAAAGTGGGTTTGCCTTCATATTTGACCCAGAACAACTCAGTTCAGCATGGAAATATCATTGCAACAGCTTTTATTTAGCCAGAAATCAAGAGTGTAAGTTTTTATGCGCTTAAAAGCATTTTCAGGCCGAATGAGCTGATTTCTGCCAAATGCAGCAAAATACTGAAAGGAAAGTGGGTTTGCCTTCATATTTGACCCATAACAACTCGGTTCAGCATGGAAATATCATTGCAACAGCTTTTATTTAGCCAGAAATCAAGACTGTAAGTTTTTATGCGCTTAAAAGCATTTTCAGGCCGAATGAGCAAATATGCTTGTTTCTGCCAAATGCAGCAAAATACTGAAAGGAAAGTGGGTTTGCCTTCATATTTGACCCAGAACAACTCAGTTCAGCATGGAAATATCATTGCAACAGCTTTTATTTAGCCAGAAATCAAGACTGTAAGTTTTTATGCGCTTAAAAGCATTTTCAGGCCGAATGAGCTGATTTCTGCCAAATGCAGCAAAATACTGAAAGGAAAGTGGGTTTGCCTTCATATTTGACCCAGAACAACTCAGTTCAGCATGGAAATATCATTGCAACAGCTTTTATTTAGCCAGAAATCAAGACTGTAAGTTTTTATGCGCTTAAAAGCATTTTCAGGCCGAATGAGCTGATTTCTGCCAAATGCAGCAAAATACTGAAAGGAAAGTGGGTTTGCCTTCATATTTGACCCAGAACAACTCAGTTCAGCATGGAAATATCATTGCAACAGCTTTTATTTAGCCAGAAATCAAGAGTGTAAGTTTTTATGCGCTTAAAAGCATTTTCAGGCCGAATGAGCAAATATGCTTGTTTCTGCCAAATGCAGCAAAATACTGAAAGGAAAGTGGGTTTGCCTTCATATTTGACCCAGAACAACTCAGTTCAGCATGGAAATATTATTGCAACAGCTTTTATTTAGCCAGAAATCAAGAGTGTAAGTTTTTATGCGCTTAAAAGCATTTTCAGGCCGAATGAGCTGATTTCTGCCAAATGCAGCAAAATACTGAAAGGAAAGTGGGTTTGCCTTCATATTTGACCCAGAACAACTCAGTTCAGCATGGAAATATCATTGCAACAGCTTTTATTTAGCCATAAATCAAGAGTGTAAGTTTTTATGCGCTTAAAAGCATTTTCAGGCCGAATGAGCAAATATGCTTGTTTCTGCCAAATGCAGCAAAATACTGAAAGGAAAGTGGGTTTGCCTTCATATTTGACCCAGAACAACTCAGTTCAGCATGGAAATATCATTGCAACAGCTTTTATTTAGCCAGAAATCAAGAGTGTAAGTTTTTATGCGCTTAAAAGCATTTTCAGGCCGAATGAGCAAATATGCTTGTTTCTGCCAAATGCAGCAAAATACTGCAAGGAAAGTGGGTTTGCCTTCATATTTGACCCAGAACAACTCAGTTCAGCATGGAAATATCATTGCAACAGCTTTTATTTAGCCAGAAATCAAGAGTGTAAGTTTTTATGCGCTTAAAAGCATTTTCAGGCCGAATGAGCAAATATGCTTGTTTCTGCCAAATGCAGCAAAATACTGAAAGGAAAGTGGGTTTGCCTTCATATTTGACCCAGAACAACTCAGTTCAGCATGGAAATATCATTGCAACAGCTTTTATTTAGCCAGAAATCAAGAGTGTAAGTTTTTATGCGCTTAAAAGCATTTTCAGGCCGAATGAGCTGATTTCTGCCAAATGCAGCAAAATACTGAAAGGAAAGTGGGTTTGCCTTCATATTTGACCCAGAACAACTCAGTTCAGCATGGAAATATCATTGCAACAGCTTTTATTTAGCCAGAAATCAAGAGTGTAAGTTTTTATGCGCTTAAAAGCATTTTCAGGCCGAATGAGCAAATATGCTTGTTTCTGCCAAATGCAGCAAAATACTGCAAGGAAAGTGGGTTTGCCTTCATATTTGACCCAGAACAACTCGGTTCAGCATGGAAATATCATTGCAACAGCTTTTTTTTAGCCAGAAATCAAGACTGTAAGTTTTTATGCGCTTAAAAGCATTTTCAGGCCGAATGAGCAAATATGCTTGTTTCTGCCAAATGCAGCAAAATACTGAAAGGAAAGTGGGGTTGCCTTCATATTTGACCCAGATCAACTCAGCTCAGCATGGAAATATCATTGCAACAGCTTTTATTTAGCCAGAAATCAAGAGTGTAAGTTTTTATGCGCTTAAAAGCATTTTCAGGCCGAATGAGCTGATTTCTGCCAAATGCAGCAAAATACTGAAAGGAAAGTGGGTTTGCCTTCATATTTGACCCAGAACAACTCAGTTCAGCATGGAAATATCATTGCAACAGCTTTTATTTAGCCAGAAATCAAGAGTGTAAGTTTTTATGCGCTTAAAAGCATTTTCAGGCCGAATGAGCAAATATGCTTGTTTCTGCCAAATGCAGCAAAATACTGAAAGGAAAGTGGGTTTGCCTTCATATTTGACCCAGAACAACTCAGTTCAGCATGGAAATATCATTGCAACAGCTTTTATTTAGCCAGAAATCAAGAGTGTAAGTTTTTATGCGCTTAAAAGCATTTTCAGGCCGAATGAGCAAATATGCTTGTTTCTGCCAAATGCAGCAAAATACTGCAAGGAAAGTGGGTTTGCCTTCATATTTGACCCAGAACAACTCAGTTCAGCATGGAAATATCATTGCAACAGCTTTTATTTAGCCAGAAATCAAGACTGTAAGTTTTTATGCGCTTAAAAGCATTTTAAGGCCGAATGAGCAAATATGCTTGTTTCTGCCAAATGCAGCAAAATACTGCAAGGAAAGTGGGTTTGCCTTCATATTTGACCCAGAACAACTCAGTTCAGCATGGAAATATCATTGCAACAGCTTTTATTTAGCCAGAAATCAAGAGTGTAAGTTTTTATGCGCTTAAAAGCATTTTCAGGCCGAATGAGCAAATATGCTTGTTTCTGCCAAATGCAGCAAAATACTGAAAGGAAAGTGGGTTTGCCTTCATATTTGACCCAGAACAACTCAGTTCAGCATGGAAATATCATTGCAACAGCTTTTATTTAGCCAGAAATCAAGAGTGTAAGTTTTTATGCGCTTAAAAGCATTTTCAGGCCGAATGAGCAAATATGCTTGTTTCTGCCAAATGCAGCAAAATACTGAAAGGAAAGTGGGTTTGCCTTCATATTTGACCCAGAACAACTCAGTTCAGCATGGAAATATCATTGCAACAGCTTTTATTTAGCCAGAAATCAAGAGTGTAAGTTTTTATGCGCTTAAAAGCATTTTCAGGCCGAATGAGCTTATTTCTGCCAAATGCAGCAAAATACTGAAAGGAAAGTGGGTTTGCCTTCATATTTGACCCAGAACAACTCAGTTCAGCATGGAAATATCATTGCAACAGCTTTTATTTAGCCAGAAATCAAGACTGTAAGTTTTTATGCGCTTAAAAGCATTTTCAGGCCGAATGAGCAAATATGCTTGTTTCTGCCAAATGCAGCAAAATACTGAAAGGAAAGTGGGTTTGCCTTCATATTTGACCCAGAACAACTCAGTTCAGCATGGAAATATCATTGCAACAGCTTTTATTTAGCCAGAAATCAAGACTGTAAGTTTTTATGCGCTTAAAAGCATTTTCAGGCCGAATGAGCTGATTTCTGCCAAATGCAGCAAAATACTGAAAGGAAAGTGGGTTTGCCTTCATATTTGACCCAGAACAACTCAGTTCAGCATGGAAATATCATTGCAACAGCTTTTATTTAGCCAGAAATCAAGAGTGTAAGTTTTTATGCGCTTAAAAGCATTTTCAGGCCGAATGAGCAAATATGCTTGTTTCTGCCAAATGCAGCAAAATACTGCAAGGAAAGTGGGTTTGCCTTCATATTTGACCCAGAACAACTCAGTTCAGCATGGAAATATCATTGCAACAGCTTTTATTTAGCCAGAAATCAAGAGTGTAAGTTTTTATGCGCTTAAAAGCATTTTCAGGCCGAATGAGCAAATATGCTTGTTTCTGCCAAATGCAGCAAAATACTGAAAGGAAAGTGGGTTTGCCTTCATATTTGACCCAGAACAACTCAGTTCAGCATGGAAATATCATTGCAACAGCTTTTATTTAGCCAGAAATCAAGAGTGTAAGTTTTTATGCGCTTAAAAGCATTTTCAGGCCGAATGAGCTGATTTCTGCCAAATGCAGCAAAATACTGAAAGGAAAGTGGGTTTGCCTTCATATTTGACCCAGAACAACTCAGTTCAGCATGGAAATATCATTGCAACAGCTTTTATTTAGCCAGAAATCAAGAGTGTAAGTTTTTATGCGCTTAAAAGCATTTTCAGGCCGAATGAGCAAATATGCTTGTTTCTGCCAAATGCAGCAAAATACTGAAAGGAAAGTGGGTTTGCCTTCATATTTGACCCAGAACAACTCAGTTCAGCATGGAAATATCATTGCAACAGCTTTTATTTAGCCAGAAATCAAGAGTGTAAGTTTTTATGCGCTTAAAAGCATTTTCAGGCCGAATGAGCTGATTTCTGCCAAATGCAGCAAAATACTGAAAGGAAAGTGGGTTTGCCTTCATATTTGACCCAGAACAACTCAGTTCAGCATGGAAATATCATTGCAACAGCTTTTATTTAGCCAGAAATCAAGACTGTAAGTTTTTATGCGCTTAAAAGCATTTTCAGGCCGAATGAGCTGATTTCTGCCAAATGCAGCAAAATACTGAAAGGAAAGTGGGTTTGCCTTCATATTTGACCCATAACAACTCGGTTCAGCATGGAAATATCATTGCAACAGCTTTTATTTAGCCAGAAATCTAGAGTGTAAGTTTTTATGCGCTTAAAAGCATTTTCAGGCCGAATGAGCAAATATGCTTGTTTCTGCCAAATGCAGCAAAATACTGAAAGGAAAGTGGGTTTGCCTTCATATTTGACCCAGAACAACTCAGTTCAGCATGGAAATATCATTGCAACAGCTTTTATTTAGCCAGAAATCAAGAGTGTAAGTTTTTATGCGCTTAAAAGCATTTTCAGGCCGAATGAGCAAATATGCTTGTTTCTGCCAAATGCAGCAAAATACTGAAAGGAAAGTGGGTTTGCCTTCATATTTGACCCAGAACAACTCAGTTCAGCATGGAAATATCATTGCAACAGCTTTTATTTAGCCAGAAATCAAGAGTGTAAGTTTTTATGCGCTTAAAAGCATTTTCAGGCCGAATGAGCAAATATGCTTGTTTCTGCCAAATGCAGCAAAATACTGAAAGGAAAGTGGGTTTGCCTTCATATTTGACCCAGAACAACTCAGTTCAGCATGGAAATATCATTGCAACAGCTTTTATTTAGCCAGAAATCAAGAGTGTAAGTTTTTATGCGCTTAAAAGCATTTTCAGGCCGAATGAGCTGATTTCTGCCAAATGCAGCAAAATACTGAAAGGAAAGTGGGTTTGCCTTCATATTTGACCCAGAACAACTCAGCTCAGCATGGAAATATCATTGCAACAGCTTTTATTTAGCCAGAAATCAAGAGTGTAAGTTTTTATGCGCTTAAAAGCATTTTCAGGCCGAATGAGCAAATATGCTTGTTTCTGCCAAATGCAGCAAAATACTGAAAGGAAAGTGGGTTTGCCTTCATATTTGACCCAGAACAACTCAGTTCAGCATGGAAATATCATTGCAACAGCTTTTATTTAGCCAGAAATCAAGAGTGTAAGTTTTTATGCGCTTAAAAGCATTTTCAGGCCGAATGAGCAAATATGCTTGTTTCTGCCAAATGCAGCAAAATACTGAAAGGAAAGTGGGTTTGCCTTCATATTTGACCCAGAACAACTCAGTTCAGCATGGAAATATCATTGCAACAGCTTTTATTTAGCCAGAAATCAAGAGTGTAAGTTTTTATGCGCTTAAAAGCATTTTCAGGCCGAATGAGACAATTTCTGCCAAATGCAACAAAATACTGAAAGGAAAGTGGGTTTGCCTTCATATTTGACCCAGAACAACTCAGTTCAGCATGGAAATATCATTGCAACAGCTTTTATTTAGCCAGAAATTAGGAGTGTAAGTTTTTATGCGCTTAAAAGCATTTTCAGGCCGAATGAGCTGATTTCTGCCAAATGCAGCAAAATACTGAAAGGAAAGTGGGTTTGCCTTCATATTTGACCCAGAACAACTCAGTTCAGCATGGAAATATCATTGCAACAGCTTTTATTTAGCCAGAAATCAAGAGTGTAAGTTTTTATGCGCTTAAAAGCATTTTCAGGCCGAATGAGCAAATATGCTTGTTTCTGCCAAATGCAGCAAAATACTGAAAGGAAAGTGGGTTTGCCTTCATATTTGACCCAGAACAACTCAGTTCAGCATGGAAATATCATTGCAACAGCTTTTATTTAGCCAGAAATCAAGAGTGTAAGTTTTTATGCGCTTAAAAGCATTTTCAGGCCGAATGAGCAAATATGCTTGTTTCTGCCAAATGCAGCAAAATACTGAAAGGAAAGTGGGTTTGCCTTCATATTTGACCCAGAACAACTCAGTTCAGCATGGAAATATCATTGCAACAGCTTTTATTTAGCCAGAAATCAAGAGTGTAAGTTTTTATGCGCTTAAAAGCATTTTCAGGCCGAATGAGCTGATTTCTGCCAAATGCAGCAAAATACTGAAAGGAAAGTGGGTTTGCCTTCATATTTGACCCATAACAACTCGGTTCAGCATGGAAATATCATTGCAACAGCTTTTATTTAGCCAGAAATCAAGAGTGTAAGTTTTTATGCGCTTAAAAGCATTTTCAGGCCGAATGAGCAAATATGCTTGTTTCTGCCAAATGCAGCAAAATACTGAAAGGAAAGTGGGTTTGCCTTCATATTTGACCCAGAACAACTCAGTTCAGCATGGAAATATCATTGCAACAGCTTTTATTTAGCCAGAAATCAAGAGTGTAAGTTTTTATGCGCTTAAAAGCATTTTCAGGCCGAATGAGCTGATTTCTGCCAAATGCAGCAAAATACTGAAAGGAAAGTGGGTTTGCCTTCATATTTGACCCAGAACAACTCAGTTCAGCATGGAAATATCATTGCAACAGCTTTTATTTAGCCAGAAATCAAGAGTGTAAGTTTTTATGCGCTTAAAAGCATTTTCAGGCCGAATGAGCAAATATGCTTGTTTCTGCCAAATGCAGCAAAATACTGAAAGGAAAGTGGGTTTGCCTTCATATTTGACCCAGAACAACTCAGTTCAGCATGGAAATATTATTGCAACAGCTTTTATTTAGCCAGAAATCAAGAGTGTAAGTTTTTATGCGCTTAAAAGCATTTTCAGGCCGAATGAGCTGATTTCTGCCAAATGCAGCAAAATACTGAAAGGAAAGTGGGTTTGCCTTCATATTTGACCCAGAACAACTCAGTTCAGCATGGAAATATCATTGCAACAGCTTTTATTTAGCCAGAAATCAAGAGTGTAAGTTTTTATGCGCTTAAAAGCATTTTCAGGCCGAATGAGCAAATATGCTTGTTTCTGCCAAATGCAGCAAAATACTGAAAGGAAAGTGGGTTTGCCTTCATATTTGACCCAGAACAACTCAGTTCAGCATGGAAATATCATTGCAACAGCTTTTATTTAGCCAGAAATCAAGAGTGTAAGTTTTTATGCGCTTAAAAGCATTTTCAGGCCGAATGAGCAAATATGCTTGTTTCTGCCAAATGCAGCAAAATACTGCAAGGAAAGTGGGTTTGCCTTCATATTTGACCCAGAACAACTCAGTTCAGCATGGAAATATCATTGCAACAGCTTTTATTTAGCCAGAAATCAAGAGTGTAAGTTTTTATGCGCTTAAAAGCATTTTCAGGCCGAATGAGCAAATATGCTTGTTTCTGCCAAATGCAGCAAAATACTGCAAGGAAAGTGGGTTTGCCTTCATATTTGACCCAGAACAACTCAGTTCAGCATGGAAATATCATTGCAACAGCTTTTATTTAGCCAGAAATCAAGAGTGTAAGTTTTTATGCGCTTAAAAGCATTTTCAGGCCGAATGAGCAAATATGCTTGTTTCTGCCAAATGCAGCAAAATACTGAAAGGAAAGTGGGTTTGCCTTCATATTTGACCCAGAACAACTCAGTTCAGCATGGAAATATCATTGCAACAGCTTTTATTTAGCCAGAAATCAAGAGTGTAAGTTTTTATGCGCTTAAAAGCATTTTCAGGCCGAATGAGCAAATATGCTTGTTTCTGCCAAATGCAGCAAAATACTGCAAGGAAAGTGGGTTTGCCTTCATATTTGACCCAGAACAACTCAGTTCAGCATGGAAATATCATTGCAACAGCTTTTATTTAGCCAGAAATCAAGAGTGTAAGTTTTTATGCGCTTAAAAGCATTTTCAGGCCGAATGAGCAAATATGCTTGTTTCTGCCAAATGCAGCAAAATACTGAAAGGAAAGTGGGTTTGCCTTCATATTTGACCCAGAACAACTCAGTTCAGCATGGAAATATCATTGCAACAGCTTTTATTTAGCCAGAAATCAAGAGTGTAAGTTTTTATGCGCTTAAAAGCATTTTCAGGCCGAATGAGACAATTTCTGCCAAATGCAGCAAAATACTGAAAGGAAAGTGGGTTTGCCTTCATATTTGACCCAGAACAACTCAGCTCAGCATGGAAATATCATTGCAACAGCTTTTATTTAGCCAGAAATCAAGAGTGTAAGTTTTTATGCGCTTAAAAGCATTTTCAGGCCGAATGAGCAAATATGCTTGTTTCTGCCAAATGCAGCAAAATACTGAAAGGAAAGTGGGTTTGCCTTCATATTTGACCCAGAACAACTCGGTTCAGCATGGAAATATCATTGCAACAGCTTTTTTTTAGCCAGAAATCAAGACTGTAAGTTTTTATGCGCTTAAAAGCATTTTCAGGCCGAATGAGCAAATATGCTTGTTTCTGCCAAATGCAGCAAAATACTGAAAGGAAAGTGGGTTTGCCTTCATATTTGACCCAGATCAACTCAGCTCAGCATGGAAATATCATTGCAACAGCTTTTATTTAGCCAGAAATCAAGAGTGTAAGTTTTTATGCGCTTAAAAGCATTTTCAGGCCGAATGAGCTGATTTCTGCCAAATGCAGCAAAATACTGAAAGGAAAGTGGGTTTGCCTTCATATTTGACCCAGAACAACTCAGTTCAGCATGGAAATATCATTGCAACAGCTTTTATTTAGCCAGAAATCAAGAGTGTAAGTTTTTATGCGCTTAAAAGCATTTTCAGGCCGAATGAGCAAATATGCTTGTTTCTGCCAAATGCAGCAAAATACTGAAAGGAAAGTGGGTTTGCCTTCATATTTGACCCAGAACAACTCAGTTCAGCATGGAAATATCATTGCAACAGCTTTTATTTAGCCAGAAATCAAGAGTGTAAGTTTTTATGCGCTTAAAAGCATTTTCAGGCCGAATGAGCAAATATGCTTGTTTCTGCCAAATGCAGCAAAATACTGCAAGGAAAGTGGGTTTGCCTTCATATTTGACCCAGAACAACTCAGTTCAGCATGGAAATATCATTGCAACAGCTTTTATTTAGCCAGAAATCAAGACTGTAAGTTTTTATGCGCTTAAAAGCATTTTAAGGCCGAATGAGCAAATATGCTTGTTTCTGCCAAATGCAGCAAAATACTGCAAGGAAAGTGGGTTTGCCTTCATATTTGACCCAGAACAACTCAGTTCAGCATGGAAATATCATTGCAACAGCTTTTATTTAGCCAGAAATCAAGAGTGTAAGTTTTTATGCGCTTAAAAGCATTTTCAGGCCGAATGAGCAAATATGCTTGTTTCTGCCAAATGCAGCAAAATACTGAAAGGAAAGTGGGTTTGCCTTCATATTTGACCCAGAACAACTCAGTTCAGCATGGAAATATCATTGCAACAGCTTTTATTTAGCCAGAAATCAAGAGTGTAAGTTTTTATGCGCTTAAAAGCATTTTCAGGCCGAATGAGCTTATTTCTGCCAAATGCAGCAAAATACTGAAAGGAAAGTGGGTTTGCCTTCATATTTGACCCAGAACAACTCAGTTCAGCATGGAAATATCATTGCAACAGCTTTTATTTAGCCAGAAATCAAGACTGTAAGTTTTTATGCGCTTAAAAGCATTTTCAGGCCGAATGAGCAAATATGCTTGTTTCTGCCAAATGCAGCAAAATACTGAAAGGAAAGTGGGTTTGCCTTCATATTTGACCCAGAACAACTCAGTTCAGCATGGAAATATCATTGCAACAGCTTTTATTTAGCCAGAAATCAAGACTGTAAGTTTTTATGCGCTTAAAAGCATTTTCAGGCCGAATGAGCTGATTTCTGCCAAATGCAGCAAAATACTGAAAGGAAAGTGGGTTTGCCTTCATATTTGACCCAGAACAACTCAGTTCAGCATGGAAATATCATTGCAACAGCTTTTATTTAGCCAGAAATCAAGAGTGTAAGTTTTTATGCGCTTAAAAGCATTTTCAGGCCGAATGAGCAAATATGCTTGTTTCTGCCAAATGCAGCAAAATACTGAAAGGAAAGTGGGTTTGCCTTCATATTTGACCCAGAACAACTCGGTTCAGCATGGAAATATCATTGCAACAGCTTTTATTTAGCCAGAAATCAAGAGTGTAAGTTTTTATGCGCTTAAAAGCATTTTCAGGCCGAATGAGCAAATATGCTTGTTTCTGCCAAATGCAGCAAAATACTGAAAGGAAAGTGGGTTTGCCTTCATATTTGACCCAGAACAACTCAGTTCAGCATGGAAATATCATTGCAACAGCTTTTATTTAGCCAGAAATCAAGAGTGTAAGTTTTTATGCGCTTAAAAGCATTTTCAGGCCGAATGAGCAAATATGCTTGTTTCTGCCAAATGCAGCAAAATACTGAAAGGAAAGTGGGTTTGCCTTCATATTTGACCCAGAACAACTCAGTTCAGCATGGAAATATCATTGCAACAGCTTTTATTTAGCCAGAAATCAAGAGTGTAAGTTTTTATGCGCTTAAAAGCATTTTCAGGCCGAATGAGACAATTTCTGCCAAATGCAGCAAAATACTGAAAGGAAAGTGGGTTTGCCTTCATATTTGACCCAGAACAACTCAGTTCAGCATGGAAATATCATTGCAACAGCTTTTATTTAGCCAGAAATCAAGAGTGTAAGTTTTTATGCGCTTAAAAGCATTTTCAGGCCGAATGAGCTGATTTCTGCCAAATGCAGCAAAATACTGAAAGGAAAGTGGGTTTGCCTTCATATTTGACCCATAACAACTCGGTTCAGCATGGAAATATCATTGCAACAGCTTTTATTTAGCCAGAAATCAAGAGTGTAAGTTTTTATGCGCTTAAAAGCATTTTCAGGCCGAATGAGCAAATATGCTTGTTTCTGCCAAATGCAGCAAAATACTGAAAGGAAAGTGGGTTTGCCTTCATATTTGACCCAGAACAACTCAGTTCAGCATGGAAATATCATTGCAACAGCTTTTATTTAGCCAGAAATCAAGAGTGTAAGTTTTTATGCGCTTAAAAGCATTTTCAGGCCGAATGAGCAAATATGCTTGTTTCTGCCAAATGCAGCAAAATACTGAAAGGAAAGTGGGTTTGCCTTCATATTTGACCCAGAACAACTCAGTTCAGCATGGAAATATCATTGCAACAGCTTTTATTTAGCCAGAAATCAAGAGTGTAAGTTTTTATGCGCTTAAAAGCATTTTCAGGCCGAATGAGCTGATTTCTGCCAAATGCAGCAAAATACTGAAAGGAAAGTGGGTTTGCCTTCATATTTGACCCATAACAACTCGGTTCAGCATGGAAATATCATTGCAACAGCTTTTATTTAGCCAGAAATCAAGAGTGTAAGTTTTTATGCGCTTAAAAGCATTTTCAGGCCGAATGAGCAAATATGCTTGTTTCTGCCAAATGCAGCAAAATACTGAAAGGAAAGTGGGTTTGCCTTCATATTTGACCCAGAACAACTCAGTTCAGCATGGAAATATCATTGCAACAGCTTTTATTTAGCCAGAAATCAAGAGTGTAAGTTTTTATGCGCTTAAAAGCATTTTCAGGCCGAATGAGCTGATTTCTGCCAAATGCAGCAAAATACTGAAAGGAAAGTGGGTTTGCCTTCATATTTGACCCAGAACAACTCAGTTCAGCATGGAAATATCATTGCAACAGCTTTTATTTAGCCAGAAATCAAGAGTGTAAGTTTTTATGCGCTTAAAAGCATTTTCAGGCCGAATGAGCAAATATGCTTGTTTCTGCCAAATGCAGCAAAATACTGAAAGGAAAGTGGGTTTGCCTTCATATTTGACCCAGAACAACTCAGTTCAGCATGGAAATATTATTGCAACAGCTTTTATTTAGCCAGAAATCAAGAGTGTAAGTTTTTATGCGCTTAAAAGCATTTTCAGGCCGAATGAGCTGATTTCTGCCAAATGCAGCAAAATACTGAAAGGAAAGTGGGTTTGCCTTCATATTTGACCCAGAACAACTCAGTTCAGCATGGAAATATCATTGCAACAGCTTTTATTTAGCCAGAAATCAAGAGTGTAAGTTTTTATGCGCTTAAAAGCATTTTCAGGCCGAATGAGCAAATATGCTTGTTTCTGCCAAATGCAGCAAAATACTGAAAGGAAAGTGGGTTTGCCTTCATATTTGACCCAGAACAACTCAGTTCAGCATGGAAATATCATTGCAACAGCTTTTATTTAGCCAGAAATCAAGAGTGTAAGTTTTTATGCGCTTAAAAGCATTTTCAGGCCGAATGAGCAAATATGCTTGTTTCTGCCAAATGCAGCAAAATACTGCAAGGAAAGTGGGTTTGCCTTCATATTTGACCCAGAACAACTCAGTTCAGCATGGAAATATCATTGCAACAGCTTTTATTTAGCCAGAAATCAAGAGTGTAAGTTTTTATGCGCTTAAAAGCATTTTCAGGCCGAATGAGCAAATATGCTTGTTTCTGCCAAATGCAGCAAAATACTGAAAGGAAAGTGGGTTTGCCTTCATATTTGACCCAGAACAACTCAGTTCAGCATGGAAATATCATTGCAACAGCTTTTATTTAGCCAGAAATCAAGAGTGTAAGTTTTTATGCGCTTAAAAGCATTTTCAGGCCGAATGAGCAAATATGCTTGTTTCTGCCAAATGCAGCAAAATACTGCAAGGAAAGTGGGTTTGCCTTCATATTTGACCCAGAACAACTCAGTTCAGCATGGAAATATCATTGCAACAGCTTTTATTTAGCCAGAAATCAAGAGTGTAAGTTTTTATGCGCTTAAAAGCATTTTCAGGCCGAATGAGCAAATATGCTTGTTTCTGCCAAATGCAGCAAAATACTGAAAGGAAAGTGGGTTTGCCTTCATATTTGACCCAGAACAACTCAGTTCAGCATGGAAATATCATTGCAACAGCTTTTATTTAGCCAGAAATCAAGAGTGTAAGTTTTTATGCGCTTAAAAGCATTTTCAGGCCGAATGAGACAATTTCTGCCAAATGCAGCAAAATACTGAAAGGAAAGTGGGTTTGCCTTCATATTTGACCCAGAACAACTCAGCTCAGCATGGAAATATCATTGCAACAGCTTTTATTTAGCCAGAAATCAAGAGTGTAAGTTTTTATGCGCTTAAAAGCATTTTCAGGCCGAATGAGCAAATATGCTTGTTTCTGCCAAATGCAGCAAAATACTGAAAGGAAAGTGGGTTTGCCTTCATATTTGACCCAGAACAACTCGGTTCAGCATGGAAATATCATTGCAACAGCTTTTTTTTAGCCAGAAATCAAGACTGTAAGTTTTTATGCGCTTAAAAGCATTTTCAGGCCGAATGAGCAAATATGCTTGTTTCTGCCAAATGCAGCAAAATACTGAAAGGAAAGTGGGTTTGCCTTCATATTTGACCCAGATCAACTCAGCTCAGCATGGAAATATCATTGCAACAGCTTTTATTTAGCCAGAAATCAAGAGTGTAAGTTTTTATGCGCTTAAAAGCATTTTCAGGCCGAATGAGCTGATTTCTGCCAAATGCAGCAAAATACTGAAAGGAAAGTGGGTTTGCCTTCATATTTGACCCAGAACAACTCAGTTCAGCATGGAAATATCATTGCAACAGCTTTTATTTAGCCAGAAATCAAGAGTGTAAGTTTTTATGCGCTTAAAAGCATTTTCAGGCCGAATGAGCAAATATGCTTGTTTCTGCCAAATGCAGCAAAATACTGAAAGGAAAGTGGGTTTGCCTTCATATTTGACCCAGAACAACTCAGTTCAGCATGGAAATATCATTGCAACAGCTTTTATTTAGCCAGAAATCAAGAGTGTAAGTTTTTATGCGCTTAAAAGCATTTTCAGGCCGAATGAGCAAATATGCTTGTTTCTGCCAAATGCAGCAAAATACTGCAAGGAAAGTGGGTTTGCCTTCATATTTGACCCAGAACAACTCAGTTCAGCATGGAAATATCATTGCAACAGCTTTTATTTAGCCAGAAATCAAGAGTGTAAGTTTTTATGCGCTTAAAAGCATTTTCAGGCCGAATGAGCAAATATGCTTGTTTCTGCCAAATGCAGCAAAATACTGAAAGGAAAGTGGGTTTGCCTTCATATTTGACCCAGAACAACTCAGTTCAGCATGGAAATATCATTGCAACAGCTTTTATTTAGCCAGAAATCAAGAGTGTAAGTTTTTATGCGCTTAAAAGCATTTTCAGGCCGAATGAGCAAATATGCTTGTTTCTGCCAAATGCAGCAAAATACTGAAAGGAAAGTGGGTTTGCCTTCATATTTGACCCAGAACAACTCAGTTCAGCATGGAAATATCATTGCAACAGCTTTTATTTAGCCAGAAATCAAGAGTGTAAGTTTTTATGCGCTTAAAAGCATTTTCAGGCCGAATGAGCTTATTTCTGCCAAATGCAGCAAAATACTGAAAGGAAAGTGGGTTTGCCTTCATATTTGACCCAGAACAACTCAGTTCAGCATGGAAATATCATTGCAACAGCTTTTATTTAGCCAGAAATCAAGACTGTAAGTTTTTATGCGCTTAAAAGCATTTTCAGGCCGAATGAGCAAATATGCTTGTTTCTGCCAAATGCAGCAAAATACTGAAAGGAAAGTGGGTTTGCCTTCATATTTGACCCAGAACAACTCAGTTCAGCATGGAAATATCATTGCAACAGCTTTTATTTAGCCAGAAATCAAGACTGTAAGTTTTTATGCGCTTAAAAGCATTTTCAGGCCGAATGAGCTGATTTCTGCCAAATGCAGCAAAATACTGAAAGGAAAGTGGGTTTGCCTTCATATTTGACCCAGAACAACTCAGTTCAGCATGGAAATATCATTGCAACAGCTTTTATTTAGCCAGAAATCAAGAGTGTAAGTTTTTATGCGCTTAAAAGCATTTTCAGGCCGAATGAGCAAATATGCTTGTTTCTGCCAAATGCAGCAAAATACTGAAAGGAAAGTGGGTTTGCCTTCATATTTGACCCAGAACAACTCGGTTCAGCATGGAAATATCATTGCAACAGCTTTTATTTAGCCAGAAATCAAGAGTGTAAGTTTTTATGCGCTTAAAAGCATTTTCAGGCCGAATGAGCAAATATGCTTGTTTCTGCCAAATGCAGCAAAATACTGAAAGGAAAGTGGGTTTGCCTTCATATTTGACCCAGAACAACTCAGTTCAGCATGGAAATATCATTGCAACAGCTTTTATTTAGCCAGAAATCAAGAGTGTAAGTTTTTATGCGCTTAAAAGCATTTTCAGGCCGAATGAGACAATTTCTGCCAAATGCAGCAAAATACTGAAAGGAAAGTGGGTTTGCCTTCATATTTGACCCAGAACAACTCAGTTCAGCATGGAAATATCATTGCAACAGCTTTTATTTAGCCAGAAATCAAGAGTGTAAGTTTTTATGCGCTTAAAAGCATTTTCAGGCCGAATGAGCTGATTTCTGCCAAATGCAGCAAAATACTGAAAGGAAAGTGGGTTTGCCTTCATATTTGACCCAGAACAACTCAGTTCAGCATGGAAATATCATTGCAACAGCTTTTATTTAGCCAGAAATCAAGAGTGTAAGTTTTTATGCGCTTAAAAGCATTTTCAGGCCGAATGAGCAAATATGCTTGTTTCTGCCAAATGCAGCAAAATACTGAAAGGAAAGTGGGTTTGCCTTCATATTTGACCCAGAACAACTCAGTTCAGCATGGAAATATCATTGCAACAGCTTTTATTTAGCCAGAAATCAAGAGTGTAAGTTTTTATGCGCTTAAAAGCATTTTCAGGCCGAATGAGCAAATATGCTTGTTTCTGCCAAATGCAGCAAAATACTGCAAGGAAAGTGGGTTTGCCTTCATATTTGACCCAGAACAACTCAGTTCAGCATGGAAATATCATTGCAACAGCTTTTATTTAGCCAGAAATCAAGAGTGTAAGTTTTTATGCGCTTAAAAGCATTTTCAGGCCGAATGAGCAAATATGCTTGTTTCTGCCAAATGCAGCAAAATACTGAAAGGAAAGTGGGTTTGCCTTCATATTTGACCCAGAACAACTCAGTTCAGCATGGAAATATCATTGCAACAGCTTTTATTTAGCCAGAAATCAAGACTGTAAGTTTTTATGCGCTTAAAAGCATTTTCAGGCCGAATGAGCTGATTTCTGCCAAATGCAGCAAAATACTGAAAGGAAAGTGGGTTTGCCTTCATATTTGACCCAGAACAACTCAGTTCAGCATGGAAATATCATTGCAACAGCTTTTATTTAGCCAGAAATCAAGAGTGTAAGTTTTTATGCGCTTAAAAGCATTTTCAGGCCGAATGAGCAAATATGCTTGTTTCTGCCAAATGCAGCAAAATACTGAAAGGAAAGTGGGTTTGCCTTCATATTTGACCCAGAACAACTCAGTTCAGCATGGAAATATCATTGCAACAGCTTTTATTTAGCCAGAAATCAAGACTGTAAGTTTTTATGCGCTTAAAAGCATTTTCAGGCCGAATGAGCAAATATGCTTGTTTCTGCCAAATGCAGCAAAATACTGAAAGGAAAGTGGGTTTGCCTTCATATTTGACCCAGAACAACTCAGTTCAGCATGGAAATATCATTGCAACAGCTTTTATTTAGCCAGAAATCAAGAGTGTAAGTTTTTATGCGCTTAAAAGCATTTTCAGGCCGAATGAGCTGATTTCTGCCAAATGCAGCAAAATACTGAAAGGAAAGTGGGTTTGCCTTCATATTTGACCCAGAACAACTCAGCTCAGCATGGAAATATCATTGCAACAGCTTTTATTTAGCCAGAAATCAAGACTGTAAGTTTTTATGCGCTTAAAAGCATTTTCAGGCCGAATGAGCAAATATGCTTGTTTCTGCCAAATGCAGCAAAATACTGAAAGGAAAGTGGGTTTGCCTTCATATTTGACCCAGAACAACTCAGTTCAGCATGGAAATATCATTGCAACAGCTTTTATTTAGCCAGAAATCAAGAGTGTAAGTTTTTATGCGCTTAAAAGCATTTTCAGGCCGAATGAGCAAATATGCTTGTTTCTGCCAAATGCAGCAAAATACTGAAAGGAAAGTGGGTTTGCCTTCATATTTGACCCAGATCAACTCAGCTCAGCATGGAAATATCATTGCAACAGCTTTTATTTAGCCAGAAATCAAGAGTGTAAGTTTTTATGCGCTTAAAAGCATTTTCAGGCCGAATGAGCAAATATGCTTGTTTCTGCCAAATGCAGCAAAATACTGAAAGGAAAGTGGGTTTGCCTTCATATTTGACCCAGAACAACTCAGTTCAGCATGGAAATATCATTGCAACAGCTTTTATTTAGCCAGAAATCAAGAGTGTAAGTTTTTATGCGCTTAAAAGCATTTTCAGGCCGAATGAGCAAATATGCTTGTTTCTGCCAAATGCAGCAAAATACTGAAAGGAAAGTGGGTTTGCCTTCATATTTGACCCAGAACAACTCAGTTCAGCATGGAAATATCATTGCAACAGCTTTTATTTAGCCAGAAATCAAGAGTGTAAGTTTTTATGCGCTTAAAAGCATTTTCAGGCCGAATGAGCAAATATGCTTGTTTCTGCCAAATGCAGCAAAATACTGAAAGGAAAGTGTGTTTGCCTTCATATTTGACCCAGAACAACTCAGTTCAGCATGGAAATATCATTGCAACAGCTTTTATTTAGCCAGAAATCAAGAGTGTAAGTTTTTATGCGCTTAAAAGCATTTTCAGGCCGAATGAGCAAATATGCTTGTTTCTGCCAAATGCAGCAAAATACTGAAAGGAAAGTGGGTTTGCCTTCATATTTGACCCAGAACAACTCAGTTCAGCATGGAAATATCATTGCAACAGCTTTTATTTAGCCAGAAATCAAGAGTGTAAGTTTTTATGCGCTTAAAAGCATTTTCAGGCCGAATGAGCAAATATGCTTGTTTCTGCCAAATGCAGCAAAATACTGAAAGGAAAGTGTGTTTGCCTTCATATTTGACCCAGAACAACTCAGTTCAGCATGGAAATATCATTGCAACAGCTTTTATTTAGCCAGAAATCAAGAGTGTAAGTTTTTATGCGCTTAAAAGCATTTTCAGGCCGAATGAGCAAATATGCTTGTTTCTGCCAAATGCAGCAAAATACTGAAAGGAAAGTGGGTTTGCCTTCATATTTGACCCAGAACAACTCAGTTCAGCATGGAAATATCATTGCAACAGCTTTTATTTAGCCAGAAATCAAGAGTGTAAGTTTTTATGCGCTTAAAAGCATTTTCAGGCCGAATGAGCTGATTTCTGCCAAATGCAGCAAAATACTGAAAGGAAAGTGGGTTTGCCTTCATATTTGACACAGAACAACTCAGTTCAGCATGGAAATATCATTGCAACAGCTTTTATTTAGCCAGAAATCAAGAGTGTAAGTTTTTATGCGCTTAAAAGCATTTTCAGGCCGAATGAGCTGATTTCTGCCAAATGCAGCAAAATACTGAAAGGAAAGTGAGTTTGCCTTCATATTTGACCCAGAACAACTCAGTTCAGCATGGAAATATCATTGCAACAGCTTTTATTTAGCCAGAAATCAAGAGTGTAAGTTTTTATGCGCTTAAAAGCATTTTCAGGCCGAATGAGCAAATATGCTTGTTTCTGCCAAATGCAGCAAAATACTGAAAGGAAAGTGGGTTTGCCTTCATATTTGAGCCAGAACAACTCAGTTCAGCATGGAAATATCATTGCAACAGCTTTTATTTAGCCAGAAATCAAGAGTGTAAGTTTTTATGCGCTTAAAAGCATTTTCAGGCCGAATGAGCTGATTTCTGCCAAATGCAGCAAAATACTGAAAGGAAAGTGGGTTTGCCTTCATATTTGACCCAGAACAACTCAGTTCAGCATGGAAATATCATTGCAACAGCTTTTATTTAGCCAGAAATGAAGAGTGTAAGTTTTTATGCGCTTAAAAGCATTTTCAGGCCGAATGAGACAATTTCTGCCAAATGCAGCAAAATACTGAAAGGAAAGTGGGTTTGCCTTCATATTTGACCCAGAACAACTCAGCTCAGCATGGAAATATCATTGCAACAGCTTTTATTTAGCCAGAAATCAAGAGTGTAAGTTTTTATGCGCTTAAAAGCATTTTCAGGCCGAATGAGCAAATATGCTTGTTTCTGCCAAATGCAGCAAAATACTGCAAGGAAAGTGGGTTTGCCTTCATATTTGACCCAGAACAACTCGGTTCAGCATGGAAATATCATTGCAACAGCTTTTTTTTAGCCAGAAATCAAGACTGTAAGTTTTTATGCGCTTAAAAGCATTTTCAGGCCGAATGAGCAAATATGCTTGTTTCTGCCAAATGCAGCAAAATACTGAAAGGAAAGTGGGTTTGCCTTCATATTTGACCCAGATCAACTCAGCTCAGCATGGAAATATCATTGCAACAGCTTTTATTTAGCCAGAAATCAAGACTGTAAGTTTTTATGCGCTTAAAAGCATTTTCAGGCCGAATGAGCTGATTTCTGCCAAATGCAGCAAAATACTGAAAGGAAAGTGGGTTTGCCTTCATATTTGACCCAGAACAACTCAGTTCAGCATGGAAATATCATTGCAACAGCTTTTATTTAGCCAGAAATCAAGAGTGTAAGTTTTTATGCGCTTAAAAGCATTTTCAGGCCGAATGAGCAAATATGCTTGTTTCTGCCAAATGCAGCAAAATACTGAAAGGAAAGTGGGTTTGCCTTCATATTTGACCCAGAACAACTCAGTTCAGCATGGAAATATCATTGCAACAGCTTTTATTTAGCCAGAAATCAAGAGTGTAAGTTTTTATGCGCTTAAAAGCATTTTCAGGCCGAATGAGCAAATATGCTTGTTTCTGCCAAATGCAGCAAAATACTGCAAGGAAAGTGGGTTTGCCTTCATATTTGACCCAGAACAACTCAGTTCAGCATGGAAATATCATTGCAACAGCTTTTATTTAGCCAGAAATCAAGACTGTAAGTTTTTATGCGCTTAAAAGCATTTTAAGGCCGAATGAGCAAATATGCTTGTTTCTGCCAAATGCAGCAAAATACTGCAAGGAAAGTGGGTTTGCCTTCATATTTGACCCAGAACAACTCAGTTCAGCATGGAAATATCATTGCAACAGCTTTTATTTAGCCAGAAATCAAGAGTGTAAGTTTTTATGCGCTTAAAAGCATTTTCAGGCCGAATGAGCAAATATGCTTGTTTCTGCCAAATGCAGCAAAATACTGAAAGGAAAGTGGGTTTGCCTTCATATTTGACCCAGAACAACTCAGTTCAGCATGGAAATATCATTGCAACAGCTTTTATTTAGCCAGAAATCAAGAGTGTAAGTTTTTATGCGCTTAAAAGCATTTTCAGGCCGAATGAGCTTATTTCTGCCAAATGCAGCAAAATACTGAAAGGAAAGTGGGTTTGCCTTCATATTTGACCCAGAACAACTCAGTTCAGCATGGAAATATCATTGCAACAGCTTTTATTTAGCCAGAAATCAAGACTGTAAGTTTTTATGCGCTTAAAAGCATTTTCAGGCCGAATGAGCAAATATGCTTGTTTCTGCCAAATGCAGCAAAATACTGAAAGGAAAGTGGGTTTGCCTTCATATTTGACCCAGAACAACTCAGTTCAGCATGGAAATATCATTGCAACAGCTTTTATTTAGCCAGAAATCAAGACTGTAAGTTTTTATGCGCTTAAAAGCATTTTCAGGCCGAATGAGCTGATTTCTGCCAAATGCAGCAAAATACTGAAAGGAAAGTGGGTTTGCCTTCATATTTGACCCAGAACAACTCAGTTCAGCATGGAAATATCATTGCAACAGCTTTTATTTAGCCAGAAATCAAGAGTGTAAGTTTTTATGCGCTTAAAAGCATTTTCAGGCCGAATGAGCAAATATGCTTGTTTCTGCCAAATGCAGCAAAATACTGAAAGGAAAGTGGGTTTGCCTTCATATTTGACCCAGAACAACTCGGTTCAGCATGGAAATATCATTGCAACAGCTTTTATTTAGCCAGAAATCAAGAGTGTAAGTTTTTATGCGCTTAAAAGCATTTTCAGGCCGAATGAGCAAATATGCTTGTTTCTGCCAAATGCAGCAAAATACTGAAAGGAAAGTGGGTTTGCCTTCATATTTGACCCAGAACAACTCAGTTCAGCATGGAAATATCATTGCAACAGCTTTTATTTAGCCAGAAATCAAGAGTGTAAGTTTTTATGCGCTTAAAAGCATTTTCAGGCCGAAGGAGCAAATATGCTTGTTTCTGCCAAATGCAGCAAAATACTGAAAGGAAAGTGGGTTTGCCTTCATATTTGACCCAGAACAACTCAGTTCAGCATGGAAATATCATTGCAACAGCTTTTATTTAGCCAGAAATCAAGACTGTAAGTTTTTATGCGCTTAAAAGCATTTTCAGGCCGAATGAGCAAATATGCTTGTTTCTGCCAAATGCAGCAAAATACTGAAAGGAAAGTGGGTTTGCCTTCATATTTGACCCAGAACAACTCAGTTCAGCATGGAAATATCATTGCAACAGCTTTTATTTAGCCAGAAATCAAGAGTGTAAGTTTTTATGCGCTTAAAAGCATTTTCAGGCCGAATGAGCTGATTTCTGCCAAATGCAGCAAAATACTGAAAGGAAAGTGGGTTTGCCTTCATATTTGACCCAGAACAACTCAGTTCAGCATGGAAATATCATTGCAACAGCTTTTATTTAGCCAGAAATCAAGACTGTAAGTTTTTATGCGCTTAAAAGCATTTTC
The DNA here is from genome assembly GCF_033026475.1 of Channa argus. Taxonomy (NCBI): domain Eukaryota; kingdom Metazoa; phylum Chordata; class Actinopteri; order Anabantiformes; family Channidae; genus Channa; species Channa argus. The sequence continues at coordinate 452,467 of NW_027125222.1, forward strand.
AGGCCGAATGAGCAAATATGCTTGTTTCTGCCAAATGCAGCAAAATACTGAAAGGAAAGTGGGTTTGCCTTCATATTTGACCCAGAACAACTCAGTTCAGCATGGAAATATCATTGCAACAGCTTTTATTTAGCCAGAAATCAAGACTGTAAGTTTTTATGCGCTTAAAAGCATTTTCAGGCCGAATGAGCTGATTTCTGCCAAATGCAGCAAAATACTGAAAGGAAAGTGGGTTTGCCTTCATATTTGACCCAGAACAACTCAGTTCAGCATGGAAATATCATTGCAACAGCTTTTATTTAGCCAGAAATCAAGACTGTAAGTTTTTATGCGCTTAAAAGCATTTTCAGGCTGAATGAGCTGATTTCTGCCAAATGCAGCAAAATACTGAAAGGAAAGTGGGTTTGCCTTCATATTTGACCCATAACAACTCGGTTCAGCATGGAAATATCATTGCAACAGCTTTTATTTAGCCAGAAATCTAGAGTGTAAGTTTTTATGCGCTTAAAAGCATTTTCAGGCCGAATGAGCAAATATGCTTGTTTCTGCCAAATGCAGCAAAATACTGAAAGGAAAGTGGGTTTGCCTTCATATTTGACCCAGAACAACTCAGTTCAGCATGGAAATATCATTGCAACAGCTTTTATTTAGCCAGAAATCAAGAGTGTAAGTTTTTATGCGCTTAAAAGCATTTTCAGGCCGAATGAGCAAATATGCTTGTTTCTGCCAAATGCAGCAAAATACTGAAAGGAAAGTGGGTTTGCCTTCATATTTGACCCAGAACAACTCAGTTCAGCATGGAAATATCATTGCAACAGCTTTTATTTAGCCAGAAATCAAGAGTGTAAGTTTTTATGCGCTTAAAAGCATTTTCAGGCCGAATGAGCAAATATGCTTGTTTCTGCCAAATGCAGCAAAATACTGAAAGGAAAGTGGGTTTGCCTTCATATTTGACCCAGAACAACTCAGTTCAGCATGGAAATATCATTGCAACAGCTTTTATTTAGCCAGAAATCAAGAGTGTAAGTTTTTATGCGCTTAAAAGCATTTTCAGGCCGAATGAGCTGATTTCTGCCAAATGCAGCAAAATACTGAAAGGAAAGTGGGTTTGCCTTCATATTTGACCCAGAACAACTCAGCTCAGCATGGAAATATCATTGCAACAGCTTTTATTTAGCCAGAAATCAAGAGTGTAAGTTTTTATGCGCTTAAAAGCATTTTCAGGCCGAATGAGCAAATATGCTTGTTTCTGCCAAATGCAGCAAAATACTGAAAGGAAAGTGGGTTTGCCTTCATATTTGACCCAGAACAACTCAGTTCAGCATGGAAATATCATTGCAACAGCTTTTATTTAGCCAGAAATCAAGAGTGTAAGTTTTTATGCGCTTAAAAGCATTTTCAGGCCGAATGAACAAATATGCTTGTTTCTGCCAAATGCAGCAAAATACTGAAAGGAAAGTGGGTTTGCCTTCATATTTGACCCAGAACAACTCAGTTCAGCATGGAAATATCATTGCAACAGCTTTTATTTAGCCAGAAATCAAGAGTGTAAGTTTTTATGCGCTTAAAAGCATTTTCAGGCCGAATGAGCAAATATGCTTGTTTCTGCCAAATGCAGCAAAATACTGAAAGGAAAGTGGGTTTGCCTTCATATTTGACCCAGAACAACTCAGTTCAGCATGGAAATATCATTGCAACAGCTTTTATTTAGCCAGAAATCAAGAGTGTAAGTTTTTATGCGCTTAAAAGCATTTTCAGGCCGAATGAGCTGATTTCTGCCAAATGCAGCAAAATACTGAAAGGAAAGTGGGTTTGCCTTCATATTTGACCCAGAACAACTCAGTTCAGCATGGAAATATCATTGCAACAGCTTTTATTTAGCCAGAAATCAAGAGTGTAAGTTTTTATGCGCTTAAAAGCATTTTCAGGCCGAATGAGCAAATATGCTTGTTTCTGCCAAATGCAGCAAAATACTGAAAGGAAAGTGGGTTTGCCTTCATATTTGACCCAGAACAACTCAGTTCAGCATGGAAATATCATTGCAACAGCTTTTATTTAGCCAGAAATCAAGAGTGTAAGTTTTTATGCGCTTAAAAGCATTTTCAGGCCGAATGAGCAAATATGCTTGTTTCTGCCAAATGCAGCAAAATACTGCAAGGAAAGTGGGTTTGCCTTCATATTTGACCCAGAACAACTCAGTTCAGCATGGAAATATCATTGCAACAGCTTTTATTTAGCCAGAAATCAAGAGTGTAAGTTTTTATGCGCTTAAAAGCATTTTCAGGCCGAATGAGCAAATATGCTTGTTTCTGCCAAATGCAGCAAAATACTGAAAGGAAAGTGGGTTTGCCTTCATATTTGACCCAGAACAACTCAGTTCAGCATGGAAATATCATTGCAACAGCTTTTATTTAGCCAGAAATCAAGAGTGTAAGTTTTTATGCGCTTAAAAGCATTTTCAGGCCGAATGAACAAATATGCTTGTTTCTGCCAAATGCAGCAAAATACTGAAAGGAAAGTGGGTTTGCCTTCATATTTGACCCAGAACAACTCAGTTCAGCATGGAAATATCATTGCAACAGCTTTTATTTAGCCAGAAATCAAGAGTGTAAGTTTTTATGCGCTTAAAAGCATTTTCAGGCCGAATGAGCAAATATGCTTGTTTCTGCCAAATGCAGCAAAATACTGAAAGGAAAGTGGGTTTGCCTTCATATTTGACCCAGAACAACTCAGTTCAGCATGGAAATATCATTGCAACAGCTTTTATTTAGCCAGAAATCAAGAGTGTAAGTTTTTATGCGCTTAAAAGCATTTTCAGGCCGAATGAGACAATTTCTGCCAAATGCAGCAAAATACTGAAAGGAAAGTGGGTTTGCCTTCATATTTGACCCAGAACAACTCAGTTCAGCATGGAAATATCATTGCAACAGCTTTTATTTAGCCAGAAATCAAGAGTGTAAGTTTTTATGCGCTTAAAAGCATTTTCAGGCCGAATGAGCTGATTTCTGCCAAATGCAGCAAAATACTGAAAGGAAAGTGGGTTTGCCTTCATATTTGACCCAGAACAACTCAGTTCAGCATGGAAATATCATTGCAACAGCTTTTATTTAGCCAGAAATCAAGAGTGTAAGTTTTTATGCGCTTAAAAGCATTTTCAGGCCGAATGAGCAAATATGCTTGTTTCTGCCAAATGCAGCAAAATACTGAAAGGAAAGTGGGTTTGCCTTCATATTTGACCCAGAACAACTCAGTTCAGCATGGAAATATCATTGCAACAGCTTTTATTTAGCCAGAAATCAAGAGTGTAAGTTTTTATGCGCTTAAAAGCATTTTCAGGCCGAATGAGCAAATATGCTTGTTTCTGCCAAATGCAGCAAAATACTGCAAGGAAAGTGGGTTTGCCTTCATATTTGACCCAGAACAACTCAGTTCAGCATGGAAATATCATTGCAACAGCTTTTATTTAGCCAGAAATCAAGAGTGTAAGTTTTTATGCGCTTAAAAGCATTTTCAGGCCGAATGAGCAAATATGCTTGTTTCTGCCAAATGCAGCAAAATACTGAAAGGAAAGTGGGTTTGCCTTCATATTTGACCCAGAACAACTCAGTTCAGCATGGAAATATCATTGCAACAGCTTTTATTTAGCCAGAAATCAAGACTGTAAGTTTTTATGCGCTTAAAAGCATTTTCAGGCCGAATGAGCTGATTTCTGCCAAATGCAGCAAAATACTGAAAGGAAAGTGGGTTTGCCTTCATATTTGACCCAGAACAACTCAGTTCAGCATGGAAATATCATTGCAACAGCTTTTATTTAGCCAGAAATCAAGAGTGTAAGTTTTTATGCGCTTAAAAGCATTTTCAGGCCGAATGAGCAAATATGCTTGTTTCTGCCAAATGCAGCAAAATACTGAAAGGAAAGTGGGTTTGCCTTCATATTTGACCCAGAACAACTCAGTTCAGCATGGAAATATCATTGCAACAGCTTTTATTTAGCCAGAAATCAAGACTGTAAGTTTTTATGCGCTTAAAAGCATTTTCAGGCCGAATGAGCAAATATGCTTGTTTCTGCCAAATGCAGCAAAATACTGAAAGGAAAGTGGGTTTGCCTTCATATTTGACCCAGAACAACTCAGTTCAGCATGGAAATATCATTGCAACAGCTTTTATTTAGCCAGAAATCAAGAGTGTAAGTTTTTATGCGCTTAAAAGCATTTTCAGGCCGAATGAGCTGATTTCTGCCAAATGCAGCAAAATACTGAAAGGAAAGTGGGTTTGCCTTCATATTTGACCCAGAACAACTCAGCTCAGCATGGAAATATCATTGCAACAGCTTTTATTTAGCCAGAAATCAAGACTGTAAGTTTTTATGCGCTTAAAAGCATTTTCAGGCCGAATGAGCAAATATGCTTGTTTCTGCCAAATGCAGCAAAATACTGAAAGGAAAGTGGGTTTGCCTTCATATTTGACCCAGAACAACTCAGTTCAGCATGGAAATATCATTGCAACAGCTTTTATTTAGCCAGAAATCAAGAGTGTAAGTTTTTATGCGCTTAAAAGCATTTTCAGGCCGAATGAGCAAATATGCTTGTTTCTGCCAAATGCAGCAAAATACTGAAAGGAAAGTGGGTTTGCCTTCATATTTGACCCAGATCAACTCAGCTCAGCATGGAAATATCATTGCAACAGCTTTTATTTAGCCAGAAATCAAGAGTGTAAGTTTTTATGCGCTTAAAAGCATTTTCAGGCCGAATGAGCTGATTTCTGCCAAATGCAGCAAAATACTGAAAGGAAAGTGGGTTTGCCTTCATATTTGACCCAGAACAACTCAGTTCAGCATGGAAATATCATTGCAACAGCTTTTATTTAGCCAGAAATCAAGAGTGTAAGTTTTTATGCGCTTAAAAGCATTTTCAGGCCGAATGAGCAAATATGCTTGTTTCTGCCAAATGCAGCAAAATACTGAAAGGAAAGTGGGTTTGCCTTCATATTTGACCCAGAACAACTCAGTTCAGCATGGAAATATCATTGCAACAGCTTTTATTTAGCCAGAAATCAAGACTGTAAGTTTTTATGCGCTTAAAAGCATTTTCAGGCCGAATGAGCAAATATGCTTGTTTCTGCCAAATGCAGCAAAATACTGCAAGGAAAGTGGGTTTGCCTTCATATTTGACCCAGAACAACTCAGTTCAGCATGGAAATATCATTGCAACAGCTTTTATTTAGCCATAAATCAAGAGTGTAAGTTTTTATGCGCTTAAAAGCATTTTCAGGCCGAATGAGCAAATATGCTTGTTTCTGCCAAATGCAGCAAAATACTGAAAGGAAAGTGGGTTTGCCTTCATATTTGACCCAGAACAACTCAGTTCAGCATGGAAATATCATTGCAACAGCTTTTATTTAGCCAGAAATCAAGAGTGTAAGTTTTTATGCGCTTAAAAGCATTTTCAGGCCGAATGAGCTGATTTCTGCCAAATGCAGCAAAATACTGAAAGGAAAGTGGGTTTGCCTTCATATTTGACCCAGAACAACTCAGTTCAGCATGGAAATATCATTGCAACAGCTTTTATTTAGCCAGAAATCAAGAGTGTAAGTTTTTATGCGCTTAAAAGCATTTTCAGGCCGAATGAGCAAATATGCTTGTTTCTGCCAAATGCAGCAAAATACTGAAAGGAAAGTGGGTTTGCCTTCATATTTGACCCAGAACAACTCAGTTCAGCATGGAAATATCATTGCAACAGCTTTTATTTAGCCAGAAATCAAGAGTGTAAGTTTTTATGCGCTTAAAAGCATTTTCAGGCCGAATGAGCAAATATGCTTGTTTCTGCCAAATGCAGCAAAATACTGAAAGGAAAGTGGGTTTGCCTTCATATTTGACCCATAACAACTCGGTTCAGCATGGAAATATCATTGCAACAGCTTTTATTTAGCCAGAAATCAAGAGTGTAAGTTTTTATGCGCTTAAAAGCATTTTCAGGCCGAATGAGCAAATATGCTTGTTTCTGCCAAATGCAGCAAAATACTGAAAGGAAAGTGGGTTTGCCTTCATATTTGACCCAGAACAACTCAGTTCAGCATGGAAATATCATTGCAACAGCTTTTATTTAGCCAGAAATCAAGAGTGTAAGTTTTTATGCGCTTAAAAGCATTTTCAGGCCGAATGAGCAAATATGCTTGTTTCTGCCAAATGCAGCAAAATACTGAAAGGAAAGTGGGTTTGCCTTCATATTTGACCCATAACAACTCGGTTCAGCATGGAAATATCATTGCAACAGCTTTTATTTAGCCAGAAATCAAGAGTGTAAGTTTTTATGCGCTTATAAGCATTTTCAGGCCGAATGAGACAATTTCTGCCAAATGCAGCAAAATACTGAAAGGAAAGTGGGTTTGCCTTCATATTTGACCCAGAACAACTCAGTTCAGCATGGAAATATCATTGCAACAGCTTTTATTTAGCCAGAAATCAAGAGTGTAAGTTTTTATGCGCTTAAAAGCATTTTCAGGCCGAATGAGCTGATTTCTGCCAAATGCAGCAAAATACTGAAAGGAAAGTGGGTTTGCCTTCATATTTGACCCAGAACAACTCAGTTCAGCATGGAAATATCATTGCAACAGCTTTTATTTAGCCAGAAATCAAGAGTGTAAGTTTTTATGCGCTTAAAAGCATTTTCAGGCCGAATGAGCAAATATGCTTGTTTCTGCCAAATGCAGCAAAATACTGAAAGGAAAGTGGGTTTGCCTTCATATTTGACCCAGAACAACTCAGTTCAGCATGGAAATATCATTGCAACAGCTTTTATTTAGCCAGAAATCAAGAGTGTAAGTTTTTATGCGCTTAAAAGCATTTTCAGGCCGAATGAGCAAATATGCTTGTTTCTGCCAAATGCAGCAAAATACTGAAAGGAAAGTGGGTTTGCCTTCATATTTGACCCAGAACAACTCAGTTCAGCATGGAAATATCATTGCAACAGCTTTTATTTAGCCAGAAATCAAGAGTGTAAGTTTTTATGCGCTTAAAAGCATTTTCAGGCCGAATGAGCAAATATGCTTGTTTTTGCCAAATGCAGCAAAATACTGAAAGGAAAGTGGGTTTGCCTTCATATTTGACCCAGAACAACTCAGTTCAGCATGGAAATATCATTGCAACAGCTTTTATTTAGCCAGAAATCAAGACTGTAAGTTTTTATGCGCTTAAAAGCATTTTCAGGCCGAATGAGCTGATTTCTGCCAAATGCAGCAAAATACTGAAAGGAAAGTGGGTTTGCCTTCATATTTGACCCAGAACAACTCAGCTCAGCATGGAAATATCATTGCAACAGCTTTTATTTAGCCAGAAATCAAGAGTGTAAGTTTTTATGCGCTTAAAAGCATTTTCAGGCCGAATGAGCAAATATGCTTGTTTCTGCCAAATGCAGCAAAATACTGAAAGGAAAGTGGGTTTGCCTTCATATTTGACCCAGAACAACTCAGTTCAGCATGGAAATATCATTGCAACAGCTTTTATTTAGCCAGAAATCAAGAGTGTAAGTTTTTATGCGCTTAAAAGCATTTTCAGGCCGAATGAACAAATATGCTTGTTTCTGCCAAATGCAGCAAAATACTGAAAGGAAAGTGGGTTTGCCTTCATATTTGACCCAGAACAACTCAGTTCAGCATGGAAATATCATTGCAACAGCTTTTATTTAGCCAGAAATCAAGAGTGTAAGTTTTTATGCGCTTAAAAGCATTTTCAGGCCGAATGAGCTGATTTCTGCCAAATGCAGCAAAATACTGAAAGGAAAGTGGGTTTGCCTTCATATTTGACCCATAACAACTCGGTTCAGCATGGAAATATCATTGCAACAGCTTTTATTTAGCCAGAAATCAAGAGTGTAAGTTTTTATGCGCTTAAAAGCATTTTCAGGCCGAATGAGCAAATATGCTTGTTTCTGCCAAATGCAGCAAAATACTGAAAGGAAAGTGGGTTTGCCTTCATATTTGACCCAGAACAACTCAGTTCAGCATGGAAATATCATTGCAACAGCTTTTATTTAGCCAGAAATCAAGACTGTAAGTTTTTATGCGCTTAAAAGCATTTTCAGGCCGAATGAGCTGATTTCTGCCAAATGCAGCAAAATACTGAAAGGAAAGTGGGTTTGCCTTCATATTTGACCCAGAACAACTCAGTTCAGCATGGAAATATCATTGCAACAGCTTTTATTTAGCCAGAAATCAAGAGTGTAAGTTTTTATGCGCTTAAAAGCATTTTCAGGCCGAATGAGCAAATATGCTTGTTTCTGCCAAATGCAGCAAAATACTGAAAGGAAAGTGGGTTTGCCTTCATATTTGACCCAGAACAACTCAGTTCAGCATGGAAATATTATTGCAACAGCTTTTATTTAGCCAGAAATCAAGAGTGTAAGTTTTTATGCGCTTAAAAGCATTTTCAGGCCGAATGAGCTGATTTCTGCCAAATGCAGCAAAATACTGAAAGGAAAGTGGGTTTGCCTTCATATTTGACCCAGAACAACTCAGTTCAGCATGGAAATATCATTGCAACAGCTTTTATTTAGCCAGAAATCAAGAGTGTAAGTTTTTATGCGCTTAAAAGCATTTTCAGGCCGAATGAGCAAATATGCTTGTTTCTGCCAAATGCAGCAAAATACTGAAAGGAAAGTGGGTTTGCCTTCATATTTGACCCAGAACAACTCAGTTCAGCATGGAAATATCATTGCAACAGCTTTTATTTAGCCAGAAATCAAGAGTGTAAGTTTTTATGCGCTTAAAAGCATTTTCAGGCCGAATGAGCAAATATGCTTGTTTCTGCCAAATGCAGCAAAATACTGCAAGGAAAGTGGGTTTGCCTTCATATTTGACCCAGAACAACTCAGTTCAGCATGGAAATATCATTGCAACAGCTTTTATTTAGCCAGAAATCAAGAGTGTAAGTTTTTATGCGCTTAAAAGCATTTTCAGGCCGAATGAGCAAATATGCTTGTTTCTGCCAAATGCAGCAAAATACTGAAAGGAAAGTGGGTTTGCCTTCATATTTGACCCAGAACAACTCAGTTCAGCATGGAAATATCATTGCAACAGCTTTTATTTAGCCAGAAATCAAGAGTGTAAGTTTTTATGCGCTTAAAAGCATTTTCAGGCCGAATGAGCAAATATGCTTGTTTCTGCCAAATGCAGCAAAATACTGAAAGGAAAGTGGGTTTGCCTTCATATTTGACCCAGAACAACTCAGTTCAGCATGGAAATATCATTGCAACAGCTTTTATTTAGCCAGAAATCAAGAGTGTAAGTTTTTATGCGCTTAAAAGCATTTTCAGGCCGAATGAGCAAATATGCTTGTTTCTGCCAAATGCAGCAAAATACTGAAAGGAAAGTGTGTTTGCCTTCATATTTGACCCAGAACAACTCAGTTCAGCATGGAAATATCATTGCAACAGCTTTTATTTAGCCAGAAATCAAGAGTGTAAGTTTTTATGCGCTTAAAAGCATTTTCAGGCCGAATGAGCAAATATGCTTGTTTCTGCCAAATGCAGCAAAATACTGCAAGGAAAGTGGGTTTGCCTTCATATTTGACCCAGAACAACTCAGTTCAGCATGGAAATATCATTGCAACAGCTTTTATTTAGCCAGAAATCAAGAGTGTAAGTTTTTATGCGCTTAAAATCATTTTCAGGCCGAATGAGCAAATATGCTTGTTTCTGCCAAATGCAGCAAAATACTGAAAGGAAAGTGGGTTTGCCTTCATATTTGACCCAGAACAACTCAGTTCAGCATGGAAATATCATTGCAACAGCTTTTATTTAGCCAGAAATCAAGAGTGTAAGTTTTTATGCGCTTAAAAGCATTTTCAGGCCGAATGAGCAAATATGCTTGTTTCTGCCAAATGCAGCAAAATACCAAAAGGAAAGTGGGTTTGCCTTCATATTTGACCCAGAACAACTCAGTTCAGCATGGAAATATCATTGCAACAGCTTTTATTTAGCCAGAAATCAAGAGTGTAAGTTTTTATGCGCTTAAAAGCATTTTCAGGCCGAATGAACAAATATGCTTGTTTCTGCCAAATGCAGCAAAATACTGAAAGGAAAGTGGGTTTGCCTTCATATTTGACCCAGAACAACTCAGTTCAGCATGGAAATATCATTGCAACAGCTTTTATTTAGCCAGAAATCAAGAGTGTAAGTTTTTATGCGCTTAAAAGCATTTTCAGGCCGAATGAGCAAATATGCTTGTTTCTGCCAAATGCAGCAAAATACTGCAAGGAAAGTGGGTTTGCCTTCATATTTGACCCAGAAGAACTCAGTTCAGCATGGAAATATCATTGCAACAGCTTTTATTTAGCCAGAAATCAAGAGTGTAAGTTTTTATGCGCTTAAAAGCATTTTCAGGCCGAATGAGCAAATATGCTTGTTTCTGCCAAATGCAGCAAAATACTGAAAGGAAAGTGGGTTTGCCTTCATATTTGACCCAGAACAACTCAGTTCAGCATGGAAATATCATTGCAACAGCTTTTATTTAGCCAGAAATCAAGACTGTAAGTTTTTATGCGCTTAAAAGCATTTTCAGGCCGAATGAGCTGATTTCTGCCAAATGCAGCAAAATACTGAAAGGAAAGTGGGTTTGCCTTCATATTTGACCCAGAACAACTCAGTTCAGCATGGAAATATCATTGCAACAGCTTTTATTTAGCCAGAAATCAAGAGTGTAAGTTTTTATGCGCTTAAAAGCATTTTCAGGCCGAATGAGCAAATATGCTTGTTTCTGCCAAATGCAGCAAAATACTGAAAGGAAAGTGGGTTTGCCTTCATATTTGACCCAGAACAACTCAGTTCAGCATGGAAATATCATTGCAACAGCTTTTATTTAGCCAGAAATCAAGACTGTAAGTTTTTATGCGCTTAAAAGCATTTTCAGGCCGAATGAGCAAATATGCTTGTTTCTGCCAAATGCAGCAAAATACTGAAAGGAAAGTGGGTTTGCCTTCATATTTGACCCAGAACAACTCAGTTCAGCATGGAAATATCATTGCAACAGCTTTTATTTAGCCAGAAATCAAGAGTGTAAGTTTTTATGCGCTTAAAAGCATTTTCAGGCCGAATGAGCAAATATGCTTGTTTCTGCCAAATGCAGCAAAATACTGCAAGGAAAGTGGGTTTGCCTTCATATTTGACCCAGAACAACTCAGTTCAGCATGGAAATATCATTGCAACAGCTTTTATTTAGCCAGAAATCAAGACTGTAAGTTTTTATGCGCTTAAAAGCATTTTAAGGCCGAATGAGCAAATATGCTTGTTTCTGCCAAATGCAGCAAAATACTGCAAGGAAAGTGGGTTTGCCTTCATATTTGACCCAGAACAACTCAGTTCAGCATGGAAATATCATTGCAACAGCTTTTATTTAGCCAGAAATCAAGAGTGTAAGTTTTTATGCGCTTAAAAGCATTTTCAGGCCGAATGAGCAAATATGCTTGTTTCTGCCAAATGCAGCAAAATACTGAAAGGAAAGTGGGTTTGCCTTCATATTTGACCCAGAACAACTCAGTTCAGCATGGAAATATCATTGCAACAGCTTTTATTTAGCCAGAAATCAAGAGTGTAAGTTTTTATGCGCTTAAAAGCATTTTCAGGCCGAATGAGCTTATTTCTGCCAAATGCAGCAAAATACTGAAAGGAAAGTGGGTTTGCCTTCATATTTGACCCAGAACAACTCAGTTCAGCATGGAAATATCATTGCAACAGCTTTTATTTAGCCAGAAATCAAGACTGTAAGTTTTTATGCGCTTAAAAGCATTTTCAGGCCGAATGAGCAAATATGCTTGTTTCTGCCAAATGCAGCAAAATACTGAAAGGAAAGTGGGTTTGCCTTCATATTTGACCCAGAACAACTCAGTTCAGCATGGAAATATCATTGCAACAGCTTTTATTTAGCCAGAAATCAAGACTGTAAGTTTTTATGCGCTTAAAAGCATTTTCAGGCCGAATGAGCTGATTTCTGCCAAATGCAGCAAAATACTGAAAGGAAAGTGGGTTTGCCTTCATATTTGACCCAGAACAACTCAGTTCAGCATGGAAATATCATTGCAACAGCTTTTATTTAGCCAGAAATCAAGAGTGTAAGTTTTTATGCGCTTAAAAGCATTTTCAGGCCGAATGAGCAAATATGCTTGTTTCTGCCAAATGCAGCAAAATACTGAAAGGAAAGTGGGTTTGCCTTCATATTTGACCCAGAACAACTCGGTTCAGCATGGAAATATCATTGCAACAGCTTTTATTTAGCCAGAAATCAAGAGTGTAAGTTTTTATGCGCTTAAAAGCATTTTCAGGCCGAATGAGCAAATATGCTTGTTTCTGCCAAATGCAGCAAAATACTGAAAGGAAAGTGGGTTTGCCTTCATATTTGACCCAGAACAACTCAGTTCAGCATGGAAATATCATTGCAACAGCTTTTATTTAGCCAGAAATCAAGAGTGTAAGTTTTTATGCGCTTAAAAGCATTTTCAGGCCGAATGAGCAAATATGCTTGTTTCTGCCAAATGCAGCAAAATACTGAAAGGAAAGTGGGTTTGCCTTCATATTTGACCCAGAACAACTCAGTTCAGCATGGAAATATCATTGCAACAGCTTTTATTTAGCCAGAAATCAAGACTGTAAGTTTTTATGCGCTTAAAAGCATTTTCAGGCCGAATGAGCAAATATGCTTGTTTCTGCCAAATGCAGCAAAATACTGCAAGGAAAGTGGGTTTGCCTTCATATTTGACCCAGAACAACTCAGTTCAGCATGGAAATATCATTGCAACAGCTTTTATTTAGCCAGAAATCAAGAGTGTAAGTTTTTATGCGCTTAAAAGCATTTTCAGGCCGAATGAGCAAATATGCTTGTATCTGCCAAATGCAGCAAAATACTGAAAGGAAAGTGGGTTTGCCTTCATATTTGACCCAGAACAACTCAGTTCAGCATGGAAATATCATTGCAACAGCTTTTATTTAGCCAGAAATCAAGAGTGTAAGTTTTTATGCGCTTAAAAGCATTTTCAGGCCGAATGAGCTGATTTCTGCCAAATGCAGCAAAATACTGAAAGGAAAGTGGGTTTGCCTTCATATTTGACCCAGAACAACTCAGTTCAGCATGGAAATATCATTGCAACAGCTTTTATTTAGCCAGAAATCAAGACTGTAAGTTTTTATGCGCTTAAAAGCATTTTCAGGCCGAATGAGCAAATATGCTTGTTTCTGCCAAATGCAGCAAAATACTGAAAGGAAAGTGGGTTTGCCTTCATATTTGACCCAGAACAACTCAGTTCAGCATGGAAATATCATTGCAACAGCTTTTATTTAGCCAGAAATCAAGAGTGTAAGTTTTTATGCGCTTAAAAGCATTTTCAGGCCGAATGAGCTGATTTCTGCCAAATGCAGCAAAATACTGAAAGGAAAGTGGGTTTGCCTTCATATTTGACCCAGAACAACTCAGTTCAGCATGGAAATATCATTGCAACAGCTTTTATTTAGCCAGAAATCAAGACTGTAAGTTTTTATGCGCTTAAAAGCATTTTCAGGCCGAATGAGCTGATTTCTGCCAAATGCAGCAAAATACTGAAAGGAAAGTGGGTTTGCCTTCATATTTGACCCATAACAACTCGGTTCAGCATGGAAATATCATTGCAACAGCTTTTATTTAGCCAGAAATCTAGAGTGTAAGTTTTTATGCGCTTAAAAGCATTTTCAGGCCGAATGAGCAAATATGCTTGTTTCTGCCAAATGCAGCAAAATACTGAAAGGAAAGTGGGTTTGCCTTCATATTTGACCCAGAACAACTCAGTTCAGCATGGAAATATCATTGCAACAGCTTTTATTTAGCCAGAAATCAAGAGTGTAAGTTTTTATGCGCTTAAAAGCATTTTCAGGCCGAATGAGCAAATATGCTTGTTTCTGCCAAATGCAGCAAAATACTGAAAGGAAAGTGGGTTTGCCTTCATATTTGACCCAGAACAACTCAGTTCAGCATGGAAATATCATTGCAACAGCTTTTATTTAGCCAGAAATCAAGAGTGTAAGTTTTTATGCGCTTAAAAGCATTTTCAGGCCGAATGAGCAAATATGCTTGTTTCTGCCAAATGCAGCAAAATACTGAAAGGAAAGTGGGTTTGCCTTCATATTTGACCCAGAACAACTCAGTTCAGCATGGAAATATCATTGCAACAGCTTTTATTTAGCCAGAAATCAAGAGTGTAAGTTTTTATGCGCTTAAAAGCATTTTCAGGCCGAATGAGCAAATATGCTTGTTTCTGCCAAATGCAGCAAAATACTGAAAGGAAAGTGGGTTTGCCTTCATATTTGACCCAGAACAACTCAGTTCAGCATGGAAATATCATTGCAACAGCTTTTATTTAGCCAGAAATCAAGAGTGTAAGTTTTTATGCGCTTAAAAGCATTTTCAGGCCGAATGAGCTGATTTCTGCCAAATGCAGCAAAATACTGAAAGGAAAGTGGGTTTGCCTTCATATTTGACCCAGAACAACTCAGCTCAGCATGGAAATATCATTGCAACAGCTTTTATTTAGCCAGAAATCAAGAGTGTAAGTTTTTATGCGCTTAAAAGCATTTTCAGGCCGAATGAGCAAATATGCTTGTTTCTGCCAAATGCAGCAAAATACTGAAAGGAAAGTGGGTTTGCCTTCATATTTGACCCAGAACAACTCAGTTCAGCATGGAAATATCATTGCAACAGCTTTTATTTAGCCAGAAATCAAGAGTGTAAGTTTTTATGCGCTTAAAAGCATTTTCAGGCCGAATGAGCAAATATGCTTGTTTCTGCCAAATGCAGCAAAATACTGAAAGGAAAGTGGGTTTGCCTTCATATTTGACCCAGAACAACTCAGTTCAGCATGGAAATATCATTGCAACAGCTTTTATTTAGCCAGAAATCAAGAGTGTAAGTTTTTATGCGCTTAAAAGCATTTTCAGGCCGAATGAGACAATTTCTGCCAAATGCAGCAAAATACTGAAAGGAAAGTGGGTTTGCCTTCATATTTGACCCAGAACAACTCAGTTCAGCATGGAAATATCATTGCAACAGCTTTTATTTAGCCAGAAATTAGGAGTGTAAGTTTTTATGCGCTTAAAAGCATTTTCAGGCCGAATGAGCTGATTTCTGCCAAATGCAGCAAAATACTGAAAGGAAAGTGGGTTTGCCTTCATATTTGACCCAGAACAACTCAGTTCAGCATGGAAATATCATTGCAACAGCTTTTATTTAGCCAGAAATCAAGAGTGTAAGTTTTTATGCGCTTAAAAGCATTTTCAGGCCGAATGAGCAAATATGCTTGTTTCTGCCAAATGCAGCAAAATACTGAAAGGAAAGTGGGTTTGCCTTCATATTTGACCCAGAACAACTCAGTTCAGCATGGAAATATCATTTCAACAGCTTTTATTTAGCCAGAAATCAAGAGTGTAAGTTTTTATGCGCTTAAAAGCATTTTCAGGCCGAATGAGCAAATATGCTTGTTTCTGCCAAATGCAGCAAAATACTGAAAGGAAAGTGGGTTTGCCTTCATATTTGACCCAGAACAACTCAGTTCAGCATGGAAATATCATTGCAACAGCTTTTATTTAGCCAGAAATCAAGAGTGTAAGTTTTTATGCGCTTAAAAGCATTTTCAGGCCGAATGAGCTGATTTCTGCCAAATGCAGCAAAATACTGAAAGGAAAGTGGGTTTGCCTTCATATTTGACCCATAACAACTCGGTTCAGCATGGAAATATCATTGCAACAGCTTTTATTTAGCCAGAAATCAAGAGTGTAAGTTTTTATGCGCTTAAAAGCATTTTCAGGCCGAATGAGCAAATATGCTTGTTTCTGCCAAATGCAGCAAAATACTGAAAGGAAAGTGGGTTTGCCTTCATATTTGACCCAGAACAACTCAGTTCAGCATGGAAATATCATTGCAACAGCTTTTATTTAGCCAGAAATCAAGAGTGTAAGTTTTTATGCGCTTAAAAGCATTTTCAGGCCGAATGAGCTGATTTCTGCCAAATGCAGCAAAATACTGAAAGGAAAGTGGGTTTGCCTTCATATTTGACCCAGAACAACTCAGTTCAGCATGGAAATATCATTGCAACAGCTTTTATTTAGCCAGAAATCAAGAGTGTAAGTTTTTATGCGCTTAAAAGCATTTTCAGGCCGAATGAGCAAATATGCTTGTTTCTGCCAAATGCAGCAAAATACTGAAAGGAAAGTGGGTTTGCCTTCATATTTGACCCAGAACAACTCAGTTCAGCATGGAAATATTATTGCAACAGCTTTTATTTAGCCAGAAATCAAGAGTGTAAGTTTTTATGCGCTTAAAAGCATTTTCAGGCCGAATGAGCTGATTTCTGCCAAATGCAGCAAAATACTGAAAGGAAAGTGGGTTTGCCTTCATATTTGACCCAGAACAACTCAGTTCAGCATGGAAATATCATTGCAACAGCTTTTATTTAGCCAGAAATCAAGAGTGTAAGTTTTTATGCGCTTAAAAGCATTTTCAGGCCGAATGAGCAAATATGCTTGTTTCTGCCAAATGCAGCAAAATACTGAAAGGAAAGTGGGTTTGCCTTCATATTTGACCCAGAACAACTCAGTTCAGCATGGAAATATCATTGCAACAGCTTTTATTTAGCCAGAAATCAAGAGTGTAAGTTTTTATGCGCTTAAAAGCATTTTCAGGCCGAATGAGCAAATATGCTTGTTTCTGCCAAATGCAGCAAAATACTGCAAGGAAAGTGGGTTTGCCTTCATATTTGACCCAGAACAACTCAGTTCAGCATGGAAATATCATTGCAACAGCTTTTATTTAGCCAGAAATCAAGAGTGTAAGTTTTTATGCGCTTAAAAGCATTTTCAGGCCGAATGAGCAAATATGCTTGTTTCTGCCAAATGCAGCAAAATACTGAAAGGAAAGTGGGTTTGCCTTCATATTTGACCCAGAACAACTCAGTTCAGCATGGAAATATCATTGCAACAGCTTTTATTTAGCCAGAAATCAAGAGTGTAAGTTTTTATGCGCTTAAAAGCATTTTCAGGCCGAATGAGCAAATATGCTTGTTTCTGCCAAATGCAGCAAAATACTGAAAGGAAAGTGGGTTTGCCTTCATATTTGACCCAGAACAACTCAGTTCAGCATGGAAATATCATTGCAACAGCTTTTATTTAGCCAGAAATCAAGAGTGTAAGTTTTTATGCGCTTAAAAGCATTTTCAGGCCGAATGAGCAAATATGCTTGTTTCTGCCAAATG
This sequence comes from Channa argus, assembly GCF_033026475.1. Classification (NCBI taxonomy): domain Eukaryota; kingdom Metazoa; phylum Chordata; class Actinopteri; order Anabantiformes; family Channidae; genus Channa; species Channa argus. The sequence continues at coordinate 469,724 of NW_027125222.1, forward strand.
CAGCAAAATACTGAAAGGAAAGTGGGTTTGCCTTCATATTTGACCCAGAACAACTCAGTTCAGCATGGAAATATCATTGCAACAGCTTTTATTTAGCCAGAAATCAAGAGTGTAAGTTTTTATGCGCTTAAAAGCATTTTCAGGCCGAATGAGCAAATATGCTTGTTTCTGCCAAATGCAGCAAAATACTGAAAGGAAAGTGGGTTTGCCTTCATATTTGACCCAGAACAACTCAGTTCAGCATGGAAATATCATTGCAACAGCTTTTATTTAGCCAGAAATCAAGAGTGTAAGTTTTTATGCGCTTAAAAGCATTTTCAGGCCGAATGAGCAAATATGCTTGTTTCTGCCAAATGCAGCAAAATACTGAAAGGAAAGTGTGTTTGCCTTCATATTTGACCCAGAACAACTCAGTTCAGCATGGAAATATCATTGCAACAGCTTTTATTTAGCCAGAAATCAAGAGTGTAAGTTTTTATGCGCTTAAAAGCATTTTCAGGCCGAATGAGCAAATATGCTTGTTTCTGCCAAATGCAGCAAAATACTGAAAGGAAAGTGGGTTTGCCTTCATATTTGACCCAGAACAACTCAGTTCAGCATGGAAATATCATTGCAACAGCTTTTATTTAGCCAGAAATCAAGAGTGTAAGTTTTTATGCGCTTAAAAGCATTTTCAGGCCGAATGAGCTGATTTCTGCCAAATGCAGCAAAATACTGAAAGGAAAGTGGGTTTGCCTTCATATTTGACCCAGAACAACTCAGTTCAGCATGGAAATATCATTGCAACAGCTTTTATTTAGCCAGAAATCAAGAGTGTAAGTTTTTATGCGCTTAAAAGCATTTTCAGGCCGAATGAGCTGATTTCTGCCAAATGCAGCAAAATACTGAAAGGAAAGTGAGTTTGCCTTCATATTTGACCCAGAACAACTCAGTTCAGCATGGAAATATCATTGCAACAGCTTTTATTTAGCCAGAAATCAAGAGTGTAAGTTTTTATGCGCTTAAAAGCATTTTCAGGCCGAATGAGCAAATATGCTTGTTTCTGCCAAATGCAGCAAAATACTGAAAGGAAAGTGGGTTTGCCTTCATATTTGAGCCAGAACAACTCAGTTCAGCATGGAAATATCATTGCAACAGCTTTTATTTAGCCAGAAATCAAGAGTGTAAGTTTTTATGCGCTTAAAAGCATTTTCAGGCCGAATGAGCTGATTTCTGCCAAATGCAGCAAAATACTGAAAGGAAAGTGGGTTTGCCTTCATATTTGACCCAGAACAACTCAGTTCAGCATGGAAATATCATTGCAACAGCTTTTATTTAGCCAGAAATCAAGAGTGTAAGTTTTTATGCGCTTAAAAGCATTTTCAGGCCGAATGAGACAATTTCTGCCAAATGCAGCAAAATACTGAAAGGAAAGTGGGTTTGCCTTCATATTTGACCCAGAACAACTCAGCTCAGCATGGAAATATCATTGCAACAGCTTTTATTTAGCCAGAAATCAAGAGTGTAAGTTTTTATGCGCTTAAAAGCATTTTCAGGCCGAATGAGCAAATATGCTTGTTTCTGCCAAATGCAGCAAAATACTGCAAGGAAAGTGGGTTTGCCTTCATATTTGACCCAGAACAACTCGGTTCAGCATGGAAATATCATTGCAACATCTTTTTTTTAGCCAGAAATCAAGACTGTAAGTTTTTATGCGCTTAAAAGCATTTTCAGGCCGAATGAGCAAATATGCTTGTTTCTGCCAAATGCAGCAAAATACTGAAAGGAAAGTGGGTTTGCCTTCATATTTGACCCAGATCAACTCAGCTCAGCATGGAAATATCATTGCAACAGCTTTTATTTAGCCAGAAATCAAGAGTGTAAGTTTTTATGCGCTTAAAAGCATTTTCAGGCCGAATGAGCTGATTTCTGCCAAATGCAGCAAAATACTGAAAGGAAAGTGGGTTTGCCTTCATATTTGACCCAGAACAACTCAGTTCAGCATGGAAATATCATTGCAACAGCTTTTATTTAGCCAGAAATCAAGAGTGTAAGTTTTTATGCGCTTAAAAGCATTTTCAGGCCGAATGAGCAAATATGCTTGTTTCTGCCAAATGCAGCAAAATACTGAAAGGAAAGTGGGTTTGCCTTCATATTTGACCCAGAACAACTCAGTTCAGCATGGAAATATCATTGCAACAGCTTTTATTTAGCCAGAAATCAAGAGTGTAAGTTTTTATGCGCTTAAAAGCATTTTCAGGCCGAATGAGCAAATATGCTTGTTTCTGCCAAATGCAGCAAAATACTGCAAGGAAAGTGGGTTTGCCTTCATATTTGACCCAGAACAACTCAGTTCAGCATGGAAATATCATTGCAACAGCTTTTATTTAGCCAGAAATCAAGACTGTAAGTTTTTATGCGCTTAAAAGCATTTTAAGGCCGAATGAGCAAATATGCTTGTTTCTGCCAAATGCAGCAAAATACTGCAAGGAAAGTGGGTTTGCCTTCATATTTGACCCAGAACAACTCAGTTCAGCATGGAAATATCATTGCAACAGCTTTTATTTAGCCAGAAATCAAGAGTGTAAGTTTTTATGCGCTTAAAAGCATTTTCAGGCCGAATGAGCAAATATGCTTGTTTCTGCCAAATGCAGCAAAATACTGAAAGGAAAGTGGGTTTGCCTTCATATTTGACCCAGAACAACTCAGTTCAGCATGGAAATATCATTGCAACAGCTTTTATTTAGCCAGAAATCAAGAGTGTAAGTTTTTATGCGCTTAAAAGCATTTTCAGGCCGAATGAGCTTATTTCTGCCAAATGCAGCAAAATACTGAAAGGAAAGTGGGTTTGCCTTCATATTTGACCCAGAACAACTCAGTTCAGCATGGAAATATCATTGCAACAGCTTTTATTTAGCCAGAAATCAAGACTGTAAGTTTTTATGCGCTTAAAAGCATTTTCAGGCCGAATGAGCAAATATGCTTGTTTCTGCCAAATGCAGCAAAATACTGAAAGGAAAGTGGGTTTGCCTTCATATTTGACCCAGAACAACTCAGTTCAGCATGGAAATATCATTGCAACAGCTTTTATTTAGCCAGAAATCAAGACTGTAAGTTTTTATGCGCTTAAAAGCATTTTCAGGCCGAATGAGCTGATTTCTGCCAAATGCAGCAAAATACTGAAAGGAAAGTGGGTTTGCCTTCATATTTGACCCAGAACAACTCAGTTCAGCATGGAAATATCATTGCAACAGCTTTTATTTAGCCAGAAATCAAGAGTGTAAGTTTTTATGCGCTTAAAAGCATTTTCAGGTCGAATGAGCAAATATGCTTGTTTCTGCCAAATGCAGCAAAATACTGAAAGGAAAGTGGGTTTGCCTTCATATTTGACCCAGAACAACTCGGTTCAGCATGGAAATATCATTGCAACAGCTTTTATTTAGCCAGAAATCAAGAGTGTAAGTTTTTATGCGCTTAAAAGCATTTTCAGGCCGAATGAGCAAATATGCTTGTTTCTGCCAAATGCAGCAAAATACTGCAAGGAAAGTGGGTTTGCCTTCATATTTGACCCAGAACAACTCAGTTCAGCATGGAAATATCATTGCAACAGCTTTTATTTAGCCAGAAATCAAGAGTGTAAGTTTTTATGCGCTTAAAAGCATTTTCAGGCCGAATGAGCAAATATGCTTGTTTCTGCCAAATGCAGCAAAATACTGAAAGGAAAGTGGGTTTGCCTTCATATTTGACCCAGAACAACTCAGTTCAGCATGGAAATATCATTGCAACAGCTTTTATTTAGCCAGAAATCAAGAGTGTAAGTTTTTATGCGCTTAAAAGCATTTTCAGGCCGAATGAGCTGATTTCTGCCAAATGCAGCAAAATACTGAAAGGAAAGTGGGTTTGCCTTCATATTTGACCCAGAACAACTCAGTTCAGCATGGAAATATCATTGCAACAGCTTTTATTTAGCCAGAAATCAAGACTGTAAGTTTTTATGCGCTTAAAAGCATTTTCAGGCCGAATGAGCAAATATGCTTGTTTCTGCCAAATGCAGCAAAATACTGAAAGGAAAGTGGGTTTGCCTTCATATTTGACCCAGAACAACTCAGTTCAGCATGGAAATATCATTGCAACAGCTTTTATTTAGCCAGAAATCAAGAGTGTAAGTTTTTATGCGCTTTAAAGCATTTTCAGGCCGAATGAGCTGATTTCTGCCAAATGCAGCAAAATACTGAAAGGAAAGTGGGTTTGCCTTCATATTTGACCCAGAACAACTCAGTTCAGCATGGAAATATCATTGCAACAGCTTTTATTTAGCCAGAAATCAAGACTGTAAGTTTTTATGCGCTTAAAAGCATTTTCAGGCCGAATGAGCTGATTTCTGCCAAATGCAGCAAAATACTGAAAGGAAAGTGGGTTTGCCTTCATATTTGACCCATAACAACTCGGTTCAGCATGGAAATATCATTGCAACAGCTTTTATTTAGCCAGAAATCTAGAGTGTAAGTTTTTATGCGCTTAAAAGCATTTTCAGGCCGAATGAGCAAATATGCTTGTTTCTGCCAAATGCAGCAAAATACTGAAAGGAAAGTGGGTTTGCCTTCATATTTGACCCAGAACAACTCAGTTCAGCATGGAAATATCATTGCAACAGCTTTTATTTAGCCAGAAATCAAGAGTGTAAGTTTTTATGCGCTTAAAAGCATTTTCAGGCCGAATGAGCAAATATGCTTGTTTCTGCCAAATGCAGCAAAATACTGAAAGGAAAGTGGGTTTGCCTTCATATTTGACCCAGAACAACTCAGTTCAGCATGGAAATATCATTGCAACAGCTTTTATTTAGCCAGAAATCAAGAGTGTAAGTTTTTATGCGCTTAAAAGCATTTTCAGGCCGAATGAGCAAATATGCTTGTTTCTGCCAAATGCAGCAAAATACTGAAAGGAAAGTGGGTTTGCCTTCATATTTGACCCAGAACAACTCAGTTCAGCATGGAAATATCATTGCAACAGCTTTTATTTAGACAGAAATCAAGAGTGTAAGTTTTTATGCGCTTAAAAGCATTTTCAGGCCGAATGAGCTGATTTCTGCCAAATGCAGCAAAATACTGAAAGGAAAGTGGGTTTGCCTTCATATTTGACCCAGAACAACTCAGCTCAGCATGGAAATATCATTGCAACAGCTTTTATTTAGCCAGAAATCAAGAGTGTAAGTTTTTATGCGCTTAAAAGCATTTTCAGGCCGAATGAGCAAATATGCTTGTTTCTGCCAAATGCAGCAAAATACTGAAAGGAAAGTGGGTTTGCCTTCATATTTGACCCAGAACAACTCAGTTCAGCATGGAAATATCATTGCAACAGCTTTTATTTAGCCAGAAATCAAGAGTGTAAGTTTTTATGCGCTTAAAAGCATTTTCAGGCCGAATGAGCAAATATGCTTGTTTCTGCCAAATGCAGCAAAATACTGAAAGGAAAGTGGGTTTGCCTTCATATTTGACCCAGAACAACTCAGTTCAGCATGGAAATATCATTGCAACAGCTTTTATTTAGCCAGAAATCAAGAGTGTAAGTTTTTATGCGCTTAAAAGCATTTTCAGGCCGAATGAGCAAATATGCTTGTTTCTGCCAAATGCAGCAAAATACTGAAAGGAAAGTGGGTTTGCCTTCATATTTGACCCAGAACAACTCAGTTCAGCATGGAAATATCATTGCAACAGCTTTTATTTAGCCAGAAATCAAGAGTGTAAGTTTTTATGCGCTTAAAAGCATTTTCAGGCCGAATGAGACAATTTCTGCCAAATGCAGCAAAATACTGAAAGGAAAGTGGGTTTGCCTTCATATTTGACCCAGAACAACTCAGTTCAGCATGGAAATATCATTGCAACAGCTTTTATTTAGCCAGAAATTAGGAGTGTAAGTTTTTATGCGCTTAAAAGCATTTTCAGGCCGAATGAGCTGATTTCTGCCAAATGCAGCAAAATACTGAAAGGAAAGTGGGTTTGCCTTCATATTTGACCCAGAACAACTCAGTTCAGCATGGAAATATCATTGCAACAGCTTTTATTTAGCCAGAAATCAAGAGTGTAAGTTTTTATGCGCTTAAAAGCATTTTCAGGCCGAATGAGCAAATATGCTTGTTTCTGCCAAATGCAGCAAAATACTGAAAGGAAAGTGGGTTTGCCTTCATATTTGACCCAGAACAACTCAGTTCAGCATGGAAATATCATTGCAACAGCTTTTATTTAGCCAGAAATCAAGAGTGTAAGTTTTTATGCGCTTAAAAGCATTTTCAGGCCGAATGAGCAAATATGCTTGTTTCTGCCAAATGCAGCAAAATACTGAAAGGAAAGTGGGTTTGCCTTCATATTTGACCCAGAACAACTCAGTTCAGCATGGAAATATCATTGCAACAGCTTTTATTTAGCCAGAAATCAAGAGTGTAAGTTTTTATGCGCTTAAAAGCATTTTCAGGCCGAATGAGCAAATATGCTTGTTTCTGCCAAATGCAGCAAAATACTGAAAGGAAAGTGGGTTTGCCTTCATATTTGACCCAGAACAACTCAGTTCAGCATGGAAATATCATTGCAACAGCTTTTATTTAGCCAGAAATCAAGAGTGTAAGTTTTTATGCGCTTAAAAGCATTTTCAGGCCGAATGAGCAAATATGCTTGTTTCTGCCAAATGCAGCAAAATACTGAAAGGAAAGTGGGTTTGCCTTCATATTTGACCCAGAACAACTCAGTTCAGCATGGAAATATCATTGCAACAGCTTTTATTTAGCCAGAAATCAAGAGTGTAAGTTTTTATGCGCTTAAAAGCATTTTCAGGCCGAATGAACAAATATGCTTGTTTCTGCCAAATGCAGCAAAATACTGAAAGGAAAGTGGGTTTGCCTTCATATTTGACCCAGAACAACTCAGTTCAGCATGGAAATATCATTGCAACAGCTTTTATTTAGCCAGAAATCAAGAGTGTAAGTTTTTATGCGCTTAAAAGCATTTTCAGGCCGAATGAGCAAATATGCTTGTTTCTGCCAAATGCAGCAAAATACTGAAAGGAAAGTGGGTTTGCCTTCATATTTGACCCAGAACAACTCAGTTCAGCATGGAAATATCATTGCAACAGCTTTTATTTAGCCAGAAATCAAGAGTGTAAGTTTTTATGCGCTTAAAAGCATTTTCAGGCCGAATGAGACAATTTCTGCCAAATGCAGCAAAATACTGAAAGGAAAGTGGGTTTGCCTTCATATTTGACCCAGAACAACTCAGTTCAGCATGGAAATATCATTGCAACAGCTTTTATTTAGCCAGAAATCAAGAGTGTAAGTTTTTATGCGCTTAAAAGCATTTTCAGGCCGAATGAGCTGATTTCTGCCAAATGCAGCAAAATACTGAAAGGAAAGTGGGTTTGCCTTCATATTTGACCCAGAACAACTCAGTTCAGCATGGAAATATCATTGCAACAGCTTTTATTTAGCCAGAAATCAAGAGTGTAAGTTTTTATGCGCTTAAAAGCATTTTCAGGCCGAATGAGCAAATATGCTTGTTTCTGCCAAATGCAGCAAAATACTGAAAGGAAAGTGGGTTTGCCTTCATATTTGACCCAGAACAACTCAGTTCAGCATGGAAATATCATTGCAACAGCTTTTATTTAGCCAGAAATCAAGAGTGTAAGTTTTTATGCGCTTAAAAGCATTTTCAGGCCGAATGAGCAAATATGCTTGTTTCTGCCAAATGCAGCAAAATACTGCAAGGAAAGTGGGTTTGCCTTCATATTTGACCCAGAACAACTCAGTTCAGCATGGAAATATCATTGCAACAGCTTTTATTTAGCCAGAAATCAAGAGTGTAAGTTTTTATGCGCTTAAAAGCATTTTCAGGCCGAATGAGCAAATATGCTTGTTTCTGCCAAATGCAGCAAAATACTGAAAGGAAAGTGGGTTTGCCTTCATATTTGACCCAGAACAACTCAGTTCAGCATGGAAATATCATTGCAACAGCTTTTATTTAGCCAGAAATCAAGACTGTAAGTTTTTATGCGCTTAAAAGCATTTTCAGGCCGAATGAGCTGATTTCTGCCAAATGCAGCAAAATACTGAAAGGAAAGTGGGTTTGCCTTCATATTTGACCCAGAACAACTCAGTTCAGCATGGAAATATCATTGCAACAGCTTTTATTTAGCCAGAAATCAAGAGTGTAAGTTTTTATGCGCTTAAAAGCATTTTCAGGCCGAATGAGCAAATATGCTTGTTTCTGCCAAATGCAGCAAAATACTGAAAGGAAAGTGGGTTTGCCTTCATATTTGACCCAGAACAACTCAGTTCAGCATGGAAATATCATTGCAACAGCTTTTATTTAGCCAGAAATCAAGACTGTAAGTTTTTATGCGCTTAAAAGCATTTTCAGGCCGAATGAGCAAATATGCTTGTTTCTGCCAAATGCAGCAAAATACTGAAAGGAAAGTGGGTTTGCCTTCATATTTGACCCAGAACAACTCAGTTCAGCATGGAAATATCATTGCAACAGCTTTTATTTAGCCAGAAATCAAGAGTGTAAGTTTTTATGCGCTTAAAAGCATTTTCAGGCCGAATGAGCTGATTTCTGCCAAATGCAGCAAAATACTGAAAGGAAAGTGGGTTTGCCTTCATATTTGACCCAGAACAACTCAGCTCAGCATGGAAATATCATTGCAACAGCTTTTATTTAGCCAGAAATCAAGACTGTAAGTTTTTATGCGCTTAAAAGCATTTTCAGGCCGAATGAGCAAATATGCTTGTTTCTGCCAAATGCAGCAAAATACTGAAAGGAAAGTGGGTTTGCCTTCATATTTGACCCAGAACAACTCAGTTCAGCATGGAAATATCATTGCAACAGCTTTTATTTAGCCAGAAATCAAGAGTGTAAGTTTTTATGCGCTTAAAAGCATTTTCAGGCCGAATGAGCAAATATGCTTGTTTCTGCCAAATGCAGCAAAATACTGAAAGGAAAGTGGGTTTGCCTTCATATTTGACCCAGATCAACTCAGCTCAGCATGGAAATATCATTGCAACAGCTTTTATTTAGCCAGAAATCAAGAGTGTAAGTTTTTATGCGCTTAAAAGCATTTTCAGGCCGAATGAGCTGATTTCTGCCAAATGCAGCAAAATACTGAAAGGAAAGTGGGTTTGCCTTCATATTTGACCCAGAACAACTCAGTTCAGCATGGAAATATCATTGCAACAGCTTTTATTTAGCCAGAAATCAAGAGTGTAAGTTTTTATGCGCTTAAAAGCATTTTCAGGCCGAATGAGCAAATATGCTTGTTTCTGCCAAATGCAGCAAAATACTGAAAGGAAAGTGGGTTTGCCTTCATATTTGACCCAGAACAACTCAGTTCAGCATGGAAATATCATTGCAACAGCTTTTATTTAGCCAGAAATCAAGAGTGTAAGTTTTTATGCGCTTAAAAGCATTTTCAGGCCGAATGAGCAAATATGCTTGTTTCTGCCAAATGCAGCAAAATACTGCAAGGAAAGTGGGTTTGCCTTCATATTTGACCCAGAACAACTCAGTTCAGCATGGAAATATCATTGCAACAGCTTTTATTTAGCCAGAAATCAAGAGTGTAAGTTTTTATGCGCTTAAAAGCATTTTCAGGCCGAATGAGCAAATATGCTTGTTTCTGCCAAATGCAGCAAAATACTGAAAGGAAAGTGGGTTTGCCTTCATATTTGACCCAGAACAACTCAGTTCAGCATGGAAATATCATTGCAACAGCTTTTATTTAGCCAGAAATCAAGAGTGTAAGTTTTTATGCGCTTAAAAGCATTTTCAGGCCGAATGAGCTTATTTCTGCCAAATGCAGCAAAATACTGAAAGGAAAGTGGGTTTGCCTTCATATTTGACCCAGAACAACTCAGTTCAGCATGGAAATATCATTGCAACAGCTTTTATTTAGCCAGAAATCAAGAGTGTAAGTTTTTATGCGCTTAAAAGCATTTTCAGGCCGAATGAGCAAATATGCTTGTTTCTGCCAAATGCAGCAAAATACTGAAAGGAAAGTGGGTTTGCCTTCATATTTGACCCAGAACAACTCAGTTCAGCATGGAAATATCATTGCAACAGCTTTTATTTAGCCAGAAATCAAGAGTGTAAGTTTTTATGCGCTTAAAAGCATTTTCAGGCCGAATGAGCTGATTTCTGCCAAATGCAGCAAAATACTGAAAGGAAAGTGGGTTTGCCTTCATATTTGACCCAGAACAACTCAGTTCAGCATGGAAATATCATTGCAACAGCTTTTATTTAGCCAGAAATCAAGAGTGTAAGTTTTTATGCGCTTAAAAGCATTTTCAGGCCGAATGAGCAAATATGCTTGTTTCTGCCAAATGCAGCAAAATACTGAAAGGAAAGTGGGTTTGCCTTCATATTTGACCCAGAACAACTCAGTTCAGCATGGAAATATCATTGCAACAGCTTTTATTTAGCCAGAAATCAAGAGTGTAAGTTTTTATGCGCTTAAAAGCATTTTCAGGCCGAATGAGCAAATATGCTTGTTTCTGCCAAATGCAGCAAAATACTGAAAGGAAAGTGGGTTTGCCTTCATATTTGACCCAGAACAACTCAGTTCAGCATGGAAATATCATTGCAACAGCTTTTATTTAGCCATAAATCAAGAGTGTAAGTTTTTATGCGCTTAAAAGCATTTTCAGGCCGAATGAGCAAATATGCTTGTTTCTGCCAAATGCAGCAAAATACTGAAAGGAAAGTGGGTTTGCCTTCATATTTGACCCAGAACAACTCAGTTCAGCATGGAAATATCATTGCAACAGCTTTTATTTAGCCAGAAATCAAGAGTGTAAGTTTTTATGCGCTTAAAAGCATTTTCAGGCCGAATGAGCTGATTTCTGCCAAATGCAGCAAAATACTGAAAGGAAAGTGGGTTTGCCTTCATATTTGACCCAGAACAACTCAGTTCAGCATGGAAATATCATTGCAACAGCTTTTATTTAGCCAGAAATCAAGACTGTAAGTTTTTATGCGCTTAAAAGCATTTTCAGGCCGAATGAGCAAATATGCTTGTTTCTGCCAAATGCAGCAAAATACTGAAAGGAAAGTGGGTTTGCCTTCATATTTGACCCAGAACAACTCAGTTCAGCATGGAAATATCATTGCAACAGCTTTTATTTAGCCAGAAATCAAGAGTGTAAGTTTTTATGCGCTTAAAAGCATTTTCAGGCCGAATGAGCAAATATGCTTGTTTCTGCCAAATGCAGCAAAATACTGAAAGGAAAGTGGGTTTGCCTTCATATTTGACCCAGAACAACTCAGTTCAGCATGGAAATATCATTGCAACAGCTTTTATTTAGCCAGAAATCAAGAGTGTAAGTTTTTATGCGCTTAAAAGCATTTTCAGGCCGAATGAACAAATATGCTTGTTTCTGCCAAATGCAGCAAAATACTGAAAGGAAAGTGGGTTTGCCTTCATATTTGACCCAGAACAACTCAGTTCAGCATGGAAATATCATTGCAACAGCTTTTATTTAGCCAGAAATCAAGAGTGTAAGTTTTTATGCGCTTAAAAGCATTTTCAGGCCGAATGAGCAAATATGCTTGTTTCTGCCAAATGCAGCAAAATACTGAAAGGAAAGTGGGTTTGCCTTCATATTTGACCCAGAACAACTCAGTTCAGCATGGAAATATCATTGCAACAGCTTTTATTTAGCCAGAAATCAAGACTGTAAGTTTTTATGCGCTTAAAAGCATTTTCAGGCCGAATGAGCAAATATGCTTGTTTCTGCCAAATGCAGCAAAATACTGAAAGGAAAGTGGGTTTGCCTTCATATTTGACCCAGAACAACTCAGTTCAGCATGGAAATATCATTGCAACAGCTTTTATTTAGCCAGAAATCAAGAGTGTAAGTTTTTATGCGCTTAAAAGCATTTTCAGGCCGAATGAGCAAATATGCTTGTTTCTGCCAAATGCAGCAAAATACTGAAAGGAAAGTGGGTTTGCCTTCATATTTGACCCAGAACAACTCAGTTCAGCATGGAAATATCATTGCAACAGCTTTTATTTAGCCAGAAATCAAGAGTGTAAGTTTTTATGCGCTTAAAAGCATTTTCAGGCCGAATGAGCTGATTTCTGCCAAATGCAGCAAAATACTGAAAGGAAAGTGGGTTTGCCTTCATATTTGACCCAGAACAACTCAGTTCAGCATGGAAATATCATTGCAACAGCTTTTATTTAGCCAGAAATCAAGAGTGTAAGTTTTTATGCGCTTAAAAGCATTTTCAGGCCGAATGAGCTGATTTCTGCCAAATGCAGCAAAATACTGAAAGGAAAGTGGGTTTGCCTTCATATTTGACCCAGAACAACTCAGTTCAGCATGGAAATATCATTGCAACAGCTTTTATTTAGCCAGAAATCAAGAGTGTAAGTTTTTATGCGCTTAAAAGCATTTTCAGGCCGAATGAGCAAATATGCTTGTTTCTGCCAAATGCAGCAAAATACTGAAAGGAAAGTGGGTTTGCCTTCATATTTGACCCAGAACAACTCAGTTCAGCATGGAAATATCATTGCAACAGCTTTTATTTAGCCAGAAATCAAGAGTGTAAGTTTTTATGCGCTTAAAAGCATTTTCAGGCCGAATGAGCAAATATGCTTGTTTCTGCCAAATGCAGCAAAATACTGCAAGGAAAGTGGGTTTGCCTTCATATTTGACCCAGAACAACTCAGTTCAGCATGGAAATATCATTGCAACAGCTTTTATTTAGCCAGAAATCAAGAGTGTAAGTTTTTATGCGCTTAAAAGCATTTTCAGGCCGAATGAGCAAATATGCTTGTTTCTGCCAAATGCAGCAAAATACTGAAAGGAAAGTGGGTTTGCCTTCATATTTGACCCAGAACAACTCAGTTCAGCATGGAAATATCATTGCAACAGCTTTTATTTAGCCAGAAATCAAGAGTGTAAGTTTTTATGCGCTTAAAAGCATTTTCAGGCCGAATGAGCAAATATGCTTGTTTCTGCCAAATGCAGCAAAATACTGAAAGGAAAGTGGGTTTGCCTTCATATTTGACCCAGAACAACTCAGTTCAGCATGGAAATATCATTGCAACAGCTTTTATTTAGCCAGAAATCAAGAGTGTAAGTTTTTATGCGCTTAAAAGCATTTTCAGGCCGAATGAACAAATATGCTTGTTTCTGCCAAATGCAGCAAAATACTGAAAGGAAAGTGGGTTTGCCTTCATATTTGACCCAGAACAACTCAGTTCAGCATGGAAATATCATTGCAACAGCTTTTATTTAGCCAGAAATCAAGAGTGTAAGTTTTTATGCGCTTAAAAGCATTTTCAGGCCGAATGAGCAAATATGCTTGTTTCTGCCAAATGCAGCAAAATACTGAAAGGAAAGTGGGTTTGCCTTCATATTTGACCCAGAACAACTCAGTTCAGCATGGAAATATCATTGCAACAGCTTTTATTTAGCCAGAAATCAAGAGTGTAAGTTTTTATGCGCTTAAAAGCATTTTCAGGCCGAATGAGACAATTTCTGCCAAATGCAGCAAAATACTGAAAGGAAAGTGGGTTTGCCTTCATATTTGACCCAGAACAACTCAGTTCAGCATGGAAATATCATTGCAACAGCTTTTATTTAGCCAGAAATCAAGAGTGTAAGTTTTTATGCGCTTAAAAGCATTTTCAGGCCGAATGAGCTGATTTCTGCCAAATGCAGCAAAATACTGAAAGGAAAGTGGGTTTGCCTTCATATTTGACCCAGAACAACTCAGTTCAGCATGGAAATATCATTGCAACAGCTTTTATTTAGCCAGAAATCAAGAGTGTAAGTTTTTATGCGCTTAAAAGCATTTTCAGGCCGAATGAGCAAATATGCTTGTTTCTGCCAAATGCAGCAAAATACTGAAAGGAAAGTGGGTTTGCCTTCATATTTGACCCAGAACAACTCAGTTCAGCATGGAAATATCATTGCAACAGCTTTTATTTAGCCAGAAATCAAGAGTGTAAGTTTTTATGCGCTTAAAAGCATTTTCAGGCCGAATGAGCAAATATGCTTGTTTCTGCCAAATGCAGCAAAATACTGCAAGGAAAGTGGGTTTGCCTTCATATTTGACCCAGAACAACTCAGTTCAGCATGGAAATATCATTGCAACAGCTTTTATTTAGCCAGAAATCAAGACTGTAAGTTTTTATGCGCTTAAAAGCATTTTCAGGCCGAATGAGCAAATATGCTTGTTTCTGCCAAATGCAGCAAAATACTGAAAGGAAAGTGGGTTTGCCTTCATATTTGACCCAGAACAACTCAGTTCAGCATGGAAATATCATTGCAACAGCTTTTATTTAGCCAGAAATCAAGAGTGTAAGTTTTTATGCGCTTAAAAGCATTTTCAGGCCGAATGAGCTGATTTCTGCCAAATGCAGCAAAATACTGAAAGGAAAGTGGGTTTGCCTTCATATTTGACCCAGAACAACTCAGCTCAGCATGGAAATATCATTGCAACAGCTTTTATTTAGCCAGAAATCAAGACTGTAAGTTTTTATGCGCTTAAAAGCATTTTCAGGCCGAATGAGCAAATATGCTTGTTTCTGCCAAATGCAGCAAAATACTGAAAGGAAAGTGGGTTTGCCTTCATATTTGACCCAGAACAACTCAGTTCAGCATGGAAATATCATTGCAACAGCTTTTATTTAGCCAGAAATCAAGAGTGTAAGTTTTTATGCGCTTAAAAGCATTTTCAGGCCGAATGAGCAAATATGCTTGTTTCTGCCAAATGCAGCAAAATACTGAAAGGAAAGTGGGTTTGCCTTCATATTCGACCCACAACAACTCAGTTCAAAATGGAAATATCATTGCAACAGCTTTTATTTAGCCAGAAATCAAGAGTGTAAGTTTTTATGCGCTTAAAAGCATTTTCAGGCCGAATGAGCAAATATGCTTGTTTCTGCCAAATGCAGCAAAATACTGCAAGGAAAGTGGGTTTGCCTTCATATTTGACCCAGAACAACTCAGTTCAGCATGGAAATATCATTGCAACAGCTTTTATTTAGCCAGAAATCAAGACTGTAAGTTTTTATGCGCTTAAAAGCATTTTCAGGCCGAATGAGCAAATATGCTTGTTTCTGCCAAATGCAGCAAAATACTGAAAGGAAAGTGGGTTTGCCTTCATATTTGACCCAGAACAACTCAGTTCAGCATGGAAATATCATTGCAACAGCTTTTATTTAGCCAGAAATCAAGACTGTAAGTTTTTATGCGCTTAAAAGCATTTTCAGGCCGAATGAGCAAATATGCTTGTTTCTGCCAAATGCAGCAAAATACTGAAAGGAAAGTGTGTTTGCCTTCATATTTGACCCAGAACAACTCAGTTCAGCATGGAAATATCATTGCAACAGCTTTTATTTAGCCAGAAATCAAGAGTGTAAGTTTTTATGCGCTTAAAAGCATTTTCAGGCCGAATGAACAAATATGCTTGTTTCTGCCAAATGCAGCAAAATACTGAAAGGAAAGTGGGTTTGCCTTCATATTTGACCCAGAACAACTCAGTTCAGCATGGAAATATCATTGCAACAGCTTTTATTTAGCCAGAAATCAAGAGTGTAAGTTTTTATGCGCTTAAAAGCATTTTCAGGCCGAATGAGCAAATATGCTTGTTTCTGCCAAATGCAGCAAAATACTGAAAGGAAAGTGGGTTTGCCTTCATATTTGACCCAGAACAACTCAGTTCAGCATGGAAATATCATTGCAACAGCTTTTATTTAGCCAGAAATCAAGAGTGTAAGTTTTTATGCGCTTAAAAGCATTTTCAGGCCGAATGAGACAATTTCTGCCAAATGCAGCAAAATACTGAAAGGAAAGTGGGTTTGCCTTCATATTTGACCCAGAACAACTCAGTTCAGCATGGAAATATCATTGCAACAGCTTTTATTTAGCCAGAAATCAAGAGTGTAAGTTTTTATGCGCTTAAAAGCATTTTCAGGCCGAATGAGCAAATATGCTTGTTTCTGCCAAATGCAGCAAAATACTGAAAGGAAAGTGGGTTTGCCTTCATATTTGACCCAGAACAACTCAGTTCAGCATGGAAATATCATTGCAACAGCTTTTATTTAGCCAGAAATCAAGAGTGTAAGTTTTTATGGGCTTAAAAGCATTTTCAGGCCGAATGAGCAAATATGCTTGTTTCTGCCAAATGCAGCAAAATACTGAAAGGAAAGTGGGTTTGCCTTCATATTTGACCCAGAACAACTCAGCTCAGCATGGAAATATCATTGCAACAGCTTTTATTTAGCCAGAAATCAAGAGTGTAAGTTTTTATGCGCTTAAAAGCATTTTCAGGCCGAATGAGACAATTTCTGCCAAATGCAGCAAAATACTGAAAGGAAAGTGGGTTTGCCTTCATATTTGACCCAGAACAACTAAGCTCAGCATGGAAATATCATTGCAACAGCTTTTATTTAGCCAGAAATCAAGACTGTAAGTTTTTATGCGCTTAAAAGCATTTTCAGGCCGAATGAGCAAATATGCTTGTTTCTGCCAAATGCAGCAAAATACTGAAAGGAAAGTGGGTTTGCCTTCATATTTGACCCAGATCAACTCAGCTCAGCATGGAAATATCATTGCAACAGCTTTTATTTAGCCAGAAATCAAGAGTGTAAGTTTTTATGCGCTTAAAAGCATTTTCAGGCCGAATGAGCTGATTTCTGCTAAATGCAGCAAAATACTGAAAGGAAAGTGGGTTTGCCTTCATATTTGACCCAGAACAACTCAGTTCAGCATGGAAATATCATTGCAACAGCTTTTATTTAGCCAGAAATCAAGAGTGTAAGTTTTTATGCGCTTAAAAGCATTTTCAGGCCGAATGAGCAAATATGCTTGTTTCTGCCAAATGCAGCAAAATACTGAAAGGAAAGTGGGTTTGCCTTCATATTTGACCCAGAACAACTCAGTTCAGCATGGAAATATCATTGCAACAGCTTTTATTTAGCCAGAAATCAAGAGTGTAAGTTTTTATGCGCTTAAAAGCATTTTCAGGCCGAATGAGCAAATATGCTTGTTTCTGCCAATTGCAGCAAAATACTGCAAGGAAAGTGGGTTTGCCTTCATATTTGACCCAGAACAACTCAGTTCAGCATGGAAATATCATTGCAACAGCTTTTATTTAGCCAGAAATCAAGACTGTAAGTTTTTATGCGCTTAAAAGCATTTTCAGGCCGAATGAGCAAATATGCTTGTTTCTGCCAAATGCAGCAAAATACTGAAAGGAAAGTGGGTTTGCCTTCATATTTGACCCAGAACAACTCAGTTCAGCATGGAAATATCATTGCAACAGCTTTTATTTAGCCAGAAATCAAGACTGTAAGTTTTTATGCGCTTAAAAGCATTTTCAGGCCGAATGAGCAAATATGCTTGTTTCTGCCAAATGCAGCAAAATACTGAAAGGAAAGTGGGTTTGCCTTCATATTTGACCCAGAACAACTCAGTTCAGCATGGAAATATCATTGCAACAGCTTTTATTTAGCCAGAAATCAAGACTGTAAGTTTTTATGCGCTTAAAAGCATTTTCAGGCCGAATGAGCTGATTTCTGCCAAATGCAGCAAAATACTGAAAGGAAAGTGGGTTTGCCTTCATATTTGACCCAGAACAACTCAGTTCAGCATGGAAATATCATTGCAACAGCTTTTATTTAGCCAGAAATCAAGAGTGTAAGTTTTTATGCGCTTAAAAGCATTTTCAGGCCGAATGAGCAAATATGCTTGTTTCTGCCAAATGCAGCAAAATACTGAAAGGAAAGTGGGTTTGCCTTCATATTTGACCCAGAACAACTCAGTTCAGCATGGAAATATCATTGCAACAGCTTTTATTTAGCCAGAAATCAAGACTGTAAGTTTTTATGCGCTTAAAAGCATTTTCAGGCCGAATGAGCAAATATGCTTGTTTCTGCCAAATGCAGCAAAATACTGAAAGGAAAGTGGGTTTGCCTTCATATTTGACCCAGAACAACTCAGTTCAGCATGGAAATATCATTGCAACAGCTTTTATTTAGCCAGAAATCAAGAGTGTAAGTTTTTATGCGCTTAAAAGCATTTTCAGGCCGAATGAGCTGATTTCTGCCAAATGCAGCAAAATACTGAAAGGAAAGTGGGTTTGCCTTCATATTTGACCCAGAACAACTCAGCTCAGCATGGAAATATCATTGCAACAGCTTTTATTTAGCCAGAAATCAAGACTGTAAGTTTTTATGCGCTTAAAAGCATTTTCAGGCCGAATGAGCAAATATGCTTGTTTCTGCCAAATGCAGCAAAATACTGAAAGGAAAGTGGGTTTGCCTTCATATTTGACCCAGAACAACTCAGTTCAGCATGGAAATATCATTGCAACAGCTTTTATTTAGCCAGAAATCAAGAGTGTAAGTTTTTATGCGCTTAAAAGCATTTTCAGGCCGAATGAGCAAATATGCTTGTTTCTGCCAAATGCAGCAAAATACTGAAAGGAAAGTGGGTTTGCCTTCATATTCGACCCACAACAACTCAGTTCAAAATGGAAATATCATTGCAACAGCTTTTATTTAGCCAGAAATCAAGAGTGTAAGTTTTTATGCGCTTAAAAGCATTTTCAGGCCGAATGAGCAAATATGCTTGTTTCTGCCAAATGCAGCAAAATACTGCAAGGAAAGTGGGTTTGCCTTCATATTTGACCCAGAACAACTCAGTTCAGCATGGAAATATCATTGCAACAGCTTTTATTTAGCCAGAAATCAAGACTGTAAGTTTTTATGCGCTTAAAAGCATTTTCAGGCCGAATGAGCAAATATGCTTGTTTCTGCCAAATGCAGCAAAATACTGCAAGGAAAGTGGGTTTGCCTTCATATTTGACCCAGAACAACTCAGTTCAGCATGGAAATATCATTGCAACAGCTTTTATTTAGCCAGAAATCAAGAGTGTAAGTTTTTATGCGCTTAAAAGCATTTTCAGGCCGAATGAGCAAATATGCTTGTTTCTGCCAAATGCAGCAAAATACTGAAAGGAAAGTGGGTTTGCCTTCATATTTGACCCAGAACAACTCAGTTCAGCATGGAAATATCATTGCAACAGCTTTTATTTAGCCAGAAATCAAGAGTGTAAGTTTTTATGCGCTTAACAGCATTTTCAGGCCGAATGAGCTGATTTCTGCCAAATGCAGCAAAATACTGAAAGGAAAGTGGGTTTGCCTTCATATTTGACCCAGAACAACTCAGTTCAGCATGGAAATATCATTGCAACAGCTTTTATTTAGCCAGAAATCAAGACTGTAAGTTTTTATGCGCTTAAAAGCATTTTCAGGCCGAATGAGCAAATATGCTTGTTTCTGCCAAATGCAGCAAAATACTGCAAGGAAAGTGGGTTTGCCTTCATATTTGACCCAGAACAACTCAGTTCAGCATGGAAATATCATTGCAACAGCTTTTATTTAGCCAGAAATCAAGAGTGTAAGTTTTTATGCGCTTAAAAGCATTTTCAGGCCGAATGAGCAAATATGCTTGTTTCTGCCAAATGCAGCAAAATACTGCAAGGAAAGTGGGTTTGCCTTCATATTTGACCCAGAACAACTCAGTTCAGCATGGAAATATCATTGCAACAGCTTTTATTTAGCCAGAAATCAAGAGTGTAAGTTTTTATGCGCTTAAAAGCATTTTCAGGCCGAATGAGCAAATATGCTTGTTTCTGCCAAATGCAGCAAAATACTGAAAGGAAAGTGGGTTTGCCTTCATATTTGACCCAGAACAACTCAGTTCAGCATGGAAATATCATTGCAACAGCTTTTATTTAGCCAGAAATCAAGAGTGTAAGTTTTTATGCGCTTAAAAGCATTTTCAGGCCGAATGAGCAAATATGCTTGTTTCTGCCAAATGCAGCAAAATACTGAAAGGAAAGTGTGTTTGCCTTCATATTTGACCCAGAACAACTCAGTTCAGCATGGAAATATCATTGCAACAGCTTTTATTTAGCCAGAAATCAAGAGTGTAAGTTTTTATGCGCTTAAAAGCATTTTCAGGCCGAATGAGCAAATATGCTTGTTTCTGCCAAATGCAGAAAAATACTGAAAGGAAAGTGGGTTTGCCTTCATATTTGACCCAGAACAACTCAGTTCAGCATGGAAATATCATTGCAACAGCTTTTATTTAGCCAGTAATCAAGAGTGTAAGTTTTTATGCGCTTAAAAGCATTTTCAGGCCGAATGAGCTGATTTCTGCCAAATGCAGCAAAATACTGAAAGGAAAGTGGGTTTGCCTTCATATTTGACCCAGAACAACTCAGTTCAGCATGGAAATATCATTGCAACAGCTTTTATTTAGCCAGAAATCAAGAGTGTAAGTTTTTATGCGCTTAAAAGCATTTTCAGGCCGAATGAGCAAATATGCTTGTTTCTGCCAAATGCAGCAAAATACTGAAAGGAAAGTGGGTTTGCCTTCATATTTGACCCAGAACAACTCAGTTCAGCATGGAAATATCATTGCAACAGCTTTTATTTAGCCAGAAATCAAGAGTGTAAGTTTTTATGCGCTTAAAAGCATTTTCAGGCCGAATGAGCAAATATGCTTGTTTCTGCCAAATGCAGCAAAATACTGAAAGGAAAGTGGGTTTGCCTTCATATTTGACCCAGAACAACTCGGTTCAGCATGGAAATATCATTGCAACAGCTTTTATTTAGCCAGAAATCAAGAGTGTAAGTTTTTATGCGCTTAAAAGCATTTTCAGGCCGAATGAGCAAATATGCTTGTTTCTGCCAAATGCAGCAAAATACTGAAAGGAAAGTGGGTTTGCCTTCATATTTGACCCAGAACAACTCAGTTCAGCATGGAAATATCATTGCAACAGCTTTTATTTAGCCAGAAATCAAGAGTGTAAGTTTTTATGCGCTTAAAAGCATTTTCAGGCCGAATGAGCAAATATGCTTGTTTCTGCCAAATGCAGCAAAATACTGAAAGGAAAGTGGGTTTGCCTTCATATTTGACCCAGAACAACTCAGTTCAGCATGGAAATATCATTGCAACAGCTTTTATTTAGCCAGAAATCAAGAGTGTAAGTTTTTATGCGCTTAAAAGCATTTTCAGGCCGAATGAGCAAATATGCTTGTTTCTGCCAAATGCAGCAAAATACTGAAAGGAAAGTGGGTTTGCCTTCATATTTGACCCAGAACAACTCAGTTCAGCATGGAAATATCATTGCAACAGCTTTTATTTAGCCAGAAATCAAGAGTGTAAGTTTTTATGCGCTTAAAAGCATTTTCAGGCCGATTGAGCTGATTTCTGCCAAATGCAGCAAAATACTGAAAGGAAAGTGGGTTTGCCTTCATATTTGACCCAGAACAACTCAGTTCAGCATGGAAATATCATTGCAACAGCTTTTATTTAGCCAGAAATCAAGAGTGTAAGTTTTTATGCGCTTAAAAGCATTTTCAGGCCGAATGAGCAAATATGCTTGTTTCTGCCAAATGCAGCAAAATACTGAAAGGAAAGTGGGTTTGCCTTCATATTTGACCCAGAACAACTCGGTTCAGCATGGAAATATCATTGCAACAGCTTTTATTTAGCCAGAAATCAAGAGTGTAAGTTTTTATGCGCTTAAAAGCATTTTCAGGCCGAATGAGCAAATATGCTTGTTTCTGCCAAATGCAGCAAAATACTGAAAGGAAAGTGGGTTTGCCTTCATATTTGACCCAGAACAACTCAGTTCAGCATGGAAATATCATTGCAACAGCTTTTATTTAGCCAGAAATCAAGAGTGTAAGTTTTTATGCGCTTAAAAGCATTTTCAGGCCGAATGAGCAAATATGCTTGTTTCTGCCAAATGCAGCAAAATACTGAAAGGAAAGTGGGTTTGCCTTCATATTTGACCCAGAACAACTCAGTTCAGCATGGAAATATCATTGCAACAGCTTTTATTTAGCCAGAAATCAAGACTGTAAGTTTTTATGCGCTTAAAAGCATTTTCAGGCCGAATGAGCAAATATGCTTGTTTCTGCCAAATGCAGCAAAATACTGAAAGGAAAGTGTGTTTGCCTTCATATTTGAGCCAGAACAACTCAGTTCAGCATGGAAATATCATTGCAACAGCTTTTATTTAGCCAGAAATCAAGAGTGTAAGTTTTTATGCGCTTAAAAGCATTTTCAGGCCGAATGAGCTGATTTCTGCCAAATGCAGCAAAATACTGAAAGGAAAGTGGGTTTGCCTTCATATTTGACCCAGAACAACTCAGTTCAGCATGGAAATATCATTGCAACAGCTTTTATTTAGCCAGAAATCAAGAGTGTAAGTTTTTATGCGCTTAAAAGCATTTTCAGGCCGAATGAGCAAATATGCTTGTTTCTGCCAAATGCAGCAAAATACTGAAAGGAAAGTGGGTTTGCCTTCATATTTGACCCAGAACAACTCGGTTCAGCATGGAAATATCATTGCAACAGCTTTTATTTAGCCAGAAATCAAGAGTGTAAGTTTTTATGCGCTTAAAAGCATTTTCAGGCCGAATGAGCAAATATGCTTGTTTCTGCCAAATGCAGCAAAATACTGAAAGGAAAGTGGGTTTGCCTTCATAGTTGACCCAGAACAACTCAGTTCAGCATGGAAATATCATTGCAACAGCTTTTATTTAGCCAGAAATCAAGAGTGTAAGTTTTTATGCGCTTAAAAGCATTTTCAGGCCGAATGAGCAAATATGCTTGTTTCTGCCAAATGCAGCAAAATACTGAAAGGAAAGTGGGTTTGCCTTCATATTTGACCCATAACAACTCGGTTCAGCATGGAAATATCATTGCAACAGCTTTTATTTAGCCAGAAATCAAGAGTGTAAGTTTTTATGCGCTTAAAAGCATTTTCAGGCCGAATGAGCAAATATGCTTGTTTCTGCCAAATGCAGCAAAATACTGAAAGGAAAGTGGGTTTGCCTTCATATTTGACCCAGAACAACTCAGTTCAGCATGGAAATATTATTGCAACAGCTTTTATTTAGCCAGAAATCAAGAGTGTAAGTTTTTATGCGCTTAAAAGCATTTTCAGGCCGAATGAGCAAATATGCTTGTTTCTGCCAAATGCAGCAAAATACTGAAAGGAAAGTGGGTTTGCCTTCATATTTGACCCAGAACAACTCAGTTCAGCATGGAAATATCATTGCAACAGCTTTTATTTAGCCAGAAATCAAGACTGTAAGTTTTTATGCGCTTAAAAGCATTTTCAGGCCGAATGAGCTGATTTCTGCCAAATGCAGCAAAATACTGAAAGGAAAGTGGGTTTGCCTTCATATTTGACCCAGAACAACTCAGTTCAGCATGGAAATATCATTGCAACAGCTTTTATTTAGCCAGAAATCAAGAGTGTAAGTTTTTATGCGCTTAAAAGCATTTTCAGGCCGAATGAGCAAATATGCTTGTTTCTGCCAAATGCAGCAAAATACTGAAAGGAAAGTGGGTTTGCCTTCATATTTGACCCAGAACAACTCAGTTCAGCATGGAAATATCATTGCAACAGCTTTTATTTAGCCAGAAATCAAGAGTGTAAGTTTTTATGCGCTTAAAAGCATTTTCAGGCCGAATGAGCAAATATGCTTGTTTCTGCCAAATGCAGCAAAATACTGAAAGGAAAGTGGGTTTGCCTTCATATTTGACCCAGAACAACTCAGTTCAGCATGGAAATATCATTGCAACAGCTTTTATTTAGCCAGAAATCAAGAGTGTAAGTTTTTATGCGCTTAAAAGCATTTTCAGGCCGAATGAGCTGATTTCTGCCAAATGCAGCAAAATACTGAAAGGAAAGTGGGTTTCATATTTGACCCAGAACAACTCAGCTCAGCATGGAAATATCATTGCAACAGCTTTTATTTAGCCAGAAATCAAGAGTGTAAGTTTTTATGCGCTTAAAAGCATTTTCAGGCCGAATGAGCAAATATGCTTGTTTCTGCCAAATGCAGCAAAATACTGAAAGGAAAGTGGGTTTGCCTTCATATTTGACCCAGAACAACTCAGTTCAGCATGGAAATATCATTGCAACAGCTTTTATTTAGCCAGAAATCAAGAGTGTAAGTTTTTATGCGCTTAAAAGCATTTTCAGGCCGAATGAACAAATATGCTTGTTTCTGCCAAATGCAGCAAAATACTGAAAGGAAAGTGGGTTTGCCTTCATATTTGACCCAGAACAACTCAGTTCAGCATGGAAATATCATTGCAACAGCTTTTATTTAGCCAGAAATCAAGAGTGTAAGTTTTTATGCGCTTAAAAGCATTTTCAGGCCGAATGAGCTGATTTCTGCCAAATGCAGCAAAATACTGAAAGGAAAGTGGGTTTTCCTTCATATTTGACCCATAACAACTCGGTTCAGCATGGAAATATCATTGCAACAGCTTTTATTTAGCCAGAAATCAAGACTGTAAGTTTTTATGCGCTTAAAAGCATTTTCAGGCCGAATGAGCAAATATGCTTGTTTCTGCCAAATGCAGCAAAATACTGAAAGGAAAGTGGGTTTGCCTTCATATTTGACCCAGAACAACTCAGTTCAGCATGGAAATATTATTGCAACAGCTTTTATTTAGCCAGAAATCAAGAGTGTAAGTTTTTATGCGCTTAAAAGCATTTTCAGGCCGAATGAGCTGATTTCTGCCAAATGCAGCAAAATACTGAAAGGAAAGTGGGTTTGCCTTCATATTTGACCCAGAACAACTCAGTTCAGCATGGAAATATCATTGCAACAGCTTTTATTTAGCCAGAAATCAAGAGTGTAAGTTTTTATGCGCTTAAAAGCATTTTCAGGCCGAATGAGCAAATATGCTTGTTTCTGCCAAATGCAGCAAAATACTGCAAGGAAAGTGGGTTTGCCTTCATATTTGACCCAGAACAACTCAGTTCAGCATGGAAATATCATTGCAACAGCTTTTATTTAGCCAGAAATCAAGAGTGTAAGTTTTTATGCGCTTAAAAGCATTTTCAGGCCGAATGAGCAAATATGCTTGTTTCTGCCAAATGCAGCAAAATACTGAAAGGAAAGTGGGTTTGCCTTCATATTTGACCCAGAACAACTCAGTTCAGCATGGAAATATCATTGCAACAGCTTTTATTTAGCCAGAAATCAAGAGTGTAAGTTTTTATGCGCTTAAAAGCATTTTCAGGCCGAATGAGCTGATTTCTGCCAAATGCAGCAAAATACTGAAAGGAAAGTGGGTTTGCCTTCATATTTGACCCAGAACAACTCAGTTCAGCATGGAAATATCATTGCAACAGCTTTTATTTAGCCAGAAATCAAGAGTGTAAGTTTTTATGCGCTTAAAAGCATTTTCAGGCCGAATGAGCTGATTTCTGCCAAATGCAGCAAAATACTGAAAGGAAAGTGGGTTTGCCTTCATATTTGACCCAGAACAACTCAGTTCAGCATGGAAATATCATTGCAACAGCTTTTATTTAGCCAGAAATCAAGAGTGTAAGTTTTTATGCGCTTAAAAGCATTTTCAGGCCGAATGAGCTGATTTCTGCCAAATGCAGCAAAATACTGAAAGGAAAGTGAGTTTGCCTTCATATTTGACCCAGAACAACTCAGTTCAGCATGGAAATATCATTGCAACAGCTTTTATTTAGCCAGAAATCAAGAGTGTAAGTTTTTATGCGCTTAAAAGCATTTTCAGGCCGAATGAGCAAATATGCTTGTTTCTGCCAAATGCAGCAAAATACTGAAAGGAAAGTGGGTTTGCCTTCATATTTGACCCAGAACAACTCAGTTCAGCATGGAAATATCATTGCAACAGCTTTTATTTAGCCAGAAATCAAGAGTGTAAGTTTTTATGCGCTTAAAAGCATTTTCAGGCCGAATGAGCAAATATGCTTGTTTCTGCCAAATGCAGCAAAATACTGAAAGGAAAGTGGGTTTGCCTTCATATTTGACCCAGAACAACTCAGTTCAGCATGGAAATATCATTGCAACAGCTTTTATTTAGCCAGAAATCAAGAGTGTAAGTTTTTATGCGCTTAAAAGCATTTTCAGGCCGAATGAGCAAATATGCTTGTTTCTGCCAAATGCAGCAAAATACTGAAAGGAAAGTGGGTTTGCCTTCATATTTGACCCAGAACAACTCAGTTCAGCATGGAAATATCATTGCAACAGCTTTTATTTAGCCAGAAATCAAGAGTGTAAGTTTTTATGCGCTTAAAAGCATTTTCAGGCCGAATGAGCTGATTTCTGCCAAATGCAGCAAAATACTGAAAGGAAAGTGGGTTTGCCTTCATATTTGACCCAGAACAACTCAGTTCAGCATGGAAATATCATTGCAACAGCTTTTATTTAGCCAGAAATCAAGAGTGTAAGTTTTTATGCGCTTAAAAGCATTTTCAGGCCGAATGAGCAAATATGCTTGTTTCTGCCAAATGCAGCAAAATACTGAAAGGAAAGTGGGTTTGCCTTCATATTTGACCCAGAACAACTCGGTTCAGCATGGAAATATCATTGCAACAGCTTTTATTTAGCCAGAAATCAAGAGTGTAAGTTTTTATGCGCTTAAAAGCATTTTCAGGCCGAATGAGCAAATATGCTTGTTTCTGCCAAATGCAGCAAAATACTGAAAGGAAAGTGGGTTTGCCTTCATATTTGACCCATAACAACTCGGTTCAGCATGGAAATATCATTGCAACAGCTTTTATTTAGCCAGAAATCAAGAGTGTAAGTTTTTATGCGCTTAAAAGCATTTTCAGGCCGAATGAGCAAATATGCTTGTTTCTGCCAAATGCAGCAAAATACTGAAAGGAAAGTGGGTTTGCCTTCATATTTGACCCAGAACAACTCAGTTCAGCATGGAAATATCATTGCAACAGCTTTTATTTAGCCAGAAATCAAGACTGTAAGTTTTTATGCGCTTAAAAGCATTTTCAGGCCGAATGAGCTGATTTCTGCCAAATGCAGCAAAATACTGAAAGGAAAGTGGGTTTGCCTTCATATTTGACCCAGAACAACTCAGTTCAGCATGGAAATATCATTGCAACAGCTTTTATTTAGCCAGAAATCAAGAGTGTAAGTTTTTATGCGCTTAAAAGCATTTTCAGGCCGAATGAGACAATTTCTGCCAAATGCAGCAAAATACTGAAAGGAAAGTGGGTTTGCCTTCATATTTGACCCAGAACAACTCAGCTCAGCATGGAAATATCATTGCAACAGCTTTTATTTAGCCAGAAATCAAGAGTGTAAGTTTTTATGCGCTTAAAAGCATTTTCAGGCCGAATGAGCAAATATGCTTGTTTCTGCCAAATGCAGCAAAATACTGCAAGGAAAGTGGGTTTGCCTTCATATTTGACCCAGAACAACTCGGTTCAGCATGGAAATATCATTGCAACAGCTTTTTTTTAGCCAGAAATCAAGACTGTAAGTTTTTATGCGCTTAAAAGCATTTTCAGGCCGAATGAGCAAGTATGCTTGTTTCTGCCAAATGCAGCAAAATACTGAAAGGAAAGTGGGTTTGCCTTCATATTTGACCCAGATCAACTCAGCTCAGCATGGAAATATCATTGCAACAGCTTTTATTTAGCCAGAAATCAAGAGTGTAAGTTTTTATGCGCTTAAAAGCATTTTCAGGCCGAATGAGCTGATTTCTGCCAAATGCAGCAAAATACTGAAAGGAAAGTGGGTTTGCCTTCATATTTGACCCAGATCAACTCAGCTCAGCATGGAAATATCATTGCAACAGCTTTTATTTAGCCAGAAATCAAGAGTGTAAGTTTTTATGCGCTTAAAAGCATTTTCAGGCCGAATGAGCTGATTTCTGCCAAATGCAGCAAAATACTGAAAGGAAAGTGAGTTTGCCTTCATATTTGACCCAGAACAACTCAGTTCAGCATGGAAATATCATTGCAACAGCTTTTATTTAGCCAGAAATCAAGAGTGTAAGTTTTTATGCGCTTAAAAGCATTTTCAGGCCGAATGAGCAAATATGCTTGTTTCTGCCAAATGCAGCAAAATACTGAAAGGAAAGTGGGTTTGCCTTCATATTTGACCCAGAACAACTCGGTTCAGCATGGAAATATCATTGCAACAGCTTTTATTTAGCCAGAAATCAAGAGTGTAAGTTTTTATGCGCTTAAAAGCATTTTCAGGCCGAATGAGCAAATATGCTTGTTTCTGCCAAATGCAGCAAAATACTGAAAGGAAAGTGGGTTTGCCTTCATATTTGACCCAGAACAACTCAGTTCAGCATGGAAATATCATTGCAACAGCTTTTATTTAGCCAGAAATCAAGAGTGTAAGTTTTTATGCGCTTAAAAGCATTTTCAGGCCGAATGAGCAAATATGCTTGTTTCTGCCAAATGCAGCAAAATACTGAAAGGAAAGTGGGTTTGCCTTCATATTTGAGCCAGAACAACTCAGTTCAGCATGGAAATATCATTGCAACAGCTTTTATTTAGCCAGAAATCAAGAGTGTAAGTTTTTATGCGCTTAAAAGCATTTTCAGGCCGAATGAGCTGATTTCTGCCAAATGCAGCAAAATACTGAAAGGAAAGTGGGTTTGCCTTCATATTTGACCCAGAACAACTCAGTTCAGCATGGAAATATCATTGCAACAGCTTTTATTTAGCCAGAAATCAAGACTGTAAGTTTTTATGCGCTTAAAAGCATTTTCAGGCCGAATGAGCAAATATGCTTGTTTCTGCCAAATGCAGCAAAATACTGAAAGGAAAGTGGGTTTGCCTTCATATTTGACCCAGAACAACTCGGTTCAGCATGGAAATATCATTGCAACAGCTTTTATTTAGCCAGAAATCAAGAGTGTAAGTTTTTATGCGCTTAAAAGCATTTTCAGGCCGAATGAGCAAATATGCTTGTTTCTGCCAAATGCAGCAAAATACTGAAAGGAAAGTGGGTTTGCCTTCATATTTGACCCATAACAACTCGGTTCAGCATGGAAATATCATTGCAACAGCTTTTATTTAGCCAGAAATCAAGAGTGTAAGTTTTTATGTGCTTAAAAGCATTTTCAGGCCGAATGAGCAAATATGCTTGTTTCTGCCAAATGCAGCAAAATACTGAAAGGAAAGTGGGTTTGCCTTCATATTTGACCCAGAACAACTCAGTTCAGCATGGAAATATCATTGCAACAGCTTTTATTTAGCCAGAAATCAAGACTGTAAGTTTTTATGCGCTTAAAAGCATTTTCAGGCCGAATGAGCTGATTTCTGCCAAATGCAGCAAAATACTGAAAGGAAAGTGGGTTTGCCTTCATATTTGACCCAGAACAACTCAGTTCAGCATGGAAATATCATTGCAACAGCTTTTATTTAGCCAGAAATCAAGAGTGTAAGTTTTTATGCGCTTAAAAGCATTTTCAGGCCGAATGAGCAAATATGCTTGTTTCTGCCAAATGCAGCAAAATACTGAAAGGAAAGTGGGTTTGCCTTCATATTTGACCCAGAACAACTCAGTTCAGCATGGAAATATCATTGCAACAGCTTTTATTTAGCCAGAAATCAAGAGTGTAAGTTTTTATGCGCTTAAAAGCATTTTCAGGCCGAATGAGACAATTTCTGCCAAATGCAGCAAAATACTGAAAGGAAAGTGGGTTTGCCTTCATATTTGACCCAGAACAACTCAGCTCAGCATGGAAATATCATTGCAACAGCTTTTATTTAGCCAGAAATCAAGAGTGTAAGTTTTTATGCGCTTAAAAGCATTTTCAGGCCGAATGAGCAAATATGCTTGTTTCTGCCAAATGCAGCAAAATACTGCAAGGAAAGTGGGTTTGCCTTCATATTTGACCCAGAACAACTCGGTTCAGCATGGAAATATCATTGCAACAGCTTTTTTTTAGCCAGAAATCAAGACTGTAAGTTTTTATGCGCTTAAAAGCATTTTCAGGCCGAATGAGCAAATATGCTTGTTTCTGCCAAATGCAGCAAAATACTGAAAGGAAAGTGGGTTTGCCTTCATATTTGACCCAGATCAACTCAGCTCAGCATGGAAATATCATTGCAACAGCTTTTATTTAGCCAGAAATCAAGAGTGTAAGTTTTTATGCGCTTAAAAGCATTTTCAGGCCGAATGAGCTGATTTCTGCCAAATGCAGCAAAATACTGAAAGGAAAGTGGGTTTGCCTTCATATTTGACCCAGAACAACTCAGTTCAGCATGGAAACATCATTGCAACAGCTTTTATTTAGCCAGAAATCAAGAGTGTAAGTTTTTATGCGCTTAAAAGCATTTTCAGGCCGAATGAGCAAATATGCTTGTTTCTGCCAAATGCAGCAAAATACTGAAAGGAAAGTGGGTTTGCCTTCATATTTGACCCAGAACAACTCAGTTCAGCATGGAAATATCATTGCAACAGCTTTTATTTAGCCAGAAATCAAGAGTGTAAGTTTTTATGCGCTTAAAAGCATTTTCAGGCCGAATGAGCAAATATGCTTGTTTCTGCCAAATGCAGCAAAATACTGCAAGGAAAGTGGGTTTGCCTTCATATTTGACCCAGAACAACTCAGTTCAGCATGGAAATATCATTGCAACAGCTTTTATTTAGCCAGAAATCAAGACTGTAAGTTTTTATGCGCTTAAAAGCATTTTCAGGCCGAATGAGCAAATATGCTTGTTTCTGCCAAATGCAGCAAAATACTGCAAGGAAAGGGGGTTTGCCTTCATATTTGACCCAGAACAACTCAGTTCAGCATGGAAATATCATTGCAACAGCTTTTATTTAGCCAGAAATCAAGACTGTAAGTTTTTATGCGCTTAAAAGCATTTTCAGGCCGAATGAGCTGATTTCTGCCAAATGCAGCAAAATACTGAAAGGAAAGTGGGTTTGCCTTCATATTTGACCCAGAACAACTCAGTTCAGCATGGAAATATCATTGCAACAGCTTTTATTTAGCCAGAAATCAAGAGTGTAAGTTTTTATGCGCTTAAAAGCATTTTCAGGCCGAATGAGCAAATATGCTTGTTTCTGCCAAATGCAGCAAAATACTGAAAGGAAAGTGGGTTTGCCTTCATATTTGACCCATAACAACTCGGTTCAGCATGGAAATATCATTGCAACAGCTTTTATTTAGCCAGAAATCAAGAGTGTAAGTTTTTATGCGCTTAAAAGCATTTTCAGGCCGAATGAGCAAATATGCTTGTTTCTGCCAAATGCAGCAAAATACTGAAAGGAAAGTGGGTTTGCCTTCATATTTGACCCAGAACAACTCAGTTCAGCATGGAAATATCATTGCAACAGCTTTTATTTAGCCAGAAATCAAGAGTGTAAGTTTTTATGCGCTTAAAAGCATTTTCAGGCCGAATGAGCAAATATGCTTGTTTCTGCCAAATGCAGCAAAATACTGAAAGGAAAGTGGGTTTGCCTTCATATTTGACCCAGAACAACTCAGTTCAGCATGGAAATATCATTGCAACAGCTTTTATTTAGCCAGAAATCAAGAGTGTAAGTTTTTATGCGCTTAAAAGCATTTTCAGGCCGAATGAGCAAATATGCTTGTTTCTGCCAAATGCAGCAAAATACTGAAAGGAAAGTGGGTTTGCCTTCATATTTGACCCAGAACAACTCAGTTCAGCATGGAAATATCATTGCAACAGCTTTTATTTAGCCAGAAATCAAGAGTGTAAGTTTTTATGCGCTTAAAAGCATTTTCAGGCCGAATGAGCAAATATGCTTGTTTCTGCCAAATGCAGCAAAATACTGAAAGGAAAGTGGGTTTGCCTTCATATTTGACCCAGAACAACTCAGTTCAGCATGGAAATATCATTGCAACAGCTTTTATTTAGCCAGAAATCAAGAGTGTAAGTTTTTATGCGCTTAAAAGCATTTTCAGGCCGAATGAGCTGATTTCTGCCACATGCAGCAAAATACTGAAAGGAAAGTGGGTTTGCCTTCATATTTGACCCAGAACAACTCAGTTCAGCATGGAAATATCATTGCAACAGCTTTTATTTAGCCAGAAATCAAGACTGTAAGTTTTTATGCGCTTAAAAGCATTTTCAGGCCGAATGAGCTGATTTCTGCCAAATGCAGCAAAATACTGAAAGGAAAGTGGGTTTGCCTTCATATTTGACCCAGAACAACTCAGTTCAGCATGGAAATATCATTGCAACAGCTTTTATTTAGCCAGAAATCAAGAGTGTAAGTTTTTATGCGCTTAAAAGCATTTTCAGGCCGAATGAGCAAATATGCTTGTTTCTGCCAAATGCAGCAAAATACTGAAAGGAAAGTGGGTTTGCCTTCATATTTGACCCATAACAACTCGGTTCAGCATGGAAATATCATTGCAACAGCTTTTATTTAGCCAGAAATCAAGAGTGTAAGTTTTTATGCGCTTAAAAGCATTTTCAGGCCGAATGAGCAAATATGCTTGTTTCTGCCAAATGCAGCAAAATACTGAAAGGAAAGTGGGTTTGCCTTCATATTTGACCCAGAACAACTCAGTTCAGCATGGAAATATCATTGCAACAGCTTTTATTTAGCCAGAAATCAAGAGTGTAAGTTTTTATGCGCTTAAAAGCATTTTCAGGCCGAATGAGCAAATATGCTTGTTTCTGCCAAATGCAGCAAAATACTGCAAGGAAAGTGGGTTTGCCTTCATATTTGACCCAGAACAACTCAGTTCAGCATGGAAATATCATTGCAACAGCTTTTATTTAGCCAGAAATCAAGAGTGTAAGTTTTTATGCGCTTAAAAGCATTTTCAGGCCGAATGAGCAAATATGCTTGTTTCTGCCAAATGCAGCAAAATACTGAAAGGAAAGTGGGTTTGCCTTCATATTTGACCCAGAACAACTCAGTTCAGCATGGAAATATCATTGCAACAGCTTTTATTTAGCCAGAAATCAAGAGTGTAAGTTTTTATGCGCTTAAAAGCATTTTCAGGCCGAATGAGCTGATTTCTGCCAAATGCAGCAAAATACTGAAAGGAAAGTGGGTTTGCCTTCATATTTGACCCAGAACAACTCAGCTCAGCATGGAAATATCATTGCAACAGCTTTTATTTAGCCAGAAATCAAGAGTGTAAGTTTTTATGCGCTTAAAAGCATTTTCAGGCCGAATGAGCAAATATGCTTGTTTCTGCCAAATGCAGCAAAATACTGAAAGGAAAGTGGGTTTGCCTTCATATTTGACCCAGAACAACTCAGTTCAGCATGGAAATATCATTGCAACAGCTTTTATTTAGCCAGAAATCAAGAGTGTAAGTTTTTATGCGCTTAAAAGCATTTTCAGGCCGAATGAGCTGATTTCTGCCAAATGCAGCAAAATACTGAAAGGAAAGTGGGTTTGCCTTCATATTTGACCCATAACAACTCGGTTCAGCATGGAAATATCATTGCAACAGCTTTTATTTAGCCAGAAATCAAGACTGTAAGTTTTTATGCGCTTAAAAGCATTTTCAGGCCGAATGAGCAAATATGCTTGTTTCTGCCAAATGCAGCAAAATACTGAAAGGAAAGTGGGTTTGCCTTCATATTTGACCCAGAACAACTCAGTTCAGCATGGAAATATCATTGCAACAGCTTTTATTTAGCCAGAAATCAAGAGTGTAAGTTTTTATGCGCTTAAAAGCATTTTCAGGCCGAATGAGCAAATATGCTTGTTTCTGCCAAATGCAGCAAAATACTGAAAGGAAAGTGGGTTTGCCTTCATATTCGACCCACAACAACTCAGTTCAAAATGGAAATATCATTGCAACAGCTTTTATTTAGCCAGAAATCAAGAGTGTAAGTTTTTATGCGCTTAAAAGCATTTTCAGGCCGAATGAGCAAATATGCTTGTTTCTGCCAAATGCAGCAAAATACTGCAAGGAAAGTGGGTTTGCCTTCATATTTGACCCAGAACAACTCAGTTCAGCATGGAAATATCATTGCAACAGCTTTTATTTAGCCAGAAATCAAGACTGTAAGTTTTTATGCGCTTAAAAGCATTTTCAGGCCGAATGAGCAAATATGCTTGTTTCTGCCAAATGCAGCAAAATACTGCAAGGAAAGTGGGTTTGCCTTCATATTTGACCCAGAACAACTCAGTTCAGCATGGAAATATCATTGCAACAGCTTTTATTTAGCCAGAAATCAAGAGTGTAAGTTTTTATGCGCTTAAAAGCATTTTCAGGCCGAATGAGCAAATATGCTTGTTTCTGCCAAATGCAGCAAAATACTGAAAGGAAAGTGGGTTTGCCTTCATATTTGACCCAGAACAACTCAGTTCAGCATGGAAATATCATTGCAACAGCTTTTATTTAGCCAGAAATCAAGACTGTAAGTTTTTATGCGCTTAAAAGCATTTTCAGGCCGAATGAGCAAATATGCTTGTTTCTGCCAAATGCAGCAAAATACTGAAAGGAAAGTGGGTTTGCCTTCATATTTGACCCAGAACAACTCAGTTCAGCATGGAAATATCATTGCAACAGCTTTTATTTAGCCAGAAATCAAGAGTGTAAGTTTTTATGCGCTTAAAAGCATTTTCAGGCCGAATGAGCAAATATGCTTGTTTCTGCCAAATGCAGCAAAATACTGCAAGGAAAGTGGGTTTGCCTTCATATTTGACCCAGAACAACTCAGTTCAGCATGGAAATATCATTGCAACAGCTTTTATTTAGCCAGAAATCAAGAGTGTAAGTTTTTATGCGCTTAAAAGCATTTTCAGGCCGAATGAGCAAATATGCTTGTTTCTGCCAAATGCAGCAAAATACTGAAAGGAAAGTGGGTTTGCCTTCATATTTGACCCAGAACAACTCAGTTCAGCATGGAAATATCATTGCAACAGCTTTTATTTAGCCAGAAATCAAGAGTGTAAGTTTTTATGCGCTTAAAAGCATTTTCAGGCCGAATGAGCAAATATGCTTGTTTCTGCCAAATGCAGCAAAATACTGAAAGGAAAGTGGGTTTGCCTTCATATTTGACCCAGAACAACTCGGTTCAGCATGGAAATATCATTGCAACAGCTTTTATTTAGCCAGAAATCAAGAGTGTAAGTTTTTATGCGCTTAAAAGCATTTTCAGGCCGAATGAGCAAATATGCTTGTTTCTGCCAAATGCAGCAAAATACTGAAAGGAAAGTGGGTTTGCCTTCATATTTGACCCAGAACAACTCAGTTCAGCATGGAAATATCATTGCAACAGCTTTTATATAGCCAGAAATCAAGACTGTAAGTTTTTATGCGCTTAAAAGCATTTTCAGGCCGAATGAGCAAATATGCTTGTTTCTGCCAAATGCAGCAAAATACTGAAAGGAAAGTGGGTTTGCCTTCATATTTGACCCAGAACAACTCAGTTCAGCATGGAAATATCATTGCAACAGCTTTTATTTAGCCAGAAATCAAGAGTGTAAGTTTTTATGCGCTTAAAAGCATTTTCAGGCCGAATGAGCAAATATGCTTGTTTCTGCCAAATGCAGCAAAATACTGCAAGGAAAGTGGGTTTGCCTTCATATTTGACCCAGAACAACTCAGTTCAGCATGGAAATATCATTGCAACAGCTTTTATTTAGCCAGAAATCAAGAGTGTAAGTTTTTATGCGCTTAAAAGCATTTTCAGGCCGAATGAGCAAATATGCTTGTTTCTGCCAAATGCAGCAAAATACTGAAAGGAAAGTGGGTTTGCCTTCATATTTGACCCAGAACAACTCAGTTCAGCATGGAAATATCATTGCAACAGCTTTTATTTAGCCAGAAATCAAGAGTGTAAGTTTTTATGCGCTTAAAAGCATTTTCAGGCCGAATGAGCAAATATGCTTGTTTCTGCCAAATGCAGCAAAATACTGAAAGGAAAGTGGGTTTGCCTTCATATTTGACCCAGAACAACTCGGTTCAGCATGGAAATATCATTGCAACAGCTTTTATTTAGCCAGAAATCAAGAGTGTAAGTTTTTATGCGCTTAAAAGCATTTTCAGGCCGAATGAGCAAATATGCTTGTTTCTGCCAAATGCAGCAAAATACTGAAAGGAAAGTGGGTTTGCCTTCATATTTGACCCAGAACAACTCAGTTCAGCATGGAAATATCATTGCAACAGCTTTTATATAGCCAGAAATCAAGACTGTAAGTTTTTATGCGCTTAAAAGCATTTTCAGGCCGAATGAGCAAATATGCTTGTTTCTGCCAAATGCAGCAAAATACTGAAAGGAAAGTGGGTTTGCCTTCATATTTGACCCAGAACAACTCAGTTCAGCATGGAAATATCATTGCAACAGCTTTTATTTAGCCAGAAATCAAGAGTGTAAGTTTTTATGCGCTTAAAAGCATTTTCAGGCCGAATGAGCAAATATGCTTGTTTTTGCCAAATGCAGCAAAATACTGAAAGGAAAGTGGGTTTGCCTTCATATTTGACCCAGAACAACTCAGTTCAGCATGGAAATATCATTGCAACAGCTTTTATTTAGCCAGAAATCAAGAGTGTAAGTTTTTATGCGCTTAAAAGCATTTTCAGGCCGAATGAGCAAATATGCTTGTTTCTGCCAAATGCAGCAAAATACTGAAAGGAAAGTGGGTTTGCCTTCATATTTGACCCAGAACAACTCAGTTCAGCATGGAAATATCATTGCAACAGCTTTTATTTAGCCAGAAATCAAGAGTGTAAGTTTTTATGCGCTTAAAAGCATTTTCAGGCCGAATGAGCAAATATGCTTGTTTCTGCCAAATGCAGCAAAATACTGAAAGGAAAGTGGGTTTGCCTTCATATTTGACCCAGATCAACTCAGCTCAGCATGGAAATATCATTGCAACAGCTTTTATTTAGCCAGAAATCAAGAGTGTAAGTTTTTATGCGCTTAAAAGCATTTTCAGGCCGAATGAGCAAATATGCTTGTTTCTGCCAAATGCAGCAAAATACTGAAAGGAAAGTGGGTTTGCCTTCATATTTGACCCAGAACAACTCGGTTCAGCATGGAAATATCATTGCAACAGCTTTTATTTAGCCAGAAATCAAGAGTGTAAGTTTTTATGCGCTTAAAAGCATTTTCAGGCCGAATGAGCAAATATGCTTGTTTCTGCCAAATGCAGCAAAATACTGAAAGGAAAGTGGGTTTGCCTTCATATTTGACCCAGAACAACTCAGTTCAGCATGGAAATATCATTGCAACAGCTTTTATTTAGCCAGAAATCAAGACTGTAAGTTTTTATGCGCTTAAAAGCATTTTCAGGCCGAATGAGCTGATTTCTGCCAAATGCAGCAAAATACTGAAAGGAAAGTGGGTTTGCCTTCATATTTGACCCAGAACAACTCAGTTCAGCATGGAAATATCATTGCAACAGCTTTTATTTAGCCAAAAATCAAGAGTGTAAGTTTTTATGCGCTTAAAAGCATTTTCAGGCCGAATGAGCAAATATGCTTGTTTCTGCCAAATGCAGCAAAATACTGAAAGGAAAGTGGGTTTGCCTTCATATTTGACCCAGAACAACTCAGTTCAGCATGGAAATATCATTGCAACAGCTTTTATTTAGCCAGAAATCAAGAGTGTAAGTTTTTATGCGCTTAAAAGCATTTTCAGGCCGAATGAGCAAATATGCTTGTTTCTGCCAAATGCAGCAAAATACTGCAAGGAAAGTGGGTTTGCCTTCATATTTGACCCAGAACAACTCAGTTCAGCATGGAAATATCATTGCAACAGCTTTTATTTAGCCAGAAATCAAGACTGTAAGTTTTGATGCGCTTAAAAGCATTTTCAGGCCGAATGAGCAAATATGCTTGTTTCTGCCAAATGCAGCAAAATACTGAAAGGAAAGTGGGTTTGCCTTCATATTTGACCCAGATCAACTCGGTTCAGCATGGAAATATCATTGCAACAGCTTTTATTTAGCCAGAAATCAAGAGTGTAAGTTTTTATGCGCTTAAAAGCATTTTCAGGCCGAATGAGCAAATATGCTTGTTTCTGCCAAATGCAGCAAAATACTGCAAGGAAAGTGGGTTTGCCTTCATATTTGACCCAGAACAACTCAGTTCAGCATGGAAATATCATTGCAACAGCTTTTATTTAGCCAGAAATCAAGAGTGTAAGTTTTTATGCGCTTAAAAGCATTTTCAGGCCGAATGAGCAAATATGCTTGTTTCTGCCAAATGCAGCAAAATACTGAAAGGAAAGTGGGTTTGTCTTCATATTTGACCCAGAACAACTCAGTTCAGCATGGAAATATCATTGCAACAGCTTTTATTTAGCCAGAAATCAAGAGTGTAAGTTTTTATGCGCTTAAAAGCATTTTCAGGCCGAATGAGCAAATATGCTTGTTTCTGCCAAATGCAGCAAAATACTGAAAGGAAAGTGGGTTTGCCTTCATATTTGACCCAGATCAACTCGGTTCAGCATGGAAATATCATTGCAACAGCTTTTATTTAGCCAGAAATCAAGAGTGTAAGTTTTTATGCGCTTAAAAGCATTTTCAGGCCGAATGAGCAAATATGCTTGTTTCTGCCAAATGCAGCAAAATACTGCAAGGAAAGTGGGTTTGCCTTCATATTTGACCCAGAACAACTCAGTTCAGCATGGAAATATCATTGCAACAGCTTTTATTTAGCCAGAAATCAAGAGTGTAAGTTTTTATGCGCTTAAAAGCATTTTCAGGCCGAATGAGCAAATATGCTTGTTTCTGCCAAATGCAGCAAAATACTGAAAGGAAAGTGGGTTTGCCTTCATATTTGACCCAGAACAACTCGGTTCAGCATGGAAATATCATTGCAACAGCTTTTATTTAGCCAGAAATCAAGAGTGTAAGTTTTTATGCGCTTAAAAGCATTTTCAGGCCGAATGAGCAAATATGCTTGTTTCTGCCAAATGCAGCAAAATACTGAAAGGAAAGTGGGTTTGCCTTCATATTTGACCCATAACAACTCAGTTCAGCATGGAAATATCATTGCAACAGCTTTTATTTAGCCAGAAATCAAGACTGTAAGTTTTTATGCGCTTAAAAGCATTTTCAGGCCGAATGAGCTGATTTCTGCCAAATGCAGCAAAATACTGAAAGGAAAGTGGGTTTGCCTTCATATTTGACCCAGAACAACTCAGTTCAGCATGGAAATATCATTGCAACAGCTTTTATTTAGCCAAAAATCAAGAGTGTAAGTTTTTATGCGCTTAAAAGCATTTTCAGGCCGAATGAGCAAATATGCTTGTTTTTGCCAAATGCAGCAAAATACTGAAAGGAAAGTGGGTTTGCCTTCATATTTGACCCAGAACAACTCAGTTCAGCATGGAAATATCATTGCAACAGCTTTTATTTAGCCAGAAATCAAGAGTGTAAGTTTTTATGCGCTTAAAAGCATTTTCAGGCCGAATGAGCAAATATGCTTGTTTCTGCCAAATGCAGCAAAATACTGAAAGGAAAGTGGGTTTGCCTTCATATTTGACCCAGAACAACTCAGTTCAGCATGGAAATATCATTGCAACAGCTTTTATTTAGCCAGAAATCAAGACTGTAAGTTTTTATGCGCTTAAAAGCATTTTCAGGCCGAATGAGCTGATTTCTGCCAAATGCAGCAAAATACTGAAAGGAAAGTGGGTTTGCCTTCATATTTGACCCAGAACAACTCAGTTCAGCATGGAAATATCATTGCAACAGCTTTTATTTAGCCAGAAATCAAGAGTGTAAGTTTTTATGCGCTTAAAAGCATTTTCAGGCCGAATGAGCAAATATGCTTGTTTCTGCCAAATGCAGCAAAATACTGCAAGGAAAGTGGGTTTGCCTTCATATTTGACCCAGAACAACTCAGTTCAGCATGGAAATATCATTGCAACAGCTTTTATTTAGCCAGAAATCAAGACTGTAAGTTTTGATGCGCTTAAAAGCATTTTCAGGCCGAATGAGCAAATATGCTTGTTTCTGCCAAATGCAGCAAAATACTGAAAGGAAAGTGGGTTTGCCTTCATATTTGACCCAGATCAACTCGGTTCAGCATGGAAATATCATTGCAACAGCTTTTATTTAGCCAGAAATCAAGAGTGTAAGTTTTTATGCGCTTAAAAGCATTTTCAGGCCGAATGAGCAAATATGCTTGTTTCTGCCAAATGCAGCAAAATACTGCAAGGAAAGTGGGTTTGCCTTCATATTTGACCCAGAACAACTCAGTTCAGCATGGAAATATCATTGCAACAGCTTTTATTTAGCCAGAAATCAAGAGTGTAAGTTTTTATGCGCTTAAAAGCATTTTCAGGCCGAATGAGCAAATATGCTTGTTTCTGCCAAATGCAGCAAAATACTGAAAGGAAAGTGGGTTTGCCTTCATATTTGACCCAGAACAACTCAGTTCAGCATGGAAATATCATTGCAACAGCTTTTATTTAGCCAGAAATCAAGAGTGTAAGTTTTTATGCGCTTAAAAGCATTTTCAGGCCGAATGAGCTGATTTCTGCCAAATGCAGCAAAATACTGAAAGGAAAGTGGGTTTGCCTTCATATTTGACCCAGAACAACTCAGTTCAGCATGGAAATATCATTGCAACAGCTTTTATTTAGCCAGAAATCAAGAGTGTAAGTTTTTATGCGCTTAAAAGCATTTTCAGGCCGAATGAGCAAATATGCTTGTTTCTGCCAAATGCAGCAAAATACTGAAAGGAAAGTGGGTTTGCCTTCATATTTGACCCAGATCAACTCGGTTCAGCATGGAAATATCATTGCAACAGCTTTTATTTAGCCAGAAATCAAGAGTGTAAGTTTTTATGCGCTTAAAAGCATTTTCAGGCCGAATGAGCAAATATGCTTGTTTCTGCCAAATGCAGCAAAATACTGCAAGGAAAGTGGGTTTGCCTTCATATTTGACCCAGAACAACTCAGTTCAGCATGGAAATATCATTGCAACAGCTTGTATTTAGCCAGAAATCAAGACTGTAAGTTTTTATGCGCTTAAAAGCATTTTCAGGCCGAATGAGCAAATATGCTTGTTTCTGCCAAATGCAGCAAAATACTGCAAGGAAAGTGGGTTTGCCTTCATATTTGACCCAGAACAACTCAGTTCAGCATGGAAATATCATTGCAACAGCTTTTATTTAGCCAGAAATCAAGACTGTAAGTTTTGATGCGCTTAAAAGCATTTTCAGGCCGAATGAGCAAATATGCTTGTTTCTGCCAAATGCAGCAAAATACTAAAAGGAAAGTGGGTTTGCCTTCATATTTGACCCAGATCAACTCGGTTCAGCATGGAAATATCATTGCAACAGCTTTTATTTAGCCAGAAATCAAGAGTGTAAGTTTTTATGCGCTTAAAAGCATTTTCAGGCCGAATGAGCAAATATGCTTGTTTCTGCCAAATGCAGCAAAATACTGCAAGGAAAGTGGGTTTGCCTTCATATTTGACCCAGAACAACTCAGTTCAGCATGGAAATATCATTGCAACAGCTTTTATTTAGCCAGAAATCAAGAGTGTAAGTTTTTATGCGCTTAAAAGCATTTTCAGGCCGAATGAGCAAATATGCTTGTTTCTGCCAAATGCAGCAAAATACTGAAAGGAAAGTGGGTTTGCCTTCATATTTGACCCAGATCAACTCGGTTCAGCATGGAAATATCATTGCAACAGCTTTTATTTAGCCAGAAATCAAGAGTGTAAGTTTTTATGCGCTTAAAAGCATTTTCAGGCCGAATGAGCAAATATGCTTGTTTCTGCCAAATGCAGCAAAATACTGCAAGGAAAGTGGGTTTGCCTTCATATTTGACCCAGAACAACTCAGTTCAGCATGGAAATATCATTGCAACAGCTTTTATTTAGCCAGAAATCAAGAGTGTAAGTTTTTATGCGCTTAAAAGCATTTTCAGGCCGAATGAGCTGATTTCTGCCAAATGCAGCAAAATACTGAAAGGAAAGTGGGTTTGCCTTCATATTTGACCCAGAACAACTCAGTTCAGCATGGAAATATCATTGCAACAGCTTTTATTTAGCCAGAAATCAAGACTGTAAGTTTTTATGCGCTTAAAAGCATTTTCAGGCCGAATGAGCAAATATGCTTGTTTCTGCCAAATGCAGCAAAATACTGAAAGGAAAGTGGGTTTGCCTTCATATTTGACCCAGAACAACTCAGTTCAGCATGGAAATATCATTGCAACAGCTTTTATTTAGCCAGAAATCAAGAGTGTAAGTTTTTATGCGCTTAAAAGCATTTTCAGGCCGAATGAGCAAATATGCTTGTTTCTGCCAAATGCAGCAAAATACTGCAAGGAAAGTGGGTTTGCCTTCATATTTGACCCAGAACAACTCAGTTCAGCATGGAAATATCATTGCAACAGCTTTTATTTAGCCAGAAATCAAGAGTGTAAGTTTTTATGCGCTTAAAAGCATTTTCAGGCCGAATGAGCAAATATGCTTGTTTCTGCCAAATGCAGCAAAATACTGAAAGGAAAGTGGGTTTGCCTTCATTTTTGACCCAGAACAACTCAGTTCAGCATGGAAATATCATTGCAACAGCTTTTATTTAGCCAGAAATCAAGAGTGTAAGTTTTTATGCGCTTAAAAGCATTTTCAGGCCGAATGAGCAAATATGCTTGTTTCTGCCAAATGCAGCAAAATACTGAAAGGAAAGTGGGTTTGCCTTCATATTTGACCCAGAACAACTCGGTTCAGCATGGAAATATCATTGCAACAGCTTTTATTTAGCCAGAAATCAAGAGTGTAAGTTTTTATGCGCTTAAAAGCATTTTCAGGCCGAATGAGCAAATATGCTTGTTTCTGCCAAATGCAGCAAAATACTGAAAGGAAAGTGGGTTTGCCTTCATATTTGACCCAGAACAACTCAGTTCAGCATGGAAATATCATTGCAACAGCTTTTATATAGCCAGAAATCAAGAGTGTAAGTTTTTATGCGCTTAAAAGCATTTTCAGGCCGAATGAGCAAATATGCTTGTTTCTGCCAAATGCAGCAAAATACTGAAAGGAAAGTGGGTTTGCCTTCATATTTGACCCAGAACAACTCAGTTCAGCATGGAAATATCATTGCAACAGCTTTTATTTAGCCAGAAATCAAGAGTGTAAGTTTTTATGCGCTTAAAAGCATTTTCAGGCCGAATGAGCAAATATGCTTGTTTCTGCCAAATGCAGCAAAATACTGAAAGGAAAGTGGGTTTGCCTTCATATTTGACCCAGAACAACTCAGTTCAGCATGGAAATATCATTGCATCAGCTTTTATTTAGCCAGAAATCAAGAGTGTAAGTTTTTATGCGCTTAAAAGCATTTTCAGGCCGAATGAGCAAATATGCTTGTTTCTGCCAAATGCAGCAAAATACTGAAAGGAAAGTGGGTTTGCCTTCATATTTGACCCAGAACAACTCAGTTCAGCATGGAAATATCATTGCAACAGCTTTTATTTAGCCAGAAATCAAGAGTGTAAGTTTTTATGCGCTTAAAAGCATTTTCAGGCCGAATGAGCAAATATGCTTGTTTCTGCCAAATGCAGCAAAATACTGAAAGGAAAGTGGGTTTGCCTTCATATTTGACCCAGAACAACTCAGTTCAGCATGGAAATATCATTGCAACAGCTTTTATTTAGCCAGAAATCAAGAGTGTAAGTTTTTATGCGCTTAAAAGCATTTTCAGGCCGAATGAGCAAATATGCTTGTTTCTGCCAAATGCAGCAAAATACTGAAAGGAAAGTGGGTTTGCCTTCATATTTGACCCAGAACAACTCAGTTCAGCATGGAAATATCATTGCAACAGCTTTTATTTAGCCAGAAATCAAGAGTGTAAGTTTTTATGCGCTTAAAAGCATTTTCAGGCCGAATGAGCAAATATGCTTGTTTCTGCCAAATGCAGCAAAATACTGCAAGGAAAGTGGGTTTGCCTTCATATTTGACCCAGAACAACTCAGTTCAGCATGGAAATATCATTGCAACAGCTTTTATTTAGCCAGAAATCAAGAGTGTAAGTTTTTATGCGCTTAAAAGCATTTTCAGGCCGAATGAGCAAATATGCTTGTTTCTGCCAAATGCAGCAAAATACTGCAAGGAAA
The DNA here is from genome assembly GCF_033026475.1 of Channa argus. Taxonomy (NCBI): domain Eukaryota; kingdom Metazoa; phylum Chordata; class Actinopteri; order Anabantiformes; family Channidae; genus Channa; species Channa argus. Next base: position 513,574 of record NW_027125222.1, read on the forward strand.
GTGGGTTTGCCTTCATATTTGACCCAGAACAACTCAGTTCAGCATGGAAATATCATTGCAACAGCTTTTATTTAGCCAGAAATCAAGAGTGTAAGTTTTTATGCGCTTAAAAGCATTTTCAGGCCGAATGAGCAAATATGCTTGTTTCTGCCAAATGCAGCAAAATACTGAAAGGAAAGTGGGTTTGCCTTCATATTTGACCCAGAACAACTCGGTTCAGCATGGAAATATCATTGCAACAGCTTTTATTTAGCCAGAAATCAAGAGTGTAAGTTTTTATGCGCTTAAAAGCATTTTCAGGCCGAATGAGCAAATATGCTTGTTTCTGCCAAATGCAGCAAAATACTGAAAGGAAAGTGGGTTTGCCTTCATATTTGACCCAGAACAACTCAGTTCAGCATGGAAATATCATTGCAACAGCTTTTATTTAGCCAGAAATCAAGACTGTAAGTTTTTATGCGCTTAAAAGCATTTTCAGGCCGAATGAGCTGATTTCTGCCAAATGCAGCAAAATACTGAAAGGAAAGTGGGTTTGCCTTCATATTTGACCCAGAACAACTCAGTTCAGCATGGAAATATCATTGCAACAGCTTTTGTTTAGCCAAAAATCAAGAGTGTAAGTTTTTATGCGCTTAAAAGCATTTTCAGGCCGAATGAGCAAATATGCTTGTTTCTGCCAAATGCAGCAAAATACTGAAAGGAAAGTGGGTTTGCCTTCATATTTGACCCAGAACAACTCAGTTCAGCATGGAAATATCATTGCAACAGCTTTTATTTAGCCAGAAATCAAGACTGTAAGTTTTGATGCGCTTAAAAGCATTTTCAGGCCGAATGAGCAAATATGCTTGTTTCTGCCAAATGCAGCAAAATACTGAAAGGAAAGTGGGTTTGCCTTCATATTTGACCCAGATCAACTCAGCTCAGCATGGAAATATCATTGCAACAGCTTTTATTTAGCCAGAAATCAAGAGTGTAAGTTTTTATGCGCTTAAAAGCATTTTCAGGCCGAATGAGCAAATATGCTTGTTTCTGCCAAATGCAGCAAAATACTGCAAGGAAAGTGGGTTTGCCTTCATATTTGACCCAGAACAACTCAGTTCAGCATGGAAATATCATTGCAACAGCTTTTATTTAGCCAGAAATCAAGAGTGTAAGTTTTTATGCGCTTAAAAGCATTTTCAGGCCGAATGAGCAAATATGCTTGTTTCTGCCAAATGCAGCAAAATACTGAAAGGAAAGTGGGTTTGCCTTCATATTTGACCCAGAACAACTCAGTTCAGCATGGAAATATCATTGCAACAGCTTTTATTTAGCCAGAAATCAAGAGTGTAAGTTTTTATGCGCTTAAAAGCATTTTCAGGCCGAATGAGCAAATATGCTTGTTTCTGCCAAATGCAGCAAAATACTGAAAGGAAAGTGGGTTTGCCTTCATATTTGACCCAGATCAACTCGGTTCAGCATGGAAATATCATTGCAACAGCTTTTATTTAGCCAGAAATCAAGAGTGTAAGTTTTTATGCGCTTAAAAGCATTTTCAGGCCGAATGAGCTGATTTCTGCCAAATGCAGCAAAATACTGAAAGGAAAGTGGGTTTGCCTTCATATTTGACCCAGAACAACTCAGTTCAGCATGGAAATATCATTGCAACAGCTTTTATTTAGCCAGAAATCAAGACTGTAAGTTTTTATGCGCTTAAAAGCATTTTCAGGCCGAATGAGCAAATATGCTTGTTTCTGCCAAATGCAGCAAAATACTGAAAGGAAAGTGGGTTTGCCTTCATATTTGACCCAGAACAACTCAGTTCAGCATGGAAATATCATTGCAACAGCTTTTATTTAGCCAGAAATCAAGAGTGTAAGTTTTTATGCGCTTAAAAGCATTTTCAGGCCGAATGAGCAAATATGCTTGTTTCTGCCAAATGCAGCAAAATACTGCAAGGAAAGTGGGTTTGCCTTCATATTTGACCCAGAACAACTCAGTTCAGCATGGAAATATCATTGCAACAGCTTTTATTTAGCCAGAAATCAAGAGTGTAAGTTTTTATGCGCTTAAAAGCATTTTCAGGCCGAATGAGCAAATATGCTTGTTTCTGCCAAATGCAGCAAAATACTGAAAGGAAAGTGGGTTTGCCTTCATATTTGACCCAGAACAACTCAGTTCAGCATGGAAATATCATTGCAACAGCTTTTATTTAGCCAGAAATCAAGAGTGTAAGTTTTTATGCGCTTAAAAGCATTTTCAGGCCGAATGAGCAAATATGCTTGTTTCTGCCAAATGCAGCAAAATACTGAAAGGAAAGTGGGTTTGCCTTCATATTTGACCCAGAACAACTCGGTTCAGCATGGAAATATCATTGCAACAGCTTTTATTTAGCCAGAAATCAAGAGTGTAAGTTTTTATGCGCTTAAAAGCATTTTCAGGCCGAATGAGCAAATATGCTTGTTTCTGCCAAATGCAGCAAAATACTGAAAGGAAAGTGGGTTTGCCTTCATATTTGACCCAGAACAACTCAGTTCAGCATGGAAATATCATTGCAACAGCTTTTATATAGCCAGAAATCAAGAGTGTAAGTTTTTATGCGCTTAAAAGCATTTTCAGGCCGAATGAGCAAATATGCTTGTTTCTGCCAAATGCAGCAAAATACTGAAAGGAAAGTGGGTTTGCCTTCATATTTGACCCAGAACAACTCAGTTCAGCATGGAAATATCATTGCAACAGCTTTTATTTAGCCAGAAATCAAGAGTGTAAGTTTTTATGCGCTTAAAAGCATTTTCAGGCCGAATGAGCAAATATGCTTGTTTCTGCCAAATGCAGCAAAATACTGAAAGGAAAGTGGGTTTGCCTTCATATTTGACCCAGAACAACTCAGTTCAGCATGGAAATATCATTGCATCAGCTTTTATTTAGCCAGAAATCAAGAGTGTAAGTTTTTATGCGCTTAAAAGCATTTTCAGGCCGAATGAGCAAATATGCTTGTTTCTGCCAAATGCAGCAAAATACTGAAAGGAAAGTGGGTTTGCCTTCATATTTGACCCAGAACAACTCAGTTCAGCATGGAAATATCATTGCAACAGCTTTTATTTAGCCAGAAATCAAGAGTGTAAGTTTTTATGCGCTTAAAAGCATTTTCAGGCCGAATGAGCAAATATGCTTGTTTCTGCCAAATGCAGCAAAATACTGAAAGGAAAGTGGGTTTGCCTTCATATTTGACCCAGAACAACTCAGTTCAGCATGGAAATATCATTGCAACAGCTTTTATTTAGCCAGAAATCAAGAGTGTAAGTTTTTATGCGCTTAAAAGCATTTTCAGGCCGAATGAGCAAATATGCTTGTTTCTGCCAAATGCAGCAAAATACTGAAAGGAAAGTGGGTTTGCCTTCATATTTGACCCAGATCAACTCAGCTCAGCATGGAAATATCATTGCAACAGCTTTTATTTAGCCAGAAATCAAGAGTGTAAGTTTTTATGCGCTTAAAAGCATTTTCAGGCCGAATGAGCTGATTTCTGCCAAATGCAGCAAAATACTGAAAGGAAAGTGGGTTTGCCTTCATATTTGACCCAGAACAACTCAGTTCAGCATGGAAATATCATTGCAACAGCTTTTATTTAGCCAGAAATCAAGAGTGTAAGTTTTTATGCGCTTAAAAGCATTTTCAGGCCGAATGAGCAAATATGCTTGTTTCTGCCAAATGCAGCAAAATACTGAAAGGAAAGTGGGTTTGCCTTCATATTTGACCCAGAACAACTCAGTTCAGCATGGAAATATCATTGCAACAGCTTTTATTTAGCCAGAAATCAAGAGTGTAAGTTTTTATGCGCTTAAAAGCATTTTCAGGCCGAATGAGCAAATATGCTTGTTTCTGCCAAATGCAGCAAAATACTGCAAGGAAAGTGGGTTTGCCTTCATATTTGACCCAGAACAACTCAGTTCAGCATGGAAATATCATTGCAACAGCTTTTATTTAGCCAGAAATCAAGAGTGTAAGTTTTTATGCGCTTAAAAGCATTTTCAGGCCGAATGAGCAAATATGCTTGTTTCTGCCAAATGCAGCAAAATACTGCAAGGAAAGTGGGTTTGCCTTCATATTTGACCCAGAACAACTCAGTTCAGCATGGAAATATCATTGCAACAGCTTTTATTTAGCCAGAAATCAAGAGTGTAAGTTTTTATGCGCTTAAAAGCATTTTCAGGCCGAATGAGCAAATATGCTTGTTTCTGCCAAATGCAGCAAAATACTGAAAGGAAAGTGGGTTTGCCTTCATATTTGACCCAGAACAACTCGGTTCAGCATGGAAATATCATTGCAACAGCTTTTATTTAGCCAGAAATCAAGAGTGTAAGTTTTTATGCGCTTAAAAGCATTTTCAGGCCGAATGAGCAAATATGCTTGTTTCTGCCAAATGCAGCAAAATACTGAAAGGAAAGTGGGTTTGCCTTCATATTTGACCCAGAACAACTCAGTTCAGCATGGAAATATCATTGCAACAGCTTTTATTTAGCCAGAAATCAAGACTGTAAGTTTTTATGCGCTTAAAAGCATTTTCAGGCCGAATGAGCTGATTTCTGCCAAATGCAGCAAAATACTGAAAGGAAAGTGGGTTTGCCTTCATATTTGACCCAGAACAACTCAGTTCAGCATGGAAATATCATTGCAACAGCTTTTATTTAGCCAAAAATCAAGAGTGTAAGTTTTTATGCGCTTAAAAGCATTTTCAGGCCGAATGAGCAAATATGCTTGTTTCTGCCAAATGCAGCAAAATACTGAAAGGAAAGTGGGTTTGCCTTCATATTTGACCCAGAACAACTCAGTTCAGCATGGAAATATCATTGCAACAGCTTTTATTTAGCCAGAAATCAAGAGTGTAAGTTTTTATGCGCTTAAAAGCATTTTCAGGCCGAATGAGCAAATATGCTTGTTTCTGCCAAATGCAGCAAAATACTGCAAGGAAAGTGGGTTTGCCTTCATATTTGACCCAGAACAACTCAGTTCAGCATGGAAATATCATTGCAACAGCTTTTATTTAGCCAGAAATCAAGACTGTAAGTTTTGATGCGCTTAAAAGCATTTTCAGGCCGAATGAGCAAATATGCTTGTTTCTGCCAAATGCAGCAAAATACTGAAAGGAAAGTGGGTTTGCCTTCATATTTGACCCAGATCAACTCGGTTCAGCATGGAAATATCATTGCAACAGCTTTTATTTAGCCAGAAATCAAGAGTGTAAGTTTTTATGCGCTTAAAAGCATTTTCAGGCCGAATGAGCAAATATGCTTGTTTCTGCCAAATGCAGCAAAATACTGCAAGGAAAGTGGGTTTGCCTTCATATTTGACCCAGAACAACTCAGTTCAGCATGGAAATATCATTGCAACAGCTTTTATTTAGCCAGAAATCAAGAGTGTAAGTTTTTATGCGCTTAAAAGCATTTTCAGGCCGAATGAGCAAATATGCTTGTTTCTGCCAAATGCAGCAAAATACTGAAAGGAAAGTGGGTTTGCCTTCATATTTGACCCAGAACAACTCAGTTCAGCATGGAAATATCATTGCAACAGCTTTTATTTAGCCAGAAATCAAGACTGTAAGTTTTGATGCGCTTAAAAGCATTTTCAGGCCGAATGAGCAAATATGCTTGTTTCTGCCAAATGCAGCAAAATACTGAAAGGAAAGTGGGTTTGCCTTCATATTTGACCCAGATCAACTCGGTTCAGCATGGAAATATCATTGCAACAGCTTTTATTTAGCCAGAAATCAAGAGTGTAAGTTTTTATGCGCTTAAAAGCATTTTCAGGCCGAATGAGCAAATATGCTTGTTTCTGCCAAATGCAGCAAAATACTGCAAGGAAAGTGGGTTTGCCTTCATATTTGACCCAGAACAACTCAGTTCAGCATGGAAATATCATTGCAACAGCTTTTATTTAGCCAGAAATCAAGACTGTAAGTTTTGATGCGCTTAAAAGCATTTTCAGGCCGAATGAGCAAATATGCTTGTTTCTGCCAAATGCAGCAAAATACTGAAAGGAAAGTGGGTTTGCCTTCATATTTGACCCAGATCAACTCGGTTCAGCATGGAAATATCATTGCAACAGCTTTTATTTAGCCAGAAATCAAGAGTGTAAGTTTTTATGCGCTTAAAAGCATTTTCAGGCCGAATGAGCAAATATGCTTGTTTCTGCCAAATGCAGCAAAATACTGCAAGGAAAGTGGGTTTGCCTTCATATTTGACCCAGAACAACTCAGTTCAGCATGGAAATATCATTGCAACAGCTTTTATTTAGCCAGAAATCAAGAGTGTAAGTTTTTATGCGCTTAAAAGCATTTTCAGGCCGAATGAGCAAATATGCTTGTTTCTGCCAAATGCAGCAAAATACTGCAAGGAAAGTGGGTTTGCCTTCATATTTGACCCAGAACAACTCAGTTCAGCATGGAAATATCATTGCAACAGCTTTTATTTAGCCAGAAATCAAGAGTGTAAGTTTTTATGCGCTTAAAAGCATTTTCAGGCCGAATGAGCAAATATGCTTGTTTCTGCCAAATGCAGCAAAATACTGAAAGGAAAGTGGGTTTGCCTTCATATTTGACCCAGAACAACTCAGTTCAGCATGGAAATATCATTGCAACAGCTTTTATTTAGCCAGAAATCAAGACTGTAAGTTTTGATGCGCTTAAAAGCATTTTCAGGCCGAATGAGCAAATATGCTTGTTTCTGCCAAATGCAGCAAAATACTGAAAGGAAAGTGGGTTTGCCTTCATATTTGACCCAGATCAACTCGGTTCAGCATGGAAATATCATTGCAACAGCTTTTATTTAGCCAGAAATCAAGAGTGTAAGTTTTTATGCGCTTAAAAGCATTTTCAGGCCGAATGAGCAAATATGCTTGTTTCTGCCAAATGCAGCAAAATACTGAAAGGAAAGTGGGTTTGCCTTCATATTTGACCCAGAACAACTCAGTTCAGCATGGAAATATCATTGCAACAGCTTTTATTTAGCCAGAAATCAAGAGTGTAAGTTTTTATGCGCTTAAAAGCATTTTCAGGCCGAATGAGCAAATATGCTTGTTTCTGCCAAATGCAGCAAAATACTGAAAGGAAAGTGGGTTTGCCTTCATATTTGACCCAGATCAACTCGGTTCAGCATGGAAATATCATTGCAACAGCTTTTATTTAGCCAGAAATCAAGACTGTAAGTTTTTATGCGCTTAAAAGCATTTTCAGGCCGAATGAGCAAATATGCTTGTTTCTGCCAAATGCAGCAAAATACTGCAAGGAAAGTGGGTTTGCCTTCATATTTGACCCAGAACAACTCAGTTCAGCATGGAAATATCATTGCAACAGCTTTTATTTAGCCAGAAATCAAGAGTGTAAGTTTTTATGCGCTTAAAAGCATTTTCAGGCCGAATGAGCTGATTTCTGCCAAATGCAGCAAAATACTGAAAGGAAAGTGGGTTTGCCTTCATATTTGACCCAGAACAACTCAGTTCAGCATGGAAATATCATTGCAACAGCTTTTATTTAGCCAGAAATCAAGAGTGTAAGTTTTTATGCGCTTAAAAGCATTTTCAGGCCGAATGAGCAAATATGCTTGTTTCTGCCAAATGCAGCAAAATACTGAAAGGAAAGTGGGTTTGCCTTCATATTTGACCCAGAACAACTCAGTTCAGCATGGAAATATCATTGCAACAGCTTTTATTTAGCCAGAAATCAAGACTGTAAGTTTTTATGCGCTTAAAAGCATTTTCAGGCCGAATGAGCAAATATGCTTGTTTCTGCCAAATGCAGCAAAATACTGAAAGGAAAGTGGGTTTGCCTTCATATTTGACCCAGAACAACTCAGTTCAGCATGGAAATATCATTGCAACAGCTTTTATTTAGCCAGAAATCAAGAGTGTAAGTTTTTATGCGCTTAAAAGCATTTTCAGGCCGAATGAGCAAATATGCTTGTTTCTGCCAAATGCAGCAAAATACTGCAAGGAAAGTGGGTTTGCCTTCATATTTGACCCAGAACAACTCAGTTCAGCATGGAAATATCATTGCAACAGCTTTTATTTAGCCAGAAATCAAGACTGTAAGTTTTTATGCGCTTAAAAGCATTTTCAGGCCGAATGAGCAAATATGCTTGTTTCTGCCAAATGCAGCAAAATACTGAAAGGAAAGTGGGTTTGCCTTCATATTTGACCCAGAACAACTCAGTTCAGCATGGAAATATCATTGCAACAGCTTTTATTTAGCCAGAAATCAAGAGTGTAAGTTTTTATGCGCTTAAAAGCATTTTCAGGCCGAATGAGCAAATATGCTTGTTTCTGCCAAATGCAGCAAAATACTGAAAGGAAAGTGGGTTTGCCTTCATATTTGACCCAGAACAACTCAGTTCAGCATGGAAATATCATTGCAACAGCTTTTATTTAGCCAGAAATCAAGAGTGTAAGTTTTTATGCGCTTAAAAGCATTTTCAGGCCGAATGAGCAAATATGCTTGTTTCTGCCAAATGCAGCAAAATACTGAAAGGAAAGTGGGTTTGCCTTCATATTTGACCCAGAACAACTCAGTTCAGCATGGAAATATCATTGCAACAGCTTTTATTTAGCCAGAAATCAAGAGTGTAAGTTTTTATGCGCTTAAAAGCATTTTCAGGCCGAATGAGCAAATATGCTTGTTTCTGCCAAATGCAGCAAAATACTGAAAGGAAAGTGGGTTTGCCTTCATATTTGACCCAGAACAACTCAGTTCAGCATGGAAATATCATTGCAACAGCTTTTATTTAGCCAGAAATCAAGACTGTAAGTTTTTATGCGCTTAAAAGCATTTTCAGGCCGAATGAGCAAATATGCTTGTTTCTGCCAAATGCAGCAAAATACTGAAAGGAAAGTGGGTTTGCCTTCATATTTGACCCAGAACAACTCAGTTCAGCATGGAAATATCATTGCAACAGCTTTTATTTAGCCAGAAATCAAGACTGTAAGTTTTTATGCGCTTAAAAGCATTTTCAGGCCGAATGAGCTGATTTCTGCCAAATGCAGCAAAATACTGAAAGGAAAGTGGGTTTGCCTTCATATTTGACCCAGAACAACTCAGTTCAGCATGGAAATATCATTGCAACAGCTTTTATTTAGCCAGAAATCAAGAGTGTAAGTTTTTATGCGCTTAAAAGCATTTTCAGGCCGAATGAGCAAATATGCTTGTTTCTGCCAAATGCAGCAAAATACTGAAAGGAAAGTGGGTTTGCCTTCATATTTGACCCAGAACAACTCAGTTCAGCATGGAAATATCATTGCAACAGCTTTTATTTAGCCAGAAATCAAGAGTGTAAGTTTTTATGCGCTTAAAAGCATTTTCAGGCCGAATGAGCAAATATGCTTGTTTCTGCCAAATGCAGCAAAATACTGCAAGGAAAGTGGGTTTGCCTTCATATTTGACCCAGAACAACTCAGTTCAGCATGGAAATATCATTGCAACAGCTTTTATTTAGCCAGAAATCAAGAGTGTAAGTTTTTATGCGCTTAAAAGCATTTTCAGGCCGAATGAGCAAATATGCTTGTTTTTGCCAAATGCAGCAAAATACTGAAAGGAAAGTGGGTTTGCCTTCATATTTGACCCAGATCAACTCAGTTCAGCATGGAAATATCATTGCAACAGCTTTTATTTAGCCAGAAATCAAGAGTGTAAGTTTTTATGCGCTTAAAAGCATTTTCAGGCCGAATGAGCAAATATGCTTGTTTCTGCCAAATGCAGCAAAATACTGAAAGGAAAGTGGGTTTGCCTTCATATTTGACCCAGAACAACTCAGTTCAGCATGGAAATATCATTGCAACAGCTTTTATTTAGCCAGAAATCAAGAGTGTAAGTTTTTATGCGCTTAAAAGCATTTTCAGGCCGAATGAGCAAATATGCTTGTTTCTGCCAAATGCAGCAAAATACTGAAAGGAAAGTGGGTTTGCCTTCATATTTGACCCAGAACAACTCAGTTCAGCATGGAAATATCATTGCAACAGCTTTTATTTAGCCAGAAATCAAGAGTGTAAGTTTTTATGCGCTTAAAAGCATTTTCAGGCCGAATGAGCTGATTTCTGCCAAATGCAGCAAAATACTGAAAGGAAAGTGGGTTTGCCTTCATATTTGACCCAGAACAACTCAGTTCAGCATGGAAATATCATTTCAACAGCTTTTATTTAGCCAAAAATCAAGAGTGTAAGTTTTTATGCGCTTAAAAGCATTTTCAGGCCGAATGAGCAAATATGCTTGTTTCTGCCAAATGCAGCAAAATACTGAAAGGAAAGTGGGTTTGCCTTCATATTTGACCCAGAACAACTCAGTTCAGCATGGAAATATCATTGCAACAGCTTTTATTTAGCCAGAAATCAAGAGTGTAAGTTTTTATGCGCTTAAAAGCATTTTCAGGCCGAATGAGCAAATATGCTTGTTTCTGCCAAATGCAGCAAAATACTGAAAGGAAAGTGGGTTTGCCTTCATATTTGACCCAGAACAACTCAGTTCAGCATGGAAATATCATTGCAACAGCTTTTATTTAGCCAGAAATCAAGACTGTAAGTTTTTATGCGCTTAAAAGCATTTTCAGGCCGAATGAGCAAATATGCTTGTTTCTGCCAAATGCAGCAAAATACTGAAAGGAAAGTGGGTTTGCCTTCATATTTGACCCAGAACAACTCAGTTCAGCATGGAAATATCATTGCAACAGCTTTTATTTAGCCAGAAATCAAGAGTGTAAGTTTTTATGCGCTTAAAAGCATTTTCAGGCCGAATGAGCAAATATGCTTGTTTCTGCCAAATGCAGCAAAATACTGCAAGGAAAGTGGGTTTGCCTTCATATTTGACCCAGAACAACTCAGTTCAGCATGGAAATATCATTGCAACAGCTTTTATTTAGCCAGAAATCAAGACTGTAAGTTTTTATGCGCTTAAAAGCATTTTCAGGCCGAATGAGCAAATATGCTTGTTTCTGCCAAATGCAGCAAAATACTGAAAGGAAAGTGGGTTTGCCTTCATATTTGACCCAGAACAACTCAGTTCAGCATGGAAATATCATTGCAACAGCTTTTATTTAGCCAGAAATCAAGAGTGTAAGTTTTTATGCGCTTAAAAGCATTTTCAGGCCGAATGAGCAAATATGCTTGTTTCTGCCAAATGCAGCAAAATACTGAAAGGAAAGTGGGTTTGCCTTCATATTTGACCCAGAACAACTCAGTTCAGCATGGAAATATCATTGCAACAGCTTTTATTTAGCCAGAAATCAAGAGTGTAAGTTTTTATGCGCTTAAAAGCATTTTCAGGCCGAATGAGCAAATATGCTTGTTTCTGCCAAATGCAGCAAAATACTGAAAGGAAAGTGGGTTTGCCTTCATATTTGACCCATAACAACTCGGTTCAGCATGGAAATATCATTGCAACAGCTTTTATTTAGCCAGAAATCAAGACTGTAAGTTTTTATGCGCTTAAAAGCATTTTCAGGCCGAATGAGCAAATATGCTTGTTTCTGCCAAATGCAGCAAAATACTGAAAGGAAAGTGGGTTTGCCTTCATATTTGACCCAGAACAACTCAGTCCAGCATGGAAATATCATTGCAACAGCTTTTATTTAGCCAGAAATCAAGAGTGTAAGTTTTTATGCGCTTAAAAGCATTTTCAGGCCGAATGAGCAAATATGCTTGTTTCTGCCAAATGCAGCAAAATACTGAAAGGAAAGTGGGTTTGCCTTCATATTTGACCCAGAACAACTCAGTTCAGCATGGAAATATCATTGCAACAGCTTTTATTTAGCCAGAAATCAAGAGTGTAAGTTTTTATGCGCTTAAAAGCATTTTCAGGCCGAATGAGCAAATATGCTTGTTTCTGCCAAATGCAGCAAAATACTGAAAGGAAAGTGGGTTTGCCTTCATATTTGACCCAGAACAACTCAGTTCAGCATGGAAATATCATTGCAACAGCTTTTATTTAGCCAGAAATCAAGAGTGTAAGTTTTTATGCGCTTAAAAGCATTTTCAGGCCGAATGAGCAAATATGCTTGTTTCTGCCAAATGCAGCAAAATACTGAAAGGAAAGTGGGTTTGCCTTCATATTTGACCCAGAACAACTCAGTTCAGCATGGAAATATCATTGCAACAGCTTTTATTTAGCCAGAAATCAAGACTGTAAGTTTTTATGCGCTTAAAAGCATTTTCAGGCCGAATGAGCAAATATGCTTGTTTCTGCCAAATGCAGCAAAATACTGAAAGGAAAGTGGGTTTGCCTTCATATTTGACCCAGAACAACTCAGTTCAGCATGGAAATATCATTGCAACAGCTTTTATTTAGCCAGAAATCAAGAGTGTAAGTTTTTATGCGCTTAAAAGCATTTTCAGGCCGAATGAGCAAATATGCTTGTTTCTGCCAAATGCAGCTAAATACTGAAAGGAAAGTGGGTTTGCCTTCATATTTGACCCAGAACAACTCGGCTCAGCATGGAAATATCATTGCAACAGCTTTTATTTAGCCAGAAATCAAGAGTGTAAGTTTTTATGCGCTTAAAAGCATTTTCAGGCCGAATGAGCAAATATGCTTGTTTCTGCCAAATGCAGCAAAATACTGAAAGGAAGGTGGGTTTGCCTTCATATTTGACCCAGAACAACTCAGTTCAGCATGGAAATATCATTGCAACAGCTTTTATTTAGCCAGAAATCAAGACTGTAAGTTTTTATGCGTTTAAAAGCATTTTCAGGCCGAATGAGCTGATTTCTGCCAAATGCAGCAAAATACTGAAAGGAAAGTGGGTTTGCCTTCATATGTGACCCATAACAACTCGGTTCAGCATGGAAATATCATTGCAACAGCTTTTATTTAGCCAGAAATCAAGAGTGTAAGTTTTTATGCGCTTAAAAGCATTTTCAGGCCGAATGAGCAAATATGCTTGTTTCTGCCAAATGCAGCAAAATACTGAAAGGAAAGTGGGTTTGCCTTCATATTTGACCCAGAACAACTCAGTTCAGCATGGAAATATCATTGCAACAGCTTTTATTTAGCCAGAAATCAAGAGTGTAAGTTTTTATGCGCTTAAAAGCATTTTCAGGCCGAATGAGCAAATATGCTTGTTTCTGCCAAATGCAGCAAAATACTGAAAGGAAAGTGGGTTTGCCTTCATATTTGACCCAGAACAACTCAGTTCAGCATGGAAATATCATTGCAACAGCTTTTATTTAGCCAGAAATCAAGAGTGTAAGTTTTTATGCGCTTAAAAGCATTTTCAGGCTGAATGAGCAAATATGCTTGTTTCTGCCAAATGCAGCAAAATACTGAAAGGAAAGTGGGTTTGCCTTCATATTTGACCCAGAACAACTCAGTTCAGCATGGAAATATCATTGCAACAGCTTTTATTTAGCCAGAAATCAAGAGTGTAAGTTTTTATGCGCTTAAAAGCATTTTCAGGCCGAATGAGCAAATATGCTTGTTTCTGCCAAATGCAGCAAAATACTGAAAGGAAAGTGGGTTTGCCTTCATATTTGACCCAGAACAACTCAGTTCAGCATGGAAATATCATTGCAACAGCTTTTATTTAGCCAGAAATCAAGAGTGTAAGTTTTTATGCGCTTAAAAGCATTTTCAGGCCGAATGAGCAAATATGCTTGTTTCTGCCAAATGCAGCAAAATACTGAAAGGAAAGTGGGTTTGCCTTCATATTTGACCCAGAACAACTCAGTTCAGCATGGAAATATCATTGCAACAGCTTTTATTTAGCCAGAAATCAAGACTGTAAGTTTTTATGCGCTTAAAAGCATTTTCAGGCCGAATGAGCAAATATGCTTGTTTCTGCCAAATGCAGCAAAATACTGAAAGGAAAGTGGGTTTGCCTTCATATTTGACCCAGAACAACTCAGTTCAGCATGGAAATATCATTGCAACAGCTTTTATTTAGCCAGAAATCAAGAGTGTAAGTTTTTATGCGCTTAAAAGCATTTTCAGGCCGAATGAGCAAATATGCTTGTTTCTGCCAAATGCAGCAAAATACTGAAAGGAAAGTGGGTTTGCCTTCATATTTGACCCAGAACAACTCAGTTCAGCATGGAAATATCATTGCAACAGCTTTTATTTAGCCAGAAATCAAGAGTGTAAGTTTTTATGCGCTTAAAAGCATTTTCAGGCCGAATGAGCTGATTTCCGCCAAATGCAGCAAAATACTGAAAGGAAAGTGGGTTTGCCTTCATATTTGACCCATAACAACTCGGTTCAGCATGGAAATATCATTGCAACAGCTTTTATTTAGCCAGAAATCAAGAGTGTAAGTTTTTATGCGCTTAAAAGCATTTTCAGGCCGAATGAGCAAATATGCTTGTTTCTGCCAAATGCAGCAAAATACTGAAAGGAAAGTGGGTTTGCCTTCATATTTGACCCAGAACAACTCAGTTCAGCATGGAAATATCATTGCAACAGCTTTTATTTAGCCAGAAATCAAGAGTGTAAGTTTTTATGCGCTTAAAAGCATTTTCAGGCCGAATGAGCAAATATGCTTGTTTCTGCCAAATGCAGCAAAATACTGAAAGGAAAGTGGGTTTGCCTTCATATTTGACCCAGAACAACTCAGTTCAGCATGGAAATATCATTGCAACAGCTTTTATTTAGCCAGAAATCAAGAGTGTAAGTTTTTATGCGCTTAAAAGCATTTTCAGGCCGAATGAGCTGATTTCTGCCAAATGCAGCAAAATACTGAAAGGAAAGTGGGTTTGCCTTCATATTTGACCCATAACAACTCGGTTCAGCATGGAAATATCATTGCAACAGCTTTTATTTAGCCAGAAATCAAGAGTGTAAGTTTTTATGCGCTTAAAAGCATTTTCAGGCCGAATGAGCAAATATGCTTGTTTCTGCCAAATGCAGCAAAATACTGAAAGGAAAGTGGGTTTGCCTTCATATTTGACCCAGAACAACTCAGTTCAGCATGGAAATATCATTGCAACAGCTTTTATTTAGCCAGAAATCAAGAGTGTAAGTTTTTATGCGCTTAAAAGCATTTTCAGGCCGAATGAGCAAATATGCTTGTTTCTGCCAAATGCAGCAAAATACTGAAAGGAAAGTGGGTTTGCCTTCATATTTGACCCAGAACAACTCAGTTCAGCATGGAAATATCATTGCAACAGCTTTTATTTAGCCAGAAATCAAGAGTGTAAGTTTTTATGCGCTTAAAAGCATTTTCAGGCCGAATGAGCAAATATGCTTGTTTCTGCCAAATGCAGCAAAATACTGAAAGGAAAGTGGGTTTGCCTTCATATTTGACCCAGATCAACTCAGCTCAGCATGGAAATATCATTGCAACAGCTTTTATTTAGCCAGAAATCAAGACTGTAAGTTTTTATGCGCTTAAAAGCATTTTCAGGCCGAATGAGCTGATTTCTGCCAAATGCAGCAAAATACTGAAAGGAAAGTGGGTTTGCCTTCATATTTGACCCAGAACAACTCAGTTCAGCATGGAAATATCATTGCAACAGCTTTTATTTAGCCAGAAATCAAGAGTGTAAGTTTTTATGCGCTTAAAAGCATTTTCAGGCCGAATGAGCAAATATGCTTGTTTCTGCCAAATGCAGCAAAATACTGAAAGGAAAGTGGGTTTGCCTTCATATTTGACCCAGATCAACTCAGCTCAGCATGGAAATATCATTGCAACAGCTTTTATTTAGCCAGAAATCAAGAGTGTAAGTTTTTATGCGCTTAAAAGCATTTTCAGGCCGAATGAGCAAATATGCTTGTTTCTGCCAAATGCAGCAAAATACTGAAAGGAAAGTGGGTTTGCCTTCATATTTGACCCAGATCAACTCAGCTCAGCATGGAAATATCATTGCAACAGCTTTTATTTAGCCAGAAATCAAGAGTGTAAGTTTTTATGCGCTTAAAAGCATTTTCAGGCCGAATGAGCAAATATGCTTGTTTCTGCCAAATGCAGCAAAATACTGAAAGGAAAGTGGGTTTGCCTTCATATTTGACCCAGAACAACTCAGTTCAGCATGGAAATATCATTGCAACAGCTTTTATTTAGCCAGAAATCAAGACTGTAAGTTTTTATGCGCTTAAAAGCATTTTCAGGCCGAATGAGCAAATATGCTTGTTTCTGCCAAATGCAGCAAAATACTGAAAGGAAAGTGGGTTTGCCTTCATATTTGACCCAGAACAACTCAGTTCAGCATGGAAATATCATTGCAACAGCTTTTATTTAGCCAGAAATCAAGAGTGTAAGTTTTTATGCGCTTAAAAGCATTTTCAGGCCGAATGAGCTGATTTCTGCCAAATGCAGCAAAATACTGAAAGGAAAGTGGGTTTGCCTTCATATTTGACCCATAACAACTCGGTTCAGCATGGAAATATCATTGCAACAGCTTTTATTTAGCCAGAAATCAAGAGTGTAAGTTTTTATGCGCTTAAAAGCATTTTCAGGCCGAATGAGCAAATATGCTTGTTTCTGCCAAATGCAGCAAAATACTGAAAGGAAAGTGGGTTTGCCTTCATATTTGACCCAGAACAACTCAGTTCAGCATGGAAATATCATTGCAACAGCTTTTATTTAGCCAGAAATCAAGAGTGTAAGTTTTTATGCGCTTAAAAGCATTTTCAGGCCGAATGAGCAAATATGCTTGTTTCTGCCAAATGCAGCAAAATACTGAAAGGAAAGTGGGTTTGCCTTCATATTTGACCCAGAACAACTCAGTTCAGCATGGAAATATCATTGCAACAGCTTTTATTTAGCCAGAAATCAAGAGTGTAAGTTTTTATGCGCTTAAAAGCATTTTCAGGCCGAATGAGCAAATATGCTTGTTTCTGCCAAATGCAGCAAAATACTGAAAGGAAAGTGGGTTTGCCTTCATATTTGACCCAGATCAACTCAGCTCAGCATGGAAATATCATTGCAACAGCTTTTATTTAGCCAGAAATCAAGACTGTAAGTTTTTATGCGCTTAAAAGCATTTTCAGGCCGAATGAGCTGATTTCTGCCAAATGCAGCAAAATACTGAAAGGAAAGTGGGTTTGCCTTCATATTTGACCCAGAACAACTCAGTTCAGCATGGAAATATCATTGCAACAGCTTTTATTTAGCCAGAAATCAAGAGTGTAAGTTTTTATGCGCTTAAAAGCATTTTCAGGCCGAATGAGCAAATATGCTTGTTTCTGCCAAATGCAGCAAAATACTGAAAGGAAAGTGGGTTTGCCTTCATATTTGACCCAGATCAACTCAGCTCAGCATGGAAATATCATTGCAACAGCTTTTATTTAGCCAGAAATCAAGAGTGTAAGTTTTTATGCGCTTAAAAGCATTTTCAGGCCGAATGAGCAAATATGCTTGTTTCTGCCAAATGCAGCAAAATACTGAAAGGAAAGTGGGTTTGCCTTCATATTTGACCCAGATCAACTCAGCTCAGCATGGAAATATCATTGCAACAGCTTTTATTTAGCCAGAAATCAAGAGTGTAAGTTTTTATGCGCTTAAAAGCATTTTCAGGCCGAATGAGCAAATATGCTTGTTTCTGCCAAATGCAGCAAAATACTGAAAGGAAAGTGGGTTTGCCTTCATATTTGACCCAGAACAACTCAGTTCAGCATGGAAATATCATTGCAACAGCTTTTATTTAGCCAGAAATCAAGACTGTAAGTTTTTATGCGCTTAAAAGCATTTTCAGGCCGAATGAGCAAATATGCTTGTTTCTGCCAAATGCAGCAAAATACTGAAAGGAAAGTGGGTTTGCCTTCATATTTGACCCAGAACAACTCAGTTCAGCATGGAAATATCATTGCAACAGCTTTTATTTAGCCAGAAATCAAGACTGTAAGTTTTTATGCGCTTAAAAGCATTTTCAGGCCGAATGAGCAAATATGCTTGTTTCTGCCAAATGCAGCAAAATACTGAAAGGAAAGTGGGTTTGCCTTCATATTTGACCCAGAACAACTCAGTTCAGCATGGAAATATCATTGCAACAGCTTTTATTTAGCCAGAAATCAAGAGTGTAAGTTTTTATGCGCTTAAAAGCATTTTCAGGCCGAATGAGCAAATATGCTTGTTTCTGCCAAATGCAGCAAAATACTGAAAGGAAAGTGGGTTTGCCTTCATATTTGACCCAGAACAACTCAGTTCAGCATGGAAATATCATTGCAACAGCTTTTATTTAGCCAGAAATCAAGAGTGTAAGTTTTTATGCGCTTAAAAGCATTTTCAGGCCGAATGAGCTGATTTCTGCCAAATGCAGCAAAATACTGAAAGGAAAGTGGGTTTGCCTTCATATTTGACCCATAACAACTCGGTTCAGCATGGAAATATCATTGCAACAGCTTTTATTTAGCCAGAAATCAAGAGTGTAAGTTTTTATGCGCTTAAAAGCATTTTCAGGCCGAATGAGCAAATATGCTTGTTTCTGCCAAATGCAGCAAAATACTGAAAGGAAAGTGGGTTTGCCTTCATATTTGACCCAGAACAACTCAGTTCAGCATGGAAATATCATTGCAACAGCTTTTATTTAGCCAGAAATCAAGAGTGTAAGTTTTTATGCGCTTAAAAGCATTTTCAGGCCGAATGAGCAAATATGCTTGTTTCTGCCAAATGCAGCAAAATACTGAAAGGAAAGTGGGTTTGCCTTCATATTTGACCCAGAACAACTCAGTTCAGCATGGAAATATCATTGCAACAGCTTTTATTTAGCCAGAAATCAAGAGTGTAAGTTTTTATGCGCTTAAAAGCATTTTCAGGCCGAATGAGCTGATTTCTGCCAAATGCAGCAAAATACTGAAAGGAAAGTGGGTTTGCCTTCATATTTGACCCATAACAACTCGGTTCAGCATGGAAATATCATTGCAACAGCTTTTATTTAGCCAGAAATCAAGAGTGTAAGTTTTTATGCGCTTAAAAGCATTTTCAGGCCGAATGAGCAAATATGCTTGTTTCTGCCAAATGCAGCAAAATACTGAAAGGAAAGTGGGTTTGCCTTCATATTTGACCAAGAACAACTCGGTTTAGCATGGAAATATCATTGCAACAGCTTTTATTTAGCCAGAAATCAAGAGTGTAAGTTTTTATGCGCTTAAAAGCATTTTCAGGCCGAATGAACAAATATGCTTGTTTCTGCCAAATGCAGCAAAATACTGAAAGGAAAGTGGGTTTGCCTTCATATTTGACCCAGAACAACTCAGTTCAGCATGGAAATATCATTGCAACAGCTTTTATTTAGCCAGAAATCAAGAGTGTAAGTTTTTATGCGCTTAAAAGCATTTTCAGGCCGAATGAGCAAATATGCTTGTTTCTGCCAAATGCAGCAAAATACTGAAAGGAAAGTGGGTTTGCCTTCATATTTGACCCAGAACAACTCAGTTCAGCATGGAAATATCATTGCAACAGCTTTTATTTAGCCAGAAATCAAGACTGTAAGTTTTTATGCGCTTAAAAGCATTTTCAGGCCGAATGAGCAAATATGCTTGTTTCTGCCAAATGCAGCAAAATACTGCAAGGAAAGTGGGTTTGCCTTCATATTTGACCCAGAACAACTCAGTTCAGCATGGAAATATCATTGCAACAGCTTTTATTTAGCCAGAAATCAAGAGTGTAAGTTTTTATGCGCTTAAAAGCATTTTCAGGCCGAATGAGCAAATATGCTTGTTTCTGCCAAATGCAGCTAAATACTGAAAGGAAAGTGGGTTTGCCTTCATATTTGACCCAGAACAACTCGGCTCAGCATGGAAATATCATTGCAACAGCTTTTATTTAGCCAGAAATCAAGAGTGTAAGTTTTTATGCGCTTAAAAGCATTTTCAGGCCGAATGAGCAAATATGCTTGTTTCTGCCAAATGCAGCAAAATACTGAAAGGAAGGTGGGTTTGCCTTCATATTTGACCCAGAACAACTCAGTTCAGCATGGAAATATCATTGCAACAGCTTTTATTTAGCCAGAAATCAAGACTGTAAGTTTTTATGCGTTTAAAAGCATTTTCAGGCCGAATGAGCTGATTTCTGCCAAATGCAGCAAAATACTGAAAGGAAAGTGGGTTTGCCTTCATATTTGACCCATAACAACTCGGTTCAGCATGGAAATATCATTGCAACAGCTTTTATTTAGCCAGAAATCAAGAGTGTAAGTTTTTATGCGCTTAAAAGCATTTTCAGGCCGAATGAGCAAATATGCTTGTTTCTGCCAAATGCAGCAAAATACTGAAAGGAAAGTGGGTTTGCCTTCATATTTGACCCAGAACAACTCAGTTCAGCATGGAAATATCATTGCAACAGCTTTTATTTAGCCAGAAATCAAGAGTGTAAGTTTTTATGCGCTTAAAAGCATTTTCAGGCCGAATGAGCAAATATGCTTGTTTCTGCCAAATGCAGCAAAATACTGAAAGGAAAGTGGGTTTGCCTTCATATTTGACCCAGAACAACTCAGTTCAGCATGGAAATATCATTGCAACAGCTTTTATTTAGCCAGAAATCAAGAGTGTAAGTTTTTATGCGCTTAAAAGCATTTTCAGGCCGAATGAGCAAATATGCTTGTTTCTGCCAAATGCAGCAAAATACTGAAAGGAAAGTGGGTTTGCCTTCATATTTGACCCAGATCAACTCAGCTCAGCATGGAAATATCATTGCAACAGCTTTTATTTAGCCAGAAATCAAGACTGTAAGTTTTTATGCGCTTAAAAGCATTTTCAGGCCGAATGAGCTGATTTCTGCCAAATGCAGCAAAATACTGAAAGGAAAGTGGGTTTGCCTTCATATTTGACCCAGAACAACTCAGTTCAGCATGGAAATATCATTGCAACAGCTTTTATTTAGCCAGAAATCAAGAGTGTAAGTTTTTATGCGCTTAAAAGCATTTTCAGGCCGAATGAGCAAATATGCTTGTTTCTGCCAAATGCAGCAAAATACTGAAAGGAAAGTGGGTTTGCCTTCATATTTGACCCAGAACAACTCAGTTCAGCATGGAAATATCATTGCAACAGCTTTTATTTAGCCAGAAATCAAGAGTGTAAGTTTTTATGCGCTTAAAAGCATTTTCAGGCCGAATGAGCTGATTTCTGCCAAATGCAGCAAAATACTGAAAGGAAAGTGGGTTTGCCTTCATATTTGACCCAGAACAACTCAGTTCAGCATGGAAATATCATTGCAACAGCTTTTATTTAGCCAGAAATCAAGAGTGTAAGTTTTTATGCGCTTAAAAGCATTTTCAGGCCGAATGAGCAAATATGCTTGTTTCTGCCAAATGCAGCAAAATACTGAAAGGAAAGTGGGTTTGCCTTCATATTTGACCCAGAACAACTCAGTTCAGCATGGAAATATCATTGCAACAGCTTTTATTTAGCCAGAAATCAAGAGTGTAAGTTTTTATGCGCTTAAAAGCATTTTCAGGCCGAATGAGCAAATATGCTTGTTTCTGCCAAATGCAGCAAAATACTGAAAGGAAAGTGGGTTTGCCTTCATATTTGACCCAGAACAACTCAGTTCAGCATGGAAATATCATTGCAACAGCTTTTATTTAGCCAGAAATCAAGAGTGTAAGTTTTTATGCGCTTAAAAGCATTTTCAGGCCGAATGAGCAAATATGCTTGTTTCTGCCAAATGCAGCAAAATACTGAAAGGAAAGTGGGTTTGCCTTCATATTTGACCCAGAACAACTCAGTTCAGCATGGAAATATCATTGCAACAGCTTTTATTTAGCCAGAAATCAAGAGTGTAAGTTTTTATGCGCTTAAAAGCATTTTCAGGCCGAATGAGCTGATTTCTGCCAAATGCAGCAAAATACTGAAAGGAAAGTGGGTTTGCCTTCATATTTGACCCATAACAACTCGGTTCAGCATGGAAATATCATTGCAACAGCTTTTATTTAGCCAGAAATCAAGAGTGTAAGTTTTTATGCGCTTAAAAGCATTTTCAGGCCGAATGAGCAAATATGCTTGTTTCTGCCAAATGCAGCAAAATACTGAAAGGAAAGTGGGTTTGCCTTCATATTTGACCAAGAACAACTC
The DNA here is from genome assembly GCF_033026475.1 of Channa argus. Lineage (NCBI taxonomy): Eukaryota > Metazoa > Chordata > Actinopteri > Anabantiformes > Channidae > Channa > Channa argus. The sequence goes on from NW_027125222.1 coordinate 535,529, forward strand.
GGTTTAGCATGGAAATATCATTGCAACAGCTTTTATTTAGCCAGAAATCAAGAGTGTAAGTTTTTATGCGCTTAAAAGCATTTTCAGGCCGAATGAACAAATATGCTTGTTTCTGCCAAATGCAGCAAAATACTGAAAGGAAAGTGGGTTTGCCTTCATATTTGACCCAGAACAACTCAGTTCAGCATGGAAATATCATTGCAACAGCTTTTATTTAGCCAGAAATCAAGAGTGTAAGTTTTTATGCGCTTAAAAGCATTTTCAGGCCGAATGAGCAAATATGCTTGTTTCTGCCAAATGCAGCAAAATACTGAAAGGAAAGTGGGTTTGCCTTCATATTTGACCCAGAACAACTCAGTTCAGCATGGAAATATCATTGCAACAGCTTTTATTTAGCCAGAAATCAAGACTGTAAGTTTTTATGCGCTTAAAAGCATTTTCAGGCCGAATGAGCAAATATGCTTGTTTCTGCCAAATGCAGCAAAATACTGCAAGGAAAGTGGGTTTGCCTTCATATTTGACCCAGAACAACTCAGTTCAGCATGGAAATATCATTGCAACAGCTTTTATTTAGCCAGAAATCAAGAGTGTAAGTTTTTATGCGCTTAAAAGCATTTTCAGGCCGAATGAGCAAATATGCTTGTTTCTGCCAAATGCAGCTAAATACTGAAAGGAAAGTGGGTTTGCCTTCATATTTGACCCAGAACAACTCGGCTCAGCATGGAAATATCATTGCAACAGCTTTTATTTAGCCAGAAATCAAGAGTGTAAGTTTTTATGCGCTTAAAAGCATTTTCAGGCCGAATGAGCAAATATGCTTGTTTCTGCCAAATGCAGCAAAATACTGAAAGGAAGGTGGGTTTGCCTTCATATTTGACCCAGAACAACTCAGTTCAGCATGGAAATATCATTGCAACAGCTTTTATTTAGCCAGAAATCAAGACTGTAAGTTTTTATGCGTTTAAAAGCATTTTCAGGCCGAATGAGCTGATTTCTGCCAAATGCAGCAAAATACTGAAAGGAAAGTGGGTTTGCCTTCATATTTGACCCATAACAACTCGGTTCAGCATGGAAATATCATTGCAACAGCTTTTATTTAGCCAGAAATCAAGAATGTAAGTTTTTATGCGCTTAAAAGCATTTTCAGGCCGAATGAGCAAATATGCTTGTTTCTGCCAAATGCAGCAAAATACTGAAAGGAAAGTGGGTTTGCCTTCATATTTGACCCAGAACAACTCAGTTCAGCATGGAAATATCATTGCAACAGCTTTTATTTAGCCAGAAATCAAGAGTGTAAGTTTTTATGCGCTTAAAAGCATTTTCAGGCCGAATGAGCAAATATGCTTGTTTCTGCCAAATGCAGCAAAATACTGAAAGGAAAGTGGGTTTGCCTTCATATTTGACCCAGAACAACTCAGTTCAGCATGGAAATATCATTGCAACAGCTTTTATTTAGCCAGAAATCAAGAGTGTAAGTTTTTATGCGCTTAAAAGCATTTTCAGGCCGAATGAGCAAATATGCTTGTTTCTGCCAAATGCAGCAAAATACTGAAAGGAAAGTGGGTTTGCCTTCATATTTGACCCAGATCAACTCAGCTCAGCATGGAAATATCATTGCAACAGCTTTTATTTAGCCAGAAATCAAGACTGTAAGTTTTTATGCGCTTAAAAGCATTTTCAGGCCGAATGAGCTGATTTCTGCCAAATGCAGCAAAATACTGAAAGGAAAGTGGGTTTGCCTTCATATTTGACCCAGAACAACTCAGTTCAGCATGGAAATATCATTGCAACAGCTTTTATTTAGCCAGAAATCAAGAGTGTAAGTTTTTATGCGCTTAAAAGCATTTTCAGGCCGAATGAGCAAATATGCTTGTTTCTGCCAAATGCAGCAAAATACTGAAAGGAAAGTGGGTTTGCCTTCATATTTGACCCAGAACAACTCAGTTCAGCATGGAAATATCATTGCAACAGCTTTTATTTAGCCAGAAATCAAGAGTGTAAGTTTTTATGCGCTTAAAAGCATTTTCAGGCCGAATGAGCTGATTTCTGCCAAATGCAGCAAAATACTGAAAGGAAAGTGGGTTTGCCTTCATATTTGACCCAGAACAACTCAGTTCAGCATGGAAATATCATTGCAACAGCTTTTATTTAGCCAGAAATCAAGAGTGTAAGTTTTTATGCGCTTAAAAGCATTTTCAGGCCGAATGAGCAAATATGCTTGTTTCTGCCAAATGCAGCAAAATACTGAAAGGAAAGTGGGTTTGCCTTCATATTTGACCCAGAACAACTCAGTTCAGCATGGAAATATCATTGCAACAGCTTTTATTTAGCCAGAAATCAAGAGTGTAAGTTTTTATGCGCTTAAAAGCATTTTCAGGCCGAATGAGCAAATATGCTTGTTTCTGCCAAATGCAGCAAAATACTGAAAGGAAAGTGGGTTTGCCTTCATATTTGACCCAGAACAACTCAGTTCAGCATGGAAATATCATTGCAACAGCTTTTATTTAGCCAGAAATCAAGAGTGTAAGTTTTTATGCGCTTAAAAGCATTTTCAGGCCGAATGAGCAAATATGCTTGTTTCTGCCAAATGCAGCAAAATACTGAAAGGAAAGTGGGTTTGCCTTCATATTTGACCCAGAACAACTCAGTTCAGCATGGAAATATCATTGCAACAGCTTTTATTTAGCCAGAAATCAAGAGTGTAAGTTTTTATGCGCTTAAAAGCATTTTCAGGCCGAATGAGCAAATATGCTTGTTTCTGCCAAATGCAGCAAAATACTGAAAGGAAAGTGGGTTTGCCTTCATATTTGACCCAGAACAACTCAGTTCAGCATGGAAATATCATTGCAACAGCTTTTATTTAGGCAGAAATCAAGAGTGTAAGTTTTTATGCGCTTAAAAGCATTTTCAGGCCGAATGAGCAAATATGCTTGTTTCTGCCAAATGCAGCAAAATACTGAAAGGAAGGTGGGTTTGCCTTCATATTTGACCCAGAACAACTCAGTTCAGCATGGAAATATCATTGCAACAGCTTTTATTTAGCCAGAAATCAAGACTGTAAGTTTTTATGCGTTTAAAAGCATTTTCAGGCCGAATGAGCTGATTTCTGCCATATGCAGCAAAATACTGAAAGGAAAGTGGGTTTGCCTTCATATTTGACCCATAACAACTCGGTTCAGCATGGAAATATCATTGCAACAGCTTTTATTTAGCCAGAAATCAAGAGTGTAAGTTTTTATGCGCTTAAAAGCATTTTCAGGCCGAATGAGCAAATATGCTTGTTTCTGCCAAATGCAGCAAAATACTGAAAGGAAAGTGGGTTTGCCTTCATATTTGACCCAGAACAACTCAGTTCAGCATGGAAATATCATTGCAACAGCTTTTATTTAGCCAGAAATCAAGAGTGTAAGTTTTTATGCGCTTAAAAGCATTTTCAGGCCGAATGAGCAAATATGCTTGTTTCTGCCAAATGCAGCAAAATACTGAAAGGAAAGTGGGTTTGCCTTCATATTTGACCCAGAACAACTCAGTTCAGCATGGAAATATCATTGCAACAGCTTTTATTTAGCCAGAAATCAAGAGTGTAAGTTTTTATGCGCTTAAAAGCATTTTCAGGCCGAATGAGCAAATTATGCTTGTTTCTGCCAAATGCAGCAAAATACTGAAAGGAAAGTGGGTTTGCCTTCATATTTGACCCAGAACAACTCAGTTCAGCATGGAAATATCATTGCAACAGCTTTTATTTAGCCAGAAATCAAGAGTGTAAGTTTTTATGCGCTTAAAAGCATTTTCAGGCCGAATGAGCAAATATGCTTGTTTCTGCCAAATGCAGCAAAATACTGAAAGGAAAGTGGGTTTGCCTTCATATTTGACCCAGATTAACTCAGCTCAGCATGGAAATATCATTGCAACAGCTTTTATTTAGCCAGAAATCAAGAGTGTAAGTTTTTATGCGCTTAAAAGCATTTTCAGGCCGAATGAGCTGATTTCTGCCAAATGCAGCAAAATACTGAAAGGAAAGTGGGTTTGCCTTCATATTTGACCCATAACAACTCGGTTCAGCATGGAAATATCATTGCAACAGCTTTTATTTAGCCAGAAATCAAGAGTGTAAGTTTTTATGCGCTAAAAAACATTTTCAGGCCGAATGAGCAAATATGCTTGTTTCTGCCAAATGCAGCAAAATACTGAAAGGAAAGTGGGTTTGCCTTCATATTTGACCCAGAACAACTCAGTCCAGCATGGAAATATCATTGCAACAGCTTTTATTTAGCCAGAAATCAAGAGTGTAAGTTTTTATGCGCTTAAAAGCATTTTCAGGCCGAATGAGCAAATATGCTTGTTTCTGCCAAATGCAGCAAAATACTGAAAGGAAAGTGGGTTTGCCTTCATATTTGACCCAGAACAACTCAGTTCAGCATGGAAATATCATTGCAACAGCTTTTATTTAGCCAGAAATCAAGAGTGTAAGTTTTTATGCGCTTAAAAGCATTTTCAGGCCGAATGAGCTGATTTCTGCCAAATGCAGCAAAATACTGAAAGGAAAGTGGGTTTGCCTTCATATTTGACCCAGAACAACTCGGTTCAGCATGGAAATATCATTGCAACAGCTTTTATTTAGCCAGAAATCAAGAGTGTAAGTTTTTATGCGCTTAAAAGCATTTTCAGGCCGAATGAGCAAATATGCTTGTTTCTGCCAAATGCAGCAAAATACTGAAAGGAAAGTGGGTTTGCCTTCATATTTGACCCAGAACAACTCAGTTCAGCATGGAAATATCATTGCAACAGCTTTTATTTAGCCAGAAATCAAGACTGTAAGTTTTTATGCGCTTAAAAGCATTTTCAGGCCGAATGAGCTGATTTCTGCCAAATGCAGCAAAATACTGAAAGGAAAGTGGGTTTGCCTTCATATTTGACCCAGAACAACTCAGTTCAGCATGGAAATATCATTGCAACAGCTTTTATTTAGCCAGAAATCAAGAGTGTAAGTTTTTATGCGCTTAAAAGCATTTTCAGGCCGAATGAGCAAATATGCTTGTTTCTGCCAAATGCAGCAAAATACTGAAAGGAAAGTGGGTTTGCCTTCATATTTGACCCAGATCAACTCAGCTCAGCATGGAAATATCATTGCAACAGCTTTTATTTAGCCAGAAATCAAGAGTGTAAGTTTTTATGCGCTTAAAAGCATTTTCAGGCCGAATGAGCAAATATGCTTGTTTCTGCCAAATGCAGCAAAATACTGAAAGGAAAGTGGGTTTGCCTTCATATTTGACCCAGATCAACTCAGCTCAGCATGGAAATATCATTGCAACAGCTTTTATTTAGCCAGAAATCAAGAGTGTAAGTTTTTATGCGCTTAAAAGCATTTTCAGGCCGAATGAGCAAATATGCTTGTTTCTGCCAAATGCAGCAAAATACTGAAAGGAAAGTGGGTTTGCCTTCATATTTGACCCAGAACAACTCAGTTCAGCATGGAAATATCATTGCAACAGCTTTTATTTAGCCAGAAATCAAGACTGTAAGTTTTTATGCGCTTAAAAGCATTTTCAGGCCGAATGAGCAAATAAGCTTGTTTCTGCCAAATGCAGCAAAATACTGAAAGGAAAGTGGGTTTGCCTTCATATTTGACCCAGAACAACTCAGTTCAGCATGGAAATATCATTGCAACAGCTTTTATTTAGCCAGAAATCAAGAGTGTAAGTTTTTATGCGCTTAAAAGCATTTTCAGGCCGAATGAGCAAATATGCTTGTTTCTGCCAAATGCAGCAAAATACTGAAAGGAAAGTGGGTTTGCCTTCATATTTGACCCAGAACAACTCAGTTCAGCATGGAAATATCATTGCAACAGCTTTTATTTAGCCAGAAATCAAGAGTGTAAGTTTTTATGCGCTTAAAAGCATTTTCAGGCCGAATGAGCTGATTTCTGCCAAATGCAGCAAAATACTGAAAGGAAAGTGGGTTTGCCTTCATATTTGACCCATAACAACTCGGTTCAGCATGGAAATATCATTGCAACAGCTTTTATTTAGCCAGAAATCAAGAGTGTAAGTTTTTATGCGCTTAAAAGCATTTTCAGGCCGAATGAGCAAATATGCTTGTTTCTGCCAAATGCAGCAAAATACTGAAAGGAAAGTGGGTTTGCCTTCATATTTGACCCAGAACAACTCAGTTCAGCATGGAAATATCATTGCAACAGCTTTTATTTAGCCAGAAATCAAGAGTGTAAGTTTTTATGCGCTTAAAAGCATTTTCAGGCCGAATGAGCAAATATGCTTGTTTCTGCCAAATGCAGCAAAATACTGAAAGGAAAGTGGGTTTGCCTTCATATTTGACCCAGAACAACTCAGTTCAGCATGGAAATATCATTGCAACAGCTTTTATTTAGCCAGAAATCAAGAGTGTAAGTTTTTATGCGCTTAAAAGCATTTTCAGGCCGAATGAGCAAATATGCTTGTTTCTGCCAAATGCAGCAAAATACTGAAAGGAAAGTGGGTTTGCCTTCATATTTGACCCAGATCAACTCAGCTCAGCATGGAAATATCATTGCAACAGCTTTTATTTAGCCAGAAATCAAGACTGTAAGTTTTTATGCGCTTAAAAGCATTTTCAGGCCGAATGAGCTGATTTCTGCCAAATGCAGCAAAATACTGAAAGGAAAGTGGGTTTGCCTTCATATTTGACCCAGAACAACTCAGTTCAGCATGGAAATATCATTGCAACAGCTTTTATTTAGCCAGAAATCAAGAGTGTAAGTTTTTATGCGCTTAAAAGCATTTTCAGGCCGAATGAGCAAATATGCTTGTTTCTGCCAAATGCAGCAAAATACTGAAAGGAAAGTGGGTTTGCCTTCATATTTGACCCAGAACAACTCAGTTCAGCATGGAAATATCATTGCAACAGCTTTTATTTAGCCAGAAATCAAGAGTGTAAGTTTTTATGCGCTTAAAAGCATTTTCAGGCCGAATGAGCAAATATGCTTGTTTCTGCCAAATGCAGCAAAATACTGAAAGGAAAGTGGGTTTGCCTTCATATTTGACCCAGAACAACTCAGTTCAGCATGGAAATATCATTGCAACAGCTTTTATTTAGCCAGAAATCAAGAGTGTAAGTTTTTATGCGCTTAAAAGCATTTTCAGGCCGAATGAGCAAATATGCTTGTTTCTGCCAAATGCAGCAAAATACTGAAAGGAAAGTGGGTTTGCCTTCATATTTGACCCAGAACAACTCAGTTCAGCATGGAAATATCATTGCAACAGCTTTTATTTAGCCAGAAATCAAGAGTGTAAGTTTTTATGCGCTTAAAAGCATTTTCAGGCCGAATGAGCAAATATGCTTGTTTCTGCCAAATGCAGCAAAATACTGAAAGGAAAGTGGGTTTGCCTTCATATTTGACCCAGAACAACTCAGTTCAGCATGGAAATATCATTGCAACAGCTTTTATTTAGCCAGAAATCAAGAGTGTAAGTTTTTATGCGCTTAAAAGCATTTTCAGGCCGAATGAGCAAATATGCTTGTTTCTGCCAAATGCAGCAAAATACTGAAAGGAAAGTGGGTTTACCTTCATATTTGACCCAGAACAACTCAGTTCAGCATGGAAATATCATTGCAACAGCTTTTATTTAGCCAGAAATCAAGAGTGTAAGTTTTTATGCGCTTAAAAGCATTTTCAGGCCGAATGAGCAAATATGCTTGTTTCTGCCAAATGCAGCAAAATACTGAAAGGAAAGTGGGTTTGCCTTCATATTTGACCCAGATCAACTCAGCTCAGCATGGAAATATCATTGCAACAGCTTTTATTTAGCCAGAAATCAAGAGTGTAAGTTTTTATGCGCTTAAAAGCATTTTCAGGCCGAATGAGCTGATTTCTGCCAAATGCAGCAAAATACTGAAAGGAAAGTGGGTTTGCCTTCATATTTGACCCATAACAACTCGGTTCAGCATGGAAATATCATTGCAACAGCTTTTATTTAGCCAGAAATCAAGACTGTAAGTTTTTATGCGCTTAAAAGCATTTTCAGGCCGAATGAGCAAATATGCTTGTTTCTGCCAAATGCAGCAAAATACTGAAAGGAAAGTGGGTTTGCCTTCATATTTGACCCAGAACAACTCAGTCCAGCATGGAAATATCATTGCAACAGCTTTTATTTAGCCAGAAATCAAGAGTGTAAGTTTTTATGCGCTTAAAAGCATTTTCAGGCCGAATGAGCAAATATGCTTGTTTCTGCCAAATGCAGCAAAATACTGAAAGGAAAGTGGGTTTGCCTTCATATTTGACCCAGAACAACTCAGTCCAGCATGGAAATATCATTGCAACAGCTTTTATTTAGCCAGAAATCAAGAGTGTAAGTTTTTATGCGCTTAAAAGCATTTTCAGGCCGAATGAGCAAATATGCTTGTTTCTGCCAAATGCAGCAAAATACTGAAAGGAAAGTGGGTTTGCCTTCATATTTGACCCAGAACAACTCAGCTCAGCATGGAAATATCATTGCAACAGCTTTTATTTAGCCAGAAATCAAGAGTGTAAGTTTTTATGCGCTTAAAAGCATTTTCAGGCCGAATGAGCAAATATGCTTGTTTCTGCCAAATGCAGCAAAATACTGAAAGGAAAGTGGGTTTGCCTTCATATTTGACCCAGAACAACTCAGTTCAGCATGGAAATATCATTGCAACAGCTTTTATTTAGCCAGAAATCAAGAGTGTAAGTTTTTATGCGCTTAAAAGCATTTTCAGGCCGAATGAGCAAATATGCTTGTTTCTGCCAAATGCAGCAAAATACTGAAAGGAAAGTGGGTTTGCCTTCATATTTGACCCAGAACAACTCAGTTCAGCATGGAAATATCATTGCAACAGCTTTTATTTAGCCAGAAATCAAGAGTGTAAGTTTTTATGCGCTTAAAAGCATTTTCAGGCCGAATGAGCTGATTTCTGCCAAATGCAGCAAAATACTGAAAGGAAAGTGGGTTTGCCTTCATATTTGACCCATAACAACTCGGTTCAGCATGGAAATATCATTGCAACAGCTTTTATTTAGCCAGAAATCAAGAGTGTAAGTTTTTATGCGCTTAAAAGCATTTTCAGGCCGAATGAGCAAATATGCTTGTTTCTGCCAAATGCAGCAAAATACTGAAAGGAAAGTGGGTTTGCCTTCATATTTGACCCAGAACAACTCAGTTCAGCATGGAAATATCATTGCAACAGCTTTTATTTAGCCAGAAATCAAGAGTGTAAGTTTTTATGCGCTTAAAAGCATTTTCAGGCCGAATGAGCTGATTTCTGCCAAATGCAGCAAAATACTGAAAGGAAAGTGGGTTTGCCTTCATATTTGACCCATAAAAACTCGGTTCAGCATGGAAATATCATTGCAACAGCTTTTATTTAGCCAGAAATCAAGACTGTAAGTTTTTATGCGCTTAAAAGCATTTTCAGGCCGAATGAGCAAATATGCTTGTTTCTGCCAAATGCAGCAAAATACTGAAAGGAAAGTGGGTTTGCCTTCATATTTGACCCAGAACAACTCAGTCCAGCATGGAAATATCATTGCAACAGCTTTTATTTAGCCAGAAATCAAGAGTGTAAGTTTTTATGCGCTTAAAAGCATTTTCAGGCCGAATGAGCAAATATGCTTGTTTCTGCCAAATGCAGCAAAATACTGAAAGGAAAGTGGGTTTGCCTTCATATTTGACCCAGAACAACTCAGTTCAGCATGGAAATATCATTGCAACAGCTTTTATTTAGCCAGAAATCAAGAGTGTAAGTTTTTATGCGCTTAAAAGCATTTTCAGGCCGAATGAGCAAATATGCTTGTTTCTGCCAAATGCAGCAAAATACTGAAAGGAAAGTGGGTTTGCCTTCATATTTGACCCAGAACAACTCAGTTCAGCATGGAAATATCATTGCAACAGCTTTTATTTAGCCAGAAATCAAGAGTGTAAGTTTTTATGCGCTTAAAAGCATTTTCAGGCCGAATGAGCAAATATGCTTGTTTCTGCCAAATGCAGCAAAATACTGAAAGGAAAGTGGGTTTGCCTTCATATTTGACCCAGAACAACTCAGTTCAGCATGGAAATATCATTGCAACAGCTTTTATTTAGCCAGAAATCAAGAGTGTAAGTTTTTATGCGCTTAAAAGCATTTTCAGGCCGAATGAGCAAATATGCTTGTTTCTGCCAAATGCAGCAAAATACTGAAAGGAAAGTGGGTTTGCCTTCATATTTGACCCAGAACAACTCAGTTCAGCATGGAAATATCATTGCAACAGCTTTTATTTAGCCAGAAATCAAGAGTGTAAGTTTTTATGCGCTTAAAAGCATTTTCAGGCCGAATGAGCAAATATGCTTGTTTCTGCCAAATGCAGCAAAATACTGAAAGGAAAGTGGGTTTGCCTTCATATTTGACCCAGAACAACTCAGTTCAGCATGGAAATATCATTGCAACAGCTTTTATTTAGCCAGAAATCAAGAGTGTAAGTTTTTATGCGCTTAAAAGCATTTTCAGGCCGAATGAGCAAATATGCTTGTTTCTGCCAAATGCAGCAAAATACTGAAAGGAAAGTGGGTTTGCCTTCATATTTGACCCAGAACAACTCAGTTCAGCATGGAAATATCATTGCAACAGCTTTTATTTAGCCAGAAATCAAGAGTGTAAGTTTTTATGCGCTTAAAAGCATTTTCAGGCCGAATGAGCAAATATGCTTGTTTCTGCCAAATGCAGCAAAATACTGAAAGGAAAGTGGGTTTGCCTTCATATTTGACCCAGAACAACTCAGTTCAGCATGGAAATATCATTGCAACAGCTTTTATTTAGCCAGAAATCAAGAGTGTAAGTTTTTATGCGCTTAAAAGCATTTTCAGGCCGAATGAGCAAATATGCTTGTTTCTGCCAAATGCAGCAAAATACTGAAAGGAAAGTGGGTTTGCCTTCCTATTTGACCCAGAACAACTCAGTTCAGCATGGAAATATCATTGCAACAGCTTTTATTTAGCCAGAAATCAAGAGTGTAAGTTTTTATGCGCTTAAAAGCATTTTCAGGCCGAATGAGCAAATATGCTTGTTTCTGCCAAATGCAGCAAAATACTGCAAGGAAAGTGGGTTTGCCTTCATATTTGACCCAGAACAACTCAGTTCAGCATGGAAATATCATTGTAACAGCTTTTATTTAGCCAGAAATCAAGAGTGTAAGTTTTTATGCGCTTAAAAGCATTTTCAGGCCGAATGAGCAAATATGCTTGTTTCTGCCAAATGCAGCAAAATACTGAAAGGAAAGTGGGTTTGCCTTCATATTTGACCCAGAACAACTCAGTTCAGCATGGAAATATCATTGCAACAGCTTTTATTTAGCCAGAAATCAAGAGTGTAAGTTTTTATGCGCTTAAAAGCATTTTCAGGCCGAATGAGCAAATATGCTTGTTTCTGCCAAATGCAGCAAAATACTGAAAGGAAAGTGGGTTTGCCTTCATATTTGACCCAGAACAACTCAGTTCAGCATGGAAATATCATTGCAACAGCTTTTATTTAGCCAGAAATCAAGAGTGTAAGTTTTTATGCGCTTAAAAGCATTTTCAGGCCGAATGAGCAAATATGCTTGTTTCTGCCAAATGCAGCAAAATACTGAAAGGAAAGTGGGTTTGCCTTCATATTTGACCCAGATCAACTCAGCTCAGCATGGAAATATCATTGCAACAGCTTTTATTTAGCCAGAAATCAAGAGTGTAAGTTTTTATGCGCTTAAAAGCATTTTCAGGCCGAATGAGCTGATTTCTGCCAAATGCAGCAAAATACTGAAAGGAAAGTGGGTTTGCCTTCATATTTGACCCATAACAACTCGGTTCAGCATGGAAATATCATTGCAACAGCTTTTATTTAGCCAGAAATCAAGACTGTAAGTTTTTATGCGCTTAAAAGCATTTTCAGGCCGAATGAGCAAATATGCTTGTTTCTGCCAAATGCAGCAAAATACTGAAAGGAAAGTGGGTTTGCCTTCATATTTGACCCAGAACAACTCAGTCCAGCATGGAAATATCATTGCAACAGCTTTTATTTAGCCAGAAATCAAGAGTGTAAGTTTTTATGCGCTTAAAAGCATTTTCAGGCCGAATGAGCAAATATGCTTGTTTCTGCCAAATGCAGCAAAATACTGAAAGGAAAGTGGGTTTGCCTTCATATTTGACCCAGAACAACTCAGTTCAGCATGGAAATATCATTGCAACAGCTTTTATTTAGCCAGAAATCAAGAGTGTAAGTTTTTATGCGCTTAAAAGCATTTTCAGGCCGAATGAGCAAATATGCTTGTTTCTGCCAAATGCAGCAAAATACTGAAAGGAAAGTGGGTTTGCCTTCATATTTGACCCAGAACAACTCAGTTCAGCATGGAAATATCATTGCAACAGCTTTTATTTAGCCAGAAATCAAGAGTGTAAGTTTTTATGCGCTTAAAAGCATTTTCAGGCCGAATGAGCAAATATGCTTGTTTCTGCCAAATGCAGCAAAATACTGAAAGGAAAGTGGGTTTGCCTTCATATTTGACCCAGAAAAACTCAGTTCAGCATGGAAATATCATTGCAACAGCTTTTATTTAGCCAGAAATCAAGAGTGTAAGTTTTTATGCGCTTAAAAGCATTTTCAGGCCGAATGAGCAAATATGCTTGTTTCTGCCAAATGCAGCAAAATACTGAAAGGAAAGTGGGTTTGCCTTCATATTTGACCCAGAACAACTCAGTTCAGCATGGAAATATCATTGCAACAGCTTTTATTTAGCCAGAAATCAAGAGTGTAAGTTTTTATGCGCTTAAAAGCATTTTCAGGCCGAATGAGCAAATATGCTTGTTTCTGCAAATGCAGCAAAATACTGAAAGGAAAGTGGGTTTGCCTTCATATTTGACCCAGAACAACTCAGTTCAGCATGGAAATATCATTGCAACAGCTTTTATTTAGCCAGAAATCAAGAGTGTAAGTTTTTATGCGCTTAAAAGCATTTTCAGGCCGAATGAGCAAATATGCTTGTTTCTGCCAAATGCAGCAAAATACTGAAAGGAAAGTGGGTTTGCCTTCATATTTGACCCAGAACAACTCAGTTCAGCATGGAAATATCATTGCAACAGCTTTTATTTAGCCAGAAATCAAGAGTGTAAGTTTTTATGCGCTTAAAAGCATTTTCAGGCCGAATGAGCAAATATGCTTGTTTCTGCCAAATGCAGCAAAATACTGAAAGGAAAGTGGGTTTGCCTTCATATTTGACCCAGAACAACTCAGTTCAGCATGGAAATATCATTGCAACAGCTTTTATTTAGCCAGAAATCAAGACTGTAAGTTTTTATGCGCTTAAAAGCATTTTCAGGCCGAATGAGCAAATATGCTTGTTTCTGCCAAATGCAGCAAAATACTGAAAGGAAAGTGGGTTTGCCTTCATATTTGACCCAGAACAACTCAGTTCAGCATGGAAATATCATTGCAACAGCTTTTATTTAGCCAGAAATCAAGAGTGTAAGTTTTTATGCGCTTAAAAGCATTTTCAGGCCGAATGAGCAAATATGCTTGTTTCTGCCAAATGCAGCAAAATACTGAAAGGAAAGTGGGTTTGCCTTCATATTTGACCCAGAACAACTCAGTTCAGCATGGAAATATCATTGCAACAGCTTTTATTTAGCCAGAAATCAAGAGTGTAAGTTTTTATGCGCTTAAAAGCATTTTCAGGCCGAATGAGCAAATATGCTTGTTTCTGCCAAATGCAGCAAAATACTGCAAGGAAAGTGGGTTTGCCTTCATATTTGACCCAGAACAACTCAGTTCAGCATGGAAATATCATTGTAACAGCTTTTATTTAGCCAGAAATCAAGAGTGTAAGTTTTTATGCGCTTAAAAGCATTTTCAGGCCGAATGAGCAAATATGCTTGTTTCTGCCAAATGCAGCAAAATACTGAAAGGAAAGTGGGTTTGCCTTCATATTTGACCCAGAACAACTCAGTTCAGCATGGAAATATCATTGCAACAGCTTTTATTTAGCCAGAAATCAAGAGTGTAAGTTTTTATGCGCTTAAAAGCATTTTCAGGCCGAATGAGCAAATATGCTTGTTTCTGCCAAATGCAGCAAAATACTGAAAGGAAAGTGGGTTTGCCTTCATATTTGACCCAGAACAACTCAGTTCAGCATGGAAATATCATTGCAACAGCTTTTATTTAGCCAGAAATCAAGAGTGTAAGTTTTTATGCGCTTAAAAGCATTTTCAGGCCGAATGAGCAAATATGCTTGTTTCTGCCAAATGCAGCAAAATACTGAAAGGAAAGTGGGTTTGCCTTCATATTTGACCCAGAACAACTCAGTTCAGCATGGAAATATCATTGCAACAGCTTTTATTTAGCCAGAAATCAAGAGTGTAAGTTTTTATGCGCTTAAAAGCATTTTCAGGCCGAATGAGCAAATATGCTTGTTTCTGCCAAATGCAGCAAAATACTGAAAGGAAAGTGGGTTTGCCTTCATATTTGACCCAGAACAACTCAGTTCAGCATGGAAATATCATTGCAACAGCTTTTATTTAGCCAGAAATCAAGAGTGTAAGTTTTTATGCGCTTAAAAGCATTTTCAGGCCGAATGAGCAAATATGCTTGTTTCTGCCAAATGCAGCAAAATACTGAAAGGAAAGTGGGTTTGCCTTCATATTTGACCCAGAACAACTCAGTTCAGCATGGAAATATCATTGCAACAGCTTTTATTTAGCCAGAAATCAAGAGTGTAAGTTTTTATGCGCTTAAAAGCATTTTCAGGCCGAATGAGCAAATATGCTTGTTTCTGCCAAATGCAGCAAAATACTGAAAGGAAAGTGGGTTTGCCTTCATATTTGACCCAGAACAACTCGGTTCAGCATGGAAATATCATTGCAACAGCTTTTATTTAGCCAGAAATCAAGAGTGTAAGTTTTTATGCGCTTAAAAGCATTTTCAGGCCGAATGAGCAAATATGCTTGTTTCTGCCAAATGCAGCAAAATACTGAAAGGAAAGTGGGTTTGCCTTCATATTTGACCCAGAACAACTCAGTTCAGCATGGAAATATCATTGCAACAGCTTTTATTTAGCCAGAAATCAAGAGTGTAAGTTTTTATGCGCTTAAAAGCATTTTCAGGCCGAATGAGCAAATATGCTTGTTTCTGCCAAATGCAGCAAAATACTGAAAGGAAAGTGGGTTTGCCTTCATATTTGACCCAGAACAACTCAGTTCAGCATGGAAATATCATTGCAACAGCTTTTATTTAGCCAGAAATCAAGAGTGTAAGTTTTTATGCGCTTAAAAGCATTTTCAGGCCGAATGAGCTGATTTCTGCCAAATGCAGCAAAATACTGAAAGGAAAGTGGGTTTGCCTTCATATTTGACCCATAACAACTCGGTTCAGCATGGAAATATCATTGCAACAGCTTTTATTTAGCCAGAAATCAAGACTGTAAGTTTTTATGCGCTTAAAAGCATTTTCAGGCCGAATGAGCAAATATGCTTGTTTCTGCCAAATGCAGCAAAATACTGAAAGGAAAGTGGGTTTGCCTTCATATTTGACCCAGAAGAACTCAGTTCAGCATGGAAATATCATTGCAACAGCTTTTATTTAGCCAGAAATCAAGAGTGTAAGTTTTTATGCGCTTAAAAGCATTTTCAGGCCGAATGAGCTGATTTCTGCCAAATGCAGCAAAATACTGAAAGGAAAGTGGGTTTGCCTTCATATTTGACCCATAACAACTCGGTTCAGCATGGAAATATCATTGCAACAGCTTTTATTTAGCCAGAAATCAAGACTGTAAGTTTTTATGCGCTTAAAAGCATTTTCAGGCCGAATGAGCAAATATGCTTGTTTCTGCCAAATGCAGCAAAATACTGAAAGGAAAGTGGGTTTGCCTTCATATTTGACCCAGATCAACTCAGCTCAGCATGGAAATATCATTGCAACAGCTTTTATTTAGCCAGAAATCAAGAGTGTACGTTTTTATGCGCTTAAAAGCATTTTCAGGCCGAATGAGCAAATATGCTTGTTTCTGCCAAATGCAGCAAAATACTGAAAAGAAAGTGGGTTTGCCTTCATATTTGACCCAGATCAACTCAGCTCAGCATGGAAATATCATTGCAACAGCTTTTATTTAGCCAGAAATCAAGACTGTAAGTTTTTATGCGCTTAAAAGCATTTTCAGGCCGAATGAGGAAATATGCTTGTTTCTGCCAAATGCAGCAAAATACTGAAAGGAAAGTGGGTTTGCCTTCATATTTGACCCAGAACAACTCAGTTCAGCATGGAAATATCATTGCAACAGCTTTTATTTAGCCAGAATTCAAGAGTGTAAGTTTTTATGCGCTTAAAAGTATTTTCAGACCGAATGAGCTGATTTCTGCCAAATGCAGCAAAATACTGAAAGGAAAGTGGGTTTGCCTTCATATTTGACCCATAACAACTCAGTTCAGCATGGAAATATCATTGCAACAGCTTTTATTTAGCCAGAAATCAAGACTGTACGTTTTTATGCGCTTAAAAGCATTTTCAGGCCGAATGAGCTGATTTCTGCCAAATGCAGCAAAATACTGAAAGGAAAGTGGGTTTGCCTTCATATTTGACCCATAACAACTCGGTTCAGCATGGAAATATCATTGCAACAGCTTTTATTTAGCCAGAAATCAAGACTGTAAGTTTTATGCGCTTAAAAGCATTTTCAGGCCGAATGAGCAAATATGCTTGTTTCTGCCAAATGCAGCAAAATACTGAAAGGAAAGTGGGTTTGCCTTCATATTTGACCCATAACAACTCGGTTCAGCATGGAAATATCATTGCAACAGCTTTTATTTAGCCAGAAATCAAGACTGTAAGTTTTTATGCGCTTAAAAGCATTTTCAGGCCGAATGAGCAAATATGCTTGTTTCTGCCAAATGCAGCAAAATACTGAAAGGAAAGTGGGTTTGCCTTCATATTTGACCCAGAAGAACTCAGTTCAGCATGGAAATATCATTGCAACAGCTTTTATTTAGCCAGAAATCAAGAGTGTAAGTTTTTATGCGCTTAAAAGCATTTTCAGGCCGAATGAGCTGATTTCTGCCAAATGCAGCAAAATACTGAAAGGAAAGTGGGTTTGCCTTCATATTTGACCCATAACAACTCGGTTCAGCATGGAAATATCATTGCAACAGCTTTTATTTAGCCAGAAATCAAGAGTGTAAGTTTTTATGCGCTTAAAAGCATTTTCAGGCCGAATGAGCAAATATGCTTGTTTCTGCCAAATGCAGCAAAATACTGAAAGGAAAGTGGGTTTGCCTTCATATTTGACCCAGAACAACTCAGTTCAGCATGGAAATATCATTGCAACAGCTTTTATTTAGCCAGAAATCAAGAGTGTAAGTTTTTATGCGCTTAAAAGCATTTTCAGGCCGAATGAGCAAATATGCTTGTTTCTGCCAAATGCAGCAAAATACTGAAAGGAAAGTGGGTTTGCCTTCATATTTGACCCAGAACAACTCAGTTCAGCATGGAAATATCATTGCAACAGCTTTTATTTAGCCAGAAATCAAGAGTGTAAGTTTTTATGCGCTTAAAAGCATTTTCAGGCCGAATGAGCAAATATGCTTGTTTCTGCCAAATGCAGCAAAATACTGAAAGGAAAGTGGGTTTGCCTTCATATTTGACCCAGAACAACTCAGTTCAGCATGGAAATATCATTGCAACAGCTTTTATTTAGCCAGAAATCAAGAGTGTAAGTTTTTATGCGCTTAAAAGCATTTTCAGGCCGAATGAGCAAATATGCTTGTTTCTGCCAAATGCAGCAAAATACTGAAAGGAAAGTGGGTTTGCCTTCATATTTGACCCAGAACAACTCAGTTCAGCATGGAAATATCATTGCAACAGCTTTTATTTAGCCAGAATTCAAGAGTGTAAGTTTTTATGCGCTTAAAAGCATTTTCAGACCGAATGAGCAGATTTCTGCCAAATGCAGCAAAATACTGAAAGGAAAGTGGGTTTGCCTTCATATTTGACCCAGATCAACTCAGCTCAGCATGGAAATATCATTGCAACAGCTTTTATTTAGCCAGAAATCAAGAGTGTAAGTTTTTATGCGCTTAAAAGCATTTTCAGGCCGAATGAGCAAATATGCTTGTTTCTGCCAAATGCAGCAAAATACTGAAAAGAAAGTGGGTTTGCCTTCATATTTGACCCAGAACAACTCAGTTCAGCATGGAAATATCATTGCAACAGCTTTTATTTAGCCAGAAATCAAGAGTGTAAGTTTTTATGCGCTTAAAAGCATTTTCAGGCCGAATGAGCAAATATGCTTGTTTCTGCCAAATGCAGCAAAATACTGAAAGGAAAGTGGGTTTGCCTTCATATTTGTCCCAGATCAACTCAGCTCAGCATGGAAATATCATTGCAACAGCTTTTATTTAGCCAGAAATCAAGACTGTAAGTTTTTATGCGCTTAAAAGCATTTTCAGGCCGAATGAGGAAATATGCTTGTTTCTGCCAAATGCAGCAAAATACTGAAAGGAAAGTTGGTTTGCCTTCATATTTGACCCAGAACAACTCAGTTCAGCATGGAAATATCATTGAAACAGCTTTTATTTAGCCAGAATTCAAGAGTGTAAGTTTTTATGCGCTTAAAAGCATTTTCAGACCGAATGAGCTGATTTCTGCCAAATACAGCAAAATACTGAAAGGAAAGTGGGTTTGCCTTCATATTTGACCCATAACAACTCAGTTCAGCATGGAAATATCATTGCAACAGCTTTTATTTAGCCAGAAATCAAGACTGTACGTTTTTATGCGCTTAAAAGCATTTTCAGGCCGAATGAGCTGATTTCTGCCAAATGCAGCAAAATACTGAAAGGAAAGTGGGTTTGCCTTCATATTTGACCCATAACAACTCGGTTCAGCATGGAAATATCATTGCAACAGCTTTTATTTAGCCAGAAATCAAGACTGTAAGTTTTATGCGCTTAAAAGCATTTTCAGGCCGAATGAGCAAATATGCTTGTTTCTGCCAAATGCAGCAAAATACTGAAAGGAAAGTGGGTTTGCCTTCATATTTGACCCAGAACAACTCAGTTCAGCATGGAAATATCATTGCAACAGCTTTTATTTAGCCAGAAATCAAGACTGTAAGTTTTTATGCGCTTAAAAGCATTTTCAGGCCGAATGAGCAAATATGCTTGTTTCTGCCAAATGCAGCAAAATACTGAAAGGAAAGTGGGTTTGCCTTCATATTTGACCCAGAACAACTCAGTTCAGCATGGAAATATCATTGCAACAGCTTTTATTTAGCCAGAAATCAAGAGTGTAAGTTTTTATGCGCTTAAAAGCATTTTCAGGCCGAATGAGCAAATATGCTTGTTTCTGCCAAATGCAGCAAAATACTGAAAGGAAAGTGGGTTTGCCTTCATATTTGACCCAGATCAACTCAGCTCAGCATGGAAATATCATTGCAACAGCTTTTATTTAGCCAGAAATCAAGACTGTAAGTTTTTATGCGCTTAAAAGCATTTTCAGGCCGAATGAGCAAATATGCTTGTTTCTGCCAAATGCAGCAAAATACTGAAAGGAAAGTGGGTTTGCCTTCATATTTGACCCAGAACAACTCAGTTCAGCATGGAAATATCATTGCAACAGATTTTATTTAGCCAGAAATCAAGAGTGTAAGTTTTTATGCGCTTAAAAGCATTTTCAGGCCGAATGAGCAAATATGCTTGTTTCTGCCAAATGCAGCAAAATACTGCAAGGAAAGTGGGTTTGCCTTCATATTTGACCCAGAACAACTCAGTACATCATGGAAATATCATTGCAACAGCTTTTATTTAGCCAGAAATCAAGAGTGTAAGTTTTTATGCGCTTAAAAGCATTTTCAGGCCGAATGAGCAAATATGCTTGTTTCTGCCAAATGCAGCAAAATACTGAAAGGAAAGTGGGTTTGCCTTCATATTTGACCCAGAACAACTCAGTTCAGCATGGAAATATCATTGCAACAGCTTTTATTTAGCCAGAAATCAAGACTGTAAGTTTTTATGCGCTTAAAAGCATTTTCAGGCCGAATGAGCTGATTTCTGCCAAATGCAGCAAAATACTGAAAGGAAAGTGGGTTTGCCTTCATATTTGACCCAGAACAACTCAGTTCAGCATGGAAATATCATTGCAACAGCTTTTATTTAGCCAGAAATCAAGACTGTAAGTTTTTATGCGCTTAAAAGCATTTTCAGGCCGAATGAGCAAATATGCTTGTTTCTGCCAAATGCAGCAAAATACTGAAAGGAAAGTGGGTTTGCCTTCATATTTGACCCAGAACAACTCAGTTCAGCATGGAAATATCATTGCAACAGCTTTTATTTAGCCAGAAATCAAGACTGTAAGTTTTTATGCGCTTAAAAGCATTTTCAGGCCGAATGAGCAAATATGCTTGTTTCTGCCAAATGCAGCAAAATACTGAAAGGAAAGTGGGTTTGCCTTCATATTTGACCCAGAACAACTCAGTTCAGCATGGAAATATCATTGCAACAGCTTTTATTTAGCCAGAAATCAAGACTGTAAGTTTTTATGCGCTTAAAAGCATTTTCAGGCCGAATGAGCAAATATGCTTGTTTCTGCCAAATGCAGCAAAATACTGAAAGGAAAGTGGGTTTGCCTTCATATTTGACCCAGAACAACTCAGTTCAGCATGGAAATATCATTGCAACAGCTTTTATTTAGCCAGAAATCAAGAGTGTAAGTTTTTATGCGCTTAAAAGCATTTTCAGGCCGAATGAGCTGATTTCTGCCAAATGCAGCAAAATACTGAAAGGAAAGTGGGTTTGCCTTCATATTTGACCCAGATCAACTCAGCTCAGCATGGAAATATCATTGCAACAGCTTTTATTTAGCCAGAAATCAAGACTGTAAGTTTTTATGCGCTTAAAAGCATTTTCAGGCCGAATGAGCTGATTTCTGCCAAATGCAGCAAAATACTGAAAGGAAAGTGGGTTTGCCTTCATATTTGACCCAGAACAACTCAGTTCAGCATGGAAATATCATTGCAACAGCTTTTATTTAGCCAGAAATCAAGAGTGTAAGTTTTTATGCGCTTAAAAGCATTTTCAGGCCGAATGAGCAAATATGCTTGTTTCTGCCAAATGCAGCAAAATACTGAAAGGAAAGTGGGTTTGCCTTCATATTTGACCCAGATCAACTCAGCTCAGCATGGAAATATCATTGCAACAGCTTTTATTTAGCCAGAAATCAAGACTGTAAGTTTTTATGCGCTTAAAAGCATTTTCAGGCCGAATGAGGAAATATGCTTGTTTCTGCCAAATGCAGCAAAATACTGAAAGGAAAGTTGGTTTGCCTTAATATTTGACCCAGAACAACTCAGTTCAGCATGGAAATATCATTGCAACAGCTTTTATTTAGCCAGAAATCAAGAGTGTAAGTTTTTATGCGCTTAAAAGCATTTTCAGGCCGAATGAGGAAATATGCTTGTTTCTGCCAAATGCAGCAAAATACTGAAAGGAAAGTTGGTTTGCCTTAATATTTGACCCAGAACAACTCAGTTCAGCATGGAAATATCATTGCAACAGCTTTTATTTAGCCAGAAATCAAGAGTGTAAGTTTTTATGCGCTTAAAAGCATTTTCAGACCGAATGAGCTGATTTCTGCCAAATGCAGCAAAATACTGAAAGGAAAGTGGGTTTGCCTTCATATTTGACCCATAACAACTCGGTTCAGCATGGAAATATCATTGCAACAGCTTTTATTTAGCCAGAAATCAAGACTGTAAGTTTTATGCGCTTAAAAGCATTTTCAGGCCGAATGAGCAAATATGCTTGTTTCTGCCAAATGCAGCAAAATACTGAAAGGAAAGTGGGTTTGCCTTCATATTTGACCCAGAAGAACTCAGTTCAGCATGGAAATATCATTGCAACAGCTTTTATTTAGCCAGAAATCAAGAGTGTAAGTTTTTATGCGCTTAAAAGCATTTTCAGGCCGAATGAGCTGATTTCTGCCAAATGCAGCAAAATACTGAAAGGAAAGTGGGTTTGCCTTCATATTTGACCCATAACAACTCGGTTCAGCATGGAAATATCATTGCAACAGCTTTTATTTAGCCAGAAATCAAGACTGTAAGTTTTTATGCGCTTAAAAGCATTTTCAGGCCGAATGAGCAAATATGCTTGTTTCTGCCAAATGCAGCAAAATACTGAAAGGAAAGTGGGTTTGCCTTCATATTTGACCCAGAACAACTCAGTTCAGCATGGAAATATCATTGCAACAGCTTTTATTTAGCCAGAAATCAAGAGTGTAAGTTTTTATGCGCTTAAAAGCATTTTCAGGCCGAATGAGCAAATATGCTTGTTTCTGCCAAATGCAGCAAAATACTGAAAGGAAAGTGGGTTTGCCTTCATATTTGACCCAGAACAACTCAGTTCAGCATGGAAATATCATTGCAACAGCTTTTATTTAGCCAGAAATCAAGAGTGTAAGTTTTTATGCGCTTAAAAGCATTTTCAGGCCGAATGAGCAAATATGCTTGTTTCTGCCAAATGCAGCAAAATACTGAAAGGAAAGTGGGTTTGCCTTCATATTTGACCCAGATCAACTCAGCTCAGCATGGAAATATCATTGCAACAGCTTTTATTTAGCCAGAAATCAAGACTGTAAGTTTTTATGCGCTTAAAAGCATTTTCAGGCCGAATGAGGAAATATGCTTGTTTCTGCCAAATGCAGCAAAATACTGAAAGGAAAGTTGGTTTGCCTTAATATTTGACCCAGAAAAACTCAGTTCAGCATATCATTGCAACAGCTTTTATTTAGCCAGAATTCAAGAGTGTAAGTTTTTATGCGCTTAAAAGCATTTTCAGACCGAATGAGCTGATTTCTGCCAAATGCAGCAAAATACTGAAAGGAAAGTGGGTTTGCCTTCATATTTGACCCATAACAACTCAGTTCAGCATGGAAATATCATTGCAACAGCTTTTATTTAGCCAGAAATCAAGACTGTACGTTTTTATGCGCTTAAAAGCATTTTCAGGCCGAATGAGCTGATTTCTGCCAAATGCAGCAAAATACTGAAAGGAAAGTGGGTTTGCCTTCATATTTGACCCATAACAACTCGGTTCAGCATGGAAATATCATTGCAACAGCTTTTATTTAGCCAGAAATCAAGACTGTAAGTTTTATGCGCTTAAAAGCATTTTCAGGCCGAATGAGCAAATATGCTTGTTTCTGCCAAATGCAGCAAAATACTTAAAGGAAAGTGGGTTTGCCTTCATATTTGACCCAGATCAACTCAGCTCAGCATGGAAATATCATTGCAACAGCTTTTATTTAGCCAGAAATCAAGAGTGTAAGTTTTTATGCGCTTAAAAGCATTTTCAGGCCGAATGAGCAAATATGCTTGTTTCTGCCAAATGCAGCAAAATACTGAAAGGAAAGTGGGTTTGCCTTCATATTTGTCCCAGATCAACTCAGCTCAGCATGGAAATATCATTGCAACAGCTTTTATTTAGCCAGAAATCAAGACTGTAAGTTTTTATGCGCTTAAAAGCATTTTCAGGCCGAATGAGGAAATATGCTTGTTTCTGCCAAATGCAGCAAAATACTGAAAGGAAAGTTGGTTTGCCTTCATATTTGACCCAGAACAACTCAGTTCAGCATGGAAATATCATTGAAACAGCTTTTATTTAGCCAGAATTCAAGAGTGTAAGTTTTTATGCGCTTAAAAGCATTTTCAGACCGAATGAGCTGATTTCTGCCAAATGCAGCAAAATACTGAAAGGAAAGTGGGTTTGCCTTCATATTTGACCCATAACAACTCAGTTCAGCATGGAAATATCATTGCAACAGCTTTTATTTAGCCAGAAATCAAGACTGTACGTTTTTATGCGCTTAAAAGCATTTTCAGGCCGAATGAGCTGATTTCTGCCAAATGCAGCAAAATACTGAAAGGAAAGTGGGTTTGCCTTCATATTTGACCCATAACAACTCGGTTCAGCATGGAAATATCATTGCAACAGCTTTTATTTAGCCAGAAATCAAGACTGTAAGTTTTATGCGCTTAAAAGCATTTTCAGGCCGAATGAGCAAATATGCTTGTTTCTGCCAAATGCAGCAAAATACTGAAAGGAAAGTGGGTTTGCCTTCATATTTGACCCAGAACAACTCAGTTCAGCATGGAAATATCATTGCAACAGCTTTTATTTAGCCAGAAATCAAGACTGTAAGTTTTTATGCGCTTAAAAGCATTTTCAGGCCGAATGAGCAAATATGCTTGTTTCTGCCAAATGCAGCAAAATACTGAAAGGAAAGTGGGTTTGCCTTCATATTTGACCCAGAACAACTCAGTTCAGCATGGAAATATCATTGCAACAGCTTTTATTTAGCCAGAAATCAAGACTGTAAGTTTTTATGCGCTTAAAAGCATTTTCAGGCCGAATGAGCAAATATGCTTGTTTCTGCCAAATGCAGCAAAATACTGAAAGGAAAGTGGGTTTGCCTTCATATTTGACCCAGATCAACTCAGCTCAGCATGGAAATATCATTGCAACAGCTTTTATTTAGCCAGAAATCAAGACTGTAAGTTTTTATGCGCTTAAAAGCATTTTCAGGCCGAATGAGCTGATTTCTGCCAAATGCAGCAAAATACTGAAAGGAAAGTGGGTTTGCCTTCATATTTGACCCAGAACAACTCAGTTCAGCATGGAAATATCATTGCAACAGCTTTTATTTAGCCAGAAATCAAGACTGTAAGTTTTTATGCGCTTAAAAGCATTTTCAGGCCGAATGAGCAAATATGCTTGTTTCTGCCAAATGCAGCAAAATACTGAAAGGAAAGTGGGTTTGCCTTCATATTTGACCCAGATCAACTCAGCTCAGCATGGAAATATCATTGCAACAGCTTTTATTTAGCCAGAAATCAAGACTGTAAGTTTTTATGCGCTTAAAAGCATTTTCAGGCCGAATGAGCTGATTTCTGCCAAATGCAGCAAAATACTGAAAGGAAAGTGGGTTTGCCTTCATATTTGACCCAGAACAACTCAGTTCAGCATGGAAATATCATTGCAACAGCTTTTATTTAGCCAGAAATCAAGAGTGTAAGTTTTTATGCGCTTAAAAGCATTTTCAGGCCGAATGAGCAAATATGCTTGTTTCTGCCAAATGCAGCAAAATACTGAAAGGAAAGTGGGTTTGCCTTCATATTTGACCCAGAACAACTCAGTTCAGCATGGAAATATCATTGCAACAGCTTTTATTTAGCCAGAAATCAAGACTGTAAGTTTTTATGCGCTTAAAAGCATTTTCAGGCCGAATGAGCAAATATGCTTGTTTCTGCCAAATGCAGCAAAATACTGAAAGGAAAGTGGGTTTGCCTTCATATTTGACCCAGAACAACTCAGTTCAGCATGGAAATATCATTGCAACAGCTTTTATTTAGCCAGAAATCAAGAGTGTAAGTTTTTATGCGCTTAAAAGCATTTTCAGGCCGAATGAGCTGATTTCTGCCAAATGCAGCAAAATACTGAAAGGAAAGTGGGTTTGCCTTCATATTTGACCCAGATCAACTCAGCTCAGCATGGAAATATCATTGCAACAGCTTTTATTTAGCCAGAAATCAAGACTGTAAGTTTTTATGCGCTTAAAAGCATTTTCAGGCCGAATGAGCTGATTTCTGCCAAATGCAGCAAAATACTGAAAGGAAAGTGGGTTTGCCTTCATATTTGACCCAGAACAACTCAGTTCAGCATGGAAATATCATTGCAACAGCTTTTATTTAGCCAGAAATCAAGAGTGTAAGTTTTTATGCGCTTAAAAGCATTTTCAGGCCGAATGAGCAAATATGCTTGTTTCTGCCAAATGCAGCAAAATACTGAAAGGAAAGTGGGTTTGCCTTCATATTTGACCCAGATCAACTCAGCTCAGCATGGAAATATCATTGCAACAGCTTTTATTTAGCCAGAAATCAAGACTGTAAGTTTTTATGCGCTTAAAAGCATTTTCAGGCCGAATGAGGAAATATGCTTGTTTCTGCCAAATGCAGCAAAATACTGAAAGGAAAGTTGGTTTGCCTTAATATTTGACCCAGAACAACTCAGTTCAGCATGGAAATATCATTGCAACAGCTTTTATTTAGCCAGAAATCAAGAGTGTAAGTTTTTATGCGCTTAAAAGCATTTTCAGGCCGAATGAGGAAATATGCTTGTTTCTGCCAAATGCAGCAAAATACTGAAAGGAAAGTGGGTTTGCCTTCATATTTGACCCAGAACAACTCAGTTCAGCATGGAAATATCATTGCAACAGCTTTTATTTAGCCAGAAATCAAGAGTGTAAGTTTTTATGCGCTTAAAAGCATTTTCAGGCCGAATGAGCTGATTTCTGCCAAATGCAGCAAAATACTGAAAGGAAAGTGGGTTTGCCTTCATATTTGACCCAGATCAACTCAGCTCAGCATGGAAATATCATTGCAACAGCTTTTATTTAGCCAGAAATCAAGACTGTAAGTTTTTATGCGCTTAAAAGCATTTTCAGGCCGAATGAGCTGATTTCTGCCAAATGCAGCAAAATACTGAAAGGAAAGTGGGTTTGCCTTCATATTTGACCCAGAACAACTCAGTTCAGCATGGAAATATCATTGCAACAGCTTTTATTTAGCCAGAAATCAAGAGTGTAAGTTTTTATGCGCTTAAAAGCATTTTCAGGCCGAATGAGCAAATATGCTTGTTTCTGCCAAATGCAGCAAAATACTGAAAGGAAAGTGGGTTTGCCTTCATATTTGACCCAGATCAACTCAGCTCAGCATGGAAATATCATTGCAACAGCTTTTATTTAGCCAGAAATCAAGACTGTAAGTTTTTATGCGCTTAAAAGCATTTTCAGGCCGAATGAGGAAATATGCTTGTTTCTGCCAAATGCAGCAAAATACTGAAAGGAAAGTTGGTTTGCCTTAATATTTGACCCAGAACAACTCAGTTCAGCATGGAAATATCATTGCAACAGCTTTTATTTAGCCAGAAATCAAGAGTGTAAGTTTTTATGCGCTTAAAAGCATTTTCAGGCCGAATGAGGAAATATGCTTGTTTCTGCCAAATGCAGCAAAATACTGAAAGGAAAGTTGGTTTGCCTTAATATTTGACCCAGAACAACTCAGTTCAGCATGGAAATATCATTGCAACAGCTTTTATTTAGCCAGAAATCAAGAGTGTAAGTTTTTATGCGCTTAAAAGCATTTTCAGACCGAATGAGCTGATTTCTGCCAAATGCAGCAAAATACTGAAAGGAAAGTGGGTTTGCCTTCATATTTGACCCATAACAACTCGGTTCAGCATGGAAATATCATTGCAACAGCTTTTATTTAGCCAGAAATCAAGACTGTAAGTTTTATGCGCTTAAAAGCATTTTCAGGCCGAATGAGCAAATATGCTTGTTTCTGCCAAATGCAGCAAAATACTGAAAGGAAAGTGGGTTTGCCTTCATATTTGACCCAGAAGAACTCAGTTCAGCATGGAAATATCATTGCAACAGCTTTTATTTAGCCAGAAATCAAGAGTGTAAGTTTTTATGCGCTTAAAAGCATTTTCAGGCCGAATGAGCTGATTTCTGCCAAATGCAGCAAAATACTGAAAGGAAAGTGGGTTTGCCTTCATATTTGACCCATAACAACTCGGTTCAGCATGGAAATATCATTGCAACAGCTTTTATTTAGCCAGAAATCAAGACTGTAAGTTTTTATGCGCTTAAAAGCATTTTCAGGCCGAATGAGCAAATATGCTTGTTTCTGCCAAATGCAGCAAAATACTGAAAGGAAAGTGGGTTTGCCTTCATATTTGACCCAGAACAACTCAGTTCAGCATGGAAATATCATTGCAACAGCTTTTATTTAGCCAGAAATCAAGAGTGTAAGTTTTTATGCGCTTAAAAGCATTTTCAGGCCGAATGAGCAAATATGCTTGTTTCTGCCAAATGCAGCAAAATACTGAAAGGAAAGTGGGTTTGCCTTCATATTTGACCCAGAACAACTCAGTTCAGCATGGAAATATCATTGCAACAGCTTTTATTTAGCCAGAAATCAAGAGTGTAAGTTTTTATGCGCTTAAAAGCATTTTCAGGCCGAATGAGCAAATATGCTTGTTTCTGCCAAATGCAGCAAAATACTGAAAGGAAAGTGGGTTTGCCTTCATATTTGACCCAGATCAACTCAGCTCAGCATGGAAATATCATTGCAACAGCTTTTATTTAGCCAGAAATCAAGACTGTAAGTTTTTATGCGCTTAAAAGCATTTTCAGGCCGAATGAGGAAATATGCTTGTTTCTGCCAAATGCAGCAAAATACTGAAAGGAAAGTTGGTTTGCCTTAATATTTGACCCAGAAAAACTCAGTTCAGCATATCATTGCAACAGCTTTTATTTAGCCAGAATTCAAGAGTGTAAGTTTTTATGCGCTTAAAAGCATTTTCAGACCGAATGAGCTGATTTCTGCCAAATGCAGCAAAATACTGAAAGGAAAGTGGGTTTGCCTTCATATTTGACCCATAACAACTCAGTTCAGCATGGAAATATCATTGCAACAGCTTTTATTTAGCCAGAAATCAAGACTGTACGTTTTTATGCGCTTAAAAGCATTTTCAGGCCGAATGAGCTGATTTCTGCCAAATGCAGCAAAATACTGAAAGGAAAGTGGGTTTGCCTTCATATTTGACCCATAACAACTCGGTTCAGCATGGAAATATCATTGCAACAGCTTTTATTTAGCCAGAAATCAAGACTGTAAGTTTTATGCGCTTAAAAGCATTTTCAGGCCGAATGAGCAAATATGCTTGTTTCTGCCAAATGCAGCAAAATACTTAAAGGAAAGTGGGTTTGCCTTCATATTTGACCCAGATCAACTCAGCTCAGCATGGAAATATCATTGCAACAGCTTTTATTTAGCCAGAAATCAAGAGTGTAAGTTTTTATGCGCTTAAAAGCATTTTCAGGCCGAATGAGCAAATATGCTTGTTTCTGCCAAATGCAGCAAAATACTGAAAGGAAAGTGGGTTTGCCTTCATATTTGTCCCAGATCAACTCAGCTCAGCATGGAAATATCATTGCAACAGCTTTTATTTAGCCAGAAATCAAGACTGTAAGTTTTTATGCGCTTAAAAGCATTTTCAGGCCGAATGAGGAAATATGCTTGTTTCTGCCAAATGCAGCAAAATACTGAAAGGAAAGTTGGTTTGCCTTCATATTTGACCCAGAACAACTCAGTTCAGCATGGAAATATCATTGAAACAGCTTTTATTTAGCCAGAATTCAAGAGTGTAAGTTTTTATGCGCTTAAAAGCATTTTCAGACCGAATGAGCTGATTTCTGCCAAATGCAGCAAAATACTGAAAGGAAAGTGGGTTTGCCTTCATATTTGACCCATAACAACTCAGTTCAGCATGGAAATATCATTGCAACAGCTTTTATTTAGCCAGAAATCAAGACTGTACGTTTTTATGCGCTTAAAAGCATTTTCAGGCCGAATGAGCTGATTTCTGCCAAATGCAGCAAAATACTGAAAGGAAAGTGGGTTTGCCTTCATATTTGACCCATAACAACTCGGTTCAGCATGGAAATATCATTGCAACAGCTTTTATTTAGCCAGAAATCAAGACTGTAAGTTTTATGCGCTTAAAAGCATTTTCAGGCCGAATGAGCAAATATGCTTGTTTCTGCCAAATGCAGCAAAATACTGAAAGGAAAGTGGGTTTGCCTTCATATTTGACCCAGAACAACTCAGTTCAGCATGGAAATATCATTGCAACAGCTTTTATTTAGCCAGAAATCAAGACTGTAAGTTTTTATGCGCTTAAAAGCATTTTCAGGCCGAATGAGCAAATATGCTTGTTTCTGCCAAATGCAGCAAAATACTGAAAGGAAAGTGGGTTT
This sequence comes from Channa argus, assembly GCF_033026475.1. NCBI lineage: Eukaryota > Metazoa > Chordata > Actinopteri > Anabantiformes > Channidae > Channa > Channa argus. Next base: position 565,406 of record NW_027125222.1, read on the forward strand.
GCCTTCATATTTGACCCAGAACAACTCAGTTCAGCATGGAAATATCATTGCAACAGCTTTTATTTAGCCAGAAATCAAGACTGTAAGTTTTTATGCGCTTAAAAGCATTTTCAGGCCGAATGAGCAAATATGCTTGTTTCTGCCAAATGCAGCAAAATACTGAAAGGAAAGTGGGTTTGCCTTCATATTTGACCCAGATCAACTCAGCTCAGCATGGAAATATCATTGCAACAGCTTTTATTTAGCCAGAAATCAAGACTGTAAGTTTTTATGCGCTTAAAAGCATTTTCAGGCCGAATGAGCTGATTTCTGCCAAATGCAGCAAAATACTGAAAGGAAAGTGGGTTTGCCTTCATATTTGACCCAGAACAACTCAGTTCAGCATGGAAATATCATTGCAACAGCTTTTATTTAGCCAGAAATCAAGACTGTAAGTTTTTATGCGCTTAAAAGCATTTTCAGGCCGAATGAGCAAATATGCTTGTTTCTGCCAAATGCAGCAAAATACTGAAAGGAAAGTGGGTTTGCCTTCATATTTGACCCAGATCAACTCAGCTCAGCATGGAAATATCATTGCAACAGCTTTTATTTAGCCAGAAATCAAGACTGTAAGTTTTTATGCGCTTAAAAGCATTTTCAGGCCGAATGAGCTGATTTCTGCCAAATGCAGCAAAATACTGAAAGGAAAGTGGGTTTGCCTTCATATTTGACCCAGAACAACTCAGTTCAGCATGGAAATATCATTGCAACAGCTTTTATTTAGCCAGAAATCAAGAGTGTAAGTTTTTATGCGCTTAAAAGCATTTTCAGGCCGAATGAGCAAATATGCTTGTTTCTGCCAAATGCAGCAAAATACTGAAAGGAAAGTGGGTTTGCCTTCATATTTGACCCAGAACAACTCAGTTCAGCATGGAAATATCATTGCAACAGCTTTTATTTAGCCAGAAATCAAGACTGTAAGTTTTTATGCGCTTAAAAGCATTTTCAGGCCGAATGAGCAAATATGCTTGTTTCTGCCAAATGCAGCAAAATACTGAAAGGAAAGTGGGTTTGCCTTCATATTTGACCCAGAACAACTCAGTTCAGCATGGAAATATCATTGCAACAGCTTTTATTTAGCCAGAAATCAAGAGTGTAAGTTTTTATGCGCTTAAAAGCATTTTCAGGCCGAATGAGCTGATTTCTGCCAAATGCAGCAAAATACTGAAAGGAAAGTGGGTTTGCCTTCATATTTGACCCAGATCAACTCAGCTCAGCATGGAAATATCATTGCAACAGCTTTTATTTAGCCAGAAATCAAGACTGTAAGTTTTTATGCGCTTAAAAGCATTTTCAGGCCGAATGAGCTGATTTCTGCCAAATGCAGCAAAATACTGAAAGGAAAGTGGGTTTGCCTTCATATTTGACCCAGAACAACTCAGTTCAGCATGGAAATATCATTGCAACAGCTTTTATTTAGCCAGAAATCAAGAGTGTAAGTTTTTATGCGCTTAAAAGCATTTTCAGGCCGAATGAGCAAATATGCTTGTTTCTGCCAAATGCAGCAAAATACTGAAAGGAAAGTGGGTTTGCCTTCATATTTGACCCAGATCAACTCAGCTCAGCATGGAAATATCATTGCAACAGCTTTTATTTAGCCAGAAATCAAGACTGTAAGTTTTTATGCGCTTAAAAGCATTTTCAGGCCGAATGAGGAAATATGCTTGTTTCTGCCAAATGCAGCAAAATACTGAAAGGAAAGTTGGTTTGCCTTAATATTTGACCCAGAACAACTCAGTTCAGCATGGAAATATCATTGCAACAGCTTTTATTTAGCCAGAAATCAAGAGTGTAAGTTTTTATGCGCTTAAAAGCATTTTCAGGCCGAATGAGGAAATATGCTTGTTTCTGCCAAATGCAGCAAAATACTGAAAGGAAAGTTGGTTTGCCTTCATATTTGACCCAGAACAACTCAGTTCAGCATGGAAATATCATTGCAACAGCTTTTATTTAGCCAGAAATCAAGAGTGTAAGTTTTTATGCGCTTAAAAGCATTTTCAGACCGAATGAGCTGATTTCTGCCAAATGCAGCAAAATACTGAAAGGAAAGTGGGTTTGCCTTCATATTTGACCCATAACAACTCGGTTCAGCATGGAAATATCATTGCAACAGCTTTTATTTAGCCAGAAATCAAGACTGTACGTTTTTATGCGCTTAAAAGCATTTTCAGGCCGAATGAGCTGATTTCTGCCAAATGCAGCAAAATACTGAAAGGAAAGTGGGTTTGCCTTCATATTTGACCCATAACAACTCGGTTCAGCATGGAAATATCATTGCAACAGCTTTTATTTAGCCAGAAATCAAGACTGTAAGTTTTATGCGCTTAAAAGCATTTTCAGGCCGAATGAGCAAATATGCTTGTTTCTGCCAAATGCAGCAAAATACTGAAAGGAAAGTGGGTTTGCCTTCATATTTGACCCAGAAGAACTCAGTTCAGCATGGAAATATCATTGCAACAGCTTTTATTTAGCCAGAAATCAAGAGTGTAAGTTTTTATGCGCTTAAAAGCATTTTCAGGCCGAATGAGCTGATTTCTGCCAAATGCAGCAAAATACTGAAAGGAAAGTGGGTTTGCCTTCATATTTGACCCATAACAACTCGGTTCAGCATGGAAATATCATTGCAACAGCTTTTATTTAGCCAGAAATCAAGACTGTAAGTTTTTATGCGCTTAAAAGCATTTTCAGGCCGAATGAGCAAATATGCTTGTTTCTGCCAAATGCAGCAAAATACTGAAAGGAAAGTGGGTTTGCCTTCATATTTGACCCAGAACAACTCAGTTCAGCATGGAAATATCATTGCAACAGCTTTTATTTAGCCAGAAATCAAGAGTGTAAGTTTTTATGCGCTTAAAAGCATTTTCAGGCCGAATGAGCAAATATGCTTGTTTCTGCCAAATGCAGCAAAATACTGAAAGGAAAGTGGGTTTGCCTTCATATTTGACCCAGATCAACTCAGCTCAGCATGGAAATATCATTGCAACAGCTTTTATTTAGCCAGAAATCAAGACTGTAAGTTTTTATGCGCTTAAAAGCATTTTCAGGCCGAATGAGGAAATATGCTTGTTTCTGCCAAATGCAGCAAAATACTGAAAGGAAAGTTGGTTTGCCTTAATATTTGACCCAGAAAAACTCAGTTCAGCATATCATTGCAACAGCTTTTATTTAGCCAGAATTCAAGAGTGTAAGTTTTTATGCGCTTAAAAGCATTTTCAGACCGAATGAGCTGATTTCTGCCAAATGCAGCAAAATACTGAAAGGAAAGTGGGTTTGCCTTCATATTTGACCCAGATCAACTCAGCTCAGCATGGAAATATCATTGCAACAGCTTTTATTTAGCCAGAAATCAAGAGTGTAAGTTTTTATGCGCTTAAAAGCATTTTCAGGCCGAATGAGCAAATATGCTTGTTTCTGCCAAATGCAGCAAAATACTGAAAAGAAAGTGGGTTTGCCTTCATATTTGACCCAGAACAACTCAGTTCAGCATGGAAATATCATTGCAACAGCTTTTATTTAGCCAGAAATCAAGACTGTAAGTTTTTATGCGCTTAAAAGCATTTTCAGGCCGAATGAGGAAATATGCTTGTTTCTGCCAAATGCAGCAAAATACTGAAAGGAAAGTTGGTTTGCCTTCATATTTGACCCAGAACAACTCAGTTCAGCATGGAAATATCATTGCAACAGCTTTTATTTAGCCAGAAATCAAGACTGTAAGTTTTTATGCGCTTAAAAGCATTTTCAGACCGAATGAGCTGATTTCTGCCAAATGCAGCAAAATACTGAAAGGAAAGTGGGTTTGCCTTCATATTTGACCCATAACAACTCAGTTCAGCATGGAAATATCATTGCAACAGCTTTTATTTAGCCAGAAATCAAGACTGTACGTTTTTATGCGCTTAAAAGCATTTTCAGGCCGAATGAGCTGATTTCTGCCAAATGCAGCAAAATACTGAAAGGAAAGTGGGTTTGCCTTCATATTTGACCCATAACAACTCGGTTCAGCATGGAAATATCATTGCAACAGCTTTTATTTAGCCAGAAATCAAGACTGTAAGTTTTATGCGCTTAAAAGCATTTTCAGGCCGAATGAGCAAATATGCTTGTTTCTGCCAAATGCAGCAAAATACTTAAAGGAAAGTGGGTTTGCCTTCATATTTGACCCAGATCAACTCAGCTCAGCATGGAAATATCATTGCAACAGCTTTTATTTAGCCAGAAATCAAGACTGTAAGTTTTTATGCGCTTAAAAGCATTTTCAGGCCGAATGAGCAAATATGCTTGTTTCTGCCAAATGCAGCAAAATACTGAAAGGAAAGTGGGTTTGCCTTCATATTTGACCCAGAACAACTCAGTTCAGCATGGAAATATCATTGCAACAGCTTTTATTTAGCCAGAAATCAAGAGTGTAAGTTTTTATGCGCTTAAAAGCATTTTCAGGCCGAATGAGCAAATATGCTTGTTTCTGCCAAATGCAGCAAAATACTGAAAGGAAAGTGGGTTTGCCTTCATATTTGACCCAGAACAACTCAGTTCAGCATGGAAATATCATTGCAACAGCTTTTATTTAGCCAGAAATCAAGACTGTAAGTTTTTATGCGCTTAAAAGCATTTTCAGGCCGAATGAGCAAATATGCTTGTTTCTGCCAAATGCAGCAAAATACTGCAAGGAAAGTGGGTTTGCCTTTATATTTGACCCAGAACAACTCAGTTCAGCATGGAAATATCATTGCAACAGCTTTTATTTAGCCAGAAATCAAGACTGTAAGTTTTAATGCGCTTAAAAGCATTTTCAGGCCGAATGAGCTGATTTCTGCCAAATACAGCAAAATACTGAAAGGAAAGTGGGTTTGCCTTCATATTTGACCCAGAACAACTCAGTTCAGCATGGAAATATCATTGCAACAGCTTTTATTTAGCCAGAAATCAAGAGTGTAAGTTTTTATGCGCTTAAAAGCATTTTCAGGCCGAATGAGCAAATATGCTTGTTTCTGCCAAATGCAGCAAAATACTGAAAGGAAAGTGGGTTTGCCTTCATATTTGACCCAGATCAACTCAGCTCAGCATGGAAATATCATTGCAACAGCTTTTATTTAGCCAGAAATCAAGACTGTAAGTTTTTATGCGCTTAAAAGCATTTTCAGGCCGAATGAGCTGATTTCTGCCAAATGCAGCAAAATACTGAAAGGAAAGTGGGTTTGCCTTCATATTTGACCCATAACAACTCAGTTCAGCATGGAAATATCATTGCAACAGCTTTTATTTAGCCAGAAATCAAGAGTGTAAGTTTTTATGCGCTTAAAAGCATTTTCAGGCCGAATGAGCTGATTTCTGCCAAATGCAGCAAAATACTGAAAGGAAAGTGGGTTTGCCTTCATATTTGACCCATAACAACTCGGTTCAGCATGGAAATATCATTGCAACAGCTTTTATTTAGCCAGAAATCAAGACTGTAAGTTTTTATGCGCTTAAAAGCATTTTCAGGCCGAATGAGCAAATATGCTTGTTTCTGCCAAATGCAGCAAAATACTGAAAGGAAAGTGGGTTTGCCTTCATATTTGACCCAGAACAACTCGGTTCAGCATGGAAATATCATTGCAACAGCTTTTATTTAGCCAGAAATCAAGAGTGTAAGTTTTTATGCGCTTAAAAGCATTTTCAGGCCGAATGAGCAAATATGCTTGTTTCTGCCAAATGCAGCAAAATACTGAAAGGAAAGTGGGTTTGCCTTCATATTTGACCCAGAACAACTCAGTTCAGCATGGAAATATCATTGCAACAGCTTTTATTTAGCCAGAAATCAAGAGTGTAAGTTTTTATGCGCTTAAAAGCATTTTCAGGCCGAATGAGCTGATTTCTGCCATATGCAGCAAAATACTGAAAGGAAAGTGGGTTTGCCTTCATATTTGACCCAGAACAACTCAGTTCAGCATGGAAATATCATTGCAACAGCTTTTATTTAGCCAGAAATCAAGAGTGTAAGTTTTTATGCGCTTAAAAGCATTTTCAGGCCGAATGAGCAAATATGCTTGTTTCTGCCAAATGCAGCAAAATACTGAAAGGAAAGTGGGTTTGCCTTCATATTTGACCCAGAACAACTCAGTTCAGCATGGAAATATCATTGCAACAGCTTTTATTTAGCCAGAAATCAAGAGTGTAAGTTTTTATGCGCTTAAAAGCATTTTCAGGCCGAATGAGCAAATATGCTTGTTTCTGCCAAATGCAGCAAAATACTGAAAGGAAAGTGGGTTTGCCTTCATATTTGACCCAGAACAACTCGGTTCAGCATGGAAATATCATTGCAACAGCTTTTATTTAGCCAGAAATCAAGAGTGTAAGTTTTTATGCGCTTAAAAGCATTTTCAGGCCGAATGAGCAAATATGCTTGTTTCTGCCAAATGCAGCAAAATACTGAAAGGAAAGTGGGTTTGCCTTCATATTTGACCCAGAACAACTCAGTTCAGCATGGAAATATCATTGCAACAGCTTTTATTTAGCCAGAAATCAAGAGTGTAAGTTTTTATGCGCTTAAAAGCATTTTCAGGCCGAATGAGCAAATATGCTTGTTTCTGCCAAATGCAGCAAAATACTGAAAGGAAAGTGGGTTTGCCTTCATATTTGACCCAGAACAACTCAGTTCAGCATGGAAATATCATTGCAACAGCTTTTATTTAGCCAGAAATCAAGAGTGTAAGTTTTTATGCGCTTAAAAGCATTTTCAGGCCGAATGAGCAAATATGCTTGTTTCTGCCAAATGCAGCAAAATACTGAAAGGAAAGTGGGTTTGCCTTCATATTTGACCCAGATCAACTCAGCTCAGCATGGAAATATCATTGCAACAGCTTTTATTTAGCCAGAAATCAAGACTGTAAGTTTTTATGCGCTTAAAAGCATTTTCAGGCCGAATGAGCTGATTTCTGCCAAATGCAGCAAAATACTGAAAGGAAAGTGGGTTTGCCTTCATATTTGACCCATAACAACTCAGTTCAGCATGGAAATATCATTGCAACAGCTTTTATTTAGCCAGAAATCAAGAGTGTAAGTTTTTATGCGCTTAAAAGCATTTTCAGGCCGAATGAGCAAATATGCTTGTTTCTGCCAAATGCAGCAAAATACTGAAAGGAAAGTGGGTTTGCCTTCATATTTGACCCAGAACAACTCAGTTCAGCATGGAAATATCATTGCAACAGCTTTTATTTAGCCAGAAATCAAGAGTGTAAGTTTTTATGCGCTTAAAAGCATTTTCAGGCCGAATGAGCAAATATGCTTGTTTCTGCCAAATGCAGCAAAATACTGAAAGGAAAGTGGGTTTGCCTTCATATTTGACCCAGAACAACTCAGTTCAGCATGGAAATATCATTGCAACAGCTTTTATTTAGCCAGAAATCAAGAGTGTAAGTTTTTATGCGCTTAAAAGCATTTTCAGGCCGAATGAGCAAATATGCTTGTTTCTGCCAAATGCAGCAAAATACTGAAAGGAAAGTGGGTTTGCCTTCATATTTGACCCAGAACAACTCAGTTCAGCATGGAAATATCATTGCAACAGCTTTTATTTAGCCAGAAATCAAGAGTGTAAGTTTTTATGCGCTTAAAAGCATTTTCAGGCCGAATGAGCAAATATGCTTGTTTCTGCCAAATGCAGCAAAATACTGAAAGGAAAGTGGGTTTGCCTTCATAGTTGACCCAGAACAACTCAGTTCAGCATGGAAATATCATTGCAACAGCTTTTATTTAGCCAGAAATCAAGAGTGTAAGTTTTTATGCGCTTAAAAGCATTTTCAGGCCGAATGAGCTGATTTCTGCCATATGCAGCAAAATACTGAAAGGAAAGTGGGTTTGCCTTCATATTTGACCCAGAACAACTCAGTTCAGCATGGAAATATCATTGCAACAGCTTTTATTTAGCCAGAAATCAAGAGTGTAAGTTTTTATACGCTTAAAAGCATTTTCAGGCCGAATGAGCAATTATGCTTGTTTCTGCCAAATGCAGCAAAATACTGAAAGGAAAGTGGGTTTGCCTTCATATTTGACCCAGAACAACTCAGTTCAGCATGGAAATATCATTGCAACAGCTTTTATTTAGCCAGAAATCAAGAGTGTAAGTTTTTATGCGCTTAAAAGCATTTTCAGGCCGAATGAGCAAATATGTTTGTTTCTGCCAAATGCAGCAAAATACTGAAAGGAAAGTGGGTTTGCCTTCATATTTGACCCAGAACAACTCGGTTCAGCATGGAAATATCATTGCAACAGCTTTTATTTAGCCAGAAATCAAGAGTGTAAGTTTTTATGCGCTTAAAAGCATTTTCAGGCCGAATGAGCAAATATGCTTGTTTCTGCCAAATGCAGCAAAATACTGAAAGGAAAGTGGGTTTGCCTTCATATTTGACCCAGAACAACTCGGTTCAGCATGGAAATATCATTGCAACAGCTTTTATTTAGCCAGAAATCAAGAGTGTAAGTTTTTATGCGCTTAAAAGCATTTTCAGGCCGAATGAGCTGATTTCTGCCAAATGCAGCAAAATACTGAAAGGAAAGTGGGTTTGCCTTCATATTTGACCCATAACAACTCGGTTCAGCATGGAAATATCATTGCAACAGCTTTTATTTAGCCAGAAATCAAAAGTGTAAGTTTTTATGCGCTTAAAAGCATTTTCAGGCCGAATGAGCAAATATGCTTGTTTCTGCCAAATGCAGCAAAATACTGAAAGGAAAGTGGGTTTGCCTTCATATTTGACCCAGATCAACTCAGCTCAGCATGGAAATATCATTGCAACAGCTTTTATTTAGCCAGAAATCAAGACTGTAAGTTTTTATGCGCTTAAAAGCATTTTCAGGCCGAATGAGCTGATTTCTGCCAAATGCAGCAAAATACTGAAAGGAAAGTGGGTTTGCCTTCATATTTGACCCAGAACAACTCAGTTCAGCATGGAAATATCATTGCAACAGCTTTTATTTAGCCAGAAATCAAGAGTGTAAGTTTTTATGCGCTTAAAAGCATTTTCAGGCCGAATGAGCAAATATGCTTGTTTCTGCCAAATGCAGCAAAATACTGAAAGGAAAGTGGGTTTGCCTTCATATTTGACCTAGAACAACTCAGTTCAGCATGGAAATATCATTGCAACAGCTTTTATTTAGCCAGAAATCAAGAGTGTAAGTTTTTATGCGCTTAAAAGCATTTTCAGGCCGAATGAGCTGATTTCTGCCAAATGCAGCAAAATACTGAAAGGAAAGTGGGTTTGCCTTCATATTTGACCCAGAACAACTCAGTTCAGCATGGAAATATCATTGCAACAGCTTTTATTTAGCCAGAAATCAAGAGTGTAAGTTTTTATGCGCTTAAAAGCATTTTCAGGCCGAATGAGCAAATATGCTTGTTTCTGCCAAATGCAGCAAAATACTGAAAGGAAAGTGGGTTTGCCTTCATATTTGACCCAGAACAACTCAGTTCAGCATGGAAATATCATTGCAACAGCTTTTATTTAGCCAGAAATCAAGAGTGTAAGTTTTTATGCGCTTAAAAGCATTTTCAGGCCGAATGAGCTGATTTCTGCCAAATGCAGCAAAATACTGAAAGGAAAGTGGGTTTGCCTTCATATTTGACCCAGAACAACTCAGTTCAGCATGGAAATATCATTGCAACAGCTTTTATTTAGCCAGAAATCAAGAGTGTAAGTTTTTATGCGCTTAAAAGCATTTTCAGGCCGAATGAGCAAATATGCTTGTTTCTGCCAAATGCAGCAAAATACTGAAAGGAAAGTGGGTTTGCCTTCATATTTGACCCAGAACAACTCAGTTCAGCATGGAAATATCATTGCAACAGCTTTTATTTAGCCAGAAATCAAGAGTGTAAGTTTTTATGCGCTTAAAAGCATTTTCAGGCCGAATGAGCAAATATGCTTGTTTCTGCCAAATGCAGCAAAATACTGAAAGGAAAGTGGGTTTGCCTTCATATTTGACCCAGAACAAATCAGTTCAGCATGGAAATATCATTGCAACAGCTTTTATTTAGCCAGAAATCAAGAGTGTAAGTTTTTATGCGCTTAAAAGCATTTTCAGGCCGAATGAGCAAATATGCTTGTTTCTGCCAAATGCAGCAAAATACTGAAAGGAAAGTGGGTTTGCCTTCATATTTGACCCAGAACAACTCGGTTCAGCATGGAAATATCATTGCAACAGCTTTTATTTAGCCAGAAATCAAGAGTGTAAGTTTTTATGCGCTTAAAAGCATTTTCAGGCCGAATGAGCTGATTTCTGCCAAATGCAGCAAAATACTGAAAGGAAAGTGGGTTTGCCTTCATATTTGACCCAGAACAACTCAGTTCAGCATGGAAATATCATTGCAACAGCTTTTATTTAGCCAGAAATCAAGAGTGTAAGTTTTTATGCGCTTAAAAGCATTTTCAGGCCGAATGAGCAAATATGCTTGTTTCTGCCAAATGCAGCAAAATACTGAAAGGAAAGTGGGTTTGCCTTCATATTTGACCCAGAACAACTCAGTTCAGCATGGAAATATCATTGCAACAGCTTTTATTTAGCCAGAAATCAAGAGTGTAAGTTTTTATGCGCTTAAAAGCATTTTCAGGCCGAATGAGCAAATATGCTTGTTTCTGCCAAATGCAGCAAAATACTGAAAGGAAAGTGGGTTTGCCTTCATATTTGACCCAGAACAACTCAGTTCAGCATGGAAATATCATTGCAACAGCTTTTATTTAGCCAGAAATCAAGAGTGTAAGTTTTTATGCGCTTAAAAGCATTTTCAGGCCGAATGAGCAAATATGCTTGTTTCTGCCAAATGCAGCAAAATACTGAAAGGAAAGTGGGTTTGCCTTCATATTTGACCCAGAACAACTCAGTTCAGCATGGAAATATCATTGCAACAGCTTTTATTTAGCCAGAAATCAAGAGTGTAAGTTTTTATGCGCTTTAAAGCATTTTCAGGCCGAATGAGCAAATATGCTTGTTTCTGCCAAATGCAGCAAAATACTGCAAGGAAAGTGGGTTTGCCTTCATATTTGACCCAGAACAACTCAGTTCAGCATGGAAATATCATTGCAACAGCTTTTATTTAGCCAGAAATCAAGAGTGTAAGTTTTTATGCGCTTAAAAGCATTTTCAGGCCGAATGAGCAAATATGCTTGTTTCTGCCAAATGCAGCAAAATACTGCAAGGAAAGTGGGTTTGCCTTCATATTTGACCCAGAACAACTCAGTTCAGCATGGAAATATCATTGCAACAGCTTTTATTTAGCCAGAAATCAAGACTGTAAGTTTTTATGCGCTTAAAAGCATTTTCAGGCCGAATGAGCTGATTTCTGCCAAATGCAGCAAAATACTGAAAGGAAAGTGGGTTTGCCTTCATATTTGACCCAGAACAACTCAGTTCAGCATGGAAATATCATTGCAACAGCTTTTATTTAGCCAGAAATCAAGAGTGTAAGTTTTTATGCGCTTAAAAGCATTTTCAGGCCGAATGAGCAAATATGCTTGTTTCTGCCAAATGCAGCAAAATACTGCAAGGAAAGTGGGTTTGCCTTCATATTTGACCCAGAACAACTCAGTTCAGCATGGAAATATCATTGCAACAGCTTTTATTTAGCCAGAAATCAAGAGTGTAAGTTTTTATGCGCTTAAAAGCATTTTCAGGCCGAATGAGCAAATATGCTTGTTTCTGCCAAATGCAGCAAAATACTGAAAGGAAAGTGGGTTTGCCTTCATATTTGACCCAGAACAACTCGGTTCAGCATGGAAATATCATTGCAACAGCTTTTATTTAGCCAGAAATCAAGAGTGTAAGTTTTTATGCGCTTAAAAGCATTTTCAGGCCGAATGAGCAAATATGCTTGTTTCTGCCAAATGCAGCAAAATACTGAAAGGAAAGTGGGTTTGCCTTCATATTTGATCCAGATCAACTCAGCTCAGCATGGAAATATCATTGCAACAGCTTTTATTTAGCCAGAAATCAAGAGTGTAAGTTTTTATGCGCTTAAAAGCATTTTCAGGCCGAATGAGCAAATATGCTTGTTTCTGCCAAATGCAGCAAAATACTGAAAGGAAAGTGGGTTTGCCTTCATATTTGACCCAGATCAACTCAGCTCAGCATGGAAATATCATTGCAACAGCTTTTATTTAGCCAGAAATCAAGACTGTAAGTTTTTATGCGCTTAAAAGCATTTTCAGGCCGAATGAGCAAAAATGCTTGTTTCTGCCAAATGCAGCAAAATACTGAAAGGAAAGTGGGTTTGCCTTCATATTTGACCCAGAACAACTCAGTTCAGCATGGAAATATCATTGCAACAGCTTTTATTTAGCCAGAAATCAAGAGTGTAAGTTTTTATGCGCTTAAAAGCATTTTCAGGCCGAATGAGCTGATTTCTGCCAAATGCAGCAAAATACTGAAAGGAAAGTGGGTTTGCCTTCATATTTGACCCAGAACAACTCAGTTCAGCATGGAAATATCATTGCAACAGCTTTTATTTAGCCAGAAATCAAGAGTGTAAGTTTTTATGCGCTTAAAAGCATTTTCAGGCCGAATGAGCAAATATGCTTGTTTCTGCCAAATGCAGCAAAATACTGAAAGGAAAGTGGGTTTGCCTTCATATTTGACCCAGAACAACTCAGTTCAGCATGGAAATATCATTGCAACAGCTTTTATTTAGCCAGAAATCAAGAGTGTAAGTTTTTATGCGCTTAAAAGCATTTTCAGGCCGAATGAGCAAATATGCTTGTTTCTGCCAAATGCAGCAAAATACTGAAAGGAAAGTGGGTTTGCCTTCATATTTGACCCAGATCAACTAAGCTCAGCATGGAAATATCATTGCAACAGCTTTTATTTAGCCAGAAATCAAGAGTGTAAGTTTTTATGCGCTTAAAAGCATTTTCAGGCCGAATGAGCAAATATGCTTGTTTCTGCCAAATGCAGCAAAATACTGAAAGGAAAGTGGGTTTGCCTTCATATTTGACCCAGAACAACTCAGTTCAGCATGGAAATATCATTGCAACAGCTTTTATTTAGCCAGAAATCAAGAGTGTAAGTTTTTATGCGCTTAAAAGCATTTTCAGGCCGAATGAGCAAATATGCTTGTTTCTGCCAAATGCAGCAAAATACTGAAAGGAAAGTGGGTTTGCCTTCATATTTGACCCAGAACAACTCAGTTCAGCATGGAAATATCATTGCAACAGCTTTTATTTAGCCAGAAATCAAGAGTGTAAGTTTTTATGCGCTTAAAAGCATTTTCAGGCCGAATGAGCTGATTTCTGCCAAATGCAGCAAAATACTGAAAGGAAAGTGGGTTTGCCTTCATATTTGACCCAGAACAACTCAGTTCAGCATGGAAATATCACTGCAACAGATTTTATTTAGCCAGAAATCAAGAGTGTAAGTTTTTATGCGCTTAAAAGCATTTTCAGGCCGAATGAGCAAATATGCTTGTTTCTGCCAAATGCAGCAAAATACTGAAAGGAAAGTGGGTTTGCCTTCATATTTGACCCATAACAACTCGGTTCAGCATGGAAATATCATTGCAACAGCTTTTATTTAGCCAGAAATCAAGAGTGTAAGTTTTTATGCGCTTAAAAGCATTTTCAGGCCGAATGAGCAAATATGCTTGTTTCTGCCAAATGCAGCAAAATACTGAAAGGAAAGTGGGTTTGCCTTCATATTTGACCCAGAACAACTCAGTTCAGCATGGAAATATCATTGCAACAGCTTTTATTTAGCCAGAAATCAAGAGTGTAAGTTTTTATGCGCTTAAAAGCATTTTCAGGCCGAATGAGCAAATATGCTTGTTTCTGCCAAATGCAGCAAAATACTGAAAGGAAAGTGGGTTTGCCTTCATATTTGACCCAGATCAACTCAGCTCAGAATGGAAATATCATTGCAACAGCTTTTATTTAGCCAGAAATCAAGAGTGTAAGTTTTTATGCGCTTAAAAGCATTTTCAGGCCGAATGAGCAAATATGCTTATTTCTGCCAAATGCAGCAAAATACTGAAAGGAAAGTGGGTTTGCCTTCATATTTGACCCAGATCAACTAAGCTCAGCATGGAAATATCATTGCAACAGCTTTTATTTAGCCAGAAATCAAGAGTGTAAGTTTTTATGCGCTTAAAAGCATTTTCAGGCCGAATGAGCAAATATGCTTGTTTCTGCCAAATGCAGCAAAATACTGAAAGGAAAGTGGGTTTGCCTTCATATTTGACCCAGAACAACTCAGTTCAGCATGGAAATATCATTGCAACAGCTTTTATTTAGCCAGAAATCAAGAGTGTAAGTTTTTATGCGCTTAAAAGCATTTTCAGGCCGAATGAGCAAATATGCTTGTTTCTGCCAAATGCAGCAAAATACTGAAAGGAAAGTGGGTTTGCCTTCATATTTGACCCAGAACAACTCAGTTCAGCATGGAAATATCATTGCAACAGCTTTTATTTAGCCAGAAATCAAGAGTGTAAGTTTTTATGCGCTTAAAAGCATTTTCAGGCCGAATGAGCAAATATGCTTGTTTCTGCCAAATGCAGCAAAATACTGAAAGGAAAGTGGGTTTGCCTTCATATTTGACCCAGATCAACTCAGCTCAGCATGGAAATATCATTGCAACAGCTTTTATTTAGCCAGAAATCAAGACTGTAAGTTTTTATGCGCTTAAAAGCATTTTCAGGCCGAATGAGCTGATTTCTGCCAAATGCAGCAAAATACTGAAAGGAAAGTGGGTTTGCCTTCATATTTGACCCAGAACAACTCAGTTCAGCATGGAAATATCATTGCAACAGCTTTTATTTAGCCAGAAATCAAGAGTGTAAGTTTTTATGCGCTTAAAAGCATTTTCAGGCCGAATGAGCAAATATGCTTGTTTCTGCCAAATGCAGCAAAATACTGAAAGGAAAGTGGGTTTGCCTTCATATTTGACCTAGAACAACTCAGTTCAGCATGGAAATATCATTGCAACAGCTTTTATTTAGCCAGAAATCAAGAGTGTAAGTTTTTATGCGCTTAAAAGCATTTTCAGGCCGAATGAGCTGATTTCTGCCAAATGCAGCAAAATACTGAAAGGAAAGTGGGTTTGCCTTCATATTTGACCCAGAACAACTCAGTTCAGCATGGAAATATCACTGCAACAGATTTTATTTAGCCAGAAATCAAGAGTGTAAGTTTTTATGCGCTTAAAAGCATTTTCAGGCCGAATGAGCAAATATGCTTGTTTCTGCCAAATGCAGCAAAATACTGAAAGGAAAGTGGGTTTGCCTTCATATTTGACCCATAACAACTCGGTTCAGCATGGAAATATCATTGCAACAGCTTTTATTTAGCCAGAAATCAAGAGTGTAAGTTTTTATGCGCTTAAAAGCATTTTCAGGCCGAATGAGCAAATATGCTTGTTTCTGCCAAATGCAGCAAAATACTGAAAGGAAAGTGGGTTTGCCTTCATATTTGACCCAGAACAACTCAGTTCAGCATGGAAATATCATTGCAACAGCTTTTATTTAGCCAGAAATCAAGAGTGTAAGTTTTTATGCGCTTAAAAGCATTTTCAGGCCGAATGAGCAAATATGCTTGTTTCTGCCAAATGCAGCAAAATACTGAAAGGAAAGTGGGTTTGCCTTCATATTTGACCCAGATCAACTCAGCTCAGCATGGAAATATCATTGCAACAGCTTTTATTTAGCCAGAAATCAAGACTGTAAGTTTTTATGCGCTTAAAAGCATTTTCAGGCCGAATGAGCAAATATGCTTGTTTCTGCCAAATGCAGCAAAATACTGAAAGGAAAGTGGGTTTGCCTTCATATTTGACCCAGAACAACTCAGTTCAGCATGGAAATATCATTGCAACAGCTTTTATTTAGCCAGAAATCAAGAGTGTAAGTTTTTATGCGCTTAAAAGCATTTTCAGGCCGAATGAGCAAATATGCTTGTTTCTGCCAAATGCAGCAAAATACTGCAAGGAAAGTGGGTTTGCCTTCATATTTGACCCAGAACAACTCAGTACAGCATGGAAATATCATTGCAACAGCTTTTATTTAGCCAGAAATCAAGAGTGTAAGTTTTTATGCGCTTAAAAGCATTTTCAGGCCGAATGAGCAAATATGCTTGTTTCTGCCAAATGCAGCAAAATACTGAAAGGAAAGTGGGTTTGCCTTCATATTTGACCCAGATCAACTCAGCTCAGCATGGAAATATCATTGCAACAGCTTTTATTTAGCCAGAAATCAAGACTGTAAGTTTTTATGCGCTTAAAAGCATTTTCAGGCCGAATGAGCTGATTTCTGCCAAATGCAGCAAAATACTGAAAGGAAAGTGGGTTTGCCTTCATATTTGACCCAGAACAATTCAGTTCAGCATGGAAATATCATTGCAACAGCTTTTATTTAGCCAGAAATCAAGAGTGTAAGTTTTTATGCACTTAAAAGCATTTTCAGGCCGAATGAGCAAATATGCTTGTTTCTGCCAAATGCAGCAAAATACTGAAAGGAAAGTGGGTTTGCCTTCATATTTGACCTAGAACAACTCAGTTCAGCATGGAAATATCATTGCAACAGCTTTTATTTAGCCAGAAATCAAGAGTGTAAGTTTTTATGCGCTTAAAAGCATTTTCAGGCCGAATGAGCTGATTTCTGCCAAATGCAGCAAAATACTGAAAGGAAAGTGGGTTTGCCTTCATATTTGACCCAGAACAACTCAGTTCAGCATGGAAATATCATTGCAACAGCTTTTATTTAGCCAGAAATCAAGAGTGTAAGTTTTTATGCGCTTAAAAGCATTTTCAGGCCGAATGAGCAAATATGCTTGTTTCTGCCAAATGCAGCAAAATACTGAAAGGAAAGTGGGTTTGCCTTCTTATTTGACCCAGAACAACTCAGTTCAACATGGAAATATCATTGCAACAGCTTTTATTTAGCCAGAAATCAAGAGTGTAAGTTTTTATGCGCTTAAAAGCATTTTCAGGCCGAATGAGCAAATATGCTTGTTTCTGCCAAATGCAGCAAAATACTGAAAGGAAAGTGGGTTTGCCTTCATATTTGACCCAGAACAACTCAGTTCAGCATGGAAATATCATTGCAACACCTTTAATTTAGCCAGAAATCAAGAGTGTACGTTTTTATGCGCTTAAAAGCATTTTCAGGCCGAATGAGCAAATATGCTTGTTTCTGCCAAATGCAGCAAAATACTGAAAGGAAAGTGGGTTTGCCTTCATATTTGACCCAGATCAACTCAGCTCAGCATTGAAATATCATTGCAACAGCTTTTATTTAGCCAGAAATCAAGACTGTAAGTTTTTATGCGCTTAAAAGCATTTTCAGGCCGAATGAGCAAATATGCTTGTTTCTGCCAAATGCAGCAAAATACTGAAAGGAAAGTGGGTTTGCCTTCATATTTGACCCAGAACAACTCAGTTCAGCATGGAAATATCATTGCAACAGCTTTTATTTAGCCAGAAATCAAGAGTGTACGTTTTTATGCGCTTAAAAGTATTTTCAGGTCGAATGAGCAAATATGCTTGGTTCTGCCAAATGCAGCAAAATACTGAAAGGAAATTGGGTTTGCCTTCATATTTGACCCAGAACAACTCAGTTCAGCATGGAAATATCATTGCAACAGCTTTTATTTAGCCAGAAATCAAGAGTGTAAGTTTTTATGCGCTTAAAAGCATTTTCAGGCCGAATGAGCTGATTTCTGCCAAATGCAGCAAAATACTGAAAGGAAAGTGGGTTTGCCTTCATATTTGACCCAGAACAACTCAGTTCAGCATGGAAATATCATTGCAACAGCTTTTATTTAGCCAGAAATCAAGAGTGTAAGTTTTTATGCGCTTAAAAGCATTTTCAGGCCGAATGAGCAAATATGCTTGTTTCTGCCAAATGCAGCAAAATACTGCAAGGAAAGTGGGTTTGCCTTCATATTTGACCCAGAACAACTCAGTTCAGCATGGAAATATCATTGCAACAGCTTTTATTTAGCCAGAAATCAAGAGTGTAAGTTTTTATGCGCTTAAAAGCATTTTCAGGCCGAATGAGCAAATATGCTTGTTTCTGCCAAATGCAGCAAAATACTGAAAGGAAAGTGGGTTTGCCTTCATATTTGACCCAGAACAACTCGGTTCAGCATGGAAATATCATTGCAACAGCTTTTATTTAGCCAGAAATCAAGAGTGTAAGTTTTTATGCGCTTAAAAGCATTTTCAGGCCGAATGAGCAAATATGCTTGTTTCTGCCAAATGCAGCAAAATACTGAAAGGAAAGTGGGTTTGCCTTCATATTTGACCCAGAACAACTCAGTTCAGCATGGAAATATCATTGCAACAGCTTTTATTTAGCCAGAAATCAAGACTGTAAGTTTTTATGCGCTTAAAAGCATTTTCAGGCCGAATGAGCAAAAATGCTTGTTTCTGCCAAATGCAGCAAAATACTGAAAGGAAAGTGGGTTTGCCTTCATATTTGACCCAGAACAACTCAGTTCAGCATGGAAATATCATTGCAACAGCTTTTATTTAGCCAGAAATCAAGAGTGTAAGTTTTTATGCGCTTAAAAGCATTTTCAGGCCGAATGAGCAAATATGCTTGTTTCTGCCAAATGCAGCAAAATACTGAAAGGAAAGTGGGTTTGCCTTCATATTTGACCCAGAACAACTCAGTTCAGCATGGAAATATCATTGCAACAGCTTTTATTTAGCCAGAAATCAAGAGTGTAAGTTTTTATGCGCTTAAAAGCATTTTCAGGCCGAATGAGCAAATATGCTTGTTTCTGCCAAATGCAGCAAAATACTGAAAGGAAAGTGGGTTTGCCTTCATATTTGACCCAGATCAACTCAGCTCAGCATGGAAATATCATTGCAACAGCTTTTATTTAGCCAGAAATCAAGACTGTAAGTTTTTATGCGCTTAAAAGCATTTTCAGGCCGAATGAGCAAAAATGCTTGTTTCTGCCAAATGCAGCAAAATACTGAAAGGAAAGTGGGTTTGCCTTCATATTTGACCCAGAACAACTCAGTTCAGCATGGAAATATCATTGCAACAGCTTTTATTTAGCCAGAAATCAAGAGTGTAAGTTTTTATGCGCTTAAAAGCATTTTCAGGCCGAATGAGCTGATTTCTGCCAAATGCAGCAAAATACTGAAAGGAAAGTGGGTTTGCCTTCATATTTGACCCAGAACAACTCAGTTCAGCATGGAAATATCATTGCAACAGCTTTTATTTAGCCAGAAATCAAGAGTGTAAGTTTTTATGCGCTTAAAAGCATTTTCAGGCCGAATGAGCAAATATGCTTGTTTCTGCCAAATGCAGCAAAATACTGAAAGGAAAGTGGGTTTGCCTTCATATTTGACCCAGAACAACTCAGTTCAGCATGGAAATATCATTGCAACAGCTTTTATTTAGCCAGAAATCAAGAGTGTAAGTTTTTATGCGCTTAAAAGCATTTTCAGGCCGAATGAGCAAATATGCTTGTTTCTGCCAAATGCAGCAAAATACTGAAAGGAAAGTGGGTTTGCCTTCATATTTGACCCAGATCAACTAAGCTCAGCATGGAAATATCATTGCAACAGCTTTTATTTAGCCAGAAATCAAGAGTGTAAGTTTTTATGCGCTTAAAAGCATTTTCAGGCCGAATGAGCAAATATGCTTGTTTCTGCCAAATGCAGCAAAATACTGAAAGGAAAGTGGGTTTGCCTTCATATTTGACCCAGAACAACTCAGTTCAGCATGGAAATATCATTGCAACAGCTTTTATTTAGCCAGAAATCAAGAGTGTAAGTTTTTATGCGCTTAAAAGCATTTTCAGGCCGAATGAGCAAATATGCTTGTTTCTGCCAAATGCAGCAAAATACTGAAAGGAAAGTGGGTTTGCCTTCATATTTGACCCAGAACAACTCAGTTCAGCATGGAAATATCATTGCAACAGCTTTTATTTAGCCAGAAATCAAGAGTGTAAGTTTTTATGCGCTTAAAAGCATTTTCAGGCCGAATGAGCAAATATGCTTGTTTCTGCCAAATGCAGCAAAATACTGAAAGGAAAGTGGGTTTGCCTTCATATTTGACCCAGATCAACTCAGCTCAGCATGGAAATATCATTGCAACAGCTTTTATTTAGCCAGAAATCAAGACTGTAAGTTTTTATGCGCTTAAAAGCATTTTCAGGCCGAATGAGCAAATATGCTTGTTTCTGCCAAATGCAGCAAAATACTGAAAGGAAAGTGGGTTTGCCTTCATATTTGACCCAGAACAACTCAGTTCAGCATGGAAATATCATTGCAACAGCTTTTATTTAGCCAGAAATCAAGAGTGTAAGTTTTTATGCGCTTAAAAGCATTTTCAGGCCGAATGAGCAAATATGCTTGTTTCTGCCAAATGCAGCAAAATACTGAAAGGAAAGTGGGTTTGCCTTCATATTTGACCCAGATCAACTCAGCTCAGCATGGAAATATCATTGCAACAGCTTTTATTTAGCCAGAAATCAAGACTGTAAGTTTTTATGCGCTTAAAAGCATTTTCAGGCCGAATGAGCTGATTTCTGCCAAATGCAGCAAAATACTGAAAGGAAAGTGGGTTTGCCTTCATATTTGACCCAGAACAACTCAGTTCAGCATGGAAATATCATTGCAACAGCTTTTATTTAGCCAGAAATCAAGAGTGTAAGTTTTTATGCGCTTAAAAGCATTTTCAGGCCGAATGAGCAAATATGCTTGTTTCTGCCAAATGCAGCAAAATACTGAAAGGAAAGTGGGTTTGCCTTCATATTTGACCTAGAACAACTCAGTTCAGCATGGAAATATCATTGCAACAGCTTTTATTTAGCCAGAAATCAAGAGTGTAAGTTTTTATGCGCTTAAAAGCATTTTCAGGCCGAATGAGCTGATTTCTGCCAAATGCAGCAAAATACTGAAAGGAAAGTGGGTTTGCCTTCATATTTGACCCAGAACAACTCAGTTCAGCATGGAAATATCACTGCAACAGATTTTATTTAGCCAGAAATCAAGAGTGTAAGTTTTTATGCGCTTAAAAGCATTTTCAGGCCGAATGAGCAAATATGCTTGTTTCTGCCAAATGCAGCAAAATACTGAAAGGAAAGTGGGTTTGCCTTCATATTTGACCCATAACAACTCGGTTCAGCATGGAAATATCATTGCAACAGCTTTTATTTAGCCAGAAATCAAGAGTGTAAGTTTTTATGCGCTTAAAAGCATTTTCAGGCCGAATGAGCAAATATGCTTGTTTCTGCCAAATGCAGCAAAATACTGAAAGGAAAGTGGGTTTGCCTTCATATTTGACCCAGAACAACTCAGTTCAGCATGGAAATATCATTGCAACAGCTTTTATTTAGCCAGAAATCAAGAGTGTAAGTTTTTATGCGCTTAAAAGCATTTTCAGGCCGAATGAGCAAATATGCTTGTTTCTGCCAAATGCAGCAAAATACTGAAAGGAAAGTGGGTTTGCCTTCATATTTGACCCAGATCAACTCAGCTCAGCATGGAAATATCATTGCAACAGCTTTTATTTAGCCAGAAATCAAGAGTGTAAGTTTTTATGCGCTTAAAAGCATTTTCAGGCCGAATGAGCAAATATGCTTATTTCTGCCAAATGCAGCAAAATACTGAAAGGAAAGTGGGTTTGCCTTCATATTTGACCCAGATCAACTAAGCTCAGCATGGAAATATCATTGCAACAGCTTTTATTTAGCCAGAAATCAAGAGTGTAAGTTTTTATGCGCTTAAAAGCATTTTCAGGCCGAATGAGCAAATATGCTTGTTTCTGCCAAATGCAGCAAAATACTGAAAGGAAAGTGGGTTTGCCTTCATATTTGACCCAGAACAACTCAGTTCAGCATGGAAATATCATTGCAACAGCTTTTATTTAGCCAGAAATCAAGAGTGTAAGTTTTTATGCGCTTAAAAGCATTTTCAGGCCGAATGAGCAAATATGCTTGTTTCTGCCAAATGCAGCAAAATACTGAAAGGAAAGTGGGTTTGCCTTCATATTTGACCCAGATCAACTCAGCTCAGCATGGAAATATCATTGCAACAGCTTTTATTTAGCCAGAAATCAAGACTGTAAGTTTTTATGCGCTTAAAAGCATTTTCAGGCCGAATGAGCTGATTTCTGCCAAATGCAGCAAAATACTGAAAGGAAAGTGGGTTTGCCTTCATATTTGACCCAGAACAACTCAGTTCAGCATGGAAATATCATTGCAACAGCTTTTATTTAGCCAGAAATCAAGAGTGTAAGTTTTTATGCGCTTAAAAGCATTTTCAGGCCGAATGAGCAAATATGCTTGTTTCTGCCAAATGCAGCAAAATACTGAAAGGAAAGTGGGTTTGCCTTCATATTTGACCTAGAACAACTCAGTTCAGCATGGAAATATCATTGCAACAGCTTTTATTTAGCCAGAAATCAAGAGTGTAAGTTTTTATGCGCTTAAAAGCATTTTCAGGCCGAATGAGCTGATTTCTGCCAAATGCAGCAAAATACTGAAAGGAAAGTGGGTTTGCCTTCATATTTGACCCAGAACAACTCAGTTCAGCATGGAAATATCACTGCAACAGATTTTATTTAGCCAGAAATCAAGAGTGTAAGTTTTTATGCGCTTAAAAGCATTTTCAGGCCGAATGAGCAAATATGCTTGTTTCTGCCAAATGCAGCAAAATACTGAAAGGAAAGTGGGTTTGCCTTCATATTTGACCCATAACAACTCGGTTCAGCATGGAAATATCATTGCAACAGCTTTTATTTAGCCAGAAATCAAGAGTGTAAGTTTTTATGCGCTTAAAAGCATTTTCAGGCCGAATGAGCAAATATGCTTGTTTCTGCCAAATGCAGCAAAATACTGAAAGGAAAGTGGGTTTGCCTTCATATTTGACCCAGAACAACTCAGTTCAGCATGGAAATATCATTGCAACAGCTTTTATTTAGCCAGAAATCAAGAGTGTAAGTTTTTATGCGCTTAAAAGCATTTTCAGGCCGAATGAGCAAATATGCTTGTTTCTGCCAAATGCAGCAAAATACTGAAAGGAAAATGGGTTTGCCTTCATATTTGACCCAGATCAACTCAGCTCAGCATGGAAATATCATTGCAACAGCTTTTATTTAGCCAGAAATCAAGACTGTAAGTTTTTATGCGCTTAAAAGCATTTTCAGGCCGAATGAGCAAATATGCTTGTTTCTGCCAAATGCAGCAAAATACTGAAAGGAAAGTGGGTTTGCCTTCATATTTGACCCAGAACAACTCAGTTCAGCATGGAAATATCATTGCAACAGCTTTTATTTAGCCAGAAATCAAGAGTGTAAGTTTTTATGCGCTTAAAAGCATTTTCAGGCCGAATGAGCAAATATGCTTGTTTCTGCCAAATGCAGCAAAATACTGCAAGGAAAGTGGGTTTGCCTTCATATTTGACCCAGAACAACTCAGTACAGCATGGAAATATCATTGCAACAGCTTTTATTTAGCCAGAAATCAAGAGTGTAAGTTTTTATGCGCTTAAAAGCATTTTCAGGCCGAATGAGCAAATATGCTTGTTTCTGCCAAATGCAGCAAAATACTGAAAGGAAAGTGGGTTTGCCTTCATATTTGACCCAGATCAACTCAGCTCAGCATGGAAATATCATTGCAACAGCTTTTATTTAGCCAGAAATCAAGACTGTAAGTTTTTATGCGCTTAAAAGCATTTTCAGGCCGAATGAGCTGATTTCTGCCAAATGCAGCAAAATACTGAAAGGAAAGTGGGTTTGCCTTCATATTTGACCCAGAACAATTCAGTTCAGCATGGAAATATCATTGCAACAGCTTTTATTTAGCCAGAAATCAAGAGTGTAAGTTTTTATGCGCTTAAAAGCATTTTCAGGCCGAATGAGCAAATATGCTTGTTTCTGCCAAATGCAGCAAAATACTGAAAGGAAAGTGGGTTTGCCTTCATATTTGACCTAGAACAACTCAGTTCAGCATGGAAATATCATTGCAACAGCTTTTATTTAGCCAGAAATCAAGAGTGTAAGTTTTTATGCGCTTAAAAGCATTTTCAGGCCGAATGAGCTGATTTCTGCCAAATGCAGCAAAATACTGAAAGGAAAGTGGGTTTGCCTTCATATTTGACCCAGAACAACTCAGTTCAGCATGGAAATATCATTGCAACAGCTTTTATTTAGCCAGAAATCAAGAGTGTAAGTTTTTATGCGCTTAAAAGCATTTTCAGGCCGAATGAGCAAATATGCTTGTTTCTGCCAAATGCAGCAAAATACTGAAAGGAAAGTGGGTTTGCCTTCATATTTGACCCAGAACAACTCAGTTCAGCATGGAAATATCATTGCAACAGCTTTTATTTAGCCAGAAATCAAGAGTGTAAGTTTTTATGCGCTTAAAAGCATTTTCAGGCCGAATGAGCAAATATGCTTGTTTCTGCCAAATGCAGCAAAATACTGAAAGGAAAGTGGGTTTGCCTTCATATTTGACCCAGATCAACTCAGCTCAGCATTGAAATATCATTGCAACAGCTTTTATTTAGCCAGAAATCAAGACTGTAAGTTTTTATGCGCTTAAAAGCATTTTCAGGCCGAATGAGCAAATATGCTTGTTTCTGCCAAATGCAGCAAAATACTGAAAGGAAAGTGGGTTTGCCTTCATATTTGACCCAGAACAACTCAGTTCAGCATGGAAATATCATTGCAACAGCTTTTATTTAGCCAGAAATCAAGAGTGTACGTTTTTATGCGCTTAAAAGTATTTTCAGGTCGAATGAGCAAATATGCTTGGTTCTGCCAAATGCAGCAAAATACTGAAAGGAAATTGGGTTTGCCTTCATATTTGACCCAGAACAACTCAGTTCAGCATGGAAATATCATTGCAACAGCTTTTATTTAGCCAGAAATCAAGAGTGTAAGTTTTTATGCGCTTAAAAGCATTTTCAGGCCGAATGAGCTGATTTCTGCCAAATGCAGCAAAATACTGAAAGGAAAGTGGGTTTTCCTTCATATTTGACCCAGAACAACTCAGTTCAGCATGGAAATATCATTGCAACAGCTTTTATTTAGCCAGAAATCAAGAGTGTAAGTTTTTATGCGCTTAAAAGCATTTTCAGGCCGAATGAGCAAATATGCTTGTTTCTGCCAAATGCAGCAAAATACTGAAAGGAAAGTGGGTTTGCCTTCATATTTGACCCAGAACAACTCAGTTCAGCATGGAAATATCATTGCAACAGCTTTTATTTAGCCAGAAATCAAGAGTGTAAGTTTTTATGCGCTTAAAAGCATTTTCAGGCCGAATGAGCTGATTTCTGCCAAATGCAGCAAAATACTGAAAGGAAAGTGGGTTTGCCTTCATATTTGACCCAGAACAACTCAGTTCAGCATGGAAATATCATTGCAACAGCTTTTATTTAGCCAGAAATCAAGAGTGTAAGTTTTTATGCGCTTAAAAGCATTTTCAGGCCGAATGAGCAAATATGCTTGTTTCTGCCAAATGCAGCAAAATACTGCAAGGAAAGTGGGTTTGCCTTCATATTTGACCCAGAACAACTCAGTTCAGCATGGAAATATCATTGCAACAGCTTTTATTTAGCCAGAAATCAAGAGTGTAAGTTTTTATGCGCTTAAAAGCATTTTCAGGCCGAATGAGCAAATATGCTTGTTTCTGCCAAATGCAGCAAAATACTGAAAGGAAAGTGGGTTTGCCTTCATATTTGACCCAGAACAACTCGGTTCAGCATGGAAATATCATTGCAACAGCTTTTATTTAGCCAGAAATCAAGAGTGTAAGTTTTTATGCGCTTAAAAGCATTTTCAGGCCGAATGAGCAAATATGCTTGTTTCTGCCAAATGCAGCAAAATACTGAAAGGAAAGTGGGTTTGCCTTCATATTTGACCCAGAACAACTCAGTTCAGCATGGAAATATCATTGCAACAGCTTTTATTTAGCCAGAAATCAAGAGTGTAAGTTTTTATGCGCTTAAAAGCATTTTCAGGCCGAATGAGCAAAAATGCTTGTTTCTGCCAAATGCAGCAAAATACTGAAAGGAAATTGGGTTTGCCTTCATATTTGACCCAGAACAACTCAGTTCAGCATGGAAATATCATTGCAACAGCTTTTATTTAGCCAGAAATCAAGAGTGTAAGTTTTTATGCGCTTAAAAGCATTTTCAGGCCGAATGAGCTGATTTCTGCCAAATGCAGCAAAATACTGAAAGGAAAGTGGGTTTGCCTTCATATTTGACCCAGAACAACTCAGTTCAGCATGGAAATATCATTGCAACAGCTTTTATTTAGCCAGAAATCAAGAGTGTAAGTTTTTATGCGCTTAAAAGCATTTTCAGGCCGAATGAGCAAATATGCTTGTTTCTGCCAAATGCAGCAAAATACTGAAAGGAAAGTGGGTTTGCCTTCATATTTGACCCAGAACAACTCAGTTCAGCATGGAAATATCATTGCAACAGCTTTTATTTAGCCAGAAATCAAGAGTGTAAGTTTTTATGCGCTTAAAAGCATTTTCAGGCCGAATGAGCAAATATGCTTGTTTCTGCCAAATGCAGCAAAATACTGAAAGGAAACTGGGTTTGCCTTCATATTTGACCCAGATCAACTAAGCTCAGCATGGAAATATCATTGCAACAGCTTTTATTTTGCCAGAAATCAAGACTGTAAGTTTTTATGCGCTTAAAAGCATTTTCAGGCCGAATGAGCAAATATGCTTGTTTCTGCCAAATGCAGCAAAATACTGAAAGGAAAGTGGGTTTGCCTTCATATTTGACCCAGAACAACTCAGTTCAGCATGGAAATATCATTGCAACAGCTTTTATTTTGCCAGAAATCAAGAGTGTAAGTTTTTATGCGCTTAAAAGCATTTTCAGGCCGAATGAGCAAATATGCTTGTTTCTGCCAAATGCAGCAAAATACTGAAAGGAAAGTGGGTTTGCCTTCATATTTGACCCAGAACAACTCAGTTCAGCATGGAAATATCATTGCAACAGCTTTTATTTAGCCAGAAATCAAGAGTGTAAGTTTTTATGCGCTTAAAAGCATTTTCAGGCCGAATGAGCAAATATGCTTGTTTCTGCCAAATGCAGCAAAATACTGAAAGGAAAGTGGGTTTGCCTTCATATTTGACCCAGAACAACTCAGTTCAGCATGGAAATATCATTGCAACAGCTTTTATTTAGCCAGAAATCAAGACTGTAAGTTTTTATGCGCTTAAAAGCATTTTCAGGCCGAATGAGCAAATATGCTTGTTTCTGCCAAATGCAGCAAAATACTGAAAGGAAAGTGGGTTTGCCTTCATATTTGACCCAGATCAACTAAGCTCAGCATGGAAATATCATTGCAACAGCTTTTATTTAGCCAGAAATCAAGAGTGTAAGTTTTTATGCGCTTAAAAGCATTTTCAGGCCGAATGAGCAAATATGCTTGTTTCTGCCAAATGCAGCAAAATACTGAAAGGAAAGTGGGTTTGCCTTCATATTTGACCCAGAACAACTCAGTTCAGCATGGAAATATCATTGCAACAGCTTTTATTTAGCCAGAAATCAAGAGTGTAAGTTTTTATGCGCTTAAAAGCATTTTCAGGCCGAATGAGCAAATATGCTTGTTTCTGCCAAATGCAGCAAAATACTGAAAGGAAAGTGGGTTTGCCTTCATATTTGACCCAGATCAACTCAGCTCAGCATGGAAATATCATTGCAACAGCTTTTATTTAGCCAGAAATCAAGACTGTAAGTTTTTATGCGCTTAAAAGCATTTTCAGGCCGAATGAGCAAATATGCTTGTTTCTGCCAAATGCAGCAAAATACTGAAAGGAAAGTGGGTTTGCCTTCATATTTGACCCAGAACAACTCAGTTCAGCATGGAAATATCATTGCAACAGATTTTATTTAGCCAGAAATCAAGAGTGTAAGTTTTTATGCGCTTAAAAGCATTTTCAGGCCGAATGAGCAAATATGCTTGTTTCTGCCAAATGCAGCAAAATACTGCAAGGAAAGTGGGTTTGCCTTCATATTTGACCCAGAACAACTCAGTACATCATGGAAATATCATTGCAACAGCTTTTATTTAGCCAGAAATCAAGAGTGTAAGTTTTTATGCGCTTAAAAGCATTTTCAGGCCGAATGAGCAAATATGCTTGTTTCTGCCAAATGCAGCAAAATACTGAAAGGAAAGTGGGTTTGCCTTCATATTTGACCCAGATCAACTCAGCTCAGCATGGAAATATCATTGCAACAGCTTTTATTTAGCCAGAAATCAAGACTGTAAGTTTTTATGCGCTTAAAAGCATTTTCAGGCCGAATGAGCTGATTTCTGCCAAATGCAGCAAAATACTGAAAGGAAAGTGGGTTTGCCTTCATATTTGACCCAGAACAACTCAGTTCAGCATGGAAATATCATTGCAACAGCTTTTATTTAGCCAGAAATCAAGAGTGTAAGTTTTTATGCGCTTAAAAGCATTTTCAGGCCGAATGAGCAAATATGCTTGTTTCTGCCAAATGCAGCAAAATACTGAAAGGAAAGTGGGTTTGCCTTCATATTTGACCTAGAACAACTCAGTTCAGCATGGAAATATCATTGCAACAGCTTTTATTTAGCCAGAAATCAAGAGTGTAAGTTTTTATGCGCTTAAAAGCATTTTCAGGCCGAATGAGCTGATTTCTGCCAAATGCAGCAAAATACTGAAAGGAAAGTGGGTTTGCCTTCATATTTGACCCAGAACAACTCAGTTCAGCATGGAAATATCACTGCAACAGATTTTATTTAGCCAGAAATCAAGAGTGTAAGTTTTTATGCGCTTAAAAGCATTTTCAGGCCGAATGAGCAAATATGCTTGTTTCTGCCAAATGCAGCAAAATACTGAAAGGAAAGTGGGTTTGCCTTCATATTTGACCCATAACAACTCGGTTCAGCATGGAAATATCATTGCAACAGCTTTTATTTAGCCAGAAATCAAGAGTGTAAGTTTTTATGCGCTTAAAAGCATTTTCAGGCCGAATGAGCAAATATGCTTGTTTCTGCCAAATGCAGCAAAATACTGAAAGGAAAGTGGGTTTGCCTTCATATTTGACCCAGAACAACTCAGTTCAGCATGGAAATATCATTGCAACAGCTTTTATTTAGCCAGAAATCAAGAGTGTAAGTTTTTATGCGCTTAAAAGCATTTTCAGGCCGAATGAGCAAATATGCTTGTTTCTGCCAAATGCAGCAAAATACTGAAAGGAAAGTGGGTTTGCCTTCATATTTGACCCAGATCAACTCAGCTCAGCATGGAAATATCATTGCAACAGCTTTTATTTAGCCAGAAATCAAGACTGTAAGTTTTTATGCGCTTAAAAGCATTTTCAGGCCGAATGAGCAAATATGCTTGTTTCTGCCAAATGCAGCAAAATACTGAAAGGAAAGTGGGTTTGCCTTCATATTTGACCCAGAACAACTCAGTTCAGCATGGAAATATCATTGCAACAGCTTTTATTTAGCCAGAAATCAAGAGTGTAAGTTTTTATGCGCTTAAAAGCATTTTCAGGCCGAATGAGCAAATATGCTTGTTTCTGCCAAATGCAGCAAAATACTGCAAGGAAAGTGGGTTTGCCTTCATATTTGACCCAGAACAACTCAGTACAGCATGGAAATATCATTGCAACAGCTTTTATTTAGCCAGAAATCAAGAGTGTAAGTTTTTATGCGCTTAAAAGCATTTTCAGGCCGAATGAGCAAATATGCTTGTTTCTGCCAAATGCAGCAAAATACTGAAAGGAAAGTGGGTTTGCCTTCATATTTGATCCAGATCAACTCAGCTCAGCATGGAAATATCATTGCAACAGCTTTTATTTAGCCAGAAATCAAGACTGTAAGTTTTTATGCGCTTAAAAGCATTTTCAGGCCGAATGAGCTGATTTCTGCCAAATGCAGCAAAATACTGAAAGGAAAGTGGGTTTGCCTTCATATTTGACCCAGAACAATTCAGTTCAGCATGGAAATATCATTGCAACAGCTTTTATTTAGCCAGAAATCAAGAGTGTAAGTTTTTATGCGCTTAAAAGCATTTTCAGGCCGAATGAGCAAATATGCTTGTTTCTGCCAAATGCAGCAAAATACTGAAAGGAAAGTGGGTTTGCCTTCATATTTGACCTAGAACAACTCAGTTCAGCATGGAAATATCATTGCAACAGCTTTTATTTAGCCAGAAATCAAGAGTGTAAGTTTTTATGCGCTTAAAAGCATTTTCAGGCCGAATGAGCTGATTTCTGCCAAATGCAGCAAAATACTGAAAGGAAAGTGGGTTTGCCTTCATATTTGACCCAGAACAACTCAGTTCAGCATGGAAATATCATTGCAACAGCTTTTATTTAGCCAGAAATCAAGACTGTAAGTTTTTATGCGCTTAAAAGCATTTTCAGGCCGAATGAGCAAATATGCTGATTTCTGCCAAATGCAGCAAAATACTGAAAGGAAAGTGGGTTTGCCTTCATATTTGACCCAGAACAACTCAGTTCAGCATGGAAATATCATTGCAACAGCTTTTATTTAGCCAGAAATCAAGAGTGTAAGTTTTTATGCGCTTAAAAGCATTTTCAGGCCGAATGAGCAAATATGCTTGTTTCTGCCAAATGCAGCAAAATACTGAAAGGAAAGTGGGTTTGCCTTCATATTTGACCCAGAACAACTCAGTTCAGCATGGAAATATCATTGCAACACCTTTAATTTAGCCAGAAATCAAGAGTGTAAGTTTTTATGCGCTTAAAAGCATTTTCAGGCCGAATGAGCAAATATGCTTGTTTCTGCCAAATGCAGCAAAATACTGAAAGGAAAGTGGGTTTGCCTTCATATTTGACCCAGATCAACTCAGCTCAGCATTGAAATATCATTGCAACAGCTTTTATTTAGCCAGAAATCAAGACTGTAAGTTTTTATGCGCTTAAAAGCATTTTCAGGCCGAATGAGCAAATATGCTTGTTTCTGCCAAATGCAGCAAAATACTGAAAGGAAAGTGGGTTTGCCTTCATATTTGACCCAGAACAACTCAGTTCAGCATGGAAATATCATTGCAACAGCTTTTATTTAGCCAGAAATCAAGAGTGTAAGTTTTTATGCGCTTAAAAGCATTTTCAGGCCGAATGAGCTGATTTCTGCCAAATGCAGCAAAATACTAAAAGGAAAGTGGGTTTGCCTTCATATTTGACCCAGAACAACTCAGTTCAGCATGGAAATATCATTGCAACAGCTTTTATTTAGCCAGAAATCAAGAGTGTAAGTTTTTATGCGCTTAAAAGCATTTTCAGGCCGAATGAGCAAATATGCTTGTTTCTGCCAAATGCAGCAAAATATTGAAAGGAAAGTGGGTTTGCCTTCATATTTGACCCAGAACAACTCAGTTCAGCATGGAAATATCATTGCAACAGCTTTTATTTAGCCAGAAATCAAGAGTGTAGGTTTTTATGCCCTTAAAAGCATTTTCAGGCCGAATGAGCAAATATGCTTGTTTCTGCCAAATGCAGCAAAATACTGAAAGGAAAGTGGGTTTGCCTTCATATTTGACCCAGAACAACTCAGTTCAGCATGGAAATATCATTGCAACAGCTTTTATTTAGCCAGAAATCAAGAGTGTAAGTTTTTATGCGCTTAAAAGCATTTTCAGGCCGAATGAGCAAATATGCTTGTTTCTGCCAAATGCAGCAAAATACTGCAAGGAAAGTGGGTTTGCCTTCATATTTGACCCAGAACAACTCAGTTCAGCATGGAAATATCATTGCAACAGCTTTTATTTAGCCAGAAATCAAGAGTGTAAGTTTTTATGCGCTTAAAAGCATTTTCAGGCCGAATGAGCTGATTTCTGCCAAATGCAGCAAAATACTGAAAGGAAAGTGGGTTTGCCTTCATATTTGACCCATAACAACTCGGTTCAGCATGGAAATATCATTGCAACAGCTTTTATTTAGCCAGAAATCAAGACTGTAAGTTTTTATGCGCTTAAAAGCATTTTCAGGCCGAATGAGCAAATATGCTTGTTTCTGCCAAATGCAGCAAAATACTGAAAGGAAAGTGGGTTTGCCTTCATATTTGACCCAGAACAACTCGGTTCAGCATGGAAATATCATTGCAACAGCTTTTATTTAGCCAGAAATCAAGAGTGTAAGTTTTTATGCGCTTAAAAGCATTTTCAGGCCGAATGAGCAAATATGCTTGTTTCTGCCAAATGCAGCAAAATACTGAAAGGAAAGTGGGTTTGCCTTCATATTTGACCCAGAACAACTCAGTTCAGCATGGAAATATCATTGCAACAGCTTTTATTTAGCCAGAAATCAAGAGTGTAAGTTTTTATGCGCTTAAAAGCATTTTCAGGCCGAATGAGCTGATTTCTGCCAAATGCAGCAAAATACTGAAAGGAAAGTGGGTTTGCCTTCATATTTGACCCAGAACAACTCAGTTCAGCATGGAAATATCATTGCAACAGCTTTTATTTAGCCAGAAATCAAGAGTGTAAGTTTTTATGCGCTTAAAAGCATTTTCAGGCCGAATGAGCAAATATGCTTGTTTCTGCCAAATGCAGCAAAATACTGAAAGGAAAGTGGGTTTGCCTTCATATTTGACCCAGAACAACTCAGTTCAGCATGGAAATATCATTGCAACAGCTTTTATTTAGCCAGAAATCAAGAGTGTAAGTTTTTATGCGCTTAAAAGCATTTTCAGGCCGAATGAGCAAATATGCTTGTTTCTGCCAAATGCAGCAAAATACTGAAAGGAAAGTGGGTTTGCCTTCATATTTGACCCAGAACAACTCGGTTCAGCATGGAAATATCATTGCAACAGCTTTTATTTAGCCAGAAATCAAGAGTGTAAGTTTTTATGCGCTTAAAAGCATTTTCAGGCCGAATGAGCAAATATGCTTGTTTCTGCCAAATGCAGCAAAATACTGAAAGGAAAGTGGGTTTGCCTTCATATTTGACCCAGAACAACTCAGTTCAGCATGGAAATATCATTGCAACAGCTTTTATTTAGCCAGAAATCAAGAGTGTAAGTTTTTATGCGCTTAAAAGCATTTTCAGGCCGAATGAGCAAATATGCTTGTTTCTGCCAAATGCAGCAAAATACTGAAAGGAAAGTGGGTTTGCCTTCATATTTGACCCAGATCAACTCAGCTCAGCATGGAAATATCATTGCAACAGCTTTTATTTAGCCAGAAATCAAGACTGTAAGTTTTTATGCGCTTAAAAGCATTTTCAGGCCGAATGAGCAAAAATGCTTGTTTCTGCCAAATGCAGCAAAATACTGAAAGGAAAGTGGGTTTGCCTTCATATTTGACCCAGAACAACTCAGTTCAGCATGGAAATATCATTGCAACAGCTTTTATTTAGCCAGAAATCAAGAGTGTAAGTTTTTATGCGCTTAAAAGCATTTTCAGGCCGAATGAGCTGATTTCTGCCAAATGCAGCAAAATACTGAAAGGAAAGTGGGTTTTCCTTCATATTTGACCCAGAACAACTCAGTTCAGCATGGAAATATCATTGCAACAGCTTTTATTTAGCCAGAAATCAAGAGTGTAAGTTTTTATGCGCTTAAAAGCATTTTCAGGCCGAATGAGCAAATATGCTTGTTTCTGCCAAATGCAGCAAAATACTGAAAGGAAAGTGGGTTTGCCTTCATATTTGACCCAGAACAACTCAGTTCAGCATGGAAATATCATTGCAACAGCTTTTATTTAGCCAGAAATCAAGAGTGTAAGTTTTTATGCGCTTAAAAGCATTTTCAGGCCGAATGAGCAAATATGCTTGTTTCTGCCAAATGCAGCAAAATACTGAAAGGAAAGTGGGTTTGCCTTCATATTTGACCCAGATCAACTCAGTTCAGCATGGAAATATCATTGCAACAGCTTTTATTTAGCCAGAAATCAAGAGTGTAAGTTTTTATGCGCTTAAAAGCATTTTCAGGCCGAATTAGCAAATATGCTTGTTTCTGCCAAATGCAGCAAAATACTGAAAGGAAAGTGGGTTTGCCTTCATATTTGACCCAGAACAACTCAGTTCAGCATGGAAATATCATTGCAACAGCTTTTATTTAGCCAGAAATCAAGAGTGTAAGTTTTTATGCGCTTAAAAGCATTTTCAGGCCGAATGAGCAAATATGCTTGTTTCTGCCAAATGCAGCAAAATACTGAAAGGAAAGTGGGTTTGCCTTCATATTTGACCCAGATCAACTCAGCTCAGCATGGAAATATCATTGCAACAGCTTTTATTTAGCCAGAAATCAAGACTGTAAGTTTTTATGCGCTTAAAAGCATTTTCAGGCCGAATGAGCAAATATGCTTGTTTCTGCCAAATGCAGCAAAATACTGAAAGGAAAGTGGGTTTGCCTTCATATTTGACCCAGAACAACTCAGTTCAGCATGGAAATATCATTGCAACAGCTTTTATTTAGCCAGAAATCAAGAGTGTAAGTTTTTATGCGCTTAAAAGCATTTTCAGGCCGAATGAGCAAATATGCTTGTTTCTGCCAAATGCAGCAAAATACTGCAAGGAAAGTGGGTTTGCCTTCATATTTGACCCAGAACAACTCAGTACAGCATGGAAATATCATTGCAACAGCTTTTATTTAGCCAGATATCAAGAGTGTAAGTTTTTATGCGCTTAAAAGCATTTTCAGGCCGAATGAGCTGATTTCTGCCAAATGCAGCAAAATACTGAAAGGAAAGTGGGTTTGCCTTCATATTTGACCCAGAACAACTCAGTTCAGCATGGAAATATCATTGCAACAGCTTTTATTTAGCCAGAAATCAAGAGTGTAAGTTTTTATGCGCTTAAAAGCATTTTCAGGCCGAATGAGCAAATATGCTTGTTTCTGCCAAATGCAGCAAAATACTGAAAGGAAAGTGGGTTTGCCTTCATATTTGACCTAGAACAACTCAGTTCAGCATGGAAATATCATTGCAACAGCTTTTATTTAGCCAGAAATCAAGAGTGTAAGTTTTTATGCGCTTAAAAGCATTTTCAGGCCGAATGAGCTGATTTCTGCCAAATGCAGCAAAATACTGAAAGGAAAGTGGGTTTGCCTTCATATTTGACCCAGAACAACTCAGTTCAGCATGGAAATATCACTGCAACAGATTTTATTTAGCCAGAAATCAAGAGTGTAAGTTTTTATGCGCTTAAAAGCATTTTCAGGCCGAATGAGCAAATATGCTTGTTTCTGCCAAATGCAGCAAAATACTGAAAGGAAAGTGGGTTTGCCTTCATATTTGACCCATAACAACTCGGTTCAGCATGGAAATATCATTGCAACAGCTTTTATTTAGCCAGAAATCAAGAGTGTAAGTTTTTATGCGCTTAAAAGCATTTTCAGGCCGAATGAGCAAATATGCTTGTTTCTGCCAAATGCAGCAAAATACTGAAAGGAAAGTGGGTTTGCCTTCATATTTGACCCATAACAACTCGGTTCAGCATGGAAATATCATTGCAACAGCTTTTATTTAGCCAGAAATCAAGAGTGTAAGTTTTTATGCGCTTAAAAGCATTTTCAGGCGAATGAGCAAATATGCTTGTTTCTGCCAAATGCAGCAAAATACTGAAAGGAAAGTGGGTTTGCCTTCATATTTGACCCAGAACAACTCAGTTCAGCATGGAAATATCATTGCAACAGCTTTTATTTAGCCAGAAATCAAGAGTGTAAGTTTTTATGCGCTTAAAAGCATTTTCAGGCCGAATGAGCAAATATGCTTGTTTCTGCCAAATGCAGCAAAATACTGAAAGGAAAGTGGGTTTGCCTTCATATTTGACCCAGATCAACTCAGCTCAGCATGGAAATATCATTGCAACAGCTTTTATTTAGCCAGAAATCAAGACTGTAAGTTTTTATGCGCTTAAAAGCATTTTCAGGCCGAATGAGCAAATATGCTTGTTTCTGCCAAATGCAGCAAAATACTGAAAGGAAAGTGGGTTTGCCTTCATATTTGACCCAGAACAACTCAGTTCAGCATGGAAATATCATTGCAACAGCTTTTATTTAGCCAGAAATCAAGAGTGTAAGTTTTTATGCGCTTAAAAGCATTTTCAGGCCGAATGAGCAAATATGCTTGTTTCTGCCAAATGCAGCAAAATACTGCAAGGAAAGTGGGTTTGCCTTCATATTTGACCCAGAACAACTCAGTACAGCATGGAAATATCATTGCAACAGCTTTTATTTAGCCAGAAATCAAGAGTGTAAGTTATTATGCGCTTAAAAGCATTTTCAGGCCGAATGAGCAAATATGCTTGTTTCTGCCAAATGCAGCAAAATACTGAAAGGAAAGTGGGTTTGCCTTCATATTTGACCCAGATCAACTCAGCTCAGCATGGAAATATCATTGCAACAGCTTTTATTTAGCCAGAAATCAAGACTGTAAGTTTTTATGCGCTTAAAAGCATTTTCAGGCCGAATGAGCTGATTTCTGCCAAATGCAGCAAAATACTGAAAGGAAAGTGGGTTTGCCTTCATATTTGACCCAGAACAACTCAGTTCAGCATGGAAATATCATTGCAACAGCTTTTATTTAGCCAGAAATCAAGAGTGTAAGTTTTTATGCGCTTAAAAGCATTTTCAGGCCGAATGAGCAAATATGCTTGTTTCTGCCAAATGCAGCAAAATACTGAAAGGAAAGTGGGTTTGCCTTCATATTTGACCTAGAACAACTCAGTTCAGCATGGAAATATCATTGCAACAGCTTTTATTTAGCCAGAAATCAAGAGTGTAAGTTTTTATGCGCTTAAAAGCATTTTCAGGCCGAATGAGCAAATATGCTTGTTTCTGCCAAATGCAGCAAAATACTGAAAGGAAAGTGGGTTTGCCTTCATATTTGACCCAGAACAACTCAGTTCAGCATGGAAATATCATTGCAACAGCTTTTATTTAGCCAGAAATCAAGAGTGTAAGTTTTTATGCGCTTAAAAGCATTTTCAGGCCGAATGAGCAAATATGCTTGTTTCTGCCAAATGCAGCAAAATACTGAAAGGAAAGTGGGTTTGCCTTCATATTTGACCCATAACAACTCGGTTCAGCATGGAAATATCATTGCAACAGCTTTTATTTAGCCAGAAATCAAGACTGTAAGTTTTTATGCGCTTAAAAGCATTTTCAGGCCGAATGAGCAAATATGCTTGTTTCTGCCAAATGCAGCAAAATACTGAAAGGAAAGTGGGTTTGCCTTCATATTTGACCCAGAACAACTCGGTTCAGCATGGAAATATCATTGCAACAGCTTTTATTTAGCCAGAAATCAAGAGTGTAAGTTTTTATGCGCTTAAAAGCATTTTCAGGCCGAATGAGCAAATATGCTTGTTTCTGCCAAATGCAGCAAAATACTGCAAGGAAAGTGGGTTTGCCTTCATATTTGACCCAGAACAACTCAGTTCAGCATGGAAATATCATTGCAACAGCTTTTATTTAGCCAGAAATCAAGAGTGTAAGTTTTTATGCGCTTAAAAGCATTTTCAGGCCGAATGAGCTGATTTCTGCCAAATGCAGCAAAATACTGAAAGGAAAGTGGGTTTGCCTTCATATTTGACCCAGAACAACTCAGTTCAGCATGGAAATATCATTGCAACAGCTTTTATTTAGCCAGAAATCAAGAGTGTAAGTTTTTATGCGCTTAAAAGCATTTTCAGGCCGAATGAGCAAATATGCTTGTTTCTGCCAAATGCAGCAAAATACTGCAAGGAAAGTGGGTTTGCCTTCATATTTGACCCAGAACAACTCAGTTCAGCATGGAAATATCATTGCAACAGCTTTTATTTAGCCAGAAATCAAGAGTGTAAGTTTTTATGCGCTTAAAAGCATTTTCAGGCCGAATGAGCAAATATGCTTGTTTCTGCCAAATGCAGCAAAATACTGAAAGGAAAGTGGGTTTGCCTTCATATTTGACCCAGAACAACTCGGTTCAGCATGGAAATATCATTGCAACAGCTTTTATTTAGCCAGAAATCAAGAGTGTAAGTTTTTATGCGCTTAAAAGCATTTTCAGGCCGAATGAGCAAATATGCTTGTTTCTGCCAAATGCAGCAAAATACTGAAAGGAAAGTGGGTTTGCCTTCATATTTGACCCAGAACAACTCAGTTCAGCATGGAAATATCATTGCAACAGCTTTTATTTAGCCAGAAATCAAGAGTGTAAGTTTTTATGCGCTTAAAAGCATTTTCAGGCCGAATGAGCAAATATGCTTGTTTCTGCCAAATGCAGCAAAATACTGAAAGGAAAGTGGGTTTGCCTTCATATTTGACCCAGATCAACTCAGCTCAGCATGGAAATATCATTGCAACAGCTTTTATTTAGCCAGAAATCAAGACTGTAAGTTTTTATGCGCTTAAAAGCATTTTCAGGCCGAATGAGCAAAAATGCTTGTTTCTGCCAAATGCAGCAAAATACTGAAAGGAAAGTGGGTTTGCCTTCATATTTGACCCAGAACAACTCAGTTCAGCATGGAAATATCATTGCAACAGCTTTTATTTAGCCAGAAATCAAGAGTGTAAGTTTTTATGCGCTTAAAAGCATTTTCAGGCCGAATGAGCTGATTTCTGCCAAATGCAGCAAAATACTGAAAGGAAAGTGGGTTTGCCTTCATATTTGACTCAGAACAACTCAGTTCAGCATGGAAATATCATTGCAACAGCTTTTATTTAGCCAGAAATCAAGAGTGTAAGTTTTTATGCGCTTAAAAGCATTTTCAGGCCGAATGAGCAAATATGCTTGTTTCTGCCAAATGCAGCAAAATACTGAAAGGAAAGTGGGTTTGCCTTCATATTTGACCCAGAACAACTCAGTTCAGCATGGAAATATCATTGCAACAGCTTTTATTTAGCCAGAAATCAAGAGTGTAAGTTTTTATGCGCTTAAAAGCATTTTCAGGCCGAATGAGCAAATATGCTTGTTTCTGCCAAATGCAGCAAAATACTGAAAGGAAAGTGGGTTTGCCTTCATATTTGACCCAGATCAACTCAGCTCAGCATGGAAATATCATTGCAACAGCTTTTATTTAGCAAGAAATCAAGACTGTAAGTTTTATGCGCTTAAAAGCATTTTCAGGCCGAATGAGCAAATATGCTTGTTTCTGCCAAATGCAGCAAAATACTGAAAGGAAAGTGGGTTTGCCTTCATATTTGACCCAGAACAACTCAGTTCAGCATGGAAATATCATTGCAACAGCTTTTATTTAGCCAGAAATCAAGAGTGTAAGTTTTTATGCGCTTAAAAGCATTTTCAGGCCGAATGAGCAAATATGCTTGTTTCTGCCAAATGCAGCAAAATACTGCAAGGAAAGTGGGTTTGCCTTCATATTTGACGCAGAACAACTCAGTACAGCATGGAAATATCATTGCAACAGCTTTTATTTAGCCAGAAATCAAGAGTGTAAGTTTTTATGCGCTTAAAAGCATTTTCAGGCCGAATGAGCTGATTTCTGCCAAATGCAGCAAAATACTGAAAGGAAAGTGGGTTTGCCTTCATATTTGACCTAGAACAACTCAGTTCAGCATGGAAATATCATTGCAACAGCTTTTATTTAGCCAGAAATCAAGAGTGTAAGTTTTTATGCGCTTAAAAGCATTTTCAGGCCGAATGAGCTGATTTCTGCCAAATGCAGCAAAATACTGCAAGGAAAGTGGGTTTGCCTTCATATTTGACCCAGAACAACTCAGTTCAGCATGGAAATATCACTGCAACAGATTTTATTTAGCCAGAAATCAAGAGTGTAAGTTTTTATGCGCTTAAAAGCATTTTCAGGCCGAATGAGCAAATATGCTTGTTTCTGCCAAATGCAGCAAAATACTGAAAGGAAAGTGGGTTTGCCTTCATATTTGACCCATAACAACTCGGTTCAGCATGGAAATATCATTGCAACAGCTTTTATTTAGCCAGAAATCAAGAGTGTAAGTTTTTATGCGCTTAAAAGCATTTTCAGGCCGAATGAGCAAATATGCTTGTTTCTGCCAAATGCAGCAAAATACTGAAAGGAAAGTGGGTTTGCCTTCATATTTGACCCAGAACAACTCAGTTCAGCATGGAAATATCATTGCAACAGCTTTTATTTAGCCAGAAATCAAGAGTGTAAGTTTTTATGCGCTTAAAAGCATTTTCAGGCCGAATGAGCAAATATGCTTGTTTCTGCCAAATGCAGCAAAATACTGAAAGGAAAGTGGGTTTGCCTTCATATTTGACCCAGATCAACTCAGCTCAGCATGGAAATATCATTGCAACAGCTTTTATTTAGCCAGAAATCAAGACTGTAAGTTTTTATGCGCTTAAAAGCATTTTCAGGCCGAATGAGCAAATATGCTTGTTTCTGCCAAATGCAGCAAAATACTGAAAGGAAAGTGGGTTTGCCTTCATATTTGACCCAGAACAACTCAGCTCAGCATGGAAATATCATTGCAACAGCTTTTATTTAGCCAGAAATCAAGACTGTAAGTTTTTATGCGCTTAAAAGCATTTTCAGGCCGAATGAGCAAATATGCTTGTTTCTGCCAAATGCAGCAAAATACTGAAAGGAAAGTGGGTTTGCCTTCATATTTGACCCAGATCAACTCAGCTCAGCATGGAAATATCATTGCAACAGCTTTTATTTAGCCAGAAATCAAGACTGTAAGTTTTTATGCGCTTAAAAGCATTTTCAGGCCGAATGAGCTGATTTCTGCCAAATGCAGCAAAATACTGAAAGGAAAGTGGGTTTGCCTTCATATTTGACCCAGAACAACTCAGTTCAGCATGGAAATATCATTGCAACAGCTTTTATTTAGCCAGAAATCAAGAGTGTAAGTTTTTATGCGCTTAAAAGCATTTTCAGGCCGAATGAGCAAATATGCTTGTTTCTGCCAAATGCAGCAAAATACTGAAAGGAAAGTGGGTTTGCCTTCATATTTGACCCAGATCAACTCAGCTCAGCATGGAAATATCATTGCAACAGCTTTTATTTAGCCAGAAATCAAGACTGTAAGTTTTTATGCGCTTAAAAGCATTTTCAGGCCGAATGAGCTGATTTCTGCCAAATGCAGCAAAATACTGAAAGGAAAGTGGGTTTGCCTTCATATTTGACCCAGAACAACTCAGTTCAGCATGGAAATATCATTGCAACAGCTTTTATTTAGCCAGAAATCAAGAGTGTAAGTTTTTATGCGCTTAAAAGCATTTTCAGGCCGAATGAGCAAATATGCTTGTTTCTGCCAAATGCAGCAAAATACTGAAAGGAAAGTGGGTTTGCCTTCATATTTGACCTAGAACAACTCAGTTCAGCATGGAAATATCATTGCAACAGCTTTTATTTAGCCAGAAATCAAGAGTGTAAGTTTTTATGCGCTTAAAAGCATTTTCAGGCCGAATGAGCTGATTTCTGCCAAATGCAGCAAAATACTGAAAGGAAAGTGGGTTTGCCTTCATATTTGACCCAGAACAACTCAGTTCAGCATGGAAATATCATTGCAACAGCTTTTATTTAGCCAGAAATCAAGAGTGTAAGTTTTTATGCGCTTAAAAGCATTTTCAGGCCGAATGAGCAAATATGCTTGTTTCTGCCAAATGCAGCAAAATACTGAAAGGAAAGTGGGTTTGCCTTCATATTTGACCCATAACAACTCGGTTCAGCATGGAAATATCATTGCAACAGCTTTTATTTAGCCAGAAATCAAGAGTGTAAGTTTTTATGCGCTTAAAAGCATTTTCAGGCCGAATGAGCAAATATGCTTGTTTCTGCCAAATGCAGCAAAATACTGAAAGGAAAGTGGGTTTGCCTTCATATTTGACCCAGAACAACTCAGTTCAGCATGGAAATATCATTGCAACAGCTTTTATTTAGCCAGAAATCAAGAGTGTAAGTTTTTATGCGCTTAAAAGCATTTTCAGGCCGAATGAGCAAATATGCTTGTTTCTGCCAAATGCAGCAAAATACTGAAAGGAAAGTGGGTTTGCCTTCATATTTGACCCAGATCAACTCAGCTCAGCATGGAAATATCATTGCAACAGCTTTTATTTAGCCAGAAATCAAGACTGTAAGTTTTTATGCGCTTAAAAGCATTTTCAGGCCGAATGAGCAAATATGCTTGTTTCTGCCAAATGCAGCAAAATACTGAAAGGAAAGTGGGTTTGCCTTCATATTTGACCCAGAACAACTCAGTTCAGCATGGAAATATCATTGCAACAGCTTTTATTTAGCCAGAAATCAAGAGTGTAAGTTTTTATGCGCTTAAAAGCATTTTCAGGCCGAATGAGCAAATATGCTTGTTTCTGCCAA
The DNA here is from genome assembly GCF_033026475.1 of Channa argus. NCBI lineage: Eukaryota > Metazoa > Chordata > Actinopteri > Anabantiformes > Channidae > Channa > Channa argus. The sequence goes on from NW_027125222.1 coordinate 607,628, forward strand.
ATGCAGCAAAATACTGAAAGGAAAGTGGGTTTGCCTTCATATTTGACCCAGATCAACTCAGCTCAGCATGGAAATATCATTGCAACAGCTTTTATTTAGCCAGAAATCAAGACTGTAAGTTTTTATGCGCTTAAAAGCATTTTCAGGCCGAATGAGCTGATTTCTGCCAAATGCAGCAAAATACTGAAAGGAAAGTGGGTTTGCCTTCATATTTGACCCAGAACAACTCAGTTCAGCATGGAAATATCATTGCAACAGCTTTTATTTAGCCAGAAATCAAGAGTGTAAGTTTTTATGCGCTTAAAAGCATTTTCAGGCCGAATGAGCAAATATGCTTGTTTCTGCCAAATGCAGCAAAATACTGAAAGGAAAGTGGGTTTGCCTTCATATTTGACCTAGAACAACTCAGTTCAGCATGGAAATATCATTGCAACAGCTTTTATTTAGCCAGAAATCAAGAGTGTAAGTTTTTATGCGCTTAAAAGCATTTTCAGGCCGAATGAGCTGATTTCTGCCAAATGCAGCAAAATACTGAAAGGAAAGTGGGTTTGCCTTCATATTTGACCCAGAACAACTCAGTTCAGCATGGAAATATCATTGCAACAGCTTTTATTTAGCCAGAAATCAAGAGTGTAAGTTTTTATGCGCTTAAAAGCATTTTCAGGCCGAATGAGCAAATATGCTTGTTTCTGCCAAATGCAGCAAAATACTGAAAGGAAAGTGGGTTTGCCTTCATATTTGACCCAGAACAACTCAGTTCAGCATGGAAATATCATTGCAACAGCTTTTATTTAGCCAGAAATCAAGAGTGTAAGTTTTTATGCGCTTAAAAGCATTTTCAGGCCGAATGAGCAAATATGCTTGTTTCTGCCAAATGCAGCAAAATACTGAAAGGAAAGTGGGTTTGCCTTCATATTTGACCCAGAACAACTCAGTTCAGCATGGAAATATCATTGCAACACCTTTAATTTAGCCAGAAATCAAGAGTGTAAGTTTTTATGCGCTTAAAAGCATTTTCAGGCCGAATGAGCAAATATGCTTGTTTCTGCCAAATGCAGCAAAATACTGAAAGGAAAGTGGGTTTGCCTTCATATTTGACCCAGAACAACTCAGCTCAGCATTGAAATATCATTGCAACAGCTTTTATTTAGCCAGAAATCAAGACTGTAAGTTTTTATGCGCTTAAAAGCATTTTCAGGCCGAATGAGCTGATTTCTGCCAAATGCAGCAAAATACTGAAAGGAAAGTGGGTTTGCCTTCATATTTGACCCAGAACAACTCAGTTCAGCATGGAAATATCATTGCAACAGCTTTTATTTAGCCAGAAATCAAGAGTGTAAGTTTTTATGCGCTTAAAAGCATTTTCAGGCCGAATGAGCAAATATGCTTGTTTCTGCCAAATGCAGCAAAATACTGAAAGGAAAGTGGGTTTGCCTTCATATTTGACCCAGAACAACTCAGTTCAGCATGGAAATATCATTGCAACAGCTTTTATTTAGCCAGAAATCAAGAGTGTACGTTTTTATGCGCTTAAAAGTATTTTCAGGTCGAATGAGCAAATATGCTTGGTTCTGCCAAATGCAGCAAAATACTGAAAGGAAATTGGGTTTGCCTTCATATTTGACCCAGAACAACTCAGTTCAGCATGGAAATATCATTGCAACAGCTTTTATTTAGCCAGAAATCAAGAGTGTAAGTTTTTATGCGCTTAAAAGCATTTTCAGGCCGAATGAGCTGATTTCTGCCAAATGCAGCAAAATACTGAAAGGAAAGTGGGTTTGCCTTCATATTTGACCCAGAACAACTCAGTTCAGCATGGAAATATCATTGCAACAGCTTTTATTTAGCCAGAAATCAAGAGTGTAAGTTTTTATGCGCTTAAAAGCATTTTCAGGCCGAATGAGCAAATATGCTTGTTTCTGCCAAATGCAGCAAAATACTGAAAGGAAAGTGGGTTTGCCTTCATATTTGACCCAGAACAACTCAGCTCAGCATTGAAATATCATTGCAACAGCTTTTATTTAGCCAGAAATCAAGACTGTAAGTTTTTATGCGCTTAAAAGCATTTTCAGGCCGAATGAGCTGATTTCTGCCAAATGCAGCAAAATACTGAAAGGAAAGTGGGTTTGCCTTCATATTTGACCCAGAACAACTCAGTTCAGCATGGAAATATCATTGCAACAGCTTTTATTTAGCCAGAAATCAAGAGTGTAAGTTTTTATGCGCTTAAAAGCATTTTCAGGCCGAATGAGCAAATATGCTTGTTTCTGCCAAATGCAGCAAAATACTGAAAGGAAAGTGGGTTTGCCTTCATATTTGACCCAGAACAACTCAGTTCAGCATGGAAATATCATTGCAACAGCTTTTATTTAGCCAGAAATCAAGAGTGTACGTTTTTATGCGCTTAAAAGTATTTTCAGGTCGAATGAGCAAATATGCTTGGTTCTGCCAAATGCAGCAAAATACTGAAAGGAAATTGGGTTTGCCTTCATATTTGACCCAGAACAACTCAGTTCAGCATGGAAATATCATTGCAACAGCTTTTATTTAGCCAGAAATCAAGAGTGTAAGTTTTTATGCGCTTAAAAGCATTTTCAGGCCGAATGAGCTGATTTCTGCCAAATGCAGCAAAATACTGAAAGGAAAGTGGGTTTGCCTTCATATTTGACCCAGAACAACTCAGTTCAGCATGGAAATATCATTGCAACAGCTTTTATTTAGCCAGAAATCAAGAGTGTAAGTTTTTATGCGCTTAAAAGCATTTTCAGGCCGAATGAGCAAATATGCTTGTTTCTGCCAAATGCAGCAAAATACTGAAAGGAAAGTGGGTTTGCCTTCATATTTGACCCAGAACAACTCGGTTCAGCATGGAAATATCATTGCAACAGCTTTTATTTAGCCAGAAATCAAGAGTGTAAGTTTTTATGCGCTTAAAAGCATTTTCAGGCCGAATGAGCAAATATGCTTGTTTCTGCCAAATGCAGCAAAATACTGCAAGGAAAGTGGGTTTGCCTTCATATTTGACCCAGAACAACTCAGTTCAGCATGGAAATATCATTGCAACAGCTTTTATTTAGCCAGAAATCAAGAGTGTAAGTTTTTATGCGCTTAAAAGCATTTTCAGGCCGAATGAGCAAATATGCTTGTTTCTGCCAAATGCAGCAAAATACTGCAAGGAAAGTGGGTTTGCCTTCATATTTGACCCAGAACAACTCAGTACAGCATGGAAATATCATTGCAACAGCTTTTATTTAGCCAGCAATCAAGAGTGTAAGTTTTTATGCGCTTAAAAGCATTTTCAGGCCGAATGAGCAAATATGCTTGTTTCTGCCAAATGCAGCAAAATACTGAAAGGAAAGTGGGTTTGCCTTCATATTTGACCCAGAACAACTCAGTTCAGCATGGAAATATCATTGCAACAGCTTTTATTTAGCCAGAAATCAAGACTGTAAGTTTTTATGCGCTTAAAAGCATTTTCAGGCCGAATGAGCAAATATGCTTGTTTCTGCCAAATGCAGCAAAATACTGAAAGGAAAGTGGGTTTGCCTTCATATTTGACCCAGAACAACTCAGTTCAGCATGGAAATATCATTGCAACAGCTTTTATTTAGCCAGAAATCAAGAGTGTAAGTTTTTATGCGCTTAAAAGCATTTTCAGGCCGAATGAGCAAATATGCTTGTTTCTGCCAAATGCAGCAAAATACTGAAAGGAAAGTGGGTTTGCCTTCATATTTGACCCAGAACAACTCAGTACAGCATGGAAATATCATTGCAACAGCTTTTATTTAGCCAGAAATCAAGAGTGTAAGTTTTTATGCGCTTAAAAGCATTTTCAGGCCGAATGAGCAAATATGCTTGTTTCTGCCAAATGCAGCAAAATACTGAAAGGAAAGTGGGTTTGCCTTCATATTTGACCCAGATCAACTCAGCTCAGCATGGAAATATCATTGCAACAGCTTTTATTTAGCCAGAAATCAAGACTGTAAGTTTTTATGCGCTTAAAAGCATTTTCAGGCCGAATGAGCTGATTTCTGCCAAATGCAGCAAAATACTGAAAGGAAAGTGGGTTTGCCTTCATATTTGACCCAGAACAACTCAGTTCAGCATGGAAATATCATTGCAACAGCTTTTATTTAGCCAGAAATCAAGAGTGTAAGTTTTTATGCGCTTAAAAGCATTTTCAGGCCGAATGAGCAAATATGCTTGTTTCTGCCAAATGCAGCAAAATACTGAAAGGAAAGTGGGTTTGCCTTCATATTTGACCTAGAACAACTCAGTTCAGCATGGAAATATCATTGCAACAGCTTTTATTTAGCCAGAAATCAAGAGTGTAAGTTTTTATGCGCTTAAAAGCATTTTCAGGCCGAATGAGCTGATTTCTGCCAAATGCAGCAAAATACTGAAAGGAAAGTGGGTTTGCCTTCATATTTGACCCAGAACAACTCAGTTCAGCATGGAAATATCATTGCAACAGCTTTTATTTAGCCAGAAATCAAGAGTGTAAGTTTTTATGCGCTTAAAAGCATTTTCAGGCCGAATGAGCAAATATGCTTGTTTCTGCCAAATGCAGCAAAATACTGCAAGGAAAGTGGGTTTGCCTTCATATTTGACCCAGATCAACTCAGCTCAGCATTGAAATATCATTGCAACAGCTTTTATTTAGCCAGAAATCAAGACTGTAAGTTTTTATGCGCTTAAAAGCATTTTCAGGCCGAATGAGCAAATATGCTTGTTTCTGCCAAATGCAGCAAAATACTGAAAGGAAAGTGGGTTTGCCTTCATATTTGACCCAGAACAACTCAGTTCAGCATGGAAATATCATTGCAACAGCTTTTATTTAGCCAGAAATCAAGAGTGTACGTTTTTATGCGCTTAAAAGTATTTTCAGGTCGAATGAGCAAATATGCTTGTTTCTGCCAAATGCAGCAAAATACTGAAAGGAAAGTGGGTTTGCCTTCATATTTGACCCAGAACAACTCAGTTCAGCATGGAAATATCATTGCAACAGCTTTTATTTAGCCAGAAATCAAGAGTGTAAGTTTTTATGCGCTTAAAAGCATTTTCAGGCCGAATGAGCTGATTTCTGCCAAATGCAGCAAAATACTGAAAGGAAAGTGGGTTTGCCTTCATATTTGACCCAGAACAACTCAGTTCAGCATGGAAATATCATTGCAACAGCTTTTATTTAGCCAGAAATCAAGAGTGTAAGTTTTTATGCGCTTAAAAGCATTTTCAGGCCGAATGAGCAAATATGCTTGTTTCTGCCAAATGCAGCAAAATACTGCAAGGAAAGTGGGTTTGCCTTCATATTTGACCCAGATCAACTCAGCTCAGCATTGAAATATCATTGCAACAGCTTTTATTTAGCCAGAAATCAAGACTGTAAGTTTTTATGCGCTTAAAAGCATTTTCAGGCCGAATGAGCAAATATGCTTGTTTCTGCCAAATGCAGCAAAATACTGAAAGGAAAGTGGGTTTGCCTTCATATTTGACCCAGAACAACTCAGTTCAGCATGGAAATATCATTGCAACAGCTTTTATTTAGCCAGAAATCAAGAGTGTACGTTTTTATGCGCTTAAAAGTATTTTCAGGTCGAATGAGCAAATATGCTTGGTTCTGCCAAATGCAGCAAAATACTGAAAGGAAATTGGGTTTGCCTTCATATTTGACCCAGAACAACTCAGTTCAGCATGGAAATATCATTGCAACAGCTTTTATTTAGCCAGAAATCAAGAGTGTAAGTTTTTATGCGCTTAAAAGCATTTTCAGGCCGAATGAGCTGATTTCTGCCAAATGCAGCAAAATACTGAAAGGAAAGTGGGTTTGCCTTCATATTTGACCCAGAACAACTCAGTTCAGCATGGAAATATCATTGCAACAGCTTTTATTTAGCCAGAAATCAAGAGTGTAAGTTTTTATGCGCTTAAAAGCATTTTCAGGCCGAATGAGCAAATATGCTTGTTTCTGCCAAATGCAGCAAAATACTGAAAGGAAAGTGGGTTTGCCTTCATATTTGACCCAGAACAACTCAGTTCAGCATGGAAATATCATTGCAACAGCTTTTATTTAGCCAGAAATCAAGAGTGTAGGTTTTTATGCCCTTAAAAGCATTTTCAGGCCGAATGAGCAAATATGCTTGTTTCTGCCAAATGCAGCAAAATACTGAAAGGAAAGTGGGTTTGCCTTCATATTTGACCCAGAACAACTCAGTTCAGCATGGAAATATCATTGCAACAGCTTTTATTTAGCCAGAAATCAAGAGTGTAAGTTTTTATGCGCTTAAAAGCATTTTCAGGCCGAATGAGCAAATATGCTTGTTTCTGCCAAATGCAGCAAAATACTGAAAGGAAAGTGGGTTTGCCTTCATATTTGACCCAGATCAACTCAGCTCAGCATGGAAATATCATTGCAACAGCTTTTATTTAGCCAGAAATCAAGACTGTAAGTTTTTATGCGCTTAAAAGCATTTTCAGGCCGAATGAGCAAAAATGCTTGTTTCTGCCAAATGCAGCAAAATACTGAAAGGAAAGTGGGTTTGCCTTCATATTTGACCCAGAACAACTCAGTTCAGCATGGAAATATCATTGCAACAGCTTTTATTTAGCCAGAAATCAAGAGTGTAAGTTTTTATGCGCTTAAAAGCATTTTCAGGCCGAATGAGCTGATTTCTGCCAAATGCAGCAAAATACTGAAAGGAAAGTGGGTTTTCCTTCATATTTGACCCAGAACAACTCAGTTCAGCATGGAAATATCATTGCAACAGCTTTTATTTAGCCAGAAATCAAGAGTGTAAGTTTTTATGCGCTTAAAAGCATTTTCAGGCCGAATGAGCAAATATGCTTGTTTCTGCCAAATGCAGCAAAATACTGAAAGGAAAGTGGGTTTGCCTTCATATTTGACCCAGAACAACTCAGTTCAGCATGGAAATATCATTGCAACAGCTTTTATTTAGCCAGAAATCAAGAGTGTAAGTTTTTATGCGCTTAAAATCATTTTCAGGCCGAATGAGCTGATTTCTGCCAAAGGCAGCAAAATATTGAAAGGAAAGTGGGTTTGCCTTCATATTTGACCCAGAACAACTCAGTTCAGCATGGAAATATCATTGCAACAGCTTTTATTTAGCCAGAAATCAAGAGTGTAAGTTTTAATGCGCTTAAAAGCATTTTCAGGCCGAATGAGCAAATATGCTTGTTTCTGCCAAATTCAGCAAAATACTGAAAGGAATGTGGGTTTGCCTTCATATTTGACCCAGAACAACTCAGTTCAGCATGGAAATATCATTGCAACAGCTTTTATTTAGCCAGAAATCAAGAGTGTAAGTTTTTATGCGCTTAAAAGCATTTTCAGGCCGAATGAGCAAATATGCTTGTTTCTGCCAAATGCAGCAAAATACTGAAAGGAAAGTGGGTTTGCCTTCATATTTGACCCAGATCAACTCAGCTCAGCATGGAAATATCATTGCAACAGCTTTTATTTAGCCAGAAATCAAGACTGTAAGTTTTTATGCGCTTAAAAGCATTTTCAGGCCGAATGAGCAAAAATGCTTGTTTCTGCCAAATGCAGCAAAATACTGAAAGGAAAGTGGGTTTGCCTTCATATTTGACCCAGAACAACTCAGTTCAGCATGGAAATATCATTGCAACAGCTTTTATTTAGCCAGAAATCAAGAGTGTAAGTTTTTATGCGCTTAAAAGCATTTTCAGGCCGAATGAGCTGATTTCTGCCAAATGCAGCAAAATACTGAAAGGAAAGTGGGTTTTCCTTCATATTTGACCCAGAACAACTCAGTTCAGCATGGAAATATCATTGCAACAGCTTTTATTTAGCCAGAAATCAAGAGTGTAAGTTTTTATGCGCTTAAAAGCATTTTCAGGCCGAATGAGCAAATATGCTTGTTTCTGCCAAATGCAGCAAAATACTGAAAGGAAAGTGGGTTTGCCTTCATATTTGACCCAGAACAACTCAGTTCAGCATGGAAATATCATTGCAACAGCTTTTATTTAGCCAGAAATCAAGAGTGTAAGTTTTTATGCGCTTAAAAGCATTTTCAGGCCGAATGAGCAAATATGCTTGTTTCTGCCAAATGCAGCAAAATACTGAAAGGAAAGTGGGTTTGCCTTCATATTTGACCCAGAACAACTCGGTTCAGCATGGAAATATCATTGCAACAGCTTTTATTTAGCCAGAAATCAAGAGTGTAAGTTTTTATGCGCTTAAAAGCATTTTCAGGCCGAATGAGCTGATTTCTGCCAAATGCAGCAAAATACTGAAAGGAAAGTGGGTTTGCCTTCATATTTGACCCAGAACAACTCAGTTCAGCATGGAAATATCATTGCAACAGCTTTTATTTAGCCAGAAATCAAGAGTGTAAGTTTTTATGCGCTTAAAAGCATTTTCAGGCCGAATGAGCAAATATGCTTGTTTCTGCCAAATGCAGCAAAATACTGAAAGGAAAGTGGGTTTGCCTTCATATTTGACCCAGAACAACTCAGTTCAGCATGGAAATATCATTGCAACAGCTTTTATTTAGCCAGAAATCAAGAGTGTAGGTTTTTATGCCCTTAAAAGCATTTTCAGGCCGAATGAGCAAATATGCTTGTTTCTGCCAAATGCAGCAAAATACTGAAAGGAAAGTGGGTTTGCCTTCATATTTGACCCAGAACAACTCAGTTCAGCATGGAAATATCATTGCAACAGCTTTTATTTAGCCAGAAATCAAGAGTGTAAGTTTTTATGCGCTTAAAAGCATTTTCAGGCCGAATGAGCAAATATGCTTGTTTCTGCCAAATGCAGCAAAATACTGAAAGGAAAGTGGGTTTGCCTTCATATTTGACCCAGATCAACTCAGCTCAGCATGGAAATATCATTGCAACAGCTTTTATTTAGCCAGAAATCAAGACTGTAAGTTTTTATGCGCTTAAAAGCATTTTCAGGCCGAATGAGCAAATATGCTTGTTTCTGCCAAATGCAGCAAAATACTGAAAGGAAAGTGGGTTTGCCTTCATATTTGACCCAGAACAACTCAGTTCAGCATGGAAATATCATTGCAACAGCTTTTATTTAGCCAGAAATCAAGAGTGTAAGTTTTTATGCGCTTAAAAGCATTTTCAGGCCGAATGAGCTGATTTCTGCCAAATGCAGCAAAATACTGAAAGGAAAGTGGGTTTTCCTTCATATTTGACCCAGAACAACTCAGTTCAGCATGGAAATATCATTGCAACAGCTTTTATTTAGCCAGAAATCAAGAGTGTAAGTTTTTATGCGCTTAAAAGCATTTTCAGGCCGAATGAGCAAATATGCTTGTTTCTGCCAAATGCAGCAAAATACTGAAAGGAAAGTGGGTTTGCCTTCATATTTGACCCAGAACAACTCAGTTCAGCATGGAAATATCATTGCAACAGCTTTTATTTAGCCAGAAATCAAGAGTGTAGGTTTTTATGCCCTTAAAAGCATTTTCAGGCCGAATGAGCAAATATGCTTGTTTCTGCCAAATGCAGCAAAATACTGAAAGGAAAGTGGGTTTGCCTTCATATTTGACCCAGAACAACTCAGTTCAGCATGGAAATATCATTGCAACAGCTTTTATTTAGCCAGAAATCAAGAGTGTAAGTTTTTATGCGCTTAAAAGCATTTTCAGGCCGAATGAGCAAATATGCTTGTTTCTGCCAAATGCAGCAAAATACTGAAAGGAAAGTGGGTTTGCCTTCATATTTGACCCAGATCAACTCAGCTCAGCATGGAAATATCATTGCAACAGCTTTTATTTAGCCAGAAATCAAGACTGTAAGTTTTTATGCGCTTAAAAGCATTTTCAGGCCGAATGAGCAAAAATGCTTGTTTCTGCCAAATGCAGCAAAATACTGAAAGGAAAGTGGGTTTGCCTTCATATTTGACCCAGAACAACTCAGTTCAGCATGGAAATATCATTGCAACAGCTTTTATTTAGCCAGAAATCAAGAGTGTAAGTTTTTATGCGCTTAAAAGCATTTTCAGGCCGAATGAGCTGATTTCTGCCAAATGCAGCAAAATACTGAAAGGAAAGTGGGTTTTCCTTCATATTTGACCCAGAACAACTCAGTTCAGCATGGAAATATCATTGCAACAGCTTTTATTTAGCCAGAAATCAAGAGTGTAAGTTTTTATGCGCTTAAAAGCATTTTCAGGCCGAATGAGCAAATATGCTTGTTTCTGCCAAATGCAGCAAAATACTGAAAGGAAAGTGGGTTTGCCTTCATATTTGACCCAGAACAACTCAGTTCAGCATGGAAATATCATTGCAACAGCTTTTATTTAGCCAGAAATCAAGAGTGTAGGTTTTTATGCCCTTAAAAGCATTTTCAGGCCGAATGAGCAAATATGCTTGTTTCTGCCAAATGCAGCAAAATACTGAAAGGAAAGTGGGTTTGCCTTCATATTTGACCCAGAACAACTCAGTTCAGCATGGAAATATCATTGCAACAGCTTTTATTTAGCCAGAAATCAAGAGTGTAAGTTTTTATGCGCTTAAAAGCATTTTCAGGCCGAATGAGCAAATATGCTTGTTTCTGCCAAATGCAGCAAAATACTGAAAGGAAAGTGGGTTTGCCTTCATATTTGACCCAGATCAACTCAGCTCAGCATGGAAATATCATTGCAACAGCTTTTATTTAGCCAGAAATCAAGACTGTAAGTTTTTATGCGCTTAAAAGCATTTTCAGGCCGAATGAGCAAAAATGCTTGTTTCTGCCAAATGCAGCAAAATACTGAAAGGAAAGTGGGTTTGCCTTCATATTTGACCCAGAACAACTCAGTTCAGCATGGAAATATCATTGCAACAGCTTTTATTTAGCCAGAAATCAAGAGTGTAAGTTTTTATGCGCTTAAAAGCATTTTCAGGCCGAATGAGCTGATTTCTGCCAAATGCAGCAAAATACTGAAAGGAAAGTGGGTTTTCCTTCATATTTGACCCAGAACAACTCAGTTCAGCATGGAAATATCATTGCAACAGCTTTTATTTAGCCAGAAATCAAGAGTGTAAGTTTTTATGCGCTTAAAAGCATTTTCAGGCCGAATGAGCAAATATGCTTGTTTCTGCCAAATGCAGCAAAATACTGAAAGGAAAGTGGGTTTGCCTTCATATTTGACCCAGAACAACTCAGTTCAGCATGGAAATATCATTGCAACAGCTTTTATTTAGCCAGAAATCAAGAGTGTAGGTTTTTATGCCCTTAAAAGCATTTTCAGGCCGAATGAGCAAATATGCTTGTTTCTGCCAAATGCAGCAAAATACTGAAAGGAAAGTGGGTTTGCCTTCATATTTGACCCAGAACAACTCAGTTCAGCATGGAAATATCATTGCAACAGCTTTTATTTAGCCAGAAATCAAGAGTGTAAGTTTTTATGCGCTTAAAAGCATTTTCAGGCCGAATGAGCAAATATGCTTGTTTCTGCCAAATGCAGCAAAATACTGAAAGGAAAGTGGGTTTGCCTTCATATTTGACCCAGAACAACTCAGTTCAGCATGGAAATATCATTGCAACAGCTTTTATTTAGCCAGAAATCAAGAGTGTAAGTTTTTATGCGCTTAAAAGCATTTTCAGGCCGAATGAGCAAATATGCTTGTTTCTGCCAAATGCAGCAAAATACTGAAAGGAAAGTGGGTTTGCCTTCATATTTGACCCAGAACAAATCAGTTCAGCATGGAAATATCATTGCAACAGCTTTTATTTAGCCAGAAATCAAGAGTGTAAGTTTTTATGCGCTTAAAAGCATTTTCAGGCCGAATGAGCAAATATGCTTGTTTCTGCCAAATGCAGCAAAATACTGAAAGGAAAGTGGGTTTGCCTTCATATTTGACCCAGATCAACTCAGCTCAGCATGGAAATATCATTGCAACAGCTTTTATTTAGCCAGAAATCAAGACTGTAAGTTTTTATGCGCTTAAAAGCATTTTCAGGCCGAATGAGCTGATTTCTGCCAAATGCAGCAAAATACTGAAAGGAAAGTGGGTTTTCCTTCATATTTGACCCAGAACAACTCAGTTCAGCATGGAAATATCATTGCAACAGCTTTTATTTAGCCAGAAATCAAGAGTGTAAGTTTTTATGCGCTTAAAAGCATTTTCAGGCCGAATGAGCAAATATGCTTGTTTCTGCCAAATGCAGCAAAATACTGAAAGGAAAGTGGGTTTGCCTTCATATTTGACCCAGAACAACTCAGTTCAGCATGGAAATATCATTGCAACAGCTTTTATTTAGCCAGAAATCAAGAGTGTAAGTTTTTATGCGCTTAAAAGCATTTTCAGGCCGAATGAGCAAATATGCTTGTTTCTGCCAAATGCAGCAAAATACTGAAAGGAAAGTGGGTTTGCCTTCATATTTGACCCAGAACAACTCGGTTCAGCATGGAAATATCATTGCAACAGCTTTTATTTAGCCAGAAATCAAGAGTGTAAGTTTTTATGCGCTTAAAAGCATTTTCAGGCCGAATGAGCTGATTTCTGCCAAATGCAGCAAAATACTGAAAGGAAAGTGGGTTTGCCTTCATATTTGACCCAGAACAACTCAGTTCAGCATGGAAATATCATTGCAACAGCTTTTATTTAGCCAGAAATCAAGAGTGTAAGTTTTTATGCGCTTAAAAGCATTTTCAGGCCGAATGAGCAAATATGCTTGTTTCTGCCAAATGCAGCAAAATACTGAAAGGAAAGTGGGTTTGCCTTCATATTTGACCCAGAACAACTCAGTTCAGCATGGAAATATCATTGCAACAGCTTTTATTTAGCCAGAAATCAAGAGTGTAAGTTTTTATGCGCTTAAAAGCATTTTCAGGCCGAATGAGCAAATATGCTTGTTTCTGCCAAATGCAGCAAAATACTGAAAGGAAAGTGGGTTTGCCTTCATATTTGACCCAGATCAACTCAGCTCAGCATGGAAATATCATTGCAACAGCTTTTATTTAGCCAGAAATCAAGACTGTAAGTTTTTATGCGCTTAAAAGCATTTTCAGGCCGAATGAGCAAATATGCTTGTTTCTGCCAAATGCAGCAAAATACTGAAAGGAAAGTGGGTTTGCCTTCATATTTGACCCAGAACAACTCAGTTCAGCATGGAAATATCATTGCAACAGCTTTTATTTAGCCAGAAATCAAGAGTGTAAGTTTTTATGCGCTTAAAAGCATTTTCAGGCCGAATGAGCAAATATGCTTGTTTCTGCCAAATGCAGCAAAATACTGCAAGGAAAGTGGGTTTGCCTTCATATTTGACCCAGAACAACTCAGTACAGCATGGAAATATCATTGCAACAGCTTTTATTTAGCCAGATATCAAGAGTGTAAGTTTTTATGCGCTTAAAAGCATTTTCAGGCCGAATGAGCAAATATGCTTGTTTCTGCCAAATGCAGCAAAATACTGAAAGGAAAGTGGGTTTGCCTTCATATTTGACCCAGAACAACTCAGTTCAGCATGGAAATATCACTGCAACAGATTTTATTTAGCCAGAAATCAAGAGTGTAAGTTTTTATGCGCTTAAAAGCATTTTCAGGCCGAATGAGCAAATATGCTTGTTTCTGCCAAATGCAGCAAAATACTGAAAGGAAAGTGGGTTTGCCTTCATATTTGACCCATAACAACTCGGTTCAGCATGGAAATATCATTGCAACAGCTTTTATTTAGCCAGAAATCAAGAGTGTAAGTTTTTATGCGCTTAAAAGCATTTTCAGGCCGAATGAGCAAATATGCTTGTTTCTGCCAAATGCAGCAAAATACTGAAAGGAAAGTGGGTTTGCCTTCATATTTGACCCAGAACAACTCAGTTCAGCATGGAAATATCATTGCAACAGCTTTTATTTAGCCAGAAATCAAGAGTGTAAGTTTTTATGCGCTTAAAAGCATTTTCAGGCCGAATGAGCAAATATGCTTGTTTCTGCCAAATGCAGCAAAATACTGAAAGGAAAGTGGGTTTGCCTTCATATTTGACCCAGATCAACTCAGCTCAGCATGGAAATATCATTGCAACAGCTTTTATTTAGCCAGAAATCAAGACTGTAAGTTTTTATGCGCTTAAAAGCATTTTCAGGCCGAATGAACAAATATGCTTGTTTCTGCCAAATGCAGCAAAATACTGAAAGGAAAGTGGGTTTGCCTTCATATTTGACCCAGAACAACTCAGTTCAGCATGGAAATATCATTGCAACAGCTTTTATTTAGCCAGAAATCAAGAGTGTAAGTTTTTATGCGCTTAAAAGCATTTTCAGGCCGAATGAGCAAATATGCTTGTTTCTGCCAAATGCAGCAAAATACTGAAAGGAAAGTGGGTTTGCCTTCATATTTGACCCAGAACAACTCAGTTCAGCATGGAAATATCATTGCAACAGCTTTTATTTAGCCAGAAATCAAGAGTGTAAGTTTTTATGCGCTTAAAAGCATTTTCAGGCCGAATGAGCAAATATGCTTGTTTCTGCCAAATGCAGCAAAATACTGAAAGGAAAGTGGGTTTGCCTTCATATTTGACCCAGAACAACTCAGTACAGCATGGAAATATCATTGCAACAGCTTTTATTTAGCCAGATATCAAGAGTGTAAGTTTTTATGCGCTTAAAAGCATTTTCAGGCCGAATGAGCAAATATGCTTGTTTCTGCCAAATGCAGCAAAATACTGAAAGGAAAGTGGGTTTGCCTTCATATTTGACCCAGATCAACTCAGCTCAGCATGGAAATATCATTGCAACAGCTTTTATTTAGCCAGAAATCAAGAGTGTAAGTTTTTATGCGCTTAAAAGCATTTTCAGGCCGAATGAGCTGATTTCTGCCAAATGCAGCAAAATACTGAAAGGAAAGTGGGTTTGCCTTCATATTTGACCCAGAACAACTCAGTTCAGCATGGAAATATCACTGCAACAGATTTTATTTAGCCAGAAATCAAGAGTGTAAGTTTTTATGCGCTTAAAAGCATTTTCAGGCCGAATGAGCAAATATGCTTGTTTCTGCCAAATGCAGCAAAATACTGAAAGGAAAGTGGGTTTGCCTTCATATTTGACCCATAACAACTCGGTTCAGCATGGAAATATCATTGCAACAGCTTTTATTTAGCCAGAAATCAAGAGTGTAAGTTTTTATGCGCTTAAAAGCATTTTCAGGCCGAATGAGCAAAAATGCTTGTTTCTGCCAAATGCAGCAAAATACTGAAAGGAAAGTGGGTTTGCCTTCATATTTGACCCAGATCAACTCAGCTCAGCATGGAAATATCATTGCAACAGCTTTTATTTAGCCAGAAATCAAGACTGTAAGTTTTTATGCGCTTAAAAGCATTTTCAGGCCGAATGAGCAAATATGCTTGTTTCTGCCAAATGCAGCAAAATACTGAAAGGAAAGTGGGTTTGCCTTCATATTTGACCCAGAACAACTCAGTTCAGCATGGAAATATCATTGCAACAGCTTTTATTTAGCCAGAAATCAAGAGTGTAAGTTTTTATGCGCTTAAAAGCATTTTCAGGCCGAATGAGCAAATATGCTTGTTTCTGCCAAATGCAGCAAAATACTGCAAGGAAAGTGGGTTTGCCTTCATATTTGACCCAGAACAACTCAGTACAGCATGGAAATATCATTGCAACAGCTTTTATTTAGCCAGAAATCAAGAGTGTAAGTTTTTATGCGCTTAAAAGCATTTTCAGGCCGAATGAGCAAATATGCTTGTTTCTGCCAAATGCAGCAAAATACTGAAAGGAAAGTGGGTTTGCCTTCATATTTGACCCAGATCAACTCAGCTCAGCATGGAAATATCATTGCAACAGCTTTTATTTAGCCAGAAATCAAGACTGTAAGTTTTTATGCGCTTAAAAGCATTTTCAGGCCGAATGAGCTGATTTCTGCCAAATGCAGCAAAATACTGAAAGGAAAGTGGGTTTGCCTTCATATTTGACCCAGAACAACTCAGTTCAGCATGGAAATATCATTGCAACAGCTTTTATTTAGCCAGAAATCAAGAGTGTAAGTTTTTATGCGCTTAAAATCATTTTCAGGCCGAATGAGCAAATATGCTTGTTTCTGCCAAATGCAGCAAAATACTGAAAGGAAAGTGGGTTTGCCTTCATATTTGACCTAGAACAACTCAGTTCAGCATGGAAATATCATTGCAACAGCTTTTATTTAGCCAGAAATCAAGAGTGTAAGTTTTTATGCGCTTAAAAGCATTTTCAGGCCGAATGAGCTGATTTCTGCCAAATGCAGCAAAATACTGAAAGGAAAGTGGGTTTGCCTTCATATTTGACCCAGAACAACTCAGTTCAGCATGGAAATATCATTGCAACAGCTTTTATTTAGCCAGAAATCAAGAGTGTAAGTTTTTATGCGCTTAAAAGCATTTTCAGGCCGAATGAGCAAATATGCTTGTTTCTGCCAAATGCAGCAAAATACTGAAAGGAAAGTGGGTTTGCCTTCATATTTGACCCAGAACAACTCAGTTCAGCATGGAAATATCATTGCAACAGCTTTTATTTAGCCAGAAATCAAGAGTGTAAGTTTTTATGCGCTTAAAAGCATTTTCAGGCCGAATGAGCAAATATGCTTGTTTCTGCCAAATGCAGCAAAATACTGAAAGGAAAGTGGGTTTGCCTTCATATTTGACCCAGAACAACTCAGTTCAGCATGGAAATATCATTGCAACACCTTTAATTTAGCCAGAAATCAAGAGTGTAAGTTTTTATGCGCTTAAAAGCATTTTCAGGCCGAATGAGCAAATATGCTTGTTTCTGCCAAATGCAGCAAAATACTGAAAGGAAAGTGGGTTTGCCTTCATATTTGACCCAGAACAACTCAGCTCAGCATTGAAATATCATTGCAACAGCTTTTATTTAGCCAGAAATCAAGACTGTAAGTTTTTATGCGCTTAAAAGCATTTTCAGGCCGAATGAGCTGATTTCTGCCAAATGCAGCAAAATACTGAAAGGAAAGTGGGTTTGCCTTCATATTTGACCCAGAACAACTCAGTTCAGCATGGAAATATCATTGCAACAGCTTTTATTTAGCCAGAAATCAAGAGTGTAAGTTTTTATGCGCTTAAAAGCATTTTCAGGCCGAATGAGCAAATATGCTTGTTTCTGCCAAATGCAGCAAAATACTGAAAGGAAAGTGGGTTTGCCTTCATATTTGACCCAGAACAACTCAGTTCAGCATGGAAATATCATTGCAACAGCTTTTATTTAGCCAGAAATCAAGAGTTTACGTTTTTATGCGCTTAAAAGTATTTTCAGGTCGAATGAGCAAATATGCTTGGTTCTGCCAAATGCAGCAAAATACTGAAAGGAAATTGGGTTTGCCTTCATATTTGACCCAGAACAACTCAGTTCAGCATGGAAATATCATTGCAACAGCTTTTATTTAGCCAGAAATCAAGAGTGTAAGTTTTTATGCGCTTAAAAGCATTTTCAGGCCGAATGAGCAAATATGCTTGTTTCTGCCAAATGCAGCAAAATACTGAAAGGAAAGTGGGTTTGCCTTCATATTTGACCCAGAACAACTCAGTTCAGCATGGAAATATCATTGCAACAGCTTTTATTTAGCCAGAAATCAAGAGTGTAAGTTTTTATGCGCTTAAAAGCATTTTCAGGCCGAATGAGCAAATATGCTTGTTTCTGCCAAATGCAGCAAAATACTGAAAGGAAAGTGGGTTTGCCTTCATATTTGACCCAGAACAACTCAGTTCAGCATGGAAATATCATTGCAACAGCTTTTATTTAGCCAGAAATCAAGAGTGTAAGTTTTTATGCGCTTAAAAGCATTTTCAGGCCGAATGAGCAAATATGCTTGTTTCTGCCAAATGCAGCAAAATACTGCAAGGAAAGTGGGTTTGCCTTCATATTTGACCCAGAACAACTCAGTACAGCATGGAAATATCATTGCAACAGCTTTTATTTAGCCAGAAATCAAGAGTGTAAGTTTTTATGCGCTTAAAAGCATTTTCAGGCCGAATGAGCAAATATGCTTGTTTCTGCCAAATGCAGCAAAATACTGAAAGGAAAGTGGGTTTGCCTTCATATTTGACCCAGATCAACTCAGCTCAGCATGGAAATATCATTGCAACAGCTTTTATTTAGCCAGAAATCAAGACTGTAAGTTTTTATGCGCTTAAAAGCATTTTCAGGCCGAATGAGCTGATTTCTGCCAAATGCAGCAAAATACTGAAAGGAAAGTGGGTTTGCCTTCATATTTGACCCAGAACAACTCGGTTCAGCATGGAAATATCATTGCAACAGCTTTTATTTAGCCAGAAATCAAGAGTGTAAGTTTTTATGCGCTTAAAAGCATTTTCAGGCCGAATGAGCAAATATGCTTGTTTCTGCCAAATGCAGCAAAATACTGAAAGGAAAGTGGGTTTGCCTTCATATTTGACCTAGAACAACTCAGTTCAGCATGGAAATATCATTGCAACAGCTTTTATTTAGCCAGAAATCAAGAGTGTAAGTTTTTATGCGCTTAAAAGCATTTTCAGGCCGAATGAGCTGATTTCTGCCAAATGCAGCAAAATACTGAAAGGAAAGTGGGTTTGCCTTCATATTTGACCCAGATCAACTCAGCTCAGCATTGAAATATCATTGCAACAGCTTTTATTTAGCCAGAAATCAAGACTGTAAGTTTTTATGCGCTTAAAAGCATTTTCAGGCCGAATGAGCTGATTTCTGCCAAATGCAGCAAAATACTGAAAGGAAAGTGGGTTTGCCTTCATATTTGACCCAGAACAACTCAGTTCAGCATGGAAATATCATTGCAACAGCTTTTATTTAGCCAGAAATCAAGAGTGTAAGTTTTTATGCGCTTAAAAGCATTTTCAGGCCGAATGAGCAAATATGCTTGTTTCTGCCAAATGCAGCAAAATACTGAAAGGAAAGTGGGTTTGCCTTCATATTTGACCCAGAACAACTCAGTTCAGCATGGAAATATCATTGCAACAGCTTTTATTTAGCCAGAAATCAAGAGTGTACGTTTTTATGCGCTTAAAAGTATTTTCAGGTCGAATGAGCAAATATGCTTGGTTCTGCCAAATGCAGCAAAATACTGAAAGGAAAGTGGGTTTGCCTTCATATTTGACCCAGAACAACTCAGTTCAGCATGGAAATATCATTGCAACAGCTTTTATTTAGCCAGAAATCAAGAGCGTAA
Organism: Channa argus; assembly: GCF_033026475.1. Taxonomy (NCBI): domain Eukaryota; kingdom Metazoa; phylum Chordata; class Actinopteri; order Anabantiformes; family Channidae; genus Channa; species Channa argus. Next base: position 626,762 of record NW_027125222.1, read on the forward strand.
GTTTTTATGCGCTTAAAAGCATTTTCAGGCCGAATGAGCTGATTTCTGCCAAATGCAGCAAAATACTGAAAGGAAAGTGGGTTTGCCTTCATATTTGACCCAGAACAACTCAGTTCAGCATGGAAATATCATTGCAACAGCTTTTATTTAGCCAGAAATCAAGAGTGTAAGTTTTTATGCGCTTAAAAGCATTTTCAGGCCGAATGAGCAAATATGCTTGTTTCTGCCAAATGCAGCAAAATACTGAAAGGAAAGTGGGTTTGCCTTCATATTTGACCCAGAACAACTCAGTTCAGCATGGAAATATCATTGCAACAGCTTTTATTTAGCCAGAAATCAAGAGTGTAGGTTTTTATGCCCTTAAAAGCATTTTCAGGCCGAATGAGCAAATATGCTTGTTTCTGCCAAATGCAGCAAAATACTGAAAGGAAAGTGGGTTTGCCTTCATATTTGACCCAGAACAACTCAGTTCAGCATGGAAATATCATTGCAACAGCTTTTATTTAGCCAGAAATCAAGAGTGTAAGTTTTTATGCGCTTAAAAGCATTTTCAGGCCGAATGAGCAAATATGCTTGTTTCTGCCAAATGCAGCAAAATACTGAAAGGAAAGTGGGTTTGCCTTCATATTTGACCCAGAACAACTCAGTTCAGCATGGAAATATCATTGCAACAGCTTTTATTTAGCCAGAAATCAAGAGTGTAAGTTTTTATGCGCTTAAAAGCATTTTCAGGCCGAATGAGCTGATTTCTGCCAAATGCAGCAAAATACTGAAAGGAAAGTGGGTTTGCCTTCATATTTGACCCAGAACAACTCAGTTCAGCATGGAAATATCATTGCAACAGCTTTTATTTAGCCAGAAATCAAGAGTGTAAGTTTTTATGCGCTTAAAAGCATTTTCAGGCCGAATGAGCAAATATGCTTGTTTCTGCCAAATGCAGCAAAATACTGAAAGGAAAGTGGGTTTGCCTTCATATTTGACCCAGAACAACTCAGTTCAGCATGGAAATATCATTGCAACAGCTTTTATTTAGCCAGAAATCAAGAGTGTAAGTTTTTATGCGCTTAAAAGCATTTTCAGGCCGAATGAGCTGATTTCTGCCAAATGCAGCAAAATACTGAAAGGAAAGTGGGTTTGCCTTCATATTTGACCCATAACAACTCGGTTCAGCATGGAAATATCATTGCAACAGCTTTTATTTAGCCAGAAATCAAGACTGTAAGTTTTTATGCGCTTAAAAGCATTTTCAGGCCGAATGAGCAAATATGCTTGTTTCTGCCAAATGCAGCAAAATACTGAAAGGAAAGTGGGTTTGCCTTCATATTTGACCCAGAACAACTCAGTTCAGCATGGAAATATCATTGCAACAGCTTTTATTTAGCCAGAAATCAAGAGTGTAAGTTTTTATGCGCTTAAAAGCATTTTCAGGCCGAATGAGCAAATATGCTTGTTTCTGCCAAATGCAGCAAAATACTGAAAGGAAAGTGGGTTTGCCTTCATATTTGACCCAGAACAACTCAGTTCAGCATGGAAATATCATTGCAACAGCTTTTATTTAGCCAGAAATCAAGAGTGTAAGTTTTTATGCGCTTAAAAGCATTTTCAGGCCGAATGAGCAAATATGCTTGTTTCTGCCAAATGCAGCAAAATACTGAAAGGAAAGTGGGTTTGCCTTCATATTTGACCCATAACAACTCGGTTCAGCATGGAAATATCATTGCAACAGCTTTTATTTAGCCAGAAATCAAGAGTGTAAGTTTTTATGCGCTTAAAAGCATTTTCAGGCCGAATGAGCAAATATGCTTGTTTCTGCCAAATGCAGCAAAATACTGAAAGGAAAGTGGGTTTGCCTTCATATTTGACCCAGAACAACTCAGTTCAGCATGGAAATATCATTGCAACAGCTTTTATTTAGCCAGAAATCAAGAGTGTAAGTTTTTATGCGCTTAAAAGCATTTTCAGGCCGAATGAGCAAATATGCTTGTTTCTGCCAAATGCAGCAAAATACTGAAAGGAAAGTGGGTTTGCCTTCATATTTGACCCAGATCAACTCAGCTCAGCATGGAAATATCATTGCAACAGCTTTTATTTAGCCAGAAATCAAGGCTGTAAGTTTTTATGCGCTTAAAAGCATTTTCAGGCCGAATGAGCAAATATGCTTGTTTCTGCCAAATGCAGCAAAATACTGAAAGGAAAGTGGGTTTGCCTTCATATTTGACCCAGAACAACTCAGTTCAGCATGGAAATATCATTGCAACAGCTTTTATTTAGCCAGAAATCAAGAGTGTAAGTTTTTATGCGCTTAAAAGCATTTTCAGGCCGAATGAGCAAATATGCTTGTTTCTGCCAAATGCAGCAAAATACTGAAGGGAAAGTGGGTTTGCCTTCATATTTGACCCAGATCAACTCAGCTCAGCATGGAAATATCATTGCAACAGCTTTTATTTAGCCAGAAATCAAGACTGTAAGTTTTTATGCGCTTAAAAGCATTTTCAGGCCGAATGAGCTGATTTCTGCCAAATGCAGCAAAATACTGAAAGGAAAGTGGGTTTGCCTTCATATTTGACCCAGAACAACTCAGTTCAGCATGGAAATATCATTGCAACAGCTTTTATTTAGCCAGAAATCAAGAGTGTAAGTTTTTATGCGCTTAAAAGCATTTTCAGGCCGAATGAGCAAATATGCTTGTTTCTGCCAAATGCAGCAAAATACTGAAAGGAAAGTGGGTTTGCCTTCATATTTGACCTAGAACAACTCAGTTCAGCATGGAAATATCATTGCAACAGCTTTTATTTAGCCAGAAATCAAGAGTGTAAGTTTTTATGCGCTTAAAAGCATTTTCAGGCCGAATGAGCTGATTTCTGCCAAATGCAGCAAAATACTGAAAGGAAAGTGGGTTTGCCTTCATATTTGACCCAGAACAACTCAGTTCAGCATGGAAATATCACTGCAACAGATTTTATTTAGCCAGAAATCAAGAGTGTAAGTTTTTATGCGCTTAAAAGCATTTTCAGGCCGAATGAGCAAATATGCTTGTTTCTGCCAAATGCAGCAAAATACTGAAAGGAAAGTGGGTTTGCCTTCATATTTGACCCATAACAACTCGGTTCAGCATGGAAATATCATTGCAACAGCTTTTATTTAGCCAGAAATCAAGAGTGTAAGTTTTTATGCGCTTAAAAGCATTTTCAGGCCGAATGAGCAAATATGCTTGTTTCTGCCAAATGCAGCAAAATACTGAAAGGAAAGTGGGTTTGCCTTCATATTTGACCCAGAACAACTCAGTTCAGCATGGAAATATCATTGCAACAGCTTTTATTTAGCCAGAAATCAAGAGTGTAAGTTTTTATGCGCTTAAAAGCATTTTCAGGCCGAATGAGCAAATATGCTTGTTTCTGCCAAATGCAGCAAAATACTGAAAGGAAAGTGGGTTTGCCTTCATATTTGACCCAGATCAACTCAGCTCAGCATGGAAATATCATTGCAACAGCTTTTATTTAGCCAGAAATCAAGACTGTAAGTTTTTATGCGCTTAAAAGCATTTTCAGGCCGAATGAGCAAATATGCTTGTTTCTGCCAAATGCAGCAAAATACTGAAAGGAAAGTGGGTTTGCCTTCATATTTGACCCAGAACAACTCAGTTCAGCATGGAAATATCATTGCAACAGCTTTTATTTAGCCAGAAATCAAGAGTGTAAGTTTTTATGCGCTTAAAAGCATTTTCAGGCCGAATGAGCAAATATGCTTGTTTCTGCCAAATGCAGCAAAATACTGCAAGGAAAGTGGGTTTGCCTTCATATTTGACCCAGAACAACTCAGTACAGCATGGAAATATCATTGCAACAGCTTTTATTTAGCCAGAAATCAAGAGTGTAAGTTTTTATGCGCTTAAAAGCATTTTCAGGCCGAATGAGCAAATATGCTTGTTTCTGCCAAATGCAGCAAAATACTGAAAGGAAAGTGGGTTTGCCTTCATATTTGACCCAGATCAACTCAGCTCAGCATGGAAATATCATTGCAACAGCTTTTATTTAGCCAGAAATCAAGACTGTAAGTTTTTATGCGCTTAAAAGCATTTTCAGGCCGAATGAGCTGATTTCTGCCAAATGCAGCAAAATACTGAAAGGAAAGTGGGTTTGCCTTCATATTTGACCCAGAACAACTCAGTTCAGCATGGAAATATCATTGCAACAGCTTTTATTTAGCCAGAAATCAAGAGTGTAAGTTTTTATGCGCTTAAAAGCATTTTCAGGCCGAATGAGCAAATATGCTTGTTTCTGCCAAATGCAGCAAAATACTGAAAGGAAAGTGGGTTTGCCTTCATATTTGACCTAGAACAACTCAGTTCAGCATGGAAATATCATTGCAACAGCTTTTATTTAGCCAGAAATCAAGAGTGTAAGTTTTTATGCGCTTAAAAGCATTTTCAGGCCGAATGAGCTGATTTCTGCCAAATGCAGCAAAATACTGAAAGGAAAGTGGGTTTGCCTTCATATTTGACCCAGAACAACTCAGTTCAGCATGGAAATATCATTGCAACAGCTTTTATTTAGCCAGAAATCAAGAGTGTAAGTTTTTATGCGCTTAAAAGCATTTTCAGGCCGAATGAGCAAATATGCTTGTTTCTGCCAAATGCAGCAAAATACTGAAAGGAAAGTGGGTTTGCCTTCATATTTGACCCAGAACAACTCAGTTCAGCATGGAAATATCATTGCAACACCTTTAATTTAGCCAGAAATCAAGAGTGTAAGTTTTTATGCGCTTAAAAGCATTTTCAGGCCGAATGAGCAAATATGCTTGTTTCTGCCAAATGCAGCAAAATACTGAAAGGAAAGTGGGTTTGCCTTCATATTTGACCCAGAACAACTCAGCTCAGCATTGAAATATCATTGCAACAGCTTTTATTTAGCCAGAAATCAAGACTGTAAGTTTTTATGCGCTTAAAAGCATTTTCAGGCCGAATGAGCTGATTTCTGCCAAATGCAGCAAAATACTGAAAGGAAAGTGGGTTTGCCTTCATATTTGACCCAGAACAACTCAGTTCAGCATGGAAATATCATTGCAACAGCTTTTATTTAGCCAGAAATCAAGAGTGTAAGTTTTTATGCGCTTAAAAGCATTTTCAGGCCGAATGAGCAAATATGCTTGTTTCTGCCAAATGCAGCAAAATACTGAAAGGAAAGTGGGTTTGCCTTCATATTTGACCCAGAACAACTCAGTTCAGCATGGAAATATCATTGCAACAGCTTTTATTTAGCCAGAAATCAAGAGTTTACGTTTTTATGCGCTTAAAAGTATTTTCAGGTCGAATGAGCAAATATGCTTGGTTCTGCCAAATGCAGCAAAATACTGAAAGGAAATTGGGTTTGCCTTCATATTTGACCCAGAACAACTCAGTTCAGCATGGAAATATCATTGCAACAGCTTTTATTTAGCCAGAAATCAAGAGTGTAAGTTTTTATGCGCTTAAAAGCATTTTCAGGCCGAATGAGCTGATTTCTGCCAAATGCAGCAAAATACTGAAAGGAAAGTGGGTTTGCCTTCATATTTGACCCAGAACAACTCAGTTCAGCATGGAAATATCATTGCAACAGCTTTTATTTAGCCAGAAATCAAGAGTGTAAGTTTTTATGCGCTTAAAAGCATTTTCAGGCCGAATGAGCAAATATGCTTGTTTCTGCCAAATGCAGCAAAATACTGAAAGGAAAGTGGGTTTGCCTTCATATTTGACCCAGATCAACTCAGCTCAGCATGGAAATATCATTGCAACAGCTTTTATTTAGCCAGAAATCAAGAGTGTAAGTTTTTATGCGCTTAAAAGCATTTTCAGGCCGAATGAGCAAATATGCTTGTTTCTGCCAAATGCAGCAAAATACTGAAAGGAAAGTGGGTTTGCCTTCATATTTGACCCAGAACAACTCAGTTCAGCATGGAAATATCATTGCAACAGCTTTTATTTAGCCAGAAATCAAGAGTGTAAGTTTTTATGCGCTTAAAAGCATTTTCAGGCCGAATGAGCAAATATGCTTGTTTCTGCCAAATGCAGCAAAATACTGCAAGGAAAGTGGGTTTGCCTTCATATTTGACCCAGAACAACTCAGTACAGCATGGAAATATCATTGCAACAGCTTTTATTTAGCCAGAAATCAAGAGTGTAAGTTTTTATGCGCTTAAAAGCATTTTCAGGCCGAATGAGCAAATATGCTTGTTTCTGCCAAATGCAGCAAAATACTGAAAGGAAAGTGGGTTTGCCTTCATATTTGACCCAGATCAACTCAGCTCAGCATGGAAATATCATTGCAACAGCTTTTATTTAGCCAGAAATCAAGACTGTAAGTTTTTATGCGCTTAAAAGCATTTTCAGGCCGAATGAGCTGATTTCTGCCAAATGCAGCAAAATACTGAAAGGAAAGTGGGTTTGCCTTCATATTTGACCCAGAACAACTCGGTTCAGCATGGAAATATCATTGCAACAGCTTTTATTTAGCCAGAAATCAAGAGTGTAAGTTTTTATGCGCTTAAAAGCATTTTCAGGCCGAATGAGCAAATATGCTTGTTTCTGCCAAATGCAGCAAAATACTGAAAGGAAAGTGGGTTTGCCTTCATATTTGACCTAGAACAACTCAGTTCAGCATGGAAATATCATTGCAACAGCTTTTATTTAGCCAGAAATCAAGAGTGTAAGTTTTTATGCGCTTAAAAGCATTTTCAGGCCGAATGAGCTGATTTCTGCCAAATGCAGCAAAATACTGAAAGGAAAGTGGGTTTGCCTTCATATTTGACCCAGATCAACTCAGCTCAGCATTGAAATATCATTGCAACAGCTTTTATTTAGCCAGAAATCAAGACTGTAAGTTTTTATGCGCTTAAAAGCATTTTCAGGCCGAATGAGCTGATTTCTGCCAAATGCAGCAAAATACTGAAAGGAAAGTGGGTTTGCCTTCATATTTGACCCAGAACAACTCAGTTCAGCATGGAAATATCATTGCAACAGCTTTTATTTAGCCAGAAATCAAGAGTGTAAGTTTTTATGCGCTTAAAAGCATTTTCAGGCCGAATGAGCAAATATGCTTGTTTCTGCCAAATGCAGCAAAATACTGAAAGGAAAGTGGGTTTGCCTTTATATTTGACCCAGAACAACTCAGTTCAGCATGGAAATATCATTGCAACAGCTTTTATTTAGCCAGAAATCAAGAGTGTACGTTTTTATGCGCTTAAAAGTATTTTCAGGTCGAATGAGCAAATATGCTTGGTTCTGCCAAATGCAGCAAAATACTGAAAGGAAATTGGGTTTGCCTTCATATTTGACCCAGAACAACTCAGTTCAGCATGGAAATATCATTGCAACAGCTTTTATTTAGCCAGAAATCAAGAGCGTAAGTTTTTATGCGCTTAAAAGCATTTTCAGGCCGAATGAGCTGATTTCTGCCAAATGCAGCAAAATACTGAAAGGAAAGTGGGTTTGCCTTCATATTTGACCCAGAACAACTCAGTTCAGCATGGAAATATCATTGCAACAGCTTTTATTTAGCCAGAAATCAAGAGTGTAAGTTTTTATGCGCTTAAAAGCATTTTCAGGCCGAATGAGCAAATATGCTTGTTTCTGCCAAATGCAGCAAAATACTGAAAGGAAAGTGGGTTTGCCTTCATATTTGACCCAGAACAACTCAGTTCAGCATGGAAATATCATTGCAACAGCTTTTATTTAGCCAGAAATCAAGAGTGTAGGTTTTTATGCCCTTAAAAGCATTTTCAGGCCGAATGAGCAAATATGCTTGTTTCTGCCAAATGCAGCAAAATACTGAAAGGAAAGTGGGTTTGCCTTCATATTTGACCCAGAACAACTCAGTTCAGCATGGAAATATCATTGCAACAGCTTTTATTTAGCCAGAAATCAAGAGTGTAAGTTTTTATGCGCTTAAAAGCATTTTCAGGCCGAATGAGCAAATATGCTTGTTTCTGCCAAATGCAGCAAAATACTGAAAGGAAAGTGGGTTTGCCTTCATATTTGACCCAGAACAACTCAGTTCAGCATGGAAATATCATTGCAACAGCTTTTATTTAGCCAGAAATCAAGAGTGTAAGTTTTTATGCGCTTAAAAGCATTTTCAGGCCGAATGAGCTGATTTCTGCCAAATGCAGCAAAATACTGAAAGGAAAGTGGGTTTGCCTTCATATTTGACCCAGAACAACTCAGTTCAGCATGGAAATATCATTGCAACAGCTTTTATTTAGCCAGAAATCAAGAGTGTAAGTTTTTATGCGCTTAAAAGCATTTTCAGGCCGAATGAGCAAATATGCTTGTTTCTGCCAAATGCAGCAAAATACTGAAAGGAAAGTGGGTTTGCCTTCATATTTGACCCAGAACAACTCAGTTCAGCATGGAAATATCATTGCAACAGCTTTTATTTAGCCAGAAATCAAGAGTGTAAGTTTTTATGCGCTTAAAAGCATTTTCAGGCCGAATGAGCTGATTTCTGCCAAATGCAGCAAAATACTGAAAGGAAAGTGGGTTTGCCTTCATATTTGACCCATAACAACTCGGTTCAGCATGGAAATATCATTGCAACAGCTTTTATTTAGCCAGAAATCAAGACTGTAAGTTTTTATGCGCTTAAAAGCATTTTCAGGCCGAATGAGCAAATATGCTTGTTTCTGCCAAATGCAGCAAAATACTGAAAGGAAAGTGGGTTTGCCTTCATATTTGACCCAGAACAACTCAGTTCAGCATGGAAATATCATTGCAACAGCTTTTATTTAGCCAGAAATCAAGAGTGTAAGTTTTTATGCGCTTAAAAGCATTTTCAGGCCGAATGAGCAAATATGCTTGTTTCTGCCAAATGCAGCAAAATACTGAAAGGAAAGTGGGTTTGCCTTCATATTTGACCCAGAACAACTCAGTTCAGCATGGAAATATCATTGCAACAGCTTTTATTTAGCCAGAAATCAAGAGTGTAAGTTTTTATGCGCTTAAAAGCATTTTCAGGCCGAATGAGCAAATATGCTTGTTTCTGCCAAATGCAGCAAAATACTGAAAGGAAAGTGGGTTTGCCTTCATATTTGACCCAGAACAACTCGGTTCAGCATGGAAATATCATTGCAACAGCTTTTATTTAGCCAGAAATCAAGAGTGTAAGTTTTTATGCGCTTAAAAGCATTTTCAGGCCGAATGAGCTGATTTCTGCCAAATGCAGCAAAATACTGAAAGGAAAGTGGGTTTGCCTTCATATTTGACCCAGAACAACTCAGTTCAGCATGGAAATATCATTGCAACAGCTTTTATTTAGCCAGAAATCAAGAGTGTAAGTTTTTATGCGCTTAAAAGCATTTTCAGGCCGAATGAGCAAATATGCTTGTTTCTGCCAAATGCAGCAAAATACTGAAAGGAAAGTGGGTTTGCCTTCATATTTGACCCAGAACAACTCAGTACAGCATGGAAATATCATTGCAACAGCTTTTATTTAGCCAGATATCAAGAGTGTAAGTTTTTATGCGCTTAAAAGCATTTTCAGGCCGAATGAGCAAATATGCTTGTTTCTGCCAAATGCAGCAAAATACTGAAAGGAAAGTGGGTTTGCCTTCATATTTGACCCAGATCAACTCAGCTCAGCATGGAAATATCATTGCAACAGCTTTTATTTAGCCAGAAATCAAGAGTGTAAGTTTTTATGCGCTTAAAAGCATTTTCAGGCCGAATGAGCTGATTTCTGCCAAATGCAGCAAAATACTGAAAGGAAAGTGGGTTTGCCTTCATATTTGACCTAGAACAACTCAGTTCAGCATGGAAATATCATTGCAACAGCTTTTATTTAGCCAGAAATCAAGAGTGTAAGTTTTTATGCGCTTAAAAGCATTTTCAGGCCGAATGAGCTGATTTCTGCCAAATGCAGCAAAATACTGAAAGGAAAGTGGGTTTGCCTTCATATTTGACCCAGAACAACTCAGTTCAGCATGGAAATATCACTGCAACAGATTTTATTTAGCCAGAAATCAAGAGTGTAAGTTTTTATGCGCTTAAAAGCATTTTCAGGCCGAATGAGCAAATATGCTTGTTTCTGCCAAATGCAGCAAAATACTGAAAGGAAAGTGGGTTTGCCTTCATATTTGACCCATAACAACTCGGTTCAGCATGGAAATATCATTGCAACAGCTTTTATTTAGCCAGAAATCAAGAGTGTAAGTTTTTATGCGCTTAAAAGCATTTTCAGGCCGAATGAGCAAATATGCTTGTTTCTGCCAAATGCAGCAAAATACTGAAAGGAAAGTGGGTTTGCCTTCATATTTGACCCAGAACAACTCAGTTCAGCATGGAAATATCATTGCAACAGCTTTTATTTAGCCAGAAATCAAGAGTGTAAGTTTTTATGCGCTTAAAAGCATTTTCAGGCCGAATGAGCAAATATGCTTGTTTCTGCCAAATGCAGCAAAATACTGAAAGGAAAGTGGGTTTGCCTTCATATTTGACCCAGATCAACTCAGCTCAGCATGGAAATATCATTGCAACAGCTTTTATTTAGCCAGAAATCAAGGCTGTAAGTTTTTATGCGCTTAAAAGCATTTTCAGGCCGAATGAGCAAATATGCTTGTTTCTGCCAAATGCAGCAAAATACTGAAAGGAAAGTGGGTTTGCCTTCATATTTGACCCAGAACAACTCAGTTCAGCATGGAAATATCATTGCAACAGCTTTTATTTAGCCAGAAATCAAGAGTGTAAGTTTTTATGCGCTTAAAAGCATTTTCAGGCCGAATGAGCAAATATGCTTGTTTCTGCCAAATGCAGCAAAATACTGCAAGGAAAGTGGGTTTGCCTTCATATTTGACCCAGAACAACTCAGTACAGCATGGAAATATCATTGCAACAGCTTTTATTTAGCCAGAAATCAAGAGTGTAAGTTTTTATGCGCTTAAAAGCATTTTCAGGCCGAATGAGCAAATATGCTTGTTTCTGCCAAATGCAGCAAAATACTGAAAGGAAAGTGGGTTTGCCTTCATATTTGACCCAGATCAACTCAGCTCAGCATGGAAATATCATTGCAACAGCTTTTATTTAGCCAGAAATCAAGACTGTAAGTTTTTATGCGCTTAAAAGCATTTTCAGGCCGAATGAGCTGATTTCTGCCAAATGCAGCAAAATACTGAAAGGAAAGTGGGTTTGCCTTCATATTTGACCCAGAACAACTCAGTTCAGCATGGAAATATCATTGCAACAGCTTTTATTTAGCCAGAAATCAAGAGTGTAAGTTTTTATGCGCTTAAAAGCATTTTCAGGCCGAATGAGCAAATATGCTTGTTTCTGCCAAATGCAGCAAAATACTGAAAGGAAAGTGGGTTTGCCTTCATATTTGACCTAGAACAACTCAGTTCAGCATGGAAATATCATTGCAACAGCTTTTATTTAGCCAGAAATCAAGAGTGTAAGTTTTTATGCGCTTAAAAGCATTTTCAGGCCGAATGAGCTGATTTCTGCCAAATGCAGCAAAATACTGAAAGGAAAGTGGGTTTGCCTTCATATTTGACCCAGAACAACTCAGTTCAGCATGGAAATATCATTGCAACACCTTTAATTTAGCCAGAAATCAAGAGTGTAAGTTTTTATGCGCTTAAAAGCATTTTCAGGCCGAATGAGCAAATATGCTTGTTTCTGCCAAATGCAGCAAAATACTGAAAGGAAAGTGGGTTTGCCTTCATATTTGACCCAGAACAACTCAGCTCAGCATTGAAATATCATTGCAACAGCTTTTATTTAGCCAGAAATCAAGACTGTAAGTTTTTATGCGCTTAAAAGCATTTTCAGGCCGAATGAGCTGATTTCTGCCAAATGCAGCAAAATACTGAAAGGAAAGTGGGTTTGCCTTCATATTTGACCCAGAACAACTCAGTTCAGCATGGAAATATCATTGCAACAGCTTTTATTTAGCCAGAAATCAAGAGTGTAAGTTTTTATGCGCTTAAAAGCATTTTCAGGCCGAATGAGCAAATATGCTTGTTTCTGCCAAATGCAGCAAAATACTGAAAGGAAAGTGGGTTTGCCTTCATATTTGACCCAGAACAACTCAGTTCAGCATGGAAATATCATTGCAACAGCTTTTATTTAGCCAGAAATCAAGAGTGTACGTTTTTATGCGCTTAAAAGTATTTTCAGGTCGAATGAGCAAATATGCTTGGTTCTGCCAAATGCAGCAAAATACTGAAAGGAAATTGGGTTTGCCTTCATATTTGACCCAGAACAACTCAGTTCAGCATGGAAATATCATTGCAACAGCTTTTATTTAGCCAGAAATCAAGAGTGTAAGTTTTTATGCGCTTAAAAGCATTTTCAGGCCGAATGAGCTGATTTCTGCCAAATGCAGCAAAATACTGAAAGGAAAGTGGGTTTGCCTTCATATTTGACCCAGAACAACTCAGTTCAGCATGGAAATATCATTGCAACAGCTTTTATTTAGCCAGAAATCAAGAGTGTAAGTTTTTATGCGCTTAAAAGCATTTTCAGGCCGAATGAGCAAATATGCTTGTTTCTGCCAAATGCAGCAAAATACTGAAAGGAAAGTGGGTTTGCCTTCATATTTGACCCAGAACAACTCAGTTCAGCATGGAAATATCATTGCAACAGCTTTTATTTAGCCAGAAATCAAGAGTGTAAGTTTTTATGCGCTTAAAAGCATTTTCAGGCCGAATGAGCAAATATGCTTGTTTCTGCCAAATGCAGCAAAATACTGCAAGGAAAGTGGGTTTGCCTTCATATTTGACCCAGAACAACTCAGTTCAGCATGGAAATATCATTGCAACAGCTTTTATTTAGCCAGAAATCAAGACTGTAAGTTTTTATGCGCTTAAAAGCATTTTCAGGCCGAATGAGCTGATTTCTGCCAAATGCAGCAAAATACTGAAAGGAAAGTGGGTTTGCCTTCATATTTGACCCAGAACAACTCAGTTCAGCATGGAAATATCATTGCAACAGCTTTTATTTAGCCAGAAATCAAGAGTGTAAGTTTTTATGCGCTTAAAAGCATTTTCAGGCCGAATGAGCAAATATGCTTGTTTCTGCCAAATGCAGCAAAATACTGAAAGGAAAGTGGGTTTGCCTTCATATTTGACCTAGAACAACTCAGTTCAGCATGGAAATATCATTGCAACAGCTTTTATTTAGCCAGAAATCAAGAGTGTAAGTTTTTATGCGCTTAAAAGCATTTTCAGGCCGAATGAGCTGATTTCTGCCAAATGCAGCAAAATACTGAAAGGAAAGTGGGTTTGCCTTCATATTTGACCCAGAACAACTCAGTTCAGCATGGAAATATCATTGCAACAGCTTTTATTTAGCCAGAAATCAAGAGTGTAAGTTTTTATGCGCTTAAAAGCATTTTCAGGCCGAATGAGCAAATATGCTTGTTTCTGCCAAATGCAGCAAAATACTGAAAGGAAAGTGGGTTTGCCTTCATATTTGACCCAGAACAACTCAGTTCAGCATGGAAATATCATTGCAACAGCTTTTATTTAGCCAGAAATCAAGAGTGTAAGTTTTTATGCGCTTAAAAGCATTTTCAGGCCGAATGAGCAAATATGCTTGTTTCTGCCAAATGCAGCAAAATACTGAAAGGAAAGTGGGTTTGCCTTCATATTTGACCCAGAACAACTCAGTTCAGCATGGAAATATCATTGCAACACCTTTAATTTAGCCAGAAATCAAGAGTGTAAGTTTTTATGCGCTTAAAAGCATTTTCAGGCCGAATGAGCAAATATGCTTGTTTCTGCCAAATGCAGCAAAATACTGAAAGGAAAGTGGGTTTGCCTTCATATTTGACCCAGATCAACTCAGCTCAGCATTGAAATATCATTGCAACAGCTTTTATTTAGCCAGAAATCAAGAGTGTAAGTTTTTATGCGCTTAAAAGCATTTTCAGGCCGAATGAGCTGATTTCTGCCAAATGCAGCAAAATACTGAAAGGAAAGTGGGTTTGCCTTCATATTTGACCCAGAACAACTCAGTTCAGCATGGAAATATCATTGCAACAGCTTTTATTTAGCCAGAAATCAAGAGTGTAAGTTTTTATGCGCTTAAAAGCATTTTCAGGCCGAATGAGCAAATATGCTTGTTTCTGCCAAATGCAGCAAAATACTGAAAGGAAAGTGGGTTTGCCTTCATATTTGACCCAGAACAACTCAGTTCAGCATGGAAATATCATTGCAACAGCTTTTATTTAGCCAGAAATCAAGAGTGTAAGTTTTTATGCGCTTAAAAGCATTTTCAGGCCGAATGAGCAAATATGCTTGTTTCTGCCAAATGCAGCAAAATACTGAAAGGAAAGTGGGTTTGTCTTCATATTTGACCCAGAACAACTCAGTTCAGCATGGAAATATCATTGCAACACCTTTAATTTAGCCAGAAATCAAGAGTGTAAGTTTTTATGCGCTTAAAAGCATTTTCAGGCCGAATGAGCAAATATGCTTGTTTCTGCCAAATGCAGCAAAATACTGAAAGGAAAGTGGGTTTGCCTTCATATTTGACCCAGATCAACTCAGCTCAGCATTGAAATATCATTGCAACAGCTTTTATTTAGCCAGAAATCAAGACTGTAAGTTTTTATGCGCTTAAAAGCATTTTCAGGCCGAATGAGCTGATTTCTGCCAAATGCAGCAAAATACTGAAAGGAAAGTGGGTTTGCCTTCATATTTGACCCAGAACAACTCAGTTCAGCATGGAAATATCATTGCAACAGCTTTTATTTAGCCAGAAATCAAGAGTGTAAGTTTTTATGCGCTTAAAAGCATTTTCAGGCCGAATGAGCAAATATGCTTGTTTCTGCCAAATGCAGCAAAATACTGAAAGGAAAGTGGGTTTGCCTTCATATTTGACCCAGAACAACTCAGTTCAGCATGGAAATATCATTGCAACAGCTTTTATTTAGCCAGAAATCAAGAGTGTACGTTTTTATGCGCTTAAAAGTATTTTCAGGTCGAATGAGCAAATATGCTTGGTTCTGCCAAATGCAGCAAAATACTGAAAGGAAATTGGGTTTGCCTTCATATTTGACCCAGAACAACTCAGTTCAGCATGGAAATATCATTGCAACAGCTTTTATTTAGCCAGAAATCAAGAGCGTAAGTTTTTATGCGCTTAAAAGCATTTTCAGGCCGAATGAGCTGATTTCTGCCAAATGCAGCAAAATACTGAAAGGAAAGTGGGTTTGCCTTCATATTTGACCCAGAACAACTCAGTTCAGCATGGAAATATCATTGCAACAGCTTTTATTTAGCCAGAAATCAAGAGTGTAGGTTTTTATGCCCTTAAAAGCATTTTCAGGCCGAATGAGCAAATATGCTTGTTTCTGCCAAATGCAGCAAAATACTGAAAGGAAAGTGGGTTTGCCTTCATATTTGACCCAGAACAACTCAGTTCAGCATGGAAATATCATTGCAACAGCTTTTATTTAGCCAGAAATCAAGAGTGTAAGTTTTTATGCGCTTAAAAGCATTTTCAGGCCGAATGAGCAAATATGCTTGTTTCTGCCAAATGCAGCAAAATACTGAAAGGAAAGTGGGTTTGCCTTCATATTTGACCCAGAACAACTCGGTTCAGCATGGAAATATCATTGCAACAGCTTTTATTTAGCCAGAAATCAAGAGTGTAAGTTTTTATGCGCTTAAAAGCATTTTCAGGCCGAAGGAGCCAATACGCTTGTTTCTGCCAATTGCAGCAAAATACTGAAAGGAAAGTGGGTTTGCCTTCATATTTGACCCAGAACAACTCAGTTCAGCATGGAAATATCATTGCAACAGCTTTTATTCAGGCAGAAATCAAGAGTGTAAGTTTTTATGTGTTTAAAAGCATTTTCAGGCCGAATGAGCTGATTTCTGCCAATCGTAGTAAAATACTAAAATTAAAGTGGGTTTGCCTTCATATTTGAACCAGAACAACTCAGTTCAGCATGGAATTATCATTGCAACACATTTTATTTAGCCAGAAATCAAGAGTGTAAGTTTTTATGCGCTTAAAAGTATTTTCAGGCCGAAGGACCCAATACGCTTGTTTCTGCCAAATGCAGCAAAATACTGAAAGGAAAGTGGGTTTGCCGTCATATTTGACCCAGAATAACTCAGTTCAGCATGGAAATATCATTGCAACAGCTTTTATTCAGCCAGAAATCAAAAGTGAAAGTTTTTTATGCACTTAAAAGCATTTTCAGACCAAATGAGCTGATTTCTGCCAATTGCAGCAAAATACTGAAGGGAATTTGGATTTGCCTTCATATTTGACCCAGAACAACTCAGTTCAGCATGGAAATATCATTGCAACAGCTTTTATTTAGCCAGAAATCAAGAGCGTAAGTTTTTATGCGCTTAAAAGCATTTTCAGGCCAAATGAGCTGATTTCTGCCAATTGCAGCAAAATACTGAAGGGAAAGTGGGTTTGCCTTCATATTTGATCCAGAACAACTCAGTTAAGCATGGAAATATCATTGCAACAGCTTTTATTTAGCCAGAAATCAAGAGTGTAAGTTTTTATGCGCTTAAAAGCATTTTCAGGCCGAATGAGCTGATTTCTGCCAAATGCAGCAAAATACTGAAAGGAAAGTGGGTTTGCCTTCATATTTGACCCATAACAACTCGGTTCAGCATGGAAATATCATTGCAACAGCTTTTATTTAGCCAGAAATCAAGACTGTAAGTTTTTATGCGCTTAAAAGCATTTTCAGGCCGAATGAGCAAATATGCTTGTTTCTGCCAAATGCAGCAAAATACTGAAAGGAAAGTGGGTTTGCCTTCATATTTGACCCAGAACAACTCGGTTCAGCATGGAAATATCATTGCAACAGCTTTTATTTAGCCAGAAATCAAGAGTGTAAGTTTTTATGCGCTTAAAAGCATTTTCAGGCCGAATGAGCAAATATGCTTGTTTCTGCCAAATGCAGCAAAATACTGAAAGGAAAGTGGGTTTGCCTTCATATTTGACCCAGAACAACTCAGTTCAGCATGGAAATATCATTGCAACAGCTTTTATTTAGCCAGAAATCAAGAGTGTAAGTTTTTATGCGCTTAAAAGCATTTTCAGGCCGAATGAGCAAATATGCTTGTTTCTGCCAAATGCAGCAAAATACTGAAAGGAAAGTGGGTTTGCCTTCATATTTGACCCAGATCAACTCAGCTCAGCATGGAAATATCATTGCAACAGCTTTTATTTAGCCAGAAATCAAGAGTGTAAGTTTTTATGCGCTTAAAAGTATTTTCAGGCCGAATGAACAAATATGCTTGTTTCTGCCAAATGCAGCAAAATACTGAAAGGAAAGTGGGTTTGCCTTCATATTTGACCCAGAACAACTCAGTTCAGCATGGAAATATCATTGCAACAGCTTTTATTTAGCCAGAAATCAAGAGTGTAAGTTTTTATGCGCTTAAAAGCATTTTCAGGCCGAATGAGCAAATATGCTTGTTTCTGCCAAATGCAGCAAAATACTGAAAGGAAAGTGGGTTTGCCTTCATATTTGACCCAGAACAACTCAGTTCAGCATGGAAATATCATTGCAACAGCTTTTATTTAGCCAGAAATCAAGAGTGTAAGTTTTTATGCGCTTAAAAGCATTTTCAGGCCGAATGAGCTGATTTCTGCCAAATGCAGCAAAATACTGAAAGGAAAGTGGGTTTGCCTTCATATTTGACCCATAACAACTCGGTTCAGCATGGAAATATCATTGCAACAGCTTTTATTTAGCCAGAAATCAAGAGTGTAAGTTTTTATGCGCTTAAAAGCATTTTCAGGCCGAATGAGCAAATATGCTTGTTTCTGCCAAATGCAGCAAAATACTGAAAGGAAAGTGGGTTTGCCTTCATATTTGACCCAGAACAACTCAGTTCAGCATGGAAATATCATTGCAACAGCTTTTATTTAGCCAGAAATCAAGAGTGTAAGTTTTTATGCGCTTAAAAGCATTTTCAGGCCGAATGAGCAAATATGCTTGTTTCTGCCAAATGCAGCAAAATACTGCAAGGAAAGTGGGTTTGCCTTCATATTTGACCCAGAACAACTCAGTACAGCATGGAAATATCATTGCAACAGCTTTTATTTAGCCAGAAATCAAGACTGTAAGTTTTTATGCGCTTAAAAGCATTTTCAGGCCGAATGAGCAAATATGCTTGTTTCTGCCAAATGCAGCAAAATACTGAAAGGAAAGTGGGTTTGCCTTCATATTTGACCCAGATCAACTCAGCTCAGCATGGAAATATCATTGCAACAGCTTTTATTTAGCCAGAAATCAAGACTGTAAGTTTTTATGCGCTTAAAAGCATTTTCAGGCCGAATGAGCTGATTTCTGCCAAATGCAGCAAAATACTGAAAGGAAAGTGGGTTTGCCTTCATATTTGACCCAGAACAACTCAGTTCAGCATGGAAATATCATTGCAACAGCTTTTATTTAGCCAGAAATCAAGAGTGTAAGTTTTTATGCGCTTAAAAGCATTTTCAGGCCGAATGAGCAAATATGCTTGTTTCTGCCAAATGCAGCAAAATACTGAAAGGAAAGTGGGTTTGCCTTCATATTTGACCTAGAACAACTCAGTTCAGCATGGAAATATCATTGCAACAGCTTTTATTTAGCCAGAAATCAAGAGTGTAAGTTTTTATGCGCTTAAAAGCATTTTCAGGCCGAATGAGCAAATATGCTTGTTTCTGCCAAATGCAGCAAAATACTGAAAGGAAAGTGGGTTTGCCTTCATATTTGACCCAGAACAACTCAGTTCAGCATGGAAATATCATTGCAACAGCTTTTATTTAGCCAGAAATCAAGAGTGTAAGTTTTTATGCGCTTAAAAGCATTTTCAGGCCGAATGAGCAAATATGCTTGTTTCTGCCAAATGCAGCAAAATACTGAAAGGAAAGTGGGTTTGCCTTCATATTTGACCCAGAACAACTCAGTTCAGCATGGAAATATCATTGCAACAGCTTTTATTTAGCCAGAAATCAAGAGTGTAAGTTTTTATGCGCTTAAAAGCATTTTCAGGCCGAATGAGCAAATATGCTTGTTTCTGCCAAATGCAGCAAAATACTGCAAGGAAAGTGGGTTTGCCTTCATATTTGACCCAGAACAACTCAGTTCAGCATGGAAATATCATTGCAACAGCTTTTATTTAGCCAGAAATCAAGAGTGTAAGTTTTTATGCGCTTAAAAGCATTTTCAGGCCGAATGAGCAAATATGCTTGTTTCTGCCAAATGCAGCAAAATACTGAAAGGAAAGTGGGTTTGCCTTCATATTTGACCCAGAACAACTCAGTTCAGCATGGAAATATCATTGCAACAGCTTTTATTTAGCCAGAAATCAAGAGTGTAAGTTTTTATGCGCTTAAAAGCATTTTCAGGCCGAATGAGCAAATATGCTTGTTTCTGCCAAATGCAGCAAAATACTGAAAGGAAAGTGGGTTTGCCTTCATATTTGACCCAGAACAACTCAGTTCAGCATGGAAATATCATTGCAACACCTTTAATTTAGCCAGAAATCAAGAGTGTAAGTTTTTATGCGCTTAAAAGCATTTTCAGGCCGAATGAGCAAATATGCTTGTTTCTGCCAAATGCAGCAAAATACTGAAAGGAAAGTGGGTTTGCCTTCATATTTGACCCAGATCAACTCAGCTCAGCATTGAAATATCATTGCAACAGCTTTTATTTAGCCAGAAATCAAGACTGTAAGTTTTTATGCGCTTAAAAGCATTTTCAGGCCGAATGAGCTGATTTCTGCCAAATGCAGCAAAATACTGAAAGGAAAGTGGGTTTGCCTTCATATTTGACCCAGAACAACTCAGTTCAGCATGGAAATATCATTGCAACAGCTTTTATTTAGCCAGAAATCAAGAGTGTAAGTTTTTATGCGCTTAAAAGCATTTTCAGGCCGAATGAGCAAATATGCTTGTTTCTGCCAAATGCAGCAAAATACTGAAAGGAAAGTGGGTTTGCCTTCATATTTGACCCAGAACAACTCAGTTCAGCATGGAAATATCATTGCAACAGCTTTTATTTAGCCAGAAATCAAGAGTGTAAGTTTTTATGCGCTTAAAAGCATTTTCAGGCCGAATGAGCAAATATGCTTGTTTCTGCCAAATGCAGCAAAATACTGAAAGGAAAGTGGGTTTGCCTTCATATTTGACCCAGAACAACTCAGTTCAGCATGGAAATATCATTGCAACAGCTTTTATTTAGCCAGAAATCAAGAGTGTAAGTTTTTATGCGCTTAAAAGCATTTTCAGGCCGAATGAGCAAATATGCTTGTTTCTGCCAAATGCAGCAAAATACTGAAAGGAAAGTGGGTTTGCCTTCATATTTGACCCAGAACAACTCAGTTCAGCATGGAAATATCATTGCAACAGCTTTTATTTAGCCAGAAATCAAGAGTGTAAGTTTTTATGCGCTTAAAAGCATTTTCAGGCCGAATGAGCAAATATGCTTGTTTCTGCCAAATGCAGCAAAATACTGCAAGGAAAGTGGGTTTGCCTTCATATTTGACCCAGAACAACTCAGTTCAGCATGGAAATATCATTGCAACAGCTTTTATTTAGCCAGAAATCAAGAGTGTAAGTTTTTATGCGCTTAAAAGCATTTTCAGGCCGAATGAGCAAATATGCTTGTTTCTGCCAAATGCAGCAAAATACTGAAAGGAAAGTGGGTTTGCCTTCATATTTGACCCAGAACAACTCAGTTCAGCATGGAAATATCATTGCAACAGCTTTTATTTAGCCAGAAATCAAGAGTGTAAGTTTTTATGCGCTTAAAAGCATTTTCAGGCCGAATGAGCAAATATGCTTGTTTCTGCCAAATGCAGCAAAATACTGAAAGGAAAGTGGGTTTGCCTTCATATTTGACCCAGAACAACTCAGTTCAGCATGGAAATATCATTGCAACACCTTTAATTTAGCCAGAAATCAAGAGTGTAAGTTTTTATGCGCTTAAAAGCATTTTCAGGCCGAATGAGCAAATATGCTTGTTTCTGCCAAATGCAGCAAAATACTGAAAGGAAAGTGGGTTTGCCTTCATATTTGACCCAGATCAACTCAGCTCAGCATTGAAATATCATTGCAACAGCTTTTATTTAGCCAGAAATCAAGACTGTAAGTTTTTATGCGCTTAAAAGCATTTTCAGGCCGAATGAGCTGATTTCTGCCAAATGCAGCAAAATACTGAAAGGAAAGTGGGTTTGCCTTCATATTTGACCCAGAACAACTCAGTTCAGCATGGAAATATCATTGCAACAGCTTTTATTTAGCCAGAAATCAAGAGTGTAAGTTTTTATGCGCTTAAAAGCATTTTCAGGCCGAATGAGCAAATATGCTTGTTTCTGCCAAATGCAGCAAAATACTGAAAGGAAAGTGGGTTTGCCTTCATATTTGACCCAGAACAACTCAGTTCAGCATGGAAATATCATTGCAACAGCTTTTATTTAGCCAGAAATCAAGAGTGTACGTTTTTATGCATTTAAAAGTATTTTCAGGTCGAATGAGCAAATATGCTTGGTTCTGCCAAATGCAGCAAAATACTGAAAGGAAATTGGGTTTGCCTTCATATTTGACCCAGAACAACTCAGTTCAGCATGGAAATATCATTGCAACAGCTTTTATTTAGCCAGAAATCAAGAGCGTAAGTTTTTATGCGCTTAAAAGCATTTTCAGGCCGAATGAGCTGATTTCTGCCAAATGCAGCAAAATACTGAAAGGAAAGTGGGTTTGCCTTCATATTTGACCCAGAACAACTCAGTTCAGCATGGAAATATCATTGCAACAGCTTTTATTTAGCCAGAAATCAAGAGTGTAAGTTTTTATGCGCTTAAAAGCATTTTCAGGCCGAATGAGCAAATATGCTTGTTTCTGCCAAATGCAGCAAAATACTGAAAGGAAAGTGGGTTTGCCTTCATATTTGACCCAGAACAACTCAGTTCAGCATGGAAATATCATTGCAACAGCTTTTATTTAGCCAGAAATCAAGAGTGTAGGTTTTTATGCCCTTAAAAGCATTTTCAGGCCGAATGAGCAAATATGCTTGTTTCTGCCAAATGCAGCAAAATACTGAAAGGAAAGTGGGTTTGCCTTCATATTTGACCCAGAACAACTCAGTTCAGCATGGAAATATCATTGCAACAGCTTTTATTTAGCCAGAAATCAAGAGTGTAAGTTTTTATGCGCTTAAAAGCATTTTCAGGCCGAATGAGCAAATATGCTTGTTTCTGCCAAATGCAGCAAAATACTGAAAGGAAAGTGGGTTTGCCTTCATATTTGACCCAGAACAACTCAGTTCAGCATGGAAATATCATTGCAACAGCTTTTATTTAGCCAGAAATCAAGAGTGTAAGTTTTTATGCGCTTAAAAGCATTTTCAGGCCGAATGAGCTGATTTCTGCCAAATGCAGCAAAATACTGAAAGGAAAGTGGGTTTGCCTTCATATTTGACCCAGAACAACTCGGTTCAGCATGGAAATATCATTGCAACAGCTTTTATTTAGCCAGAAATCAAGAGTGTAAGTTTTTATGCGCTTAAAAGCATTTTCAGGCCGAATGAGCAAATATGCTTGTTTCTGCCAAATGCAGCAAAATACTGAAAGGAAAGTGGGTTTGCCTTCATATTTGACCCAGAACAACTCAGTTCAGCATGGAAATATCATTGCAACAGCTTTTATTTAGCCAGAAATCAAGAGTGTAAGTTTTTATGCGCTTAAAAGCATTTTCAGGCCGAATGAGCTGATTTCTGCCAAATGCAGCAAAATACTGAAAGGAAAGTGGGTTTGCCTTCATATTTGACCCAGAACAACTCAGTTCAGCATGGAAATATCATTGCAACAGCTTTTATTTAGCCAGAAATCAAGAGTGTAAGTTTTTATGCGCTTAAAAGCATTTTCAGGCCGAATGAGCAAATATGCTTGTTTCTGCCAAATGCAGCAAAATACTGAAAGGAAAGTGGGTTTGCCTTCATATTTGACCCAGAACAACTCAGTTCAGCATGGAAATATCATTGCAACAGCTTTTATTTAGCCAGAAATCAAGAGTGTAAGTTTTTATGCGCTTAAAAGCATTTTCAGGCCGAATGAGCAAATATGCTGATTTCTGCCAAATGCAGCAAAATACTGAAAGGAAAGTGGGTTTGCCTTCATATTTGACCCATAACAACTCGGTTCAGCATGGAAATATCATTGCAACAGCTTTTATTTAGCCAGAAATCAAGAGTGTAAGTTTTTATGCGCTTAAAAGCATTTTCAGGCCGAATGAGCAAATATGCTTGTTTCTGCCAAATGCAGCAAAATACTGAAAGGAAAGTGGGTTTGCCTTCATATTTGACCCAGAACAACTCAGTTCAGCATGGAAATATCATTGCAACAGCTTTTATTTAGCCAGAAATCAAGAGTGTAAGTTTTTATGCGCTTAAAAGCATTTTCAGGCCGAATGAGCAAATATGCTTGTTTCTGCCAAATGCAGCAAAATACTGAAAGGAAAGTGGGTTTGCCTTCATATTTGACCCAGAACAACTCAGTTCAGCATGGAAATATCATTGCAACAGCTTTTATTTAGCCAGAAATCAAGAGTGTAAGTTTTTATGCGCTTAAAAGCATTTTCAGGCCGAATGAGCAAATATGCTTGTTTCTGCCAAATGCAGCAAAATACTGAAAGGAAAGTGGGTTTGCCTTCATATTTGACCCAGAACAACTCGGTTCAGCATGGAAATATCATTGCAACAGCTTTTATTTAGCCAGAAATCAAGAGTGTAAGTTTTTATGCGCTTAAAAGCATTTTCAGGCCGAATGAGCTGATTTCTGCCAAATGCAGCAAAATACTGAAAGGAAAGTGGGTTTGCCTTCATATTTGACCCAGAACAACTCAGTTCAGCATGGAAATATCATTGCAACAGCTTTTATTTAGCCAGAAATCAAGAGTGTAAGTTTTTATGCGCTTAAAAGCATTTTCAGGCCGAATGAGCAAATATGCTTGTTTCTGCCAAATGCAGCAAAATACTGAAAGGAAAGTGGGTTTGCCTTCATATTTGACCCAGAACAACTCAGTTCAGCATGGAAATATCATTGCAACAGCTTTTATTTAGCCAGAAATCAAGAGTGTAAGTTTTTATGCGCTTAAAAGCATTTTCAGGCCGAATGAGCAAATATGCTTGTTTCTGCCAAATGCAGCAAAATACTGAAAGGAAAGTGGGTTTGCCTTCATATTTGACCCAGAACAACTCAGTTCAGCATGGAAATATCATTGCAACAGCTTTTATTTAGCCAGAAATCAAGAGTGTAAGTTTTTATGCGCTTAAAAGCATTTTCAGGCCGAATGAGCAAATATGCTTGTTTCTGCCAAATGCAGCAAAATACTGAAAGGAAAGTGGGTTTGCCTTCATATTTGACCCAGAACAACTCAGTTCAGCATGGAAATATCATTGCAACAGCTTTTATTTAGCCAGAAATCAAGAGTGTAAGTTTTTATGCGCTTAAAAGCATTTTCAGGCCGAATGAGCAAATATGCTTGTTTCTGCCAAATGCAGCAAAATACTGCAAGGAAAGTGGGTTTGCCTTCATATTTGACCCAGAACAACTCAGTTCAGCATGGAAATATCATTGCAACAGCTTTTATTTAGCCAGAAATCAAGAGTGTAAGTTTTTATGCGCTTAAAAGCATTTTCAGGCCGAATGAGCAAATATGCTTGTTTCTGCCAAATGCAGCAAAATACTGAAAGGAAAGTGGGTTTGCCTTCATATTTGACCCAGATCAACTCAGCTCAGCATGGAAATATCATTGCAACAGCTTTTATTTAGCCAGAAATCAAGACTGTAAGTTTTTATGCGCTTAAAAGCATTTTCAGGCCGAATGAGCTGATTTCTGCCAAATGCAGCAAAATACTGAAAGGAAAGTGGGTTTGCCTTCATATTTGACCCAGAACAACTCAGTTCAGCATGGAAATATCATTGCAACAGCTTTTATTTAGCCAGAAATCAAGAGTGTAAGTTTTTATGCGCTTAAAAGCATTTTCAGGCCGAATGAGCAAATATGCTTGTTTCTGCCAAATGCAGCAAAATACTGAAAGGAAAGTGGGTTTGCCTTCATATTTGACCTAGAACAACTCAGTTCAGCATGGAAATATCATTGCAACAGCTTTTATTTAGCCAGAAATCAAGAGTGTAAGTTTTTATGCGCTTAAAAGCATTTTCAGGCCGAATGAGCTGATTTCTGCCAAATGCAGCAAAATACTGAAAGGAAAGTGGGTTTGCCTTCATATTTGACCCAGAACAACTCAGTTCAGCATGGAAATATCATTGCAACAGCTTTTATTTAGCCAGAAATCAAGAGTGTAAGTTTTTATGCGCTTAAAAGCATTTTCAGGCCGAATGAGCAAATATGCTTGTTTCTGCCAAATGCAGCAAAATACTGAAAGGAAAGTGGGTTTGCCTTCATATTTGACCCAGAACAACTCAGTTCAGCATGGAAATATCATTGCAACAGCTTTTATTTAGCCAGAAATCAAGAGTGTAAGTTTTTATGCGCTTAAAAGCATTTTCAGGCCGAATGAGCTGATTTCTGCCAAATGCAGCAAAATACTGAAAGGAAAGTGGGTTTGCCTTCATATTTGACCCATAACAACTCGGTTCAGCATGGAAATATCATTGCAACAGCTTTTATTTAGCCAGAAATCAAGACTGTAAGTTTTTATGCGCTTAAAAGCATTTTCAGGCCGAATGAGCAAATATGCTTGTTTCTGCCAAATGCAGCAAAATACTGAAAGGAAAGTGGGTTTGCCTTCATATTTGACCCAGAACAACTCGGTTCAGCATGGAAATATCATTGCAACAGCTTTTATTTAGCCAGAAATCAAGAGTGTAAGTTTTTATGCGCTTAAAAGCATTTTCAGGCCGAATGAGCAAATATGCTTGTTTCTGCCAAATGCAGCAAAATACTGAAAGGAAAGTGGGTTTGCCTTCATATTTGACCCAGAACAACTCAGTTCAGCATGGAAATATCATTGCAACAGCTTTTATTTAGCCAGAAATCAAGAGTGTAAGTTTTTATGCGCTTAAAAGCATTTTCAGGCCGAATGAGCTGATTTCTGCCAAATGCAGCAAAATACTGAAAGGAAAGTGGGTTTGCCTTCATATTTGACCCAGAACAACTCAGTTCAGCATGGAAATATCATTGCAACAGCTTTTATTTAGCCAGAAATCAAGAGTGTAAGTTTTTATGCGCTTAAAAGCATTTTCAGGCCGAATGAGCTGATTTCTGCCAAATGCAGCAAAATACTGAAAGGAAAGTGGGTTTGCCTTCATATTTGACCCATAACAACTCGGTTCAGCATGGAAATATCATTGCAACAGCTTTTATTTAGCCAGAAATCAAGAGTGTAAGTTTTTATGCGCTTAAAAGCATTTTCAGGCCGAATGAGCAAATATGCTTGTTTCTGCCAAATGCAGCAAAATACTGAAAGGAAAGTGGGTTTGCCTTCATATTTGACCCAGAACAACTCAGTTCAGCATGGAAATATCATTGCAACAGCTTTTATTTAGCCAGAAATCAAGAGTGTAAGTTTTTATGCGCTTAAAAGCATTTTCAGGCCGAATGAGCAAATATGCTTGTTTCTGCCAAATGCAGCAAAATACTGAAAGGAAAGTGGGTTTGCCTTCATATTTGACCCAGAACAACTCAGTTCAGCATGGAAATATCATTGCAACAGCTTTTATTTAGCCAGAAATCAAGAGTGTAAGTTTTTATGCGCTTAAAAGCATTTTCAGGCCGAATGAGCAAATATGCTTGTTTCTGCCAAATGCAGCAAAATACTGAAAGGAAAGTGGGTTTGCCTTCATATTTGACCCAGAACAACTCGGTTCAGCATGGAAATATCATTGCAACAGCTTTTATTTAGCCAGAAATCAAGAGTGTAAGTTTTTATGCGCTTAAAAGCATTTTCAGGCCGAATGAGCTGATTTCTGCCAAATGCAGCAAAATACTGAAAGGAAAGTGGGTTTGCCTTCATATTTGACCCAGAACAACTCAGTTCAGCATGGAAATATCATTGCAACAGCTTTTATTTAGCCAGAAATCAAGAGTGTAAGTTTTTATGCGCTTAAAAGCATTTTCAGGCCGAATGAGCAAATATGCTTGTTTCTGCCAAATGCAGCAAAATACTGAAAGGAAAGTGGGTTTGCCTTCATATTTGACCCAGAACAACTCAGTTCAGCATGGAAATATCATTGCAACAGCTTTTATTTAGCCAGAAATCAAGAGTGTAAGTTTTTATGCGCTTAAAAGCATTTTCAGGCCGAATGAGCAAATATGCTTGTTTCTGCCAAATGCAGCAAAATACTGAAAGGAAAGTGGGTTTGCCTTCATATTTGACCCAGAACAACTCAGTTCAGCATGGAAATATCATTGCAACAGCTTTTATTTAGCCAGAAATCAAGAGTGTAAGTTTTTATGCGCTTAAAAGCATTTTCAGGCCGAATGAGCAAATATGCTTGTTTCTGCCAAATGCAGCAAAATACTGAAAGGAAAGTGGGTTTGCCTTCATATTTGACCCAGAACAACTCAGTTCAGCATGGAAATATCATTGCAACAGCTTTTATTTAGCCAGAAATCAAGAGTGTAAGTTTTTATGCGCTTAAAAGCATTTTCAGGCCGAATGAGCAAATATGCTTGTTTCTGCCAAATGCAGCAAAATACTGCAAGGAAAGTGGGTTTGCCTTCATATTTGACCCAGAACAACTCAGTTCAGCATGGAAATATCATTGCAACAGCTTTTATTTAGCCAGAAATCAAGAGTGTAAGTTTTTATGCGCTTAAAAGCATTTTCAGGCCGAATGAGCAAATATGCTTGTTTCTGCCAAATGCAGCAAAATACTGCAAGGAAAGTGGGTTTGCCTTCATATTTGACCCAGAACAACTCAGTTCAGCATGGAAATATCATTGCAACAGCTTTTATTTAGCCAGAAATCAAGACTGTAAGTTTTTATGCGCTTAAAAGCATTTTCAGGCCGAATGAGCTGATTTCTGCCAAATGCAGCAAAATACTGAAAGGAAAGTGGGTTTGCCTTCATATTTGACCCAGATCAACTCAGCTCAGCATGGAAATATCATTGCAACAGCTTTTATTTAGCCAGAAATCAAGACTGTAAGTTTTTATGCGCTTAAAAGCATTTTCAGGCCGAATGAGCAAATATGCTTGTTTCTGCCAAATGCAGCAAAATACTGAAAGGAAAGTGGGTTTGCCTTCATATTTGACCCAGAACAACTCAGTTCAGCATGGAAATATCATTGCAACAGCTTTTATTTAGCCAGAAATCAAGACTGTAAGTTTTTATGCGCTTAAAAGCATTTTCAGGCCGAATGAGCTGATTTCTGCCAAATGCAGCAAAATACTGAAAGGAAAGTGGGTTTGCCTTCATATTTGACCCAGAACAACTCAGTTCAGCATGGAAATATCATTGCAACAGCTTTTATTTAGCCAGAAATCAAGAGTGTAAGTTTTTATGCGCTTAAAAGCATTTTCAGGCCGAATGAGCAAATATGCTTGTTTCTGCCAAATGCAGCAAAATACTGAAAGGAAAGTGGGTTTGCCTTCATATTTGACCTAGAACAACTCAGTTCAGCATGGAAATATCATTGCAACAGCTTTTATTTAGCCAGAAATCAAGAGTGTAAGTTTTTATGCGCTTAAAAGCATTTTCAGGCCGAATGAGCTGATTTCTGCCAAATGCAGCAAAATACTGAAAGGAAAGTGGGTTTGCCTTCATATTTGACCCAGAACAACTCAGTTCAGCATGGAAATATCATTGCAACAGCTTTTATTTAGCCAGAAATCAAGAGTGTAAGTTTTTATGCGCTTAAAAGCATTTTCAGGCCGAATGAGCAAATATGCTTGTTTCTGCCAAATGCAGCAAAATACTGAAAGGAAAGTGGGTTTGCCTTCATATTTGACCCAGAACAACTCAGTTCAGCATGGAAATATCATTGCAACAGCTTTTATTTAGCCAGAAATCAAGAGTGTAAGTTTTTATGCGCTTAAAAGCATTTTCAGGCCGAATGAGCAAATATGCTTGTTTCTGCCAAATGCAGCAAAATACTGAAAGGAAAGTGGGTTTGCCTTCATATTTGACCCAGAACAACTCAGTTCAGCATGGAAATATCATTGCAACACCTTTAATTTAGCCAGAAATCAAGAGTGTAAGTTTTTATGCGCTTAAAAGCATTTTCAGGCCGAATGAGCAAATATGCTTGTTTCTGCCAAATGCAGCAAAATACTGAAAGGAAAGTGGGTTTGCCTTCATATTTGACCCAGATCAACTCAGCTCAGCATTGAAATATCATTGCAACAGCTTTTATTTAGCCAGAAATCAAGAGTGTAAGTTTTTATGCGCTTAAAAGCATTTTCAGGCCGAATGAGCTGATTTCTGCCAAATGCAGCAAAATACTGAAAGGAAAGTGGGTTTGCCTTCATATTTGACCCAGAACAACTCAGTTCAGCATGGAAATATCATTGCAACAGCTTTTATTTAGCCAGAAATCAAGAGTGTAAGTTTTTATGCGCTTAAAAGCATTTTCAGGCCGAATGAGCAAATATGCTTGTTTCTGCCAAATGCAGCAAAATACTGAAAGGAAAGTGGGTTTGCCTTCATATTTGACCCAGAACAACTCAGTTCAGCATGGAAATATCATTGCAACAGCTTTTATTTAGCCAGAAATCAAGAGTGTAAGTTTTTATGCGCTTAAAAGTATTTTCAGGTCGAATGAGCAAATATGCTTGGTTCTGCCAAATGCAGCAAAATACTGAAAGGAAATTGGGTTTGCCTTCATATTTGACCCAGAACAACTCAGTTCAGAATGGAAATATCATTGCAACAGCTTTTATTTAGCCAGAAATCAAGAGTGTAAGTTTTTATGCGCTTAAAAGCATTTTCAGGCCGAATGAGCAAATATGCTTGTTTCTGCCAAATGCAGCAAAATACTGAAAGGAAAGTGGGTTTGCCTTCATATTTGACCCAGAACAACTCGGTTCAGCATGGAAATATCATTGCAACAGCTTTTATTTAGCCAGAAATCAAGAGTGTAAGTTTTTATGCGCTTAAAAGCATTTTCAGGCCGAATGAGCAAATATGCTTGTTTCTGCCAAATGCAGCAAAATACTGAAAGGAAAGTGGGTTTGCCTTCATATTTGACCCAGAACAACTCAGTTCAGCATGGAAATATCATTGCAACAGCTTTTATTTAGCCAGAAATCAAGAGTGTAAGTTTTTATGCGCTTAAAAGCATTTTCAGGCCGAATGAGCTGATTTCTGCCAAATGCAGCAAAATACTGAAAGGAAAGTGGGTTTGCCTTCATATTTGACCCAGAACAACTCAGCTCAGCATGGAAATATCATTGCAACAGCTTTTATTTAGCCAGAAATCAAGAGTGTAAGTTTTTATGCGCTTAAAAGCATTTTCAGGCCGAATGAGCAAATATGCTTGTTTCTGCCAAATGCAGCAAAATACTGAAAGGAAAGTGGGTTTGCCTTCATATTTGACCCAGAACAACTCAGTTCAGCATGGAAATATCATTGCAACAGCTTTTATTTAGCCAGAAATCAAGAGTGTAAGTTTTTATGCGCTTAAAAGCATTTTCAGGCCGAATGAGCAAATATGCTTGTTTCTGCCAAATGCAGCAAAATACTGAAAGGAAAGTGGGTTTGCCTTCATATTTGACCCAGATCAACTCAGCTCAGCATGGAAATATCATTGCAACAGCTTTTATTTAGCCAGAAATCAAGACTGTAAGTTTTTATGCGCTTAAAAGCATTTTCAGGCCGAATGAGCAAAAATGCTTGTTTCTGCCAAATGCAGCAAAATACTGAAAGGAAAGTGGGATTGCCTTCATATTTGACCCAGAACAACTCGGTTCAGCATGGAAATATCATTGCAACAGCTTTTATTTAGCCAGAAATCAAGAGTGTAAGTTTTTATGCGCTTAAAAGCATTTTCAGGCCGAATGAGCTGATTTCTGCCAAATGCAGCAAAATACTGAAAGGAAAGTGGGTTTGCCTTCATATTTGACCCAGAACAACTCAGTTCAGCATGGAAATATCATTGCAACAGCTTTTATTTAGCCAGAAATCAAGAGTGTAAGTTTTTATGCGCTTAAAAGCATTTTCAGGCCGAATGAGCAAATATGCTTGTTTCTGCGAAATGCAGCAAAATACTGAAAGGAAAGTGGGTTTGCCTTCATATTTGACCCAGAACAACTCAGTTCAGCATGGAAATATCATTGCAACAGCTTTTATTTAGCCAGAAATCAAGAGTGTAAGTTTTTATGCGCTTAAAAGCATTTTCAGGCCGAATGAGCAAATATGCTTGTTTCTGCCAAATGCAGCAAAATACTGAAAGGAAAGTGGGTTTGCCTTCATATTTGACCCAGAACAACTCAGTTCAGCATGGAAATATCATTGCAACAGCTTTTATTTAGCCAGAAATCAAGAGTGTAAGTTTTTATGCGCTTAAAAGCATTTTCAGGCCGAATGAGCAAATATGCTTGTTTCTGCCAAATGCAGCAAAATACTGAAAGGAAAGTGGGTTTGCCTTCATATTTGACCCAGAACAACTCAGTTCAGCATGGAAATATCATTGCAACAGCTTTTATTTAGCCAGAAATCAAGAGTGTAAGTTTTTATGCGCTTAAAAGCATTTTCAGGCCGAATGAGCAAATATGCTTGTTTCTGCCAAATGCAGCAAAATACTGCAAGGAAAGTGGGTTTGCCTTCATATTTGACCCAGAACAACTCAGTTCAGCATGGAAATATCATTGCAACAGCTTTTATTTAGCCAGAAATCAAGAGTGTAAGTTTTTATGCGCTTAAAAGCATTTTCAGGCCGAATGAGCAAATATGCTTGTTTCTGCCAAATACAGCAAAATACTGAAAGGAAAGTGGGTTTGCCTTCATATTTGACCCAGATCAACTCAGCTCAGCATGGAAATATCATTGCAACAGCTTTTATTTAGCCAGAAATCAAGAGTGTAAGTTTTTATGCGCTTAAAAGCATTTTCAGGCCGAATGAGCAAATATGCTTGTTTCTGCCAAATGCAGCAAAATACTGAAAGGAAAGTGGGTTTGCCTTCATATTTGACCCAGAACAACTCAGTTCAGCATGGAAATATCATTGCAACAGCTTTTATTTAGCCAGAAATCAAGAGTGTAAGTTTTTATGCGCTTAAAAGCATTTTCAGGCCGAATGAGCAAATATGCTTGTTTCTGCCAAATGCAGCAAAATACTGAAAGGAAAGTGGGTTTGCCTTCATATTTGACCCAGAACAACTCAGTTCAGCATGGAAATATCATTGCAACAGCTTTTATTTAGCCAGAAATCAAGAGTGTAAGTTTTTATGCGCTTAAAAGCATTTTCAGGCCGAATGAGCTGATTTCTGCCAAATGCAGCAAAATACTGAAAGGAAAGTGGGTTTGCCTTCATATTTGACCCAGAACAACTCAGTTCAGCATGGAAATATCATTGCAACAGCTTTTATTTAGCCAGAAATCAAGAGTGTAAGTTTTTATGCGCTTAAAAGCATTTTCAGGCCGAATGAGCAAATATGCTTGTTTCTGCCAAATGCAGCAAAATACTGAAAGGAAAGTGGGTTTGCCTTCATATTTGACGCAGAACAACTCATTTCAGCATGGAAATATCATTGCAACAGCTTTTATTTAGCCAGAAATCAAGAGTGTAAGTTTTTATGCGCTTAAAAGCATTTTCAGGCCGAATGAGCAAATATGCTTGTTTCTGCCAAATGCAGCAAAATACTGCAAGGAAAGTGGGTTTGCCTTCATATTTGACCCAGAACAACTCAGTTCAGCATGGAAATATCATTGCAACAGCTTTTATTTAGCCAGAAATCAAGACTGTAAGTTTTTATGCGCTTAAAAGCATTTTCAGGCCGAATGAGCTGATTTCTGCCAAATGCAGCAAAATACTGAAAGGAAAGTGGGTTTGCCTTCATATTTGACCCAGAACAACTCAGTTCAGCATGGAAATATCATTGCAACAGCTTTTATTTAGCCAGAAATCAAGAGTGTAAGTTTTTATGCGCTTAAAAGCATTTTCAGGCCGAATGAGCAAATATGCTTGTTTCTGCCAAATGCAGCAAAATACTGCAAGGAAAGTGGGTTTGCCTTCATATTTGACCCAGAACAACTCAGTTCAGCATGGAAATATCATTGCAACAGCTTTTATTTAGCCAGAAATCAAGAGTGTAAGTTTTTATGCGCTTAAAAGCATTTTCAGGCCGAATGAGCAAATATGCTTGTTTCTGCCAAATGCAGCAAAATACTGAAAGGAAAGTGGGTTTGCCTTCATATTTGACCCAGAACAACTCGGTTCAGCATGGAAATATCATTGCAACAGCTTTTATTTAGCCAGAAATCAAGAGTGTAAGTTTTTATGCGCTTAAAAGCATTTTCAGGCGGAATGAGCAAATATGCTTGTTTCTGCCAAATGCAGCAAAATACTGAAAGGAAAGTGGGTTTGCCTTCATATTTGACCCAGAACAACTCAGTTCAGCATGGAAATATCATTGCAACAGCTTTTATTTAGCCAGAAATCAAGAGTGTAAGTTTTTATGCGCTTAAAAGCATTTTCAGGCCGAATGAGCAAATATGCTTGTTTCTGCCAAATGCAGCAAAATACTGAAAGGAAAGTGGGTTTGCCTTCATATTTGACCCAGAACAACTCAGTTCAGCATGGAAATATCATTGCAACAGCTTTTATTTAGCCAGAAATCAAGAGTGTAAGTTTTTATGCGCTTAAAAGCATTTTCAGGCCGAATGAGCTGATTTCTGCCAAATGCAGCAAAATACTGAAAGGAAAGTGGGTTTGCCTTCATATTTGACCCAGAACAACTCAGTTCAGCATGGAAATATCATTGCAACAGCTTTTATTTAGCCAGAAATCAAGAGTGTAAGTTTTTATGCGCTTAAAAGCATTTTCAGGCCGAATGAGCAAATATGCTTGTTTCTGCCAAATGCAGCAAAATACTGAAAGGAAAGTGGGTTTGCCTTCATATTTGACCCAGAACAACTCAGTTCAGCATGGAAATATCATTGCAACAGCTTTTATTTAGCCAGAAATCAAGAGTGTAAGTTTTTATGCGCTTAAAAGCATTTTCAGGCCGAATGAGCAAATATGCTTGTTTCTGCCAAATGCAGCAAAATACTGAAAGGAAAGTGGGTTTGCCTTCATATTTGACCCAGAACAACTCAGTTCAGCATGGAAATATCATTGCAACAGCTTTTATTTAGCCAGAAATCAAGAGTGTAAGTTTTTATGCGCTTAAAAGCATTTTCAGGCCGAATGAGCTGATTTCTGCCAAATGCAGCAAAATACTGAAAGGAAAGTGGGTTTGCCTTCATATTTGACCCAGAACAACTCGGTTCAGCATGGAAATATCATTGCAACAGCTTTTATTTAGCCAGAAATCAAGAGTGTAAGTTTTTATGCGCTTAAAAGCATTTTCAGGCCGAATGAGCAAATATGCTTGTTTCTGCCAAATGCAGCAAAATACTGAAAGGAAAGTGGGTTTGCCTTCATATTTGACCCAGAACAACTCAGTTCAGCATGGAAATATCATTGCAACAGCTTTTATTTAGCCAGAAATCAAGAGTGTAAGTTTTTATGCGCTTAAAAGCATTTTCAGGCCGAATGAGCTGATTTCTGCCAAATGCAGCAAAATACTGAAAGGAAAGTGGGTTTGCCTTCATATTTGACCCAGAACAACTCAGTTCAGCATGGAAATATCATTGCAACAGCTTTTATTTAGCCAGAAATCAAGAGTGTAAGTTTTTATGCGCTTAAAAGCATTTTCAGGCCGAATGAGCAAATATGCTTGTTTCTGCCAAATGCAGCAAAATACTGAAAGGAAAGTGGGTTTGCCTTCATATTTGACCCAGAACAACTCAGTTCAGCATGGAAATATCATTGCAACAGCTTTTATTTAGCCAGAAATCAAGAGTGTAAGTTTTTATGCGCTTAAAAGCATTTTCAGGCCGAATGAGCAAATATGCTGATTTCTGCCAAATGCAGCAAAATACTGAAAGGAAAGTGGGTTTGCCTTCATATTTGACCCATAACAACTCGGTTCAGCATGGAAATATCATTGCAACAGCTTTTATTTAGCCAGAAATCAAGAGTGTAAGTTTTTATGCGCTTAAAAGCATTTTCAGGCCGAATGAGCAAATATGCTTGTTTCTGCCAAATGCAGCAAAATACTGAAAGGAAAGTGGGTTTGCCTTCATATTTGACCCAGAACAACTCAGTTCAGCATGGAAATATCATTGCAACAGCTTTTATTTAGCCAGAAATCAAGAGTGTAAGTTTTTATGCGCTTAAAAGCATTTTCAGGCCGAATGAGCAAATATGCTTGTTTCTGCCAAATGCAGCAAAATACTGAAAGGAAAGTGGGTTTGCCTTCATATTTGACCCAGAACAACTCAGTTCAGCATGGAAATATCATTGCAACAGCTTTTATTTAGCCAGAAATCAAGAGTGTAAGTTTTTATGCGCTTAAAAGCATTTTCAGGCCGAATGAGCAAATATGCTTGTTTCTGCCAAATGCAGCAAAATACTGAAAGGAAAGTGGGTTTGCCTTCATATTTGACCCAGAACAACTCGGTTCAGCATGGAAATATCATTGCAACAGCTTTTATTTAGCCAGAAATCAAGAGTGTAAGTTTTTATGCGCTTAAAAGCATTTTCAGGCCGAATGAGCTGATTTCTGCCAAATGCAGCAAAATACTGAAAGGAAAGTGGGTTTGCCTTCATATTTGACCCAGAACAACTCAGTTCAGCATGGAAATATCATTGCAACAGCTTTTATTTAGCCAGAAATCAAGAGTGTAAGTTTTTATGCGCTTAAAAGCATTTTCAGGCCGAATGAGCAAATATGCTTGTTTCTGCCAAATGCAGCAAAATACTGAAAGGAAAGTGGGTTTGCCTTCATATTTGACCCAGAACAACTCAGTTCAGCATGGAAATATCATTGCAACAGCTTTTATTTAGCCAGAAATCAAGAGTGTAAGTTTTTATGCGCTTAAAAGCATTTTCAGGCCGAATGAGCAAATATGCTTGTTTCTGCCAAATGCAGCAAAATACTGAAAGGAAAGTGGGTTTGCCTTCATATTTGACCCAGAACAACTCAGTTCAGCATGGAAATATCATTGCAACAGCTTTTATTTAGCCAGAAATCAAGAGTGTAAGTTTTTATGCGCTTAAAAGCATTTTCAGGCCGAATGAGCAAATATGCTTGTTTCTGCCAAATGCAGCAAAATACTGAAAGGAAAGTGGGTTTGCCTTCATATTTGACCCAGAACAACTCAGTTCAGCATGGAAATATCATTGCAACAGCTTTTATTTAGCCAGAAATCAAGAGTGTAAGTTTTTATGCGCTTAAAAGCATTTTCAGGCCGAATGAGCAAATATGCTTGTTTCTGCCAAATGCAGCAAAATACTGCAAGGAAAGTGGGTTTGCCTTCATATTTGACCCAGAACAACTCAGTTCAGCATGGAAATATCATTGCAACAGCTTTTATTTAGCCAGAAATCAAGAGTGTAAGTTTTTATGCGCTTAAAAGCATTTTCAGGCCGAATGAGCAAATATGCTTGTTTCTGCCAAATGCAGCAAAATACTGAAAGGAAAGTGGGTTTGCCTTCATATTTGACCCAGATCAACTCAGCTCAGCATGGAAATATCATTGCAACAGCTTTTATTTAGCCAGAAATCAAGACTGTAAGTTTTTATGCGCTTAAAAGCATTTTCAGGCCGAATGAGCTGATTTCTGCCAAATGCAGCAAAATACTGAAAGGAAAGTGGGTTTGCCTTCATATTTGACCCAGAACAACTCAGTTCAGCATGGAAATATCATTGCAACAGCTTTTATTTAGCCAGAAATCAAGAGTGTAAGTTTTTATGCGCTTAAAAGCATTTTCAGGCCGAATGAGCAAATATGCTTGTTTCTGCCAAATGCAGCAAAATACTGAAAGGAAAGTGGGTTTGCCTTCATATTTGACCTAGAACAACTCAGTTCAGCATGGAAATATCATTGCAACAGCTTTTATTTAGCCAGAAATCAAGAGTGTAAGTTTTTATGCGCTTAAAAGCATTTTCAGGCCGAATGAGCTGATTTCTGCCAAATGCAGCAAAATACTGAAAGGAAAGTGGGTTTGCCTTCATATTTGACCCAGAACAACTCAGTTCAGCATGGAAATATCATTGCAACAGCTTTTATTTAGCCAGAAATCAAGAGTGTAAGTTTTTATGCGCTTAAAAGCATTTTCAGGCCGAATGAGCAAATATGCTTGTTTCTGCCAAATGCAGCAAAATACTGAAAGGAAAGTGGGTTTGCCTTCATATTTGACCCAGAACAACTCAGTTCAGCATGGAAATATCATTGCAACAGCTTTTATTTAGCCAGAAATCAAGAGTGTAAGTTTTTATGCGCTTAAAAGCATTTTCAGGCCGAATGAGCTGATTTCTGCCAAATGCAGCAAAATACTGAAAGGAAAGTGGGTTTGCCTTCATATTTGACCCATAACAACTCGGTTCAGCATGGAAATATCATTGCAACAGCTTTTATTTAGCCAGAAATCAAGACTGTAAGTTTTTATGCGCTTAAAAGCATTTTCAGGCCGAATGAGCAAATATGCTTGTTTCTGCCAAATGCAGCAAAATACTGAAAGGAAAGTGGGTTTGCCTTCATATTTGACCCAGAACAACTCGGTTCAGCATGGAAATATCATTGCAACAGCTTTTATTTAGCCAGAAATCAAGAGTGTAAGTTTTTATGCGCTTAAAAGCATTTTCAGGCCGAATGAGCAAATATGCTTGTTTCTGCCAAATGCAGCAAAATACTGAAAGGAAAGTGGGTTTGCCTTCATATTTGACCCAGAACAACTCAGTTCAGCATGGAAATATCATTGCAACAGCTTTTATTTAGCCAGAAATCAAGAGTGTAAGTTTTTATGCGCTTAAAAGCATTTTCAGGCCGAATGAGCTGATTTCTGCCAAATGCAGCAAAATACTGAAAGGAAAGTGGGTTTGCCTTCATATTTGACCCAGAACAACTCAGTTCAGCATGGAAATATCATTGCAACAGCTTTTATTTAGCCAGAAATCAAGAGTGTAAGTTTTTATGCGCTTAAAAGCATTTTCAGGCCGAATGAGCTGATTTCTGCCAAATGCAGCAAAATACTGAAAGGAAAGTGGGTTTGCCTTCATATTTGACCCATAACAACTCGGTTCAGCATGGAAATATCATTGCAACAGCTTTTATTTAGCCAGAAATCAAGAGTGTAAGTTTTTATGCGCTTAAAAGCATTTTCAGGCCGAATGAGCAAATATGCTTGTTTCTGCCAAATGCAGCAAAATACTGAAAGGAAAGTGGGTTTGCCTTCATATTTGACCCAGAACAACTCAGTTCAGCATGGAAATATCATTGCAACAGCTTTTATTTAGCCAGAAATCAAGAGTGTAAGTTTTTATGCGCTTAAAAGCATTTTCAGGCCGAATGAGCAAATATGCTTGTTTCTGCCAAATGCAGCAAAATACTGAAAGGAAAGTGGGTTTGCCTTCATATTTGACCCAGAACAACTCAGTTCAGCATGGAAATATCATTGCAACAGCTTTTATTTAGCCAGAAATCAAGAGTGTAAGTTTTTATGCGCTTAAAAGCATTTTCAGGCCGAATGAGCAAATATGCTTGTTTCTGCCAAATGCAGCAAAATACTGAAAGGAAAGTGGGTTTGCCTTCATATTTGACCCAGAACAACTCGGTTCAGCATGGAAATATCATTGCAACAGCTTTTATTTAGCCAGAAATCAAGAGTGTAAGTTTTTATGCGCTTAAAAGCATTTTCAGGCCGAATGAGCTGATTTCTGCCAAATGCAGCAAAATACTGAAAGGAAAGTGGGTTTGCCTTCATATTTGACCCAGAACAACTCAGTTCAGCATGGAAATATCATTGCAACAGCTTTTATTTAGCCAGAAATCAAGAGTGTAAGTTTTTATGCGCTTAAAAGCATTTTCAGGCCGAATGAGCAAATATGCTTGTTTCTGCCAAATGCAGCAAAATACTGAAAGGAAAGTGGGTTTGCCTTCATATTTGACCCAGAACAACTCAGTTCAGCATGGAAATATCATTGCAACAGCTTTTATTTAGCCAGAAATCAAGAGTGTAAGTTTTTATGCGCTTAAAAGCATTTTCAGGCCGAATGAGCAAATATGCTTGTTTCTGCCAAATGCAGCAAAATACTGAAAGGAAAGTGGGTTTGCCTTCATATTTGACCCAGAACAACTCAGTTCAGCATGGAAATATCATTGCAACAGCTTTTATTTAGCCAGAAATCAAGAGTGTAAGTTTTTATGCGCTTAAAAGCATTTTCAGGCCGAATGAGCAAATATGCTTGTTTCTGCCAAATGCAGCAAAATACTGAAAGGAAAGTGGGTTTGCCTTCATATTTGACCCAGAACAACTCAGTTCAGCATGGAAATATCATTGCAACAGCTTTTATTTAGCCAGAAATCAAGAGTGTAAGTTTTTATGCGCTTAAAAGCATTTTCAGGCCGAATGAGCAAATATGCTTGTTTCTGCCAAATGCAGCAAAATACTGCAAGGAAAGTGGGTTTGCCTTCATATTTGACCCAGAACAACTCAGTTCAGCATGGAAATATCATTGCAACAGCTTTTATTTAGCCAGAAATCAAGAGTGTAAGTTTTTATGCGCTTAAAAGCATTTTCAGGCCGAATGAGCAAATATGCTTGTTTCTGCCAAATGCAGCAAAATACTGCAAGGAAAGTGGGTTTGCCTTCATATTTGACCCAGAACAACTCAGTTCAGCATGGAAATATCATTGCAACAGCTTTTATTTAGCCAGAAATCAAGACTGTAAGTTTTTATGCGCTTAAAAGCATTTTCAGGCCGAATGAGCTGATTTCTGCCAAATGCAGCAAAATACTGAAAGGAAAGTGGGTTTGCCTTCATATTTGACCCAGATCAACTCAGCTCAGCATGGAAATATCATTGCAACAGCTTTTATTTAGCCAGAAATCAAGACTGTAAGTTTTTATGCGCTTAAAAGCATTTTCAGGCCGAATGAGCAAATATGCTTGTTTCTGCCAAATGCAGCAAAATACTGAAAGGAAAGTGGGTTTGCCTTCATATTTGACCCAGAACAACTCAGTTCAGCATGGAAATATCATTGCAACAGCTTTTATTTAGCCAGAAATCAAGACTGTAAGTTTTTATGCGCTTAAAAGCATTTTCAGGCCGAATGAGCTGATTTCTGCCAAATGCAGCAAAATACTGAAAGGAAAGTGGGTTTGCCTTCATATTTGACCCAGAACAACTCAGTTCAGCATGGAAATATCATTGCAACAGCTTTTATTTAGCCAGAAATCAAGAGTGTAAGTTTTTATGCGCTTAAAAGCATTTTCAGGCCGAATGAGCAAATATGCTTGTTTCTGCCAAATGCAGCAAAATACTGAAAGGAAAGTGGGTTTGCCTTCATATTTGACCTAGAACAACTCAGTTCAGCATGGAAATATCATTGCAACAGCTTTTATTTAGCCAGAAATCAAGAGTGTAAGTTTTTATGCGCTTAAAAGCATTTTCAGGCCGAATGAGCTGATTTCTGCCAAATGCAGCAAAATACTGAAAGGAAAGTGGGTTTGCCTTCATATTTGACCCAGAACAACTCAGTTCAGCATGGAAATATCATTGCAACAGCTTTTATTTAGCCAGAAATCAAGAGTGTAAGTTTTTATGCGCTTAAAAGCATTTTCAGGCCGAATGAGCAAATATGCTTGTTTCTGCCAAATGCAGCAAAATACTGAAAGGAAAGTGGGTTTGCCTTCATATTTGACCCAGAACAACTCAGTTCAGCATGGAAATATCATTGCAACAGCTTTTATTTAGCCAGAAATCAAGAGTGTAAGTTTTTATGCGCTTAAAAGCATTTTCAGGCCGAATGAGCAAATATGCTTGTTTCTGCCAAATGCAGCAAAATACTGAAAGGAAAGTGGGTTTGC
Source organism: Channa argus (assembly GCF_033026475.1). Classification (NCBI taxonomy): domain Eukaryota; kingdom Metazoa; phylum Chordata; class Actinopteri; order Anabantiformes; family Channidae; genus Channa; species Channa argus. The sequence goes on from NW_027125222.1 coordinate 667,803, forward strand.
CTTCATATTTGACCCAGAACAACTCAGTTCAGCATGGAAATATCATTGCAACACCTTTAATTTAGCCAGAAATCAAGAGTGTAAGTTTTTATGCGCTTAAAAGCATTTTCAGGCCGAATGAGCAAATATGCTTGTTTCTGCCAAATGCAGCAAAATACTGAAAGGAAAGTGGGTTTGCCTTCATATTTGACCCAGATCAACTCAGCTCAGCATTGAAATATCATTGCAACAGCTTTTATTTAGCCAGAAATCAAGAGTGTAAGTTTTTATGCGCTTAAAAGCATTTTCAGGCCGAATGAGCTGATTTCTGCCAAATGCAGCAAAATACTGAAAGGAAAGTGGGTTTGCCTTCATATTTGACCCAGAACAACTCAGTTCAGCATGGAAATATCATTGCAACAGCTTTTATTTAGCCAGAAATCAAGAGTGTAAGTTTTTATGCGCTTAAAAGCATTTTCAGGCCGAATGAGCAAATATGCTTGTTTCTGCCAAATGCAGCAAAATACTGAAAGGAAAGTGGGTTTGCCTTCATATTTGACCCAGAACAACTCAGTTCAGCATGGAAATATCATTGCAACAGCTTTTATTTAGCCAGAAATCAAGAGTGTAAGTTTTTATGCGCTTAAAAGTATTTTCAGGTCGAATGAGCAAATATGCTTGGTTCTGCCAAATGCAGCAAAATACTGAAAGGAAATTGGGTTTGCCTTCATATTTGACCCAGAACAACTCAGTTCAGAATGGAAATATCATTGCAACAGCTTTTATTTAGCCAGAAATCAAGAGTGTAAGTTTTTATGCGCTTAAAAGCATTTTCAGGCCGAATGAGCAAATATGCTTGTTTCTGCCAAATGCAGCAAAATACTGAAAGGAAAGTGGGTTTGCCTTCATATTTGACCCAGAACAACTCGGTTCAGCATGGAAATATCATTGCAACAGCTTTTATTTAGCCAGAAATCAAGAGTGTAAGTTTTTATGCGCTTAAAAGCATTTTCAGGCCGAATGAGCAAATATGCTTGTTTCTGCCAAATGCAGCAAAATACTGAAAGGAAAGTGGGTTTGCCTTCATATTTGACCCAGAACAACTCAGTTCAGCATGGAAATATCATTGCAACAGCTTTTATTTAGCCAGAAATCAAGAGTGTAAGTTTTTATGCGCTTAAAAGCATTTTCAGGCCGAATGAGCTGATTTCTGCCAAATGCAGCAAAATACTGAAAGGAAAGTGGGTTTGCCTTCATATTTGACCCAGAACAACTCAGCTCAGCATGGAAATATCATTGCAACAGCTTTTATTTAGCCAGAAATCAAGAGTGTAAGTTTTTATGCGCTTAAAAGCATTTTCAGGCCGAATGAGCAAATATGCTTGTTTCTGCCAAATGCAGCAAAATACTGAAAGGAAAGTGGGTTTGCCTTCATATTTGACCCAGAACAACTCAGTTCAGCATGGAAATATCATTGCAACAGCTTTTATTTAGCCAGAAATCAAGAGTGTAAGTTTTTATGCGCTTAAAAGCATTTTCAGGCCGAATGAGCAAATATGCTTGTTTCTGCCAAATGCAGCAAAATACTGAAAGGAAAGTGGGTTTGCCTTCATATTTGACCCAGATCAACTCAGCTCAGCATGGAAATATCATTGCAACAGCTTTTATTTAGCCAGAAATCAAGACTGTAAGTTTTTATGCGCTTAAAAGCATTTTCAGGCCGAATGAGCAAAAATGCTTGTTTCTGCCAAATGCAGCAAAATACTGAAAGGAAAGTGGGATTGCCTTCATATTTGACCCAGAACAACTCGGTTCAGCATGGAAATATCATTGCAACAGCTTTTATTTAGCCAGAAATCAAGAGTGTAAGTTTTTATGCGCTTAAAAGCATTTTCAGGCCGAATGAGCTGATTTCTGCCAAATGCAGCAAAATACTGAAAGGAAAGTGGGTTTGCCTTCATATTTGACCCAGAACAACTCAGTTCAGCATGGAAATATCATTGCAACAGCTTTTATTTAGCCAGAAATCAAGAGTGTAAGTTTTTATGCGCTTAAAAGCATTTTCAGGCCGAATGAGCAAATATGCTTGTTTCTGCGAAATGCAGCAAAATACTGAAAGGAAAGTGGGTTTGCCTTCATATTTGACCCAGAACAACTCAGTTCAGCATGGAAATATCATTGCAACAGCTTTTATTTAGCCAGAAATCAAGAGTGTAAGTTTTTATGCGCTTAAAAGCATTTTCAGGCCGAATGAGCAAATATGCTTGTTTCTGCCAAATGCAGCAAAATACTGAAAGGAAAGTGGGTTTGCCTTCATATTTGACCCAGAACAACTCAGTTCAGCATGGAAATATCATTGCAACAGCTTTTATTTAGCCAGAAATCAAGAGTGTAAGTTTTTATGCGCTTAAAAGCATTTTCAGGCCGAATGAGCAAATATGCTTGTTTCTGCCAAATGCAGCAAAATACTGAAAGGAAAGTGGGTTTGCCTTCATATTTGACCCAGAACAACTCAGTTCAGCATGGAAATATCATTGCAACAGCTTTTATTTAGCCAGAAATCAAGAGTGTAAGTTTTTATGCGCTTAAAAGCATTTTCAGGCCGAATGAGCAAATATGCTTGTTTCTGCCAAATGCAGCAAAATACTGCAAGGAAAGTGGGTTTGCCTTCATATTTGACCCAGAACAACTCAGTTCAGCATGGAAATATCATTGCAACAGCTTTTATTTAGCCAGAAATCAAGAGTGTAAGTTTTTATGCGCTTAAAAGCATTTTCAGGCCGAATGAGCAAATATGCTTGTTTCTGCCAAATACAGCAAAATACTGAAAGGAAAGTGGGTTTGCCTTCATATTTGACCCAGATCAACTCAGCTCAGCATGGAAATATCATTGCAACAGCTTTTATTTAGCCAGAAATCAAGAGTGTAAGTTTTTATGCGCTTAAAAGCATTTTCAGGCCGAATGAGCAAATATGCTTGTTTCTGCCAAATGCAGCAAAATACTGAAAGGAAAGTGGGTTTGCCTTCATATTTGACCCAGAACAACTCAGTTCAGCATGGAAATATCATTGCAACAGCTTTTATTTAGCCAGAAATCAAGAGTGTAAGTTTTTATGCGCTTAAAAGCATTTTCAGGCCGAATGAGCAAATATGCTTGTTTCTGCCAAATGCAGCAAAATACTGAAAGGAAAGTGGGTTTGCCTTCATATTTGACCCAGAACAACTCAGTTCAGCATGGAAATATCATTGCAACAGCTTTTATTTAGCCAGAAATCAAGAGTGTAAGTTTTTATGCGCTTAAAAGCATTTTCAGGCCGAATGAGCTGATTTCTGCCAAATGCAGCAAAATACTGAAAGGAAAGTGGGTTTGCCTTCATATTTGACCCAGAACAACTCAGTTCAGCATGGAAATATCATTGCAACAGCTTTTATTTAGCCAGAAATCAAGAGTGTAAGTTTTTATGCGCTTAAAAGCATTTTCAGGCCGAATGAGCAAATATGCTTGTTTCTGCCAAATGCAGCAAAATACTGAAAGGAAAGTGGGTTTGCCTTCATATTTGACGCAGAACAACTCATTTCAGCATGGAAATATCATTGCAACAGCTTTTATTTAGCCAGAAATCAAGAGTGTAAGTTTTTATGCGCTTAAAAGCATTTTCAGGCCGAATGAGCAAATATGCTTGTTTCTGCCAAATGCAGCAAAATACTGCAAGGAAAGTGGGTTTGCCTTCATATTTGACCCAGAACAACTCAGTTCAGCATGGAAATATCATTGCAACAGCTTTTATTTAGCCAGAAATCAAGACTGTAAGTTTTTATGCGCTTAAAAGCATTTTCAGGCCGAATGAGCTGATTTCTGCCAAATGCAGCAAAATACTGAAAGGAAAGTGGGTTTGCCTTCATATTTGACCCAGAACAACTCAGTTCAGCATGGAAATATCATTGCAACAGCTTTTATTTAGCCAGAAATCAAGAGTGTAAGTTTTTATGCGCTTAAAAGCATTTTCAGGCCGAATGAGCAAATATGCTTGTTTCTGCCAAATGCAGCAAAATACTGCAAGGAAAGTGGGTTTGCCTTCATATTTGACCCAGAACAACTCAGTTCAGCATGGAAATATCATTGCAACAGCTTTTATTTAGCCAGAAATCAAGAGTGTAAGTTTTTATGCGCTTAAAAGCATTTTCAGGCCGAATGAGCAAATATGCTTGTTTCTGCCAAATGCAGCAAAATACTGAAAGGAAAGTGGGTTTGCCTTCATATTTGACCCAGAACAACTCGGTTCAGCATGGAAATATCATTGCAACAGCTTTTATTTAGCCAGAAATCAAGAGTGTAAGTTTTTATGCGCTTAAAAGCATTTTCAGGCGGAATGAGCAAATATGCTTGTTTCTGCCAAATGCAGCAAAATACTGAAAGGAAAGTGGGTTTGCCTTCATATTTGACCCAGAACAACTCAGTTCAGCATGGAAATATCATTGCAACAGCTTTTATTTAGCCAGAAATCAAGAGTGTAAGTTTTTATGCGCTTAAAAGCATTTTCAGGCCGAATGAGCAAATATGCTTGTTTCTGCCAAATGCAGCAAAATACTGAAAGGAAAGTGGGTTTGCCTTCATATTTGACCCAGAACAACTCAGTTCAGCATGGAAATATCATTGCAACAGCTTTTATTTAGCCAGAAATCAAGAGTGTAAGTTTTTATGCGCTTAAAAGCATTTTCAGGCCGAATGAGCAAATATGCTTGTTTCTGCCAAATGCAGCAAAATACTGAAAGGAAAGTGGGTTTGCCTTCATATTTGACCCAGATCAACTCAGCTCAGCATGGAAATATCATTGCAACAGCTTTTATTTAGCCAGAAATCAAGACTGTAAGTTTTTATGCGCTTAAAAGCATTTTCAGGCCGAATGAGCAAAAATGCTTGTTTCTGCCAAATGCAGCAAAATACTGAAAGGAAAGTGGGTTTGCCTTCATATTTGACCCAGAACAACTCAGTTCAGCATGGAAATATCATTGCAACAGCTTTTATTTAGCCAGAAATCAAGAGTGTAAGTTTTTATGCGCTTAAAAGCATTTTCAGGCCGAATGAGCAAATATGCTTGTTTCTGCCAAATGCAGCAAAATACTGAAAGGAAAGTGGGTTTGCCTTCATATTTGACCCAGATCAACTCAGCTCAGCATGGAAATATCATTGCAACAGCTTTTATTTAGCCAGAAATCAAGAGTGTAAGTTTTTATGCGCTTAAAAGCATTTTCAGGCCGAATGAGCAAATATGCTTGTTTCTGCCAAATGCAGCAAAATACTGAAAGGAAAGTGGGTTTGCCTTCATATTTGACCTAGAACAACTCAGTTCAGCATGGAAATATCATTGCAACAGCTTTTATTTAGCCAGAAATCAAGAGTGTAAGTTTTTATGCGCTTAAAAGCATTTTCAGGCCGAATGAGCTGATTTCTGCCAAATGCAGCAAAATACTGAAAGGAAAGTGGGTTTGCCTTCATATTTGACCCAGATCAACTCAGTTCAGCATGGAAATATCATTGCAACAGCTTTTATTTAGCCAGAAATCAAGAGTGTAAGTTTTTATGCGCTTAAAAGCATTTTCAGGCCGAATGAGCTGATTTCTGCCAAATGCAGCAAAATACTGAAAGGAAAGTGGGTTTGCCTTCATATTTGACCCAGAACAACTCAGTTCAGCATGGAAATATCATTGCAACAGCTTTTATTTAGCCAGAAATCAAGAGTGTAAGTTTTTATGCGCTTAAAAGCATTTTCAGGCCGAATGAGCAAATATGCTTGTTTCTGCCAAATGCAGCAAAATACTGAAAGGAAAGTGGGTTTGCCTTCATATTTGACCCAGAACAACTCAGTTCAGCATGGAAATATCATTGCAACAGCTTTTATTTAGCCAGAAATCAAGAGTGTAAGTTTTTATGCGCTTAAAAGCATTTTCAGGCCGAATGAGCAAATATGCTTGTTTCTGCCAAATGCAGCAAAATACTGAAAGGAAAGTGGGTTTGCCTTCATATTTGACCCAGATCAACTCAGCTCAGCATGGAAATATCATTGCAACAGCTTTTATTTAGCCAGAAATCAAGACTGTAAGTTTTTATGCGCTTAAAAGCATTTTCAGGCCGAATGAGCAAAAATGCTTGTTTCTGCCAAATGCAGCAAAATACTGAAAGGAAAGTGGGTTTGCCTTCATATTTGACCCAGAACAACTCAGTTCAGCATGGAAATATCATTGCAACAGCTTTTATTTAGCCAGAAATCAAGAGTGTAAGTTTTTATGCGCTTAAAAGCATTTTCAGGCCGAATGAGCTGATTTCTGCCAAATGCAGCAAAATACTGAAAGGAAAGTGGGTTTGCCTTCATATTTGACCCAGAACAACTCAGTTCAGCATGGAAATATCATTGCAACAGCTTTTATTTAGCCAGAAATCAAGAGTGTAAGTTTTTATGCGCTTAAAAGCATTTTCAGGCCGAATGAGCAAATATGCTTGTTTCTGCCAAATGCAGCAAAATACTGAAAGGAAAGTGGGTTTGCCTTCATATTTGACCCAGAACAACTCAGTTCAGCATGGAAATATCATTGCAACAGCTTTTATTTAGCCAGAAATCAAGAGTGTAAGTTTTTATGCGCTTAAAAGCATTTTCAGGCCGAATGAGCAAATATGCTTGTTTCTGCCAAATGCAGCAAAATACTGAAAGGAAAGTGGGTTTGCCTTCATATTTGACCCAGAACAACTCAGTTCAGCATGGAAATATCATTGCAACAGCTTTTATTTAGCCAGAAATCAAGAGTGTAAGTTTTTATGCGCTTAAAAGCATTTTCAGGCCGAATGAGCAAATATGCTTGTTTCTGCCAAATGCAGCAAAATACTGAAAGGAAAGTGGGTTTGCCTTCATATTTGACCCAGAACAACTCAGTTCAGCATGGAAATATCATTGCAACAGCTTTTATTTAGCCAGAAATCAAGAGTGTAAGTTTTTATGCGCTTAAAAGCAGTTTCAGGCCGAATGAGCTGATTTCTGCCAAATGCAGCAAAATACTGAAAGGAAAGTGGGTTTGCCTTCATATTTGACCCAGAACAACTCAGTTCAGCATGGAAATATCATTGCAACAGCTTTTATTTAGCCAGAAATCAAGAGTGTAAGTTTTTATGCGCTTAAAAGCATTTTCAGGCCGAATGAGCAAATATGCTTGTTTCTGCCAAATGCAGAAAAATACTGAAAGGAAAGTGGGTTTGCCTTCATATTTGACCCAGAACAACTCAGTTCAGCATGGAAATATCATTGCAACAGCTTTTATTTAGCCAGAAATCAAGAGTGTAAGTTTTTATGCGCTTAAAAGCATTTTCAGGCCGAATGAGCAAATATGCTTGTTTCTGCCAAATGCAGCAAAATACTGAAAGGAAAGTGGGTTTGCCTTCATATTTGACCCAGAACAACTCAGTTCAGCATGGAAATATCATTGCAACAGCTTTTATTTAGCCAGAAATCAAGAGTGTAAGTTTTTATGCGCTTAAAAGCATTTTCAGGCCGAATGAGCAAATATGCTTGTTTCTGCCAAATGCAGCAAAATACTGCAAGGAAAGTGGGTTTGCCTTCATATTTGACCCAGAACAACTCAGTTCAGCATGGAAATATCATTGCAACAGCTTTTATTTAGCCAGAAATCAAGAGTGTAAGTTTTTATGCGCTTAAAAGCATTTTCAGGCCGAATGAGCAAATATGCTTGTTTCTGCCAAATGCAGCAAAATACTGAAAGGAAAGTGGGTTTGCCTTCATATTTGACCCAGATCAACTCAGCTCAGCATGGAAATATCATTGCAACAGCTTTTATTTAGCCAGAAATCAAGACTGTAAGTTTTTATGCGCTTAAAAGCATTTTCAGGCCGAATGAGCAAAAATGCTTGTTTCTGCCAAATGCAGCAAAATACTGAAAGGAAAGTGGGTTTGCCTTCATATTTGACCCAGAACAACTCAGTTCAGCATGGAAATATCATTGCAACAGCTTTTATTTAGCCAGAAATCAAGAGTGTAAGTTTTTATGCGCTTAAAAGCATTTTCAGGCCGAATGAGCTGATTTCTGCCAAATGCAGCAAAATACTGAAAGGAAAGTGGGTTTGCCTTCATATTTGACCCAGAACAACTCAGTTCAGCATGGAAATATCATTGCAACAGCTTTTATTTAGCCAGAAATCAAGAGTGTAAGTTTTTATGCGCTTAAAAGCATTTTCAGGCCGAATGAGCAAATATGCTTGTTTCTGCCAAATGCAGCAAAATACTGAAAGGAAAGTGGGTTTGCCTTCATATTTGACCCAGAACAACTCAGTTCAGCATGGAAATATCATTGCAACAGCTTTTATTTAGCCAGAAATCAAGAGTGTAAGTTTTTATGCGCTTAAAAGCATTTTCAGGCCGAATGAGCAAATATGCTTGTTTCTGCCAAATGCAGCAAAATACTGAAAGGAAAGTGGGTTTGCCTTCATATTTGACCCAGATCAACTCAGCTCAGCATGGAAATATCATTGCAACAGCTTTTATTTAGCCAGAAATCAAGACTGTAAGTTTTTATGCGCTTAAAAGCATTTTCAGGCCGAATGAGCAAATATGCTTGTTTCTGCCAAATGCAGCAAAATACTGCAAGGAAAGTGGGTTTGCCTTCATATTTGACCCAGAACAACTCAGTTCAGCATGGAAATATCATTGCAACAGCTTTTATTTAGCCAGAAATCAAGGGTGTAAGTTTTTATGCGCTTAAAAGCATTTTCAGGCCGAATGAGCTGATTTCTGCCAAATGCAGCAAAATACTGAAAGGAAAGTGGGTTTGCCTTCATATTTGACCTAGAACAACTCAGTTCAGCATGGAAATATCATTGCAACAGCTTTTATTTAGCCAGAAATCAAGAGTGTAAGTTTTTATGCGCTTAAAAGCATTTTCAGGCCGAATGAGCTGATTTCTGCCAAATGCAGCAAAATACTGAAAGGAAAGTGGGTTTGCCTTCATATTTGACCCAGAACAACTCAGTTCAGCATGGAAATATCATTGCAACAGCTTTTATTTAGCCAGAAATCAAGAGTGTAAGTTTTTATGCGCTTAAAAGCATTTTCAGGCCGAATGAGCAAATATGCTTGTTTCTGCCAAATGCAGCAAAATACTGCAAGGAAAGTGGGTTTTCCTTCATATTTGACCCAGAACAACTCAGTTCAGCATGGAAATATCATTGCAACAGCTTTTATTTAGCCAGAAATCAAGAGTGTAAGTTTTTATGCGCTTAAAAGCATTTTCAGGCCGAATGAGCAAATATGCTTGTTTCTGCCAAATGCAGCAAAATACTGCAAGGAAAGTGGGTTTGCCTTCATATTTGACCCAGAACAACTCAGTTCAGCATGGAAATATCATTGCAACAGCTTTTATTTAGCCAGAAATCAAGAGTGTAAGTTTTTATGCGCTTAAAAGCATTTTCAGGCCGAATGAGCAAATATGCTTGTTTCTGCCAAATGCAGCAAAATACTGAAAGGAAAGTGGGTTTGCCTTCATATTTGACCCAGAACAACTCAGTTCAGCATGGAAATATCATTGCAACAGCTTTTATTTAGCCAGAAATCAAGAGTGTAAGTTTTTATGCGCTTAAAAGCATTTTCAGGCCGAATGAGCAAATATGCTTGTTTCTGCCAAATGCAGCAAAATACTGAAAGGAAAGTGGGTTTGCCTTCATATTTGACCCAGATCAACTCAGCTCAGCATGGAAATATCATTGCAACAGCTTTTATTTAGCCAGAAATCAAGACTGTAAGTTTTTATGCGCTTAAAAGCATTTTCAGGCCGAATGAGCAAAAATGCTTGTTTCTGCCAAATGCAGCAAAATACTGAAAGGAAAGTGGGTTTGCCTTCATATTTGACCCAGAACAACTCAGTTCAGCATGGAAATATCATTGCAACAGCTTTTATTTAGCCAGAAATCAAGAGTGTAAGTTTTTATGCGCTTAAAAGCATTTTCAGGCCGAATGAGCAAATATGCTTGTTTCTGCCAAATGCAGCAAAATACTGAAAGGAAAGTGGGTTTGCCTTCATATTTGACCCAGAACAACTCAGTTCAGCATGGAAATATCATTGCAACAGCTTTTATTTAGCCAGAAATCAAGAGTGTAAGTTTTTATGCGCTTAAAAGCATTTTCAGGCCGAATGAGCAAATATGCTTGTTTCTGCCAAATGCAGCAAAATACTGAAAGGAAAGTGGGTTTGCCTTCATATTTGACCCAGAACAACTCAGTTCAGCATGGAAATATCATTGCAACAGCTTTTATTTAGCCAGAAATCAAGAGTGTAAGTTTTTATGCGCTTAAAAGCATTTTCAGGCCGAATGAGCAAATATGCTTGTTTCTGCCAAATGCAGCAAAATACTGCAAGGAAAGTGGGTTTGCCTTCATATTTGACCCAGAACAACTCAGTTCAGCATGGAAATATCATTGCAACAGCTTTTATTTAGCCAGAAATCAAGAGTGTAAGTTTTTATGCGCTTAAAAGCATTTTCAGGCCGAATGAGCTGATTTCTGCCAAATGCAGCAAAATACTGAAAGGAAAGTGGGTTTGCCTTCATATTTGACCCAGAACAACTCAGTTCAGCATGGAAATATCATTGCAACAGCTTTTATTTAGCCAGAAATCAAGAGTGTAAGTTTTTATGCGCTTAAAAGCATTTTCAGGCCGAATGAGCTGATTTCTGCCAAATGCAGCAAAATACTGAAAGGAAAGTGGGTTTGCCTTCATATTTGACCCAGAACAACTCAGTTCAGCATGGAAATATCATTGCAACAGCTTTTATTTAGCCAGAAATCAAGAGTGTAAGTTTTTATGCGCTTAAAAGCATTTTCAGGCCGAATGAGCAAATATGCTTGTTTCTGCCAAATGCAGCAAAATACTGCAAGGAAAGTGGGTTTGCCTTCATATTTGACCCAGAACAACTCAGTTCAGCATGGAAATATCATTGCAACAGCTTTTATTTAGCCAGAAATCAAGAGTGTAAGTTTTTATGCGCTTAAAAGCATTTTCAGGCCGAATGAGCAAATATGCTTGTTTCTGCCAAATGCAGCAAAATACTGAAAGGAAAGTGGGTTTGCCTTCATATTTGACCCAGATCAACTCAGCTCAGCATGGAAATATCATTGCAACAGCTTTTATTTAGCCAGAAATCAAGACTGTAAGTTTTTATGCGCTTAAAAGCATTTTCAGGCCGAATGAGCAAATATGCTTGTTTCTGCCAAATGCAGCAAAATACTGCAAGGAAAGTGGGTTTGCCTTCATATTTGACCCAGAACAACTCAGTTCAGCATGGAAATATCATTGCAACAGCTTTTATTTAGCCAGAAATCAAGGGTGTAAGTTTTTATGCGCTTAAAAGCATTTTCAGGCCGAATGAGCTGATTTCTGCCAAATGCAGCAAAATACTGAAAGGAAAGTGGGTTTGCCTTCATATTTGACCCAGAACAACTCAGTTCAGCATGGAAATATCATTGCAACAGCTTTTATTTAGCCAGAAATCAAGAGTGTAAGTTTTTATGCGCTTAAAAGCATTTTCAGGCCGAATGAGCAAATATGCTTGTTTCTGCCAAATGCAGCAAAATACTGAAAGGAAAGTGGGTTTGCCTTCATATTTGACCCAGAACAACTCAGTTCAGCATGGAAATATCATTGCAACAGCTTTTATTTAGCCAGAAATCAAGAGTGTAAGTTTTTATGCGCTTAAAAGCATTTTCAGGCCGAATGAGCAAATATGCTTGTTTCTGCCAAATGCAGCAAAATACTGAAAGGAAAGTGGGTTTGCCTTCATATTTGACCCAGAACAACTCGGTTCAGCATGGAAATATCATTGCAACAGCTTTTATTTAGCCAGAAATCAAGAGTGTAAGTTTTTTTGCGCTTAAAAGCATTTTCAGGCCGAATGAGCAAATATGCTTGTTTCTGCCAAATGCAGAAAAATACTGAAAGGAAAGTGGGTTTGCCTTCATATTTGACCCAGAACAACTCAGTTCAGCATGGAAATATCATTGCAACAGCTTTTATTTAGCCAGAAATCAAGAGTGTACGTTTTTATGCGCTTAAAAGCATTTTCAGGCCGAATGAGCAAATATGCTTGTTTCTGCCAAATGCAGCAAAATACTGAAAGGAAAGTGGGTTTGCCTTCATATTTGACCCAGAACAACTCAGTTCAGCATGGAAATATCATTGCAACAGCTTTTATTTAGCCAGAAATCAAGACTGTAAGTTTTTATGCGCTTAAAAGCATTTTCAGGCCGAATGAGCAAATATGCTTGTTTCTGCCAAATGCAGCAAAATACTGCAAGGAAAGTGGGTTTGCCTTCATATTTGACCCAGAACAACTCAGTTCAGCATGGAAATATCATTGCAACAGCTTTTATTTAGCCAGAAATCAAGACTGTAAGTTTTTATGCGCTTATAAGCATTTTCAGGCCGAATGAGCAAATATGCTTGTTTCTGCCAAATGCAGCAAAATACTGCAAGGAAAGTGGGTTTGCCTTCATATTTGACCCAGAACAACTCAGTTCAGCATGGAAATATCATTGCAACAGCTTTTATTTAGCCAGAAATCAAGAGTGTAAGTTTTTATGCGCTTAAAAGCATTTTCAGGCCGAATGAGCAAATATGCTTGTTTCTGCCAAATGCAGCAAAATACTGCAAGGAAAGTGGGTTTGCCTTCATATTTGACCCAGAACAACTCAGTTCAGCATGGAAATATCATTGCAACAGCTTTTATTTAGCCAGAAATCAAGAGTGTAAGTTTTTATGCGCTTAAAAGCATTTTCAGGCCGAATGAGCAAATATGCTTGTTTCTGCCAAATGCAGCAAAATACTGCAAGGAAAGTGGGTTTGCCTTCATATTTGACCCAGAACAACTCAGTTCAGCATGGAAATATCATTGCAACAGCTTTTATTTAGCCAGAAATCAAGAGTGTAAGTTTTTATGCGCTTAAAAGCATTTTCAGGCCGAATGAGCAAATATGCTTGTTTCTGCCAAATGCAGCAAAATACTGAAAGGAAAGTGGGTTTGCCTTCATATTTGACCCAGAACAACTCAGTTCAGCATGGAAATATCATTGCAACAGCTTTTATTTAGCCAGAAATCAAGAGTGTAAGTTTTTATGCGCTTAAAAGCACTTTCAGGCCGAATGAGCAAATATGCTTGTTTCTGCCAAATGCAGCAAAATACTGAAAGGAAAGTGGGTTTGCCTTCATATTTGACCCAGATCAACTCAGCTCAGCATGGAAATATCATTGCAACAGCTTTTATTTAGCCAGAAATCAAGACTGTAAGTTTTTATGCGCTTAAAAGCATTTTCAGGCCGAATGAGCAAAAATGCTTGTTTCTGCCAAATGCAGCAAAATACTGAAAGGAAAGTGGGTTTGCCTTCATATTTGACCCAGAACAACTCAGTTCAGCATGGAAATATCATTGCAACAGCTTTTATTTAGCCAGAAATCAAGAGTGTAAGTTTTTATGCGCTTAAAAGCATTTTCAGGCCGAATGAGCTGATTTCTGCCAAATGCAGCAAAATACTGAAAGGAAAGTGGGTTTGCCTTCATATTTGACCCAGAACAACTCAGTTCAGCATGGAAATATCATTGCAACAGCTTTTATTTAGCCAGAAATCAAGAGTGTAAGTTTTTATGCGCTTAAAAGCATTTTCAGGCCGAATGAGCAAATATGCTTGTTTCTGCCAAATGCAGCAAAATACTGCAAGGAAAGTGGGTTTGCCTTCATATTTGACCCAGAACAACTCAGTTCAGCATGGAAATATCATTGCAACAGCTTTTATTTAGCCAGAAATCAAGACTGTAAGTTTTTATGCGCTTATAAGCATTTTCAGGCCGAATGAGCCAATATGCTTGTTTCTGCCAAATGCAGCAAAATACTGAAAGGAAAGTGGGTTTGCCTTCATATTTGACCCAGAACAACTCAGTTCAGCATGGAAATATCATTGCAACAGCTTTTATTTAGCCAGAAATCAAGAGTGTAAGTTTTTATGCGCTTAAAAGCATTTTCAGGCCGAATGAGCAAATATGCTTGTTTCTGCCAAATGCAGCAAAATACTGAAAGGAAAGTGGGTTTGCCTTCATATTTGACCCAGAACAACTCAGTTCAGCATGGAAATATCATTGCAACAGCTTTTATTTAGCCAGAAATCAAGAGTGTAAGTTTTTATGCGCTTAAAAGCATTTTCAGGCCGAATGAGCAAATATGCTTGTTTCTGCCAAATGCAGCAAAATACTGCAAGGAAAGTGGGTTTGCCTTCATATTTGACCCAGAACAACTCAGTTCAGCATGGAAATATCATTGCAACAGCTTTTATTTAGCCAGAAATCAAGAGTGTAAGTTTTTATGCGCTTAAAAGCATTTTCAGGCCGAATGAGCAAATATGCTTGTTTCTGCCAAATGCAGCAAAATACTGCAAGGAAAGTGGGTTTGCCTTCATATTTGACCCAGAACAACTCAGTTCAGCATGGAAATATCATTGCAACAGCTTTTATTTAGCCAGAAATCAAGAGTGTAAGTTTTTATGCGCTTAAAAGCATTTTCAGGCCGAATGAGCTGATTTCTGCCAAATGCAGCAAAATACTGAAAGGAAAGTGGGTTTGCCTTCATATTTGACCCAGAACAACTCAGTTCAGCATGGAAATATCATTGCAACAGCTTTTATTTAGCCAGAAATCAAGGGTGTAAGTTTTTATGCGCTTAAAAGCATTTTCAGGCCGAATGAGCTGATTTCTGCCAAATGCAGCAAAATACTGAAAGGAAAGTGGGTTTGCCTTCATATTTGACCCAGAACAACTCAGTTCAGCATGGAAATATCATTGCAACAGCTTTTATTTAGCCAGAAATCAAGAGTGTAAGTTTTTATGCGCTTAAAAGCATTTTCAGGCCGAATGAGCAAATATGCTTGTTTCTGCCAAATGCAGCAAAATACTGAAAGGAAAGTGGGTTTGCCTTCATATTTGACCCAGAACAACTCAGTTCAGCATGGAAATATCATTGCAACAGCTTTTATTTAGCCAGAAATCAAGAGTGTAAGTTTTTATGCGCTTAAAAGCATTTTCAGGCCAAATGAGCAAATATGCTTGTTTCTGCCAAATGCAGCAAAATACTGAAAGGAAAGTGGGTTTGCCTTCATATTTGACCCAGAACAACTCGGTTCAGCATGGAAATATCATTGCAACAGCTTTTATTTAGCCAGAAATCAAGAGTGTAAGTTTTTTTGCGCTTAAAAGCATTTTCAGGCCGAATGAGCAAATATGCTTGTTTCTGCCAAATGCAGAAAAATACTGAAAGGAAAGTGGGTTTGCCTTCATATTTGACCCAGAACAACTCAGTTCAGCATGGAAATATCATTGCAACAGCTTTTATTTAGCCAGAAATCAAGACTGTAAGTTTTTATGCGCTTAAAAGCATTTTCAGGCCGAATGAGCTGATTTCTGCCAAATGCAGCAAAATACTGAAAGGAAAGTGGGTTTGCCTTCATATTTGACCCAGAACAACTCAGTTCAGCATGGAAATATCATTGCAACAGCTTTTATTTAGCCAGAAATCAAGAGTGTAAGTTTTTATGCGCTTAAAAGCATTTTCAGGCCGAATGAGCAAATATGCTTGTTTCTGCCAAATGCAGCAAAATACTGCAAGGAAAGTGGGTTTGCCTTCATATTTGACCCAGAACAACTCAGTTCAGCATGGAAATATCATTGCAACAGCTTTTATTTAGCCAGAAATCAAGAGTGTAAGTTTTTATGCGCTTAAAAGCATTTTCAGGCCGAATGAGCAAATATGCTTGTTTCTGCCAAATGCAGCAAAATACTGCAAGGAAAGTGGGTTTGCCTTCATATTTGACCCAGAACAACTCAGTTCAGCATGGAAATATCATTGCAACAGCTTTTATTTAGCCAGAAATCAAGAGTGTAAGTTTTTATGCGCTTAAAAGCATTTTCAGGCCGAATGAGCAAATATGCTTGTTTCTGCCAAATGCAGCAAAATACTGAAAGGAAAGTGGGTTTGCCTTCATATTTGACCCAGAACAACTCAGTTCAGCATGGAAATATCATTGCAACAGCTTTTATTTAGCCAGAAATCAAGAGTGTAAGTTTTTATGCGCTTAAAAGCATTTTCAGGCCGAATGAGCAAATATGCTTGTTTCTGCCAAATGCAGCAAAATACTGAAAGGAAAGTGGGTTTGCCTTCATATTTGACCCAGATCAACTCAGCTCAGCATGGAAATATCATTGCAACAGCTTTTATTTAGCCAGAAATCAAGACTGTAAGTTTTTATGCGCTTAAAAGCATTTTCAGGCCGAATGAGCAAAAATGCTTGTTTCTGCCAAATGCAGCAAAATACTGAAAGGAAAGTGGGTTTGCCTTCATATTTGACCCAGAACAACTCAGTTCAGCATGGAAATATCATTGCAACAGCTTTTATTTAGCCAGAAATCAAGAGTGTAAGTTTTTATGCGCTTAAAAGCATTTTCAGGCCGAATGAGCTGATTTCTGCCAAATGCAGCAAAATACTGAAAGGAAAGTGGGTTTGCCTTCATATTTGACCCAGAACAACTCAGTTCAGCATGGAAATATCATTGCAACAGCTTTTATTTAGCCAGAAATCAAGAGTGTAAGTTTTTATGCGCTTAAAAGCATTTTCAGGCCGAATGAGCAAATATGCTTGTTTCTGCCAAATGCAGCAAAATACTGAAAGGAAAGTGGGTTTGCCTTCATATTTGACCCAGAACAACTCAGTTCAGCATGGAAATATCATTGCAACAGCTTTTATTTAGCCAGAAATCAAGAGTGTAAGTTTTTATGCGCTTAAAAGCATTTTCAGGCCGAATGAGCAAATATGCTTGTTTCTGCCAAATGCAGCAAAATACTGAAAGGAAAGTGGGTTTGCCTTCATATTTGACCCAGAACAACTCAGTTCAGCATGGAAATATCATTGCAACAGCTTTTATTTAGCCAGAAATCAAGAGTGTAAGTTTTTATGCGCTTAAAAGCATTTTCAGGCCGAATGAGCAAATATGCTTGTTTCTGCCAAATGCAGCAAAATACTGAAAGGAAAGTGGGTTTGCCTTCATATTTGACCCAGAACAACTCAGTTCAGCATGGAAATATCATTGCAACAGCTTTTATTTAGCCAGAAATCAAGAGTGTAAGTTTTTATGCGCTTAAAAGCATTTTCAGGCCGAATGAGCAAATATGCTTGTTTCTGCCAAATGCAGCAAAATACTGCAAGGAAAGTGGGTTTGCCTTCATATTTGACCCAGAACAACTCAGTTCAGCATGGAAATATCATTGCAACAGCTTTTATTTAGCCAGAAATCAAGAGTGTAAGTTTTTATGCGCTTAAAAGCATTTTCAGGCCGAATGAGCAAATATGCTTGTTTCTGCCAAATGCAGCAAAATACTGCAAGGAAAGTGGGTTTGCCTTCATATTTGACCCAGAACAACTCAGTTCAGCATGGAAATATCATTGCAACAGCTTTTATTTAGCCAGAAATCAAGAGTGTAAGTTTTTATGCGCTTAAAAGCATTTTCAGGCCGAATGAGCTGATTTCTGCCAAATGCAGCAAAATACTGAAAGGAAAGTGGGTTTGCCTTCATATTTGACCCAGAACAACTCAGTTCAGCATGGAAATATCATTGCAACAGCTTTTATTTAGCCAGAAATCAAGAGTGTAAGTTTTTATGCGCTTAAAAGCATTTTCAGGCCGAATGAGCAAATATGCTTGTTTCTGCCAAATGCAGCAAAATACTGAAAGGAAAGTGGGTTTGCCTTCATATTTGACCCAGATCAACTCAGCTCAGCATGGAAATATCATTGCAACAGCTTTTATTTAGCCAGAAATCAAGACTGTAAGTTTTTATGCGCTTAAAAGCATTTTCAGGCCGAATGAGCAAATATGCTTGTTTCTGCCAAATGCAGCAAAATACTGAAAGGAAAGTGGGTTTGCCTTCATATTTGACCCAGAACAACTCAGTTCAGCATGGAAATATCATTGCAACAGCTTTTATTTAGCCAGAAATCAAGAGTGTAAGTTTTTATGCGCTTAAAAGCATTTTCAGGCCGAATGAGCAAATATGCTTGTTTCTGCCAAATGCAGCAAAATACTGAAAGGAAAGTGGGTTTGCCTTCATATTTGACCCAGAACAACTCAGTTCAGCATGGAAATATCATTGCAACAGCTTTTATTTAGCCAGAAATCAAGAGTGTAAGTTTTTATGCGCTTAAAAGCATTTTCAGGCCGAATGAGCAAATATGCTTGTTTCTGCCAAATGCAGCAAAATACTGAAAGGAAAGTGGGTTTGCCTTCATATTTGACCCAGAACAACTCAGTTCAGCATGGAAATATCATTGCAACAGCTTTTATTTAGCCAGAAATCAAGAGTGTAAGTTTTTATGCGCTTAAAAGCATTTTCAGGCCGAATGAGCAAATATGCTTGTTTCTGCCAAATGCAGCAAAATACTGAAAGGAAAGTGGGTTTGCCTTCATATTTGACCCAGATCAACTCAGCTCAGCATGGAAATATCATTGCAACAGCTTTTATTTAGCCAGAAATCAAGACTGTAAGTTTTTATGCGCTTAAAAGCATTTTCAGGCCGAATGAGCAAATATGCTTGTTTCTGCCAAATGCAGCAAAATACTGAAAGGAAAGTGGGTTTGCCTTCATATTTGACCCAGAACAACTCAGTTCAGCATGGAAATATCATTGCAACAGCTTTTATTTAGCCAGAAATCAAGAGTGTAAGTTTTTATGCGCTTAAAAGCATTTTCAGGCCGAATGAGCAAATATGCTTGTTTCTGCCAAATGCAGCAAAATACTGAAAGGAAAGTGGGTTTGCCTTCATATTTGACCCAGAACAACTCAGTTCAGCATGGAAATATCATTGCAACAGCTTTTATTTAGCCAGAAATCAAGAGTGTAAGTTTTTATGCGCTTAAAAGCATTTTCAGGCCGAATGAGCAAATATGCTTGTTTCTGCCAAATGCAGCAAAATACTGAAAGGAAAGTTGGTTTGCCTTCATATTTGACCCAGAACAACTCAGTTCAGCATGGAAATATCATTGCAACAGCTTTTATTTAGCCAGAAATCAAGAGTGTAAGTTTTTATGCGCTTAAAAGCATTTTCAGGCCGAATGAGCAAATATGCTTGTTTCTGCCAAATGCAGCAAAATACTGAAAGGAAAGTGGGTTTGCCTTCATATTTGACCCAGAACAACTCAGTTCAGCATGGAAATATCATTGCAACAGCTTTTATTTAGCCAGAAATCAAGAGTGTAAGTTTTTATGCGCTTAAAAGCATTTTCAGGCCGAATGAGCAAATATGTTTGTTTCTGCCAAATGCAGCAAAATACTGAAAGGAAAGTGGGTTTGCCTTCATATTTGACCCAGAACAACTCGGTTCAGCATGGAAATATCATTGCAACAGCTTTTATTTAGCCAGAAATCAAGAGTGTAAGTTTTTATGCGCTTAAAAGCATTTTCAGGCCGAATGAGCAAATATGCTTGTTTCTGCCAAATGCAGCAAAATACTGAAAGGAAAGTGGGTTTGCCTTCATATTTGACCCAGAACAACTCAGTTCAGCATGGAAATATCATTGCAACAGCTTTTATTTAGCCAGAAATCAAGAGTGTAAGTTTTTATGCGCTTAAAAGCATTTTCAGGCCGAATGAGCAAATATGCTTGTTTCTGCCAAATGCAGCAAAATACTGAAAGGAAAGTGGGTTTGCCTTCATATTTGACCCAGAACAACTCAGTTCAGCATGGAAATATCATTGCAACAGCTTTTATTTAGCCAGAAATCAAGACTGTAAGTTTTTATGCGCTTAAAAGCATTTTCAGGCCGAATGAGCAAATATGCTTGTTTCTGCCAAATGCAGCAAAATACTGAAAGGAAAGTGGGTTTGCCTTCATATTTGACCCAGAACAACTCAGTTCAGCATGGAAATATCATTGCAACAGCTTTTATTTAGCCAGAAATCAAGAGTGTAAGTTTTTATGCGCTTAAAAGCATTTTCAGGCTGAATGAGCAAATATGCTTGTTTCTGCCAAATGCAGCAAAATACTGAAAGGAAAGTGGGTTTGCCTTCATATTTGACCCAGATCAACTCAGCTCAGCATGGAAATATCATTGCAACAGCTTTTATTTAGCCAGAAATCAAGACTGTAAGTTTTTATGCGCTTAAAAGCATTTTCAGGCCGAATGAGCAAATATGCTTGTTTCTGCCAAATGCAGCAAAATACTGAAAGGAAAGTGGGTTTGCCTTCATATTTGACCCAGAACAACTCAGTTCAGCATGGAAAATCATTGCAACAGCTTTTATTTAGCCAGAAATCAAGAGTGTAAGTTTTTATGCGCTTAAAAGCATTTTCAGGCCGAATGAGCTGATTTCTGCCAAATGCAGCAAAATACTGAAAGGAAAGTGGGTTTGCCTTCATATTTGACCCAGAACAACTCGGTTCAGCATGGAAATATCATTGCAACAGCTTTTATTTAGCCAGAAATCAAGACTGTAAGTTTTTATGCGCTTAAAAGCATTTTCAGGCCGAATGAGCAAAAATGCTTGTTTCTGCCAAATGCAGCAAAATACTGAAAGGAAAGTGGGTTTGCCTTCATATTTGACCCAGAACAACTCAGTTCAGCATGGAAATATCATTGCAACAGCTTTTATTTAGCCAGAAATCAAGAGTGTAAGTTTTTATGCGCTTAAAAGCATTTTCAGGCTGAATGAGCAAATATGCTTGTTTCTGCCAAATGCAGCAAAATACTGAAAGGAAAGTGGGTTTGCCTTCATATTTGACCCAGATCAACTCAGCTCAGCATGGAAATATCATTGCAACAGCTTTTATTTAGCCAGAAATCAAGACTGTAAGTTTTTATGCGCTTAAAAGCATTTTCAGGCCGAATGAGCAAATATGCTTGTTTCTGCCAAATGCAGCAAAATACTGAAAGGAAAGTGGGTTTGCCTTCATATTTGACCCAGAACAACTCAGTTCAGCATGGAAAATCATTGCAACAGCTTTTATTTAGCCAGAAATCAAGAGTGTAAGTTTTTATGCGCTTAAAAGCATTTTCAGGCCGAATGAGCTGATTTCTGCCAAATGCAGCAAAATACTGAAAGGAAAGTGGGTTTGCCTTCATATTTGACCCAGAACAACTCAGTTCAGCATGGAAATATCATTGCAACAGCTTTTATTTAGCCAGAAATCAAGAGTGTAAGTTTTTATGCGCTTAAAAGCATTTTCAGGCCGAATGAGCAAATATGCTTGTTTCTGCCAAATGCAGCAAAATACTGAAAGGAAAGTGGGTTTGCCTTCATATTTGACCCAGAACAACTCAGTTCAGCATGGAAATATCATTGCAACAGCTTTTATTTAGCCAGAAATCAAGACTGTAAGTTTTTATGCGCTTAAAAGCATTTTCAGGCCGAATGAGCAAATATGCTTGTTTCTGCCAAATGCAGCAAAATACTGAAAGGAAAGTGGGTTTGCCTTCATATTTGACCCAGAACAACTCAGTTCAGCATGGAAATATCATTGCAACAGCTTTTATTTAGCCAGAAATCAAGAGTGTAAGTTTTTATGCGCTTAAAAGCATTTTCAGGCCGAATGAGCAAATATGCTTGTTTCTGCCAAATGCAGCAAAATACTGAAAGGAAAGTGGGTTTGCCTTCATATTTGACCCAGAACAACTCAGTTCAGCATGGAAATATCATTGCAACAGCTTTTATTTAGCCAGAAATCAAGACTGTAAGTTTTTATGCGCTTAAAAGCATTTTCAGGCCGAATGAGCAAATATGCTTGTTTCTGCCAAATGCAGCAAAATACTGAAAGGAAAGTGGGTTTGCCTTCATATTTGACCCAGAACAACTCAGTTCAGCATGGAAATATCATTGCAACAGCTTTTATTTAGCCAGAAATCAAGAGTGTAAGTTTTTATGCGCTTAAAAGCATTTTCAGGCCGAATGAGCAAATATGCTTGTTTCTGCCAAATGCAGCAAAATACTGAAAGGAAAGTGGGTTTGCCTTCATATTTGACCCAGAACAACTCAGTTCAGCATGGAAATATCATTGCAACAGCTTTTATTTAGCCAGAAATCAAGACTGTAAGTTTTTATGCGCTTAAAAGCATTTTCAGGCCGAATGAGCAAATATGCTTGTTTCTGCCAAATGCAGCAAAATACTGAAAGGAAAGTGGGTTTGCCTTCATATTTGACCCAGAACAACTCAGTTCAGCATGGAAATATCATTGCAACAGCTTTTATTTAGCCAGAAATCAAGAGTGTAAGTTTTTATGCGCTTAAAAGCATTTTCAGGCCGAATGAGCAAATATGCTTGTTTCTGCCAAATGCAGCAAAATACTGAAAGGAAAGTGGGTTTGCCTTCATATTTGACCCAGAACAACTCGGTTCAGCATGGAAATATCATTGCAACAGCTTTTATTTAGCCAGAAATCAAGAGTGTAAGTTTTTATGCGCTTAAAAGCATTTTCAGGCCGAATGAGCAAATATGCTTGTTTCTGCCAAATGCAGCAAAATACTGAAAGGAAAGTGGGTTTGCCTTCATAGTTGACCCAGAACAACTCAGTTCAGCATGGAAATATCATTGCAACAGCTTTTATTTAGCCAGAAATCAAGAGTGTAAGTTTTTATGCGCTTAAAAGCATTTTCAGGCCGAATGAGCAAATATGCTTGTTTCTGCCAAATGCAGCAAAATACTGAAAGGAAAGTGGGTTTGCCTTCATATTTGACCCAGAACAACTCAGTTCAGCATGGAAATATCATTGCAACAGCTTTTATTTAGCCAGAAATCAAGAGTGTAAGTTTTTATGCGCTTAAAAGCATTTTCAGGCCGAATGAGCTGATTTCTGCCAAATGCAGCAAAATACTGAAAGGAAAGTGGGTTTGCCTTCATATTTGACCCAGAACAACTCAGTTCAGCATGGAAATATCATTGCAACAGCTTTTATTTAGCCAGAAATCAAGAGTGTAAGTTTTTATGCGCTTAAAAGCATTTTCAGGCCGAATGAGCAAATATGCTTGTTTCTGCCAAATGCAGCAAAATACTGAAAGGAAAGTGGGTTTGCCTTCATATTTGACCCAGAACAACTCAGTTCAGCATGGAAATATCATTGCAACAGCTTTTATTTAGCCAGAAATCAAGAGTGTAAGTTTTTATGCGCTTAAAAGCATTTTCAGGCCGAATGAGCAAATATGCTTGTTTCTGCCAAATGCAGCAAAATACTGAAAGGAAAGTGGGTTTGCCTTCATATTTGACCCAGAACAACTCAGTTCAGCATGGAAATATCATTGCAACAGCTTTTATTTAGCCAGAAATCAAGAGTGTAAGTTTTTATGCGCTTAAAAGCATTTTCAGGCCGAATGAGCTGATTTCTGCCAAATGCAGCAAAATACTGAAAGGAAAGTGGGTTTGCCTTCATATTTGACCCAGAACAACTCAGTTCAGCATGGAAATATCATTGCAACAGCTTTTATTTAGCCAGAAATCAAGAGTGTAAGTTTTTATGCGCTTAAAAGCATTTTCAGGCCGAATGAGCAAATATGCTTGTTTCTGCCAAATGCAGCAAAATACTGAAAGGAAAGTGGGTTTGCCTTCATATTTGACCCAGAACAACTCAGTTCAGCATGGAAATATTATTGCAACAGCTTTTATTTAGCCAGAAATCAAGAGTGTAAGTTTTTATGCGCTTAAAAGCATTTTCAGGCCGAATGAGCAAATATGCTTGTTTCTGCCAAATGCAGCAAAATACTGAAAGGAAAGTGGGTTTGCCTTCATATTTGACCCAGAACAACTCAGTTCAGCATGGAAATATCATTGCAACAGCTTTTATTTAGCCAGAAATCAAGAGTGTAAGTTTTTATGCGCTTAAAAGCATTTTCAGGCCGAATGAGCAAATATGCTTGTTTCTGCCAAATGCAGCAAAATACTGAAAGGAAAGTGGGTTTGCCTTCATATTTGACCCAGAACAACTCAGTTCAGCATGGAAATATCATTGCAACAGCTTTTATTTAGCCAGAAATCAAGACTGTAAGTTTTTATGCGCTTAAAAGCATTTTCAGGCCGAATGAGCTGATTTCTGCCAAATGCAGCAAAATACTGAAAGGAAAGTGGGTTTGCCTTCATATTTGACCCAGAACAACTCAGTTCAGCATGGAAATATCATTGCAACAGCTTTTATTTAGCCAGAAATCAAGAGTGTAAGTTTTTATGCGCTTAAAAGCATTTTCAGGCCGAATGAGCTGATTTCTGCCAAATGCAGAAAAATACTGAAAGGAAAGTGGGTTTGCCTTCATATTTGACCCAGAACAACTCAGTTCAGCATGGAAATATCATTGCAACAGCTTTTATTTAGCCAGAAATCAAGACTGTAAGTTTTTATGCGCTTAAAAGCATTTTCAGGCCGAATGAGCAAATATGCTTGTTTCTGCCAAATGCAGCAAAATACTGAAAGGAAAGTGGGTTTGCCTTCATATTTGACCCAGAACAACTCAGTTCAGCATGGAAATATCATTGCAACAGCTTTTATTTAGCCAGAAATCAAGAGTGTAAGTTTTTATGCGCTTAAAAGCATTTTCAGGCCGAATGAGCAAATATGCTTGTTTCTGCCAAATGCAGCAAAATACTAAAAGGAAAGTGGGTTTGCCTTCATATTTGACCCAGAACAACTCAGTTCAGCATGGAAATATCATTGCAACAGCTTTTATTTAGCCAGAAATCAAGAGTGTAAGTTTTTATGCGCTTAAAAGCATTTTCAGGCCGAATGAGCAAATATGCTTGTTTCTGCCAAATGCAGCAAAATACTGAAAGGAAAGTGGGTTTGCCTTCATATTTGACCCAGAACAACTCAGTTCAGCATGGAAATATCATTGCAACAGCTTTTATTTAGCCAGAAATCAAGAGTGTAAGTTTTTATGCGCTTAAAAGCATTTTCAGGCCGAATGAACAAATATGCTTGTTTCTGCCAAATGCAGCAAAATACTGAAAGGAAAGTGGGTTTGCCTTCATATTTGACCCAGAACAACTCAGTTCAGCATGGAAATATCATTGCAACAGCTTTTATTTAGCCAGAAATCAAGAGTGTAAGTTTTTATGCGCTTAAAAGCATTTTCAGGCCGAATGAGCTGATTTCTGCCAAATGCAGCAAAATACTGAAAGGAAAGTGGGTTTGCCTTCATATTTGACCCAGAACAACTCAGTTCAGCATGGAAATATCATTGCAACAGCTTTTATTTAGCCAGAAATCAAGAGTGTAAGTTTTTATGCGCTTAAAAGTATTTTCAGGCCGAATGAACAAATATGCTTGTTTCTGCCAAATGCAGCAAAATACTGAAAGGAAAGTGGGTTTGCCTTCATAT
Source organism: Channa argus (assembly GCF_033026475.1). Lineage (NCBI taxonomy): Eukaryota > Metazoa > Chordata > Actinopteri > Anabantiformes > Channidae > Channa > Channa argus. The sequence goes on from NW_027125222.1 coordinate 693,217, forward strand.
TTGACCCAGAACAACTCAGTTCAGCATGGAAATATCATTGCAACAGCTTTTATTTAGCCAGAAATCAAGAGTGTAAGTTTTTATGCGCTTAAAAGCATTTTCAGGCCGAATGAGCTGATTTCTGCCAAATGCAGCAAAATACTGAAAGGAAAGTGGGTTTGCCTTCATATTTGACCCAGAACAACTCAGCTCAGCATGGAAATATCATTGCAACAGCTTTTATTTAGCCAGAAATAAAGAGTGTAAGTTTTTATGCGCTTAAAAGCATTTTCAGGCCGAATGAGCTGATTTCTGCCAAATGCAGCAAAATACTGAAAGGAAAGTGGGTTTGCCTTCATATTTGACCCAGAACAACTCAGCTCAGCATGGAAATATCATTGCAACAGCTTTTATTTAGCCAGAAATCAAGACTGTAAGTTTTTATGCGCTTAAAAGCATTTTCAGGCCGAATGAGCAAATATGCTTGTTTCTGCCAAATGCAGCAAAATACTGAAAGGAAAGTGGGTTTGCCTTCATATTTGACCCAGAACAACTCAGTTCAGCATGGAAATATCATTGCAACAGCTTTTATTTAGCCAGAAATCAAGAGTGTAAGTTTTTATGCGCTTAAAAGCATTTTCAGGCCGAATGAGCAAATATGCTTGTTTCTGCCAAATGCAGCAAAATACTGAAAGGAAAGTGGGTTTGCCTTCATATTTGACCCAGAACAACTCAGTTCAGCATGGAAATATCATTGCAACAGCTTTTATTTAGCCAGAAATCAAGACTGTAAGTTTTTATGCGCTTAAAAGCATTTTCAGGCCGAATGAGCTGATTTCTGCCAAATGCAGCAAAATACTGAAAGGAAAGTGGGTTTGCCTTCATATTTGACCCAGAACAACTCAGTTCAGCATGGAAATATCATTGCAACAGCTTTTATTTAGCCAGAAATCAAGAGTGTAAGTTTTTATGCGCTTAAAAGCATTTTCAGGCCGAATGAGCAAATATGCTTGTTTCTGCCAAATGCAGCAAAATACTGAAAGGAAAGTGGGTTTGCCTTCATATTTGACCCAGAACAACTCAGTTCAGCATGGAAATATCATTGCAACAGCTTTTATTTAGCCAGAAATCAAGACTGTAAGTTTTTATGCGCTTAAAAGCATTTTCAGGCCGAATGAGCAAATATGCTTGTTTCTGCCAAATGCAGCAAAATATTAAAAGGAAAGTGGGTTTGCCTTCATATTTGACCCAGAACAACTCAGTTCAGCATGGAAATATCATTGCAACAGCTTTTATTTAGCCAGAAATCAAGAGTGTAAGTTTTTATGCGCTTAAAAGCATTTTCAGGCCGAATGAGCAAATATGCTTGTTTCTGCCAAATGCAGCAAAATACTGAAAGGAAAGTGGGTTTGCCTTCATATTTGACCCAGAACAACTCAGTTCAGCATGGAAATATCATTGCAACAGCTTTTATTTAGCCAGAAATCAAGAGTGTAAGTTTTTATGCGCTTAAAAGCATTTTCAGGCCGAATGAACAAATATGCTTGTTTCTGCCAAATGCAGCAAAATACTGAAAGGAAAGTGGGTTTGCCTTCATATTTGACCCAGAACAACTCAGTTCAGCATGGAAATATCATTGCAACAGCTTTTATTTAGCCAGAAATCAAGAGTGTAAGTTTTTATGCGCTTAAAAGCATTTTCAGGCCGAATGAGCTGATTTCTGCCAAATGCAGCAAAATACTGAAAGGAAAGTGGGTTTGCCTTCATATTTGACCCAGAACAACTCAGTTCAGCATGGAAATATCATTGCAACAGCTTTTATTTAGCCAGAAATCAAGAGTGTAAGTTTTTATGCGCTTAAAAGTATTTTCAGGCCGAATGAACAAATATGCTTGTTTCTGCCAAATGCAGCAAAATACTGAAAGGAAAGTGGGTTTGCCTTCATATTTGACCCAGAACAACTCAGTTCAGCATGGAAATATCATTGCAACAGCTTTTATTTAGCCAGAAATCAAGAGTGTAAGTTTTTATGCGCTTAAAAGCATTTTCAGGCCGAATGAGCTGATTTCTGCCAAATGCAGCAAAATACTGAAAGGAAAGTGGGTTTGCCTTCATATTTGACCCAGAACAACTCAGCTCAGCATGGAAATATCATTGCAACAGCTTTTATTTAGCCAGAAATCAAGACTGTAAGTTTTTATGCGCTTAAAAGCATTTTCAGGCCGAATGAGCAAATATGCTTGTTTCTGCCAAATGCAGCAAAATACTGAAAGGAAAGTGGGTTTGCCTTCATATTTGACCCAGAACAACTCAGTTCAGCATGGAAATATCATTGCAACAGCTTTTATTTAGCCAGAAATCAAGAGTGTAAGTTTTTATGCGCTTAAAAGCATTTTCAGGCCGAATGAGCTGATTTCTGCCAAATGCAGCAAAATACTGAAAGGAAAGTGGGTTTGCCTTCATATTTGACCCAGAACAACTCAGTTCAGCATGGAAATATCATTGCAACAGCTTTTATTTAGCCAGAAATCAAGAGTGTAAGTTTTTATGCGCTTAAAAGTATTTTCAGGCCGAATGAACAAATATGCTTGTTTCTGCCAAATGCAGCAAAATACTGAAAGGAAAGTGGGTTTGCCTTCATATTTGACCCAGAACAACTCAGTTCAGCATGGAAATATCATTGCAACAGCTTTTATTTAGCCAGAAATCAAGAGTGTAAGTTTTTATGCGCTTAAAAGCATTTTCAGGCCGAATGAGCTGATTTCTGCCAAATGCAGCAAAATACTGAAAGGAAAGTGGGTTTGCCTTCATATTTGACCCAGAACAACTCAGCTCAGCATGGAAATATCATTGCAACAGCTTTTATTTAGCCAGAAATCAAGAGTGTAAGTTTTTATGCGCTTAAAAGCATTTTCAGGCCGAATGAGCTGATTTCTGCCAAATGCAGCAAAATACTGAAAGGAAAGTGGGTTTGCCTTCATATTTGACCCAGAACAACTCAGCTCAGCATGGAAATATCATTGCAACAGCTTTTATTTAGCCAGAAATCAAGACTGTAAGTTTTTATGCGCTTAAAAGCATTTTCAGGCCGAATGAGCAAATATGCTTGTTTCTGCCAAATGCAGCAAAATACTGAAAGGAAAGTGGGTTTGCCTTCATATTTGACCCAGAACAACTCAGTTCAGCATGGAAATATCATTGCAACAGCTTTTATTTAGCCAGAAATCAAGAGTGTAAGTTTTTATGCGCTTAAAAGCATTTTCAGGCCGAATGAGCAAATATGCTTGTTTCTGCCAAATGCAGCAAAATACTGAAAGGAAAGTGGGTTTGCCTTCATATTTGACCCAGAACAACTCAGTTCAGCATGGAAATATCATTGCAACAGCTTTTATTTAGCCAGAAATCAAGACTGTAAGTTTTTATGCGCTTAAAAGCATTTTCAGGCCGAATGAGCTGATTTCTGCCAAATGCAGCAAAATACTGAAAGGAAAGTGGGTTTGCCTTCATATTTGACCCAGAACAACTCAGTTCAGCATGGAAATATCATTGCAACAGCTTTTATTTAGCCAGAAATCAAGAGTGTAAGTTTTTATGCGCTTAAAAGCATTTTCAGGCCGAATGAGCAAATATGCTTGTTTCTGCCAAATGCAGCAAAATACTGAAAGGAAAGTGGGTTTGCCTTCATATTTGACCCAGAACAACTCAGTTCAGCATGGAAATATCATTGCAACAGCTTTTATTTAGCCAGAAATCAAGACTGTAAGTTTTTATGCGCTTAAAAGCATTTTCAGGCCGAATGAGCAAATATGCTTGTTTCTGCCAAATGCAGCAAAATACTGAAAGGAAAGTGGGTTTGCCTTCATATTTGACCCAGAACAACTCAGTTCAGCATGGAAATATCATTGCAACAGCTTTTATTTAGCCAGAAATCAAGAGTGTAAGTTTTTATGCGCTTAAAAGCATTTTCAGGCCGAATGAGCAAATATGCTTGTTTCTGCCAAATGCAGCAAAATACTAAAAGGAAAGTGGGTTTGCCTTCATATTTGACCCAGAACAACTCAGTTCAGCATGGAAATATCATTGCAACAGCTTTTATTTAGCCAGAAATCAAGAGTGTAAGTTTTTATGCGCTTAAAAGCATTTTCAGGCCGAATGAGCAAATATGCTTGTTTCTGCCAAATGCAGCAAAATACTGAAAGGAAAGTGGGTTTGCCTTCATATTTGACCCAGAACAACTCAGTTCAGCATGGAAATATCATTGCAACAGCTTTTATTTAGCCAGAAATCAAGAGTGTAAGTTTTTATGCGCTTAAAAGCATTTTCAGGCCGAATGAACAAATATGCTTGTTTCTGCCAAATGCAGCAAAATACTGAAAGGAAAGTGGGTTTGCCTTCATATTTGACCCAGAACAACTCAGTTCAGCATGGAAATATCATTGCAACAGCTTTTATTTAGCCAGAAATCAAGAGTGTAAGTTTTTATGCGCTTAAAAGCATTTTCAGGCCGAATGAGCAAATATGCTTGTTTCTGCCAAATGCAGCAAAATACTGAAAGGAAAGTGGGTTTGCCTTCATATTTGACCCAGAACAACTCAGTTCAGCATGGAAATATCATTGCAACAGCTTTTATTTAGCCAGAAATCAAGAGTGTAAGTTTTTATGCGCTTAAAAGCATTTTCAGGCCGAATGAGCAAATATGCTTGTTTCTGCCAAATGCAGCAAAATACTGAAAGGAAAGTGGGTTTGCCTTCATATTTGACCCAGAACAACTCAGTTCAGCATGGAAATATCATTGCAACAGCTTTTATTTAGCCAGAAATCAAGACTGTAAGTTTTTATGCGCTTAAAAGCATTTTCAGGCCGAATGAGCAAATATGCTTGTTTCTGCCAAATGCAGCAAAATACTGAAAGGAAAGTGGGTTTGCCTTCATATTTGACCCAGAACAACTCAGTTCAGCATGGAAATATCATTGCAACAGCTTTTATTTAGCCAGAAATCAAGAGTGTAAGTTTTTATGCGCTTAAAAGCATTTTCAGGCCGAATGAGCAAATATGCTTGTTTCTGCCAAATGCAGCAAAATACTGAAAGGAAAGTGGGTTTGCCTTCATATTTGACCCAGAACAACTCGGTTCAGCATGGAAATATCATTGCAACAGCTTTTATTTAGCCAGAAATCAAGAGTGTAAGTTTTTATGCGCTTAAAAGCATTTTCAGGCCGAATGAGCAAATATGCTTGTTTCTGCCAAATGCAGCAAAATACTGAAAGGAAAGTGGGTTTGCCTTCATAGTTGACCCAGAACAACTCAGTTCAGCATGGAAATATCATTGCAACAGCTTTTATTTAGCCAGAAATCAAGAGTGTAAGTTTTTATGCGCTTAAAAGCATTTTCAGGCCGAATGAGCAAATATGCTTGTTTCTGCCAAATGCAGCAAAATACTGAAAGGAAAGTGGGTTTGCCTTCATATTTGACCCAGAACAACTCAGTTCAGCATGGAAATATCATTGCAACAGCTTTTATTTAGCCAGAAATCAAGAGTGTAAGTTTTTATGCGCTTAAAAGCATTTTCAGGCCGAATGAGCTGATTTCTGCCAAATGCAGCAAAATACTGAAAGGAAAGTGGGTTTGCCTTCATATTTGACCCAGAACAACTCAGTTCAGCATGGAAATATCATTGCAACAGCTTTTATTTAGCCAGAAATCAAGAGTGTAAGTTTTTATGCGCTTAAAAGCATTTTCAGGCCGAATGAGCAAATATGCTTGTTTCTGCCAAATGCAGCAAAATACTGAAAGGAAAGTGGGTTTGCCTTCATATTTGACCCAGAACAACTCAGTTCAGCATGGAAATACCATTGCAACAGCTTTTATTTAGCCAGAAATCAAGACTGTAAGTTTTTATGCGCTTAAAAGCATTTTCAGGCCGAATGAGCTGATTTCTGCCAAATGCAGCAAAATACTGAAAGGAAAGTGGGTTTGCCTTCATATTTGACCCAGAACAACTCAGTTCAGCATGGAAATATCATTGCAACAGCTTTTATTTAGCCAGAAATCAAGAGTGTAAGTTTTTATGCGCTTAAAAGCATTTTCAGGCCGAATGAGCAAATATGCTTGTTTCTGCCAAATGCAGCAAAATACTGAAAGGAAAGTGGGTTTGCCTTCATATTTGACCCAGAACAACTCAGTTCAGCATGGAAATATCATTGCAACAGCTTTTATTTAGCCAGAAATCAAGAGTGTAAGTTTTTATGCGCTTAAAAGCATTTTCAGGCCGAATGAGCAAATATGCTTGTTTCTGCCAAATGCAGCAAAATACTGAAAGGAAAGTGGGTTTGCCTTCATATTTGACCCAGAACAACTCAGTTCAGCATGGAAATATCATTGCAACAGCTTTTATTTAGCCAGAAATCAAGACTGTAAGTTTTTATGCGCTTAAAAGCATTTTCAGGCCGAATGAGCTGATTTCTGCCAAATGCAGCAAAATACTGAAAGGAAAGTGGGTTTGCCTTCATATTTGACCCAGAACAACTCAGTTCAGCATGGAAATATCATTGCAACAGCTTTTATTTAGCCAGAAATCAAGAGTGTAAGTTTTTATGCGCTTAAAAGCATTTTCAGGCCGAATGAGCTGATTTCTGCCAAATGCAGAAAAATACTGAAAGGAAAGTGGGTTTGCCTTCATATTTGACCCAGAACAACTCAGTTCAGCATGGAAATATCATTGCAACAGCTTTTATTTAGCCAGAAATCAAGACTGTAAGTTTTTATGCGCTTAAAAGCATTTTCAGGCCGAATGAGCAAATATGCTTGTTTCTGCCAAATGCAGCAAAATACTGAAAGGAAAGTGGGTTTGCCTTCATATTTGACCCAGAACAACTCAGTTCAGCATGGAAATATCATTGCAACAGCTTTTATTTAGCCAGAAATCAAGAGTGTAAGTTTTTATGCGCTTAAAAGCATTTTCAGGCCGAATGAGCAAATATGCTTGTTTCTGCCAAATGCAGCAAAATACTAAAAGGAAAGTGGGTTTGCCTTCATATTTGACCCAGAACAACTCAGTTCAGCATGGAAATATCATTGCAACAGCTTTTATTTAGCCAGAAATCAAGAGTGTAAGTTTTTATGCGCTTAAAAGCATTTTCAGGCCGAATGAGCAAATATGCTTGTTTCTGCCAAATGCAGCAAAATACTGAAAGGAAAGTGGGTTTGCCTTCATATTTGACCCAGAACAACTCAGTTCAGCATGGAAATATCATTGCAACAGCTTTTATTTAGCCAGAAATCAAGAGTGTAAGTTTTTATGCGCTTAAAAGCATTTTCAGGCCGAATGAGCAAATATGCTTGTTTCTGCCAAATGCAGCAAAATACTGAAAGGAAAGTGGGTTTGCCTTCATATTTGACCCAGAACAACTCAGTTCAGCATGGAAATATCATTGCAACAGCTTTTATTTAGCCAGAAATCAAGAGTGTAAGTTTTTATGCGCTTAAAAGCATTTTCAGGCCGAATGAACAAATATGCTTGTTTCTGCCAAATGCAGCAAAATACTGAAAGGAAAGTGGGTTTGCCTTCATATTTGACCCAGAACAACTCAGTTCAGCATGGAAATATCATTGCAACAGCTTTTATTTAGCCAGAAATCAAGAGTGTAAGTTTTTATGCGCTTAAAAGCATTTTCAGGCCGAATGAGCTGATTTCTGCCAAATGCAGCAAAATACTGAAAGGAAAGTGGGTTTGCCTTCATATTTGACCCAGAACAACTCAGTTCAGCATGGAAATATCATTGCAACAGCTTTTATTTAGCCAGAAATCAAGAGTGTAAGTTTTTATGCGCTTAAAAGTATTTTCAGGCCGAATGAACAAATATGCTTGTTTCTGCCAAATGCAGCAAAATACTGAAAGGAAAGTGGGTTTGCCTTCATATTTGACCCAGAACAACTCAGTTCAGCATGGAAATATCATTGCAACAGCTTTTATTTAGCCAGAAATCAAGAGTGTAAGTTTTTATGCGCTTAAAAGCATTTTCAGGCCGAATGAGCTGATTTCTGCCAAATGCAGCAAAATACTGAAAGGAAAGTGGGTTTGCCTTCATATTTGACCCAGAACAACTCAGCTCAGCATGGAAATATCATTGCAACAGCTTTTATTTAGCCAGAAATAAAGAGTGTAAGTTTTTATGCGCTTAAAAGCATTTTCAGGCCGAATGAGCTGATTTCTGCCAAATGCAGCAAAATACTGAAAGGAAAGTGGGTTTGCCTTCATATTTGACCCAGAACAACTCAGCTCAGCATGGAAATATCATTGCAACAGCTTTTATTTAGCCAGAAATCAAGACTGTAAGTTTTTATGCGCTTAAAAGCATTTTCAGGCCGAATGAGCAAATATGCTTGTTTCTGCCAAATGCAGCAAAATACTGAAAGGAAAGTGGGTTTGCCTTCATATTTGACCCAGAACAACTCAGTTCAGCATGGAAATATCATTGCAACAGCTTTTATTTAGCCAGAAATCAAGAGTGTAAGTTTTTATGCGCTTAAAAGCATTTTCAGGCCGAATGAGCAAATATGCTTGTTTCTGCCAAATGCAGCAAAATACTGAAAGGAAAGTGGGTTTGCCTTCATATTTGACCCAGAACAACTCAGTTCAGCATGGAAATATCATTGCAACAGCTTTTATTTAGCCAGAAATCAAGACTGTAAGTTTTTATGCGCTTAAAAGCATTTTCAGGCCGAATGAGCTGATTTCTGCCAAATGCAGCAAAATACTGAAAGGAAAGTGGGTTTGCCTTCATATTTGACCCAGAACAACTCAGTTCAGCATGGAAATATCATTGCAACAGCTTTTATTTAGCCAGAAATCAAGAGTGTAAGTTTTTATGCGCTTAAAAGCATTTTCAGGCCGAATGAGCAAATATGCTTGTTTCTGCCAAATGCAGCAAAATACTGAAAGGAAAGTGGGTTTGCCTTCATATTTGACCCAGAACAACTCAGTTCAGCATGGAAATATCATTGCAACAGCTTTTATTTAGCCAGAAATCAAGACTGTAAGTTTTTATGCGCTTAAAAGCATTTTCAGGCCGAATGAGCAAATATGCTTGTTTCTGCCAAATGCAGCAAAATACTGAAAGGAAAGTGGGTTTGCCTTCATATTTGACCCAGAACAACTCAGTTCAGCATGGAAATATCATTGCAACAGCTTTTATTTAGCCAGAAATCAAGAGTGTAAGTTTTTATGCGCTTAAAAGCATTTTCAGGCCGAATGAGCAAATATGCTTGTTTCTGCCAAATGCAGCAAAATACTAAAAGGAAAGTGGGTTTGCCTTCATATTTGACCCAGAACAACTCAGTTCAGCATGGAAATATCATTGCAACAGCTTTTATTTAGCCAGAAATCAAGAGTGTAAGTTTTTATGCGCTTAAAAGCATTTTCAGGCCGAATGAGCAAATATGCTTGTTTCTGCCAAATGCAGCAAAATACTGAAAGGAAAGTGGGTTTGCCTTCATATTTGACCCAGAACAACTCAGTTCAGCATGGAAATATCATTGCAACAGCTTTTATTTAGCCAGAAATCAAGAGTGTAAGTTTTTATGCGCTTAAAAGCATTTTCAGGCCGAATGAACAAATATGCTTGTTTCTGCCAAATGCAGCAAAATACTGAAAGGAAAGTGGGTTTGCCTTCATATTTGACCCAGAACAACTCAGTTCAGCATGGAAATATCATTGCAACAGCTTTTATTTAGCCAGAAATCAAGAGTGTAAGTTTTTATGCGCTTAAAAGCATTTTCAGGCCGAATGAGCTGATTTCTGCCAAATGCAGCAAAATACTGAAAGGAAAGTGGGTTTGCCTTCATATTTGACCCAGAACAACTCAGTTCAGCATGGAAATATCATTGCAACAGCTTTTATTTAGCCAGAAATCAAGAGTGTAAGTTTTTATGCGCTTAAAAGTATTTTCAGGCCGAATGAACAAATATGCTTGTTTCTGCCAAATGCAGCAAAATACTGAAAGGAAAGTGGGTTTGCCTTCATATTTGACCCAGAACAACTCGGTTCAGCATGGAAATATCATTGCAACAGCTTTTATTTAGCCAGAAATCAAGAGTGTAAGTTTTTATGCGCTTAAAAGCATTTTCAGGCCGAATGAGCTGATTTCTGCCAAATGCAGCAAAATACTGAAAGGAAAGTGGGTTTGCCTTCATATTTGACCCAGAACAACTCAGTTCAGCATGGAAATATCATTGCAACAGCTTTTATTTAGCCAGAAATCAAGAGTGTAAGTTTTTATGCGCTTAAAAGCATTTTCAGGCCGAATGAGCAAATATGCTTGTTTCTGCCAAATGCAGCAAAATACTGAAAGGAAAGTGGGTTTGCCTTCATATTTGACCCAGAACAACTCAGTTCAGCATGGAAATATCATTGCAACAGCTTTTATTTAGCCAGAAATCAAGACTGTAAGTTTTTATGCGCTTAAAAGCATTTTCAGGCCGAATGAGCTGATTTCTGCCAAATGCAGCAAAATACTGAAAGGAAAGTGGGTTTGCCTTCATATTTGACCCAGAACAACTCAGTTCAGCATGGAAATATCATTGCAACAGCTTTTATTTAGCCAGAAATCAAGAGTGTAAGTTTTTATGCGCTTAAAAGCATTTTCAGGCCGAATGAGCTGATTTCTGCCAAATGCAGCAAAATACTGAAAGGAAAGTGGGTTTGCCTTCATATTTGACCCAGAACAACTCAGCTCAGCATGGAAATATCATTGCAACAGCTTTTATTTAGCCAGAAATCAAGAGTGTAAGTTTTTATGCGCTTAAAAGCATTTTCAGGCCGAATGAGCAAATATGCTTGTTTCTGCCAAATGCAGCAAAATACTGAAAGGAAAGTGGGTTTGCCTTCATATTTGACCCAGAACAACTCAGTTCAGCATGGAAATATCATTGCAACAGCTTTTATTTAGCCAGAAATCAAGAGTGTAAGTTTTTATGCGCTTAAAAGCATTTTCAGGCCGAATGAGCAAATATGCTTGTTTCTGCCAAATGCAGCAAAATACTGAAAGGAAAGTGGGTTTGCCTTCATATTTGACCCAGAACAACTCAGTTCAGCATGGAAATATCATTGCAACAGCTTTTATTTAGCCAGAAATCAAGACTGTAAGTTTTTATGCGCTTAAAAGCATTTTCAGGCCGAATGAGCTGATTTCTGCCAAATGCAGCAAAATACTGAAAGGAAAGTGGGTTTGCCTTCATATTTGACCCAGAACAACTCAGTTCAGCATGGAAATATCATTGCAACAGCTTTTATTTAGCCAGAAATCAAGAGTGTAAGTTTTTATGCGCTTAAAAGCATTTTCAGGCCGAATGAGCTGATTTCTGCCAAATGCAGAAAAATACTGAAAGGAAAGTGGGTTTGCCTTCATATTTGACCCAGAACAACTCAGTTCAGCATGGAAATATCATTGCAACAGCTTTTATTTAGCCAGAAATCAAGACTGTAAGTTTTTATGCGCTTAAAAGCATTTTCAGGCCGAATGAGCAAATATGCTTGTTTCTGCCAAATGCAGCAAAATACTGAAAGGAAAGTGGGTTTGCCTTCATATTTGACCCAGAACAACTCAGTTCAGCATGGAAATATCATTGCAACAGCTTTTATTTAGCCAGAAATCAAGAGTGTAAGTTTTTATGCGCTTAAAAGCATTTTCAGGCCGAATGAGCAAATATGCTTGTTTCTGCCAAATGCAGCAAAATACTAAAAGGAAAGTGGGTTTGCCTTCATATTTGACCCAGAACAACTCAGTTCAGCATGGAAATATCATTGCAACAGCTTTTATTTAGCCAGAAATCAAGAGTGTAAGTTTTTATGCGCTTAAAAGCATTTTCAGGCCGAATGAGCAAATATGCTTGTTTCTGCCAAATGCAGCAAAATACTAAAAGGAAAGTGGGTTTGCCTTCATATTTGACCCAGAACAACTCAGTTCAGCATGGAAATATCATTGCAACAGCTTTTATTTAGCCAGAAATCAAGAGTGTAAGTTTTTATGCGCTTAAAAGCATTTTCAGGCCGAATGAGCAAATATGCTTGTTTCTGCCAAATGCAGCAAAATACTGAAAGGAAAGTGGGTTTGCCTTCATATTTGACCCAGAACAACTCAGTTCAGCATGGAAATATCATTGCAACAGCTTTTATTTAGCCAGAAATCAAGAGTGTAAGTTTTTATGCGCTTAAAAGCATTTTCAGGCCGAATGAACAAATATGCTTGTTTCTGCCAAATGCAGCAAAATACTGAAAGGAAAGTGGGTTTGCCTTCATATTTGACCCAGAACAACTCAGTTCAGCATGGAAATATCATTGCAACAGCTTTTATTTAGCCAGAAATCAAGAGTGTAAGTTTTTATGCGCTTAAAAGCATTTTCAGGCCGAATGAGCTGATTTCTGCCAAATGCAGCAAAATACTGAAAGGAAAGTGGGTTTGCCTTCATATTTGACCCAGAACAACTCAGTTCAGCATGGAAATATCATTGCAACAGCTTTTATTTAGCCAGAAATCAAGAGTGTAAGTTTTTATGCGCTTAAAAGTATTTTCAGGCCGAATGAACAAATATGCTTGTTTCTGCCAAATGCAGCAAAATACTGAAAGGAAAGTGGGTTTGCCTTCATATTTGACCCAGAACAACTCAGTTCAGCATGGAAATATCATTGCAACAGCTTTTATTTAGCCAGAAATCAAGAGTGTAAGTTTTTATGCGCTTAAAAGCATTTTCAGGCCGAATGAGCTGATTTCTGCCAAATGCAGCAAAATACTGAAAGGAAAGTGGGTTTGCCTTCATATTTGACCCAGAACAACTCAGCTCAGCATGGAAATATCATTGCAACAGCTTTTATTTAGCCAGAAATAAAGAGTGTAAGTTTTTATGCGCTTAAAAGCATTTTCAGGCCGAATGAGCTGATTTCTGCCAAATGCAGCAAAATACTGAAAGGAAAGTGGGTTTGCCTTCATATTTGACCCAGAACAACTCAGCTCAGCATGGAAATATCATTGCAACAGCTTTTATTTAGCCAGAAATCAAGACTGTAAGTTTTTATGCGCTTAAAAGCATTTTCAGGCCGAATGAGCAAATATGCTTGTTTCTGCCAAATGCAGCAAAATACTGAAAGGAAAGTGGGTTTGCCTTCATATTTGACCCAGAACAACTCAGTTCAGCATGGAAATATCATTGCAACAGCTTTTATTTAGCCAGAAATCAAGAGTGTAAGTTTTTATGCGCTTAAAAGCATTTTCAGGCCGAATGAGCAAATATGCTTGTTTCTGCCAAATGCAGCAAAATACTGAAAGGAAAGTGGGTTTGCCTTCATATTTGACCCAGAACAACTCAGTTCAGCATGGAAATATCATTGCAACAGCTTTTATTTAGCCAGAAATCAAGACTGTAAGTTTTTATGCGCTTAAAAGCATTTTCAGGCCGAATGAGCTGATTTCTGCCAAATGCAGCAAAATACTGAAAGGAAAGTGGGTTTGCCTTCATATTTGACCCAGAACAACTCAGTTCAGCATGGAAATATCATTGCAACAGCTTTTATTTAGCCAGAAATCAAGAGTGTAAGTTTTTATGCGCTTAAAAGCATTTTCAGGCCGAATGAGCAAATATGCTTGTTTCTGCCAAATGCAGCAAAATACTGAAAGGAAAGTGGGTTTGCCTTCATATTTGACCCAGAACAACTCAGTTCAGCATGGAAATATCATTGCAACAGCTTTTATTTAGCCAGAAATCAAGACTGTAAGTTTTTATGCGCTTAAAAGCATTTTCAGGCCGAATGAGCAAATATGCTTGTTTCTGCCAAATGCAGCAAAATACTGAAAGGAAAGTGGGTTTGCCTTCATATTTGACCCAGAACAACTCAGTTCAGCATGGAAATATCATTGCAACAGCTTTTATTTAGCCAGAAATCAAGAGTGTAAGTTTTTATGCGCTTAAAAGCATTTTCAGGCCGAATGAGCAAATATGCTTGTTTCTGCCAAATGCAGCAAAATACTAAAAGGAAAGTGGGTTTGCCTTCATATTTGACCCAGAACAACTCAGTTCAGCATGGAAATATCATTGCAACAGCTTTTATTTAGCCAGAAATCAAGAGTGTAAGTTTTTATGCGCTTAAAAGCATTTTCAGGCCGAATGAGCAAATATGCTTGTTTCTGCCAAATGCAGCAAAATACTGAAAGGAAAGTGGGTTTGCCTTCATATTTGACCCAGAACAACTCAGTTCAGCATGGAAATATCATTGCAACAGCTTTTATTTAGCCAGAAATCAAGAGTGTAAGTTTTTATGCGCTTAAAAGCATTTTCAGGCCGAATGAGCTGATTTCTGCCAAATGCAGCAAAATACTGAAAGGAAAGTGGGTTTGCCTTCATATTTGACCCAGAACAACTCAGTTCAGCATGGAAATATCATTGCAACAGCTTTTATTTAGCCAGAAATCAAGAGTGTAAGTTTTTATGCGCTTAAAAGTATTTTCAGGCCGAATGAACAAATATGCTTGTTTCTGCCAAATGCAGCAAAATACTGAAAGGAAAGTGGGTTTGCCTTCATATTTGACCCAGAACAACTCAGTTCAGCATGGAAATATCATTGCAACAGCTTTTATTTAGCCAGAAATCAAGAGTGTAAGTTTTTATGCGCTTAAAAGCATTTTCAGGCCGAATGAGCTGATTTCTGCCAAATGCAGCAAAATACTGAAAGGAAAGTGGGTTTGCCTTCATATTTGACCCAGAACAACTCAGTTCAGCATGGAAATATCATTGCAACAGCTTTTATTTAGCCAGAAATCAAGAGTGTAAGTTTTTATGCGCTTAAAAGTATTTTCAGGCCGAATGAACAAATATGCTTGTTTCTGCCAAATGCAGCAAAATACTGAAAGGAAAGTGGGTTTGCCTTCATATTTGACCCAGAACAACTCAGTTCAGCATGGAAATATCATTGCAACAGCTTTTATTTAGCCAGAAATCAAGAGTGTAAGTTTTTATGCGCTTAAAAGCATTTTCAGGCCGAATGAGCTGATTTCTGCCAAATGCAGCAAAATACTGAAAGGAAAGTGGGTTTGCCTTCATATTTGACCCAGAACAACTCAGCTCAGCATGGAAATATCATTACAACAGCTTTTATTTAGCCAGAAATCAAGACTGTAAGTTTTTATGCGCTTAAAAGCATTTTCAGGCCGAATGAGCAAATATGCTTGTTTCTGCCAAATGCAGCAAAATACTGAAAGGAAAGTGGGTTTGCCTTCATATTTGACCCAGAACAACTCAGTTCAGCATGGAAATATCATTGCAACAGCTTTTATTTAGCCAGAAATCAAGAGTGTAAGTTTTTATGCGCTTAAAAGCATTTTCAGGCCGAATGAGCTGATTTCTGCCAAATGCAGCAAAATACTGAAAGGAAAGTGGGTTTGCCTTCATATTTGACCCAGAACAACTCAGTTCAGCATGGAAATATCATTGCAACAGCTTTTATTTAGCCAGAAATCAAGAGTGTAAGTTTTTATGCGCTTAAAAGTATTTTCAGGCCGAATGAACAAATATGCTTGTTTCTGCCAAATGCAGCAAAATACTGAAAGGAAAGTGGGTTTGCCTTCATATTTGACCCAGAACAACTCAGTTCAGCATGGAAATATCATTGCAACAGCTTTTATTTAGCCAGAAATCAAGAGTGTAAGTTTTTATGCGCTTAAAAGCATTTTCAGGCCGAATGAGCTGATTTCTGCCAAATGCAGCAAAATACTGAAAGGAAAGTGGGTTTGCCTTCATATTTGACCCAGAACAACTCAGCTCAGCATGGAAATATCATTGCAACAGCTTTTATTTAGCCAGAAATCAAGAGTGTAAGTTTTTATGCGCTTAAAAGCATTTTCAGGCCGAATGAGCTGATTTCTGCCAAATGCAGCAAAATACTGAAAGGAAAGTGGGTTTGCCTTCATATTTGACCCAGAACAACTCAGTTCAGCATGGAAATATCATTGCAACAGCTTTTATTTAGCCAGAAATCAAGAGTGTAAGTTTTTATGCGCTTAAAAGCATTTTCAGGCCGAATGAGCAAATATGCTTGTTTCTGCCAAATGCAGCAAAATACTGAAAGGAAAGTGGGTTTGCCTTCATATTTGACCCAGAACAACTCAGTTCAGCATGAAAATATCATTGCAACAGCTTTTATTTAGCCAGAAATCAAGACTGTAAGTTTTTATGCGCTTAAAAGCATTTTCAGGCCGAATGAGCTGATTTCTGCCAAATGCAGCAAAATACTGAAAGGAAAGTGGGTTTGCCTTCATATTTGACCCAGAACAACTCAGTTCAGCATGGAAATATCATTGCAACAGCTTTTATTTAGCCAGAAATCAAGAGTGTAAGTTTTTATGCGCTTAAAAGCATTTTCAGGCCGAATGAGCAAATATGCTTGTTTCTGCCAAATGCAGCAAAATACTGAAAGGAAAGTGGGTTTGCCTTCATATTTGACCCAGAACAACTCAGTTCAGCATGGAAATATCATTGCAACAGCTTTTATTTAGCCAGAAATCAAGACTGTAAGTTTTTATGCGCTTAAAAGCATTTTCAGGCCGAATGAGCAAATATGCTTGTTTCTGCCAAATGCAGCAAAATACTGAAAGGAAAGTGGGTTTGCCTTCATATTTGACCCAGAACAACTCAGTTCAGCATGGAAATATCATTGCAACAGCTTTTATTTAGCCAGAAATCAAGAGTGTAAGTTTTTATGCGCTTAAAAGCATTTTCAGGCCGAATGAGCAAATATGCTTGTTTCTGCCAAATGCAGCAAAATACTAAAAGGAAAGTGGGTTTGCCTTCATATTTGACCCAGAACAACTCAGTTCAGCATGGAAATATCATTGCAACAGCTTTTATTTAGCCAGAAATCAAGAGTGTAAGTTTTTATGCGCTTAAAAGCATTTTCAGGCCGAATGAGCAAATATGCTTGTTTCTGCCAAATGCAGCAAAATACTGAAAGGAAAGTGGGTTTGCCTTCATATTTGACCCAGAACAACTCAGTTCAGCATGGAAATATCATTGCAACAGCTTTTATTTAGCCAGAAATCAAGAGTGTAAGTTTTTATGCGCTTAAAAGCATTTTCAGGCCGAATGAGCTGATTTCTGCCAAATGCAGCAAAATACTGAAAGGAAAGTGGGTTTGCCTTCATATTTGACCCAGAACAACTCAGTTCAGCATGGAAATATCATTGCAACAGCTTTTATTTAGCCAGAAATCAAGAGTGTAAGTTTTTATGCGCTTAAAAGTATTTTCAGGCCGAATGAACAAATATGCTTGTTTCTGCCAAATGCAGCAAAATACTGAAAGGAAAGTGGGTTTGCCTTCATATTTGACCCAGAACAACTCAGTTCAGCATGGAAATATCATTGCAACAGCTTTTATTTAGCCAGAAATCAAGAGTGTAAGTTTTTATGCGCTTAAAAGCATTTTCAGGCCGAATGAGCTGATTTCTGCCAAATGCAGCAAAATACTGAAAGGAAAGTGGGTTTGCCTTCATATTTGACCCAGAACAACTCAGCTCAGCATGGAAATATCATTACAACAGCTTTTATTTAGCCAGAAATCAAGACTGTAAGTTTTTATGCGCTTAAAAGCATTTTCAGGCCGAATGAGCAAATATGCTTGTTTCTGCCAAATGCAGCAAAATACTGAAAGGAAAGTGGGTTTGCCTTCATATTTGACCCAGAACAACTCAGTTCAGCATGGAAATATCATTGCAACAGCTTTTATTTAGCCAGAAATCAAGAGTGTAAGTTTTTATGCGCTTAAAAGCATTTTCAGGCCGAATGAGCTGATTTCTGCCAAATGCAGCAAAATACTGAAAGGAAAGTGGGTTTGCCTTCATATTTGACCCAGAACAACTCAGTTCAGCATGGAAATATCATTGCAACAGCTTTTATTTAGCCAGAAATCAAGAGTGTAAGTTTTTATGCGCTTAAAAGTATTTTCAGGCCGAATGAACAAATATGCTTGTTTCTGCCAAATGCAGCAAAATACTGAAAGGAAAGTGGGTTTGCCTTCATATTTGACCCAGAACAACTCAGTTCAGCATGGAAATATCATTGCAACAGCTTTTATTTAGCCAGAAATCAAGAGTGTAAGTTTTTATGCGCTTAAAAGCATTTTCAGGCCGAATGAGCTGATTTCTGCCAAATGCAGCAAAATACTGAAAGGAAAGTGGGTTTGCCTTCATATTTGACCCAGAACAACTCAGCTCAGCATGGAAATATCATTGCAACAGCTTTTATTTAGCCAGAAATCAAGAGTGTAAGTTTTTATGCGCTTAAAAGCATTTTCAGGCCGAATGAGCTGATTTCTGCCAAATGCAGCAAAATACTGAAAGGAAAGTGGGTTTGCCTTCATATTTGACCCAGAACAACTCAGTTCAGCATGGAAATATCATTGCAACAGCTTTTATTTAGCCAGAAATCAAGAGTGTAAGTTTTTATGCGCTTAAAAGCATTTTCAGGCCGAATGAGCAAATATGCTTGTTTCTGCCAAATGCAGCAAAATACTGAAAGGAAAGTGGGTTTGCCTTCATATTTGACCCAGAACAACTCAGTTCAGCATGAAAATATCATTGCAACAGCTTTTATTTAGCCAGAAATCAAGACTGTAAGTTTTTATGCGCTTAAAAGCATTTTCAGGCCGAATGAGCTGATTTCTGCCAAATGCAGCAAAATACTGAAAGGAAAGTGGGTTTGCCTTCATATTTGACCCAGAACAACTCAGTTCAGCATGGAAATATCATTGCAACAGCTTTTATTTAGCCAGAAATCAAGAGTGTAAGTTTTTATGCGCTTAAAAGCATTTTCAGGCCGAATGAGCAAATATGCTTGTTTCTGCCAAATGCAGCAAAATACTGAAAGGAAAGTGGGTTTGCCTTCATATTTGACCCAGAACAACTCAGTTCAGCATGGAAATATCATTGCAACAGCTTTTATTTAGCCAGAAATCAAGACTGTAAGTTTTTATGCGCTTAAAAGCATTTTCAGGCCGAATGAGCAAATATGCTTGTTTCTGCCAAATGCAGCAAAATACTGAAAGGAAAGTGGGTTTGCCTTCATATTTGACCCAGAACAACTCAGTTCAGCATGGAAATATCATTGCAACAGCTTTTATTTAGCCAGAAATCAAGAGTGTAAGTTTTTATGCGCTTAAAAGCATTTTCAGGCCGAATGAGCAAATATGCTTGTTTCTGCCAAATGCAGCAAAATACTAAAAGGAAAGTGGGTTTGCCTTCATATTTGACCCAGAACAACTCAGTTCAGCATGGAAATATCATTGCAACAGCTTTTATTTAGCCAGAAATCAAGAGTGTAAGTTTTTATGCGCTTAAAAGCATTTTCAGGCCGAATGAGCAAATATGCTTGTTTCTGCCAAATGCAGCAAAATACTGAAAGGAAAGTGGGTTTGCCTTCATATTTGACCCAGAACAACTCAGTTCAGCATGGAAATATCATTGCAACAGCTTTTATTTAGCCAGAAATCAAGAGTGTAAGTTTTTATGCGCTTAAAAGCATTTTCAGGCCGAATGAACAAATATGCTTGTTTCTGCCAAATGCAGCAAAATACTGAAAGGAAAGTGGGTTTGCCTTCATATTTGACCCAGAACAACTCAGTTCAGCATGGAAATATCATTGCAACAGCTTTTATTTAGCCAGAAATCAAGAGTGTAAGTTTTTATGCGCTTAAAAGCATTTTCAGGCCGAATGAGCAAATATGCTTGTTTCTGCCAAATGCAGCAAAATACTGAAAGGAAAGTGGGTTTGCCTTCATATTTGACCCAGAACAACTCAGTTCAGCATGGAAATATCATTGCAACAGCTTTTATTTAGCCAGAAATCAAGAGTGTAAGTTTTTATGCGCTTAAAAGCATTTTCAGGCCGAATGAGCTGATTTCTGCCAAATGCAGCAAAATACTGAAAGGAAAGTGGGTTTGCCTTCATATTTGACCCAGAACAACTCAGCTCAGCATGGAAATATCATTGCAACAGCTTTTATTTAGCCAGAAATCAAGACTGTAAGTTTTTATGCGCTTAAAAGCATTTTCAGGCCGAATGAGCAAATATGCTTGTTTCTGCCAAATGCAGCAAAATACTGAAAGGAAAGTGGGTTTGCCTTCATATTTGACCCAGAACAACTCAGTTCAGCATGGAAATATCATTGCAACAGCTTTTATTTAGCCAGAAATCAAGAGTGTAAGTTTTTATGCGCTTAAAAGCATTTTCAGGCCGAATGAACAAATATGCTTGTTTCTGCCAAATGCAGCAAAATACTGAAAGGAAAGTGGGTTTGCCTTCATATTTGACCCAGAACAACTCAGTTCAGCATGGAAATATCATTGCAACAGCTTTTATTTAGCCAGAAATCAAGAGTGTAAGTTTTTATGCGCTTAAAAGCATTTTCAGGCCGAATGAGCTGATTTCTTCCAAATGCAGCAAAATACTGAAAGGAAAGTGGGTTTGCCTTCATATTTGACCCAGAACAACTCAGTTCAGCATGGAAATATCATTGCAACAGCTTTTATTTAGCCAGAAATCAAGAGTGTAAGTTTTTATGCGCTTAAAAGTATTTTCAGGCCGAATGAACAAATATGCTTGTTTCTGCCAAATGCAGCAAAATACTGAAAGGAAAGTGGGTTTGCCTTCATATTTGACCCAGAACAACTCAGTTCAGCATGGAAATATCATTGCAACAGCTTTTATTTAGCCAGAAATCAAGAGTGTAAGTTTTTATGCGCTTAAAAGCATTTTCAGGCCGAATGAGCAAATATGCTTGTTTCTGCCAAATGCAGCAAAATACTGAAAGGAAAGTGGGTTTGCCTTCATATTTGACCCAGAACAACTCAGTTCAGCATGGAAATATCATTGCAACAGCTTTTATTTAGCCAGAAATCAAGAGTGTAAGTTTTTATGCGCTTAAAAGCATTTTCAGGCCGAATGAGCAAATATGCTTGTTTCTGCCAAATGCAGCAAAATACTGAAAGGAAAGTGGGTTTGCCTTCATATTTGACCCAGAACAACTCAGTTCAGCATGGAAATATCATTGCAACAGCTTTTATTTAGCCAGAAATCAAGAGTGTAAGTTTTTATGCGCTTAAAAGCATTTTCAGGCCGAATGAGCAAATATGCTTGTTTCTGCCAAATGCAGCAAAATACTGAAAGGAAAGTGGGTTTGCCTTCATATTTGACCCAGAACAACTCAGTTCAGCATGGAAATATCATTGCAACAGCTTTTATTTAGCCAGAAATCAAGAGTGTAAGTTTTTATGCGCTTAAAAGCATTTTCAGGCCGAATGAGCTGATTTCTGCCAAATGCAGCAAAATACTGAAAGGAAAGTGGGTTTGCCTTCATATTTGACCCAGAACAACTCAGTTCAGCATGGAAATATCATTGCAACAGCTTTTATTTAGCCAGAAATCAAGAGTGTAAGTTTTTATGCGCTTAAAAGCATTTTCAGGCCGAATGAGCAAATATGCTTGTTTCTGCCAAATGCAGCAAAATACTGAAAGGAAAGTGGGTTTGCCTTCATATTTGACCCAGAACAACTCAGTTCAGCATGGAAATATCATTGCAACAGCTTTTATTTAGCCAGAAATCAAGAGTGTAAGTTTTTATGCGCTTAAAAGCATTTTCAGGCCGAATGAGCTGATTTCTGCCAAATGCAGCAAAATACTGAAAGGAAAGTGGGTTTGCCTTCATATTTGACCCAGAACAACTCAGTTCAGCATGGAAATATCATTGCAACAGCTTTTATTTAGCCAGAAATCAAGAGTGTAAGTTTTTATGCGCTTAAAAGCATTTTCAGGCCGAATGAGCAAATATGCTTGTTTCTGCCAAATGCAGCAAAATACTGAAAGGAAAGTGGGTTTGCCTTCATATTTGACCCAGAACAACTCAGTTCAGCATGGAAATATTATTGCAACAGCTTTTATTTAGCCAGAAATCAAGAGTGTAAGTTTTTATGCGCTTAAAAGCATTTTCAGGCCGAATGAGCTGATTTCTGCCAAATGCAGCAAAATACTGAAAGGAAAGTGGGTTTGCCTTCATATTTGACCCAGAACAACTCAGTTCAGCATGGAAATATCATTGCAACAGCTTTTATTTAGCCAGAAATCAAGAGTGTAAGTTTTTATGCGCTTAAAAGCATTTTCAGGCCGAATGAGCAAATATGCTTGTTTCTGCCAAATGCAGCAAAATACTGAAAGGAAAGTGGGTTTGCCTTCATATTTGACCCAGAACAACTCAGTTCAGCATGGAAATATCATTGCAACAGCTTTTATTTAGCCAGAAATCAAGACTGTAAGTTTTTATGCGCTTAAAAGCATTTTCAGGCCGAATGAGCAAATATGCTTGTTTCTGCCAAATGCAGCAAAATACTGAAAGGAAAGTGGGTTTGCCTTCATATTTGACCCAGAACAACTCAGTTCAGCATGGAAATATCATTGCAACAGCTTTTATTTAGCCAGAAATCAAGAGTGTAAGTTTTTATGCGCTTAAAAGCATTTTCAGGCCGAATGAGCAAATATGCTTGTTTCTGCCAAATGCAGCAAAAAACTGAAAGGAAAGTGGGTTTGCCTTCATATTTGACCCAGAACAACTCAGTTCAGCATGGAAATATCATTGCAACAGCTTTTATTTAGCCAGAAATCAAGACTGTAAGTTTTTATGCGCTTAAAAGCATTTTCAGGCCGAATGAGCTGATTTCTGCCAAATGCAGCAAAATACTGAAAGGAAAGTGGGTTTGCCTTCATATTTGACCCAGAACAACTCAGTTCAGCATGGAAATATCATTGCAACAGCTTTTATTTAGCCAGAAATCAAGAGTGTAAGTTTTTATGCGCTTAAAAGCATTTACAGGCCGAATGAGCAAATATGCTTGTTTCTGCCAAATGCAGCAAAATACTGAAAGGAAAGTGGGTTTGCCTTCATATTTGACCCAGAACAACTCAGTTCAGCATGGAAATATCATTGCAACAGCTTTTATTTAGCCAGAAATCAAGACTGTAAGTTTTTATGCACTTAAAAGCATTTTCAGGCCGAATGAGCTGATTTCTGCCAAATGCAGCAAAATACTGAAAGGAAAGTGGGTTTGCCTTCATATTTGACCCAGAACAACTCAGTTCAGCATGGAAATATCATTGCAACAGCTTTTATTTAGCCAGAAATCAAGAGTGTAAGTTTTTATGCGCTTAAAAGCATTTTCAGGCCGAATGAGCAAATATGCTTGTTTCTGCCAAATGCAGCAAAATACTGAAAGGAAAGTGGGTTTGCCTTCATATTTGACCCAGAACAACTCAGTTCAGCATGGAAATATTATTGCAACAGCTTTTATTTAGCCAGAAATCAAGAGTGTAAGTTTTTATGCGCTTAAAAGCATTTTCAGGCCGAATGAGCTGATTTCTGCCAAATGCAGCAAAATACTGAAAGGAAAGTGGGTTTGCCTTCATATTTGACCCAGAACAACTCAGTTCAGCATGGAAATATCATTGCAACAGCTTTTATTTAGCCAGAAATCAAGAGTGTAAGTTTTTATGCGCTTAAAAGCATTTTCAGGCCGAATGAGCAAATATGCTTGTTTCTGCCAAATGCAGCAAAATACTGAAAGGAAAGTGGGTTTGCCTTCATATTTGACCCAGAACAACTCAGTTCAGCATGGAAATATCATTGCAACAGCTTTTATTTAGCCAGAAATCAAGAGTGTAAGTTTTTATGCGCTTAAAAGCATTTTCAGGCCGAATGAGCAAATATGCTTGTTTCTGCCAAATGCAGCAAAATACTGAAAGGAAAGTGGGTTTGCCTTCATATTTGACCCAGAACAACTCAGTTCAGCATGGAAATATCATTGCAACAGCTTTTATTTAGCCAGAAATCAAGACTGTAAGTTTTTATGCGCTTAAAAGCATTTTCAGGCCGAATGAGCAAATATGCTTGTTTCTGCCAAATGCAGCAAAATACTGAAAGGAAAGTGGGTTTGCCTTCATATTTGACCCAGAACAACTCAGTTCAGCATGGAAATATCATTGCAACAGCTTTTATTTAGCCAGAAATCAAGACTGTAAGTTTTTATGCGCTTAAAAGCATTTTCAGGCCGAATGAGCAAATATGCTTGTTTCTGCCAAATGCAGCAAAATACTGAAAGGAAAGTGGGTTTGCCTTCATATTTGACCCAGAACAACTCAGTTCAGCATGGAAATATCATTGCAACAGCTTTTATTTAGCCAGAAATCAAGAGTGTAAGTTTTTATGCGCTTAAAAGCATTTTCAGGCCGAATGAGCAAATATGCTTGTTTCTGCCAAATGCAGCAAAATACTGAAAGGAAAGTGGGTTTGCCTTCATATTTGACCCAGAACAACTCAGTTCAGCATGGAAATATCATTGCAACAGCTTTTATTTAGCCAGAAATCAAGAGTGTAAGTTTTTATGCGCTTAAAAGCATTTTCAGGCCGAATGAGCAAATATGCTTGTTTCTGCCAAATGCAGCAAAATACTGAAAGGAAAGTGGGTTTGCCTTCATATTTGACCCAGAACAACTCAGTTCAGCATGGAAATATCATTGCAACAGCTTTTATTTAGCCAGAAATCAAGAGTGTAAGTTTTTATGCGCTTAAAAGCATTTTCAGGCCGAATGAGCTGATTTCTGCCAAATGCAGCAAAATACTGAAAGGAAAGTGGGTTTGCCTTCATATTTGACCCAGAACAACTCAGTTCAGCATGGAAATATCATTGCAACAGCTTTTATTTAGCCAGAAATCAAGAGTGTAAGTTTTTATGCGCTTAAAAGCATTTTCAGGCCGAATGAGCAAATATGCTTGTTTCTGCCAAATGCAGCAAAATACTGAAAGGAAAGTGGGTTTGCCTTCATATTTGACCCAGAACAACTCAGTTCAGCATGGAAATATTATTGCAACAGCTTTTATTTAGCCAGAAATCAAGAGTGTAAGTTTTTATGCGCTTAAAAGCATTTTCAGGCCGAATGAGCTGATTTCTGCCAAATGCAGCAAAATACTGAAAGGAAAGTGGGTTTGCCTTCATATTTGACCCAGAACAACTCAGTTCAGCATGGAAATATCATTGCAACAGCTTTTATTTAGCCAGAAATCAAGAGTGTAAGTTTTTATGCGCTTAAAAGCATTTTCAGGCCGAATGAGCAAATATGCTTGTTTCTGCCAAATGCAGCAAAATACTGAAAGGAAAGTGGGTTTGCCTTCATATTTGACCCAGAACAACTCAGTTCAGCATGGAAATATCATTGCAACAGCTTTTATTTAGCCAGAAATCAAGACTGTAAGTTTTTATGCGCTTAAAAGCATTTTCAGGCCGAATGAGCAAATATGCTTGTTTCTGCCAAATGCAGCAAAATACTGAAAGGAAAGTGGGTTTGCCTTCATATTTGACCCAGAACAACTCAGTTCAGCATGGAAATATCATTGCAACAGCTTTTATTTAGCCAGAAATCAAGAGTGTAAGTTTTTATGCGCTTAAAAGCATTTTCAGGCCGAATGAGCAAATATGCTTGTTTCTGCCAAATGCAGCAAAAAACTGAAAGGAAAGTGGGTTTGCCTTCATATTTGACCCAGAACAACTCAGTTCAGCATGGAAATATCATTGCAACAGCTTTTATTTAGCCAGAAATCAAGACTGTAAGTTTTTATGCGCTTAAAAGCATTTTCAGGCCGAATGAGCTGATTTCTGCCAAATGCAGCAAAATACTGAAAGGAAAGTGGGTTTGCCTTCATATTTGACCCAGAACAACTCAGTTCAGCATGGAAATATCATTGCAACAGCTTTTATTTAGCCAGAAATCAAGAGTGTAAGTTTTTATGCGCTTAAAAGCATTTACAGGCCGAATGAGCAAATATGCTTGTTTCTGCCAAATGCAGCAAAATACTGAAAGGAAAGTGGGTTTGCCTTCATATTTGACCCAGAACAACTCAGTTCAGCATGGAAATATCATTGCAACAGCTTTTATTTAGCCAGAAATCAAGACTGTAAGTTTTTATGCACTTAAAAGCATTTTCAGGCCGAATGAGCTGATTTCTGCCAAATGCAGCAAAATACTGAAAGGAAAGTGGGTTTGCCTTCATATTTGACCCAGAACAACTCAGTTCAGCATGGAAATATCATTGCAACAGCTTTTATTTAGCCAGAAATCAAGAGTGTAAGTTTTTATGCGCTTAAAAGCATTTTCAGGCCGAATGAGCAAATATGCTTGTTTCTGCCAAATGCAGCAAAATACTGAAAGGAAAGTGGGTTTGCCTTCATATTTGACCCAGAACAACTCAGTTCAGCATGGAAATATTATTGCAACAGCTTTTATTTAGCCAGAAATCAAGAGTGTAAGTTTTTATGCGCTTAAAAGCATTTTCAGGCCGAATGAGCTGATTTCTGCCAAATGCAGCAAAATACTGAAAGGAAAGTGGGTTTGCCTTCATATTTGACCCAGAACAACTCAGTTCAGCATGGAAATATCATTGCAACAGCTTTTATTTAGCCAGAAATCAAGAGTGTAAGTTTTTATGCGCTTAAAAGCATTTTCAGGCCGAATGAGCAAATATGCTTGTTTCTGCCAAATGCAGCAAAATACTGAAAGGAAAGTGGGTTTGCCTTCATATTTGACCCAGAACAACTCAGTTCAGCATGGAAATATCATTGCAACAGCTTTTATTTAGCCAGAAATCAAGAGTGTAAGTTTTTATGCGCTTAAAAGCATTTTCAGGCCGAATGAGCAAATATGCTTGTTTCTGCCAAATGCAGCAAAATACTGAAAGGAAAGTGGGTTTGCCTTCATATTTGACCCAGAACAACTCAGTTCAGCATGGAAATATCATTGCAACAGCTTTTATTTAGCCAGAAATCAAGACTGTAAGTTTTTATGCGCTTAAAAGCATTTTCAGGCCGAATGAGCAAATATGCTTGTTTCTGCCAAATGCAGCAAAATACTGAAAGGAAAGTGGGTTTGCCTTCATATTTGACCCAGAACAACTCAGTTCAGCATGGAAATATCATTGCAACAGCTTTTATTTAGCCAGAAATCAAGACTGTAAGTTTTTATGCGCTTAAAAGCATTTTCAGGCCGAATGAGCAAATATGCTTGTTTCTGCCAAATGCAGCAAAATACTGAAAGGAAAGTGGGTTTGCCTTCATATTTGACCCAGAACAACTCAGTTCAGCATGGAAATATCATTGCAACAGCTTTTATTTAGCCAGAAATCAAGAGTGTAAGTTTTTATGCGCTTAAAAGCATTTTCAGGCCGAATGAGCAAATATGCTTGTTTCTGCCAAATGCAGCAAAATACTGAAAGGAAAGTGGGTTTGCCTTCATATTTGACCCAGAACAACTCAGTTCAGCATGGAAATATCATTGCAACAGCTTTTATTTAGCCAGAAATCAAGAGTGTAAGTTTTTATGCGCTTAAAAGCATTTTCAGGCCGAATGAGCAAATATGCTTGTTTCTGCCAAATGCAGCAAAATACTGAAAGGAAAGTGGGTTTGCCTTCATATTTGACCCAGAACAACTCGGTTCAGCATGGAAATATCATTGCAACAGCTTTTATTTAGCCAGAAATCAAGAGTGTAAGTTTTTATGCGCTTAAAAGCATTTTCAGGCCGAATGAGCAAATATGCTTGTTTCTGCCAAATGCAGCAAAATACTGAAAGGAAAGTGGGTTTGCCTTCATATTTGACCCAGAACAACTCAGTTCAGCATGGAAATATCATTGCAACAGCTTTTATTTAGCCAGAAATCAAGAGTGTAAGTTTTTATGCGCTTAAAAGCATTTTCAGGCCGAATGAGCTGATTTCTGCCAAATGCAGCAAAATACTGAAAGGAAAGTGGGTTTGCCTTCATATTTGACCCAGAACAACTCAGTTCAGCATGGAAATATCATTGCAACAGCTTTTATTTAGCCAGAAATCAAGAGTGTAAGTTTTTATGCGCTTAAAAGCATTTTCAGGCCGAATGAGCAAATATGCTTGTTTCTGCCAAATGCAGCAAAATACTGAAAGGAAAGTGGGTTTGCCTTCATATTTGACCCAGAACAACTCAGTTCAGCATGGAAATACCATTGCAACAGCTTTTATTTAGCCAGAAATCAAGACTGTAAGTTTTTATGCGCTTAAAAGCATTTTCAGGCCGAATGAGCTGATTTCTGCCAAATGCAGCAAAATACTGAAAGGAAAGTGGGTTTGCCTTCATATTTGACCCAGAACAACTCAGTTCAGCATGGAAATATCATTGCAACAGCTTTTATTTAGCCAGAAATCAAGAGTGTAAGTTTTTATGCGCTTAAAAGCATTTTCAGGCCGAATGAGCAAATATGCTTGTTTCTGCCAAATGCAGCAAAATACTGAAAGGAAAGTGGGTTTGCCTTCATATTTGACCCAGAACAACTCAGTTCAGCATGGAAATATCATTGCAACAGCTTTTATTTAGCCAGAAATCAAGAGTGTAAGTTTTTATGCGCTTAAAAGCATTTTCAGGCCGAATGAGCAAATATGCTTGTTTCTGCCAAATGCAGCAAAATACTGAAAGGAAAGTGGGTTTGCCTTCATATTTGACCCAGAACAACTCAGTTCAGCATGGAAATATCATTGCAACAGCTTTTATTTAGCCAGAAATCAAGACTGTAAGTTTTTATGCGCTTAAAAGCATTTTCAGGCCGAATGAGCTGATTTCTGCCAAATGCAGCAAAATACTGAAGGGAAAGTGGGTTTGCCTTCATATTTGACCCAGAACAACTCAGTTCAGCATGGAAATATCATTGCAACAGCTTTTATTTAGCCAGAAATCAAGAGTGTAAGTTTTTATGCGCTTAAAAGCATTTTCAGGCCGAATGAGCAAATATGCTTGTTTCTGCCAAATGCAGCAAAATACTGAAAGGAAAGTGGGTTTGCCTTCATATTTGACCCAGAACAACTCAGTTCAGCATGGAAATATCATTGCAACAGCTTTTATTTAGCCAGAAATCAAGAGTGTAAGTTTTTATGCGCTTAAAAGCATTTTCAGGCCGAATGAGCAAATATGCTTGTTTCTGCCAAATGCAGCAAAATACTGAAAGGAAAGTGGGTTTGCCTTCATATTTGACCCAGAACAACTCAGTTCAGCATGGAAATATCATTGCAACAGCTTTTATTTAGCCAGAAATCAAGAGTGTAAGTTTTTATGCGCTTAAAAGCATTTTCAGGCCGAATGAGCAAATATGCTTGTTTCTGCCAAATGCAGCAAAATACTGCAAGGAAAGTGGGTTTGCCTTCATATTTGACCCAGAACAACTCAGTTCAGCATGGAAATATCATTGCAACAGCTTTTATTTAGCCAGAAATCAAGAGTGTAAGTTTTTATGCGCTTAAAAGCATTTTCAGGCCGAATGAGCTGATTTCTGCCAAATGCAGCAAAATACTGAAAGGAAAGTGGGTTTGCCTTCATATTTGACCCAGAACAACTCAGTTCAGCATGGAAATATCATTGCAACAGCTTTTATTTAGCCAGAAATCAAGAGTGTAAGTTTTTATGCGCTTAAAAGCATTTTCAGGCCGAATGAGCAAATATGCTTGTTTCTGCCAAATGCAGCAAAATACTGAAAGGAAAGTGGGTTTGCCTTCATATTTGACCCAGAACAACTCAGTTCAGCATGGAAATATCATTGCAACAGCTTTTATTTAGCCAGAAATCAAGAGTGTAAGTTTTTATGCGCTTAAAAGCAT
Source organism: Channa argus (assembly GCF_033026475.1). Taxonomy (NCBI): domain Eukaryota; kingdom Metazoa; phylum Chordata; class Actinopteri; order Anabantiformes; family Channidae; genus Channa; species Channa argus. Next base: position 722,941 of record NW_027125222.1, read on the forward strand.
TTTCAGGCCGAATGAGCTGATTTCTGCCAAATGCAGCAAAATACTGAAAGGAAAGTGGGTTTGCCTTCATATTTGACCCAGAACAACTCAGTTCAGCATGGAAATATCATTGCAACAGCTTTTATTTAGCCAGAAATCAAGAGTGTAAGTTTTTATGCGCTTAAAAGTATTTTCAGGCCGAATGAACAAATATGCTTGTTTCTGCCAAATGCAGCAAAATACTGAAAGGAAAGTGGGTTTGCCTTCATATTTGACCCAGAACAACTCAGTTCAGCATGGAAATATCATTGCAACAGCTTTTATTTAGCCAGAAATCAAGAGTGTAAGTTTTTATGCGCTTAAAAGCATTTTCAGGCCGAATGAGCAAATATGCTTGTTTCTGCCAAATGCAGCAAAATACTGAAAGGAAAGTGGGTTTGCCTTCATATTTGACCCAGAACAACTCAGTTCAGCATGGAAATATCATTGCAACAGCTTTTATTTAGCCAGAAATCAAGAGTGTAAGTTTTTATGCGCTTAAAAGCATTTTCAGGCCGAATGAGCAAATATGCTTGTTTCTGCCAAATGCAGCAAAATACTGAAAGGAAAGTGGGTTTGCCTTCATATTTGACCCAGAACAACTCAGTTCAGCATGGAAATATCATTGCAACAGCTTTTATTTAGCCAGAAATCAAGAGTGTAAGTTTTTATGCGCTTAAAAGCATTTTCAGGCCGAATGAGCAAATATGCTTGTTTCTGCCAAATGCAGCAAAATACTGAAAGGAAAGTGGGTTTGCCTTCATATTTGACCCAGAACAACTCAGTTCAGCATGGAAATATCATTGCAACAGCTTTTATTTAGCCAGAAATCAAGACTGTAAGTTTTTATGCGGTTAAAAGCATTTTCAGGCCGAATGAGCTGATTTCTGCCAAATGCAGCAAAATACTGAAAGGAAAGTGGGTTTGCCTTCATATTTGACCCAGAACAACTCAGTTCAGCATGGAAATATCATTGCAACAGCTTTTATTTAGCCAGAAATCAAGAGTGTAAGTTTTTATGCGCTTAAAAGCATTTACAGGCCGAATGAGCAAATATGCTTGTTTCTGCCAAATGCAGCAAAATACTGAAAGGAAAGTGGGTTTGCCTTCATATTTGACCCAGAACAACTCAGCTCAGCATGGAAATATCATTGCAACAGCTTTTATTTAGCCAGAAATCAAGACTGTAAGTTTTTATGCGCTTAAAAGCATTTTCAGGCCGAATGAGCAAATATGCTTGTTTCTGCCAAATGCAGCAAAATACTGAAAGGAAAGTGGGTTTGCCTTCATATTTGACCCAGAACAACTCAGTTCAGCATGGAAATATCATTGCAACAGCTTTTATTTAGCCAGAAATCAAGAGTGTAAGTTTTTATGCGCTTAAAAGCATTTTCAGGCCGAATGAGCAAATATGCTTGTTTCTGCCAAATGCAGCAAAATACTGAAAGGAAAGTGGGTTTGCCTTCATATTTGACCCAGAACAACTCAGTTCAGCATGGAAATATCATTGCAACAGCTTTTATTTAGCCAGAAATCAAGACTGTAAGTTTTTATGCGCTTAAAAGCATTTTCAGGCCGAATGAGCTGATTTCTGCCAAATGCAGCAAAATACTGAAAGGAAAGTGGGTTTGCCTTCATATTTGACCCAGAACAACTCAGTTCAGCATGGAAATATCATTGCAACAGCTTTTATTTAGCCAGAAATCAAGACTGTAAGTTTTTATGCGCTTAAAAGCATTTTCAGGCCGAATGAGCTGATTTCTGCCAAATGCAGCAAAATACTGAAAGGAAAGTGGGTTTGCCTTCATATTTGACCCAGAACAACTCAGTTCAGCATGGAAATATCATTGCAACAGCTTTTATTTAGCCAGAAATCAAGAGTGTAAGTTTTTATGCGCTTAAAAGCATTTTCAGGCCGAATGAGCAAATATGCTTGTTTCTGCCAAATGCAGCAAAATACTGAAAGGAAAGTGGGTTTGCCTTCATATTTGACCCAGAACAACTCAGTTCAGCATGGAAATATTATTGCAACAGCTTTTATTTAGCCAGAAATCAAGAGTGTAAGTTTTTATGCGCTTAAAAGCATTTTCAGGCCGAATGAGCTGATTTCTGCCAAATGCAGCAAAATACTGAAAGGAAAGTGGGTTTGCCTTCATATTTGACCCAGAACAACTCAGTTCAGCATGGAAATATCATTGCAACAGCTTTTATTTAGCCAGAAATCAAGAGTGTAAGTTTTTATGCGCTTAAAAGCATTTTCAGGCCGAATGAGCAAATATGCTTGTTTCTGCCAAATGCAGCAAAATACTGAAAGGAAAGTGGGTTTGCCTTCATATTTGACCCAGAACAACTCAGTTCAGCATGGAAATATCATTGCAACAGCTTTTATTTAGCCAGAAATCAAGAGTGTAAGTTTTTATGCGCTTAAAAGCATTTTCAGGCCGAATGAGCAAATATGCTTGTTTCTGCCAAATGCAGCAAAATACTGAAAGGAAAGTGGGTTTGCCTTCATATTTGACCCAGAACAACTCGGTTCAGCATGGAAATATCATTGCAACAGCTTTTATTTAGCCAGAAATCAAGAGTGTAAGTTTTTATGCGCTTAAAAGCATTTTCAGGCCGAATGAGCAAATATGCTTGTTTCTGCCAAATGCAGCAAAATACTGCAAGGAAAGTGGGTTTGCCTTCATATTTGACCCATAACAACTCGGTTCAGCATGGAAATATCATTGCAACAGCTTTTATTTAGCCAGAAATCAAGAGTGTAAGTTTTTATGCGCTTAAAAGCATTTTCAGGCCGAATGAGCAAATATGCTTGTTTCTGCCAAATGCAGCAAAATACTGAAAGGAAAGTGGGTTTGCCTTCATATTTGACCCAGAACAACTCAGTTCAGCATGGAAATATCATTGCAACAGCTTTTATTTAGCCAGAAATCAAGAGTGTAAGTTTTTATGCGCTTAAAAGCATTTTCAGGCCGAATGAGCAAATATGCTTGTTTCTGCCAAATGCAGCAAAATACTGAAAGGAAAGTGGGTTTGCCTTCATATTTGACCCAGAACAACTCAGTTCAGCATGGAAATATCATTGCAACAGCTTTTATTTAGCCAGAAATCAAGAGTGTAAGTTTTTATGCTCTTAAAAGCATTTTCAGGCCGAATGAGCAAATATGCTTGTTTCTGCCAAATGCAGCAAAAAACTGAAAGGAAAGTGGGTTTGCCTTCATATTTGACCCAGAACAACTCAGTTCAGCATGGAAATATCATTGCAACAGCTTTTATTTAGCCAGAAATCAAGAGTGTAAGTTTTTATGCGCTTAAAAGCATTTTCAGGCCGAATGAGCAAATATGCTTGTTTCTGCCAAATGCAGCAAAATACTGAAAGGAAAGTGGGTTTGCCTTCATATTTGACCCAGAACAACTCAGTTCAGCATGGAAATATCATTGCAACAGCTTTTATTTAGCCAGAAATCAAGAGTGTAAGTTTTTATGCGCTTAAAAGCATTTTCAGGCCGAATGAGCAAATATGCTTGTTTCTGCCAAATGCAGCAAAATACTAAAAGGAAAGTGGGTTTGCCTTCATATTTGACCCAGAACAACTCAGTTCAGCATGGAAATATCATTGCAACAGCTTTTATTTAGCCAGAAATCAAGACTGTAAGTTTTTATGCGCTTAAAAGCATTTTCAGGCCGAATGAGCAAATATGCTTGTTTCTGCCAAATGCAGCAAAATACTAAAAGGAAAGTGGGTTTGCCTTCATATTTGACCCAGAACAACTCAGTTCAGCATGGAAATATCATTGCAACAGCTTTTATTTAGCCAGAAATCAAGAGTGTAAGTTTTTATGCGCTTAAAAGCATTTTCAGGCCGAATGAGCAAATATGCTTGTTTCTGCCAAATGCAGCAAAATACTGAAAGGAAAGTGGGTTTGCCTTCATATTTGACCCAGAACAACTCAGTTCAGCATGGAAATATCATTGCAACAGCTTTTATTTAGCCAGAAATCAAGAGTGTAAGTTTTTATGCGCTTAAAAGCATTTTCAGGCCGAATGAGCAAATATGCTTGTTTCTGCCAAATGCAGCAAAATACTAAAAGGAAAGTGGGTTTGCCTTCATATTTGACCCAGAACAACTCAGTTCAGCATGGAAATATCATTGCAACAGCTTTTATTTAGCCAGAAATCAAGAGTGTAAGTTTTTATGCGCTTAAAAGCATTTTCAGGCCGAATGAGCAAATATGCTTGTTTCTGCCAAATGCAGCAAAATACTGAAAGGAAAGTGGGTTTGCCTTCATATTTGACCCAGAACAACTCAGTTCAGCATGGAAATATCATTGCAACAGCTTTTATTTAGCCAGAAATCAAGAGTGTAAGTTTTTATGCGCTTAAAAGCATTTTCAGGCCGAATGAGCAAATATGCTTGTTTCTGCCAAATGCAGCAAAATACTGAAAGGAAAGTGGGTTTGCCTTCATATTTGACCCAGAACAACTCAGTTCAGCATGGAAATATTATTGCAACAGCTTTTATTTAGCCAGAAATCAAGAGTGTAAGTTTTTATGCGCTTAAAAGCATTTTCAGGCCGAATGAGCTGATTTCTGCCAAATGCAGCAAAATACTGAAAGGAAAGTGGGTTTGCCTTCATATTTGACCCAGAACAACTCAGTTCAGCATGGAAATATCATTGCAACAGCTTTTATTTAGCCAGAAATCAAGAGTGTAAGTTTTTATGCGCTTAAAAGCATTTTCAGGCCGAATGAGCAAATATGCTTGTTTCTGCCAAATGCAGCAAAATACTGAAAGGAAAGTGGGTTTGCCTTCATATTTGACCCAGAACAACTCAGTTCAGCATGGAAATATCATTGCAACAGCTTTTATTTAGCCAGAAATCAAGAGTGTAAGTTTTTATGCGCTTAAAAGCATTTTCAGGCCGAATGAACAAATATGCTTGTTTCTGCCAAATGCAGAAAAATACTGAAAGGAAAGTGGGTTTGCCTTCATATTTGACCCAGAACAACTCAGTTCAGCATGGAAATATCATTGCAACAGCTTTTATTTAGCCAGAAATCAAGAGTGTAAGTTTTTATGCGCTTAAAAGCATTTTCAGGCCGAATGAGCAAATATGCTTGTTTCTGCCAAATGCAGCAAAATACTGAAAGGAAAGTGGGTTTGCCTTCATATTTGACCCAGAACAACTCAGTTCAGCATGGAAATATCATTGCAACAGCTTTTATTTAGCCAGAAATCAAGAGTGTAAGTTTTTATGCGCTTAAAAGCATTTTCAGGCCGAATGAGCAAATATGCTTGTTTCTGCCAAATGCAGCAAAATACTGAAAGGAAAGTGGGTTTGCCTTCATATTTGACCCAGAACAACTCAGTTCAGCATGGAAATATCATTGCAACAGCTTTTATTTAGCCAGAAATCAAGAGTGTAAGTTTTTATGCGCTTAAAAGCATTTTCAGGCCGAATGAGCAAATATGCTTGTTTCTGCCAAATGCAGCAAAATACTGAAAGGAAAGTGGGTTTGCCTTCATATTTGACCCAGAACAACTCAGTTCAGCATGGAAATATCATTGCAACAGCTTTTATTTAGCCAGAAATCAAGAGTGTAAGTTTTTATGCGCTTAAAAGCATTTTCAGGCCGAATGAGCAAATATGCTTGTTTCTGCCAAATGCAGCAAAATACTGAAAGGAAAGTGGGTTTGCCTTCATATTTGATCCAGAACAACTCAGTTCAGCATGGAAATATCATTGCAACAGCTTTTATTTAGCCAGAAATCAAGAGTGTAAGTTTTTATGCGCTTAAAAGCATTTTCAGGCCGAATGAGCAAATATGCTTGTTTCTGCCAAATGCAGCAAAATACTGAAAGGAAAGTGGGTTTGCCTTCATATTTGACCCAGAACAACTCAGTTCAGCATGGAAATATCATTGCAACAGCTTTTATTTAGCCAGAAATCAAGAGTGTAAGTTTTTATGCGCTTAAAAGCATTTTCAGGCCGAATGAGCAAATATGCTTGTTTCTGCCAAATGCAGCAAAATACTGAAAGGAAAGTGGGTTTGCCTTCATATTTGACCCAGAACAACTCAGTTCAGCATGGAAATATCATTGCAACAGCTTTTATTTAGCCAGAAATCAAGAGTGTAAGTTTTTATGCGCTTAAAAGCATTTTCAGGCCGAATGAGCAAATATGCTTGTTTCTGCCAAATGCAGCAAAATACTGAAAGGAAAGTGGGTTTGCCTTCATATTTGACCCAGAACAACTCAGTTCAGCATGGAAATATCATTGCAACAGCTTTTATTTAGCCAGAAATCAAGAGTGTAAGTTTTTATGCGCTTAAAAGCATTTTCAGGCCGAATGAGCAAATATGCTTGTTTCTGCCAAATGCAGCAAAATACTGAAAGGAAAGTGGGTTTGCCTTCATATTTGACCCAGAACAACTCAGTTCAGCATGGAAATATCATTGCAACAGCTTTTATTTAGCCAGAAATCAAGAGTGTAAGTTTTTATGCGCTTAAAAGCATTTTCAGGCCGAATGAGCAAATATGCTTGTTTCTGCCAAATGCAGCAAAATACTGAAAGGAAAGTGGGTTTGCCTTCATATTTGACCCAGAACAACTCAGTTCAGCATGGAAATATTATTGCAACAGCTTTTATTTAGCCAGAAATCAAGAGTGTAAGTTTTTATGCGCTTAAAAGCATTTTCAGGCCGAATGAGCTGATTTCTGCCAAATGCAGCAAAATACTGAAAGGAAAGTGGGTTTGCCTTCATATTTGACCCATAACAACTCGGTTCAGCATGGAAATATCATTGCAACAGCTTTTATTTAGCCAGAAATCAAGACTGTAAGTTTTTATGCGCTTAAAAGCATTTTCAGGCCGAATGAGCAAATATGCTTGTTTCTGCCAAATGCAGCAAAATACTGAAAGGAAAGTGGGTTTGCCTTCATATTTGACCCAGAACAACTCAGTTCAGCATGGAAATATCATTGCAACAGCTTTTATTTAGCCAGAAATCAAGAGTGTAAGTTTTTATGCGCTTAAAAGCATTTTCAGGCCGAATGAGCAAATATGCTTGTTTCTGCCAAATGCAGCAAAATACTGAAAGGAAAGTGGGTTTGCCTTCATATTTGACCCAGAACAACTCAGTTCAGCATGGAAATATCATTGCAACAGCTTTTATTTAGCCAGAAATCAAGAGTGTAAGTTTTTATGCGCTTAAAAGCATTTTCAGGCCGAATGAGCAAATATGCTTGTTTCTGCCAAATGCAGCAAAATACTGAAAGGAAAGTGGGTTTGCCTTCATATTTGACCCAGAACAACTCAGTTCAGCATGGAAATATCATTGCAACAGCTTTTATTTAGCCAGAAATCAAGACTGTAAGTTTTTATGCGCTTAAAAGCATTTTCAGGCCGAATGAGCAAATATGCTTGTTTCTGCCAAATGCAGCAAAATACTGCAAGGAAAGTGGGTTTGCCTTCATATTTGACCCAGAACAACTCGGTTCAGCATGGAAATATCATTGCAACAGCTTTTTTTTAGCCAGAAATCAAGACTGTAAGTTTTTATGCGCTTAAAAGCATTTTCAGGCCGAATGAGCAAATATGCTTGTTTCTGCCAAATGCAGCAAAATACTGAAAGGAAAGTGGGTTTGCCTTCATATTTGACCCAGATCAACTCAGCTCAGCATGGAAATATCATTGCAACAGCTTTTATTTAGCCAGAAATCAAGACTGTAAGTTTTTATGCGCTTAAAAGCATTTTCAGGCCGAATGAGCAAATATGCTTGTTTCTGCCAAATGCAGCAAAATACTGAAAGGAAAGTGGGTTTGCCTTCATATTTGACCCAGAACAACTCAGCTCAGCATGGAAATATCATTGCAACAGCTTTTATTTAGCCAGAAATCAAGAGTGTAAGTTTTTATGCGCTTAAAAGCATTTTCAGGCCGAATGAGCAAATATGCTTGTTTCTGCCAAATGCAGCAAAATACTGCAAGGAAAGTGGGTTTGCCTTCATATTTGACCCAGAACAACTCGGTTCAGCATGGAAATATCATTGCAACAGCTTTTTTTTAGCCAGAAATCAAGACTGTAAGTTTTTATGCGCTTAAAAGCATTTTCAGGCCGAATGAGCAAATATGCTTGTTTCTGCCAAATGCAGCAAAATACTGAAAGGAAAGTGGGTTTGCCTTCATATTTGACCCAGATCAACTCAGCTCAGCATGGAAATATCATTGCAACAGCTTTTATTTAGCCAGAAATCAAGACTGTAAGTTTTTATGCGCTTAAAAGCATTTTCAGGCCGAATGAGCAAATATGCTTGTTTCTGCCAAATGCAGCAAAATACTGAAAGGAAAGTGGGTTTGCCTTCATATTTGACCCAGATCAACTCAGCTCAGCATGGAAATATCATTGCAACAGCTTTTATTTAGCCAGAAATCAAGAGTGTAAGTTTTTATGCGCTTAAAAGCATTTTCAGGCCGAATGAGCTGATTTCTGCCAAATGCAGCAAAATACTGAAAGGAAAGTGGGTTTGCCTTCATATTTGACCCAGAACAACTCAGTTCAGCATGGAAATATCATTGCAACAGCTTTTATTTAGCCAGAAATCAAGACTGTAAGTTTTTATGCGCTTAAAAGCATTTTCAGGCCGAATGAGCAAATATGCTTGTTTCTGCCAAATGCAGCAAAATACTGAAAGGAAAGTGGGTTTGCCTTCATATTTGACCCAGAACAACTCGGTTCAGCATGGAAATATCATTGCAACAGCTTTTTTTTAGCCAGAAATCAAGACTGTAAGTTTTTATGCGCTTAAAAGCATTTTCAGGCCGAATGAGCAAATATGCTTGTTTCTGCCAAATGCAGCAAAATACTGAAAGGAAAGTGGGTTTGCCTTCATATTTGACCCAGATCAACTCAGCTCAGCATGGAAATATCATTGCAACAGCTTTTATTTAGCCAGAAATCAAGACTGTAAGTTTTTATGCGCTTAAAAGCATTTTCAGGCCGAATGAGCAAATATGCTTGTTTCTGCCAAATGCAGCAAAATACTGAAAGGAAAGTGGGTTTGCCTTCATATTTGACCCAGAACAACTCAGTTCAGCATGGAAATATCATTGCAACAGCTTTTATTTAGCCAGAAATCAAGAGTGTAAGTTTTTATGCGCTTAAAAGCATTTTCAGGCCGAATGAGCAAATATGCTTGTTTCTGCCAAATGCAGCAAAATACTGAAAGGAAAGTGGGTTTGCCTTCATATTTGACCCAGAACAACTCAGTTCAGCATGGAAATATCATTGCAACAGCTTTTATTTAGCCAGAAATCAAGACTGTAAGTTTTTATGCGCTTAAAAGCATTTTCAGGCCGAATGAGCAAATATGCTTGTTTCTGCCAAATGCAGCAAAATACTGAAAGGAAAGTGGGTTTGCCTTCATATTTGACCCAGAACAACTCAGTTCAGCATGGAAATATCATTGCAACAGCTTTTATTTAGCCAGAAATCAAGAGTGTAAGTTTTTATGCGCTTAAAAGCATTTTCAGGCCGAATGAGCAAATATGCTTGTTTCTGCCAAATGCAGCAAAATACTGCAAGGAAAGCCGGTTTGCCTTCATATTTGACCCAGAACAACTCAGTTCAGCATGGAAATATCATTGCAACAGCTTTTATTTAGCCAGAAATCAAGACTGTAAGTTTTTATGCGCTTAAAAGCATTTTCAGGCCGAATGAGCAAATATGCTTGTTTCTGCCAAATGCAGCAAAATACTGCAAGGAAAGTGGGTTTGCCTTCATATTTGACCCAGAACAACTCAGTTCAGCATGGAAATATCATTGCAACAGCTTTTATTTAGCCAGAAATCAAGACTGTAAGTTTTTATGCGCTTAAAAGCATTTTCAGGCCGAATGAGCTGATTTCTGCCAAATGCAGCAAAATACTGAAAGGAAAGTGGGTTTGCCTTCATATTTGACCCAGAACAACTCAGTTCAGCATGGAAATATCATTGCAACAGCTTTTATTTAGCCAGAAATCAAGACTGTAAGTTTTTATGCGCTTAAAAGCATTTTCAGGCCGAATGAGCAAATATGCTTGTTTCTGCCAAATGCAGCAAAATACTGCAAGGAAAGTGGGTTTGCCTTCATATTTGACCCAGAACAACTCAGTTCAGCATGGAAATATCATTGCAACAGCTTTTATTTAGCCAGAAATCAAGAGTGTAAGTTTTTATGCGCTTAAAAGCATTTTCAGGCCGAATGAGCTGATTTCTGCCAAATGCAGCAAAATACTGAAAGGAAAGTGGGTTTGCCTTCATAGTTGACCCAGAACAACTCAGTTCAGCATGGAAATATCATTGCAACAGCTTTTATTTAGCCAGAAATCAAGAGTGTAAGTTTTTATGCGCTTAAAAGCATTTTCAGGCCGAATGAGCTGATTTCTGCCAAATGCAGCAAAATACTGAAAGGAAAGTGGGTTTGCCTTCATATTTGACCCAGAACAACTCAGTTCAGCATGGAAATATCATTGCAACAGCTTTTATTTAGCCAGAAATCAAGAGTGTAAGTTTTTATGCGCTTAAAAGCATTTTCAGGCCGAATGAGCAAATATGCTTGTTTCTGCCAAATGCAGCAAAATACTGAAAGGAAAGTGGGTTTGCCTTCATATTTGACCCAGAACAACTCAGTTCAGCATGGAAATATCATTGCAACAGCTTTTATTTAGCCAGAAATCAAGAGTGTAAGTTTTTATGCGCTTAAAAGCATTTTCAGGCCGAATGAGCAAATATGCTTGTTTCTGCCAAATGCAGCAAAATACTGAAAGGAAAGTGGGTTTGCCTTCATATTTGACCCAGAACAACTCGGTTCAGCATGGAAATATCATTGCAACAGCTTTTATTTAGCCAGAAATCAAGAGTGTAAGTTTTTTTGCGCTTAAAAGCATTTTCAGGCCGAATGAGCAAATATGCTTGTTTCTGCCAAATGCAGAAAAATACTGAAAGGAAAGTGGGTTTGCCTTCATATTTGACCCAGAACAACTCAGTTCAGCATGGAAATATCATTGCAACAGCTTTTATTTAGCCAGAAATCAAGAGTGTAAGTTTTTATGCGCTTAAAAGCATTTTCAGGCCGAATGAGCAAATATGCTTGTTTCTGCCAAATGCAGCAAAATACTGAAAGGAAAGTGGGTTTGCCTTCATATTTGACCCAGATCAACTCAGCTCAGCATGGAAATATCATTGCAACAGCTTTTATTTAGCCAGAAATCAAGACTGTAAGTTTTTATGCGCTTAAAAGCATTTTCAGGCCGAATGAGCAAATATGCTTGTTTCTGCCAAATGCAGCAAAATACTGAAAGGAAAGTGGGTTTGCCTTCATATTTGACCCAGAACAACTCAGTTCAGCATGGAAATATCATTGCAACAGCTTTTATTTAGCCAGAAATCAAGAGTGTAAGTTTTTATGCGCTTAAAAGCATTTTCAGGCCGAATGAGCAAATATGCTTGTTTCTGCCAAATGCAGCAAAATACTGAAAGGAAAGTGGGTTTGCCTTCATATTTGACCCAGAACAACTCAGTTCAGCATGGAAATATCATTGCAACAGCTTTTATTTAGCCAGAAATCAAGAGTGTAAGTTTTTATGCGCTTAAAAGCATTTTCAGGCCGAATGAGCAAATATGCTTGTTTCTGCCAAATGCAGCAAAATACTGAAAGGAAAGTGGGTTTGCCTTCATATTTGACCCAGAACAACTCAGTTCAGCATGGAAATATCATTGCAACAGCTTTTATTTAGCCAGAAATCAAGAGTGTAAGTTTTTATGCGCTTAAAAGCATTTTCAGGCCGAATGAGCAAATATGCTTGTTTCTGCCAAATGCAGCAAAATACTGCAAGGAAAGTGGGTTTGCCTTCATATTTGACCCAGAACAACTCAGTTCAGCATGGAAATATCATTGCAACAGCTTTTATTTAGCCAGAAATCAAGACTGTAAGTTTTTATGCGCTTAAAAGCATTTTCAGGCCGAATGAGCAAATATGCTTGTTTCTGCCAAATGCAGCAAAATACTGCAAGGAAAGTGGGTTTGCCTTCATATTTGACCCAGAACAACTCAGTTCAGCATGGAAATATCATTGCAACAGCTTTTATTTAGCCAGAAATCAAGACTGTAAGTTTTTATGCGCTTAAAAGCATTTTCAGGCCGAATGAGCTGATTTCTGCCAAATGCAGCAAAATACTGAAAGGAAAGTGGGTTTGCCTTCATATTTGACCCAGAACAACTCAGTTCAGCATGGAAATATCATTGCAACAGCTTTTATTTAGCCAGAAATCAAGAGTGTAAGTTTTTATGCGCTTAAAAGCATTTTCAGGCCGAATGAGCAAATATGCTTGTTTCTGCCAAATGCAGCAAAATACTGAAAGGAAAGTGGGTTTGCCTTCATATTTGACCCAGAACAACTCAGTTCAGCATGGAAATATCATTGCAACAGCTTTTATTTAGCCAGAAATCAAGAGTGTAAGTTTTTATGCGCTTAAAAGCATTTTCAGGCCGAATGAGCTGATTTCTGCCAAATGCAGCAAAATACTGAAAGGAAAGTGGGTTTGCCTTCATATTTGACCCAGAACAACTCAGTTCAGCATGGAAATATCATTGCAACAGCTTTTATTTAGCCAGAAATCAAGAGTGTAAGTTTTTATGCGCTTAAAAGCATTTTCAGGCCGAATGAGCAAATATGCTTGTTTCTGCCAAATGCAGCAAAATACTGAAAGGAAAGTGGGTTTGCCTTCATATTTGACCCAGAACAACTCAGTTCAGCATGGAAATATCATTGCAACAGCTTTTATTTAGCCAGAAATCAAGAGTGTAAGTTTTTATGCGCTTAAAAGCATTTTCAGGCCGAATGAGCAAATATGCTTGTTTCTGCCAAATGCAGCAAAATACTGAAAGGAAAGTGGGTTTGCCTTCATATTTGACCCAGAACAACTCAGTTCAGCATGGAAATATCATTGCAACAGCTTTTATTTAGCCAGAAATCAAGAGTGTAAGTTTTTATGCGCTTAAAAGCATTTTCAGGCCGAATGAGCAAATATGCTTGTTTCTGCCAAATGCAGCAAAATACTGAAAGGAAAGTGGGTTTGCCTTCATATTTGACCCAGAACAACTCAGCTCAGCATGGAAATATCATTGCAACAGCTTTTATTTAGCCAGAAATCAAGACTGTAAGTTTTTATGCGCTTATAAGCATTTTCAGGCCGAATGAACAAATATGCTTGTTTCTGCCAAATGCAGCAAAATACTGAAAGGAAAGTGGGTTTGCCTTCATATTTGACCCAGAACAACTCAGTTCAGCATGGAAATATCATTGCAACAGCTTTTATTTAGCCAGAAATCAAGAGTGTAAGTTTTTATGCGCTTAAAAGCATTTTCAGGCCGAATGAGCAAATATGCTTGTTTCTGCCAAATGCAGCAAAATACTGAAAGGAAAGTGGGTTTGCCTTCATATTTGACCCAGAACAACTCAGTTCAGCATGGAAATATCATTGCAACAGCTTTTATTTAGCCAGAAATCAAGAGTGTAAGTTTTTATGCGCTTAAAAGCATTTTCAGGCCGAATGAGCAAATATGCTTGTTTCTGCCAAATGCAGCAAAATACTGAAAGGAAAGTGGGTTTGCCTTCATATTTGACCCAGAACAACTCGGTTCAGCATGGAAATATCATTGCAACAGCTTTTATTTAGCCAGAAATCAAGAGTGTAAGTTTTTATGCGCTTAAAAGCATTTTCAGGCCGAATGAGCAAATATGCTTGTTTCTGCCAAATGCAGCAAAATACTGAAAGGAAAGTGGGTTTGCCTTCATATGTGACCCAGATCAACTCAGCTCAGCATGGAAATATCATTGCAACAGCTTTTATTTAGCCAGAAATCAAGAGTGTAAGTTTTTATGCGCTTAAAAGCATTTTCAGGCCGAATGAGCAAATATGCTTGTTTCTGCCAAATGCAGCAAAATACTGAAAGGAAAGTGGGTTTGCCTTCATATTTGACCCAGAACAACTCAGTTCAGCATGGAAATATCATTGCAACAGCTTTTATTTAGCCAGAAATCAAGAGTGTAAGTTTTTATGCGCTTAAAAGCATTTTCAGGCCGAATGAGCAAATATGCTTGTTTCTGCCAAATGCAGCAAAATACTGAAAGGAAAGTGGGTTTGCCTTCATATTTGACCCAGAACAACTCAGTTCAGCATGGAAATATCATTGCAACAGCTTTTATTTAGCCAGAAATCAAGAGTGTAAGTTTTTATGCGCTTAAAAGCATTTTCAGGCCGAATGAGCAAATATGCTTGTTTCTGCCAAATGCAGCAAAATACTGAAAGGAAAGTGGGTTTGCCTTCATATTTGACCCAGAACAACTCGGTTCAGCATGGAAATATCATTGCAACAGCTTTTATTTAGCCAGAAATCAAGAGTGTAAGTTTTTATGCGCTTAAAAGCATTTTCAGGCCGAATGAGCAAATATGCTTGTTTCTGCCAAATGCAGCAAAATACTGAAAGGAAAGTGGGTTTGCCTTCATATTTGACCCAGAACAACTCGGTTCAGCATGGAAATATCATTGCAACAGCTTTTATTTAGCCAGAAATCAAGAGTGTAAGTTTTTATGCGCTTAAAAGCATTTTCAGGCCGAATGAGCTGATTTCTGCCAAATGCAGCAAAATACTGAAAGGAAAGTGGGTTTGCCTTCATATTTGACCCAGAACAACTCAGTTCAGCATGGAAATATCATTGCAACAGCTTTTATTTAGCCAGAAATCAAGAGTGTAAGTTTTTATGCGCTTAAAAGCATTTTCAGGCCGAATGAGCAAATATGCTTGTTTCTGCCAAATGCAGCAAAATACTGAAAGGAAAGTGGGTTTGCCTTCATATTTGACCCAGAACAACTCAGTTCAGCATGGAAATATCATTGCAACAGCTTTTATTTAGCCAGAAATCAAGACTGTAAGTTTTTATGCGCTTAAAAGCATTTTCAGGCCGAATGAGCAAATATGCTTGTTTCTGCCAAATGCAGCAAAATACTGAAAGGAAAGTGGGTTTACCTTCATATTTGACCCAGAACAACTCGGTTCAGCATGGAAATATCATTGCAACAGCTTTTATTTAGCCAGAAATCAAGAGTGTAAGTTTTTATGCGCTTAAAAGCATTTTCAGGCCGAATGAGCAAATATGCTTGTTTCTGCCAAATGCAGCAAAATACTGAAAGGAAAGTGGGTTTGCCTTCATATTTGACCCAGAACAACTCAGTTCAGCATGGAAATATCATTGCAACAGCTTTTATTTAGCCAGAAATCAAGAGTGTAAGTTTTTATGCGCTTAAAAGCATTTTCAGGCCGAATGAGCAAATATGCTTGTTTCTGCCAAATGCAGCAAAATACTGAAAGGAAAGTGGGTTTGCCTTCATATTTGACCCAGAACAACTCAGTTCAGCATGGAAATATCATTGCAACAGCTTTTATTTAGCCAGAAATCAAGAGTGTAAGTTTTTATGCGCTTAAAAGCATTTTCAGGCCGAATGAGCTGATTTCTGCCAAATGCAGCAAAATACTGAAAGGAAAGTGGGTTTGCCTTCATATTTGACCCAGAACAACTCAGTTCAGCATGGAAATATCATTGCAACAGCTTTTATTTAGCCAGAAATCAAGAGTGTAAGTTTTTATGCGCTTAAAAGCATTTTCAGGCCGAATGAGCTGATTTCTGCCAAATGCAGCAAAATACTGAAAGGAAAGTGGGTTTGCCTTCATATTTGACCCAGAACAACTCAGTTCAGCATGGAAAATCATTGCAACAGCTTTTATTTAGCCAGAAATCAAGAGTGTAAGTTTTTATGCGCTTAAAAGCATTTTCAGGCCGAATGAGCTGATTTCTGCCAAATGCAGCAAAATACTGAAAGGAAAGTGGGTTTGCCTTCATATTTGACCCAGAACAACTCAGTTCAGCATGGAAATATCATTGCAACAGCTTTTATTTAGCCAGAAATCAAGAGTGTAAGTTTTTATGCGCTTAAAAGCATTTTCAGGCCGTATGAGCAAATATGCTTGTTTCTGCCAAATGCAGCAAAATACTGAAAGGAAAGTGGGTTTGCCTTCATATTTGACCCAGAACAACTCAGTTCAACATGGAAATATCATTGCAACAGCTTTTATTTAGCCAGAAATCAAGAGTGTAAGTTTTTATGCGCTTAAAAGCATTTTCAGGCCGAATGAGCAAATATGCTTGTTTCTGCCAAATGCAGCAAAATACTGAAAGGAAAGTGGGTTTGCCTTCATATTTGACCCAGAACAACTCAGTTCAGCATGGAAATATCATTGCAACAGCTTTTATTTAGCCAGAAATCAAGAGTGTAAGTTTTTATGCGCTTAAAAGCATTTTCAGGCCGAATGAGCAAATATGCTTGTTTCTGCCAAATGCAGCAAAATACTGAAAGGAAAGTGGGTTTGCCTTCATATTTGACCCAGAACAACTCAGTTCAGCATGGAAATATCATTGCAACAGCTTTTATTTAGCCAGAAATCAAGAGTGTAAGTTTTTATGCGCTTAAAAGCATTTTCAGGCCGAATGAGCAAATATGCTTGTTTCTGCGAAATGCAGCAAAATACTGAAAGGAAAGTGGGTTTGCCTTCATATTTGACCCAGAACAACTCACTTCAGCATGGAAATATCATTGCAACAGCTTTTATTTAGCCAGAAATCAAGAGTGTAAGTTTTTATGCGCTTAAAAGCATTTTCAGGCCGAATGAGCAAATATGCTTGTTTCTGCCAAATGCAGCAAAATACTGAAAGGAAAGTGGGTTTGCCTTCATATTTGACCCAGAACAACTCAGTTCAGCATGGAAATATCATTGCAACAGCTTTTATTTAGCCAGAAATCAAGAGTGTAAGTTTTTATGCGCTTAAAAGCATTTTCAGGCCGAATGAGCAAATATGCTTGTTTCTGCCAAATGCAGCAAAATACTGAAAGGAAAGTGGGTTTGCCTTCATATTTGACCCAGAACAACTCGGTTCAGCATGGAAATATCATTGCAACAGCTTTTATTTAGCCAGAAATCAAGAGTGTAAGTTTTTATGCGCTTAAAAGCATTTTCAGGCCGAATGAACAAATATGCTTGTTTCTGCCAAATGCAGCAAAATACTGAAAGGAAAGTGGGTTTGCCTTCATAGTTGACCCAGAACAACTCAGTTCAGCATGGAAATATCATTGCAACAGCTTTTATTTAGCCAGAAATCAAGAGTGTAAGTTTTTATGCGCTTAAAAGCATTTTCAGGCCGAATGAGCAAATATGCTTGTTTCTGCCAAATGCAGCAAAATACTGAAAGGAAAGTGGGTTTGCCTTCATATTTGACCCAGAACAACTCAGTTCAGCATGGAAATATCATTGCAACAGCTTTTATTTAGCCAGAAATCAAGAGTGTAAGTTTTTATGCGCTTAAAAGCATTTTCAGGCCGAATGAGCTGATTTCTGCCAAATGCAGCAAAATACTGAAAGGAAAGTGGGTTTGCCTTCATATTTGACCCAGAACAACTCAGTTCAGCATGGAAATATCATTGCAACAGCTTTTATTTAGCCAGAAATCAAGAGTGTAAGTTTTTATGCGCTTAAAAGCATTTTCAGGCCGAATGAGCAAATATGCTTGTTTCTGCCAAATGCAGCAAAATACTGAAAGGAAAGTGGGTTTGCCTTCATATTTGACCCAGAACAACTCAGTTCAGCATGGAAATATCATTGCAACAGCTTTTATTTAGCCAGAAATCAAGAGTGTAAGTTTTTATGCGCTTAAAAGCATTTTCAGGCCGAATGAGCTGATTTCTGCCAAATGCAGCAAAATACTGAAAGGAAAGTGGGTTTGCCTTCATATTTGACCCAGAACAACTCAGTTCAGCATGGAAATATCATTGCAACAGCTTTTATTTAGCCAGAAATCAAGAGTGTAAGTTTTTATGCGCTTAAAAGCATTTTCAGGCCGAATGAGCAAATATGCTTGTTTCTGCCAAATGCAGCAAAATACTGAAAGGAAAGTGGGTTTGCCTTCATATTTGACCCAGAACAACTCAGTTCAGCATGGAAATACCATTGCAACAGCTTTTATTTAGCCAGAAATCAAGACTGTAAGTTTTTATGCGCTTAAAAGCATTTTCAGGCCGAATGAGCTGATTTCTGCCAAATGCAGCAAAATACTGAAAGGAAAGTGGGTTTGCCTTCATATTTGACCCAGAACAACTCAGTTCAGCATGGAAATATCATTGCAACAGCTTTTATTTAGCCAGAAATCAAGAGTGTAAGTTTTTATGCGCTTAAAAGCATTTTCAGGCCGAATGAGCAAATATGCTTGTTTCTGCCAAATGCAGCAAAATACTGAAAGGAAAGTGGGTTTGCCTTCATATTTGACCCAGAACAACTCAGTTCAGCATGGAAATATCATTGCAACAGCTTTTATTTAGCCAGAAATCAAGAGTGTAAGTTTTTATGCGCTTAAAAGCATTTTCAGGCCGAATGAGCAAATATGCTTGTTTCTGCCAAATGCAGCAAAATACTGAAAGGAAAGTGGGTTTGCCTTCATATTTGACCCAGAACAACTCAGTTCAGCATGGAAATATCATTGCAACAGCTTTTATTTAGCCAGAAATCAAGAGTGTAAGTTTTTATGCGCTTAAAAGCATTTTCAGGCCGAATGAGCTGATTTCTGCCAAATGCAGCAAAATACTGAAAGGAAAGTGGGTTTGCCTTCATATTTGACCCAGAACAACTCGGTTCAGCATGGAAATATCATTGCAACAGCTTTTATTTAGCCAGAAATCAAGACTGTAAGTTTTTATGCGCTTAAAAGCATTTTCAGGCCGAATGAGCAAATATGCTTGTTTCTGCCAAATGCAGCAAAATACTGAAAGGAAAGTGGGTTTGCCTTCATATTTGACCCAGAACAACTCAGTTCAGCATGGAAATATCATTGCAACAGCTTTTATTTAGCCAGAAATCAAGACTGTAAGTTTTTATGCGCTTAAAAGCATTTTCAGGCCGAATGAGCATATATGCTTGTTTCTGCCAAATGCAGCAAAATACTGAAAGGAAAGTGGGTTTGCCTTCATATTTGACCCAGAACAACTCAGTTCAGCATGGAAATATTATTGCAACAGCTTTTATTTAGCCAGAAATCAAGAGTGTAAGTTTTTATGCGCTTAAAAGCATTTTCAGGCCGAATGAGCAAATATGCTTGTTTCTGCCAAATGCAGCAAAATACTGAAAGGAAAGTGGGTTTGCCTTCATATTTGACCCAGAACAACTCAGTTCAGCATGGAAATATCATTGCAACAGCTTTTATTTAGCCAGAAATCAAGAGTGTAAGTTTTTATGCGCTTAAAAGCATTTTCAGGCCGAATGAGCAAATATGCTTGTTTCTGCCAAATGCAGCAAAATACTGAAAGGAAAGTGGGTTTGCCTTCATATTTGACCCAGAACAACTCAGTTCAGCATGGAAATATCATTGCAACAGCTTTTATTTAGCCAGAAATCAAGACTGTAAGTTTTTATGCGCTTAAAAGCATTTTCAGGCCGAATGAGCTGATTTCTGCCAAATGCAGCAAAATACTGAAAGGAAAGTGGGTTTGCCTTCATATTTGACCCAGAACAACTCAGTTCAGCATGGAAATATCATTGCAACAGCTTTTATTTAGCCAGAAATCAAGAGTGTAAGTTTTTATGCGCTTAAAAGCATTTTCAGGCCGAATGAGCAAATATGCTTGTTTCTGCCAAATGCAGCAAAATACTGAAAGGAAAGTGGGTTTGCCTTCATATTTGACCCAGAACAACTCAGTTCAGCATGGAAATATCATTGCAACAGCTTTTATTTAGCCAGAAATCAAGAGTGTAAGTTTTTATGCGCTTAAAAGCATTTTCAGGCCGAATGAGCAAATATGCTTGTTTCTGCCAAATGCAGCAAAATACTGAAAGGAAAGTGGGTTTGCCTTCATATTTGACCCAGAACAACTCAGTTCAGCATGGAAATATCATTGCAACAGCTTTTATTTAGCCAGAAATCAAGACTGTAAGTTTTTATGCGCTTAAAAGCATTTTCAGGCCGAATGAGCAAATATGCTTGTTTCTGCCAAATGCAGCAAAATACTGCAAGGAAAGTGGGTTTGCCTTCATATTTGACCCAGAACAACTCAGTTCAGCATGGAAATATCATTGCAACAGCTTTTATTTAGCCAGAAATCAAGACTGTAAGTTTTTATGCGCTTAAAAGCATTTTCAGGCCGAATGAGCTGATTTCTGCCAAATGCAGCAAAATACTGAAAGGAAAGTGGGTTTGCCTTCATATTTGACCCAGAACAACTCAGTTCAGCATGGAAATATCATTGCAACAGCTTTTATTTAGCCAGAAATCAAGAGTGTAAGTTTTTATGCGCTTAAAAGCATTTTCAGGCCGAATGAGCAAATATGCTTGTTTCTGCCAAATGCAGCAAAATACTGAAAGGAAAGTGGGTTTGCCTTCATATTTGACCCAGAACAACTCAGTTCAGCATGGAAATATCATTGCAACAGCTTTTATTTAGCCAGAAATCAAGAGTGTAATTTTTTATGCGCTTAAAAGCATTTTCAGGCCGAATGAGCAAATATGCTTGTTTCTGCCAAATGCAGCAAAATACTGAAAGGAAAGTGGGTTTGCCTTCATATTTGACCCAGAACAACTCAGTTCAGCATGGAAATATCATTGCAACAGCTTTTATTTAGCCAGAAATCAAGACTGTAAGTTTTTATGCGCTTAAAAGCATTTTCAGGCCGAATGAGCAAATATGCTTGTTTCTGCCAAATGCAGCAAAATACTGAAAGGAAAGTGGGTTTGCCTTCATATTTGACCCAGAACAACTCAGTTCAGCATGGAAATATCATTGCAACAGCTTTTATTTAGCCAGAAATCAAGAGTGAAAGTTTTTATGCGCTTAAAAGCATTTTCAGGCCGAATGAGCTGATTTCTGCCAAATGCAGCAAAATACTGAAAGGAAAGTGGGTTTGCCTTCATATTTGACCCAGAACAACTCAGTTCAGCATGGAAATATCATTGCAACAGCTTTTATTTAGCCAGAAATCAAGAGTGTAAGTTTTTATGCGCTTAAAAGTATTTTCAGGCCGAATGAACAAATATGCTTGTTTCTGCCAAATGCAGCAAAATACTGAAAGGAAAGTGGGTTTGCCTTCATATTTGACCCAGAACAACTCAGTTCAGCATGGAAATATCATTGCAACAGCTTTTATTTAGCCAGAAATCAAGAGTGTAAGTTTTTATGCGCTTAAAAGCATTTTCAGGCCGAATGAGCAAATATGCTTGTTTCTGCCAAATGCAGCAAAATACTGAAAGGAAAGTGGGTTTGCCTTCATATTTGACCCAGAACAACTCAGTTCAGCATGGAAATATCATTGCAACAGCTTTTATTTAGCCAGAAATCAAGAGTGTAAGTTTTTATGCGCTTAAAAGCATTTTCAGGCCGAATGAGCAAATATGCTTGTTTCTGCCAAATGCAGCAAAATACTGAAAGGAAAGTGGGTTTGCCTTCATATTTGACCCAGAACAACTCAGTTCAGCATGGAAATATCATTGCAACAGCTTTTATTTAGCCAGAAATCAAGACTGTAAGTTTTTATGCGCTTAAAAGCATTTTCAGGCCGAATGAGCAAATATGCTTGTTTCTGCCAAATGCAGCAAAATACTGAAAGGAAAGTGGGTTTGCCTTCATATTTGACCCAGAACAACTCAGTTCAGCATGGAAATATCATTGCAACAGCTTTTATTTAGCCAGAAATCAAGAGTGTAAGTTTTTATGCGCTTAAAAGCATTTTCAGGCCGAATGAACAAATATGCTTGTTTCTGCCAAATGCAGCAAAATACTGAAAGGAAAGTGGGTTTGCCTTCATATTTGACCCAGAACAACTCAGTTCAGCATGGAAATATCATTGCAACAGCTTTTATTTAGCCAGAAATCAAGAGTGTAAGTTTTTATGCGCTTAAAAGCATTTTCAGGCCGAATGAGCTGATTTCTGCCAAATGCAGCAAAATACTGAAAGGAAAGTGGGTTTGCCTTCATATTTGACCCAGAACAACTCAGTTCAGCATGGAAATATCATTGCAACAGCTTTTATTTAGCCAGAAATCAAGAGTGTAAGTTTTTATGCGCTTAAAAGTATTTTCAGGCCGAATGAACAAATATGCTTGTTTCTGCCAAATGCAGCAAAATACTGAAAGGAAAGTGGGTTTGCCTTCATATTTGACCCAGAACAACTCAGTTCAGCATGGAAATATCATTGCAACAGCTTTTATTTAGCCAGAAATCAAGAGTGTAAGTTTTTATGCGCTTAAAAGCATTTTCAGGCCGAATGAGCTGATTTCTGCCAAATGCAGCAAAATACTGAAAGGAAAGTGGGTTTGCCTTCATATTTGACCCAGAACAACTCAGCTCAGCATGGAAATATCATTGCAACAGCTTTTATTTAGCCAGAAATCAAGACTGTAAGTTTTTATGCGCTTAAAAGCATTTTCAGGCCGAATGAGCAAATATGCTTGTTTCTGCCAAATGCAGCAAAATACTGAAAGGAAAGTGGGTTTGCCTTCATATTTGACCCAGAACAACTCAGTTCAGCATGGAAATATCATTGCAACAGCTTTTATTTAGCCAGAAATCAAGAGTGTAAGTTTTTATGCGCTTAAAAGCATTTTCAGGCCGAATGAGCTGATTTCTGCCAAATGCAGCAAAATACTGAAAGGAAAGTGGGTTTGCCTTCATATTTGACCCAGAACAACTCAGCTCAGCATGGAAATATCATTGCAACAGCTTTTATTTAGCCAGAAATCAAGAGTGTAAGTTTTTATGCGCTTAAAAGCATTTTCAGGCCGAATGAGCAAATATGCTTGTTTCTGCCAAATGCAGCAAAATACTGAAAGGAAAGTGGGTTTGCCTTCATATTTGACCCAGAACAACTCAGTTCAGCATGGAAATATCATTGCAACAGCTTTTATTTAGCCAGAAATCAAGAGTGTAAGTTTTTATGCGCTTAAAAGCATTTTCAGGCCGAATGAACAAATATGCTTGTTTCTGCCAAATGCAGCAAAATACTGAAAGGAAAGTGGGTTTGCCTTCATATTTGACCCAGAACAACTCAGTTCAGCATGGAAATATCATTGCAACAGCTTTTATTTAGCCAGAAATCAAGACTGTAAGTTTTTATGCGCTTAAAAGCATTTTCAGGCCGAATGAGCTGATTTCTGCCAAATGCAGCAAAATACTGAAAGGAAAGTGGGTTTGCCTTCATATTTGACCCATAACAACTCGGTTCAGCATGGAAATATCATTGCAACAGCTTTTATTTAGCCAGAAATCAAGACTGTAAGTTTTTATGCGCTTAAAAGCATTTTCAGGCCGAATGAGCAAATATGCTTGTTTCTGCCAAATGCAGCAAAATACTGAAAGGAAAGTGGGTTTGCCTTCATATTTGACCCAGAACAACTCAGTTCAGCATGGAAATATCATTGCAACAGCTTTTATTTAGCCAGAAATCAAGAGTGTAAGTTTTTATGCGCTTAAAAGCATTTTCAGGCCGAATGAGCAAATATGCTTGTTTCTGCCAAATGCAGCAAAATACTGAAAGGAAAGTGGGTTTGCCTTCATATTTGACCCAGAACAACTCAGTTCAGCATGGAAATATTATTGCAACAGCTTTTATTTAGCCAGAAATCAAGGGTGTAAGTTTTTATGCGCTTAAAAGCATTTTCAGGCCGAATGAGCAAATATGCTTGTTTCTGCCAAATGCAGCAAAATACTGAAAGGAAAGTGGGTTTGCCTTCATATTTGACCCAGAACAACTCAGTTCAGCATGGAAATATCATTGCAACAGCTTTTATTTAGCCAGAAATCAAGAGTGTAAGTTTTTATGCGCTTAAAAGCATTTTCAGGCCGAATGAGCAAATATGCTTGTTTCTGCCAAATGCAGCAAAATACTGAAAGGAAAGTGGGTTTGCCTTCATATTTGACCCAGAACAACTCAGTTCAGCATGGAAATATCATTGCAACAGCTTTTATTTAGCCAGAAATCAAGAGTGTAAGTTTTTATGCGCTTAAAAGCATTTTCAGGCCGAATGAGCTGATTTCTGCCAAATGCAGCAAAATACTGAAAGGAAAGTGGGTTTGCCTTCATATTTGACCCAGAACAACTCAGTTCAGCATGGAAATATCATTGCAACAGCTTTTATTTAGCCAGAAATCAAGAGTGTAAGTTTTTATGCGCTTAAAAGCATTTTCAGGCCGAATGAGCAAATATGCTTGTTTCTGCCAAATGCAGCAAAATACTGAAAGGAAAGTGGGTTTGCCTTCATATTTGACCCAGAACAACTCAGTTCAGCATGGAAATATCATTGCAACAGCTTTTATTTAGCCAGAAATCAAGAGTGTAAGTTTTTATGCGCTTAAAAGCATTTTCAGGCCGAATGAGCTGATTTCTGCCAAATGCAGCAAAATACTGAAAGGAAAGTGGGTTTGCCTTCATATTTGACCCAGAACAACTCAGTTCAGCATGGAAATATCATTGCAACAGCTTTTATTTAGCCAGAAATCAAGAGTGTAAGTTTTTATGCGCTTAAAAGCATTTTCAGGCCGAATGAGCAAATATGCTTGTTTCTGCCAAATGCAGCAAAATACTGAAAGGAAAGTGGGTTTGCCTTCATATTTGACCCAGAACAACTCAGTTCAGCATGGAAATACCATTGCAACAGCTTTTATTTAGCCAGAAATCAAGACTGTAAGTTTTTATGCGCTTAAAAGCATTTTCAGGCCGAATGAGCTGATTTCTGCCAAATGCAGCAAAATACTGAAAGGAAAGTGGGTTTGCCTTCATATTTGACCCAGAACAACTCAGTTCAGCATGGAAATATCATTGCAACAGCTTTTATTTAGCCAGAAATCAAGAGTGTAAGTTTTTATGCGCTTAAAAGCATTTTCAGGCCGAATGAGCAAATATGCTTGTTTCTGCCAAATGCAGCAAAATACTGAAAGGAAAGTGGGTTTGCCTTCATATTTGACCCAGAACAACTCAGTTCAGCATGGAAATATCATTGCAACAGCTTTTATTTAGCCAGAAATCAAGAGTGTAAGTTTTTATGCGCTTAAAAGCATTTTCAGGCCGAATGAGCAAATATGCTTGTTTCTGCCAAATGCAGCAAAATACTGAAAGGAAAGTGGGTTTGCCTTCATATTTGACCCAGAACAACTCAGTTCAGCATGGAAATATCATTGCAACAGCTTTTATTTAGCCAGAAATCAAGAGTGTAAGTTTTTATGCGCTTAAAAGCATTTTCAGGCCGAATGAGCAAATATGCTTGTTTCTGCCAAATGCAGCAAAATACTGAAAGGAAAGTGGGTTTGCCTTCATATTTGACCCAGAACAACTCAGTTCAGCATGGAAATATCATTGCAACAGCTTTTATTTAGCCAGAAATCAAGAGTGTAAGTTTTTATGCGCTTAAAAGCTTTATCAGGCCGAATGAGCTGATTTCTGCCAAATGCAGCAAAATACTGAAAGGAAAGTGGGTTTGCCTTCATATTTGACCCAGAACAACTCAGTTCAGCATGGAAATATCATTGCAACAGCTTTTATTTAGCCAGAAATCAAGAGTGTAAGTTTTTATGCGCTTAAAAGCTTTATCAGGCCGAATGAGCTGATTTCTGCCAAATGCAGCAAAATACTGAAAGGAAAGTGGGTTTGCCTTCATATTTGACCCAGAACAACTCAGCTCAGCATGGAAATATCATTGCAACAGCTTTTATTTAGCCAGAAATCAAGACTGTAAGTTTTTATGCGCTTAAAAGCATTTTCAGGCCGAATGAGCAAATATGCTTGTTTCTGCCAAATGCAGCAAAATACTGAAAGGAAAGTGGGTTTGCCTTCATATTTGACCCAGAACAACTCAGTTCAGCATGGAAATATCATTGCAACAGCTTTTATTTAGCCAGAAATCAAGACTGTAAGTTTTTATGCGCTTAAAAGCATTTTCAGGCCGAATGAGCAAATATGCTTGTTTCTGCCAAATGCAGCAAAATACTGAAAGGAAAGTGGGTTTGCCTTCATATTTGACCCAGAACAACTCAGTTCAGCATGGAAATATCATTGCAACAGCTTTTATTTAGCCAGAAATCAAGAGTGTAATTTTTTATGCGCTTAAAAGCATTTTCAGGCCGAATGAGCAAATATGCTTGTTTCTGCCAAATGCAGCAAAATACTGAAAGGAAAGTGGGTTTGCCTTCATATTTGACCCAGAACAACTCAGTTCAGCATGGAAATATCATTGCAACAGCTTTTATTTAGCCAGAAATCAAGACTGTAAGTTTTTATGCGCTTAAAAGCATTTTCAGGCCGAATGAGCAAATATGCTTGTTTCTGCCAAATGCAGCAAAATACTGAAAGGAAAGTGGGTTTGCCTTCATATTTGACCCAGAACAACTCAGTTCAGCATGGAAATATCATTGCAACAGCTTTTATTTAGCCAGAAATCAAGAGTGAAAGTTTTTATGCGCTTAAAAGCATTTTCAGGCCGAATGAGCTGATTTCTGCCAAATGCAGCAAAATACTGAAAGGAAAGTGGGTTTGCCTTCATATTTGACCCAGAACAACTCAGTTCAGCATGGAAATATCATTGCAACAGCTTTTATTTAGCCAGAAATCAAGAGTGTAAGTTTTTATGCGCTTAAAAGTATTTTCAGGCCGAATGAACAAATATGCTTGTTTCTGCCAAATGCAGCAAAATACTGAAAGGAAAGTGGGTTTGCCTTCATATTTGACCCAGAACAACTCAGTTCAGCATGGAAATATCATTGCAACAGCTTTTATTTAGCCAGAAATCAAGAGTGTAAGTTTTTATGCGCTTAAAAGCATTTTCAGGCCGAATGAGCAAATATGCTTGTTTCTGCCAAATGCAGCAAAATACTGAAAGGAAAGTGGGTTTGCCTTCATATTTGACCCAGAACAACTCAGTTCAGCATGGAAATATCATTGCAACAGCTTTTATTTAGCCAGAAATCAAGAGTGTAAGTTTTTATGCGCTTAAAAGCATTTTCAGGCCGAATGAGCAAATATGCTTGTTTCTGCCAAATGCAGCAAAATACTGAAAGGAAAGTGGGTTTGCCTTCATATTTGACCCAGAACAACTCAGTTCAGCATGGAAATATCATTGCAACAGCTTTTATTTAGCCAGAAATCAAGACTGTAAGTTTTTATGCGCTTAAAAGCATTTTCAGGCCGAATGAGCAAATATGCTTGTTTCTGCCAAATGCAGCAAAATACTGAAAGGAAAGTGGGTTTGCCTTCATATTTGACCCAGAACAACTCAGTTCAGCATGGAAATATCATTGCAACAGCTTTTATTTAGCCAGAAATCAAGAGTGTAAGTTTTTATGCGCTTAAAAGCATTTTCAGGCCGAATGAACAAATATGCTTGTTTCTGCCAAATGCAGCAAAATACTGAAAGGAAAGTGGGTTTGCCTTCATATTTGACCCAGAACAACTCAGTTCAGCATGGAAATATCATTGCAACAGCTTTTATTTAGCCAGAAATCAAGAGTGTAAGTTTTTATGCGCTTAAAAGCATTTTCAGGCCGAATGAGCTGATTTCTGCCAAATGCAGCAAAATACTGAAAGGAAAGTGGGTTTGCCTTCATATTTGACCCAGAACAACTCAGTTCAGCATGGAAATATCATTGCAACAGCTTTTATTTAGCCAGAAATCAAGAGTGTAAGTTTTTATGCGCTTAAAAGTATTTTCAGGCCGAATGAACAAATATGCTTGTTTCTGCCAAATGCAGCAAAATACTGAAAGGAAAGTGGGTTTGCCTTCATATTTGACCCAGAACAACTCAGTTCAGCATGGAAATATCATTGCAACAGCTTTTATTTAGCCAGAAATCAAGAGTGTAAGTTTTTATGCGCTTAAAAGCATTTTCAGGCCGAATGAGCTGATTTCTGCCAAATGCAGCAAAATACTGAAAGGAAAGTGGGTTTGCCTTCATATTTGACCCAGAACAACTCAGCTCAGCATGGAAATATCATTGCAACAGCTTTTATTTAGCCAGAAATCAAGACTGTAAGTTTTTATGCGCTTAAAAGCATTTTCAGGCCGAATGAGCAAATATGCTTGTTTCTGCCAAATGCAGCAAAATACTGAAAGGAAAGTGGGTTTGCCTTCATATTTGACCCAGAACAACTCAGTTCAGCATGGAAATATCATTGCAACAGCTTTTATTTAGCCAGAAATCAAGAGTGTAAGTTTTTATGCGCTTAAAAGCATTTTCAGGCCGAATGAGCTGATTTCTGCCAAATGCAGCAAAATACTGAAAGGAAAGTGGGTTTGCCTTCATATTTGACCCAGAACAACTCAGCTCAGCATGGAAATATCATTGCAACAGCTTTTATTTAGCCAGAAATCAAGAGTGTAAGTTTTTATGCGCTTAAAAGCATTTTCAGGCCGAATGAGCAAATATGCTTGTTTCTGCCAAATGCAGCAAAATACTGAAAGGAAAGTGGGTTTGCCTTCATATTTGACCCAGAACAACTCAGTTCAGCATGGAAATATCATTGCAACAGCTTTTATTTAGCCAGAAATCAAGAGTGTAAGTTTTTATGCGCTTAAAAGCATTTTCAGGCCGAATGAACAAATATGCTTGTTTCTGCCAAATGCAGCAAAATACTGAAAGGAAAGTGGGTTTGCCTTCATATTTGACCCAGAACAACTCAGTTCAGCATGGAAATATCATTGCAACAGCTTTTATTTAGCCAGAAATCAAGACTGTAAGTTTTTATGCGCTTAAAAGCATTTTCAGGCCGAATGAGCTGATTTCTGCCAAATGCAGCAAAATACTGAAAGGAAAGTGGGTTTGCCTTCATATTTGACCCATAACAACTCGGTTCAGCATGGAAATATCATTGCAACAGCTTTTATTTAGCCAGAAATCAAGACTGTAAGTTTTTATGCGCTTAAAAGCATTTTCAGGCCGAATGAGCAAATATGCTTGTTTCTGCCAAATGCAGCAAAATACTGAAAGGAAAGTGGGTTTGCCTTCATATTTGACCCAGAACAACTCAGTTCAGCATGGAAATATCATTGCAACAGCTTTTATTTAGCCAGAAATCAAGAGTGTAAGTTTTTATGCGCTTAAAAGCATTTTCAGGCCGAATGAGCAAATATGCTTGTTTCTGCCAAATGCAGCAAAATACTGAAAGGAAAGTGGGTTTGCCTTCATATTTGACCCAGAACAACTCAGTTCAGCATGGAAATATTATTGCAACAGCTTTTATTTAGCCAGAAATCAAGGGTGTAAGTTTTTATGCGCTTAAAAGCATTTTCAGGCCGAATGAGCAAATATGCTTGTTTCTGCCAAATGCAGCAAAATACTGAAAGGAAAGTGGGTTTGCCTTCATATTTGACCCAGAACAACTCAGTTCAGCATGGAAATATCATTGCAACAGCTTTTATTTAGCCAGAAATCAAGAGTGTAAGTTTTTATGCGCTTAAAAGCATTTTCAGGCCGAATGAGCAAATATGCTTGTTTCTGCCAAATGCAGCAAAATACTGAAAGGAAAGTGGGTTTGCCTTCATATTTGACCCAGAACAACTCAGTTCAGCATGGAAATATCATTGCAACAGCTTTTATTTAGCCAGAAATCAAGAGTGTAAGTTTTTATGCGCTTAAAAGCATTTTCAGGCCGAATGAGCTGATTTCTGCCAAATGCAGCAAAATACTGAAAGGAAAGTGGGTTTGCCTTCATATTTGACCCAGAACAACTCAGTTCAGCATGGAAATATCATTGCAACAGCTTTTATTTAGCCAGAAATCAAGAGTGTAAGTTTTTATGCGCTTAAAAGCATTTTCAGGCCGAATGAGCAAATATGCTTGTTTCTGCCAAATGCAGCAAAATACTGAAAGGAAAGTGGGTTTGCCTTCATATTTGACCCAGAACAACTCAGTTCAGCATGGAAATATCATTGCAACAGCTTTTATTTAGCCAGAAATCAAGAGTGTAAGTTTTTATGCGCTTAAAAGCATTTTCAGGCCGAATGAGCTGATTTCTGCCAAATGCAGCAAAATACTGAAAGGAAAGTGGGTTTGCCTTCATATTTGACCCAGAACAACTCAG
The DNA here is from genome assembly GCF_033026475.1 of Channa argus. Classification (NCBI taxonomy): domain Eukaryota; kingdom Metazoa; phylum Chordata; class Actinopteri; order Anabantiformes; family Channidae; genus Channa; species Channa argus. The sequence continues at coordinate 753,157 of NW_027125222.1, forward strand.
TTCAGCATGGAAATATCATTGCAACAGCTTTTATTTAGCCAGAAATCAAGAGTGTAAGTTTTTATGCGCTTAAAAGCATTTTCAGGCCGAATGAGCAAATATGCTTGTTTCTGCCAAATGCAGCAAAATACTGAAAGGAAAGTGGGTTTGCCTTCATATTTGACCCAGAACAACTCAGTTCAGCATGGAAATACCATTGCAACAGCTTTTATTTAGCCAGAAATCAAGACTGTAAGTTTTTATGCGCTTAAAAGCATTTTCAGGCCGAATGAGCTGATTTCTGCCAAATGCAGCAAAATACTGAAAGGAAAGTGGGTTTGCCTTCATATTTGACCCAGAACAACTCAGTTCAGCATGGAAATATCATTGCAACAGCTTTTATTTAGCCAGAAATCAAGAGTGTAAGTTTTTATGCGCTTAAAAGCATTTTCAGGCCGAATGAGCAAATATGCTTGTTTCTGCCAAATGCAGCAAAATACTGAAAGGAAAGTGGGTTTGCCTTCATATTTGACCCAGAACAACTCAGTTCAGCATGGAAATATCATTGCAACAGCTTTTATTTAGCCAGAAATCAAGAGTGTAAGTTTTTATGCGCTTAAAAGCATTTTCAGGCCGAATGAGCAAATATGCTTGTTTCTGCCAAATGCAGCAAAATACTGAAAGGAAAGTGGGTTTGCCTTCATATTTGACCCAGAACAACTCAGTTCAGCATGGAAATATCATTGCAACAGCTTTTATTTAGCCAGAAATCAAGAGTGTAAGTTTTTATGCGCTTAAAAGCATTTTCAGGCCGAATGAGCAAATATGCTTGTTTCTGCCAAATGCAGCAAAATACTGAAAGGAAAGTGGGTTTGCCTTCATATTTGACCCAGAACAACTCAGTTCAGCATGGAAATATCATTGCAACAGCTTTTATTTAGCCAGAAATCAAGAGTGTAAGTTTTTATGCGCTTAAAAGCTTTATCAGGCCGAATGAGCTGATTTCTGCCAAATGCAGCAAAATACTGAAAGGAAAGTGGGTTTGCCTTCATATTTGACCCAGAACAACTCAGTTCAGCATGGAAATATCATTGCAACAGCTTTTATTTAGCCAGAAATCAAGAGTGTAAGTTTTTATGCGCTTAAAAGCTTTATCAGGCCGAATGAGCTGATTTCTGCCAAATGCAGCAAAATACTGAAAGGAAAGTGGGTTTGCCTTCATATTTGACCCAGAACAACTCAGCTCAGCATGGAAATATCATTGCAACAGCTTTTATTTAGCCAGAAATCAAGACTGTAAGTTTTTATGCGCTTAAAAGCATTTTCAGGCCGAATGAGCAAATATGCTTGTTTCTGCCAAATGCAGCAAAATACTGAAAGGAAAGTGGGTTTGCCTTCATATTTGACCCAGAACAACTCAGTTCAGCATGGAAATATCATTGCAACAGCTTTTATTTAGCCAGAAATCAAGACTGTAAGTTTTTATGCGCTTAAAAGCATTTTCAGGCCGAATGAGCAAATATGCTTGTTTCTGCCAAATGCAGCAAAATACTGAAAGGAAAGTGGGTTTGCCTTCATATTTGACCCAGAACAACTCAGTTCAGCATGGAAATATCATTGCAACAGCTTTTATTTAGCCAGAAATCAAGACTGTAAGTTTTTATGCGCTTAAAAGCATTTTCAGGCCGAATGAGCTGATTTCTGCCAAATGCAGCAAAATACTGAAAGGAAAGTGGGTTTGCCTTCATATTTGACCCAGAACAACTCAGTTCAGCATGGAAATATCATTGCAACAGCTTTTATTTAGCCAGAAATCAAGAGTGTAAGTTTTTATGCGCTTAAAAGCATTTTCAGGCCGAATGAGCTGATTTCTGCCAAATGCAGCAAAATACTGAAAGGAAAGTGGGTTTGCCTTCATATTTGACCCAGAACAACTCGGTTCAGCATGGAAATATCATTGCAACAGCTTTTATTTAGCCAGAAATCAAGACTGTAAGTTTTTATGCGCTTAAAAGCATTTTCAGGCCGAATGAGCAAATATGCTTGTTTCTGCCAAATGCAGCAAAATACTGAAAGGAAAGTGGGTTTGCCTTCATATTTGACCCAGAACAACTCAGTTCAGCATGGAAATATCATTGCAACAGCTTTTATTTAGCCAGAAATCAAGACTGTAAGTTTTTATGCGCTTAAAAGCATTTTCAGGCCGAATGAGCAAATATGCTTGTTTCTGCCAAATGCAGCAAAATACTGAAAGGAAAGTGGGTTTGCCTTCATATTTGACCCAGAACAACTCAGTTCAGCATGGAAATATTATTGCAACAGCTTTTATTTAGCCAGAAATCAAGAGTGTAAGTTTTTATGCGCTTAAAAGCATTTTCAGGCCGAATGAGCAAATATGCTTGTTTCTGCCAAATGCAGCAAAATACTGAAAGGAAAGTGGGTTTGCCTTCATATTTGACCCAGAACAACTCAGTTCAGCATGGAAATATCATTGCAACAGCTTTTATTTAGCCAGAAATCAAGAGTGTAAGTTTTTATGCGCTTAAAAGCATTTTCAGGCCGAATGAGCAAATATGCTTGTTTCTGCCAAATGCAGCAAAATACTGAAAGGAAAGTGGGTTTTCCTTCATATTTGACCCAGAACAACTCAGTTCAGCATGGAAATATCATTGCAACAGCTTTTATTTAGCCAGAAATCAAGACTGTAAGTTTTTATGCGCTTAAAAGCATTTTCAGGCCGAATGAGCTGATTTCTGCCAAATGCAGCAAAATACTGAAAGGAAAGTGGGTTTGCCTTCATATTTGACCCAGAACAACTCAGTTCAGCATGGAAATATCATTGCAACAGCTTTTATTTAGCCAGAAATCAAGAGTGTAAGTTTTTATGCGCTTAAAAGCATTTTCAGGCCGAATGAGCAAATATGCTTGTTTCTGCCAAATGCAGCAAAATACTGAAAGGAAAGTGGGTTTGCCTTCATATTTGACCCAGAACAACTCAGTTCAGCATGGAAATATCATTGCAACAGCTTTTATTTAGCCAGAAATCAAGAGTGTAAGTTTTTATGCGCTTAAAAGCATTTTCAGGCCGAATGAGCAAATATGCTTGTTTCTGCCAAATGCAGCAAAATACTGAAAGGAAAGTGGGTTTGCCTTCATATTTGACCCAGAACAACTCAGTTCAGCATGGAAATATCATTGCAACAGCTTTTATTTAGCCAGAAATCAAGACTGTAAGTTTTTATGCGCTTAAAAGCATTTTCAGGCCGAATGAGCAAATATGCTTGTTTCTGCCAAATGCAGCAAAATACTGCAAGGAAAGTGGGTTTGCCTTCATATTTGACCCAGAACAACTCAGTTCAGCATGGAAATATCATTGCAACAGCTTTTATTTAGCCAGAAATCAAGACTGTAAGTTTTTATGCGCTTAAAAGCATTTTCAGGCCGAATGAGCTGATTTCTGCCAAATGCAGCAAAATACTGAAAGGAAAGTGGGTTTGCCTTCATATTTGACCCAGAACAACTCAGTTCAGCATGGAAATATCATTGCAACAGCTTTTATTTAGCCAGAAATCAAGAGTGTAAGTTTTTATGCGCTTAAAAGCATTTTCAGGCCGAATGAGCAAATATGCTTGTTTCTGCCAAATGCAGCAAAATACTGAAAGGAAAGTGGGTTTGCCTTCATATTTGACCCAGAACAACTCAGTTCAGCATGGAAATATCATTGCAACAGCTTTTATTTAGCCAGAAATCAAGAGTGTAAGTTTTTATGCGCTTAAAAGCATTTTCAGGCCGAATGAGCAAATATGCTTGTTTCTGCCAAATGCAGCAAAATACTGAAAGGAAAGTGGGTTTGCCTTCATATTTGACCCAGAACAACTCAGTTCAGCATGGAAATATCATTGCAACAGCTTTTATTTAGCCAGAAATCAAGACTGTAAGTTTTTATGCGCTTAAAAGCATTTTCAGGCCGAATGAGCAAATATGCTTGTTTCTGCCAAATGCAGCAAAATACTGAAAGGAAAGTGGGTTTGCCTTCATATTTGACCCAGAACAACTCAGTTCAGCATGGAAATATCATTGCAACAGCTTTTATTTAGCCAGAAATCAAGAGTGAAAGTTTTTATGCGCTTAAAAGCATTTTCAGGCCGAATGAGCTGATTTCTGCCAAATGCAGCAAAATACTGAAAGGAAAGTGGGTTTGCCTTCATATTTGACCCAGAACAACTCAGTTCAGCATGGAAATATCATTGCAACAGCTTTTATTTAGCCAGAAATCAAGAGTGTAAGTTTTTATGCGCTTAAAAGTATTTTCAGGCCGAATGAACAAATATGCTTGTTTCTGCCAAATGCAGCAAAATACTGAAAGGAAAGTGGGTTTGCCTTCATATTTGACCCAGAACAACTCAGTTCAGCATGGAAATATCATTGCAACAGCTTTTATTTAGCCAGAAATCAAGAGTGTAAGTTTTTATGCGCTTAAAAGCATTTTCAGGCCGAATGAGCAAATATGCTTGTTTCTGCCAAATGCAGCAAAATACTGAAAGGAAAGTGGGTTTGCCTTCATATTTGACCCAGAACAACTCAGTTCAGCATGGAAATATCATTGCAACAGCTTTTATTTAGCCAGAAATCAAGAGTGTAAGTTTTTATGCGCTTAAAAGCATTTTCAGGCCGAATGAGCAAATATGCTTGTTTCTGCCAAATGCAGCAAAATACTGAAAGGAAAGTGGGTTTGCCTTCATATTTGACCCAGAACAACTCAGTTCAGCATGGAAATATCATTGCAACAGCTTTTATTTAGCCAGAAATCAAGACTGTAAGTTTTTATGCGCTCAAAAGCATTTTCAGGCCGAATGAGCAAATATGCTTGTTTCTGCCAAATGCAGCAAAATACTGAAAGGAAAGTGGGTTTGCCTTCATATTTGACCCAGAACAACTCAGTTCAGCATGGAAATATCATTGCAACAGCTTTTATTTAGCCAGAAATCAAGAGTGTAAGTTTTTATGCGCTTAAAAGCATTTTCAGGCCGAATGAACAAATATGCTTGTTTCTGCCAAATGCAGCAAAATACTGAAAGGAAAGTGGGTTTGCCTTCATATTTGACCCAGAACAACTCAGTTCAGCATGGAAATATCATTGCAACAGCTTTTATTTAGCCAGAAATCAAGAGTGTAAGTTTTTATGCGCTTAAAAGCATTTTCAGGCCGAATGAGCTGATTTCTGCCAAATGCAGCAAAATACTGAAAGGAAAGTGGGTTTGCCTTCATATTTGACCCAGAACAACTCAGTTCAGCATGGAAATATCATTGCAACAGCTTTTATTTAGCCAGAAATCAAGAGTGTAAGTTTTTATGCGCTTAAAAGTATTTTCAGGCCGAATGAACAAATATGCTTGTTTCTGCCAAATGCAGCAAAATACTGAAAGGAAAGTGGGTTTGCCTTCATATTTGACCCAGAACAACTCAGTTCAGCATGGAAATATCATTGCAACAGCTTTTATTTAGCCAGAAATCAAGAGTGTAAGTTTTTATGCGCTTAAAAGCTTTTTCAGGCCGAATGAGCTGATTTCTGCCAAATGCAGCAAAATACTGAAAGGAAAGTGGGTTTGCCTTCATATTTGACCCAGAACAACTCAGCTCAGCATGGAAATATCATTGCAACAGCTTTTATTTAGCCAGAAATCAAGACTGTAAGTTTTTATGCGCTTAAAAGCATTTTCAGGCCGAATGAGCAAATATGCTTGTTTCTGCCAAATGCAGCAAAATACTGAAAGGAAAGTGGGTTTGCCTTCATATTTGACCCAGAACAACTCAGTTCAGCATGGAAATATCATTGCAACAGCTTTTATTTAGCCAGAAATCAAGAGTGTAAGTTTTTATGCGCTTAAAAGCATTTTCAGGCCGAATGAGCTGATTTCTGCCAAATGCAGCAAAATACTGAAAGGAAAGTGGGTTTGCCTTCATATTTGACCCAGAACAACTCAGCTCAGCATGGAAATATCATTGCAACAGCTTTTATTTAGCCAGAAATCAAGAGTGTAAGTTTTTATGCGCTTAAAAGCATTTTCAGGCCGAATGAGCAAATATGCTTGTTTCTGCCAAATGCAGCAAAATACTGAAAGGAAAGTGGGTTTGCTTTCATATTTGACCCAGAACAACTCAGTTCAGCATGGAAATATCATTGCAACAGCTTTTATTTAGCCAGAAATCAAGAGTGTAAGTTTTTATGCGCTTAAAAGCATTTTCAGGCCGAATGAACAAATATGCTTGTTTCTGCCAAATGCAGCAAAATACTGAAAGGAAAGTGGGTTTGCCTTCATATTTGACCCAGAACAACTCAGTTCAGCATGGAAATATCATTGCAACAGCTTTTATTTAGCCAGAAATCAAGAGTGTAAGTTTTTATGCGCTTAAAAGCATTTTCAGGCCGAATGAGCAAATATGCTTGTTTCTGCCAAATGCAGCAAAATACTGAAAGGAAAGTGGGTTTGCCTTCATATTTGACCCAGAACAACTCAGTTCAGCATGGAAATATTATTGCAACAGCTTTTATTTAGCCAGAAATCAAGGGTGTAAGTTTTTATGCGCTTAAAAGCATTTTCAGGCCGAATGAGCAAATATGCTTGTTTCTGCCAAATGCAGCAAAATACTGAAAGGAAAGTGGGTTTGCCTTCATATTTGACCCAGAACAACTCAGTTCAGCATGGAAATATCATTGCAACAGCTTTTATTTAGCCAGAAATCAAGAGTGTAAGTTTTTATGCGCTTAAAAGCATTTTCAGGCCGAATGAGCAAATATGCTTGTTTCTGCCAAATGCAGCAAAATACTGAAAGGAAAGTGGGTTTGCCTTCATATTTGACCCAGAACAACTCAGTTCAGCATGGAAATATCATTGCAACAGCTTTTATTTAGCCAGAAATCAAGAGTGTAAGTTTTTATGCGCTTAAAAGCATTTTCAGGCCGAATGAGCTGATTTCTGCCAAATGCAGCAAAATACTGAAAGGAAAGTGGGTTTGCCTTCATATTTGACCCAGAACAACTCAGTTCAGCATGGAAATATCATTGCAACAGCTTTTATTTAGCCAGAAATCAAGAGTGTAAGTTTTTATGCGCTTAAAAGCATTTTCAGGCCGAATGAGCAAATATGCTTGTTTCTGCCAAATGCAGCAAAATACTGAAAGGAAAGTGGGTTTGCCTTCATATTTGACCCAGAACAACTCAGTTCAGCATGGAAATATCATTGCAACAGCTTTTATTTAGCCAGAAATCAAGAGTGTAAGTTTTTATGCGCTTAAAAGCATTTTCAGGCCGAATGAGCTGATTTCTGCCAAATGCAGCAAAATACTGAAAGGAAAGTGGGTTTGCCTTCATATTTGACCCAGAACAACTCAGTTCAGCATGGAAATATCATTGCAACAGCTTTTATTTAGCCAGAAATCAAGACTGTAAGTTTTTATGCGCTTAAAAGCATTTTCAGGCCGAATGAGCAAATATGCTTGTTTCTGCCAAATGCAGCAAAATACTGAAAGGAAAGTGGGTTTGCCTTCATATTTGACCCAGAACAACTCAGTTCAGCATGGAAATACCATTGCAACAGCTTTTATTTAGCCAGAAATCAAGACTGTAAGTTTTTATGCGCTTAAAAGCATTTTCAGGCCGAATGAGCTGATTTCTGCCAAATGCAGCAAAATACTGAAAGGAAAGTGGGTTTGCCTTCATATTTGACCCAGAACAACTCAGTTCAGCATGGAAATATCATTGCAACAGCTTTTATTTAGCCAGAAATCAAGAGTGTAAGTTTTTATGCGCTTAAAAGCATTTTCAGGCCGAATGAGCAAATATGCTTGTTTCTGCCAAATGCAGCAAAATACTGAAAGGAAAGTGGGTTTGCCTTCATATTTGACCCAGAACAACTCAGTTCAGCATGGAAATATCATTGCAACAGCTTTTATTTAGCCAGAAATCAAGAGTGTAAGTTTTTATGCGCTTAAAAGCATTTTCAGGCCGAATGAGCAAATATGCTTGTTTCTGCCAAATGCAGCAAAATACTGAAAGGAAAGTGGGTTTGCCTTCATATTTGACCCAGAACAACTCAGTTCAGCATGGAAATATCATTGCAACAGCTTTTATTTTCGCCAGAAATCAAGAGTGTAAGTTTTTATGCGCTTAAAAGCATTTTCAGGCCGAATGAGCAAATATGCTTGTTTCTGCCAAATGCAGCAAAATACTGAAAGGAAAGTGGGTTTGCCTTCATATTTGACCCAGAACAACTCAGTTCAGCATGGAAATATCATTGCAACAGCTTTTATTTAGCCAGAAATCAAGAGTGTAAGTTTTTATGCGCTTAAAAGCTTTATCAGGCCGAATGAGCTGATTTCTGCCAAATGCAGCAAAATACTGAAAGGAAAGTGGGTTTGCCTTCATATTTGACCCAGAACAACTCAGTTCAGCATGGAAATATCATTGCAACAGCTTTTATTTAGCCAGAAATCAAGAGTGTAAGTTTTTATGCGCTTAAAAGCTTTATCAGGCCGAATGAGCTGATTTCTGCCAAATGCAGCAAAATACTGAAAGGAAAGTGGGTTTGCCTTCATATTTGACCCAGAACAACTCAGCTCAGCATGGAAATATCATTGCAACAGCTTTTATTTAGCCAGAAATCAAGACTGTAAGTTTTTATGCGCTTAAAAGCATTTTCAGGCCGAATGAGCAAATATGCTTGTTTCTGCCAAATGCAGCAAAATACTGAAAGGAAAGTGGGTTTGCCTTCATATTTGACCCAGAACAACTCAGTTCAGCATGGAAATATCATTGCAACAGCTTTTATTTAGCCAGAAATCAAGACTGTAAGTTTTTATGCGCTTAAAAGCATTTTCAGGCCGAATGAGCAAATATGCTTGTTTCTGCCAAATGCAGCAAAATACTGAAAGGAAAGTGGGTTTGCCTTCATATTTGACCCAGAACAACTCAGTTCAGCATGGAAATATCATTGCAACAGCTTTTATTTAGCCAGAAATCAAGACTGTAAGTTTTTATGCGCTTAAAAGCATTTTCAGGCCGAATGAGCTGATTTCTGCCAAATGCAGCAAAATACTGAAAGGAAAGTGGGTTTGCCTTCATATTTGACCCAGAACAACTCAGTTCAGCATGGAAATATCATTGCAACAGCTTTTATTTAGCCAGAAATCAAGAGTGTAAGTTTTTATGCGCTTAAAAGCATTTTCAGGCCGAATGAGCAAATATGCTTGTTTCTGCCAAATGCAGCAAAATACTGAAAGGAAAGTGGGTTTGCCTTCATATTTGACCCAGAACAACTCAGTTCAGCATGGAAATATCATTGCAACAGCTTTTATTTAGCCAGAAATCAAGAGTGTAAGTTTTTATGCGCTTAAAAGCATTTTCAGGCCGAATGAGCAAATATGCTTGTTTTTGCCAAATGCAGCAAAATACTGCAAGGAAAGTGGGTTTGCCTTCATATTTGACCCAGAACAACTCAGTTCAGCATGGAAATATCATTGCAACAGCTTTTATTTAGCCAGAAATCAAGAGTGTAAGTTTTTATGCGCTTAAAAGCATTTTCAGGCCGAATGAGCAAATATGCTTGTTTCTGCCAAATGCAGCAAAATACTGAAAGGAAAGTGGGTTTGCCTTCATATTTGACCCAGAACAACTCAGTTCAGCATGGAAATATCATTGCAACAGCTTTTATTTAGCCAGAAATCAAGACTGTAAGTTTTTATGCGCTTAAAAGCATTTTCAGGCCGAATGAGCAAATATGCTTGTTTCTGCCAAATGCAGCAAAATACTGAAAGGAAAGTGGGTTTGCCTTCATATTTGACCCAGAACAACTCAGTTCAGCATGGAAATATCATTGCAACAGCTTTTATTTAGCCAGAAATCAAGAGTGTAAGTTTTTATGCGCTTAAAAGCATTTTCAGGCCGAATGAGCTGATTTCTGCCAAATGCAGCAAAATACTGAAAGGAAAGTGGGTTTGCCTTCATATTTGACCCAGAACAACTCAGTTCAGCATGGAAATATCATTGCAACAGCTTTTATTTAGCCAGAAATCAAGAGTGTAAGTTTTTATGCGCTTAAAAGCATTTTCAGGCCGAATGAGCAAATATGCTTGTTTCTGCCAAATGCAGCAAAATACTGAAAGGAAAGTGGGTTTGCCTTCATATTTGACCCAGAACAACTCAGTTCAGCATGGAAATATCATTGCAACAGCTTTTATTTAGCCAGAAATCAAGAGTGTAAGTTTTTATGCGCTTAAAAGCATTTTCAGGCCGAATGAGCAAATATGCTTGTTTCTGCCAAATGCAGCAAAATACTGAAAGGAAAGTGGGTTTCCCTTCATATTTGACCCAGAACAACTCGGTTTAGCATGGAAATATCATTGCAACAGCTTTTATTTAGCCAGAAATCAAGAGTGTAAGTTTTTATGCGCTTAAAAGCATTTTCAGGCCGAATGAGCTGATTTCTGCCAAATGCAGCAAAATACTGAAAGGAAAGTGGGTTTGCCTTCATATTTGACCCAGAACAACTCAGTTCAGCATGGAAATATCATTGCAACAGCTTTTATTTAGCCAGAAATCAAGAGTGTAAGTTTTTATGCGCTTAAAAGCATTTTCAGGCCGAATGAGCAAATATGCTTGTTTCTGCCAAATGCAGCAAAATACTGAAAGGAAAGTGGGTTTCCCTTCATATTTGACCCAGAACAACTCGGTTCAGCATGGAAATATCATTGCAACAGCTTTTATTTAGCCAGAAATCAAGAGTGTAAGTTTTTATGCGCTTAAAAGCATTTTCAGGCCGAATGAGCAAATATGCTTGTTTCTGCCAAATGCAGCAAAATACTGAAAGGAAAGTGGGTTTGCCTTCATATTTGACCCAGAACAACTCAGTTCAGCATGGAAATATCATTGCAACAGCTTTTATTTAGCCAGAAATCAAGAGTGTAAGTTTTTATGCGCTTAAAACCATTTTCAGGCCGAATGAGCAAATATGCTTGTTTCTGCCAAATGCAGCAAAATACTGCAAGGAAAGTGGGTTTGCCTTCATATTTGACCCAGAACAACTCAGTTCAGCATGGAAATATCATTGCAACAGCTTTTATTTAGCCAGAAATCAGAGTGTAAGTTTTTATGCGCTTAAAAGCATTTTCAGGCCGAATGAGCAAATATGCTTGTTTCTGCCAAATGCAGCAAAATACTGCAAGGAAAGTGGGTTTGCCTTCATATTTGACCCAGAACAACTCAGTTCAGCATGGAAATATCATTGCAACAGCTTTTATTTAGCCAGAAATCAAGAGTGTAAGTTTTTATGCGCTTAAAAGCATTTTCAGGCCGAATGAGCAAATATGCTTGTTTCTGCCAAATGCAGCAAAATACTGCAAGGAAAGTGGGTTTGCCTTCATATTTGACCCAGAACAACTCAGTTCAGCATGGAAATATCATTGCAACAGCTTTTATTTAGCCAGAAATCAAGAGTGTAAGTTTTTATGCGCTTAAAAGCATTTTCAGGCCGAATGAGCAAATATGCTTGTTTCTGCCAAATGCAGCAAAATACTGAAAGGAAAGTGGGTTTGCCTTCATATTTGACCCAGAACAACTCAGTTCAGCATGGAAATATCATTGCAACAGCTTTTATTTAGCCAGAAATCAAGACTGTAAGTTTTTATGCGCTTAAAAGCATTTTCAGGCCGAATGAGCAAATATGCTTGTTTCTGCCAAATGCAGCAAAATACTGCAAGGAAAGTGGGTTTGCCTTCATATTTGACCCAGAACAACTCAGTTCAGCATGGAAATATCATTGCAACAGCTTTTATTTAGCCAGAAATCAAGACTGTAAGTTTTTATGCGCTTAAAAGCATTTTCAGGCCGAATGAGCTGATTTCTGCCAAATGCAGCAAAATACTGAAAGGAAAGTGGGTTTGCCTTCATATTTGACCCAGAACAACTCAGTTCAGCATGGAAATATCATTGCAACAGCTTTTATTTAGCCAGAAATCAAGAGTGTAAGTTTTTATGCGCTTAAAAGCATTTTCAGGCCGAATGAGCAAATATGCTTGTTTCTGCCAAATGCAGCAAAATACTGAAAGGAAAGTGGGTTTGCCTTCATATTTGACCCAGAACAACTCAGTTCAGCATGGAAATATCATTGCAACAGCTTTTATTTAGCCAGAAATCAAGAGTGTAAGTTTTTATGCGCTTAAAAGCATTTTCAGGCCGAATGAGCAAATATGCTTGTTTCTGCCAAATGCAGCAAAATACTGAAAGGAAAGTGGGTTTGCCTTCATATTTGACCCAGAACAACTCGGTTCAGCATGGAAATATCATTGCAACAGCTTTTATTTAGCCAGAAATCAAGAGTGTAAGTTTTTATGCGCTTAAAAGCATTTTCAGGCCGAATGAGCAAATATGCTTGTTTCTGCCAAATGCAGCAAAATACTGAAAGGAAAGTGGGTTTGCCTTCATAGTTGACCCAGAACAACTCAGTTCAGCATGGAAATATCATTGCAACAGCTTTTATTTAGCCAGAAATCAAGAGTGTAAGTTTTTATGCGCTTAAAAGCATTTTCAGGCCGAATGAGCAAATATGCTTGTTTCTGCCAAATGCAGCAAAATACTGAAAGGAAAGTGGGTTTGCCTTCATATTTGACCCAGAACAACTCAGTTCAGCATGGAAATATCATTGCAACAGCTTTTATTTAGCCAGAAATCAAGAGTGTAAGTTTTTATGCGCTTAAAAGCATTTTCAGGCCGAATGAGCTGATTTCTGCCAAATGCAGCAAAATACTGAAAGGAAAGTGGGTTTGCCTTCATATTTGACCCAGAACAACTCAGTTCAGCATGGAAATATCATTGCAACAGCTTTTATTTAGCCAGAAATCAAGAGTGTAAGTTTTTATGCGCTTAAAAGCATTTTCAGGCCGAATGAGCAAATATGCTTGTTTCTGCCAAATGCAGCAAAATACTGAAAGGAAAGTGGGTTTGCCTTCATATTTGACCCAGAACAACTCAGTTCAGCATGGAAATACCATTGCAACAGCTTTTATTTAGCCAGAAATCAAGACTGTAAGTTTTTATGCGCTTAAAAGCATTTTCAGGCCGAATGAGCTGATTTCTGCCAAATGCAGCAAAATACTGAAAGGAAAGTGGGTTTGCCTTCATATTTGACCCAGAACAACTCAGTTCAGCATGGAAATATCATTGCAACAGCTTTTATTTAGCCAGAAATCAAGAGTGTAAGTTTTTATGCGCTTAAAAGCATTTTCAGGCCGAATGAGCAAATATGCTTGTTTCTGCCAAATGCAGCAAAATACTGAAAGGAAAGTGGGTTTGCCTTCATATTTGACCCAGAACAACTCAGTTCAGCATGGAAATATCATTGCAACAGCTTTTATTTAGCCAGAAATCAAGAGTGTAAGTTTTTATGCGCTTAAAAGCATTTTCAGGCCGAATGAGCAAATATGCTTGTTTCTGCCAAATGCAGCAAAATACTGAAAGGAAAGTGGGTTTGCCTTCATATTTGACCCAGAACAACTCAGTTCAGCATGGAAATATCATTGCAACAGCTTTTATTTAGCCAGAAATCAAAAGTGTAAGTTTTTATGCGCTTAAAAGCATTTTCAGGCCGAATGAGCTGATTTCTGCCAAATGCAGCAAAATACTGAAAGGAAAGTGGGTTTGCCTTCATATTTGACCCAGAACAACTCGGTTCAGCATGGAAATATCATTGCAACAGCTTTTATTTAGCCAGAAATCAAGACTGTAAGTTTTTATGCGCTTAAAAGCATTTTCAGGCCGAATGAGCAAATATGCTTGTTTCTGCCAAATGCAGCAAAATACTGAAAGGAAAGTGGGTTTGCCTTCATATTTGACCCAGAACAACTCAGTTCAGCATGGAAATATCATTGCAACAGCTTTTATTTAGCCAGAAATCAAGACTGTAAGTTTTTATGCGCTTAAAAGCATTTTCAGGCCGAATGAGCAAATATGCTTGTTTCTGCCAAATGCAGCAAAATACTGAAAGGAAAGTGGGTTTGCCTTCATATTTGACCCAGAACAACTCAGTTCAGCATGGAAATATTATTGCAACAGCTTTTATTTAGCCAGAAATCAAGAGTGTAAGTTTTTATGCGCTTAAAAGCATTTTCAGGCCGAATGAGCAAATATGCTTGTTTCTGCCAAATGCAGCAAAATACTGAAAGGAAAGTGGGTTTGCCTTCATATTTGACCCAGAACAACTCAGTTCAGCATGGAAATATCATTGCAACAGCTTTTATTTAGCCAGAAATCAAGAGTGTAAGTTTTTATGCGCTTAAAAGCATTTTCAGGCCGAATGAGCAAATATGCTTGTTTCTGCCAAATGCAGCAAAATACTGAAAGGAAAGTGGGTTTGCCTTCATATTTGACCCAGAACAACTCAGTTCAGCATGGAAATATCATTGCAACAGCTTTTATTTTGCCAGAAATCAAGACTGTAAGTTTTTATGCGCTTAAAAGCATTTTCAGGCCGAATGAGCTGATTTCTGCCAAATGCAGCAAAATACTGAAAGGAAAGTGGGTTTGCCTTCATATTTGACCCAGAACAACTCAGTTCAGCATGGAAATATCATTGCAACAGCTTTTATTTAGCCAGAAATCAAGAGTGTAAGTTTTTATGCGCTTAAAAGCATTTTCAGGCCGAATGAGCAAATATGCTTGTTTCTGCCAAATGCAGCAAAATACTGAAAGGAAAGTGGGTTTGCCTTCATATTTGACCCAGAACAACTCAGTTCAGCATGGAAATATCATTGCAACAGCTTTTATTTAGCCAGAAATCAAGAGTGTAAGTTTTTATGCGCTTAAAAGCATTTTCAGGCCGAATGAGCTGATTTCTGCCAAATGCAGCAAAATACTGAAAGGAAAGTGGGTTTGCCTTCATATTTGACCCAGAACAACTCAGTTCAGCATGGAAATATCATTGCAACAGCTTTTATTTAGCCAGAAATCAAGAGTGTAAGTTTTTATGCGCTTAAAAGCATTTTCAGGCCGAATGAGCAAATATGCTTGTTTCTGCCAAATGCAGCAAAATACTGAAAGGAAAGTGGGTTTGCCTTCATATTTGACCCAGAACAACTCAGTTCAGCATGGAAATATCATTGCAACAGCTTTTATTTAGCCAGAAATCAAGACTGTAAGTTTTTATGCGCTTAAAAGCATTTTCAGGCCGAATGAGCTGATTTCTGCCAAATGCAGCAAAATACTGAAAGGAAAGTGGGTTTGCCTTCATATTTGACCCAGAACAACTCAGTTCAGCATGGAAATATCATTGCAACAGCTTTTATTTAGCCAGAAATCAAGAGTGTAAGTTTTTATGCGCTTAAAAGCATTTTCAGGCCGAATGAACAAATATGCTTGTTTCTGCCAAATGCAGCAAAATACTGAAAGGAAAGTGGGTTTGCCTTCATATTTGACCCAGAACAACTCAGTTCAGCATGGAAATATCATTGCAACAGCTTTTATTTAGCCAGAAATCAAGACTGTAAGTTTTTATGCGCTTAAAAGCATTTTCAGGCCGAATGAGCTGATTTCTGCCAAATGCAGCAAAATACTGAAAGGAAAGTGGGTTTGCCTTCATATTTGACCCATAACAACTCGGTTCAGCATGGAAATATCATTGCAACAGCTTTTATTTAGCCAGAAATCAAGAGTGTAAGTTTTTATGCGCTTAAAAGCATTTTCAGGCCGAATGAGCAAATATGCTTGTTTCTGCCAAATGCAGCAAAATACTGAAAGGAAAGTGGGTTTGCCTTCATATTTGACCCAGAACAACTCAGTTCAGCATGGAAATATTATTGCAACAGCTTTTATTTAGCCAGAAATCAAGAGTGTAAGTTTTTATGCGCTTAAAAGCATTTTCAGGCCGAATGAGCAAATATGCTTGTTTCTGCCAAATGCAGCAAAATACTGAAAGGAAAGTGGGTTTGCCTTCATATTTGACCCAGAACAACTCAGTTCAGCATGGAAATATCATTGCAACAGCTTTTATTTAGCCAGAAATCAAGAGTGTAAGTTTTTATGCGCTTAAAAGCATTTTCAGGCCGAATGAGCAAATATGCTTGTTTCTGCCAAATGCAGCAAAATACTGAAAGGAAAGTGGGTTTGCCTTCATATTTGACCCAGAACAACTCAGTTCAGCATGGAAATATCATTGCAACAGCTTTTATTTAGCCAGAAATCAAGACTGTAAGTTTTTATGCGCTTAAAAGCATTTTCAGGCCGAATGAGCTGATTTCTGCCAAATGCAGCAAAATACTGAAAGGAAAGTGGGTTTGCCTTCATATTTGACCCAGAACAACTCAGCTCAGCATGGAAATATCATTGCAACAGCTTTTATTTAGCCAGAAATCAAGACTGTAAGTTTTTATGCGCTTAAAAGCATTTTCAGGCCGAATGAGCAAATATGCTTGTTTCTGCCAAATGCAGCAAAATACTGAAAGGAAAGTGGGTTTGCCTTCATATTTGACCCAGAACAACTCAGTTCAGCATGGAAATATCATTGCAACAGCTTTTATTTAGCCAGAAATCAAGAGTGTAAGTTTTTATGCGCTTAAAAGCATTTTCAGGCCGAATGAGCTGATTTCTGCCAAATGCAGCAAAATACTGAAAGGAAAGTGGGTTTGCCTTCATATTTGACCCAGAACAACTCAGCTCAGCATGGAAATATCATTGCAACAGCTTTTATTTAGCCAGAAATCAAGACTGTAAGTTTTTATGCGCTTAAAAGCATTTTCAGGCCGAATGAGCAAATATGCTTGTTTCTGCCAAATGCAGCAAAATACTGAAAGGAAAGTGGGTTTGCCTTCATATTTGACCCAGAACAACTCAGTTCAGCATGGAAATATCATTGCAACAGCTTTTATTTAGCCAGAAATCAAGAGTGTAAGTTTTTATGCGCTTAAAAGCATTTTCAGGCCGAATGAACAAATATGCTTGTTTCTGCCAAATGCAGCAAAATACTGAAAGGAAAGTGGGTTTGCCTTCATATTTGACCCAGAACAACTCAGTTCAGCATGGAAATATCATTGCAACAGCTTTTATTTAGCCAGAAATCAAGACTGTAAGTTTTTATGCGCTTAAAAGCATTTTCAGGCCGAATGAGCAAATATGCTTGTTTCTGCCAAATGCAGCAAAATACTGAAAGGAAAGTGGGTTTGCCTTCATATTTGACCCAGAACAACTCAGTTCAGCATGGAAATATCATTGCAACAGCTTTTATTTAGCCAGAAATCAAGAGTGTAAGTTTTTATGCGCTTAAAAGCATTTTCAGGCCGAATGAACAAATATGCTTGTTTCTGCCAAATGCAGCAAAATACTGAAAGGAAAGTGGGTTTGCCTTCATATTTGACCCAGAACAACTCAGTTCAGCATGGAAATATCATTGCAACAGCTTTTATTTAGCCAGAAATCAAGAGTGTAAGTTTTTATGCGCTTAAAAGCATTTTCAGGCCGAATGAGCTGATTTCTGCCAAATGCAGCAAAATACTGAAAGGAAAGTGGGTTTGCCTTCATATTTGACCCAGAACAACTCAGTTCAGCATGGAAATATCATTGCAACAGCTTTTATTTAGCCAGAAATCAAGAGTGTAAGTTTTTATGCGCTTAAAAGCATTTTCAGGCCGAATGAGCAAATATGCTTGTTTCTGCCAAATGCAGCAAAATACTGAAAGGAAAGTGGGTTTGCCTTCATATTTGACCCAGAACAACTCAGTTCAGCATGGAAATATCATTGCAACAGCTTTTATTTAGCCAGAAATCAAGAGTGTAAGTTTTTATGCGCTTAAAAGCATTTTCAGGCCGAATGAGCAAATATGCTTGTTTCTGCCAAATGCAGCAAAATACTGAAAGGAAAGTGGGTTTGCCTTCATATTTGACCCAGAACAACTCAGTTCAGCATGGAAATATCATTGCAACAGCTTTTATTTAGCCAGAAATCAAGACTGTAAGTTTTTATGCACTTAAAAGCATTTTCAGGCCGAATGAGCAAATATGCTTGTTTCTGCCAAATGCAGCAAAATACTGAAAGGAAAGTGGGTTTGCCTTCATATTTGACCCAGAACAACTCAGTTCAGCATGGAAATATCATTGCAACAGCTTTTATTTAGCCAGAAATCAAGAGTGTAAGTTTTTATGCGCTTAAAAGCATTTTCAGGCCGAATGAACAAATATGCTTGTTTCTGCCAAATGCAGCAAAATACTGAAAGGAAAGTGGGTTTGCCTTCATATTTGACCCAGAACAACTCAGTTCAGCATGGAAATATCATTGCAACAGCTTTTATTTAGCCAGAAATCAAGAGTGTAAGTTTTTATGCGCTTAAAAGCATTTTCAGGCCGAATGAGCTGATTTCTGCCAAATGCAGCAAAATACTGAAAGGAAAGTGGGTTTGCCTTCATATTTGACCCAGAACAACTCAGTTCAGCATGGAAATATCATTGCAACAGCTTTTATTTAGCCAGAAATCAAGAGTGTAAGTTTTTATGCGCTTAAAAGTATTTTCAGGCCGAATGAACAAATATGCTTGTTTCTGCCAAATGCAGCAAAATACTGAAAGGAAAGTGGGTTTGCCTTCATATTTGACCCAGAACAACTCAGTTCAGCATGGAAATATCATTGCAACAGCTTTTATTTAGCCAGAAATCAAGGGTGTAAGTTTTTATGCGCTTAAAAGCTTTTTCAGGCCGAATGAGCTGATTTCTGCCAAATGCAGCAAAATACTGAAAGGAAAGTGGGTTTGCCTTCATATTTGACCCAGAACAACTCAGCTCAGCATGGAAATATCATTGCAACAGCTTTTATTTAGCCAGAAATCAAGACTGTAAGTTTTTATGCGCTTAAAAGCATTTTCAGGCCGAATGAGCAAATATGCTTGTTTCTGCCAAATGCAGCAAAATACTGAAAGGAAAGTGGGTTTGCCTTCATATTTGACCCAGAACAACTCAGTTCAGCATGGAAATATCATTGCAACAGCTTTTATTTAGCCAGAAATCAAGAGTGTAAGTTTTTATGCGCTTAAAAGCATTTTCAGGCCGAATGAGCTGATTTCTGCCAAATGCAGCAAAATACTGAAAGGAAAGTGGGTTTGCCTTCATATTTGACCCAGAACAACTCAGCTCAGCATGGAAATATCATTGCAACAGCTTTTATTTAGCCAGAAATCAAGACTGTAAGTTTTTATGCGCTTAAAAGCATTTTCAGGCCGAATGAGCAAATATGCTTGTTTCTGCCAAATGCAGCAAAATACTGAAAGGAAAGTGGGTTTGCCTTCATATTTGACCCAGAACAACTCAGTTCAGCATGGAAATATCATTGCAACAGCTTTTATTTAGCCAGAAATCAAGAGTGTAAGTTTTTATGCGCTTAAAAGCATTTTCAGGCCGAATGAACAAATATGCTTGTTTCTGCCAAATGCAGCAAAATACTGAAAGGAAAGTGGGTTTGCCTTCATATTTGACCCAGAACAACTCAGTTCAGCATGGAAATATCATTGCAACAGCTTTTATTTAGCCAGAAATCAAGACTGTAAGTTTTTATGCGCTTAAAAGCATTTTCAGGCCGAATGAGCTGATTTCTGCCAAATGCAGCAAAATACTGAAAGGAAAGTGGGTTTGCCTTCATATTTGACCCATAACAACTCGGTTCAGCATGGAAATATCATTGCAACAGCTTTTATTTAGCCAGAAATCAAGACTGTAAGTTTTTATGCGCTTAAAAGCATTTTCAGGCCGAATGAGCAAATATGCTTGTTTCTGCCAAATGCAGCAAAATACTGAAAGGAAAGTGGGTTTGCCTTCATATTTGACCCAGAACAACTCAGTTCAGCATGGAAATATCATTGCAACAGCTTTTATTTAGCCAGAAATCAAGAGTGTAAGTTTTTATGCGCTTAAAAGCATTTTCAGGCCGAATGAGCAAATATGCTTGTTTCTGCCAAATGCAGCAAAATACTGAAAGGAAAGTGGGTTTGCCTTCATATTTGACCCAGAACAACTCAGTTCAGCATGGAAATATTATTGCAACAGCTTTTATTTAGCCAGAAATCAAGGGTGTAAGTTTTTATGCGCTTAAAAGCATTTTCAGGCCGAATGAGCAAATATGCTTGTTTCTGCCAAATGCAGCAAAATACTGAAAGGAAAGTGGGTTTGCCTTCATATTTGACCCAGAACAACTCAGTTCAGCATGGAAATATCATTGCAACAGCTTTTATTTAGCCAGAAATCAAGAGTGTAAGTTTTTATGCGCTTAAAAGCATTTTCAGGCCGAATGAGCAAATATGCTTGTTTCTGCCAAATGCAGCAAAATACTGAAAGGAAAGTGGGTTTGCCTTCATATTTGACCCAGAACAACTCAGTTCAGCATGGAAATATCATTGCAACAGCTTTTATTTAGCCAGAAATCAAGAGTGTAAGTTTTTATGCGCTTAAAAGCATTTTCAGGCCGAATGAGCAAATATGCTTGTTTCTGCCAAATGCAGCAAAATACTGAAAGGAAAGTGGGTTTGCCTTCATATTTGACCCAGAACAACTCAGTTCAGCATGGAAATATCATTGCAACAGCTTTTATTTAGCCAGAAATCAAGAGTGTAAGTTTTTATGCGCTTAAAAGCATTTTCAGGCCGAATGAGCTGATTTCTGCCAAATGCAGCAAAATACTGAAAGGAAAGTGGGTTTGCCTTCATATTTGACCCAGAACAACTCAGTTCAGCATGGAAATATCATTGCAACAGCTTTTATTTAGCCAGAAATCAAGAGTGTAAGTTTTTATGCGCTTAAAAGCATTTTCAGGCCGAATGAGCAAATATGCTTGTTTCTGCCAAATGCAGCAAAATACTGAAAGGAAAGTGGGTTTGCCTTCATATTTGACCCAGAACAACTCAGTTCAGCATGGAAATACCATTGCAACAGCTTTTATTTAGCCAGAAATCAAGACTGTAAGTTTTTATGCGCTTAAAAGCATTTTCAGGCCGAATGAGCTGATTTCTGCCAAATGCAGCAAAATACTGAAAGGAAAGTGGGTTTGCCTTCATATTTGACCCAGAACAACTCAGTTCAGCATGGAAATATCATTGCAACAGCTTTTATTTAGCCAGAAATCAAGAGTGTAAGTTTTTATGCGCTTAAAAGCATTTTCAGGCCGAATGAGCAAATATGCTTGTTTCTGCCAAATGCAGCAAAATACTGAAAGGAAAGTGGGTTTGCCTTCATATTTGACCCAGAACAACTCAGTTCAGCATGGAAATATCATTGCAACAGCTTTTATTTAGCCAGAAATCAAGAGTGTAAGTTTTTATGCGCTTAAAAGCATTTTCAGGCCGAATGAGCAAATATGCTTGTTTCTGCCAAATGCAGCAAAATACTGAAAGGAAAGTGGGTTTGCCTTCATATTTGACCCAGAACAACTCAGTTCAGCATGGAAATATCATTGCAACAGCTTTTATTTAGCCAGAAATCAAAAGTGTAAGTTTTTATGCGCTTAAAAGCATTTTCAGGCCGAATGAGCTGATTTCTGCCAAATGCAGCAAAATACTGAAAGGAAAGTGGGTTTGCCTTCATATTTGACCCAGAACAACTCGGTTCAGCATGGAAATATCATTGCAACAGCTTTTATTTAGCCAGAAATCAAGACTGTAAGTTTTTATGCGCTTAAAAGCATTTTCAGGCCGAATGAGCAAATATGCTTGTTTCTGCCAAATGCAGCAAAATACTGAAAGGAAAGTGGGTTTGCCTTCATATTTGACCCAGAACAACTCAGTTCAGCATGGAAATATCATTGCAACAGCTTTTATTTAGCCAGAAATCAAGACTGTAAGTTTTTATGCGCTTAAAAGCATTTTCAGGCCGAATGAGCAAATATGCTTGTTTCTGCCAAATGCAGCAAAATACTGAAAGGAAAGTGGGTTTGCCTTCATATTTGACCCAGAACAACTCAGTTCAGCATGGAAATATTATTGCAACAGCTTTTATTTAGCCAGAAATCAAGAGTGTAAGTTTTTATGCGCTTAAAAGCATTTTCAGGCCGAATGAGCAAATATGCTTGTTTCTGCCAAATGC
Organism: Channa argus; assembly: GCF_033026475.1. Classification (NCBI taxonomy): domain Eukaryota; kingdom Metazoa; phylum Chordata; class Actinopteri; order Anabantiformes; family Channidae; genus Channa; species Channa argus. The sequence goes on from NW_027125222.1 coordinate 775,232, forward strand.
AGCAAAATACTGAAAGGAAAGTGGGTTTGCCTTCATATTTGACCCAGAACAACTCAGTTCAGCATGGAAATATCATTGCAACAGCTTTTATTTAGCCAGAAATCAAGAGTGTAAGTTTTTATGCGCTTAAAAGCATTTTCAGGCCGAATGAGCAAATATGCTTGTTTCTGCCAAATGCAGCAAAATACTGAAAGGAAAGTGGGTTTGCCTTCATATTTGACCCAGAACAACTCAGTTCAGCATGGAAATATCATTGCAACAGCTTTTATTTTGCCAGAAATCAAGACTGTAAGTTTTTATGCGCTTAAAAGCATTTTCAGGCCGAATGAGCTGATTTCTGCCAAATGCAGCAAAATACTGAAAGGAAAGTGGGTTTGCCTTCATATTTGACCCAGAACAACTCAGTTCAGCATGGAAATATCATTGCAACAGCTTTTATTTAGCCAGAAATCAAGAGTGTAAGTTTTTATGCGCTTAAAAGCATTTTCAGGCCGAATGAGCAAATATGCTTGTTTCTGCCAAATGCAGCAAAATACTGAAAGGAAAGTGGGTTTGCCTTCATATTTGACCCAGAACAACTCAGTTCAGCATGGAAATATCATTGCAACAGCTTTTATTTAGCCAGAAATCAAGAGTGTAAGTTTTTATGCGCTTAAAAGCATTTTCAGGCCGAATGAGCTGATTTCTGCCAAATGCAGCAAAATACTGAAAGGAAAGTGGGTTTGCCTTCATATTTGACCCAGAACAACTCAGTTCAGCATGGAAATATCATTGCAACAGCATTTATTTAGCCAGAAATCAAGAGTGTAAGTTTTTATGCGCTTAAAAGCATTTTCAGGCCGAATGAGCAAATATGCTTGTTTCTGCCAAATGCAGCAAAATACTGAAAGGAAAGTGGGTTTGCCTTCATATTTGACCCAGAACAACTCAGTTCAGCATGGAAATATCATTGCAACAGCTTTTATTTAGCCAGAAATCAAGACTGTAAGTTTTTATGCGCTTAAAAGCATTTTCAGGCCGAATGAGCTGATTTCTGCCAAATGCAGCAAAATACTGAAAGGAAAGTGGGTTTGCCTTCATATTTGACCCAGAACAACTCAGTTCAGCATGGAAATATCATTGCAACAGCTTTTATTTAGCCAGAAATCAAGAGTGTAAGTTTTTATGCGCTTAAAAGCATTTTCAGGCCGAATGAACAAATATGCTTGTTTCTGCCAAATGCAGCAAAATACTGAAAGGAAAGTGGGTTTGCCTTCATATTTGACCCAGAACAACTCAGTTCAGCATGGAAATATCATTGCAACAGCTTTTATTTAGCCAGAAATCAAGACTGTAAGTTTTTATGCGCTTAAAAGCATTTTCAGGCCGAATGAGCTGATTTCTGCCAAATGCAGCAAAATACTGAAAGGAAAGTGGGTTTGCCTTCATATTTGACCCATAACAACTCGGTTCAGCATGGAAATATCATTGCAACAGCTTTTATTTAGCCAGAAATCAAGAGTGTAAGTTTTTATGCGCTTAAAAGCATTTTCAGGCCGAATGAGCAAATATGCTTGTTTCTGCCAAATGCAGCAAAATACTGAAAGGAAAGTGGGTTTGCCTTCATATTTGACCCAGAACAACTCAGTTCAGCATGGAAATATCATTGCAACAGCTTTTATTTAGCCAGAAATCAAGAGTGTAAGTTTTTATGCGCTTAAAAGCATTTTCAGGCCGAATGAGCAAATATGCTTGTTTCTGCCAAATGCAGCAAAATACTGAAAGGAAAGTGGGTTTGCCTTCATATTTGACCCAGAACAACTCAGTTCAGCATGGAAATATCATTGCAACAGCTTTTATTTAGCCAGAAATCAAGACTGTAAGTTTTTATGCGCTTAAAAGCATTTTCAGGCCGAATGAGCTGATTTCTGCCAAATGCAGCAAAATACTGAAAGGAAAGTGGGTTTGCCTTCATATTTGACCCAGAACAACTCAGCTCAGCATGGAAATATCATTGCAACAGCTTTTATTTAGCCAGAAATCAAGACTGTAAGTTTTTATGCGCTTAAAAGCATTTTCAGGCCGAATGAGCAAATATGCTTGTTTCTGCCAAATGCAGCAAAATACTGAAAGGAAAGTGGGTTTGCCTTCATATTTGACCCAGAACAACTCAGTTCAGCATGGAAATATCATTGCAACAGCTTTTATTTAGCCAGAAATCAAGAGTGTAAGTTTTTATGCGCTTAAAAGCATTTTCAGGCCGAATGAGCTGATTTCTGCCAAATGCAGCAAAATACTGAAAGGAAAGTGGGTTTGCCTTCATATTTGACCCAGAACAACTCAGCTCAGCATGGAAATATCATTGCAACAGCTTTTATTTAGCCAGAAATCAAGACTGTAAGTTTTTATGCGCTTAAAAGCATTTTCAGGCCGAATGAGCAAATATGCTTGTTTCTGCCAAATGCAGCAAAATACTGAAAGGAAAGTGGGTTTGCCTTCATATTTGACCCAGAACAACTCAGTTCAGCATGGAAATATCATTGCAACAGCTTTTATTTAGCCAGAAATCAAGAGTGTAAGTTTTTATGCGCTTAAAAGCATTTTCAGGCCGAATGAACAAATATGCTTGTTTCTGCCAAATGCAGCAAAATACTGAAAGGAAAGTGGGTTTGCCTTCATATTTGACCCAGAACAACTCAGTTCAGCATGGAAATATCATTGCAACAGCTTTTATTTAGCCAGAAATCAAGACTGTAAGTTTTTATGCGCTTAAAAGCATTTTCAGGCCGAATGAGCAAATATGCTTGTTTCTGCCAAATGCAGCAAAATACTGAAAGGAAAGTGGGTTTGCCTTCATATTTGACCCAGAACAACTCAGTTCAGCATGGAAATATCATTGCAACAGCTTTTATTTAGCCAGAAATCAAGAGTGTAAGTTTTTATGCGCTTAAAAGCATTTTCAGGCCGAATGAACAAATATGCTTGTTTCTGCCAAATGCAGCAAAATACTGAAAGGAAAGTGGGTTTGCCTTCATATTTGACCCAGAACAACTCAGTTCAGCATGGAAATATCATTGCAACAGCTTTTATTTAGCCAGAAATCAAGAGTGTAAGTTTTTATGCGCTTAAAAGCATTTTCAGGCCGAATGAGCTGATTTCTGCCAAATGCAGCAAAATACTGAAAGGAAAGTGGGTTTGCCTTCATATTTGACCCAGAACAACTCAGTTCAGCATGGAAATATCATTGCAACAGCTTTTATTTAGCCAGAAATCAAGAGTGTAAGTTTTTATGCGCTTAAAAGCATTTTCAGGCCGAATGAGCAAATATGCTTGTTTCTGCCAAATGCAGCAAAATACTGAAAGGAAAGTGGGTTTGCCTTCATATTTGACCCAGAACAACTCAGTTCAGCATGGAAATATCATTGCAACAGCTTTTATTTAGCCAGAAATCAAGAGTGTAAGTTTTTATGCGCTTAAAAGCATTTTCAGGCCGAATGAGCAAATATGCTTGTTTCTGCCAAATGCAGCAAAATACTGAAAGGAAAGTGGGTTTGCCTTCATATTTGACCCAGAACAACTCAGTTCAGCATGGAAATATCATTGCAACAGCTTTTATTTAGCCAGAAATCAAGACTGTAAGTTTTTATGCACTTAAAAGCATTTTCAGGCCGAATGAGCAAATATGCTTGTTTCTGCCAAATGCAGCAAAATACTGAAAGGAAAGTGGGTTTGCCTTCATATTTGACCCAGAACAACTCAGTTCAGCATGGAAATATCATTGCAACAGCTTTTATTTAGCCAGAAATCAAGAGTGTAAGTTTTTATGCGCTTAAAAGCATTTTCAGGCCGAATGAACAAATATGCTTGTTTCTGCCAAATGCAGCAAAATACTGAAAGGAAAGTGGGTTTGCCTTCATATTTGACCCAGAACAACTCAGTTCAGCATGGAAATATCATTGCAACAGCTTTTATTTAGCCAGAAATCAAGAGTGTAAGTTTTTATGCGCTTAAAAGCATTTTCAGGCCGAATGAGCTGATTTCTGCCAAATGCAGCAAAATACTGAAAGGAAAGTGGGTTTGCCTTCATATTTGACCCAGAACAACTCAGTTCAGCATGGAAATATCATTGCAACAGCTTTTATTTAGCCAGAAATCAAGAGTGTAAGTTTTTATGCGCTTAAAAGTATTTTCAGGCCGAATGAACAAATATGCTTGTTTCTGCCAAATGCAGCAAAATACTGAAAGGAAAGTGGGTTTGCCTTCATATTTGACCCAGAACAACTCAGTTCAGCATGGAAATATCATTGCAACAGCTTTTATTTAGCCAGAAATCAAGGGTGTAAGTTTTTATGCGCTTAAAAGCTTTTTCAGGCCGAATGAGCTGATTTCTGCCAAATGCAGCAAAATACTGAAAGGAAAGTGGGTTTGCCTTCATATTTGACCCAGAACAACTCAGCTCAGCATGGAAATATCATTGCAACAGCTTTTATTTAGCCAGAAATCAAGACTGTAAGTTTTTATGCGCTTAAAAGCATTTTCAGGCCGAATGAGCAAATATGCTTGTTTCTGCCAAATGCAGCAAAATACTGAAAGGAAAGTGGGTTTGCCTTCATATTTGACCCAGAACAACTCAGTTCAGCATGGAAATATCATTGCAACAGCTTTTATTTAGCCAGAAATCAAGAGTGTAAGTTTTTATGCGCTTAAAAGCATTTTCAGGCCGAATGAGCTGATTTCTGCCAAATGCAGCAAAATACTGAAAGGAAAGTGGGTTTGCCTTCATATTTGACCCAGAACAACTCAGCTCAGCATGGAAATATCATTGCAACAGCTTTTATTTAGCCAGAAATCAAGACTGTAAGTTTTTATGCGCTTAAAAGCATTTTCAGGCCGAATGAGCAAATATGCTTGTTTCTGCCAAATGCAGCAAAATACTGAAAGGAAAGTGGGTTTGCCTTCATATTTGACCCAGAACAACTCAGTTCAGCATGGAAATATCATTGCAACAGCTTTTATTTAGCCAGAAATCAAGAGTGTAAGTTTTTATGCGCTTAAAAGCATTTTCAGGCCGAATGAACAAATATGCTTGTTTCTGCCAAATGCAGCAAAATACTGAAAGGAAAGTGGGTTTGCCTTCATATTTGACCCAGAACAACTCAGTTCAGCATGGAAATATCATTGCAACAGCTTTTATTTAGCCAGAAATCAAGACTGTAAGTTTTTATGCGCTTAAAAGCATTTTCAGGCCGAATGAGCTGATTTCTGCCAAATGCAGCAAAATACTGAAAGGAAAGTGGGTTTGCCTTCATATTTGACCCATAACAACTCGGTTCAGCATGGAAATATCATTGCAACAGCTTTTATTTAGCCAGAAATCAAGACTGTAAGTTTTTATGCGCTTAAAAGCATTTTCAGGCCGAATGAGCAAATATGCTTGTTTCTGCCAAATGCAGCAAAATACTGAAAGGAAAGTGGGTTTGCCTTCATATTTGACCCAGAACAACTCAGTTCAGCATGGAAATATCATTGCAACAGCTTTTATTTAGCCAGAAATCAAGAGTGTAAGTTTTTATGCGCTTAAAAGCATTTTCAGGCCGAATGAGCAAATATGCTTGTTTCTGCCAAATGCAGCAAAATACTGAAAGGAAAGTGGGTTTGCCTTCATATTTGACCCAGAACAACTCAGTTCAGCATGGAAATATTATTGCAACAGCTTTTATTTAGCCAGAAATCAAGGGTGTAAGTTTTTATGCGCTTAAAAGCATTTTCAGGCCGAATGAGCAAATATGCTTGTTTCTGCCAAATGCAGCAAAATACTGAAAGGAAAGTGGGTTTGCCTTCATATTTGACCCAGAACAACTCAGTTCAGCATGGAAATATCATTGCAACAGCTTTTATTTAGCCAGAAATCAAGAGTGTAAGTTTTTATGCGCTTAAAAGCATTTTCAGGCCGAATGAGCAAATATGCTTGTTTCTGCCAAATGCAGCAAAATACTGAAAGGAAAGTGGGTTTGCCTTCATATTTGACCCAGAACAACTCAGTTCAGCATGGAAATATCATTGCAACAGCTTTTATTTAGCCAGAAATCAAGAGTGTAAGTTTTTATGCGCTTAAAAGCATTTTCAGGCCGAATGAGCTGATTTCTGCCAAATGCAGCAAAATACTGAAAGGAAAGTGGGTTTGCCTTCATATTTGACCCAGAACAACTCAGTTCAGCATGGAAATATCATTGCAACAGCTTTTATTTAGCCAGAAATCAAGAGTGTAAGTTTTTATGCGCTTAAAAGCATTTTCAGGCCGAATGAGCAAATATGCTTGTTTCTGCCAAATGCAGCAAAATACTGAAAGGAAAGTGGGTTTGCCTTCATATTTGACCCAGAACAACTCAGTTCAGCATGGAAATATCATTGCAACAGCTTTTATTTAGCCAGAAATCAAGAGTGTAAGTTTTTATGCGCTTAAAAGCATTTTCAGGCCGAATGAGCAAATATGCTTGTTTCTGCCAAATGCAGCAAAATACTGAAAGGAAAGTGGGTTTGCCTTCATATTTGACCCAGAACAACTCAGTTCAGCATGGAAATACCATTGCAACAGCTTTTATTTAGCCAGAAATCAAGACTGTAAGTTTTTATGCGCTTAAAAGCATTTTCAGGCCGAATGAGCTGATTTCTGCCAAATGCAGCAAAATATGAAAGGAAAGTGGGTTTGCCTTCATATTTGACCCAGAACAACTCAGTTCAGCATGGAAATATCATTGCAACAGCTTTTATTTAGCCAGAAATCAAGAGTGTAAGTTTTTATGCGCTTAAAAGCATTTTCAGGCCGAATGAGCAAATATGCTTGTTTCTGCCAAATGCAGCAAAATACTGAAAGGAAAGTGGGTTTGCCTTCATATTTGACCCAGAACAACTCAGTTCAGCATGGAAATATCATTGCAACAGCTTTTATTTAGCCAGAAATCAAGAGTGTAAGTTTTTATGCGCTTAAAAGCATTTTCAGGCCGAATGAGCAAATATGCTTGTTTCTGCCAAATGCAGCAAAATACTGAAAGGAAAGTGGGTTTGCCTTCATATTTGACCCAGAACAACTCAGTTCAGCATGGAAATATCATTGCAACAGCTTTTATTTAGCCAGAAATCAAGAGTGTAAGTTTTTATGCGCTTAAAAGCATTTTCAGGCCGAATGAGCAAATATGCTTGTTTCTGCCAAATGCAGCAAAATACTGCAAGGAAAGTGGGTTTGCCTTCATATTTGACCCAGAACAACTCAGTTCAGCATGGAAATATCATTGCAACAGCTTTTATTTAGCCAGAAATCAAGAGTGTAAGTTTTTATGCGCTTAAAAGCATTTTCAGGCCGAATGAGCTGATTTCTGCCAAATGCAGCAAAATACTGAAAGGAAAGTGGGTTTGCCTTCATATTTGACCCAGAACAACTCAGTTCAGCATGGAAATATCATTGCAACAGCTTTTATTTAGCCAGAAATCAAGAGTGTAAGTTTTTATGCGCTTAAAAGCATTTTCAGGCCGAATGAGCTGATTTCTGCCAAATGCAGCAAAATACTGAAAGGAAAGTGGGTTTGCCTTCATATTTGACCCAGAACAACTCAGTTCAGCATGGAAATATCATTGCAACAGCTTTTATTTAGCCAGAAATCAAGAGTGTAAGTTTTTATGCGCTTAAAAGCATTTTCAGGCCGAATGAGCAAATATGCTTGTTTCTGCCAAATGCAGCAAAATACTGAAAGGAAAGTGGGTTTGCCTTCATATTTGACCCAGAACAACTCGGTTCAGCATGGAAATATCATTGCAACAGCTTTTATTTAGCCAGAAATCAAGACTGTAAGTTTTTATGCGCTTAAAAGCATTTTCAGGCCGAATGAGCAAATATGCTTGTTTCTGCCAAATGCAGCAAAATACTGAAAGGAAAGTGGGTTTGCCTTCATATTTGACCCAGAACAACTCAGTTCAGCATGGAAATATCATTGCAACAGCTTTTATTTAGCCAGAAATCAAGACTGTAAGTTTTTATGCGCTTAAAAGCATTTTCAGGCCGAATGAGCAAATATGCTTGTTTCTGCCAAATGCAGCAAAATACTGAAAGGAAAGTGGGTTTGCCTTCATATTTGACCCAGAACAACTCAGTTCAGCATGGAAATATCATTGCAACAGCTTTTATTTAGCCAGAAATCAAGAGTGTAAGTTTTTATGCGCTTAAAAGCATTTTCAGGCCGAATGAGCAAATATGCTTTTTTCTGCCAAATGCAGCAAAATACTGAAAGGAAAGTGGGTTTGCCTTCATATTTGACCCAGATCAACTTAGCTCAGCATGGAAATATCATTGCAACAGCTTTTATTTAGCCAGAAATCAAGACTGTAAGTTTTTATGCGCTTAAAAGCATTTTCAGGCCGAATGAGCAAATATGCTTGTTTCTGCCAAATGCAGCAAAATACTGAAAGGAAAGTGGGTTTGCCTTCATATTTGACCCAGAACAACTCAGTTCAGCATGGAAAATCATTGCAACAGCTTTTATTTAGCCAGAAATCAAGACTGTAAGTTTTTATGCGCTTAAAAGCATTTTCAGGCCGAATGAGCTGATTTCTGCCAAATGCAGCAAAATACTGAAAGGAAAGTGGGTTTGCCTTCATATTTGACCCATAACAACTCGGTTCAGCATGGAAATATCATTGCAACAGCTTTTATTTAGCCAGAAATCAAGACTGTAAGTTTTTATGCGCTTAAAAGCATTTTCAGGCCGAATGAGCAAATATGCTTGTTTCTGCCAAATGCAGCAAAATACTGAAAGGAAAGTGGGTTTGCCTTCATATTTGACCCAGAACAACTCAGTTCAGCATGGAAATATCATTGCAACACCTTTAATTTAGCCAGAAATCAAGAGTGTAAGTTTTTATGCGCTTAAAAGCATTTTCAGGCCGAATGAGCAAATATGCTTGTTTCTGCCAAATGCAGCAAAATACTGAAAGGAAAGTGGGTTTGCCTTCATATTTGACCCAGAACAACTCAGTTCAGCATGGAAATATTATTGCAACAGCTTTTATTTAGCCAGAAATCAAGAGTGTAAGTTTTTATGCGCTTAAAAGCATTTTCAGGCCGAATGAGCAAATATGCTTGTTTCTGCCAAATGCAGCAAAATACTGAAAGGAAAGTGGGTTTGCCTTCATATTTGACCCAGAACAACTCAGTTCAGCATGGAAATATCATTGCAACAGCTTTTATTTAGCCAGAAATCAAGACTGTAAGTTTTTATGCGCTTAAAAGCATTTTCAGGCCGAATGAGCTGATTTCTGCCAAATGCAGCAAAATACTGAAAGGAAAGTGGGTTTGCCTTCATATTTGACCCAGAACAACTCAGTTCAGCATGGAAATATCATTGCAACAGCTTTTATTTAGCCAGAAATCAAGAGTGTAAGTTTTTATGCGCTTAAAAGCATTTTCAGGCCGAATGAGCAAATATGCTTGTTTCTGCCAAATGCAGCAAAATACTGAAAGGAAAGTGGGTTTGCCTTCATATTTGACCCAGAACAACTCAGTTCAGCATGGAAATATCATTGCAACAGCTTTTATTTAGCCAGAAATCAAGAGTGTAAGTTTTTATGCGCTTAAAAGCATTTTCAGGCCGAATGAGCAAATATGCTTGTTTCTGCCAAATGCAGCAAAATACTGCAAGGAAAGTGGGTTTGCCTTCATATTTGACCCAGAACAACTCAGTTCAGCATGGAAATATCATTGCAACAGCTTTTATTTAGCCAGAAATCAAGAGTGTAAGTTTTTATGCGCTTAAAAGCATTTTCAGGCCGAATGAGCAAATATGCTTGTTTCTGCCAAATGCAGCAAAATACTGAAAGGAAAGTGGGTTTGCCTTCATATTTGACCCAGAACAACTCAGTTCAGCATGGAAATATCATTGCAACAGCTTTTATTTAGCCAGAAATCAAGAGTGTAAGTTTTTATGCGCTTAAAAGCATTTTCAGGCCGAATGAGCTGATTTCTGCCAAATGCAGCAAAATACTGAAAGGAAAGTGGGTTTGCCTTCATATTTGACCCAGAACAACTCAGTTCAGCATGGAAATATCATTGCAACAGCTTTTATTTAGCCAGAAATCAAGACTGTAAGTTTTTATGCGCTTAAAAGCATTTTCAGGCCGAATGAGCAAATATGCTTGTTTCTGCCAAATGCAGCAAAATACTGAAAGGAAAGTGGGTTTGCCTTCATATTTGACCCAGAACAACTCAGTTCAGCATGGAAATATCATTGCAACAGCTTTTATTTAGCCAGAAATCAAGAGTGTAAGTTTTTATGCGCTTAAAAGCATTTTCAGGCCGAATGAGCAAATATGCTTGTTTCTGCCAAATGCAGCAAAATACTGAAAGGAAAGTGGGTTTGCCTTCATATTTGACCCAGAACAACTCAGTTCAGCATGGAAATATCATTGCAACAGCTTTTATTTAGCCAGAAATCAAGAGTGTAAGTTTTTATGCGCTTAAAAGCATTTTCAGGCCGAATGAGCAAATATGCTTGTTTCTGCCAAATGCAGCAAAATACTGCAAGGAAAGTGGGTTTGCCTTCATATTTGACCCAGAACAACTCAGTTCAGCATGGAAATATCATTGCAACAGCTTTTATTTAGCCAGAAATCAAGACTGTAAGTTTTTATGCGCTTAAAAGCATTTTCAGGCCGAATGAGCAAATATGCTTGTTTCTGCCAAATGCAGCAAAATACTGCAAGGAAAGTGGGTTTGCCTACATATTTGACCCAGAACAACTCGGTTCAGCATGGAAATATCATTGCAACAGCTTTTATTTAGCCAGAAATCAAGAGTGTAAGTTTTTTTGCGCTTAAAAGCATTTTCAGGCCGAATGAGCAAATATGCTTGTTTCTGCCAAATGCAGAAAAATACTGAAAGGAAAGTGGGTTTGCCTTCATATTTGACCCAGAACAACTCAGTTCAGCATGGAAATATCATTGCAACAGCTTTTATTTAGCCAGAAATCAAGAGTGTAAGTTTTTATGCGCTTAAAAGCATTTTCAGGCCGAATGAGCAAATATGCTTGTTTCTGCCAAATGCAGCAAAATACTGCAAGGAAAGTGGGTTTGCCTTCATATTTGACCCAGAACAACTCAGTTCAGCATGGAAATATCATTGCAACAGCTTTTATTTAGCCAGAAATCAAGACTGTAAGTTTTTATGCGCTTAAAAGCATTTTCAGGCCGAATGAGCTGATTTCTGCCAAATGCAGCAAAATACTGAAAGGAAAGTGGGTTTGCCTTCATATTTGACCCAGAACAACTCAGTTCAGCATGGAAATATCATTGCAACAGCTTTTATTTAGCCAGAAATCAAGAGTGTAAGTTTTTATGCGCTTAAAAGCATTTTCAGGCCGAATGAGCAAATATGCTTGTTTCTGCCAAATGCAGCAAAATACTGAAAGGAAAGTGGGTTTGCCTTCATATTTGACCCAGAACAACTCAGTTCAGCATGGAAATATCATTGCAACAGCTTTTATTTAGCCAGAAATCAAGACTGTAAGTTTTTATGCGCTTAAAAGCATTTTCAGGCCGAATGAGCAAATATGCTTGTTTCTGCCAAATGCAGCAAAATACTGAAAGGAAAGTGGGTTTGCCTTCATATTTGACCCAGAACAACTCAGTTCAGCATGGAAATATCATTGCAACAGCTTTTATTTAGCCAGAAATCAAGAGTGTAAGTTTTTATGCGCTTAAAAGCATTTTCAGGCCGAATGAGCTGATTTCTGCCAAATGCAGCAAAATACTGAAAGGAAAGTGGGTTTGCCTTCATATTTGACCCAGAACAACTCGGTTCAGCATGGAAATATCATTGCAACAGCTTTTATTTAGCCAGAAATCAAGAGTGTAAGTTTTTATGCGCTTAAAAGCATTTTCAGGCCGAATGAGCTGATTTCTGCCAAATGCAGCAAAATACTGAAAGGAAAGTGGGTTTGCCTTCATATTTGACCCAGAACAACTCAGTTCAGCATGGAAATATCATTGCAACAGCTTTTATTTAGCCAGAAATCAAGAGTGTAAGTTTTTATGCGCTTAAAAGCATTTTCAGGCCGAATGAGCAAATATGCTTGTTTCTGCCAAATGCAGCAAAATACTGAAAGGAAAGTGGGTTTGCCTTCATATTTGACCCAGAACAACTCGGTTCAGCATGGAAATATCATTGCAACAGCTTTTATTTAGCCAGAAATCAAGACTGTAAGTTTTTATGCGCTTAAAAGCATTTTCAGGCCGAATGAGCAAATATGCTTGTTTCTGCCAAATGCAGCAAAATACTGAAAGGAAAGTGGGTTTGCCTTCATATTTGACCCAGAACAACTCAGTTCAGCATGGAAATATCATTGCAACAGCTTTTATTTAGCCAGAAATCAAGAGTGTAAGTTTTTATGCGCTTAAAAGCATTTTCAGGCCGAATGAGCAAATATGCTTGTTTCTGCCAAATGCAGCAAAATACTGAAAGGAAAGTGGGTTTGCCTTCATATTTGACCCAGAACAACTCAGTTCAGCATGGAAATATCATTGCAACAGCTTTTATTTAGCCAGAAATCAAGAGTGTAAGTTTTTATGCGCTTAAAAGCATTTTCAGGCCGTATGAGCAAATATGCTTGTTTCTGCCAAATGCAGCAAAATACTGAAAGGAAAGTGGGTTTGCCTTCATATTTGACCCAGAACAACTCAGTTCAGCATGGAAATATCATTGCAACAGCTTTTATTTAGCCAGAAATCAAGAGTGTAAGTTTTTATGCGCTTAAAAGCATTTTCAGGCCGAATGAGCAAATATGCTTGTTTCTGCCAAATGCAGCAAAATACTGAAAGGAAAGTGGGTTTGCCTTCATATTTGACCCAGAACAACTCAGTTCAGCATGGAAATATCATTGCAACAGCTTTTATTTAGCCAGAAATCAAGAGTGTAAGTTTTTATGCGCTTAAAAGCATTTTCAGGCCGAATGAGCTGATTTCTGCCAAATGCAGCAAAATACTGAAAGGAAAGTGGGTTTGCCTTCATATTTGACCCAGAACAACTCAGTTCAGCATGGAAATATCATTGCAACAGCTTTTATTTAGCCAGAAATCAAGAGTGTAAGTTTTTATGCGCTTAAAAGCATTTTCAGGCCGAATGAGCAAATATGCTTGTTTCTGCCAAATGCAGCAAAATACTGAAAGGAAAGTGGGTTTGCCTTCATATTTGACCCAGAACAACTCAGTTCAGCATGGAAATACCATTGCAACAGCTTTTATTTAGCCAGAAATCAAGACTGTAAGTTTTTATGCGCTTAAAAGCATTTTCAGGCCGAATGAGCTGATTTCTGCCAAATGCAGCAAAATACTGAAAGGAAAGTGGGTTTGCCTTCATATTTGACCCAGAACAACTCAGTTCAGCATGGAAATATCATTGCAACAGCTTTTATTTAGCCAGAAATCAAGAGTGTAAGTTTTTATGCGCTTAAAAGCATTTTCAGGCCGAATGAGCAAATATGCTTGTTTCTGCCAAATGCAGCAAAATACTGAAAGGAAAGTGGGTTTGCCTTCATATTTGACCCAGAACAACTCAGTTCAGCATGGAAATATCATTGCAACAGCTTTTATTTAGCCAGAAATCAAGAGTGTAAGTTTTTATGCGCTTAAAAGCATTTTCAGGCCGAATGAGCAAATATGCTTGTTTCTGCCAAATGCAGCAAAATACTGAAAGGAAAGTGGGTTTGCCTTCATATTTGACCCAGAACAACTCGGTTCAGCATGGAAATATCATTGCAACAGCTTTTATTTAGCCAGAAATCAAGAGTGTAAGTTTTTATGCGCTTAAAAGCATTTTCAGGCCGAATGAGCAAATATGCTTGTTTCTGCCAAATGCAGCAAAATACTGCAAGGAAAGTGGGTTTGCCTTCATATTTGACCCAGAACAACTCAGTTCAGCATGGAAATATCATTGCAACAGCTTTTATTTAGCCAGAAATCAAGAGTGTAAGTTTTTATGCGCTTAAAAGCATTTTCAGGCCGAATGAGCTGATTTCTGCCAAATGCAGCAAAATACTGAAAGGAAAGTGGGTTTGCCTTCATATTTGACCCAGAACAACTCAGTTCAGCATGGAAATATCATTGCAACAGCTTTTATTTAGCCAGAAATCAAGAGTGTAAGTTTTTATGCGCTTAAAAGCATTTTCAGGCCGAATGAGCAAATATGCTTGTTTCTGCCAAATGCAGCAAAATACTGAAAGGAAAGTGGGTTTGCCTTCATATTTGACCCAGAACAACTCAGTTCAGCATGGAAATATCATTGCAACAGCTTTTATTTAGCCAGAAATCAAGACTGTAAGTTTTTATGCGCTTAAAAGCATTTTCAGGCCGAATGAGCAAATATGCTTGTTTCTGCCAAATGCAGCAAAATACTGAAAGGAAAGTGGGTTTGCCTTCATATTTGACCCAGAACAACTCAGTTCAGCATGGAAATATCATTGCAACAGCTTTTATTTAGCCAGAAATCAAGAGTGTAAGTTTTTATGCGCTTAAAAGCATTTTCAGGCCGAATGAGCAAATATGCTTGTTTCTGCCAAATGCAGCAAAATACTGAAAGGAAAGTGGGTTTGCCTTCATATTTGACCCAGAACAACTCAGTTCAGCATGGAAATATCATTGCAACAGCTTTTATTTAGCCAGAAATCAAGAGTGTAAGTTTTTATGCGCTTAAAAGCATTTTCAGGCCGAATGAGCTGATTTCTGCCAAATGCAGCAAAATACTGAAAGGAAAGTGGGTTTGCCTTCATATTTGACCCAGAACAACTCAGTTCAGCATGGAAATATCATTGCAACAGCTTTTATTTAGCCAGAAATCAAGACTGTAAGTTTTTATGCGCTTAAAAGCATTTTCAGGCCGAATGAGCAAATATGCTTGTTTCTGCCAAATGCAGCAAAATACTGAAAGGAAAGTGGGTTTGCCTTCATATTTGACCCAGAACAACTCAGTTCAGCATGGAAATATCATTGCAACAGCTTTTATTTAGCCAGAAATCAAGAGTGTAAGTTTTTATGCGCTTAAAAGCATTTTCAGGCCGAATGAGCAAATATGCTTGTTTCTGCCAAATGCAGCAAAATACTGAAAGGAAAGTGGGTTTGCCTTCATATTTGACCCAGAACAACTCAGTTCAGCATGGAAATATCATTGCAACAGCTTTTATTTAGCCAGAAATCAAGAGTGTAAGTTTTTATGCGCTTAAAAGCATTTTCAGGCCGAATGAGCAAATATGCTTGTTTCTGCCAAATGCAGCAAAATACTGCAAGGAAAGTGGGTTTGCCTTCATATTTGACCCAGAACAACTCAGTTCAGCATGGAAATATCATTGCAACAGCTTTTATTTAGCCAGAAATCAAGACTGTAAGTTTTTATGCGCTTAAAAGCATTTTCAGGCCGAATGAGCAAATATGCTTGTTTCTGCCAAATGCAGCAAAATACTGCAAGGAAAGTGGGTTTGCCTACATATTTGACCCAGAACAACTCGGTTCAGCATGGAAATATCATTGCAACAGCTTTTATTTAGCCAGAAATCAAGAGTGTAAGTTTTTTTGCGCTTAAAAGCATTTTCAGGCCGAATGAGCAAATATGCTTGTTTCTGCCAAATGCAGAAAAATACTGAAAGGAAAGTGGGTTTGCCTTCATATTTGACCCAGAACAACTCAGTTCAGCATGGAAATATCATTGCAACAGCTTTTATTTAGCCAGAAATCAAGAGTGTAAGTTTTTATGCGCTTAAAAGCATTTTCAGGCCGAATGAGCAAATATGCTTGTTTCTGCCAAATGCAGCAAAATACTGCAAGGAAAGTGGGTTTGCCTTCATATTTGACCCAGAACAACTCAGTTCAGCATGGAAATATCATTGCAACAGCTTTTATTTAGCCAGAAATCAAGACTGTAAGTTTTTATGCGCTTAAAAGCATTTTCAGGCCGAATGAGCTGATTTCTGCCAAATGCAGCAAAATACTGAAAGGAAAGTGGGTTTGCCTTCATATTTGACCCAGAACAACTCAGTTCAGCATGGAAATATCATTGCAACAGCTTTTATTTAGCCAGAAATCAAGAGTGTAAGTTTTTATGCGCTTAAAAGCATTTTCAGGCCGAATGAGCAAATATGCTTGTTTCTGCCAAATGCAGCAAAATACTGAAAGGAAAGTGGGTTTGCCTTCATATTTGACCCAGAACAACTCAGTTCAGCATGGAAATATCATTGCAACAGCTTTTATTTAGCCAGAAATCAAGACTGTAAGTTTTTATGCGCTTAAAAGCATTTTCAGGCCGAATGAGCAAATATGCTTGTTTCTGCCAAATGCAGCAAAATACTGAAAGGAAAGTGGGTTTGCCTTCATATTTGACCCAGAACAACTCAGTTCAGCATGGAAATATCATTGCAACAGCTTTTATTTAGCCAGAAATCAAGAGTGTAAGTTTTTATGCGCTTAAAAGCATTTTCAGGCCGAATGAGCTGATTTCTGCCAAATGCAGCAAAATACTGAAAGGAAAGTGGGTTTGCCTTCATATTTGACCCAGAACAACTCGGTTCAGCATGGAAATATCATTGCAACAGCTTTTATTTAGCCAGAAATCAAGAGTGTAAGTTTTTATGCGCTTAAAAGCATTTTCAGGCCGAATGAGCTGATTTCTGCCAAATGCAGCAAAATACTGAAAGGAAAGTGGGTTTGCCTTCATATTTGACCCAGAACAACTCAGTTCAGCATGGAAATATCATTGCAACAGCTTTTATTTAGCCAGAAATCAAGAGTGTAAGTTTTTATGCGCTTAAAAGCATTTTCAGGCCGAATGAGCAAATATGCTTGTTTCTGCCAAATGCAGCAAAATACTGAAAGGAAAGTGGGTTTGCCTTCATATTTGACCCAGAACAACTCGGTTCAGCATGGAAATATCATTGCAACAGCTTTTATTTAGCCAGAAATCAAGACTGTAAGTTTTTATGCGCTTAAAAGCATTTTCAGGCCGAATGAGCAAATATGCTTGTTTCTGCCAAATGCAGCAAAATACTGAAAGGAAAGTGGGTTTGCCTTCATATTTGACCCAGAACAACTCAGTTCAGCATGGAAATATCATTGCAACAGCTTTTATTTAGCCAGAAATCAAGAGTGTAAGTTTTTATGCGCTTAAAAGCATTTTCAGGCCGAATGAGCAAATATGCTTGTTTCTGCCAAATGCAGCAAAATACTGAAAGGAAAGTGGGTTTGCCTTCATATTTGACCCAGAACAACTCAGTTCAGCATGGAAATATCATTGCAACAGCTTTTATTTAGCCAGAAATCAAGAGTGTAAGTTTTTATGCGCTTAAAAGCATTTTCAGGCCGTATGAGCAAATATGCTTGTTTCTGCCAAATGCAGCAAAATACTGAAAGGAAAGTGGGTTTGCCTTCATATTTGACCCAGAACAACTCAGTTCAGCATGGAAATATCATTGCAACAGCTTTTATTTAGCCAGAAATCAAGAGTGTAAGTTTTTATGCGCTTAAAAGCATTTTCAGGCCGAATGAGCAAATATGCTTGTTTCTGCCAAATGCAGCAAAATACTGAAAGGAAAGTGGGTTTGCCTTCATATTTGACCCAGAACAACTCAGTTCAGCATGGAAATATCATTGCAACAGCTTTTATTTAGCCAGAAATCAAGAGTGTAAGTTTTTATGCGCTTAAAAGCATTTTCAGGCCGAATGAGCTGATTTCTGCCAAATGCAGCAAAATACTGAAAGGAAAGTGGGTTTGCCTTCATATTTGACCCAGAACAACTCAGTTCAGCATGGAAATATCATTGCAACAGCTTTTATTTAGCCAGAAATCAAGAGTGTAAGTTTTTATGCGCTTAAAAGCATTTTCAGGCCGAATGAGCAAATATGCTTGTTTCTGCCAAATGCAGCAAAATACTGAAAGGAAAGTGGGTTTGCCTTCATATTTGACCCAGAACAACTCAGTTCAGCATGGAAATACCATTGCAACAGCTTTTATTTAGCCAGAAATCAAGACTGTAAGTTTTTATGCGCTTAAAAGCATTTTCAGGCCGAATGAGCTGATTTCTGCCAAATGCAGCAAAATACTGAAAGGAAAGTGGGTTTGCCTTCATATTTGACCCAGAACAACTCAGTTCAGCATGGAAATATCATTGCAACAGCTTTTATTTAGCCAGAAATCAAGAGTGTAAGTTTTTATGCGCTTAAAAGCATTTTCAGGCCGAATGAGCAAATATGCTTGTTTCTGCCAAATGCAGCAAAATACTGAAAGGAAAGTGGGTTTGCCTTCATATTTGACCCAGAACAACTCAGTTCAGCATGGAAATATCATTGCAACAGCTTTTATTTAGCCAGAAATCAAGAGTGTAAGTTTTTATGCGCTTAAAAGCATTTTCAGGCCGAATGAGCAAATATGCTTGTTTCTGCCAAATGCAGCAAAATACTGAAAGGAAAGTGGGTTTGCCTTCATATTTGACCCAGAACAACTCGGTTCAGCATGGAAATATCATTGCAACAGCTTTTATTTAGCCAGAAATCAAGAGTGTAAGTTTTTATGCGCTTAAAAGCATTTTCAGGCCGAATGAGCAAATATGCTTGTTTCTGCCAAATGCAGCAAAATACTGCAAGGAAAGTGGGTTTGCCTTCATATTTGACCCAGAACAACTCAGTTCAGCATGGAAATATCATTGCAACAGCTTTTATTTAGCCAGAAATCAAGAGTGTAAGTTTTTATGCGCTTAAAAGCATTTTCAGGCCGAATGAGCTGATTTCTGCCAAATGCAGCAAAATACTGAAAGGAAAGTGGGTTTGCCTTCATATTTGACCCAGAACAACTCAGTTCAGCATGGAAATATCATTGCAACAGCTTTTATTTAGCCAGAAATCAAGAGTGTAAGTTTTTATGCGCTTAAAAGCATTTTCAGGCCGAATGAGCAAATATGCTTGTTTCTGCCAAATGCAGCAAAATACTGAAAGGAAAGTGGGTTTGCCTTCATATTTGACCCAGAACAACTCAGTTCAGCATGGAAATACCATTGCAACAGCTTTTATTTAGCCAGAAATCAAGACTGTAAGTTTTTATGCGCTTAAAAGCATTTTCAGGCCGAATGAGCTGATTTCTGCCAAATGCAGCAAAATACTGAAAGGAAAGTGGGTTTGCCTTCATATTTGACCCAGAACAACTCAGTTCAGCATGGAAATATCATTGCAACAGCTTTTATTTAGCCAGAAATCAAGAGTGTAAGTTTTTATGCGCTTAAAAGCATTTTCAGGCCGAATGAGAAAATATGCTTGTTTCTGCCAAATGCAGCAAAATACTGAAAGGAAAGTGGGTTTGCCTTCATATTTGACCCAGAACAACTCAGTTCAGCATGGAAATATCATTGCAACAGCTTTTATTTAGCCAGAAATCAAGAGTGTAAGTTTTTATGCGCTTAAAAGCATTTTCAGGCCGAATGAGCAAATATGCTTGTTTCTGCCAAATGCAGCAAAATACTGAAAGGAAAGTGGGTTTGCCTTCATATTTGACCCAGAACAACTCAGTTCAGCATGGAAATATCATTGCAACAGCTTTTATTTAGCCAGAAATCAAGACTGTAAGTTTTTATGCGCTTAAAAGCATTTTCAGGCCGAATGAGCAAATATGCTTGTTTCTGCCAAATGCAGCAAAATACTGAAAGGAAAGTGGGTTTGCCTTCATATTTGACCCAGAACAACTCAGTTCAGCATGGAAATATCATTGCAACAGCTTTTATTTAGCCAGAAATCAAGAGTGTAAGTTTTTATGCGCTTAAAAGCATTTTCAGGCCGAATGAGCAAATATGCTTGTTTCTGCCAAATGCAGCAAAATACTGAAAGGAAAGTGGGTTTGCCTTCATATTTGAACCAGAACAACTCAGTTCAGCATGGAAATATCATTGCAACAGCTTTTATTTAGCCAGAAATCAAGAGTGTAAGTTTTTATGCGCTTAAAAGCATTTTCAGGCCGAATGAGCAAATATGCTTGTTTCTGCCAAATGCAGCAAAATACTGAAAGGAAAGTGGGTTTGCCTTCATATTTGACCCAGAACAACTCAGTTCAGCATGGAAATATCATTGCAACAGCTTTTATTTAGCCAGAAATCAAGAGTGTAAGTTTTTATGCGCTTAAAAGCATTTTCAGGCCGAATGAGCAAATATGCTTGTTTCTGCCAAATGCAGCAAAATACTGAAAGGAAAGTGGGTTTGCCTTCATAGTTGACCCAGAACAACTCAGTTCAGCATGGAAATATCATTGCAACAGCTTTTATTTAGCCAGAAATCAAGAGTGTAAGTTTTTATGCGCTTAAAAGCATTTTCAGGCCGAATGAGCAAATATGCTTGTTTCTGCCAAATGCAGCAAAATACTGAAAGGAAAGTGGGTTTGCCTTCATATTTGACCCAGAACAACTCGGTTCAGCATGGAAATATCATTGCAACAGCTTTTATTTAGCCAGAAATCAAGAGTGTAAGTTTTTATGCGCTTAAAAGCATTTTCAGGCCGAATGAGCAAATATGCTTGTTTCTGCCAAATGCAGCAAAATACTGAAAGGAAAGTGGGTTTGCCTTCATAGTTGACCCAGAACAACTCAGTTCAGCATGGAAATATCATTGCAACAGCTTTTATTTAGCCAGAAATCAAGAGTGTAAGTTTTTATGCGCTTAAAAGCATTTTCAGGCCGAATGAGCAAATATGCTTGTTTCTGCCAAATGCAGCAAAATACTGAAAGGAAAGTGGTTTGCCTTCATATTTGACCCAGAACAACTCAGTTCAGCATGGAAATATCATTGCAACAGCTTTTATTTAGCCAGAAATCAAGAGTGTAAGTTTTTATGCGCTTAAAAGCATTTTCAGGCCGAATGAGCTGATTTCTGCCAAATGCAGCAAAATACTGAAAGGAAAGTGGGTTTGCCTTCATATTTGACCCAGAACAACTCAGTTCAGCATGGAAATATCATTGCAACAGCTTTTATTTAGCCAGAAATCAAGAGTGTAAGTTTTTATGCGCTTAAAAGCATTTTCAGGCCGAATGAGCAAATATGCTTGTTTCTGCCAAATGCAGCAAAATACTGAAAGGAAAGTGGGTTTGCCTTCATATTTGACCCAGAACAACTCAGTTCAGCATGGAAATATCATTGCAACAGCTTTTATTTAGCCAGAAATCAAGAGTGTAAGTTTTTATGCGCTTAAAAGCATTTTCAGGCCGAATGAGCTGATTTCTGCCAAATGCAGCAAAATACTGAAAGGAAAGTGGGTTTGCCTTCATATTTGACCCAGAACAACTCAGTTCAGCATGGAAATATCATTGCAACAGCTTTTATTTAGCCAGAAATCAAGAGTGTAAGTTTTTATGCGCTTAAAAGCATTTTCAGGCCGAATGAGCAAATATGCTTGTTTCTGCCAAATGCAGCAAAATACTGAAAGGAAAGTGGGTTTGCCTTCATATTTGACCCAGAACAACTCGGTTCAGCATGGAAATATCATTGCAACAGCTTTTATTTAGCCAGAAATCAAGAGTGTAAGTTTTTATGCGCTTAAAAGCATTTTCAGGCCGAATGAGCAAATATGCTTGTTTCTGCCAAATGCAGCAAAATACTGAAAGGAAAGTGGGTTTGCCTTCATATTTGACCCAGAACAACTCAGTTCAGCATGGAAATATCATTGCAACAGCTTTTATTTAGCCAGAAATCAAGAGTGTAAGTTTTTATGCGCTTAAAAGCATTTTCAGGCCGAATGAGCAAATATGCTTGTTTCTGCCAAATGCAGCAAAATACTGAAAGGAAAGTGGGTTTGCCTTCATATTTGACCCAGAACAACTCAGTTCAGCATGGAAATATCATTGCAACAGCTTTTATTTAGCCAGAAATCAAGACTGTAAGTTTTTATGCGCTTAAAAGCATTTTCAGGCCGAATGAGCTGATTTCTGCCAAATGCAGCAAAATACTGAAAGGAAAGTGGGTTTGCCTTCATATTTGACCCAGAACAACTCAGTTCAGCATGGAAATATCATTGCAACAGCTTTTATTTAGCCAGAAATCAAGAGTGTAAGTTTTTATGCGCTTAAAAGCATTTTCAGGCCGAATGAGCAAATATGCTTGTTTCTGCCAAATGCAGCAAAATACTGAAAGGAAAGTGGGTTTGCCTTCATATTTGACCCAGAACAACTCAGTTCAGCATGGAAATATCATTGCAACAGCTTTTATTTAGCCAGAAATCAAGACTGTAAGTTTTTATGCGCTTAAAAGCATTTTCAGGCCGAATGAGCAAATATGCTTGTTTCTGCCAAATGCAGCAAAATACTGAAAGGAAAGTGGGTTTGCCTTCATATTTGACCCAGAACAACTCAGTTCAGCATGGAAATATCATTGCAACAGCTTTTATTTAGCCAGAAATCAAGAGTGTAAGTTTTTATGCGCTTAAAAGCATTTTCAGGCCGAATGAACAAATATGCTTGTTTCTGCCAAATGCAGCAAAATACTGAAAGGAAAGTGGGTTTGCCTTCATATTTGACCCAGAACAACTCAGTTCAGCATGGAAATATCATTGCAACAGCTTTTATTTAGCCAGAAATCAAGAGTGTAAGTTTTTATGCGCTTAAAAGCATTTTCAGGCCGAATGAGCTGATTTCTGCCAAATGCAGCAAAATACTGAAAGGAAAGTGGGTTTGCCTTCATATTTGACCCAGAACAACTCAGTTCAGCATGGAAATATCATTGCAACAGCTTTTATTTAGCCAGAAATCAAGAGTGTAAGTTTTTATGCGCTTAAAAGTATTTTCAGGCCGAATGAACAAATATGCTTGTTTCTGCCAAATGCAGCAAAATACTGAAAGGAAAGTGGGTTTGCCTTCATATTTGACCCAGAACAACTCAGTTCAGCATGGAAATATCATTGCAACAGCTTTTATTTAGCCAGAAATCAAGAGTGTAAGTTTTTATGCGCTTAAAAGCTTTTTCAGGCCGAATGAGCTGATTTCTGCCAAATGCAGCAAAATACTGAAAGGAAAGTGGGTTTGCCTTCATATTTGACCCAGAACAACTCAGCTCAGCATGGAAATATCATTGCAACAGCTTTTATTTAGCCAGAAATCAAGACTGTAAGTTTTTATGCGCTTAAAAGCATTTTCAGGCCGAATGAGCAAATATGCTTGTTTCTGCCAAATGCAGCAAAATACTGAAAGGAAAGTGGGTTTGCCTTCATATTTGACCCAGAACAACTCAGTTCAGCATGGAAATATCATTGCAACAGCTTTTATTTAGCCAGAAATCAAGAGTGTAAGTTTTTATGCGCTTAAAAGCATTTTCAGGCCGAATGAGCTGATTTCTGCCAAATGCAGCAAAATACTGAAAGGAAAGTGGGTTTGCCTTCATATTTGACCCAGAACAACTCAGCTCAGCATGGAAATATCATTGCAACAGCTTTTATTTAGCCAGAAATCAAGACTGTAAGTTTTTATGCGCTTAAAAGCATTTTCAGGCCGAATGAGCAAATATGCTTGTTTCTGCCAAATGCAGCAAAATACTGAAAGGAAAGTGGGTTTGCCTTCATATTTGACCCAGAACAACTCAGTTCAGCATGGAAATATCATTGCAACAGCTTTTATTTAGCCAGAAATCAAGAGTGTAAGTTTTTATGCGCTTAAAAGCATTTTCAGGCCGAATGAACAAATATGCTTGTTTCTGCCAAATGCAGCAAAATACTGAAAGGAAAGTGGGTTTGCCTTCATATTTGACCCAGAACAACTCAGTTCAGCATGGAAATATCATTGCAACAGCTTTTATTTAGCCAGAAATCAAGACTGTAAGTTTTTATGCGCTTAAAAGCATTTTCAGGCCGAATGAGCTGATTTCTGCCAAATGCAGCAAAATACTGAAAGGAAAGTGGGTTTGCCTTCATATTTGACCCATAACAACTCGGTTCAGCATGGAAATATCATTGCAACAGCTTTTATTTAGCCAGAAATCAAGACTGTAAGTTTTTATGCGCTTAAAAGCATTTTCAGGCCGAATGAGCAAATATGCTTGTTTCTGCCAAATGCAGCAAAATACTGAAAGGAAAGTGGGTTTGCCTTCATATTTGACCCAGAACAACTCAGTTCAGCATGGAAATATCATTGCAACAGCTTTTATTTAGCCAGAAATCAAGACTGTAAGTTTTTATGCGCTTAAAAGCATTTTCAGGCCGAATGAGCAAATATGCTTGTTTCTGCCAAATGCAGCAAAATACTGAAAGGAAAGTGGGTTTGCCTTCATATTTGACCCAGAACAACTCAGTTCAGCATGGAAATATCATTGCAACAGCTTTTATTTAGCCAGAAATCAAGAGTGTAAGTTTTTATGCGCTTAAAAGCATTTTCAGGCCGAATGAGCTGATTTCTGCCAAATGCAGCAAAATACTGAAAGGAAAGTGGGTTTGCCTTCATATTTGACCCAGAACAACTCAGCTCAGCATGGAAATATCATTGCAACAGCTTTTATTTAGCCAGAAATCAAGACTGTAAGTTTTTATGCGCTTAAAAGCATTTTCAGGCCGAATGAGCAAATATGCTTGTTTCTGCCAAATGCAGCAAAATACTGAAAGGAAGTGGGTTTGCCTTCATATTTGACCCAGAACAACTCAGTTCAGCATGGAAATATCATTGCAACAGCTTTTATTTAGCCAGAAATCAAGAGTGTAAGTTTTTATGCGCTTAAAAGCATTTTCAGGCCGAATGAACAAACATGCTTGTTTCTGCCAAATGCAGCAAAATACTGAAAGGAAAGTGGGTTTGCCTTCATATTTGACCCAGAACAACTCAGTTCAGCATGGAAATATCATTGCAACAGCTTTTATTTAGCCAGAAATCAAGACTGTAAGTTTTTATGCGCTTAAAAGCATTTTCAGGCCGAATGAGCTGATTTCTGCCAAATGCAGCAAAATACTGAAAGGAAAGTGGGTTTGCCTTCATATTTGACCCATAACAACTCGGTTCAGCATGGAAATATCATTGCAACAGCTTTTATTTAGCCAGAAATCAAGACTGTAAGTTTTTATGCGCTTAAAAGCATTTTCAGGCCGAATGAGCAAATATGCTTGTTTCTGCCAAATGCAGCAAAATACTGAAAGGAAAGTGGGTTTGCCTTCATATTTGACCCAGAACAACTCAGTTCAGCATGGAAATATCATTGCAACAGCTTTTATTTAGCAGAAATCAAGACTGTAAGTTTTTATGCGCTTAAAAGCATTTTCAGGCCGAATGAGCAAATATGCTTGTTTCTGCCAAATGCAGCAAAATACTGAAAGGAAAGTGGGTTTGCCTTTCATATTTGACCCAGAACAACTCAGTTCAGCATGGAAATATTATTGCAACAGCTTTTATTTAGCCAGAAATCAAGAGTGTAAGTTTTTATGCGCTTAAAAGCATTTTCAGGACGAATGAGCAAATATGCTTGTTTCTGCCAAATGCAGCAAAATACTGAAAGGAAAGTGGGTTTGCCTTCATATTTGACCCAGAACAACTCAGTT
Organism: Channa argus; assembly: GCF_033026475.1. NCBI lineage: Eukaryota > Metazoa > Chordata > Actinopteri > Anabantiformes > Channidae > Channa > Channa argus. Next base: position 800,769 of record NW_027125222.1, read on the forward strand.
CAGCATGGAAATATCATTGCAACAGCTTTTATTTAGCCAGAAATCAAGACTGTAAGTTTTTATGCGCTTAAAAGCATTTTCAGGCCGAATGAGCTGATTTCTGCCAAATGCAGCAAAATACTGAAAGGAAAGTGGGTTTGCCTTCATATTTGACCCAGAACAACCCAGTTCAGCATGGAAATATCATTGCAACAGCTTTTATTTAGCCAGAAATCAAGAGTGTAAGTTTTTATGCGCTTAAAAGCATTTTCAGGCCGAATGAGCAAATATGCTTGTTTCTGCCAAATGCAGCAAAATACTGAAAGGAAAGTGGGTTTGCCTTCATATTTGACCCAGAACAACTCAGTTCAGCATGGAAATATCATTGCAACAGCTTTTATTTAGCCAGAAATCAAGAGTGTAAGTTTTTATGCGCTTAAAAGCATTTTCAGGCCGAATGAGCAAATATGCTTGTTTCTGCCAAATGCAGCAAAATACTGAAAGGAAAGTGGGTTTGCCTTCATATTTGACCCAGAACAACTCAGTTCAGCATGGAAATATCATTGCAACAGCTTTTATTTAGCCAGAAATCAAGAGTGTAAGTTTTTATGCGCTTAAAAGCATTTTCAGGCCGAATGAGCAAATATGCTTGTTTCTGCCAAATGCAGCAAAATACTGAAAGGAAAGTGGGTTTGCCTTCATATTTGACCCAGAACAACTCAGTTCAGCATGGAAATATCATTGCAACAGCTTTTATTTAGCCAGAAATCAAGAGTGTAAGTTTTTTATGCGCTTAAAAGCATTTTCAGGCCGAATGAGCAAATATGCTTGTTTCTGCCAAATGCAGCAAAATACTAAAAGGAAAGTGGGTTTGCCTTCATATTTGACCCAGAACAACTCAGTTCAGCATGGAAATATCATTGCAACAGCTTTTATTTAGCCAGAAATCAAGAGTGTAAGTTTTTATGCGCTTAAAAGCATTTTCAGGCCGAATGAGCAAATATGCTTGTTTCTGCCAAATGCAGCAAAATACTAAAAGGAAAGTGGGTTTGCCTTCATATTTGACCCAGAACAACTCAGTTCAGCATGGAAATATCATTGCAACAGCTTTTATTTAGCCAGAAATCAGAGTGTAAGTTTTTATGCGCTTAAAAGCATTTTCAGGCCGAATGAGCAAATATGCTTGTTTCTGCCAAATGCAGCAAAATACTGAAAGGAAAGTGGGTTTGCCTTCATATTTGACCCAGAACAACTCAGTTCAGCATGGAAATATCATTGCAATAGCTTTTATTTAGCCAGAAATCAAGAGTGTAAGTTTTTATGCGCTTAAAAGCATTTTCAGGCCGAATGAACAAATATGCTTGTTTCTGCCAAATGCAGCAAAATACTGAAAGGAAAGTGGGTTTGCCTCATATTTGACCCAGAACAACTCAGTTCAGCATGGAAATATCATTGCAACAGCTTTTATTTAGCCAGAAATCAAGAGTGTAAGTTTTTATGCGCTTAAAAGCATTTTCAGGCCAAATGAGCTGATTTCTGCCAAATGCAGCAAAATACTGAAAGGAAAGTGGGTTTGGCCTTCATATTTGACCCAGAACAACTCAGTTCAGCATGGAAATATCATTGCAACAGCTTTTATTTAGCCAGAAATCAAGAGTGTAAGTTTTTATGCGCTTAAAAGTATTTTCAGGCCGAATGAACAAATATGCTTGTTTCTGCCAAATGCAGCAAAATACTGAAAGGAAAGTGGGTTTGCCTTCATATTTGACCCAGAACAACTCAGTTCAGCATGGAAATATCATTGCAACAGCTTTTATTTAGCCAGAAATCAAGAGTGTAAGTTTTTATGCGCTTAAAAGCATTTTCAGGCCAAATGAGCTGATTTCTGCCAAATGCAGCAAAATACTGAAAGGAAAGTGGGTTTGCCTTCATATTTGACCCAGAACAACTCAGTTCAGCATGGAAATATCATTGCAACAGCTTTTATTTAGCCAGAAATCAAGAGTGTAAGTTTTTATGCGCTTAAAAGTATTTTCAGGCCGAATGAACAAATATGCTTGTTTCTGCCAAATGCAGCAAAATACTGAAAGGAAAGTGGGTTTGCCTTCATATTTGACCCAGAACAACTCAGTTCAGCATGGAAATATCATTGCAACAGCTTTTATTTAGCCAGAAATCAAGAGTGTAAGTTTTTATGCGCTTAAAAGCATTTTCAGGCCGAATGAGCTGATTTCTGCCAAATGCAGCAAAATACTGAAAGGAAAGTGGGTTTGCCTTCATATTTGACCCAGAACAACTCAGCTCAGCATGGAAATATCATTGCAACAGCTTTTATTTAGCCAGAAATCAAGACTGTAAGTTTTTATGCGCTTAAAAGCATTTTCAGGCCGAATGAGCAAATATGCTTGTTTCTGCCAAATGCAGCAAAATACTGAAAGGAAAGTGGGTTTGCCTTCATATTTGACCCAGAACAACTCAGTTCAGCATGGAAATATCATTGCAACAGCTTTTATTTAGCCAGAAATCAAGAGTGTAAGTTTTTATGCGCTTAAAAGCATTTTCAGGCCGAATGAGCTGATTTCTGCCAAATGCAGCAAAATACTGAAAGGAAAGTGGGTTTGCCTTCATATTTGACCCAGAACAACTCAGTTCAGCATGGAAATATCATTGCAACAGCTTTTATTTAGCCAGAAATCAAGAGTGTAAGTTTTTATGCGCTTAAAAGCATTTTCAGGCCGAATGAGCTGATTTCTGCCAAATGCAGCAAAATACTGAAAGGAAAGTGGGTTTGCCTTCATATTTGACCCAGAACAACTCAGTTCAGCATGGAAATATCATTGCAACAGCTTTTATTTAGCCAGAAATCAAGAGTGTAAGTTTTTATGCGCTTAAAAGTATTTTCAGGCCGAATGAACAAATATGCTTGTTTCTGCCAAATGCAGCAAAATACTGAAAGGAAAGTGGGTTTGCCTTCATATTTGACCCAGAACAACTCAGTTCAGCATGGAAATATCATTGCAACAGCTTTTATTTAGCCAGAAATCAAGAGTGTAAGTTTTTATGCGCTTAAAAGCATTTTCAGGCCGAATGAGCAAATATGCTTGTTTCTGCCAAATGCAGCAAAATACTAAAAGGAAAGTGGGTTTGCCTTCATATTTGACCCAGAACAACTCAGTTCAGCATGGAAATATCATTGCAACAGCTTTTATTTAGCCAGAAATCAAGAGTGTAAGTTTTTATGCGCTTAAAAGCATTTTCAGGCCGAATGAACAAATATGCTTGTTTCTGCCAAATGCAGCAAAATACTGAAAGGAAAGTGGGTTTGCCTTCATATTTGACCCAGAACAACTCAGTTCAGCATGGAAATATCATTGCAACAGCTTTTATTTAGCCAGAAATCAAGAGTGTAAGTTTTTATGCGCTTAAAAGCATTTTCAGGCCGAATGAGCAAATATGCTTGTTTCTGCCAAATGCAGCAAAATACTGAAAGGAAAGTGGGTTTGCCTTCATATTTGACCCAGAACAACTCAGTTCAGCATGGAAATATCATTGCAACAGCTTTTATTTAGCCAGAAATCAAGACTGTAAGTTTTTATGCGCTTAAAAGCATTTTCAGGCCGAATGAGCAAATATGCTTGTTTCTGCCAAATGCAGCAAAATACTGAAAGGAAAGTGGGTTTGCCTTCATATTTGACCCAGATCAACTCAGCTCAGCATGGAAATATCATTGCAACAGCTTTTATTTAGCCAGAAATCAAGACTGTAAGTTTTTATGCGCTTAAAAGCATTTTCAGGCCGAATGAGCAAATATGCTTGTTTCTGCCAAATGCAGCAAAATACTGAAAGGAAAGTGGGTTTGCCTTCATATTTGACCCAGATCAACTCAGCTCAGCATGGAAATATCATTGCAACAGCTTTTATTTAGCCAGAAATCAAGACTGTAAGTTTTTATGCGCTTAAAAGCATTTTCAGGCCGAATGAGCAAATATGCTTGTTTCTGCCAAATGCAGCAAAATACTGAAAGGAAAGTGGGTTTGCCTTCATATTTGACCCAGAACAACTCAGTTCAGCATGGAAATATCATTGCAACAGCTTTTATTTAGCCAGAAATCAAGAGTGTAAGTTTTTATGCGCTTAAAAGCATTTTCAGGCCGAATGAGCAAATATGCTTGTTTCTGCCAAATGCAGCAAAATACTGAAAGGAAAGTGGGTTTGCCTTCATATTTGACCCAGAACAACTCAGTTCAGCATGGAAATATCATTGCAACAGCTTTTATTTAGCCAGAAATCAAGAGTGTAAGTTTTTATGCGCTTAAAAGCATTTTCAGGCCGAATGAGCTGATTTCTGCCAAATGCAGCAAAATACTGAAAGGAAAGTGGGTTTGCCTTCATATTTGACCCAGAACAACTCAGTTCAGCATGGAAATATCATTGCAACAGCTTTTATTTAGCCAGAAATCAAGAGTGTAAGTTTTTATGCGCTTAAAAGCATTTTCAGGCCGAATGAGCAAATATGCTTGTTTCTGCCAAATGCAGCAAAATACTGAAAGGAAAGTGGGTTTGCCTTCATATTTGACCCAGAACAACTCAGTTCAGCATGGAAATATCATTGCAACAGCTTTTATTTAGCCAGAAATCAAGACTGTAAGTTTTTATGCGCTTAAAAGCATTTTCAGGCCGAATGAGCTGATTTCTGCCAAATGCAGCAAAATACTGAAAGGAAAGTGGGTTTGCCTTCATATTTGACCCAGAACAACTCAGTTCAGCATGGAAATATCATTGCAACAGCTTTTATTTAGCCAGAAATCAAGAGTGTAAGTTTTTATGCGCTTAAAAGCATTTTCAGGCCGAATGAGCAAATATGCTTGTTTCTGCCAAATGCAGCAAAATACTGAAAGGAAAGTGGGTTTGCCTTCATATTTGACCCAGAACAACTCAGTTCAGCATGGAAATATCATTGCAACAGCTTTTATTTAGCCAGAAATCAAGACTGTAAGTTTTTATGCGCTTAAAAGCATTTTCAGGCCGAATGAGCTGATTTCTGCCAAATGCAGCAAAATACTGAAAGGAAAGTGGGTTTGCCTTCATATTTGACCCAGAACAACTCAGTTCAGCATGGAAATATCATTGCAACAGCTTTTATTTAGCCAGAAATCAAGAGTGTAAGTTTTTATGCGCTTAAAAGCATTTTCAGGCCGAATGAGCAAATATGCTTGTTTCTGCCAAATGCAGCAAAATACTGAAAGGAAAGTGGGTTTGCCTTCATATTTGACCCAGAACAACTCAGTTCAGCATGGAAATATCATTGCAACAGCTTTTATTTAGCCAGAAATCAAGAGTGTAAGTTTTTATGCGCTTAAAAGCATTTTCAGGCCGAATGAGCAAATATGCTTGTTTCTGCCAAATGCAGCAAAATACTGAAAGGAAAGTGGGTTTGCCTTCATATTTGACCCAGAACAACTCGGTTCAGCATGGAAATATCATTGCAACAGCTTTTATTTAGCCAGAAATCAAGAGTGTAAGTTTTTATGCGCTTAAAAGCATTTTCAGGCCGAATGAGCAAATATGCTTGTTTCTGCCAAATGCAGCAAAATACTGAAAGGAAAGTGGGTTTGCCTTCATATTTGACCCAGAACAACTCAGTTCAGCATGGAAATATCATTGCAACAGCTTTTATTTAGCCAGAAATCAAGACTGTAAGTTTTTATGCGCTTAAAAGCATTTTCAGGCCGAATGAGCAAATATGCTTGTTTCTGCCAAATGCAGCAAAATACTGAAAGGAAAGTGGGTTTGCCTTCATATTTGACCCAGAACAACTCAGTTCAGCATGGAAATATCATTGCAACAGCTTTTATTTAGCCAGAAATCAAGAGTGTAAGTTTTTATGCGCTTAAAAGCATTTTCAGGCCGAATGAGCTGATTTCTGCCAAATGCAGCAAAATACTGAAAGGAAAGTGGGTTTGCCTTCATATTTGACCCAGAACAAATCAGTTCAGCATGGAAATATCATTGCAACAGCTTTTATTTAGCCAGAAATCAAGAGTGTAAGTTTTTATGCGCTTAAAAGCATTTTCAGGCCGAATGAGCAAATATGCTTGTTTCTGCCAAATGCAGCAAAATACTGAAAGGAAAGTGGGTTTGCCTTCATATTTGACCCAGAACAACTCAGTTCAGCATGGAAATATCATTGCAACAGCTTTTATTTAGCCAGAAATCAAGAGTGTAAGTTTTTATGCGCTTAAAAGCATTTTCAGGCCGAATGAGCTGATTTCTGCCAAATGCAGCAAAATACTGAAAGGAAAGTGGGTTTGCCTTCATATTTGACCCAGAACAACTCAGTTCAGCATGGAAATATCATTGCAACAGCTTTTATTTAGCCAGAAATCAAGAGTGTAAGTTTTTATGCGCTTAAAAGCATTTTCAGGCCGAATGAGCAAATATGCTTGTTTCTGCCAAATGCAGCAAAATACTGAAAGGAAAGTGGGTTTGCCTTCATATTTGACCCAGAACAACTCAGTTCAGCATGGAAATATCATTGCAACAGCTTTTATTTAGCCAGAAATCAAGAGTGTAAGTTTTTATGCGCTTAAAAGCATTTTCAGGCCGAATGAGCAAATATGCTTGTTTCTGCCAAATGCAGCAAAATACTGAAAGGAAAGTGGGTTTGCCTTCATATTTGACCCAGAACAACTCAGTTCAGCATGGAAATATCATTGCAACAGCTTTTATTTAGCCAGAAATCAAGACTGTAAGTTTTTATGCGCTTAAAAGCATTTTCAGGCCGAATGAGCAAATATGCTTGTTTCTGCCAAATGCAGCAAAATACTGAAAGGAAAGTGGGTTTGCCTTCATATTTGACCCAGAACAACTCAGTTCAGCATGGAAATATCATTGCAACAGCTTTTATTTAGCCAGAAATCAAGAGTGTAAGTTTTTATGCGCTTAAAAGCATTTTCAGGCCGAATGAGCAAATATGCTTGTTTCTGCCAAATGCAGCAAAATACTGAAAGGAAAGTGGGTTTGCCTTCATATTTGACCCAGATCAACTCAGCTCAGCATGGAAATATCATTGCAACAGCTTTTATTTAGCCAGAAATCAAGACTGTAAGTTTTTATGCGCTTAAAAGCATTTTCAGGCCGAATGAGCAAATATGCTTGTTTCTGCCAAATGCAGAAAAATACTGCAAGGAAAGTGGGTTTGCCTTCATATTTGACCCAGAACAACTCAGTTCAGCATGGAAATATCATTGCAACAGCTTTTATTTAGCCAGAAATCAAGACTGTAAGTTTTTATGCGCTTAAAAGCATTTTCAGGCCGAATGAGCAAATATGCTTGTTTCTGCCAAATGCAGCAAAATACTGAAAGGAAAGTGGGTTTGCCTTCATATTTGACCCAGAACAACTCAGTTCAGCATGGAAATATCATTGCAACAGCTTTTATTTAGCCAGAAATCAAGAGTGTAAGTTTTTATGCGCTTAAAAGCATTTTCAGGCCGAATGAGCTGATTTCTGCCAAATGCAGCAAAATACTGAAAGGAAAGTGGGTTTGCCTTCATATTTGACCCAGAACAACTCAGTTCAGCATGGAAATATCATTGCAACAGCTTTTATTTAGCCAGAAATCAAGAGTGTAAGTTTTTATGCGCTTAAAAGCATTTTCAGGCCGAATGAGCAAATATGCTTGTTTCTGCCAAATGCAGCAAAATACTGAAAGGAAAGTGGGTTTGCCTTCATATTTGACCCAGAACAACTCAGTTCAGCATGGAAATATCATTGCAACAGCTTTTATTTAGCCAGAAATCAAGACTGTAAGTTTTTATGCGCTTAAATGCATTTTCAGGCCGAATGAGCTGATTTCTGCCAAATGCAGCAAAATACTGAAAGGAAAGTGGGTTTGCCTTCATATTTGACCCAGAACAACTCAGTTCAGCATGGAAATATCATTGCAACAGCTTTTATTTAGCCAGAAATCAAGAGTGTAAGTTTTTATGCGCTTAAAAGCATTTTCAGGCCGAATGAGCAAATATGCTTGTTTCTGCCAAATGCAGCAAAATACTGAAAGGAAAGAGGGTTTGCCTTCATATTTGACCCAGAACAACTCAGTTCAGCATGGAAATATCATTGCAACAGCTTTTATTTAGCCAGAAATCAAGAGTGTAAGTTTTTATGCGCTTAAAAGCATTTTCAGGCCGAATGAGCAAATATGCTTGTTTCTGCCAAATGCAGCAAAATACTGAAAGGAAAGTGGGTTTGCCTTCATATTTGACCCAGAACAACTCAGTTCAGCATGGAAATATCATTGCAACAGCTTTTATTTAGCCAGAAATCAAGAGTGTAAGTTTTTATGCGCTTAAAAGCATTTTCAGGCTGAATGAGCAAATATGCTTGTTTCTGCCAAATGCAGCAAAATACTGAAAGGAAAGTGGGTTTGCCTTCATATTTGACCCAGAACAACTCGGTTCAGCATGGAAATATCATTGCAACAGCTTTTATTTAGCCAGAAATCAAGAGTGTAAGTTTTTATGCGCTTAAAAGCATTTTCAGGCCGAATGAGCAAATATGCTTGTTTCTGCCAAATGCAGCAAAATACTGAAAGGAAAGTGGGTTTGCCTTCATATTTGACCCAGAACAACTCAGTTCAGCATGGAAATATCATTGCAACAGCTTTTATTTAGCCAGAAATCAAGACTGTAAGTTTTTATGCGCTTAAAAGCATTTTCAGGCCGAATGAGCAAATATGCTTGTTTCTGCCAAATGCAGCAAAATACTGAAAGGAAAGTGGGTTTGCCTTCATATTTGACCCAGAACAACTCAGTTCAGCATGGAAATATCATTGCAACAGCTTTTATTTAGCCAGAAATCAAGAGTGTAAGTTTTTATGCGCTTAAAAGCATTTTCAGGCCGAATGAGCTGATTTCTGCCAAATGCAGCAAAATACTGAAAGGAAAGTGGGTTTGCCTTCATATTTGACCCAGAACAACTCAGTTCAGCATGGAAATATCATTGCAACAGCTTTTATTTAGCCAGAAATCAAGAGTGTAAGTTTTTATGCGCTTAAAAGCATTTTCAGGCCGAATGAGCAAATATGCTTGTTTCTGCCAAATGCAGCAAAATACTGAAAGGAAAGTGGGTTTGCCTTCATATTTGACCCAGAACAACTCAGTTCAGCATGGAAATATCATTGCAACAGCTTTTATTTAGCCAGAAATCAAGAGTGTAAGTTTTTATGCGCTTAAAAGCATTTTCAGGCCGAATGAGCTGATTTCTGCCAAATGCAGCAAAATACTGAAAGGAAAGTGGGTTTGCCTTCATATTTGACCCAGAACAACTCAGTTCAGCATGGAAATATCATTGCAACAGCTTTTATTTAGCCAGAAATCAAGAGTGTAAGTTTTTATGCGCTTAAAAGCATTTTCAGGCCGAATGAGCAAATATGCTTGTTTCTGCCAAATGCAGCAAAATACTGAAAGGAAAGTGGGTTTGCCTTCATATTTGACCCAGAACAACTCAGTTCAGCATGGAAATATCATTGCAACAGCTTTTATTTAGCCAGAAATCAAGAGTGTAAGTTTTTATGCGCTTAAAAGCATTTTCAGGCCGAATGAGCAAATATGCTTGTTTCTGCCAAATGCAGCAAAATACTGAAAGGAAAGTGGGTTTGCCTTCATATTTGACCCAGAACAACTCAGTTCAGCATGGAAATATCATTGCAACAGCTTTTATTTAGCCAGAAATCAAGAGTGTAAGTTTTTATGCGCTTAAAAGCATTTTCAGGCCGAATGAGCAAATATGCTTGTTTCTGCCAAATGCAGCAAAATACTGAAAGGAAAGTGGGTTTGCCTTCATATTTGACCCAGAACAACTCGGTTCAGCATGGAAATATCATTGCAACAGCTTTTATTTAGCCAGAAATCAAGAGTGTAAGTTTTTATGCGCTTAAAAGCATTTTCAGGCCGAATGAGCAAATATGCTTGTTTCTGCCAAATGCAGCAAAATACTGCAAGGAAAGTGGGTTTGCCTTCATATTTGACCCAGAACAACTCAGTTCAGCATGGAAATATCATTGCAACAGCTTTTATTTAGCCAGAAATCAAGAGTGTAAGTTTTTATGCGCTTAAAAGCATTTTCAGGCCGAATGAACAAATATGCTTGTTTCTGCCAAATGCAGCAAAATACTGAAAGGAAAGTGGGTTTGCCTTCATATTTGACCCAGAACAACTCAGTTCAGCATGGAAATATCATTGCAACAGCTTTTATTTAGCCAGAAATCAAGAGTGTAAGTTTTTATGCGCTTTAAAGCATTTTCAGGCCGAATGAGCTGATTTCTGCCAAATGCAGCAAAATACTGAAAGGAAAGTGGGTTTGCCTTCATATTTGACCCAGAACAACTCAGTTCAGCATGGAAATATCATTGCAACAGCTTTTATTTAGCCAGAAATCAAGACTGTAAGTTTTTATGCGCTTAAAAGCATTTTCAGGCCGAATGAGATGATTTCTGCCAAATGCAGCAAAATACTGAAAGGAAAGTGGGTTTGCCTTCATATTTGACCCAGAACAACTCAGTTCAGCATGGAAATATCATTGCAACAGCTTTTATTTAGCCAGAAATCAAGAGTGTAAGTTTTTATGCGCTTAAAAGCATTTTCAGGCCGAATGAGCAAATATGCTTGTTTCTGCCAAATGCAGCAAAATACTGAAAGGAAAGTGGGTTTGCCTTCATATTTGACCCAGAACAACTCGGTTCAGCATGGAAATATCATTGCAACAGCTTTTATTTAGCCAGAAATCAAGAGTGTAAGTTTTTATGCGCTTAAAAGCATTTTCAGGCCGAATGAGCAAATATGCTTGTTTCTGCCAAATGCAGCAAAATACTGAAAGGAAAGTGGGTTTGCCTTCATATTTGACCCAGAACAACTCAGTTCAGCATGGAAATATCATTGCAACAGCTTTTATTTAGCCAGAAATCAAGACTGTAAGTTTTTATGCGCTTAAAAGCATTTTCAGGCCGAATGAGCAAATATGCTTGTTTCTGCCAAATGCAGCAAAATACTGAAAGGAAAGTGGGTTTGCCTTCATATTTGACCCAGAACAACTCAGTTCAGCATGGAAATATCATTGCAACAGCTTTTATTTAGCCAGAAATCAAGAGTGTAAGTTTTTATGCGCTTAAAAGCATTTTCAGGCCGAATGAGCTGATTTCTGCCAAATGCAGCAAAATACTGAAAGGAAAGTGGGTTTGCCTTCATATTTGACCCAGAACAAATCAGTTCAGCATGGAAATATCATTGCAACAGCTTTTATTTAGCCAGAAATCAAGAGTGTAAGTTTTTATGCGCTTAAAAGCATTTTCAGGCCGAATGAGCAAATATGCTTGTTTCTGCCAAATGCAGCAAAATACTGAAAGGAAAGTGGGTTTGCCTTCATATTTGACCCAGAACAACTCAGTTCAGCATGGAAATATCATTGCAACAGCTTTTATTTAGCCAGAAATCAAGAGTGTAAGTTTTTATGCGCTTAAAAGCATTTTCAGGCCGAATGAGCAAATATGCTTGTTTCTGCCAAATGCAGCAAAATACTGAAAGGAAAGTGGGTTTGCCTTCATATTTGACCCAGAACAACTCAGTTCAGCATGGAAATATCATTGCAACAGCTTTTATTTAGCCAGAAATCAAGAGTGTAAGTTTTTATGCGCTTAAAAGCATTTTCAGGCCGAATGAGCAAATATGCTTGTTTCTGCCAAATGCAGCAAAATACTGAAAGGAAAGTGGGTTTGCCTTCATATTTGACCCAGAACAACTCAGTTCAGCATGGAAATATCATTGCAACAGCTTTTATTTAGCCAGAAATCAAGAGTGTAAGTTTTTATGCGCTTAAAAGCATTTTCAGGCCGAATGAGCTGATTTCTGCCAAATGCAGCAAAATACTGAAAGGAAAGTGGGTTTGCCTTCTTATTTGACCCAGAACAACTCGGTTCAGCATGGAAATATCATTGCAACAGCTTTTATTTAGCCAGAAATCAAGAGTGTAGGTTTTTATGCGCTTAAAAGCATTTTCAGGCCGAATGAGCAAATATGCTTGTTTCTGCCAAATGCAGCAAAATACTGAAAGGAAAGTGGGTTTGCCTTCATATTTGACCCAGAACAACTCAGTTCAGCATGGAAATATCATTGCAACAGCTTTTATTTAGCCAGAAATCAAGAGTGTAAGTTTTTATGCGCTTAAAAGCATTTTCAGGCCGAATGAGCTGATTTCTGCCAAATGCAGCAAAATACTGAAAGGAAAGTGGGTTTGCCTTCATATTTGACCCATAACAACTCGGTTCAGCATGGAAATATCATTGCAACAGCTTTTATTTAGCCAGAAATCAAAAGTGTAAGTTTTTATGCGCTTAAAAGCATTTTCAGGCCGAATGAGCAAATATGCTTGTTTCTGCCAAATGCAGCAAAATACTGAAAGGAAAGTGGGTTTGCCTTCATATTTGACCCAGATCAACTCAGCTCAGCATGGAAATATCATTGCAACAGCTTTTATTTAGCCAGAAATCAAGACTGTAAGTTTTTATGCGCTTAAAAGCATTTTCAGGCCGAATGAGCAAATATGCTTGTTTCTGCCAAATGCAGCAAAATACTGCAAGGAAAGTGGGTTTGCCTTCATATTTGACCCAGAACAACTCAGTTCAGCATGGAAATATCACTGCAACAGATTTTATTTAGCCAAAAATCAAGAGTGTAAGTTTTTATGCGCTTAAAAGCATTTTCAGGCCGAATGAGCAAATATGCTTGTTTCTGCCAAATGCAGCAAAATACTGAAAGGAAAGTGGGTTTGCCTTCATATTTGACCCATAACAACTCGGTTCAGCATGGAAATATCATTGCAACAGCTTTTATTTAGCCAGAAATCAAGAGTGTAAGTTTTTATGCGCTTAAAAGCATTTTCAGGCCGAATGAGCAAATATGCTTGTTTCTGCCAAATGCAGCAAAATACTGAAAGGAAAGTGGGTTTGCCTTCATATTTGACCCAGAACAACTCAGTTCAGCATGGAAATATCATTGCAACAGCTTTTATTTAGCCAGAAATCAAGAGTGTAAGTTTTTATGCGCTTAAAAGCATTTTCAGGCCGAATGAGCAAATATGCTTGTTTCTGCCAAATGCAGCAAAATACTGAAAGGAAAGTGGGTTTGCCTTCATATTTGACCCAGATCAACTCAGCTCAGCATGGAAATATCATTGCAACAGCTTTTATTTAGCCAGAAATCAAGACTGTAAGTTTTTATGCGCTTAAAAGCATTTTCAGGCCGAATGAGCAAATATGCTTGTTTCTGCCAAATGCAGCAAAATACTGAAAGGAAAGTGGGTTTGCCTTCATATTTGACCCAGATCAACTCAGCTCAGCATGGAAATATCATTGCAACAGCTTTTATTTAGCCAGAAATCAAGACTGTAAGTTTTTATGCGCTTAAAAGCATTTTCAGGCCGAATGAGCTGTTTTCTGCCAAATGCAGCAAAATACTGAAAGGAAAGTGGGTTTGCCTTCATATTTGACCCAGAACAACTCAGTTCAGCATGGAAATATCATTGCAACAGCTTTTATTTAGCCAGAAATCAAGAGTGTAAGTTTTTATGCGCTTAAAAGCATTTTCAGGCCGAATGAGCAAATATGCTTGTTTCTGCCAAATGCAGCAAAATACTGAAAGGAAAGTGGGTTTGCCTTCATATTTGACCAAGAACAACTCAGTTCAGCATGGAAATATCATTGCAACAGCTTTTATTTAGCCAGAAATCAAGAGTGTAAGTTTTTATGCGCTTAAAAGCATTTTCAGGCCGAATGAGCAAATATGCTTGTTTCTGCCAAATGCAGCAAAATACTGAAAGGAAAGTGGGTTTGCCTTCATATTTGACACATAACAACTCGGTTCAGCATGGAAATATCATTGCAACAGCTTTTATTTAGCCAGAAATCAAGAGTGTAAGTTTTTATGCGCTTAAAAGCATTTTCAGGCCGAATGAGCAAATATGCTTGTTTCTGCCAAATGCAGCAAAATACTGCAAGGAAAGTGGGTTTGCCTTCATATTTGACCCAGAACAACTCAGTTCAGCATGGAAATATCATTGCAACAGCTTTTATTTAGCCAGAAATCAAGAGTGTAAGTTTTTATGCGCTTAAAAGCATTTTCAGGCCGAATGAGCAAATATGCTTGTTTCTGCCAAATGCAGCAAAATACTGCAAGGAAAGTGGGTTTGCCTTCATATTTGACCCAGAACAACTCAGTTCAGCATGGAAATATCATTGCAACAGCTTTTATTTAGCCAGAAATCAAGACTGTAAGTTTTTATGCGCTTAAAAGCATTTTCAGGCCGAATGAGCAAATATGCTTGTTTCTGCCAAATGCAGCAAAATACTGCAAGGAAAGTGGGTTTGCCTTCATATTTGACCCAGAACAACTCAGTTCAGCATGGAAATATCATTGCAACAGCTTTTATTTAGCCAGAAATCAAGAGTGTAAGTTTTTATGCGCTTAAAAGCATTTTCAGGCCGAATGAGCTGATTTCTGCCAAATGCAGCAAAATACTGAAAGGAAAGTGGGTTTGCCTTCATATTTGACCCAGAACAACTCAGTTCAGCATGGAAATATCATTGCAACAGCTTTTATTTAGCCAGAAATCAAGAGTGTAAGTTTTTATGCGCTTAAAAGCATTTTCAGGCCGAATGAGCAAATATGCTTGTTTCTGCCAAATGCAGCAAAATACTGCAAGGAAAGTGGGTTTGCCTTCATATTTGACCCAGAACAACTCAGTTCAGCATGGAAATATCATTGCAACAGCTTTTATTTAGCCAGAAATCAAGAGTGTAAGTTTTTATGCGCTTAAAAGCATTTTCAGGCCGAATGAGCAAATATGCTTGTTTCTGCCAAATGCAGCAAAATACTGCAAGGAAAGTGGGTTTGCCTTCATATTTGACCCAGAACAACTCAGTTCAGCATGGAAATATCATTGCAACAGCTTTTATTTAGCCAGAAATCAAGAGTGTAAGTTTTTATGCGCTTAAAAGCATTTTCAGGCCGAATGAGCTGATTTCTGCCAAATGCAGCAAAATACTGAAAGGAAAGTGGGTTTGCCTTCATAGTTGACCCAGAACAACTCAGTTCAGCATGGAAATATCATTGCAACAGCTTTTATTTAGCCAGAAATCAAGAGTGTAAGTTTTTATGCGCTTAAAAGCATTTTCAGGCCGAATGAGCAAATATGCTTGTTTCTGCCAAATGCAGCAAAATACTGAAAGGAAAGTGGGTTTGCCTTCATATTTGACCCAGAACAACTCAGTTCAGCATGGAAATATCATTGCAACAGCTTTTATTTAGCCAGAAATCAAGAGTGTAAGTTTTTATGCGCTTAAAAGCATTTTCAGGCCGAATGAGCAAATATGCTTGTTTCTGCCAAATGCAGCAAAATACTGAAAGGAAAGTGGGTTTGCCTTCATATTTGACCCAGAACAACTCAGTTCAGCATGGAAATATCATTGCAACAGCTTTTATTTAGCCAGAAATCAAGAGTGTAAGTTTTTATGCGCTTAAAAGCATTTTCAGGCCGAATGAGCAAATATGCTTGTTTCTGCCAAATGCAGCAAAATACTGCAAGGAAAGTGGGTTTGCCTTCATATTTGACCCAGAACAACTCAGTTCAGCATGGAAATATCATTGCAACAGCTTTTATTTAGCCAGAAATCAAGAGTGTAAGTTTTTATGCGCTTAAAAGCATTTTCAGGCCGAATGAGCTGATTTCTGCCAAATGCAGCAAAATACTGAAAGGAAAGTGGGTTTGCCTTCATATTTGACCCAGAACAACTCAGTTCAGCATGGAAATATCATTGCAACAGCTTTTATATAGCCAGAAATCAAGAGTGTAAGTTTTTATGCGCTTAAAAGCATTTTCAGGCCGAATGAGCAAATATGCTTGTTTCTGCCAAATGCAGCAAAATACTGAAAGGAAAGTGGGTTTGCCTTCATATTTGACCCAGAACAACTCAGTTCAGCATGGAAATATCATTGCAACAGCTTTTATTTAGCCAGAAATCAAGAGTGTAAGTTTTTATGCGCTTAAAAGCATTTTCAGGCCGAATGAACAAATATGCTTGTTTCTGCCAAATGCAGCAAAATACTGAAAGGAAAGTGGGTTTGCCTTCATATTTGACCCAGAACAACTCAGTTCAGCATGGAAATATCATTGCAACAGCTTTTATTTAGCCAGAAATCAAGAGTGTAAGTTTTTATGCGCTTAAAAGCATTTTCAGGCCGAATGAGCTGATTTCTGCCAAATGCAGCAAAATACTGCAAGGAAAGTGGGTTTGCCTTCATATTTGACCCAGAACAACTCAGTTCAGCATGGAAATATCATTGCAACAGCTTTTATTTAGCCAGAAATCAAGAGTGTAAGTTTTTATGCGCTTAAAAGCATTTTCAGGCCGAATGAGCAAATATGCTTGTTTCTGCCAAATGCAGCAAAATACTGAAAGGAAAGTGGGTTTGCCTTCATATTTGACCCAGAACAACTCAGTTCAGCATGGAAATATCATTGCAACAGCTTTTATTTAGCCAGAAATCAAGAGTGTAAGTTTTTATGCGCTTAAAAGCATTTTCAGGCCGAATGAGCAAATATGCTTGTTTCTGCCAAATGCAGCAAAATACTGAAAGGAAAGTGGGTTTGCCTTCATATTTGACCCAGAACAACTCAGTTCAGCATGGAAATATCATTGCAACAGCTTTTATTTAGCCAGAAATCAAGAGTGTAAGTTTTTATGCGCTTAAAAGCATTTTCAGGCCGAATGAGCAAATATGCTTGTTTCTGCCAAATGCAGCAAAATACTGCAAGGAAAGTGGGTTTGCCTTCATATTTGACCCAGAACAACTCAGTTCAGCATGGAAATATCATTGCAACAGCTTTTATTTAGCCAGAAATCAAGACTGTAAGTTTTTATGCGCTTAAAAGCATTTTCAGGCCGAATGAGCAAATATGCTTGTTTCTGCCAAATGCAGCAAAATACTGCAAGGAAAGTGGGTTTGCCTTCATATTTGACCCAGAACAACTCAGTTCAGCATGGAAATATCATTGCAACAGCTTTTATTTAGCCAGAAATCAAGACTGTAAGTTTTTATGCGCTTAAAAGCATTTTCAGGCCGAATGAGCAAATATGCTTGTTTCTGCCAAATGCAGCAAAATACTGCAAGGAAAGTGGGTTTGCCTTCATATTTGACCCAGAACAACTCAGTTCAGCATGGAAATATCATTGCAACAGCTTTTATTTAGCCAGAAATCAAGACTGTAAGTTTTTATGCGCTTAAAAGCATTTTCAGGCCGAATGAGCAAATATGCTTGTTTCTGCCAAATGCAGCAAAATACTGAAAGGAAAGTGGGTTTGCCTTCATATTTGACCCAGAACAACTCAGTTCAGCATGGAAATATCATTGCAACAGCTTTTATTTAGCCAGAAATCAAGAGTGTAAGTTTTTATGCGCTTAAAAGCATTTTCAGGCCGAATGAGCAAATATGCTTGTTTCTGCCAAATGCAGCAAAATACTGCAAGGAAAGTGGGTTTGCCTTCATATTTGACCCAGAACAACTCAGTTCAGCATGGAAATATCATTGCAACAGCTTTTATTTAGCCAGAAATCAAGAGTGTAAGTTTTTATGCGCTTAAAAGCATTTTCAGGCCGAATGAGCTGATTTCTGCCAAATGCAGCAAAATACTGAAAGGAAAGTGGGTTTGCCTTCATAGTTGACCCAGAACAACTCAGTTCAGCATGGAAATATCATTGCAACAGCTTTTATTTAGCCAGAAATCAAGAGTGTAAGTTTTTATGCGCTTAAAAGCATTTTCAGGCCGAATGAGCAAATATGCTTGTTTCTGCCAAATGCAGCAAAATACTGAAAGGAAAGTGGGTTTGCCTTCATATTTGACCCAGAACAACTCAGTTCAGCATGGAAACATCATTGCAACAGCTTTTATTTAGCCAGAAATCAAGAGTGTAAGTTTTTATGCGCTTAAAAGCATTTTCAGGCCGAATGAGCAAATATGCTTGTTTCTGCCAAATGCAGCAAAATACTGAAAGGAAAGTGGGTTTGCCTTCATATTTGACCCAGAACAACTCAGTTCAGCATGGAAATATCATTGCAACAGCTTTTATTTAGCCAGAAATCAAGAGTGTAAGTTTTTATGCGCTTAAAAGCATTTTCAGGCCGAATGAGCAAATATGCTTGTTTCTGCCAAATGCAGCAAAATACTGAAAGGAAAGTGGGTTTGCCTTCATATTTGACCCAGAACAACTCAGTTCAGCATGGAAATATCATTGCAACAGCTTTTATTTAGCCAGAAATCAAGAGTGTAAGTTTTTATGCGCTTAAAAGCATTTTCAGGCCGAATGAGCAAATATGCTTGTTTCTGCCAAATGCAGCAAAATACTGCAAGGAAAGTGGGTTTGCCTTCATATTTGACCCAGAACAACTCAGTTCAGCATGGAAATATCATTGCAACAGCTTTTATTTAGCCAGAAATCAAGAGTGTAAGTTTTTATGCGCTTAAAAGCATTTTCAGGCCGAATGAGCTGATTTCTGCCAAATGCAGCAAAATACTGAAAGGAAAGTGGGTTTGCCTTCATATTTGACCCAGAACAACTCAGTTCAGCATGGAAATATCATTGCAACAGCTTTTATATAGCCAGAAATCAAGAGTGTAAGTTTTTATGCGCTTAAAAGCATTTTCAGGCCGAATGAGCAAATATGCTTGTTTCTGCCAAATGCAGCAAAATACTGAAAGGAAAGTGGGTTTGCCTTCATATTTGACCCAGAACAACTCAGTTCAGCATGGAAATATCATTGCAACAGCTTTTATTTAGCCAGAAATCAAGAGTGTAAGTTTTTATGCGCTTAAAAGCATTTTCAGGCCGAATGAGCAAATATGCTTGTTTCTGCCAAATGAAGCAAAATACTGAAAGGAAAGTGGGTTTGCCTTCATATTTGACCCAGAACAACTCAGTTCAGCATGGAAATATCATTGCAACAGCTTTTATTTAGCCAGAAATCAAGAGTGTAAGTTTTTATGCGCTTAAAAGCATTTTCAGGCCGAATGAGCAAATATGCTTGTTTCTGCCAAATGCAGCAAAATACTGAAAGGAAAGTGGGTTTGCCTTCATATTTGACCCAGAACAACTCAGTTCAGCATGGAAATATCATTGCAACAGCTTTTATTTAGCCAGAAATCAAGAGTGTAAGTTTTTATGCGCTTAAAAGCATTTTCAGGCCGAATGAGCTGATTTCTGCCAAATGCAGCAAAATACTGAAAGGAAAGTGGGTTTGCCTTCATATTTGACCCAGAACAACTCAGTTCAGCATGGAAATATCATTGCAACAGCTTTTATTTAGCCAGAAATCAAGAGTGTAAGTTTTTATGCGCTTAAAAGCATTTTCAGGCCGAATGAGCAAATATGCTTGTTTCTGCCAAATGCAGCAAAATACTGAAAGGAAAGTGGGTTTGCCTTCATATTTGACCCAGAACAACTCAGTTCAGCATGGAAATATCATTGCAACAGCTTTTATTTAGCCAGAAATCAAGAGTGTAAGTTTTTATGCGCTTAAAAGCATTTTCAGGCCGAATGAGCAAATATGCTTGTTTCTGCCAAATGCAGCAAAATACTGAAAGGAAAGTGGGTTTGCCTTCATATTTGACCCAGAACAACTCAGTTCAGCATGGAAATATCATTGCAACAGCTTTTATTTAGCCAGAAATCAAGAGTGTAAGTTTTTATGCGCTTAAAAGCATTTTCAGGCCGAATGAGCAAATATGCTTGTTTCTGCCAAATGCAGCAAAATACTGCAAGGAAAGTGGGTTTGCCTTCATATTTGACCCAGAACAACTCAGTTCAGCATGGAAATATCATTGCAACAGCTTTTATTTAGCCAGAAATCAAGACTGTAAGTTTTTATGCGCTTAAAAGCATTTTCAGGCCGAATGAGCAAATATGCTTGTTTCTGCCAAATGCAGCAAAATACTGCAAGGAAAGTGGGTTTGCCTTCATATTTGACCCAGAACAACTCAGTTCAGCATGGAAATATCATTGCAACAGCTTTTATTTAGCCAGAAATCAAGACTGTAAGTTTTTATGCGCTTAAAAGCATTTTCAGGCCGAATGAGCAAATATGCTTGTTTCTGCCAAATGCAGCAAAATACTGAAAGGAAAGTGGGTTTGCCTTCATATTTGACCCAGAACAACTCAGTTCAGCATGGAAATATCATTGCAACAGCTTTTATTTAGCCAGAAATCAAGACTGTAAGTTTTTATGCGCTTAAAAGCATTTTCAGGCCGAATGAGCAAATATGCTTGTTTCTGCCAAATGCAGCAAAATACTGAAAGGAAAGTGGGTTTGCCTTCATATTTGACCCAGAACAACTCAGTTCAGCATGGAAATATCATTGCAACAGCTTTTATTTAGCCAGAAATCAAGAGTGTAAGTTTTTATGCGCTTAAAAGCATTTTCAGGCCGAATGAGCAAATATGCTTGTTTCTGCCAAATGCAGCAAAATACTGAAAGGAAAGTGGGTTTGCCTTCATATTTGACCCAGAACAACTCAGTTCAGCATGGAAATATCATTGCAACAGCTTTTATTTAGCCAGAAATCAAGAGTGTAAGTTTTTATGCGCTTAAAAGCATTTTCAGGCCGAATGAGCTGATTTCTGCCAAATGCAGCAAAATACTGAAAGGAAAGTGGGTTTGCCTTCATATTTGACCCAGAACAACTCAGTTCAGCATGGAAATATCATTGCAACAGCTTTTATTTAGCCAGAAATCAAGAGTGTAAGTTTTTATGCGCTTAAAAGCATTTTCAGGCCGAATGAGCAAATATGCTTGTTTCTGCCAAATGCAGCAAAATACTGCAAGGAAAGTGGGTTTGCCTTCATATTTGACCCAGAACAACTCAGTTCAGCATGGAAATATCATTGCAACAGCTTTTATTTAGCCAGAAATCAAGACTGTAAGTTTTTATGCGCTTAAAAGCATTTTCAGGCCGAATGAGCAAATATGCTTGTTTCTGCCAAATGCAGCAAAATACTGAAAGGAAAGTGGGTTTGCCTTCATATTTGACCCAGAACAACTCAGTTCAGCATGGAAATATCATTGCAACAGCTTTTATTTAGCCAGAAATCAAGAGTGTAAGTTTTTATGCGCTTAAAAGCATTTTCAGGCCGAATGAGCAAATATGCTTGTTTCTGCCAAATGCAGCAAAATACTGAAAGGAAAGTGGGTTTGCCTTCATATTTGACCCAGAACAACTCAGTTCAGCATGGAAATATCATTGCAACAGCTTTTATTTAGCCAGAAATCAAGAGTGTAAGTTTTTATGCGCTTAAAAGCATTTTCAGGCCGAATGAGCAAATATGCTTGTTTCTGCCAAATGCAGCAAAATACTGAAAGGAAAGTGGGTTTGCCTTCATATTTGACCCAGAACAACTCAGTTCAGCATGGAAATATCATTGCAACAGCTTTTATTTAGCCAGAAATCAAGAGTGTAAGTTTTTATGCGCTTAAAAGCATTTTCAGGCCGAATGAGCAAATATGCTTGTTTCTGCCAAATGCAGCAAAATACTGAAAGGAAAGTGGGTTTGCCTTCATATTTGACCCAGAACAACTCAGTTCAGCATGGAAATATCATTGCAACAGCTTTTATTTAGCCAGAAATCAAGACTGTAAGTTTTTATGCGCTTAAAAGCATTTTCAGGCCGAATGAGCAAATATGCTTGTTTCTGCCAAATGCAGCAAAATACTGAAAGGAAAGTGGGTTTGCCTTCATATTTGACCCAGAACAACTCAGTTCAGCATGGAAATATCATTGCAACAGCTTTTATTTAGCCAGAAATCAAGAGTGTAAGTTTTTATGCGCTTAAAAGCATTTTCAGGCCGAATGAGCAAATATGCTTGTTTCTGCCAAATGCAGCAAAATACTGAAAGGAAAGTGGGTTTGCCTTCATATTTGACCCATAACAACTCGGTTCAGCATGGAAATATCATTGCAACAGCTTTTATTTTGCCAGAAATCAAGAGTGTAAGTTTTTATGCGCTTAAAAGCATTTTCAGGCCGAATGAGCAAATATGCTTGTTTCTGCCAAATGCAGCAAAATACTGAAAGGAAAGTGGGTTTGCCTTCATATTTGACCCAGAACAACTCAGTTCAGCATGGAAATATCATTGCAACAGCTTTTATTTAGCCAGAAATCAAGAGTGTAAGTTTTTATGCGCTTAAAAGCATTTTCAGGCCGAATGAGCAAATATGCTTGTTTCTGCCAAATGCAGCAAAATACTGAAAGGAAAGTGGGTTTGCCTTCATATTTGACCCAGAACAACTCAGTTCAGCATGGAAATATCATTGCAACAGCTTTTATTTAGCCAGAAATCAAGAGTGTAAGTTTTTATGCGCTTAAAAGCATTTTCAGGCCGAATGAGCAAATATGCTTGTTTCTGCCAAATGCAGCAAAATACTGCAAGGAAAGTGGGTTTGCCTTCATATTTGACCCAGAACAACTCAGTTCAGCATGGAAATATCATTGCAACAGCTTTTATTTAGCCAGAAATCAAGAGTGTAAGTTTTTATGCGCTTAAAAGCATTTTCAGGCCGAATGAGCTGATTTCTGCCAAATGCAGCAAAATACTGAAAGGAAAGTGGGTTTGCCTTCATATTTGACCCAGAACAACTCAGTTCAGCATGGAAATATCATTGCAACAGCTTTTATTTAGCCAGAAATCAAGAGTGTAAGTTTTTATGCGCTTAAAAGCATTTTCAGGCCGAATGAGCAAATATGCTTGTTTCTGCCAAATGCAGCAAAATACTGAAAGGAAAGTGGGTTTGCCTTCATATTTGACCCAGAACAACTCAGTTCAGCATGGAAATATCATTGCAACAGCTTTTATTTAGCCAGAAATCAAGACTGTAAGTTTTTATGCGCTTAAAAGCATTTTCAGGCCGAATGAGCAAATATGCTTGTTTCTGCCAAATGCAGCAAAATACTGCAAGGAAAGTGGGTTTGCCTTCATATTTGACCCAGAACAACTCAGTTCAGCATGGAAATATCATTGCAACAGCTTTTATTTAGCCAGAAATCAAGACTGTAAGTTTTTATGCGCTTAAAAGCATTTTCAGGCCGAATGAGCAAATATGCTTGTTTCTGCCAAATGCAGCAAAATACTGCAAGGAAAGTGGGTTTGCCTTCATATTTGACCCAGAACAACTCAGTTCAGCATGGAAATATCATTGCAACAGCTTTCATTTAGCCAGAAATCAAGAGTGTAAGTTTTTATGCGCTTAAAAGCATTTTCAGGCCGAATGAGCAAATATGCTTGTTTCTGCCAAATGCAGCAAAATACTGAAAGGAAAGTGGGTTTGCCTTCATATTTGACCCAGAACAACTCAGTTCAGCATGGAAATATCATTGCAACAGCTTTTATTTAGCCAGAAATCAAGAGTGTAAGTTTTTATGCGCTTAAAAGCATTTTCAGGCCGAATGAGCAAATATGCTTGTTTCTGCCAAATGCAGCAAAATACTGCAAGGAAAGTGGGTTTGCCTTCATATTTGACCCAGAACAACTCAGTTCAGCATGGAAATATCATTGCAACAGCTTTTATTTAGCCAGAAATCAAGAGTGTAAGTTTTTATGCGCTTAAAAGCATTTTCAGGCCGAATGAGCTGATTTCTGCCAAATGCAGCAAAATACTGAAAGGAAAGTGGGTTTGCCTTCATATTTGACCCAGAACAACTCAGTTCAGCATGGAAATATCATTGCAACAGCTTTTATTTAGCCAGAAATCAAGAGTGTAAGTTTTTATGCGCTTAAAAGCATTTTCAGGCCGAATGAGCAAATATGCTTGTTTCTGCCAAATGCAGCAAAATACTGCAAGGAAAGTGGGTTTGCCTTCATATTTGACCCAGAACAACTCAGTTCAGCATGGAAATATCATTGCAACAGCTTTTATTTAGCCAGAAATCAAGAGTGTAAGTTTTTATGCGCTTAAAAGCATTTTCAGGCCGAATGAGCAAATATGCTTGTTTCTGCCAAATGCAGCAAAATACTGAAAGGAAAGTGGGTTTGCCTTCATATTTGACCCAGAACAACTCAGTTCAGCATGGAAATATCATTGCAACAGCTTTTATTTAGCCAGAAATCAAGAGTGTAAGTTTTTATGCGCTTAAAAGCATTTTCAGGCCGAATGAGCAAATATGCTTGTTTCTGCCAAATGCAGCAAAATACTGCAAGGAAAGTGGGTTTGCCTTCATATTTGACCCAGAACAACTCAGTTCAGCATGGAAATATCA
Source organism: Channa argus (assembly GCF_033026475.1). Taxonomy (NCBI): domain Eukaryota; kingdom Metazoa; phylum Chordata; class Actinopteri; order Anabantiformes; family Channidae; genus Channa; species Channa argus. The sequence continues at coordinate 825,101 of NW_027125222.1, forward strand.
TTGCAACAGCTTTTATTTAGCCAGAAATCAAGAGTGTAAGTTTTTATGCGCTTAAAAGCATTTTCAGGCCGAATGAGCAAATATGCTTGTTTCTGCCAAATGCAGCAAAATACTGAAAGGAAAGTGGGTTTGCCTTCATATTTGACCCAGAACAACTCAGTTCAGCATGGAAATATCATTGCAACAGCTTTTATTTAGCCAGAAATCAAGAGTGTAAGTTTTTATGCGCTTAAAAGCATTTTCAGGCCGAATGAGCTGATTTCTGCCAAATGCAGCAAAATACTGAAAGGAAAGTGGGTTTGCCTTCATATTTGACCCAGAACAACTCAGTTCAGCATGGAAATATCATTGCAACAGCTTTTATTTAGCCAGAAATCAAGAGTGTAAGTTTTTATGCGCTTAAAAGCATTTTCAGGCCGAATGAGCAAATATGCTTGTTTCTGCCAAATGCAGCAAAATACTGCAAGGAAAGTGGGTTTGCCTTCATATTTGACCCAGAACAACTCAGTTCAGCATGGAAATATCATTGCAACAGCTTTTATTTAGCCAGAAATCAAGAGTGTAAGTTTTTATGCGCTTAAAAGCATTTTCAGGCCGAATGAGCAAATATGCTTGTTTCTGCCAAATGCAGCAAAATACTGAAAGGAAAGTGGGTTTGCCTTCATATTTGACCCAGAACAACTCAGTTCAGCATGGAAATATCATTGCAACAGCTTTTATTTAGCCAGAAATCAAGAGTGTAAGTTTTTATGCGCTTAAAAGCATTTTCAGGCCGAATGAGCAAATATGCTTGTTTCTGCCAAATGCAGCAAAATACTGAAAGGAAAGTGGGTTTGCCTTCATATTTGACCCAGAACAACTCAGTTCAGCATGGAAATATCATTGCAACAGCTTTTATTTAGCCAGAAATCAAGAGTGTAAGTTTTTATGCGCTTAAAAGCATTTTCAGGCCGAATGAGCAAATATGCTTGTTTCTGCCAAATGCAGCAAAATACTGAAAGGAAAGTGGGTTTGCCTTCATATTTGACCCAGAACAACTCAGTTCAGCATGGAAATATCATTGCAACAGCTTTTATTTAGCCAGAAATCAAGAGTGTAAGTTTTTATGCGCTTAAAAGCATTTTCAGGCCGAATGAGCTGATTTCTGCCAAATGCAGCAAAATACTGAAAGGAAAGTGGGTTTGCCTTCATATTTGACCCAGAACAACTCAGTTCAGCATGGAAATATCATTGCAACAGCTTTTATTTAGCCAGAAATCAAGAGTGTAAGTTTTTATGCGCTTAAAAGCATTTTCAGGCCGAATGAGCAAATATGCTTGTTTCTGCCAAATGCAGCAAAATACTGAAAGGAAAGTGGGTTTGCCTTCATATTTGACCCAGAACAACTCAGTTCAGCATGGAAATATCATTGCAACAGCTTTTATTTAGCCAGAAATCAAGAGTGTAAGTTTTTATGCGCTTAAAAGCATTTTCAGGCCGAATGAGCAAATATGCTTGTTTCTGCCAAATGCAGCAAAATACTGAAAGGAAAGTGGGTTTGCCTTCATATTTGACCCAGATCAACTCAGCTCAGCATGGAAATATCATTGCAACAGCTTTTATTTAGCCAGAAATCAAGACTGTAAGTTTTTATGCGCTTAAAAGCATTTTCAGGCCGAATGAGCAAATATGCTTGTTTCTGCCAAATGCAGCAAAATACTGAAAGGAAAGTGGGTTTGCCTTCATATTTGACCCAGAACAACTCAGTTCAGCATGGAAATATCATTGCAACAGCTTTTATTTAGCCAGAAATCAAGAGTGTAAGTTTTTATGCGCTTAAAAGCATTTTCAGGCCGAATGAGCTGATTTCTGCCAAATGCAGCAAAATACTGAAAGGAAAGTGGGTTTGCCTTCATATTTGACCCAGAACAACTCAGTTCAGCATGGAAATATCATTGCAACAGCTTTTATTTAGCCAGAAATCAAGAGTGTAAGTTTTTATGCGCTTAAAAGCATTTTCAGGCCGAATGAGCAAATATGCTTGTTTCTGCCAAATGCAGCAAAATACTGAAAGGAAAGTGGGTTTGCCTTCATATTTGACCCAGAACAACTCAGTTCAGCATGGAAATATCATTGCAACAGCTTTTATTTAGCCAGAAATCAAGAGTGTAAGTTTTTATGCGCTTAAAAGCATTTTCAGGCCGAATGAGCAAATATGCTTGTTTCTGCCAAATGCAGCAAAATACTGCAAGGAAAGTGGGTTTGCCTTCATATTTGACCCAGAACAACTCAGTTCAGCATGGAAATATCATTGCAACAGCTTTTATTTAGCCAGAAATCAAGAGTGTAAGTTTTTATGCGCTTAAAAGCATTTTCAGGCCGAATGAGCAAATATGCTTGTTTCTGCCAAATGCAGCAAAATACTGAAAGGAAAGTGGGTTTGCCTTCATATTTGACCCAGATCAACTCAGCTTAGCATGGAAATATCATTGCAACAGCTTTTATTTAGCCAGAAATCAAGACTGTAAGTTTTTATGCGCTTAAAAGCATTTTCAGGCCGAATGAGCAAATATGCTTGTTTCTGCCAAATGCAGCAAAATACTGAAAGGAAAGTGGGTTTGCCTTCATAGTTGACCCAGAACAACTCAGTTCAGCATGGAAATATCATTGCAACAGCTTTTATTTAGCCAGAAATCAAGAGTGTAAGTTTTTATGCGCTTAAAAGCATTTTCAGGCCGAATGAGCAAATATGCTTGTTTCTGCCAAATGCAGCAAAATACTGAAAGGAAAGTGGGTTTGCCTTCATATTTGACCCAGAACAACTCAGTTCAGCATGGAAATATCATTGCAACAGCTTTTATTTAGCCAGAAATCAAGAGTGTAAGTTTTTATGCGCTTAAAAGCATTTTCAGGCCGAATGAGCAAATATGCTTGTTTCTGCCAAATGCAGCAAAATACTGAAAGGAAAGTGGGTTTGCCTTCATATTTGACCCATAACAACTCGGTTCAGCATGGAAATATCATTGCAACAGCTTTTATTTAGCCAGAAATCAAGAGTGTAAGTTTTTATGCGCTTAAAAGCATTTTCAGGCCGAATGAGCAAATATGCTTGTTTCTGCCAAATGCAGCAAAATACTGAAAGGAAAGTGGGTTTGCCTTCATATTTGACCCAGAACAACTCAGTTCAGCATGGAAATATCATTGCAACAGCTTTTATTTAGCCAGAAATCAAGAGTGTAAGTTTTTATGCGCTTAAAAGCATTTTCAGGCCGAATGAGCAAATATGCTTGTTTCTGCCAAATGCAGCAAAATACTGCAAGGAAAGTGGGTTTGCCTTCATATTTGACCCAGAACAACTCAGTTCAGCATGGAAATATCATTGCAACAGCTTTTATTTAGCCAGAAATCAAGACTGTAAGTTTTTATGCGCTTAAAAGCATTTTCAGGCCGAATGAGCAAATATGCTTGTTTCTGCCAAATGCAGCAAAATACTGCAAGGAAAGTGGGTTTGCCTTCATATTTGACCCAGAACAACTCAGTTCAGCATGGAAATATCATTGCAACAGCTTTTATTTAGCCAGAAATCAAGAGTGTAAGTTTTTATGCGCTTAAAAGCATTTTCAGGCCGAATGAGCAAATATGCTTGTTTCTGCCAAATGCAGCAAAATACTGCAAGGAAAGTGGGTTTGCCTTCATATTTGACCCAGAACAACTCAGTTCAGCATGGAAATATCATTGCAACAGCTTTTATTTAGCCAGAAATCAAGAGTGTAAGTTTTTATGCGCTTAAAAGCATTTTCAGGCCGAATGAGCAAATATGCTTGTTTCTGCCAAATGCAGCAAAATACTGCAAGGAAAGTGGGTTTGCCTTCATATTTGACCCAGAACAACTCAGTTCAGCATGGAAATATCATTGCAACAGCTTTTATTTAGCCAGAAATCAAGAGTGTAAGTTTTTATGCGCTTAAAAGCATTTTCAGGCCGAATGAGCTGATTTCTGCCAAATGCAGCAAAATACTGAAAGGAAAGTGGGTTTGCCTTCATATTTGACCCATAACAACTCAGTTCAGCATGGAAATATCATTGCAACAGCTTTTATTTAGCCAGAAATCAAGAGTGTAAGTTTTTATGCGCTTAAAAGCATTTTCAGGCCGAATGAGCAAATATGCTTGTTTCTGCCAAATGCAGCAAAATACTGAAAGGAAAGTGGGTTTGCCTTCATATTTGACCCAGAACAACTCAGTTCAGCATGGAAATATCATTGCAACAGCTTTTATTTAGCCAGAAATCAAGAGTGTAAGTTTTTATGCGCTTAAAAGCATTTTCAGGCCGAATGAGCAAATATGCTTGTTTCTGCCAAATGCAGCAAAATACTGAAAGGAAAGTGGGTTTGCCTTCATATTTGACCCATAACAACTCGGTTCAGCATGGAAATATCATTGCAACAGCTTTTATTTAGCCAGAAATCAAGAGTGTAAGTTTTTATGCGCTTAAAAGCATTTTCAGGCCGAATGAGCAAATATGCTTGTTTCTGCCAAATGCAGCAAAATACTGAAAGGAAAGTGGGTTTGCCTTCATATTTGACCCAGAACAACTCAGTTCAGCATGGAAATATCATTGCAACAGCTTTTATTTAGCCAGAAATCAAGAGTGTAAGTTTTTATGCGCTTAAAAGCATTTTCAGGCCGAATGAGCAAATATGCTTGTTTCTGCCAAATGCAGCAAAATACTGCAAGGAAAGTGGGTTTGCCTTCATATTTGACCCAGAACAACTCAGTTCAGCATGGAAATATCATTGCAACAGCTTTTATTTAGCCAGAAATCAAGACTGTAAGTTTTTATGCGCTTAAAAGCATTTTCAGGCCGAATGAGCAAATATGCTTGTTTCTGCCAAATGCAGCAAAATACTGCAAGGAAAGTGGGTTTGCCTTCATATTTGACCCAGAACAACTCAGTTCAGCATGGAAATATCATTGCAACAGCTTTTATTTAGCCAGAAATCAAGAGTGTAAGTTTTTATGCGCTTAAAAGCATTTTCAGGCCGAATGAGCAAATATGCTTGTTTCTGCCAAATGCAGCAAAATACTGCAAGGAAAGTGGGTTTGCCTTCATATTTGACCCAGAACAACTCAGTTCAGCATGGAAATATCATTGCAACAGCTTTTATTTAGCCAGAAATCAAGACTGTAAGTTTTTATGCGCTTAAAAGCATTTTCAGGCCGAATGAGCAAATATGCTTGTTTCTGCCAAATGCAGCAAAATACTGCAAGGAAAGTGGGTTTGCCTTCATATTTGACCCAGAACAACTCAGTTCAGCATGGAAATATCATTGCAACAGCTTTTATTTAGCCAGAAATCAAGAGTGTAAGTTTTTATGCGCTTAAAAGCATTTTCAGGCCGAATGAGCTGATTTCTGCCAAATGCAGCAAAATACTGAAAGGAAAGTGGGTTTGCCTTCATATTTGACCCAGAACAACTCGGTTCAGCATGGAAATATCATTGCAACAGCTTTTATTTAGCCAGAAATCAAGACTGTAAGTTTTTATGCGCTTAAAAGCATTTTCAGGCCGAATGAGCAAATATGCTTGTTTCTGCCAAATGCAGCAAAATACTGAAAGGAAAGTGGGTTTGCCTTCATATTTGACCCAGAACAACTCAGTTCAGCATGGAAATATCATTGCAACAGCTTTTATTTAGCCAGAAATCAAGAGTGTAAGTTTTTATGCGCTTAAAAGCATTTTCAGGCCGAATGAGCAAATATGCTTGTTTCTGCCAAATGCAGCAAAATACTGCAAGGAAAGTGGGTTTGCCTTCATATTTGACCCAGAACAACTCAGTTCAGCATGGAAATATCATTGCAACAGCTTTTATTTAGCCAGAAATCAAGACTGTAAGTTTTTATGCGCTTAAAAGCATTTTCAGGCCGAATGAGCAAATATGCTTGTTTCTGCCAAATGCAGCAAAATACTGAAAGGAAAGTGGGTTTGCCTTCATATTTGACCCAGAACAACTCAGTTCAGCATGGAAATATCATTGCAACAGCTTTTATTTAGCCAGAAATCAAGAGTGTAAGTTTTTATGCGCTTAAAAGCATTTTCAGGCCGAATGAGCTGATTTCTGCCAAATGCAGCAAAATACTGAAAGGAAAGTGGGTTTGCCTTCATAGTTGACCCAGAACAACTCAGTTCAGCATGGAAATATCATTGCAACAGCTTTTATTTAGCCAGAAATCAAGAGTGTAAGTTTTTATGCGCTTAAAAGCATTTTCAGGCCGAATGAGCTGATTTCTGCCAAATGCAGCAAAATACTGAAAGGAAAGTGGGTTTGCCTTCATAGTTGACCCAGAACAACTCAGTTCAGCATGGAAATATCATTGCAACAGCTTTTATTTAGCCAGAAATCAAGAGTGTAAGTTTTTATGCGCTTAAAAGCATTTTCAGGCCGAATGAGCAAATATGCTTGTTTCTGCCAAATGCAGCAAAATACTGAAAGGAAAGTGGGTTTGCCTTCATATTTGACCCAGAACAACTCAGTTCAGCATGGAAATATCATTGCAACAGCTTTTATTTAGCCAGAAATCAAGAGTGTAAGTTTTTATGCGCTTAAAAGCATTTTCAGGCCGAATGAGCTGATTTCTGCCAAATGCAGCAAAATACTGAAAGGAAAGTGGGTTTGCCTTCATAGTTGACCCAGAACAACTCAGTTCAGCATGGAAATATCATTGCAACAGCTTTTATTTAGCCAGAAATCAAGAGTGTAAGTTTTTATGCGCTTAAAAGCATTTTCAGGCCGAATGAGCAAATATGCTTGTTTCTGCCAAATGCAGCAAAATACTGCAAGGAAAGTGGGTTTGCCTTCATATTTGACCCAGAACAACTCAGTTCAGCATGGAAATATCATTGCAACAGCTTTTATTTAGCCAGAAATCAAGAGTGTAAGTTTTTATGCGCTTAAAAGCATTTTCAGGCCGAATGAGCAAATATGCTTGTTTCTGCCAAATGCAGCAAAATACTGAAAGGAAAGTGGGTTTGCCTTCATATTTGACCCAGAACAACTCAGTTCAGCATGGAAATATCATTGCAACAGCTTTTATTTAGCCAGAAATCAAGAGTGTAAGTTTTTATGCGCTTAAAAGCATTTTCAGGCCGAATGAGCAAATATGCTTGTTTCTGCCAAATGCAGCAAAATACTGCAAGGAAAGTGGGTTTGCCTTCATATTTGACCCAGAACAACTCAGTTCAGCATGGAAATATCATTGCAACAGCTTTTATTTAGCCAGAAATCAAGAGTGTAAGTTTTTATGCGCTTAAAAGCATTTTCAGGCCGAATGAGCTGATTTCTGCCAAATGCAGCAAAATACTGAAAGGAAAGTGGGTTTGCCTTCATAGTTGACCCAGAACAACTCAGTTCAGCATGGAAATATCATTGCAACAGCTTTTATTTAGCCAGAAATCAAGAGTGTAAGTTTTTATGCGCTTAAAAGCATTTTCAGGCCGAATGAGCAAATATGCTTGTTTCTGCCAAATGCAGCAAAATACTGAAAGGAAAGTGGGTTTGCCTTCATATTTGACCCAGAACAACTCAGTTCAGCATGGAAATATCATTGCAACAGCTTTTATTTAGCCAGAAATCAAGAGTGTAAGTTTTTATGCGCTTAAAAGCATTTTCAGGCCGAATGAGCAAATATGCTTGTTTCTGCCAAATGCAGCAAAATACTGCAAGGAAAGTGGGTTTGCCTTCATATTTGACCCAGAACAACTCAGTTCAGCATGGAAATATCATTGCAACAGCTTTTATTTAGCCAGAAATCAAGAGTGTAAGTTTTTATGCGCTTAAAAGCATTTTCAGGCCGAATGAGCTGATTTCTGACAAATGCAGCAAAATACTGAAAGGAAAGTGGGTTTGCCTTCATATTTGACCCAGAACAACTCAGTTCAGCATGGAAATATCATTGCAACAGCTTTTATATAGCCAGAAATCAAGAGTGTAAGTTTTTATGCGCTTAAAAGCATTTTCAGGCCGAATGAGCAAATATGCTTGTTTCTGCCAAATGCAGCAAAATACTGAAAGGAAAGTGGGTTTGCCTTCATATTTGACCCAGAACAACTCAGTTCAGCATGGAAATATCATTGCAACAGCTTTTATTTAGCCAGAAATCAAGAGTGTAAGTTTTTATGCGCTTAAAAGCATTTTCAGGCCGAATGAGCAAATATGCTTGTTTCTGCCAAATGCAGCAAAATACTGAAAGGAAAGTGGGTTTGCCTTCATATTTGACCCAGAACAACTCAGTTCAGCATGGAAATATCATTGCAACAGCTTTTATTTAGCCAGAAATCAAGAGTGTAAGTTTTTATGCGCTTAAAAGCATTTTCAGGCCGAATGAGCAAATATGCTTGTTTCTGCCAAATGCAGCAAAATACTGAAAGGAAAGTGGGTTTGCCTTCATATTTGACCCAGAACAACTCAGTTCAGCATGGAAATATCATTGCAACAGCTTTTATTTAGCCAGAAATCAAGAGTGTAAGTTTTTATGCGCTTAAAAGCATTTTCAGGCCGAATGAGCTGATTTCTGCCAAATGCAGCAAAATACTGCAAGGAAAGTGGGTTTGCCTTCATATTTGACCCAGAACAACTCAGTTCAGCATGGAAATATCATTGCAACAGCTTTTATTTAGCCAGAAATCAAGAGTGTAAGTTTTTATGCGCTTAAAAGCATTTTCAGGCCGAATGAGCAAATATGCTTGTTTCTGCCAAATGCAGCAAAATACTGAAAGGAAAGTGGGTTTGCCTTCATATTTGACCCAGAACAACTCAGTTCAGCATGGAAATATCATTGCAACAGCTTTTATTTAGCCAGAAATCAAGAGTGTAAGTTTTTATGCGCTTAAAAGCATTTTCAGGCCGAATGAGCAAATATGCTTGTTTCTGCCAAATGCAGCAAAATACTGAAAGGAAAGTGGGTTTGCCTTCATATTTGACCCAGAACAACTCAGTTCAGCATGGAAATATCATTGCAACAGCTTTTATTTAGCCAGAAATCAAGAGTGTAAGTTTTTATGCGCTTAAAAGCATTTTCAGGCCGAATGAGCAAATATGCTTGTTTCTGCCAAATGCAGCAAAATACTGAAAGGAAAGTGGGTTTGCCTTCATATTTGACCCAGAACAACTCAGTTCAGCATGGAAATATCATTGCAACAGCTTTTATTTAGCCAGAAATCAAGACTGTAAGTTTTTATGCGCTTAAAAGCATTTTCAGGCCGAATGAGCAAATATGCTTGTTTCTGCCAAATGCAGCAAAATACTGAAAGGAAAGTGGGTTTGCCTTCATATTTGACCCAGAACAACTCAGTTCAGCATGGAAATATCATTGCAACAGCTTTTATTTAGCCAGAAATCAAGAGTGTAAGTTTTTATGCGCTTAAAAGCATTTTCAGGCCGAATGAGCTGATTTCTGCCAAATGCAGCAAAATACTGAAAGGAAAGTGGGTTTGCCTTCATATTTGACCCAGAACAACTCAGTTCAGCATGGAAATATCATTGCAACAGCTTTTATTTAGCCAGAAATCAAGAGTGTAAGTTTTTATGCGCTTAAAAGCATTTTCAGGCCGAATGAGCAAATATGCTTGTTTCTGCCAAATGCAGCAAAATACTGCAAGGAAAGTGGGTTTGCCTTCATATTTGACCCAGAACAACTCAGTTCAGCATGGAAATATCATTGCAACAGCTTTTATTTAGCCAGAAATCAAGAGTGTAAGTTTTTATGCGCTTAAAAGCATTTTCAGGCCGAATGAGCAAATATGCTTGTTTCTGCCAAATGCAGCAAAATACTGCAAGGAAAGTGGGTTTGCCTTCATATTTGACCCAGAACAACTCAGTTCAGCATGGAAATATCATTGCAACAGCTTTTATTTAGCCAGAAATCAAGAGTGTAAGTTTGTATGCGCTTAAAAGCATTTTCAGGCCGAATGAGCAAATATGCTTGTTTCTGCCAAATGCAGCAAAATACTGAAAGGAAAGTGGGTTTGCCTTCATATTTGACCCAGAACAACTCAGTTCAGCATGGAAATATCATTGCAACAGCTTTTATTTAGCCAGAAATCAAGAGTGTAAGTTTTTATGCGCTTAAAAGCATTTTCAGGCCGAATGAGCAAATATGCTTGTTTCTGCCAAATGCAGCAAAATACTGAAAGGAAAGTGGGTTTGCCTTCATATTTGACCCAGAACAACTCAGTTCAGCATGGAAATATCATTGCAACAGCTTTTATTTAGCCAGAAATCAAGAGTGTAAGTTTTTATGCGCTTAAAAGCATTTTCAGGCCGAATGAGCTGATTTCTGCCAAATGCAGCAAAATACTGAAAGGAAAGTGGGTTTGCCTTCATATTTGACCCAGAACAACTCAGTTCAGCATGGAAATATCATTGCAACAGCTTTTATTTAGCCAGAAATCAAGAGTGTAAGTTTTTATGCGCTTAAAAGCATTTTCAGGCCGAATGAGCAAATATGCTTGTTTCTGCCAAATGCAGCAAAATACTGAAAGGAAAGTGGGTTTGCCTTCATATTTGACCCAGAACAACTCAGTTCAGCATGGAAATATCATTGCAACAGCTTTTATTTAGCCAGAAATCAAGAGTGTAAGTTTTTATGCGCTTAAAAGCATTTTCAGGCCGAATGAGCAAATATGCTTGTTTCTGCCAAATGCAGCAAAATACTGAAAGGAAAGTGGGTTTGCCTTCATATTTGACCCAGAACAACTCAGTTCAGCATGGAAATATCATTGCAACAGCTTTTATTTAGCCAGAAATCAAGAGTGTAAGTTTTTATGCGCTTAAAAGCATTTTCAGGCCGAATGAGCAAATATGCTTGTTTCTGCCAAATGCAGCAAAATACTGAAAGGAAAGTGGGTTTGCCTTCATATTTGACCCAGAACAACTCAGTTCAGCATGGAAATATCATTGCAACAGCTTTTATTTAGCCAGAAATCAAGACTGTAAGTTTTTATGCGCTTAAAAGCATTTTCAGGCCGAATGAGCAAATATGCTTGTTTCTGCCAAATGCAGCAAAATACTGAAAGGAAAGTGGGTTTGCCTTCATATTTGACCCAGAACAACTCAGTTCAGCATGGAAATATCATTGCAACAGCTTTTATTTAGCCAGAAATCAAGACTGTAAGTTTTTATGCGCTTAAAAGCATTTTCAGGCCGAATGAGCAAATATGCTTGTTTCTGCCAAATGCAGCAAAATACTGCAAGGAAAGTGGGTTTGCCTTCATATTTGACCCAGAACAACTCAGTTCAGCATGGAAATATCATTGCAACAGCTTTTATTTAGCCAGAAATCAAGAGTGTAAGTTTTTATGCGCTTAAAAGCATTTTCAGGCCGAATGAGCTGATTTCTGCCAAATGCAGCAAAATACTGAAAGGAAAGTGGGTTTGCCTTCATATTTGACCCAGAACAACTCAGTTCAGCATGGAAATATCATTGCAACAGCTTTTATTTAGCCAGAAATCAAGAGTGTAAGTTTTTATGCGCTTAAAAGCATTTTCAGGCTGAATGAGCAAATATGCTTGTTTCTGCCAAATGCAGCAAAATACTGAAAGGAAAGTGGGTTTGCCTTCATATTTGACCCAGAACAACTCAGTTCAGCATGGAAATATCATTGCAACAGCTTTTATTTAGCCAGAAATCAAGAGTGTAAGTTTTTATGCGCTTAAAAGCATTTTCAGGCCGAATGAGCTGATTTCTGCCAAATGCAGCAAAATACTGAAAGGAAAGTGGGTTTGCCTTCATATTTGACCCAGAACAACTCAGTTCAGCATGGAAATATCATTGCAACAGCTTTTATTTAGCCAGAAATCAAGAGTGTAAGTTTTTATGCGCTTAAAAGCATTTTCAGGCCGAATGAGCTGATTTCTGCCAAATGCAGCAAAATACTGAAAGGAAAGTGGGTTTGCCTTCATATTTGACCCAGAACAACTCAGTTCAGCATGGAAATATCATTGCAACAGCTTTTATTTAGCCAGAAATCAAGAGTGTAAGTTTTTATGCGCTTAAAAGCATTTTCAGGCCGAATGAGCAAATATGCTTGTTTCTGCCAAATGCAGCAAAATACTGAAAGGAAAGTGGGTTTGCCTTCATATTTGACCCAGAACAACTCAGTTCAGCATGGAAATATCATTGCAACAGCTTTTATTTAGCCAGAAATCAAGAGTGTAAGTTTTTATGCGCTTAAAAGCATTTTCAGGCCGAATGAGCTGATTTCTGCCAAATGCAGCAAAATACTGAAAGGAAAGTGGGTTTGCCTTCATATTTGACCCAGAACAACTCAGTTCAGCATGGAAATATCATTGCAACAGCTTTTATTTAGCCAGAAATCAAGAGTGTAAGTTTTTATGCGCTTAAAAGCATTTTCAGGCCGAATGAGCAAATATGCTTGTTTCTGCCAAATGCAGCAAAATACTGAAAGGAAAGTGGGTTTGCCTTCATATTTGACCCAGAACAACTCAGTTCAGCATGGAAATATCATTGCAACAGCTTTTATTTAGCCAGAAATCAAGACTGTAAGTTTTTATGCGCTTAAAAGCATTTTCAGGCCGAATGAGCAAATATGCTTGTTTCTGCCAAATGCAGCAAAATACTGCAAGGAAAGTGGGTTTGCCTTCATATTTGACCCAGAACAACTCAGTTCAGCATGGAAATATCATTGCAACAGCTTTTATTTAGCCAGAAATCAAGAGTGTAAGTTTTTATGCGCTTAAAAGCATTTTCAGGCCGAATGAGCTGATTTCTGCCAAATGCAGCAAAATACTGAAAGGAAAGTGGGTTTGCCTTCATATTTGACCCAGAACAACTCAGTTCAGCATGGAAATATCATTGCAACAGCTTTTATTTAGCCAGAAATCAAGAGTGTAAGTTTTTATGCGCTTAAAAGCATTTTCAGGCCGAATGAGCAAATATGCTTGTTTCTGCCAAATGCAGCAAAATACTGCAAGGAAAGCCGGTTTGCCTTCATATTTGACCCAGAACAACTCAGTTCAGCATGGAAATATCATTGCAACAGCTTTTATTTAGCCAGAAATCAAGAGTGTAAGTTTTTATGCGCTTAAAAGCATTTTCAGGCCGAATGAGCAAATATGCTTGTTTCTGCCAAATGCAGCAAAATACTGCAAGGAAAGTGGGTTTGCCTTCATATTTGACCCAGAACAACTCAGTTCAGCATGGAAATATCATTGCAACAGCTTTTATTTAGCCAGAAATCAAGACTGTAAGTTTTTATGCGCTTAAAAGCATTTTCAGGCCGAATGAGCAAATATGCTTGTTTCTGCCAAATGCAGCAAAATACTGCAAGGAAAGTGGGTTTGCCTTCATATTTGACCCAGAACAACTCAGTTCAGCATGGAAATATCATTGCAACAGCTTTTATTTAGCCAGAAATCAAGACTGTAAGTTTTTATGCGCTTAAAAGCATTTTCAGGCCGAATGAGCAAATATGCTTGTTTCTGCCAAATGCAGCAAAATACTGAAAGGAAAGTGGGTTTGCCTTCATATTTGACCCAGAACAACTCAGTTCAGCATGGAAATATCATTGCAACAGCTTTTATTTAGCCAGAAATCAAGAGTGTAAGTTTTTATGCGCTTAAAAGCATTTTCAGGCCGAATGAGCAAATATGCTTGTTTCTGCCAAATGCAGCAAAATACTGAAAGGAAAGTGGGTTTGCCTTCATATTTGACCCAGAACAACTCAGTTCAGCATGGAAATATCATTGCAACAGCTTTTATTTAGCCAGAAATCAAGAGTGTAAGTTTTTATGCGCTTAAAAGCATTTTCAGGCCGAATGAGCTGATTTCTGCCAAATGCAGCAAAATACTGAAAGGAAAGTGGGTTTGCCTTCATATTTGACCCAGAACAACTCAGTTCAGCATGGAAATATCATTGCAACAGCTTTTATTTAGCCAGAAATCAAGAGTGTAAGTTTTTATGCGCTTAAAAGCATTTTCAGGCCGAATGAGCAAATATGCTTGTTTCTGCCAAATGCAGCAAAATACTGAAAGGAAAGTGGGTTTGCCTTCATATTTGACCCAGAACAACTCAGTTCAGCATGGAAATATCATTGCAACAGCTTTTATTTAGCCAGAAATCAAGACTGTAAGTTTTTATGCGCTTAAAAGCATTTTCAGGCCGAATGAGCAAATATGCTTGTTTCTGCCAAATGCAGCAAAATACTGCAAGGAAAGTGGGTTTGCCTTCATATTTGACCCAGAACAACTCAGTTCAGCATGGAAATATCATTGCAACAGCTTTTATTTAGCCAGAAATCAAGAGTGTAAGTTTTTATGCGCTTAAAAGCATTTTCAGGCCGAATGAGCAAATATGCTTGTTTCTGCCAAATGCAGCAAAATACTGAAAGGAAAGTGGGTTTGCCTTCATATTTGACCCAGAACAACTCAGTTCAGCATGGAAATATCATTGCAACAGCTTTTATTTAGCCAGAAATCAAGAGTGTAAGTTTTTATGCGCTTAAAAGCATTTTCAGGCCGAATGAGCTGATTTCTGCCAAATGCAGCAAAATACTGAAAGGAAAGTGGGTTTGCCTTCATATTTGACCCAGAACAACTCAGTTCAGCATGGAAATATCATTGCAACAGCTTTTATTTAGCCAGAAATCAAGAGTGTAAGTTTTTATGCGCTTAAAAGCATTTTCAGGCCGAATGAGCAAATATGCTTGTTTCTGCCAAATGCAGCAAAATACTGCAAGGAAAGTGGGTTTGCCTTCATATTTGACCCAGAACAACTCAGTTCAGCATGGAAATATCATTGCAACAGCTTTTATTTAGCCAGAAATCAAGAGTGTAAGTTTTTATGCGCTTAAAAGCATTTTCAGGCCGAATGAGCAAATATGCTTGTTTCTGCCAAATGCAGCAAAATACTGAAAGGAAAGTGGGTTTGCCTTCATATTTGACCCAGAACAACTCAGTTCAGCATGGAAATATCATTGCAACAGCTTTTATTTAGCCAGAAATCAAGAGTGTAAGTTTTTATGCGCTTAAAAGCATTTTCAGGCCGAATGAGCAAATATGCTTGTTTCTGCCAAATGCAGCAAAATACTGAAAGGAAAGTGGGTTTGCCTTCATATTTGACCCAGAACAACTCAGTTCAGCATGGAAATATCATTGCAACAGCTTTTATTTAGCCAGAAATCAAGAGTGTAAGTTTTTATGCGCTTAAAAGCATTTTCAGGCCGAATGAGCAAATATGCTTGTTTCTGCCAAATGCAGCAAAATACTGAAAGGAAAGTGGGTTTGCCTTCATATTTGACCCAGAACAACTCGGTTCAGCATGGAAATATCATTGCAACAGCTTTTATTTAGCCAGAAATCAAGAGTGTAAGTTTTTATATGCTTAAAAGCATTTTCAGGCCGAATGAGCAAATATGCTTGTTTCTGCCAAATGCAGCAAAATACTGAAAGGAAAGTGGGTTTGCCTTCATATTTGACCCATAACAACTCGGTTCAGCATGGAAATATCATTGCAACAGCTTTTATTTAGCCAGAAATCAAGAGTGTAAGTTTTTATGCGCTTAAAAGCATTTTCAGGCCGAATGAGCAAATATGCTTGTTTCTGCCAAATGCAGCAAAATACTGAAAGGAAAGTGGGTTTGCCTTCATATTTGACCCATAACAACTCGGTTCAGCATGGAAATATCATTGCAACAGCTTTTATTTAGCCAGAAATCAAGACTGTAAGTTTTTATGCGCTTAAAAGCATATTCAGGCCGAATGAGCTGATTTCTGCCAAATGCAGCAAAATACTGAAAGGAAAGTGGGTTTGCCTTCATATTTGACCCAGAACAACTCAGTTCAGCATGGAAATATCATTGCAACAGCTTTTATTTAGCCAGAAATCAAGAGTGTAAGTTTTTATGCGCTTAAAAGCATTTTCAGGCCGAATGAGCAAATATGCTTGTTTCTGCCAAATGCAGCAAAATACTGAAAGGAAAGTGGGTTTGCCTTCATATTTGACCCAGAACAACTCAGTTCAGCATGGAAATATCATTGCAACAGCTTTTATTTAGCCAGAAATCAAGAGTGTAAGTTTTTATGCGCTTAAAAGCATTTTCAGGCCGAATGAGCAAATATGCTTGTTTCTGCCAAATGCAGCAAAATACTGAAAGGAAAGTGGGTTTGCCTTCATATTTGACCCAGAACAACTCAGTTCAGCATGGAAATATCATTGCAACAGCTTTTATTTAGCCAGAAATCAAGAGTGTAAGTTTTTATGCGCTTAAAAGCATTTTCAGGCCGAATGAGCAAATATGCTTGTTTCTGCCAAATGCAGCAAAATACTGAAAGGAAAGTGGGTTTGCCTTCATATTTGACCCAGAACAACTCAGTTCAGCATGGAAATATCATTGCAACAGCTTTTATTTAGCCAGAAATCAAGAGTGTAAGTTTTTATGCGCTTAAAAGCATTTTCAGGCCGAATGAGCAAATATGCTTGTTTCTGCCAAATGCAGCAAAATACTGAAAGGAAAGTGGGTTTGCCTTCATATTTGACCCAGAACAACTCAGTTCAGCATGGAAATATCATTGCAACAGCTTTTATTTAGCCAGAAATCAAGACTGTAAGTTTTTATGCGCTTAAAAGCATTTTCAGGCCGAATGAGCAAATATGCTTGTTTCTGCCAAATGCAGCAAAATACTGAAAGGAAAGTGGGTTTGCCTTCATATTTGACCCAGAACAACTCAGTTCAGCATGGAAATATCATTGCAACAGCTTTTATTTAGCCAGAAATCAAGAGTGTAAGTTTTTATGCGCTTAAAAGCATTTTCAGGCCGAATGAGCAAATATGCTTGTTTCTGCCAAATGCAGCAAAATACTGAAAGGAAAGTGGGTTTGCCTTCATATTTGACCCAGATCAACTCAGCTCAGCATGGAAATATCATTGCAACAGCTTTTATTTAGCCAGAAATCAAGACTGTAAGTTTTTATGCGCTTAAAAGCATTTTCAGGCCGAATGAGCAAATATGCTTGTTTCTGCCAAATGCAGCAAAATACTGAAAGGAAAGTGGGTTTGCCTTCATATTTGACCCAGAACAACTCAGTTCAGCATGGAAATATCATTGCAACAGCTTTTATTTAGCCAGAAATCAAGAGTGTAAGTTTTTATGCGCTTAAAAGCATTTTCAGGCCGAATGAGCAAATATGCTTGCTTCTGCCAAATGCAGCAAAATACTGAAAGGAAAGTGGGTTTGCCTTCATATTTGACCCAGAACAACTCAGTTCAGCATGGAAATATCATTGCAACAGCTTTTATTTAGCCAGAAATCAAGAGTGTAAGTTGTTATGCGCTTAAAAGCATTTTCAGGCCGAATGAGCAAATATGCTTGTTTCTGCCAAATGCAGCAAAATACTGAAAGGAAAGTGGGTTTGCCTTCATATTTGACCCAGAACAACTCAGTTCAGCATGGAAATATCATTGCAACAGCTTTTATTTAGCCAGAAATCAAGAGTGTAAGTTTTTATGCGCTTAAAAGCATTTTCAGGCCGAATGAGCAAATATGCTTGTTTCTGCCAAATGCAGCAAAATACTGAAAGGAAAGTGGGTTTGCCTTCATATTTGACCCAGAACAACTCGGTTCAGCATGGAAATATCATTGCAACAGCTTTTATTTAGCCAGAAAATAAGAGTGTAAGTTTTTATGCGCTTAAAAGCATTTTCAGGCCGAATGAGCAAATATGCTTGTTTCTGCCAAATGCAGCAAAATACTGAAAGGAAAGTGGGTTTGCCTTCATATTTGACCCAGAACAACTCGGTTCAGCATGGAAATATCATTGCAACAGCTTTTATTTAGCCAGAAATCAAGAGTGTAAGTTTTTATGCGCTTAAAAGCATTTTCAGGCCGAATGAGCAAATATGCTTGTTTCTGCCAAATGCAGCAAAATACTGAAAGGAAAGTGGGTTTGCCTTCATATTTGACCCAGAACAACTCAGTTCAGCATGGAAATATCATTGCAACAGCTTTTATTTAGCCAGAAATCAAGAGTGTAAGTTTTTATGCGCTTAAAAGCATTTTCAGGCCGAATGAGCTGATTTCTGCCAAATGCAGCAAAATACTGAAAGGAAAGTGGGTTTGCCTTCATATTTGACCCAGAACAACTCAGTTCAGCATGGAAATATCATTGCAACAGCTTTTATTTAGCCAGAAATCAAGAGTGTAAGTTTTTATGCGCTTAAAAGCATTTTCAGGCCGAATGAGCAAATATGCTTGTTTCTGCCAAATGCAGCAAAATACTGAAAGGAAAGTGGGTTTGCCTTCATATTTGACCCAGAACAACTCAGTTCAGCATGGAAATATCATTGCAACAGCTTTTATTTAGCCAGAAATCAAGAGTGTAAGTTTTTATGCGCTTAAAAGCATTTTCAGGCCGAATGAGCAAATATGCTTGTTTCTGCCAAATGCAGCAAAATACTGAAAGGAAAGTGGGTTTGCCTTCATATTTGACCCAGAACAACTCAGTTCAGCATGGAAATATCATTGCAACAGCTTTTATTTAGCCAGAAATCAAGAGTGTAAGTTTTTATGCGCTTAAAAGCATTTTCAGGCCGAATGAGCAAATATGCTTGTTTCTGCCAAATGCAGCAAAATACTGAAAGGAAAGTGGGTTTGCCTTCATATTTGACCCAGAACAACTCAGTTCAGCATGGAAATATCATTGCAACAGCTTTTATTTAGCCAGAAATCAAGAGTGTAAGTTTTTATGCGCTTAAAAGCATTTTCAGGCCGAATGAGCAAATATGCTTGTTTCTGCCAAATGCAGCAAAATACTGAAAGGAAAGTGGGTTTGCCTTCATATTTGACCCAGAACAACTCGGTTCAGCATGGAAATATCATTGCAACAGCTTTTATTTAGCCAGAAATCAAGAGTGTAAGTTTTTATGCGCTTAAAAGCATTTTCAGGCCGAATGAGCAAATATGCTTGTTTCTGCCAAATGCAGCAAAATACTGAAAGGAAAGTGGGTTTGCCTTCATATTTGACCCATAACAACTCGGTTCAGCATGGAAATATCATTGCAACAGCTTTTATTTAGCCAGAAATCAAGACTGTAAGTTTTTATGCGCTTAAAAGCATATTCAGGCCGAATAAGCTGAT
The DNA here is from genome assembly GCF_033026475.1 of Channa argus. Classification (NCBI taxonomy): domain Eukaryota; kingdom Metazoa; phylum Chordata; class Actinopteri; order Anabantiformes; family Channidae; genus Channa; species Channa argus. Next base: position 844,231 of record NW_027125222.1, read on the forward strand.
TTCTGCCAAATGCAGCAAAATACTGAAAGGAAAGTGGGTTTGCCTTCATATTTGACCCAGAACAACTCAGTTCAGCATGGAAATATCATTGCAACAGCTTTTATTTAGCCAGAAATCAAGAGTGTAAGTTTTTATGCGCTTAAAAGCATTTTCAGGCCGAATGAGCAAATATGCTTGTTTCTGCCAAATGCAGCAAAATACTGAAAGGAAAGTGGGTTTGCCTTCATATTTGACCCAGAACAACTCAGTTCAGCATGGAAATATCATTGCAACAGCTTTTATTTAGCCAGAAATCAAGAGTGTAAGTTTTTATGCGCTTAAAAGCATTTTCAGGCCGAATGAGCTGATTTCTGCCAAATGCAGCAAAATACTGAAAGGAAAGTGGGTTTGCCTTCATATTTGACCCAGAACAACTCAGTTCAGCATGGAAATATCATTGCAACAGCTTTTATTTAGCCAGAAATCAAGAGTGTAAGTTTTTATGCGCTTAAAAGCATTTTCAGGCCGAATGAGCAAATATGCTTGTTTCTGCCAAATGCAGCAAAATACTGAAAGGAAAGTGGGTTTGCCTTCATATTTGACCCAGAACAACTCAGTTCAGCATGGAAATATCATTGCAACAGCTTTTATTTAGCCAGAAATCAAGAGTGTAAGTTTTTATGCGCTTAAAAGCATTTTCAGGCCGAATGAGCAAATATGCTTGTTTCTGCCAAATGCAGCAAAATACTGAAAGGAAAGTGGGTTTGCCTTCATATTTGACCCAGAACAACTCAGTTCAGCATGGAAATATCATTGCAACAGCTTTTATTTAGCCAGAAATCAAGACTGTAAGTTTTTATGCGCTTAAAAGCATTTTCAGGCCGAATGAGCAAATATGCTTGTTTCTGCCAAATGCAGCAAAATACTGAAAGGAAAGTGGGTTTGCCTTCATATTTGACCCAGAACAACTCAGTTCAGCATGGAAATATCATTGCAACAGCTTTTATTTAGCCAGAAATCAAGAGTGTAAGTTTTTATGCGCTTAAAAGCATTTTCAGGCCGAATGAGCAAATATGCTTGTTTCTGCCAAATGCAGCAAAATACTGAAAGGAAAGTGGGTTTGCCTTCATATTTGACCCAGATCAACTCAGCTCAGCATGGAAATATCATTGCAACAGCTTTTATTTAGCCAGAAATCAAGACTGTAAGTTTTTATGCGCTTAAAAGCATTTTCAGGCCGAATGAGCAAATATGCTTGTTTCTGCCAAATGCAGCAAAATACTGAAAGGAAAGTGGGTTTGCCTTCATATTTGACCCAGAACAACTCAGTTCAGCATGGAAATATCATTGCAACAGCTTTTATTTAGCCAGAAATCAAGACTGTAAGTTTTTATGCGCTTAAAAGCATTTTCAGGCCGAATGAGCTGATTTCTGCCAAATGCAGCAAAATACTGAAAGGAAAGTGGGTTTGCCTTCATATTTGACCCAGAACAACTCAGTTCAGCATGGAAATATCATTGCAACAGCTTTTATTTAGCCAGAAATCAAGAGTGTAAGTTTTTATGCGCTTAAAAGCATTTTCAGGCCGAATGAGCAAATATGCTTGTTTCTGCCAAATGCAGCAAAATACTGAAAGGAAAGTGGGTTTGCCTTCATATTTGACCCAGAACAACTCAGTTCAGCATGGAAATATCATTGCAACAGCTTTTATTTAGCCAGAAATCAAGAGTGTAAGTTTTTATGCGCTTAAAAGCATTTTCAGGCCGAATGAGCTGATTTCTGCCAAATGCAGCAAAATACTGAAAGGAAAGTGGGTTTGCCTTCATATTTGACCCAGAACAACTCAGTTCAGCATGGAAATATCATTGCAACAGCTTTTATTTAGCCAGAAATCAAGAGTGTAAGTTTTTATGCGCTTAAAAGCATTTTCAGGCCGAATGAGCTGATTTCTGCCAAATGCAGCAAAATACTGAAAGGAAAGTGGGTTTGCCTTCATATTTGACCCAGAACAACTCAGTTCAGCATGGAAATATCATTGCAACAGCTTTTATTTAGCCAGAAATCAAGAGTGTAAGTTTTTATGCGCTTAAAAGCATTTTCAGGCCGAATGAGCAAATATGCTTGTTTCTGCCAAATGCAGCAAAATACTGAAAGGAAAGTGGGTTTGCCTTCATATTTGACCCAGAACAACTCAGTTCAGCATGGAAATATCATTGCAACAGCTGTTATTTAGCCAGAAATCAAGAGTGTAAGTTTTTATGCGCTTAAAAGCATTTTCAGGCCGAATGAGCAAATATGCTTGTTTCTGCCAAATGCAGCAAAATACTGAAAGGAAAGTGGGTTTGCCTTCATATTTGACCCAGATCAACTCAGCTCAGCATGGAAATATCATTGCAACAGCTTTTATTTAGCCAGAAATCAAGACTGTAAGTTTTTATGCGCTTAAAAGCATTTTCAGGCCGAATGAGCAAATATGCTTGTTTCTGCCAAAAGCAGCAAAATACTGAAAGGAAAGTGGGTTTGCCTTCATATTTGACCCAGAACAACTCAGTTCAGCATGGAAATATCATTGCAACAGCTTTTATTTAGCCAGAAATCAAGAGTGTAAGTTTTTATGCGCTTAAAAGCATTTTCAGGCCGAATGAGCAAATATGCTTGTTTCTGCCAAATGCAGCAAAATACTGAAAGGAAAGTGGGTTTGCCTTCATATTTGACCCAGATCAACTCAGCTCAGCATGGAAATATCATTGCAACAGCTTTTATTTAGCCAGAAATCAAGAGTGTAAGTTTTTATGCGCTTAAAAGCATTTTCAGGCCGAATGAGCAAATATGCTTGTTTCTGCCAAATGCAGCAAAATACTGAAAGGAAAGTGGGTTTGCCTTCATATTTGACCCAGAACAACTCAGTTCAGCATGGAAATATCATTGCAACAGCTTTTATTTAGCCAGAAATCAAGAGTGTAAGTTTTTATGCGCTTAAAAGCATTTTCAGGCCGAATGAGCAAATATGCTTGTTTCTGCCAAATGCAGCAAAATACTGAAAGGAAAGTGGGTTTGCCTTCATATTTGACCCAGAACAACTCAGTTCAGCATGGAAATATCATTGCAACAGCTTTTATTTAGCCAGAAATCAAGAGTGTAAGTTTTTATGCGCTTAAAAGCATTTTCAGGCCGAATGAGCTGATTTCTGCCAAATGCAGCAAAATACTGAAAGGAAAGTGGGTTTGCCTTCATATTTGACCCAGAACAACTCAGTTCAGCATGGAAATATCATTGCAACAGCTTTTATTTAGCCAGAAATCAAGAGTGTAAGTTTTTATGCGCTTAAAAGCATTTTCAGGCCGAATGAGCAAATATGCTTGTTTCTGCCAAATGCAGCAAAATACTGAAAGGAAAGTGGGTTTGCCTTCATATTTGACCCAGAACAACTCAGTTCAGCATGGAAATATCATTGCAACAGCTTTTATTTAGCCAGAAATCAAGAGTGTAAGTTTTTATGCGCTTAAAAGCATTTTCAGGCCGAATGAGCTGATTTCTGCCAAATGCAGCAAAATACTGAAAGGAAAGTGGGTTTGCCTTCATATTTGACCCAGAACAACTCAGTTCAGCATGGAAATATCATTGCAACAGCTTTTATTTAGCCAGAAATCAAGAGTGTAAGTTTTTATGCGCTTAAAAGCATTTTCAGGCCGAATGAGCAAATATGCTTGTTTCTGCCAAATGCAGCAAAATACTGAAAGGAAAGTGGGTTTGCCTTCATATTTGACCCAGAACAACTCAGTTCAGCATGGAAATATCATTGCAACAGCTGTTATTTAGCCAGAAATCAAGAGTGTAAGTTTTTATGCGCTTAAAAGCATTTTCAGGCCGAATGAGCAAATATGCTTGTTTCTGCCAAATGCAGCAAAATACTGAAAGGAAAGTGGGTTTGCCTTCATATTTGACCCAGATCAACTCAGCTCAGCATGGAAATATCATTGCAACAGCTTTTATTTAGCCAGAAATCAAGACTGTAAGTTTTTATGCGCTTAAAAGCATTTTCAGGCCGAATGAGCAAATATGCTTGTTTCTGCCAAAAGCAGCAAAATACTGAAAGGAAAGTGGGTTTGCCTTCATATTTGACCCAGAACAACTCAGTTCAGCATGGAAATATCATTGCAACAGCTTTTATTTAGCCAGAAATCAAGAGTGTAAGTTTTTATGCGCTTAAAAGCATTTTCAGGCCGAATGAGCTGATTTCTGCCAAATGCAGCAAAATACTGAAAGGAAAGTGGGTTTGCCTTCATATTTGACCCAGAACAACTCAGTTCAGCATGGAAATATCATTGCAACAGCTTTTATTTAGCCAGAAATCAAGAGTGTAAGTTTTTATGCGCTTAAAAGCATTTTCAGGCCGAATGAGCAAATATGCTTGTTTCTGCCAAATGCAGCAAAATACTGAAAGGAAAGTGGGTTTGCCTTCATATTTGACCCAGAACAACTCAGTTCAGCATGGAAATATCATTGCAACAGCTTTTATTTAGCCAGAAATCAAGAGTGTAAGTTTTTATGCGCTTAAAAGCATTTTCAGGCCGAATGAGCAAATATGCTTGTTTCTGCCAAATGCAGCAAAATACTGAAAGGAAAGTGGGTTTGCCTTCATATTTGACCCAGAACAACTCAGTTCAGCATGGAAATATCATTGCAACAGCTTTTATTTAGCCAGAAATCAAGAGTGTAAGTTTTTATGCGCTTAAAAGCATTTTCAGGCCGAATGAGCAAATATGCTTGTTTCTGCCAAATGCAGCAAAATACTGAAAGGAAAGTGGGTTTGCCTTCATATTTGACCCAGATCAACTCAGCTTAGCATGGAAATATCATTGCAACAGCTTTTATTTAGCCAGAAATCAAGACTGTAAGTTTTTATGCGCTTAAAAGCATTTTCAGGCCGAATGAGCAAATATGCTTGTTTCTGCCAAATGCAGCAAAATACTGAAAGGAAAGTGGGTTTGCCTTCATATTTGACCCAGAACAACTCAGTTCAGCATGGAAATATCATTGCAACAGCTTTTATTTAGCCAGAAATCAAGAGTGTAAGTTTTTATGCGCTTAAAAGCATTTTCAGGCCGAATGAGCAAATATGCTTGTTTCTGCCAAATGCAGCAAAATACTGAAAGGAAAGTGGGTTTGCCTTCATATTTGACCCAGATCAACTCAGCTCAGCATGGAAATATCATTGCAACAGCTTTTATTTAGCCAGAAATCAAGAGTGTAAGTTTTTATGCGCTTAAAAGCATTTTCAGGCCGAATGAGCAAATATGCTTGTTTCTGCCAAATGCAGCAAAATACTGAAAGGAAAGTGGGTTTGCCTTCATATTTGACCCAGAACAACTCAGTTCAGCATGGAAATATCATTGCAACAGCTTTTATTTAGCCAGAAATCAAGAGTGTAAGTTTTTATGCGCTTAAAAGCATTTTCAGGCCGAATGAGCAAATATGCTTGTTTCTGCCAAATGCAGCAAAATACTGAAAGGAAAGTGGGTTTGCCTTCATATTTGACCCAGATCAACTCAGCTTAGCATGGAAATATCATTGCAACAGCTTTTATTTAGCCAGAAATCAAGACTGTAAGTTTTTATGCGCTTAAAAGCATTTTCAGGCCGAATGAGCAAATATGCTTGTTTCTGCCAAATGCAGCAAAATACTGAAAGGAAAGTGGGTTTGCCTTCATATTTGACCCAGAACAACTCAGTTCAGCATGGAAATATCATTGCAACAGCTTTTATTTAGCCAGAAATCAAGAGTGTAAGTTTTTATGCGCTTAAAAGCATTTTCAGGCCGAATGAGCTGATTTCTGCCAAATGCAGCAAAATACTGAAAGGAAAGTGGGTTTGCCTTCATATTTGACCCAGAACAACTCAGTTCAGCATGGAAATATCATTGCAACAGCTTTTATTTAGCCAGAAATCAAGAGTGTAAGTTTTTATGCGCTTAAAAGCATTTTCAGGCCGAATGAGCAAATATGCTTGTTTCTGCCAAATGCAGCAAAATACTGAAAGGAAAGTGGGTTTGCCTTCATATTTGACCCAGAACAACTCAGTTCAGCATGGAAATATCATTGCAACAGCTTTTATTTAGCCAGAAATCAAGAGTGTAAGTTTTTATGCGCTTAAAAGCATTTTCAGGCCGAATGAGCAAATATGCTTGTTTCTGCCAAATGCAGCAAAATACTGAAAGGAAAGTGGGTTTGCCTTCATATTTGACCCAGAACAACTCAGTTCAGCATGGAAATATCATTGCAACAGCTTTTATTTAGCCAGAAATCAAGAGTGTAAGTTTTTATGCGCTTAAAAGCATTTTCAGGCCGAATGAGCAAATATGCTTGTTTCTGCCAAATGCAGCAAAATACTGAAAGGAAAGTGGGTTTGCCTTCATATTTGACCCAGATCAACTCAGCTTAGCATGGAAATATCATTGCAACAGCTTTTATTTAGCCAGAAATCAAGACTGTAAGTTTTTATGCGCTTAAAAGCATTTTCAGGCCGAATGAGCAAATATGCTTGTTTCTGCCAAATGCAGCAAAATACTGAAAGGAAAGTGGGTTTGCCTTCATATTTGACCCAGAACAACTCAGTTCAGCATGGAAATATCATTGCAACAGCTTTTATTTAGCCAGAAATCAAGAGTGTAAGTTTTTATGCGCTTAAAAGCATTTTCAGGCCGAATGAGCAAATATGCTTGTTTCTGCCAAATGCAGCAAAATACTGAAAGGAAAGTGGGTTTGCCTTCATATTTGACCCAGATCAACTCAGCTCAGCATGGAAATATCATTGCAACAGCTTTTATTTAGCCAGAAATCAAGAGTGTAAGTTTTTATGCGCTTAAAAGCATTTTCAGGCCGAATGAGCAAATATGCTTGTTTCTGCCAAATGCAGCAAAATACTGAAAGGAAAGTGGGTTTGCCTTCATATTTGACCCAGAACAACTCAGTTCAGCATGGAAATATCATTGCAACAGCTTTTATTTAGCCAGAAATCAAGAGTGTAAGTTTTTATGCGCTTAAAAGCATTTTCAGGCCGAATGAGCAAATATGCTTGTTTCTGCCAAATGCAGCAAAATACTGAAAGGAAAGTGGGTTTGCCTTCATATTTGACCCAGAACAACTCAGTTCAGCATGGAAATATCATTGCAACAGCTTTTATTTAGCCAGAAATCAAGAGTGTAAGTTTTTATGCGCTTAAAAGCATTTTCAGGCCGAATGAGCTGATTTCTGCCAAATGCAGCAAAATACTGAAAGGAAAGTGGGTTTGCCTTCATATTTGACCCAGAACAACTCAGTTCAGCATGGAAATATCATTGCAACAGCTTTTATTTAGCCAGAAATCAAGAGTGTAAGTTTTTATGCGCTTAAAAGCATTTTCAGGCCGAATGAGCAAATATGCTTGTTTCTGCCAAATGCAGCAAAATACTGAAAGGAAAGTGGGTTTGCCTTCATATTTGACCCAGAACAACTCAGTTCAGCATGGAAATATCATTGCAACAGCTTTTATTTAGCCAGAAATCAAGAGTGTAAGTTTTTATGCGCTTAAAAGCATTTTCAGGCCGAATGAGCTGATTTCTGCCAAATGCAGCAAAATACTGAAAGGAAAGTGGGTTTGCCTTCATATTTGACCCAGAACAACTCAGTTCAGCATGGAAATATCATTGCAACAGCTTTTATTTAGCCAGAAATCAAGAGTGTAAGTTTTTATGCGCTTAAAAGCATTTTCAGGCCGAATGAGCAAATATGCTTGTTTCTGCCAAATGCAGCAAAATACTGAAAGGAAAGTGGGTTTGCCTTCATATTTGACCCAGATCAACTCAGCTCAGCATGGAAATATCATTGCAACAGCTTTTATTTAGCCAGAAATCAAGACTGTAAGTTTTTATGCGCTTAAAAGCATTTTCAGGCCGAATGAGCAAATATGCTTGTTTCTGCCAAAAGCAGCAAAATACTGAAAGGAAAGTGGGTTTGCCTTCATATTTGACCCAGAACAACTCAGTTCAGCATGGAAATATCATTGCAACAGCTTTTATTTAGCCAGAAATCAAGAGTGTAAGTTTTTATGCGCTTAAAAGCATTTTCAGGCCGAATGAGCTGATTTCTGCCAAATGCAGCAAAATACTGAAAGGAAAGTGGGTTTGCCTTCATATTTGACCCAGAACAACTCAGTTCAGCATGGAAATATCATTGCAACAGCTTTTATTTAGCCAGAAATCAAGAGTGTAAGTTTTTATGCGCTTAAAAGCATTTTCAGGCCGAATGAGCAAATATGCTTGTTTCTGCCAAATGCAGCAAAATACTGAAAGGAAAGTGGGTTTGCCTTCATATTTGACCCAGAACAACTCAGTTCAGCATGGAAATATCATTGCAACAGCTTTTATTTAGCCAGAAATCAAGAGTGTAAGTTTTTATGCGCTTAAAAGCATTTTCAGGCCGAATGAGCAAATATGCTTGTTTCTGCCAAATGCAGCAAAATACTGAAAGGAAAGTGGGTTTGCCTTCATATTTGACCCAGAACAACTCAGTTCAGCATGGAAATATCATTGCAACAGCTTTTATTTAGCCAGAAATCAAGAGTGTAAGTTTTTATGCGCTTAAAAGCATTTTCAGGCCGAATGAGCAAATATGCTTGTTTCTGCCAAATGCAGCAAAATACTGAAAGGAAAGTGGGTTTGCCTTCATATTTGACCCAGATCAACTCAGCTTAGCATGGAAATATCATTGCAACAGCTTTTATTTAGCCAGAAATCAAGACTGTAAGTTTTTATGCGCTTAAAAGCATTTTCAGGCCGAATGAGCAAATATGCTTGTTTCTGCCAAATGCAGCAAAATACTGAAAGGAAAGTGGGTTTGCCTTCATATTTGACCCAGAACAACTCAGTTCAGCATGGAAATATCATTGCAACAGCTTTTATTTAGCCAGAAATCAAGAGTGTAAGTTTTTATGCGCTTAAAAGCATTTTCAGGCCGAATGAGCAAATATGCTTGTTTCTGCCAAATGCAGCAAAATACTGAAAGGAAAGTGGGTTTGCCTTCATATTTGACCCAGATCAACTCAGCTCAGCATGGAAATATCATTGCAACAGCTTTTATTTAGCCAGAAATCAAGAGTGTAAGTTTTTATGCGCTTAAAAGCATTTTCAGGCCGAATGAGCAAATATGCTTGTTTCTGCCAAATGCAGCAAAATACTGAAAGGAAAGTGGGTTTGCCTTCATATTTGACCCAGAACAACTCAGTTCAGCATGGAAATATCATTGCAACAGCTTTTATTTAGCCAGAAATCAAGAGTGTAAGTTTTTATGCGCTTAAAAGCATTTTCAGGCCGAATGAGCAAATATGCTTGTTTCTGCCAAATGCAGCAAAATACTGAAAGGAAAGTGGGTTTGCCTTCATATTTGACCCAGATCAACTCAGCTTAGCATGGAAATATCATTGCAACAGCTTTTATTTAGCCAGAAATCAAGACTGTAAGTTTTTATGCGCTTAAAAGCATTTTCAGGCCGAATGAGCAAATATGCTTGTTTCTGCCAAATGCAGCAAAATACTGAAAGGAAAGTGGGTTTGCCTTCATATTTGACCCAGAACAACTCAGTTCAGCATGGAAATATCATTGCAACAGCTTTTATTTAGCCAGAAATCAAGAGTGTAAGTTTTTATGCGCTTAAAAGCATTTTCAGGCCGAATGAGCAAATATGCTTGTTTCTGCCAAATGCAGCAAAATACTGAAAGGAAAGTGGGTTTGCCTTCATATTTGACCCAGATCAACTCAGCTCAGCATGGAAATATCATTGCAACAGCTTTTATTTAGCCAGAAATCAAGAGTGTAAGTTTTTATGCGCTTAAAAGCATTTTCAGGCCGAATGAGCAAATATGCTTGTTTCTGCCAAATGCAGCAAAATACTGAAAGGAAAGTGGGTTTGCCTTCATATTTGACCCAGAACAACTCAGTTCAGCATGGAAATATCATTGCAACAGCTTTTATTTAGCCAGAAATCAAGAGTGTAAGTTTTTATGCGCTTAAAAGCATTTTCAGGCCGAATGAGCAAATATGCTTGTTTCTGCCAAATGCAGCAAAATACTGAAAGGAAAGTGGGTTTGCCTTCATATTTGATCCAGAACAACTCAGTTCAGCATGGAAATATCATTGCAACAGCTTTTATTTAGCCAGAAATCAAGAGTGTAAGTTTTTATGCGCTTAAAAGCATTTTCAGGCCGAATGAGCAAATATGCTTGTTTCTGCCAAATGCAGCAAAATACTGAAAGGAAAGTGGGTTTGCCTTCATATTTGACCCAGAACAACTCGGTTCAGCATGGAAATATCATTGCAACAGCTTTTATTTAGCCAGAAATCAAGAGTGTAAGTTTTTATGCGCTTAAAAGCATTTTCAGGCCGAATGAGCAAATATGCTTGTTTCTGCCAAATGCAGCAAAATACTGAAAGGAAAGTGGGTTTGCCTTCATATTTGACCCAGATCAACTCAGCTCAGCATGGAAATATCATTGCAACAGCTTTTAATTAGCCAGAAATCAAGACTGTAAGTTTTTATGCGCTTAAAAGCATTTTCAGGCCGAATGAGCAAATATGCTTGTTTCTGCCAAATGCAGCAAAATACTGAAAGGAAAGTGGGTTTGCCTTCATATTTGACCCAGAACAACTCAGTTCAGCATGGAAATATCATTGCAACAGCTTTTATTTAGCCAGAAATCAAGAGTGTAAGTTTTTATGCGCTTAAAAGCATTTTCAGGCCGAATGAGCAAATATGCTTGTTTCTGCCAAATGCAGAAAAATACTGCAAGGAAAGTGGGTTTGCCTTCATATTTGACCCAGAACAACTCAGTTCAGCATGGAAATATCATTGCAACAGCTTTTATTTAGCCAGAAATCAAGAGTGTAAGTTTTTATGCGCTTAAAAGCATTTTTAGGCCGAATGAGCAAATATGCTTGTTTCTGCCAAATGCAGCAAAATACTGAAAGGAAAGTGGGTTTGCCTTCATATTTGACCCAGATCAACTCAGCTCAGCATGGAAATATCATTGCAACAGCTTTTATTTAGCCAGAAATCAAGACTGTAAGTTTTTATGCGCTTAAAAGCATTTTCAGGCCAAATGAGCAAATATGCTTGTTTCTGCCAAATGCAGCAAAATACTGAAAGGAAAGTGGGTTTGCCTTCATATTTGACCCAGAACAACTCAGTTCAGCATGGAAATATCATTGCAACAGCTTTTATTTAGCCAGAAATCAAGAGTGTAAGTTTTTATGCGCTTAAAAGCATTTTCAGGCCGAATGAGCAAATATGCTTGTTTCTGCCAAATGCAGCAAAATACTGAAAGGAAAGTGGGTTTGCCTTCATATTTGACCCAGAACAACTCGGTTCAGCATGGAAATATCATTGCAACAGCTTTTATTTAGCCAGAAATCAAGAGTGTAAGTTTTTATGCGCTTAAAAGCATTTTCAGGCCGAATGAGCTGATTTCTGCCAAATGCAGAAAAATACTGAAAGGAAAGTGGGTTTGCCTTCATATTTGACCCAGAACAACTCAGTTCAGCATGGAAATATCATTGCAACAGCTTTTATTTAGCCAGAAATCAAGAGTGTAAGTTTTTATGCGCTTAAAAGCATTTTCAGGCCGAATGAGCAAATATGCTTGTTTCTGCCAAATGCAGCAAAATACTGAAAGGAAAGTGGGTTTGCCTTCATATTTGACCCAGAACAACTCAGTTCAGCATGGAAATATCATTGCAACAGCTTTTATTTAGCCAGAAATCAAGAGTGTAAGTTTTTATGCGCTTAAAAGCATTTTCAGGCCGAATGAGCAAATATGCTTGTTTCTGCCAAATGCAGCAAAATACTGAAAGGAAAGTGGGTTTCCCTTCATATTTGACCCAGAACAACTCGGTTCAGCATGGAAATATCATTGCAACAGCTTTTATTTAGCCAGAAATCAAGAGTGTAAGTTTTTATGCGCTTAAAAGCATTTTCAGGCCGAATGAGCAAATATGCTTGTTTCTGCCAAATGCAGCAAAATACTGAAAGGAAAGTGGGTTTGCCTTCATATTTGACCCAGAACAACTCAGTTCAGCATGGAAATATCATTGCAACAGCTTTTATTTAGCCAGAAATCAAGAGTGTAAGTTTTTATGCGCTTAAAAGCATTTTCAGGCCGAATGAGCAAATATGCTTGTTTCTGCCAAATGCAGCAAAATACTGAAAGGAAAGTGGGTTTGCCTTCATATTTGACCCAGAACAACTCAGTTCAGCATGGAAATATCATTGCAACAGCTTTTATTTAGCCAGAAATCAAGAGTGTAAGTTTTTATGCGCTTAAAAGCATTTTCAGGCCGAATGAGCAAATATGCTTGTTTCTGCCAAATGCAGCAAAATACTGAAAGGAAAGTGGGTTTGCCTTCATATTTGACCCAGAACAACTCAGTTCAGCATGGACATATCATTGCAACAGCTTTTATTTAGCCAGAAATCAAGAGTGTAAGTTTTTATGCGCTTAAAAGCATTTTCAGGCCGAATGAGCAAATATGCTTGTTTCTGCCAAATGCAGCAAAATACTGCAAGGAAAGTGGGTTTGCCTTCATATTTGACCCAGAACAACTCAGTTCAGCATGGAAATATCATTGCAACAGCTTTTATTTAGCCAGAAATCAAGAGTGTAAGTTTTTATGCGCTTAAAAGCATTTTCAGGCCGAATGAGCTGATTTCTGCCAAATGCAGCAAAATACTTAAAGGAAAGTGGGTTTGCCTTCATATTTGACCCAGAACAACTCAGTTCAGCATGGAAATATCATTGCAACAGCTTTTATTTAGCCAGAAATCAAGAGTGTAAGTTTTTATGCGCTTAAAAGCATTTTCAGGCCGAATGAGCAAATATGCTTGTTTCTGCCAAATGCAGCAAAATACTGAAAGGAAAGTGGGTTTGCCTTCATATTTGACCCAGAACAACTCAGTTCAGCATGGAAATATCATTGCAACAGCTTTTATTTAGCCAGAAATCAAGAGTGTAAGTTTTTATGCGCTTAAAAGCATTTTCAGGCCGAATGAGCAAATATGCTTGTTTCTGCCAAATGCAGCAAAATACTGAAAGGAAAGTGGGTTTGCCTTCATATTTGACCCAGAACAACTCAGTTCAGCATGGAAATATCATTGCAACAGCTTTTATTTAGCCAGAAATCAAGAGTGTAAGTTTTTATGCGCTTAAAAGCATTTTCAGGCCGAATGAGCAAATATGCTTGTTTCTGCCAAATGCAGCAAAATACTGCAAGGAAAGTGGGTTTGCCTTCATATTTGACCCAGAACAACTCAGTTCAGCATGGAAATATCATTGCAACAGCTTTTATTTAGCCAGAAATCAAGAGTGTAAGTTTTTATGCGCTTAAAAGCATTTTCAGGCCGAATGAGCAAATATGCTTGTTTCTGCCAAATGCAGCAAAATACTGAAAGGAAAGTGGGTTTGCCTTCATATTTGACCCAGAACAACTCAGTTCAGCATGGAAATATCATTGCAACAGCTTTTATTTAGCCAGAAATCAAGAGTGTAAGTTTTTATGCGCTTAAAAGCATTTTCAGGCCGAATGAGCTGATTTCTGCCAAATGCAGCAAAATACTGAAAGGAAAGTGGGTTTGCCTTCATATTTGACCCAGAACAACTCAGTTCAGCATGGAAATATCATTGCAACAGCTTTTATTTAGCCAGAAATCAAGACTGTAAGTTTTTATGCGCTTAAAAGCATTTTCAGGCCGAATGAGCAAATATGCTTGTTTCTGCCAAATGCAGCAAAATACTGAAAGGAAAGTGGGTTTGCCTTCATATTTGACCCAGAACAACTCAGTTCAGCATGGAAATATCATTGCAACAGCTTTTATTTAGCCAGAAATCAAGAGTGTAAGTTTTTATGCGCTTAAAAGCATTTTCAGGCCGAATGAGCAAATATGCTTGTTTCTGCCAAATGCAGCAAAATACTGAAAGGAAAGTGGGTTTGCCTTCATATTTGACCCAGATCAACTCAGCTCAGCATGGAAATATCATTGCAACAGCTTTTATTTAGCCAGAAATCAAGAGTGTAAGTTTTTATGCGCTTAAAAGCATTTTCAGGCCAAATGAGCAAATATGCTTGTTTCTGCCAAATGCAGCAAAATACTGAAAGGAAAGTGGGTTTGCCTTCATATTTGACCCAGAACAACTCAGTTCAGCATGGAAATATCATTGCAACAGCTTTTATTTAGCCAGAAATCAAGAGTGTAAGTTTTTATGCGCTTAAAAGCATTTTCAGGCCGAATGAGCAAATATGCTTGTTTCTGCCAAATGCAGCAAAATACTGAAAGGAAAGTGGGTTTGCCTTCATATTTGACCCAGAACAACTCGGTTCAGCATGGAAATATCATTGCAACAGCTTTTATTTAGCCAGAAATCAAGAGTGTAAGTTTTTATGCGCTTAAAAGCATTTTCAGGCCGAATGAGCAAATATGCTTGTTTCTGCCAAATGCAGCAAAATACTGAAAGGAAAGTGGGTTTGCCTTCATATTTGACCCAGAACAACTCGGTTCAGCATGGAAATATCATTGCAACAGCTTTTATTTAGCCAGAAATCAAGAGTGTAAGTTTTTATGCGCTTAAAAGCATTTTCAGGCCGAATGAGCTGATTTCTGCCAAATGCAGAAAAATACTGAAAGGAAAGTGGGTTTGCCTTCATATTTGACCCAGAACAACTCAGTTCAGCATGGAAATATCATTGCAACAGCTTTTATTTAGCCAGAAATCAAGAGTGTAAGTTTTTATGCGCTTAAAAGCATTTTCAGGCCGAATGAGCAAATATGCTTGTTTCTGCCAAATGCAGCAAAATACTGAAAGGAAAGTGGGTTTGCCTTCATATTTGACCCAGAACAACTCAGTTCAGCATGGAAATATCATTGCAACAGCTTTTATTTAGCCAGAAATCAAGAGTGTAAGTTTTTATGCGCTTAAAAGCATTTTCAGGCCGAATGAGCAAATATGCTTGTTTCTGCCAAATGCAGCAAAGAACTGAAAGGAAAGTGGGTTTCCCTTCATATTTGACCCAGAACAACTCGGTTCAGCATGGAAATATCATTGCAACAGCTTTTATTTAGCTAGAAATCAAGAGTGTAAGTTTTTATGCGCTTAAAAGCATTTTCAGGCCGAATGAGCAAATATGCTTGTTTCTGCCAAATGCAGCAAAATACTGAAAGGAAAGTGGGTTTGCCTTCATATTTGACCCAGAACAACTCAGTTCAGCATGGAAATATCATTGCAACAGCTTTTATTTAGCCAGAAATCAAGAGTGTAAGTTTTTATGCGCTTAAAAGCATTTTCAGGCCGAATGAGCAAATATGCTTGTTTCTGCCAAATGCAGCAAAATACTGCAAGGAAAGTGGGTTTGCCTTCATATTTGACCCAGAACAACTCAGTTCAGCATGGAAATATCATTGCAACAGCTTTTATTTAGCCAGAAATCAAGAGTGTAAGTTTTTATGCGCTTAAAAGCATTTTCAGGCCGAATGAGCAAATATGCTTGTTTCTGCCAAATGCAGCAAAATACTGCAAGGAAAGTGGGTTTGCCTTCATATTTGACCCAGAACAACTCAGTTCAGCATGGAAATATCATTGCAACAGCTTTTATTTAGCCAGAAATCAAGAGTGTAAGTTTTTATGCGCTTAAAAGCATTTTCAGGCCGAATGAGCTGATTTCTGCCAAATGCAGCAAAATACTGAAAGGAAAGTGGGTTTGCCTTCATATTTGACCCAGAACAACTCAGTTCAGCATGGAAATATCATTGCAACAGCTTTTATTTAGCCAGAAATCAAGAGTGTAAGTTTTTATGCGCTTAAAAGCATTTTCAGGCCGAATGAGCAAATATGCTTGTTTCTGCCAAATGCAGCAAAATACTGAAAGGAAAGTGGGTTTGCCTTCATATTTGACCCAGAACAACTCAGTTCAGCATGGAAATATCATTGCAACAGCTTTTATTTAGCCAGAAATCAAGAGTGTAAGTTTTTATGCGCTTAAAAGCATTTTCAGGCCGAATGAGCAAATATGCTTGTTTCTGCCAAATGCAGCAAAATACTGAAAGGAAAGTGGGTTTGCCTTCATATTTGACCCAGAACAACTCAGTTCAGCATGGAAATATCATTGCAACAGCTTTTATTTAGCCAGAAATCAAGAGTGTAAGTTTTTATGCGCTTAAAAGCATTTTCAGGCCGAATGAGCAAATATGCTTGTTTCTGCCAAATGCAGCAAAATACTGAAAGGAAAGTGGGTTTGCCTTCATATTTGACCCAGAACAACTCAGTTCAGCATGGAAATATCATTGCAACAGCTTTTATTTAGCCAGAAATCAAGAGTGTAAGTTTTTATGCGCTTAAAAGCATTTTCAGGCCGAATGAGCAAATATGCTTGTTTCTGCCAAATGCAGCAAAATACTGAAAGGAAAGTGGGTTTGCCTTCATATTTGACCCAGAACAACTCAGTTCAGCATGGAAATATCATTGCAACAGCTTTTATTTAGCCAGAAATCAAGAGTGTAAGTTTTTATGCGCTTAAAAGCATTTTCAGGTCTAATGAGCAAATATGCTTGTTTCTGCCAAATGCAGCAAAATACTGAAAGGAAAGTGGGTTTGCCTTCATATTTGACCCATAACAACTCGGTTCAGCATGGAAATATCATTGCAACAGCTTTTATTTAGCCAGAAATCAAGAGTGTAAGTTTTTATGCGCTTAAAAGCATTTTCAGGCCGAATGAGCAAATATGCTTGTTTCTGCCAAATGCAGCAAAATACTGAAAGGAAAGTGGGTTTGCCTTCATATTTGACCCAGAACAACTCAGTTCAGCATGGAAATATCATTGCAACAGCTTTTATTTAGCCAGAAATCAAGAGTGTAAGTTTTTATGCGCTTAAAAGCATTTTCAGGCCGAATGAGCAAATATGCTTGTTTCTGCCAAATGCAGCAAAATACTGCAAGGAAAGTGGGTTTGCCTTCATATTTGACCCAGAACAACTCAGTTCAGCATGGAAATATCATTGCAACAGCTTTTATTTAGCCAGAAATCAAGACTGTAAGTTTTTATGCGCTTAAAAGCATTTTCAGGCCGAATGAGCAAATATGCTTGTTTCTGCCAAATGCAGCAAAATACTGCAAGGAAAGTGGGTTTGCCTTCATATTTGACCCAGAACAACTCAGTTCAGCATGGAAATATCATTGCAACAGCTTTTATTTAGCCAGAAATCAAGACTGTAAGTTTTTATGCGCTTAAAAGCATTTTCAGGCCGAATGAGCAAATATGCTTGTTTCTGCCAAATGCAGCAAAATACTGAAAGGAAAGTGGGTTTGCCTTCATATTTGACCCAGAACAACTCAGTTCAGCATGGAAATATCATTGCAACAGCTTTTATTTAGCCAGAAATCAAGAGTGTAAGTTTTTATGCGCTTAAAAGCATTTTCAGGCCGAATGAGCAAATATGCTTGTTTCTGCCAAATGCAGCAAAATACTGCAAGGAAAGTGGGTTTGCCTTCATATTTGACCCAGAACAACTCAGTTCAGCATGGAAATATCATTGCAACAGCTTTTATTTAGCCAGAAATCAAGACTGTAAGTTTTTATGCGCTTAAAAGCATTTTCAGGCCGAATGAGCAAATATGCTTGTTTCTGCCAAATGCAGCAAAATACTGAAAGGAAAGTGGGTTTGCCTTCATATTTGACCCAGAACAACTCAGTTCAGCATGGAAATATCATTGCAACAGCTTTTATTTAGCCAGAAATCAAGACTGTAAGTTTTTATGCGCTTAAAAGCATTTTCAGGCCGAATGAGCAAATATGCTTGTTTCTGCCAAATGCAGCAAAATACTGAAAGGAAAGTGGGTTTGCCTTCATATTTGACCCAGAACAACTCAGTTCAGCATGGAAATATCATTGCAACAGCTTTTATTTAGCCAGAAATCAAGAGTGTAAGTTTTTATGCGCTTAAAAGCATTTTCAGGCCGAATGAGCTGATTTCTGCCAAATGCAGCAAAATACTGAAAGGAAAGTGGGTTTGCCTTCATATTTGACCCAGAACAACTCAGTTCAGCATGGAAATATCATTGCAACAGCTTTTATTTAGCCAGAAATGAAGAGTGTAAGTTTTTATGCGCTTAAAAGCATTTTCAGGCCGAATGAGCAAATATGCTTGTTTCTGCCAAATGCAGCAAAATACTGCAAGGAAAGTGGGTTTGCCTTCATATTTGACCCAGAACAACTCAGTTCAGCATGGAAATATCATTGCAACAGCTTTTATTTAGCCAGAAATCAAGACTGTAAGTTTTTATGCGCTTAAAAGCATTTTCAGGCCGAATGAGCAAATATGCTTGTTTCTGCCAAATGCAGCAAAATACTGAAAGGAAAGTGGGTTTGCCTTCATATTTGACCCAGAACAACTCAGTTCAGCATGGAAATATCATTGCAACAGCTTTTATTTAGCCAGAAATCAAGAGTGTAAGTTTTTATGCGCTTAAAAGCATTTTCAGGCCGAATGAGCAAATATGCTTGTTTCTGCCAAATGCAGCAAAATACTGAAAGGAAAGTGGGTTTGCCTTCATATTTGACCCAGAACAACTCAGTTCAGCATGGAAATATCATTGCAACAGCTTTTATTTAGCCAGAAATCAAGAGTGTAAGTTTTTATGCGCTTAAAAGCATTTTCAGGCCGAATGAGCAAATATGCTTGTTTCTGCCAAATGCAGCAAAATACTGAAAGGAAAGTGGGTTTGCCTTCATATTTGACCCAGAACAACTCGGTTCAGCATGGAAATATCATTGCAACAGCTTTTATTTAGCCAGAAATCAAGAGTGTAAGTTTTTATGCGCTTAAAAGCATTTTCAGGCCGAATGAGCTGATTTCTGCCAAATGCAGAAAAATACTGAAAGGAAAGTGGGTTTGCCTTCATATTTGACCCAGAACAACTCAGTTCAGCATGGAAATATCATTGCAACAGCTTTTATTTAGCCAGAAATCAAGAGTGTAAGTTTTTATGCGCTTAAAAGCATTTTCAGGCCGAATGAGCAAATATGCTTGTTTCTGCCAAATGCAGCAAAATACTGAAAGGAAAGTGGGTTTGCCTTCATATTTGATCCAGAACAACTCAGTTCAGCATGGAAATATCATTGCAACAGCTTTTATTTAGCCAGAAATCAAGAGTGTAAGTTTTTATGCGCTTAAAAGCATTTTCAGGCCGAATGAGCAAATATGCTTGTTTCTGCCAAATGCAGCAAAATACTGAAAGGAAAGTGGGTTTGCCTTCATATTTGACCCAGAACAACTCAGTTCAGCATGGAAATATCATTGCAACAGCTTTTATTTAGCCAGAAATCAAGAGTGTAAGTTTTTATGCGCTTAAAAGCATTTTCAGGCCGAATGAGCAAATATGCTTGTTTCTGCCAAATGCAGCAAAATACTGAAAGGAAAGTGGGTTTGCCTTCATATTTGACCCAGAACAACTCAGTTCAGCATGGAAATATCATTGCAACAGCTTTTATTTAGCCAGAAATCAAGAGTGTAAGTTTTTATGCGCTTAAAAGCATTTTCAGGTCTAATGAGCAAATATGCTTGTTTCTGCCAAATGCAGCAAAATACTGAAAGGAAAGTGGGTTTGCCTTCATATTTGACCCATAACATCTCGGTTCAGCATGGAAATATCATTGCAACAGCTTTTATTTAGCCAGAAATCAAGAGTGTAAGTTTTTATGCGCTTAAAAGCATTTTCAGGCCGAATGAGCAAATATGCTTGTTTCTGCCAAATGCAGCAAAATACTGAAAGGAAAGTGGGTTTGCCTTCATATTTGACCCAGAACAACTCAGTTCAGCATGGAAATATCATTGCAACAGCTTTTATTTAGCCAGAAATCAAGAGTGTAAGTTTTTATGCGCTTAAAAGCATTTTCAGGCCGAATGAGCAAATATGCTTGTTTCTGCCAAATGCAGCAAAATACTGCAAGGAAAGTGGGTTTGCCTTCATATTTGACCCAGAACAACTCAGTTCAGCATGGAAATATCATTGCAACAGCTTTTATTTAGCCAGAAATCAAGAGTGTAAGTTTTTATGCGCTTAAAAGCATTTTCAGGCCGAATGAGCAAATATGCTTGTTTCTGCCAAATGCAGCAAAATACTGCAAGGAAAGTGGGTTTGCCTTCATATTTGACCCAGAACAACTCAGTTCAGCATGGAAATATCATTGCAACAGCTTTTATTTAGCCAGAAATCAAGAGTGTAAGTTTTTATGCGCTTAAAAGCATTTTCAGGCCGAATGAGCTGATTTCTGCCAAATGCAGCAAAATACTGAAAGGAAAGTGGGTTTGCCTTCATATTTGACCCAGAACAACTCGGTTCAGCATGGAAATATCTTTGCAACAGCTTTTATTTAGCCAGAAATCAAGAGTGTAAGTTTTTATGCGCTTAAAAGCATTTTCAGGCCGAATGAGCAAATATGCTTGTTTCTGCCAAATGCAGCAAAATACTGAAAGGAAAGTGGGTTTGCCTTCATATTTGACCCAGAACAACTCAGTTCAGCATGGAAATATCATTGCAACAGCTTTTATTTAGCCAGAAATCAAGAGTGTAAGTTTTTATGCGCTTAAAAGCATTTTCAGGCCGAATGAGCAAATATGCTTGTTTCTGCCAAATGCAGCAAAATACTGAAAGGAAAGTGGGTTTGCCTTCATATTTGACCCAGAACAACTCAGTTCAGCATGGAAATATCATTGCAACAGCTTTTATTTAGCCAGAAATCAAGAGTGTAAGTTTTTATGCGCTTAAAAGCATTTTCAGGCCGAATGAGCTGATTTCTGCCAAATGCAGCAAAATACTGAAAGGAAAGTGGGTTTGCCTTCATATTTGACCCAGAACAACTCAGTTCAGCATGGAAATATCATTGCAACAGCTTTTATTTAGCCAGAAATCAAGAGTGTAAGTTTTTATGCGCTTAAAAGCATTTTCAGGCCGAATGAGCAAATATGCTTGTTTCTGCCAAATGCAGCAAAATACTGAAAGGAAAGTGGGTTTGCCTTCATATTTGACCCAGAACAACTCAGTTCAGCATGGAAATATCATTGCAACAGCTTTTATTTAGCCAGAAATCAAGAGTGTAAGTTTTTATGCGCTTAAAAGCATTTTCAGGCCGAATGAGCAAATATGCTTGTTTCTGCCAAATGCAGCAAAATACTGAAAGGAAAGTGGGTTTGCCTTCATATTTGACCCAGAACAACTCAGTTCAGCATGGAAATATCATTGCAACAGCTTTTATTTAGCCAGAAATCAAGAGTGTAAGTTTTTATGCGCTTAAAAGCATTTTCAGGCCGAATGAGCAAATATGCTTGTTTCTGCCAAATGCAGCAAAATACTGAAAGGAAAGTGGGTTTGCCTTCATATTTGACCCAGAACAACTCGGTTCAGCATGGAAATATCATTGCAACAGCTTTTATTTAGCCAGAAATCAAGAGTGTAAGTTTTTATGCGCTTAAAAGCATTTTCAGGCCGAATGAGCTGATTTCTGCCAAATGCAGAAAAATACTGAAAAGAAAGTGGGTTTGCCTTCATATTTGACCCAGAACAACTCAGTTCAGCATGGAAATATCATTGCAACAGCTTTTATTTAGCCAGAAATCAAGAGTGTAAGTTTTTATGCGCTTAAAAGCATTTTCAGGCCGAATGAGCAAATATGCTTGTTTCTGCCAAATGCAGCAAAATACTGAAAGGAAAGTGGGTTTGCCTTCATATTTGACCCAGAACAACTCAGTTCAGCATGGAAATATCATTGCAACAGCTTTTATTTAGCCAGAAATCAAGAGTGTAAGTTTTTATGCGCTTAAAATCATTTTCAGGCCGAATGAGCTGATTTCTGCCAAAGGCAGCAAAATACTGAAAGGAAAGTGGGTTTGACTTCATATTTGAGCCAGAACAAATCAGTTCAGCATGGAAATATCATTGCAACAGCTTTTATTTAGACAGAAATCACGAGTGTAAGTTTTTATGCGCTTAAAAGCATTTTCAGGCCGAATGAGCAAATATGCTTGTTTCTGCCAAATGCAGCAAAATACTGAAAGGAAAGTGGGTTTGCCTTCATATTTGAGCCAGAACAAATCAGTTCAGCATGGAAATATCATTGCAACAGCTTTTATTTAGACAGAAGTCAAGAGTGTAAGTTTTTATGCGCTTAAAAGCATTTTCAGGCCGAATGAGCTGATTTCTGCCAAAGGCAGCAAAATACTGAAAGGAAAGTGGGTTTGCCTTCATATTTGAGCCAGAACAAATCAGTTCAGCATGGAAATATCATTGCAACAGGTTTTATTTAGCCAGAAATCAAGAGTGTAAGTTTTTATGCGCTTAAAAGCATTTTCAGGCCGAATGAGCAAATATGCTTGTTTCTGCCAAATGCAGCAAAATACTGAAAGGAAAGTGGGTTTGCCTTCATATTTGAGCCAGAACAAATCAGTTCAGCATGGAAATATCATTGCAACAGCTTTTATTTAGACAGAAATCACGAGTGTAAGTTTTTATGCGCTTAAAAGCATTTTCAGGCCGAATGAGCAAATATGCTTGTTTCTGCCAAATGCAGCAAAATACTGAAAGGAAAGTGGGTTTGCCTTCATATTTGAGCCAGAACAAATCAGTTCAGCATGGAAATATCATTGCAACAGCTTTTATTTAGACAGAAGTCAAGAGTGTAAGTTTTTATGCGCTTAAAAGCATTTTCAGGCCGAATGAGCTGATTTCTGCCAAAGGCAGCAAAATACTGAAAGGAAAGTGGGTTTGCCTTCATATTTGAGCCAGAACAAATCAGTTCAGCATGGAAATATCATTGCAACAGGTTTTATTTAGCCAGAAATCAAGAGTGTAAGTTTTTATGCGCTTAAAAGCATTTTCAGGCCGAATGAGCAAATATGCTTGTTTCTGCCAAATGCAGCAAAATACTGAAAGGAAAGTGGGTTTGCCTTCATATTTGAGCCAGAACAACTCAGTTCAGCATGGAAATATCATTGCAACAGCTTTTATTTAGCCAGAAATCAAGAGTGTAAGTTTTTATGCGCTTAAAATCATTTTCAGGCCGAATGAGCAAATATGCTTGTTTTTGCCAATTGCAGCAAAATATTGAAAGGAAAGTGGGTTTGCCTTCATATTTGACCCAGAACAACTCAGTTCAGCATGGAAATATCATTGCAACAGCTTTTATTTAGCCAGAAATCAAGAGTGTAAGTTTTAATGCGCTTAAAAGCATTTTCAGGCCGAATGAGCAAATATGCTTGTTTCTGCCAAATTCAGCAAAATACTGAAAGGAATGTGGGTTTGCCTTCATATTTGAGCCAGAACAACTCAGTTCAGCATGGAAATATCATTGCAACAGCTTTTATTTAGCCAGAAATCAAGAGTGTAAGTTTTAATGCGCTTAAAAGCATTTTCAGGCCGAATGAGCAAATATGCTTGTTTCTGCCAAATTCAGCAAAATACTGAAATGAAAGTGGGTTTGCCTTCATATTTGACCCAGAACAACTCAGTTCAGCATGGAAATATCATTGCAACAGCTTTTATTTAGCCAGGAATCACGAGTGTAAGTTTTTATGCGCTTAAAAGCATTTTCAGGCCGAATGAGCAAATATGCTTGTTTCTGCCAAATGCAGCAAAATACTGAAAGGAAAGTGGGTTTGCCTTCATATTTGAGCCAGAACAACTCAGTTCAGCATGGAAATATCATTGCAACAGCTTTTATTTAGCCAGAAATCAAGAGTGTAAGTTTTTATGCGCTTAAAATCATTTTCAGGCCGAATGAGCAAATATGCTTGTTTTTGCCAATTGCAGCAAAATATTGAAAGGAAAGTGGGTTTGCCTTCATATTTGACCCAGAACAACTCAGTTCAGCATGGAAATATCATTGCAACAGCTTTTATTTAGCCAGAAATCAAGAGTGTAAGTTTTTATGCGCTTAAAAGCATTTTCAGGCCGAATGAGCAAATATGCTTGTTTCTGCCAAATTCAGCAAAATACTGAAAGGAATGTGGGTTTGCCTTCATATTTGAGCCAGAACAACTCAGTTCAGCATGGAAATATCATTGCAACAGCTTTTATTTAGCCAGAAATCAAGAGTGTAAGTTTTTATGCGCTTAAAATCATTTTCAGGCCGAATGAGCAAATATGCTTGTTTCTGCCAAATTCAGCAAAATACTGAAATGAAAGTGGGTTTGCCTTCATATTTGACCCAGAACAACTCAGTTCAGCATGGAAATATCATTGCAACAGCTTTTATTTAGCCAGAAATCAAGAGTGTAAGTTTTTATGCGCTTAAAATCATTTTCAGGCCGAATGAGCTGATTTCTGCCAAAGGCAGCAAAATACTGAAAGGAAAGTGGGTTTGCCTTCATATTTGACACAGAAAAACTCAGTTCAGCATGGAAATATCATTGTAACGGCTTTTGTTTAGCCAGGAATCACGAGTGTAAGTTTTTATGCGCTTAAAAGCATTTTCAGGCCGAATGAGCAAATATGCTTGTTTCTGCCAAATGCAGCAAAATACTGAAAGGAAAGTGGGTTTGACTTCATATTTGAGCCAGAACAAATCAGTTCAGCATGGAAATATCATTGCAACAGCTTTTATTTAGACAGAAATCACGAGTGTAAGTTTTTATGCGCTTAAAAGCATTTTCAGGCCGAATGAGCAAATATGCTTGTTTCTGCCAAATGCAGCAAAATACTGAAAGGAAAGTGGGTTTGCCTTCATATTTGACCCAGAACAACTCAGTTCAGCATGGAAATATCATTGCAACAGCTTTTATTTAGCCAGAAATCAAGACTGTAAGTTTTTATGCGCTTAAAAGCATTTTCAGGCCGAATGAGCAAATATGCTTGTTTCTGCCAAATGCAGCAAAATACTGAAAGGAAAGTGGGTTTGCCTTCATATTTGACCCAGAACAACTCAGTTCAGCATGGAAATATCATTGCAACAGCTTTTATTTAGCCAGAAATCAAGAGTGTAAGTTTTTATGCGCTTAAAAGCATTTTCAGGCCGAATGAGCAAATATGCTTGTTTCTGCCAAATGCAGCAAAATACTGAAAGGAAAGTGGGTTTGCCTTCATATTTGACCCAGAACAACTCAGTTCAGCATGGAAATATCATTGCAACAGCTTTTATTTAGCCAGAAATCAAGAGTGTAAGTTTTTATGCGCTTAAAAGCATTTTCAGGCCGAATGAGCAAATATGCTTGTTTCTGCCAAATGCAGCAAAATACTGAAAGGAAAGTGGGTTTGCCTTCATATTTGACCCAGAACAACTCGGTTCAGCATGGAAATATCATTGCAACAGCTTTTATTTAGCCAGAAATCAAGAGTGTAAGTTTTTATGCGCTTAAAAGCATTTTCAGGCCGAATGAGCTGATTTCTGCCAAATGCAGAAAAATACTGAAAGGAAAGTGGGTTTGCCTTCATATTTGACCCAGAACAACTCAGTTCAGCATGGAAATATCATTGCAACAGCTTTTATTTAGCCAGAAATCAAGAGTGTAAGTTTTTATGCGCTTAAAAGCATTTTCAGGCCGAATGAGCAAATATGCTTGTTTCTGCCAAATGCAGCAAAATACTGAAAGGAAAGTGGGTTTGCCTTCATATTTGATCCAGAACAACTCAGTTCAGCATGGAAATATCATTGCAACAGCTTTTATTTAGCCAGAAATCAAGAGTGTAAGTTTTTATGCGCTTAAAAGCATTTTCAGGCCGAATGAGCAAATATGCTTGTTTCTGCCAAATGCAGCAAAATACTGAAAGGAAAGTGGGTTTGCCTTCATATTTGACCCAGAACAACTCAGTTCAGCATGGAAATATCATTGCAACAGCTTTTATTTAGCCAGAAATCAAGAGTGTAAGTTTTTATGCGCTTAAAAGCATTTTCAGGCCGAATGAGCAAATATGCTTGTTTCTGCCAAATGCAGCAAAATACTGAAAGGAAAGTGGGTTTGCCTTCATATTTGACCCAGAACAACTCAGTTCAGCATGGAAATATCATTGCAACAGCTTTTATTTAGCCAGAAATCAAGAGTGTAAGTTTTTATGCGCTTAAAAGCATTTTCAGGTCTAATGAGCAAATATGCTTGTTTCTGCCAAATGCAGCAAAATACTGAAAGGAAAGTGGGTTTGCCTTCATATTTGACCCATAACATCTCGGTTCAGCATGGAAATATCATTGCAACAGCTTTTATTTAGCCAGAAATCAAGAGTGTAAGTTTTTATGCGCTTAAAAGCATTTTCAGGCCGAATGAGCAAATATGCTTGTTTCTGCCAAATGCAGCAAAATACTGAAAGGAAAGTGGGTTTGCCTTCATATTTGACCCAGAACAACTCAGTTCAGCATGGAAATATCATTGCAACAGCTTTTATTTAGCCAGAAATCAAGAGTGTAAGTTTTTATGCGCTTAAAAGCATTTTCAGGCCGAATGAGCAAATATGCTTGTTTCTGCCAAATGCAGCAAAATACTGCAAGGAAAGTGGGTTTGCCTTCATATTTGACCCAGAACAACTCAGTTCAGCATGGAAATATCATTGCAACAGCTTTTATTTAGCCAGAAATCAAGAGTGTAAGTTTTTATGCGCTTAAAAGCATTTTCAGGCCGAATGAGCAAATATGCTTGTTTCTGCCAAATGCAGCAAAATACTGCAAGGAAAGTGGGTTTGCCTTCATATTTGACCCAGAACAACTCAGTTCAGCATGGAAATATCATTGCAACAGCTTTTATTTAGCCAGAAATCAAGAGTGTAAGTTTTTATGCGCTTAAAAGCATTTTCAGGCCGAATGAGCTGATTTCTGCCAAATGCAGCAAAATACTGAAAGGAAAGTGGGTTTGCCTTCATATTTGACCCAGAACAACTCGGTTCAGCATGGAAATATCTTTGCAACAGCTTTTATTTAGCCAGAAATCAAGAGTGTAAGTTTTTATGCGCTTAAAAGCATTTTCAGGCCGAATGAGCAAATATGCTTGTTTCTGCCAAATGCAGCAAAATACTGAAAGGAAAGTGGGTTTGCCTTCATATTTGACCCAGAACAACTCAGTTCAGCATGGAAATATCATTGCAACAGCTTTTATTTAGCCAGAAATCAAGAGTGTAAGTTTTTATGCGCTTAAAAGCATTTTCAGGCCGAATGAGCAAATATGCTTGTTTCTGCCAAATGCAGCAAAATACTGAAAGGAAAGTGGGTTTGCCTTCATATTTGACCCAGAACAACTCAGTTCAGCATGGAAATATCATTGCAACAGCTTTTATTTAGCCAGAAATCAAGAGTGTAAGTTTTTATGCGCTTAAAAGCATTTTCAGGCCGAATGAGCTGATTTCTGCCAAATGCAGCAAAATACTGAAAGGAAAGTGGGTTTGCCTTCATATTTGACCCAGAACAACTCAGTTCAGCATGGAAATATCATTGCAACAGCTTTTATTTAGCCAGAAATCAAGAGTGTAAGTTTTTATGCGCTTAAAAGCATTTTCAGGCCGAATGAGCAAATATGCTTGTTTCTGCCAAATGCAGCAAAATACTGAAAGGAAAGTGGGTTTGCCTTCATATTTGACCCAGAACAACTCAGTTCAGCATGGAAATATCATTGCAACAGCTTTTATTTAGCCAGAAATCAAGAGTGTAAGTTTTTATGCGCTTAAAAGCATTTTCAGGCCGAATGAGCAAATATGCTTGTTTCTGCCAAATGCAGCAAAATACTGAAAGGAAAGTGGGTTTGCCTTCATATTTGACCCAGAACAACTCAGTTCAGCATGGAAATATCATTGCAACAGCTTTTATTTAGCCAGAAATCAAGAGTGTAAGTTTTTATGCGCTTAAAAGCATTTTCAGGCCGAATGAGCAAATATGCTTGTTTCTGCCAAATGCAGCAAAATACTGAAAGGAAAGTGGGTTTGCCTTCATATTTGACCCAGAACAACTCGGTTCAGCATGGAAATATCATTGCAACAGCTTTTATTTAGCCAGAAATCAAGAGTGTAAGTTTTTATGCGCTTAAAAGCATTTTCAGGCCGAATGAGCTGATTTCTGCCAAATGCAGAAAAATACTGAAAGGAAAGTGGGTTTGCCTTCATATTTGACCCAGAACAACTCAGTTCAGCATGGAAATATCATTGCAACAGCTTTTATTTAGCCAGAAATCAAGAGTGTAAGTTTTTATGCGCTTAAAAGCATTTTCAGGCCGAATGAGCAAATATGCTTGTTTCTGCCAAATGCAGCAAAATACTGAAAGGAAAGTGGGTTTGCCTTCATATTTGACCCAGAACAACTCAGTTCAGCATGGAAATATCATTGCAACAGCTTTTATTTAGCCAGAAATCAAGAGTGTAAGTTTTTATGCGCTTAAAATCATTTTCAGGCCGAATGAGCTGATTTCTGCCAAAGGCAGCAAAATACTGAAAGGAAAGTGGGTTTGACTTCATATTTGAGCCAGAACAAATCAGTTCAGCATGGAAATATCATTGCAACAGCTTTTATTTAGACAGAAATCACGAGTGTAAGTTTTTATGCGCTTAAAAGCATTTTCAGGCCGAATGAGCAAATATGCTTGTTTCTGCCAAATGCAGCAAAATACTGAAAGGAAAGTGGGTTTGCCTTCATATTTGAGCCAGAACAAATCAGTTCAGCATGGAAATATCATTGCAACAGCTTTTATTTAGACAGAAGTCAAGAGTGTAAGTTTTTATGCGCTTAAAAGCATTTTCAGGCCGAATGAGCTGATTTCTGCCAAAGGCAGCAAAATACTGAAAGGAAAGTGGGTTTGCCTTCATATTTGAGCCAGAACAAATCAGTTCAGCATGGAAATATCATTGCAACAGGTTTTATTTAGCCAGAAATCAAGAGTGTAAGTTTTTATGCGCTTAAAAGCATTTTCAGGCCGAATGAGCAAATATGCTTGTTTCTGCCAAATGCAGCAAAATACTGAAAGGAAAGTGGGTTTGCCTTCATATTTGAGCCAGAACAAATCAGTTCAGCATGGAAATATCATTGCAACAGCTTTTATTTAGACAGAAATCACGAGTGTAAGTTTTTATGCGCTTAAAAGCATTTTCAGGCCGAATGAGCAAATATGCTTGTTTCTGCCAAATGCAGCAAAATACTGAAAGGAAAGTGGGTTTGCCTTCATATTTGAGCCAGAACAAATCAGTTCAGCATGGAAATATCATTGCAACAGCTTTTATTTAGACAGAAGTCAAGAGTGTAAGTTTTTATGCGCTTAAAAGCATTTTCAGGCCGAATGAGCTGATTTCTGCCAAAGGCAGCAAAATACTGAAAGGAAAGTGGGTTTGCCTTCATATTTGAGCCAGAACAAATCAGTTCAGCATGGAAATATCATTGCAACAGGTTTTATTTAGCCAGAAATCAAGAGTGTAAGTTTTTATGCGCTTAAAAGCATTTTCAGGCCGAATGAGCAAATATGCTTGTTTCTGCCAAATGCAGCAAAATACTGAAAGGAAAGTGGGTTTGCCTTCATATTTGAGCCAGAACAACTCAGTTCAGCATGGAAATATCATTGCAACAGCTTTTATTTAGCCAGAAATCAAGAGTGTAAGTTTTTATGCGCTTAAAATCATTTTCAGGCCGAATGAGCAAATATGCTTGTTTTTGCCAATTGCAGCAAAATATTGAAAGGAAAGTGGGTTTGCCTTCATATTTGACCCAGAACAACTCAGTTCAGCATGGAAATATCATTGCAACAGCTTTTATTTAGCCAGAAATCAAGAGTGTAAGTTTTAATGCGCTTAAAAGCATTTTCAGGCCGAATGAGCAAATATGCTTGTTTCTGCCAAATTCAGCAAAATACTGAAAGGAATGTGGGTTTGCCTTCATATTTGAGCCAGAACAACTCAGTTCAGCATGGAAATATCATTGCAACAGCTTTTATTTAGCCAGAAATCAAGAGTGTAAGTTTTAATGCGCTTAAAAGCATTTTCAGGCCGAATGAGCAAATATGCTTGTTTCTGCCAAATTCAGCAAAATACTGAAATGAAAGTGGGTTTGCCTTCATATTTGACCCAGAACAACTCAGTTCAGCATGGAAATATCATTGCAACAGCTTTTATTTAGCCAGGAATCACGAGTGTAAGTTTTTATGCGCTTAAAAGCATTTTCAGGCCGAATGAGCAAATATGCTTGTTTCTGCCAAATGCAGCAAAATACTGAAAGGAAAGTGGGTTTGCCTTCATATTTGAGCCAGAACAACTCAGTTCAGCATGGAAATATCATTGCAACAGCTTTTATTTAGCCAGAAATCAAGAGTGTAAGTTTTTATGCGCTTAAAATCATTTTCAGGCCGAATGAGCAAATATGCTTGTTTTTGCCAATTGCAGCAAAATATTGAAAGGAAAGTGGGTTTGCCTTCATATTTGACCCAGAACAACTCAGTTCAGCATGGAAATATCATTGCAACAGCTTTTATTTAGCCAGAAATCAAGAGTGTAAGTTTTTATGCGCTTAAAAGCATTTTCAGGCCGAATGAGCAAATATGCTTGTTTCTGCCAAATTCAGCAAAATACTGAAAGGAATGTGGGTTTGCCTTCATATTTGAGCCAGAACAACTCAGTTCAGCATGGAAATATCATTGCAACAGCTTTTATTTAGCCAGAAATCAAGAGTGTAAGTTTTTATGCGCTTAAAATCATTTTCAGGCCGAATGAGCAAATATGCTTGTTTCTGCCAAATTCAGCAAAATACTGAAATGAAAGTGGGTTTGCCTTCATATTTGACCCAGAACAACTCAGTTCAGCATGGAAATATCATTGCAACAGCTTTTATTTAGCCAGAAATCAAGAGTGTAAGTTTTTATGCGCTTAAAATCATTTTCAGGCCGAATGAGCTGATTTCTGCCAAAGGCAGCAAAATACTGAAAGGAAAGTGGGTTTGCCTTCATATTTGACACAGAAAAACTCAGTTCAGCATGGAAATATCATTGTAACGGCTTTTGTTTAGCCAGGAATCACGAGTGTAAGTTTTTATGCGCTTAAAAGCATTTTCAGGCCGAATGAGCAAATATGCTTGTTTCTGCCAAATGCAGCAAAATACTGAAAGGAAAGTGGGTTTGACTTCATATTTGAGCCAGAACAAATCAGTTCAGCATGGAAATATCATTGCAACAGCTTTTATTTAGACAGAAATCACGAGTGTAAGTTTTTATGCGCTTAAAAGCATTTTCAGGCCGAATGAGCAAATATGCTTGTTTCTGCCAAATGCAGCAAAATACTGAAAGGAAAGTGGGTTTGCCTTCATATTTGAGCCAGAACAAATCAGTTCAGCATGGAAATATCATTGCAACAGCTTTTATTTAGACAGAAGTCAAGAGTGTAAGTTTTTATGCGCTTAAAAGCATTTTCAGGCCGAATGAGCTGATTTCTGCCAAAGGCAGCAAAATACTGAAAGGAAAGTGGGTTTGCCTTCATATTTGAGCCAGAACAAATCAGTTCAGCATGGAAATATCATTGCAACAGGTTTTATTTAGCCAGAAATCAAGAGTGTAAGTTTTTATGCGCTTAAAAGCATTTTCAGGCCGAATGAGCAAATATGCTTGTTTCTGCCAAATGCAGCAAAATACTGAAAGGAAAGTGGGTTTGCCTTCATATTTGAGCCAGAACAAATCAGTTCAGCATGGAAATATCATTGCAACAGCTTTTATTTAGACAGAAATCACGAGTGTAAGTTTTTATGCGCTTAAAAGCATTTTCAGGCCGAATGAGCAAATATGCTTGTTTCTGCCAAATGCAGCAAAATACTGAAAGGAAAGTGGGTTTGCCTTCATATTTGAGCCAGAACAAATCAGTTCAGCATGGAAATATCATTGCAACAGCTTTTATTTAGACAGAAGTCAAGAGTGTAAGTTTTTATGCGCTTAAAAGCATTTTCAGGCCGAATGAGCTGATTTCTGCCAAAGGCAGCAAAATACTGAAATGAAAGTGGGTTTGCCTTCATATTTGAGCCAGAACAACTCAGTTCAGCATGGAAATATCATTGCAACAGCTTTTATTTAGCCAGGAATCACGAGTGTAAGTTTTTATGCGCTTAAAAGCATTTTCAGGCCGAATGAGCAAATATGCTTGTTTCTGCCAAATGCAGCAAAATACTGAAAGGAAAGTGGGTTTGCCTTCATATTTGAGCCAGAACAACTCAGTTCAGCATGGAAATATCATTGCAACAGCTTTTATTTAGCCAGAAATCAAGAGTGTAAGTTTTTATGCGCTTAAAATCATTTTCAGGCCGAATGAGCAAATATGCTTGTTTTTGCCAATTGCAGCAAAATATTGAAAGGAAAGTGGGTTTGCCTTCATATTTGACCCAGAACAACTCAGTTCAGCATGGAAATATCATTGCAACAGCTTTTATTTAGCCAGAAATCAAGAGTGTAAGTTTTAATGCGCTTAAAAGCATTTTCAGGCCGAATGAGCAAATATGCTTGTTTCTGCCAAATTCAGCAAAATACTGAAAGGAATGTGGGTTTGCCTTCATATTTGAGCCAGAACAACTCAGTTCAGCATGGAAATATCATTGCAACAGCTTTTATTTAGCCAGAAATCAAGAGTGTAAGTTTTTATGCGCTTAAAATCATTTTCAGGCCGAATGAGCTGATTTCTGCCAAAGGCAGCAAAATACTGAAAGGAAAGTGGGTTTGCCTTCATATTTGACCCAGAACAACTCAGTTCAGCATGGAAATATCATTGCAACAGCTTTTATTTAGCCAGAAATCAAGAGTGTAAGTTTTAATGCGCTTAAAAGCATTTTCAGGCCGAATGAGCAAATATGCTTGTTTCTGCCAAATTCAGCAAAATACTGAAAGGAATGTGGGTTTGCCTTCATATTTGAGCCAGAACAACTCAGTTCAGCATGGAAATATCATTGCAACAGCTTTTATTTAGCCAGAAATCAAGAGTGTAAGTTTTTATGCGCTTAAAATCATTTTCAGGCCGAATGAGCTGATTTCTGCCAAAGGCAGCAAAATACTGAAAGGAAAGTGGGTTTGCCTTCATATTTGACCCAGAACAACTCAGTTCAGCATGGAAATATCATTGCAACAGCTTTTATTTAGCCAGGAATCACGAGTGTAAGTTTTTATGCGCTTAAAAGCATTTTCAGGCCGAATGAGCAAATATGCTTGTTTCTGCCAAATGCAGCAAAATACTGAAAGGAAAGTGGGTTTGCCTTCATATTTGAGCCAGAACAACTCAGTTCAGCATGGAAATATCATTGCAACAGCTTTTATTTAGCCAGAAATCAAGAGTGTAAGTTTTTATGCGCTTAAAATCATTTTCAGGCCGAATGAGCAAATATGCTTGTTTTTGCCAATTGCAGCAAAATATTGAAAGGAAAGTGGGTTTGCCTTCATATTTGACCCAGAACAACTCAGTTCAGCATGGAAATATCATTGCAACAGCTTTTATTTAGCCAGAAATCAAGAGTGTAAGTTTTAATGCGCTTAAAAGCATTTTCAGGCCGAATGAGCAAATATGCTTGTTTCTGCCAAATTCAGCAAAATACTGAAAGGAATGTGGGTTTGCCTTCATATTTGAGCCAGAACAACTCAGTTCAGCATGGAAATATCATTGCAACAGCTTTTATTTAGCCAGAAATCAAGAGTGTAAGTTTTAATGCGCTTAAAAGCATTTTCAGGCCGAATGAGCAAATATGCTTGTTTCTGCCAAATTCAGCAAAATACTGAAATGAAAGTGGGTTTGCCTTCATATTTGACCCAGAACAACTCAGTTCAGCATGGAAATATCATTGCAACAGCTTTTATTTAGCCAGGAATCACGAGTGTAAGTTTTTATGCGCTTAAAAGCATTTTCAGGCCGAATGAGCAAATATGCTTGTTTCTGCCAAATGCAGCAAAATACTGAAAGGAAAGTGGGTTTGCCTTCATATTTGAGCCAGAACAACTCAGTTCAGCATGGAAATATCATTGCAACAGCTTTTATTTAGCCAGAAATCAAGAGTGTAAGTTTTTATGCGCTTAAAATCATTTTCAGGCCGAATGAGCAAATATGCTTGTTTTTGCCAATTGCAGCAAAATATTGAAAGGAAAGTGGGTTTGCCTTCATATTTGACCCAGAACAACTCAGTTCAGCATGGAAATATCATTGCAACAGCTTTTATTTAGCCAGAAATCAAGAGTGTAAGTTTTAATGCGCTTAAAAGCATTTTCAGGCCGAATGAGCAAATATGCTTGTTTCTGCCAAATTCAGCAAAATACTGAAAGGAATGTGGGTTTGCCTTCATATTTGAGCCAGAACAACTCAGTTCAGCATGGAAATATCATTGCAACAGCTTTTATTTAGCCAGAAATCAAGAGTGTAAGTTTTTATGCGCTTAAAATCATTTTCAGGCCGAATGAGCTGATTTCTGCCAAAGGCAGCAAAATACTGAAAGGAAAGTGGGTTTGCCTTCATATTTGAGCCAGAACAACTCAGTTCAGCATGGAAATATCATTGCAACAGCTTTTATTTAGCCAGAAATCAAGAGTGTAAGTTTTTATGCGCTTAAAATCATTTTCAGGCCGAATGAGCAAATATGCTTGTTTTTGCCAATTGGAGCAAAATATTGAAAGGAAAGTGGGTTTGCCTTCATATTTGACCCAAAACAACTCAGTTCAGCATGGAAATATCATTGCAACAGCTTTTATTTAGCCAGAAATCAAGAGTGTAAGTTTTAATGCGCTTAAAAGCATTTTCAGGCCGAATGAGCAAATATGCTTGTTTCTGCCAAATTCAGCAAAATACTGAAAGGAATGTGGGTTTGCCTTCATATTTGAGCCAGAACAACTCAGTTCAGCATGGAAATATCATTGCAACAGCTTTTATTTAGCCATAAATCAAGAGTGTAAGTTTTAATGCGCTTAAAAGCATTTTCAGGCCGAATGAGCAAATATGCTTGTTTCTGCCAAATGCAGCAAAATACTGAAAGGAAAGTGGGTTTGCCTTCATATTTGAGCCAGAACAACTCAGTTCAGCATGGAAATATCATTGCAACAGCTTTTATTTAGCCAGAAATCAAGAGTGTAAGTTTTTATGCGCTTAAAATCATTTTCAGGCCGAATGAGCTGATTTCTGCCAAAGGCAGCAAAATACTGAAAGGAAAGTGGGTTTGCCTTCATATTTGACACAGAAAAACTCAGTTCAGCATGGAAATATCATTGTAACGGCTTTTGTTTAGCCAGGAATCACGAGTGTAAGTTTTTATGCGCTTAAAAGCATTTTCAGGCCGAATGAGCAAATATGCTTGTTTCTGCCAAATGCAGCAAAATACTGAAAGGAAAGTGGGTTTGCCTTCATATTTGAGCCAGAACAAATCAGTTCAGCATGGAAATATCATTGCAACAGCTTTTATTTAGACAGAAGTCAAGAGTGTAAGTTTTTATGCGCTTAAAAGCATTTTCAGGCCGAATGAGCTGATTTCTGCCAAAGGCAGCAAAATACTGAAAGGAAAGTGGGTTTGCCTTCATATTTGAGCCAGAACAAATCAGTTCAGCATGGAAATATCATTGCAACAGGTTTTATTTAGCCAGAAATCAAGAGTGTAAGTTTTTATGCGCTTAAAAGCATTTTCAGGCCGAATGAGCAAATATGCTTGTTTCTGCCAAATGCAGCAAAATACTGAAAGGAAAGTGGGTTTGCCTTCATATTTGAGCCAGAACAACTCAGTTCAGCATGGAAATATCATTGCAACAGCTTTTATTTAGCCAGAAATCAAGAGTGTAAGTTTTTATGCGCTTAAAATCATTTTCAGGCCGAATGAGCAAATATGCTTGTTTTTGCCAATTGCAGCAAAATATTGAAAGGAAAGTGGGTTTGCCTTCATATTTGACCCAGAACAACTCAGTTCAGCATGGAAATATCATTGCAACAGCTTTTATTTAGCCAGAAATCAAGAGTGTAAGTTTTAATGCGCTTAAAAGCATTTTCAGGCCGAATGAGCAAATATGCTTGTTTCTGCCAAATTCAGCAAAATACTGAAAGGAATGTGGGTTTGCCTTCATATTTGAGCCAGAACAACTCAGTTCAGCATGGAAATATCATTGCAACAGCTTTTATTTAGCCAGAAATCAAGAGTGTAAGTTTTAATGCGCTTAAAAGCATTTTCAGGCCGAATGAGCAAATATGCTTGTTTCTGCCAAATTCAGCAAAATACTGAAATGAAAGTGGGTTTGCCTTCATATTTGACCCAGAACAACTCAGTTCAGCATGGAAATATCATTGCAACAGCTTTTATTTAGCCAGGAATCACGAGTGTAAGTTTTTATGCGCTTAAAAGCATTTTCAGGCCGAATGAGCAAATATGCTTGTTTCTGCCAAATGCAGCAAAATACTGAAAGGAAAGTGGGTTTGCCTTCATATTTGAGCCAGAACAACTCAGTTCAGCATGGAAATATCATTGCAACAGCTTTTATTTAGCCAGAAATCAAGAGTGTAAGTTTTTATGCGCTTAAAATCATTTTCAGGCCGAATGAGCAAATATGCTTGTTTTTGCCAATTGCAGCAAAATATTGAAAGGAAAGTGGGTTTGCCTTCATATTTGAGCCAGAACAACTCAGTTCAGCATGGAAATATCATTGCAACAGCTTTTATTTAGCCAGAAATCAAGAGTGTAAGTTTTAATGCGCTTAAAAGCATTTTCAGGCCGAATGAGCAAATATGCTTGTTTCTGCCAAATTCAGCAAAATACTGAAATGAAAGTGGGTTTGCCTTCATATTTGACCCAGAACAACTCAGTTCAGCATGGAAATATCATTGCAACAGCTTTTATTTAGCCAGGAATCACGAGTGTAAGTTTTTATGCGCTTAAAAGCATTTTCAGGCCGAATGAGCAAATATGCTTGTTTCTGCCAAATGCAGCAAAATACTGAAAGGAAAGTGGGTTTGCCTTCATATTTGAGCCAGAACAACTCAGTTCAGCATGGAAATATCATTGCAACAGCTTTTATTTAGCCAGAAATCAAGAGTGTAAGTTTTTATGCGCTTAAAATCATTTTCAGGCCGAATGAGCAAATATGCTTGTTTTTGCCAATTGCAGCAAAATATTGAAAGGAAAGTGGGTTTGCCTTCATATTTGACCCAGAACAACTCAGTTCAGCATGGAAATATCATTGCAACAGCTTTTATTTAGCCAGAAATCAAGAGTGTAAGTTTTAATGCGCTTAAAAGCATTTTCAGGCCGAATGAGCAAATATGCTTGTTTCTGCCAAATTCAGCAAAATACTGAAAGGAATGTGGGTTTGCCTTCATATTTGAGCCAGAACAACTCAGTTCAGCATGGAAATATCATTGCAACAGCTTTTATTTAGCCAGAAATCAAGAGTGTAAGTTTTTATGCGCTTAAAATCATTTTCAGGCCGAATGAGCAAATATGCTTGTTTCTGCCAAATTCAGCAAAATACTGAAATGAAAGTGGGTTTGCCTTCATATTTGACCCAGAACAACTCAGTTCAGCATGGAAATATCATTGCAACAGCTTTTATTTAGCCAGAAATCAAGAGTGTAAGTTTTTATGCGCTTAAAATCATTTTCAGGCCGAATGAGCTGATTTCTGCCAAAGGCAGCAAAATACTGAAAGGAAAGTGGGTTTGCCTTCATATTTGACACAGAAAAACTCAGTTCAGCATGGAAATATCATTGTAACGGCTTTTGTTTAGCCAGGAATCACGAGTGTAAGTTTTTATGCGCTTAAAAGCATTTTCAGGCCGAATGAGCAAATATGCTTGTTTCTGCCAAATGCAGCAAAATACTGAAAGGAAAGTGGGTTTGACTTCATATTTGAGCCAGAACAAATCAGTTCAGCATGGAAATATCATTGCAACAGCTTTTATTTAGACAGAAATCACGAGTGTAAGTTTTTATGCGCTTAAAAGCATTTTCAGGCCGAATGAGCAAATATGCTTGTTTCTGCCAAATGCAGCAAAATACTGAAAGGAAAGTGGGTTTGCCTTCATATTTGAGCCAGAACAAATCAGTTCAGCATGGAAATATCATTGCAACAGCTTTTATTTAGACAGAAGTCAAGAGTGTAAGTTTTTATGCGCTTAAAAGCATTTTCAGGCCGAATGAGCTGATTTCTGCCAAAGGCAGCAAAATACTGAAAGGAAAGTGGGTTTGCCTTCATATTTGAGCCAGAACAAATCAGTTCAGCATGGAAATATCATTGCAACAGGTTTTATTTAGCCAGAAATCAAGAGTGTAAGTTTTTATGCGCTTAAAAGCATTTTCAGGCCGAATGAGCAAATATGCTTGTTTCTGCCAAATGCAGCAAAATACTGAAAGGAAAGTGGGTTTGCCTTCATATTTGAGCCAGAACAAATCAGTTCAGCATGGAAATATCATTGCAACAGCTTTTATTTAGACAGAAATCACGAGTGTAAGTTTTTATGCGCTTAAAAGCATTTTCAGGCCGAATGAGCAAATATGCTTGTTTCTGCCAAATGCAGCAAAATACTGAAAGGAAAGTGGGTTTGCCTTCATATTTGAGCCAGAACAAATCAGTTCAGCATGGAAATATCATTGCAACAGCTTTTATTTAGACAGAAGTCAAGAGTGTAAGTTTTTATGCGCTTAAAAGCATTTTCAGGCCGAATGAGCTGATTTCTGCCAAAGGCAGCAAAATACTGAAAGGAAAGTGGGTTTGCCTTCATATTTGAGCCAGAACAAATCAGTTCAGCATGGAAATATCATTGCAACAGGTTTTATTTAGCCAGAAATCAAGAGTGTAAGTTTTTATGCGCTTAAAAGCATTTTCAGGCCGAATGAGCAAATATGCTTGTTTCTGCCAAATGCAGCAAAATACTGAAAGGAAAGTGGGTTTGCCTTCATATTTGAGCCAGAACAAATCAGTTCAGCATGGAAATATCATTGCAACAGCTTTTATTTAGACAGAAGTCAAGAGTGTAAGTTTTTATGCGCTTAAAAGCATTTTCAGGCCGAATGAGCAAATATGCTTGTTTTTGCCAATTGCAGCAAAATATTGAAAGGAAAGTGGGTTTGCCTTCATATTTGACCCAGAACAACTCAGTTCAGCATGGAAATATCATTGCAACAGCTTTTATTTAGCCAGAAATCAAGAGTGTAAGTTTTAATGCGCTTAAAAGCATTTTCAGGCCGAATGAGCAAATATGCTTGTTTCTGCCAAATTCAGCAAAATACTGAAAGGAATGTGGGTTTGCCTTCATATTTGAGCCAGAACAACTCAGTTCAGCATGGAAATATCATTGCAACAGCTTTTATTTAGCCAGAAATCAAGAGTGTAAGTTTTAATGCGCTTAAAAGCATTTTCAGGCCGAATGAGCAAATATGCTTGTTTCTGCCAAATTCAGCAAAATACTGAAATGAAAGTGGGTTTGCCTTCATATTTGACCCAGAACAACTCAGTTCAGCATGGAAATATCATTGCAACAGCTTTTATTTAGCCAGGAATCACGAGTGTAAGTTTTTATGCGCTTAAAAGCATTTTCAGGCCGAATGAGCAAATATGCTTGTTTCTGCCAAATGCAGCAAAATACTGAAAGGAAAGTGGGTTTGCCTTCATATTTGACCCAGAACAACTCAGTTCAGCATGGAAATATCATTGCAACAGCTTTTATTTAGCCAGAAATCAAGAGTGTAAGTTTTAATGCGCTTAAAAGCATTTTCAGGCCGAATGAGCAAATATGCTTGTTTCTGCCAAATTCAGCAAAATACTGAAAGGAATGTGGGTTTGCCTTCATATTTGAGCCAGAACAACTCAGTTCAGCATGGAAATATCATTGCAACAGCTTTTATTTAGCCAGAAATCAAGAGTGTAAGTTTTTATGCGCTTAAAATCATTTTCAGGCCGAATGAGCAAATATGCTTGTTTCTGCCAAATTCAGCAAAATACTGAAAGGAAAGTGGGTTTGCCTTCATATTTGACCCAGAACAACTCAGTTCAGCATGGAAATATCATTGCAACAGCTTTTATTTAGCCAGAAATCAAGAGTGTAAGTTTTTATGCGCTTAAAATCATTTTCAGGCCGAATGAGCTGATTTCTGCCAAAGGCAGCAAAATACTGAAAGGAAAGTGGGTTTGCCTTCATATTTGACACAGAAAAACTCAGTTCAGCATGGAAATATCATTGTAACGGCTTTTGTTTAGCCAGGAATCACGAGTGTAAGTTTTTATGCGCTTAAAAGCATTTTCAGGCCGAATGAGCAAATATGCTTGTTTCTGCCAAATGCAGCAAAATACTGAAAGGAAAGTGGGTTTGCCTT
The DNA here is from genome assembly GCF_033026475.1 of Channa argus. Classification (NCBI taxonomy): domain Eukaryota; kingdom Metazoa; phylum Chordata; class Actinopteri; order Anabantiformes; family Channidae; genus Channa; species Channa argus. The sequence goes on from NW_027125222.1 coordinate 884,509, forward strand.
CATATTTGAGCCAGAACAAATCAGTTCAGCATGGAAATATCATTGCAACAGCTTTTATTTAGACAGAAGTCAAGAGTGTAAGTTTTTATGCGCTTAAAAGCATTTTCAGGCCGAATGAGCTGATTTCTGCCAAAGGCAGCAAAATACTGAAAGGAAAGTGGGTTTGCCTTCATATTTGAGCCAGAACAAATCAGTTCAGCATGGAAATATCATTGCAACAGGTTTTATTTAGCCAGAAATCAAGAGTGTAAGTTTTTATGCGCTTAAAAGCATTTTCAGGCCGAATGAGCAAATATGCTTGTTTCTGCCAAATGCAGCAAAATACTGAAAGGAAAGTGGGTTTGCCTTCATATTTGAGCCAGAACAACTCAGTTCAGCATGGAAATATCATTGCAACAGCTTTTATTTAGCCAGAAATCAAGAGTGTAAGTTTTTATGCGCTTAAAATCATTTTCAGGCCGAATGAGCAAATATGCTTGTTTTTGCCAATTGCAGCAAAATATTGAAAGGAAAGTGGGTTTGCCTTCATATTTGACCCAGAACAACTCAGTTCAGCATGGAAATATCATTGCAACAGCTTTTATTTAGCCAGAAATCAAGAGTGTAAGTTTTAATGCGCTTAAAAGCATTTTCAGGCCGAATGAGCAAATATGCTTGTTTCTGCCAAATTCAGCAAAATACTGAAAGGAATGTGGGTTTGCCTTCATATTTGAGCCAGAACAACTCAGTTCAGCATGGAAATATCATTGCAACAGCTTTTATTTAGCCAGAAATCAAGAGTGTAAGTTTTAATGCGCTTAAAAGCATTTTCAGGCCGAATGAGCAAATATGCTTGTTTCTGCCAAATTCAGCAAAATACTGAAATGAAAGTGGGTTTGCCTTCATATTTGACCCAGAACAACTCAGTTCAGCATGGAAATATCATTGCAACAGCTTTTATTTAGCCAGGAATCACGAGTGTAAGTTTTTATGCGCTTAAAAGCATTTTCAGGCCGAATGAGCAAATATGCTTGTTTCTGCCAAATGCAGCAAAATACTGAAAGGAAAGTGGGTTTGCCTTCATATTTGAGCCAGAACAACTCAGTTCAGCATGGAAATATCATTGCAACAGCTTTTATTTAGCCAGAAATCAAGAGTGTAAGTTTTTATGCGCTTAAAATCATTTTCAGGCCGAATGAGCAAATATGCTTGTTTTTGCCAATTGCAGCAAAATATTGAAAGGAAAGTGGGTTTGCCTTCATATTTGAGCCAGAACAACTCAGTTCAGCATGGAAATATCATTGCAACAGCTTTTATTTAGCCAGAAATCAAGAGTGTAAGTTTTAATGCGCTTAAAAGCATTTTCAGGCCGAATGAGCAAATATGCTTGTTTCTGCCAAATTCAGCAAAATACTGAAATGAAAGTGGGTTTGCCTTCATATTTGACCCAGAACAACTCAGTTCAGCATGGAAATATCATTGCAACAGCTTTTATTTAGCCAGGAATCACGAGTGTAAGTTTTTATGCGCTTAAAAGCATTTTCAGGCCGAATGAGCAAATATGCTTGTTTCTGCCAAATGCAGCAAAATACTGAAAGGAAAGTGGGTTTGCCTTCATATTTGAGCCAGAACAACTCAGTTCAGCATGGAAATATCATTGCAACAGCTTTTATTTAGCCAGAAATCAAGAGTGTAAGTTTTTATGCGCTTAAAATCATTTTCAGGCCGAATGAGCAAATATGCTTGTTTTTGCCAATTGCAGCAAAATATTGAAAGGAAAGTGGGTTTGCCTTCATATTTGACCCAGAACAACTCAGTTCAGCATGGAAATATCATTGCAACAGCTTTTATTTAGCCAGAAATCAAGAGTGTAAGTTTTAATGCGCTTAAAAGCATTTTCAGGCCGAATGAGCAAATATGCTTGTTTCTGCCAAATTCAGCAAAATACTGAAAGGAATGTGGGTTTGCCTTCATATTTGAGCCAGAACAACTCAGTTCAGCATGGAAATATCATTGCAACAGCTTTTATTTAGCCAGAAATCAAGAGTGTAAGTTTTTATGCGCTTAAAATCATTTTCAGGCCGAATGAGCAAATATGCTTGTTTCTGCCAAATTCAGCAAAATACTGAAATGAAAGTGGGTTTGCCTTCATATTTGACCCAGAACAACTCAGTTCAGCATGGAAATATCATTGCAACAGCTTTTATTTAGCCAGAAATCAAGAGTGTAAGTTTTTATGCGCTTAAAATCATTTTCAGGCCGAATGAGCTGATTTCTGCCAAAGGCAGCAAAATACTGAAAGGAAAGTGGGTTTGCCTTCATATTTGACACAGAAAAACTCAGTTCAGCATGGAAATATCATTGTAACGGCTTTTGTTTAGCCAGGAATCACGAGTGTAAGTTTTTATGCGCTTAAAAGCATTTTCAGGCCGAATGAGCAAATATGCTTGTTTCTGCCAAATGCAGCAAAATACTGAAAGGAAAGTGGGTTTGACTTCATATTTGAGCCAGAACAAATCAGTTCAGCATGGAAATATCATTGCAACAGCTTTTATTTAGACAGAAATCACGAGTGTAAGTTTTTATGCGCTTAAAAGCATTTTCAGGCCGAATGAGCAAATATGCTTGTTTCTGCCAAATGCAGCAAAATACTGAAAGGAAAGTGGGTTTGCCTTCATATTTGAGCCAGAACAAATCAGTTCAGCATGGAAATATCATTGCAACAGCTTTTATTTAGACAGAAGTCAAGAGTGTAAGTTTTTATGCGCTTAAAAGCATTTTCAGGCCGAATGAGCTGATTTCTGCCAAAGGCAGCAAAATACTGAAAGGAAAGTGGGTTTGCCTTCATATTTGAGCCAGAACAAATCAGTTCAGCATGGAAATATCATTGCAACAGGTTTTATTTAGCCAGAAATCAAGAGTGTAAGTTTTTATGCGCTTAAAAGCATTTTCAGGCCGAATGAGCAAATATGCTTGTTTCTGCCAAATGCAGCAAAATACTGAAAGGAAAGTGGGTTTGCCTTCATATTTGAGCCAGAACAAATCAGTTCAGCATGGAAATATCATTGCAACAGCTTTTATTTAGACAGAAATCACGAGTGTAAGTTTTTATGCGCTTAAAAGCATTTTCAGGCCGAATGAGCAAATATGCTTGTTTCTGCCAAATGCAGCAAAATACTGAAAGGAAAGTGGGTTTGCCTTCATATTTGAGCCAGAACAAATCAGTTCAGCATGGAAATATCATTGCAACAGCTTTTATTTAGACAGAAGTCAAGAGTGTAAGTTTTTATGCGCTTAAAAGCATTTTCAGGCCGAATGAGCTGATTTCTGCCAAAGGCAGCAAAATACTGAAAGGAAAGTGGGTTTGCCTTCATATTTGAGCCAGAACAAATCAGTTCAGCATGGAAATATCATTGCAACAGGTTTTATTTAGCCAGAAATCAAGAGTGTAAGTTTTTATGCGCTTAAAAGCATTTTCAGGCCGAATGAGCAAATATGCTTGTTTCTGCCAAATGCAGCAAAATACTGAAAGGAAAGTGGGTTTGCCTTCATATTTGAGCCAGAACAACTCAGTTCAGCATGGAAATATCATTGCAACAGCTTTTATTTAGCCAGAAATCAAGAGTGTAAGTTTTTATGCGCTTAAAATCATTTTCAGGCCGAATGAGCAAATATGCTTGTTTTTGCCAATTGCAGCAAAATATTGAAAGGAAAGTGGGTTTGCCTTCATATTTGACCCAGAACAACTCAGTTCAGCATGGAAATATCATTGCAACAGCTTTTATTTAGCCAGAAATCAAGAGTGTAAGTTTTAATGCGCTTAAAAGCATTTTCAGGCCGAATGAGCAAATATGCTTGTTTCTGCCAAATTCAGCAAAATACTGAAATGAAAGTGGGTTTGCCTTCATATTTGACCCAGAACAACTCAGTTCAGCATGGAAATATCATTGCAACAGCTTTTATTTAGCCAGGAATCACGAGTGTAAGTTTTTATGCGCTTAAAAGCATTTTCAGGCCGAATGAGCAAATATGCTTGTTTCTGCCAAATGCAGCAAAATACTGAAAGGAAAGTGGGTTTGCCTTCATATTTGAGCCAGAACAACTCAGTTCAGCATGGAAATATCATTGCAACAGCTTTTATTTAGCCAGAAATCAAGAGTGTAAGTTTTTATGCGCTTAAAATCATTTTCAGGCCGAATGAGCAAATATGCTTGTTTTTGCCAATTGCAGCAAAATATTGAAAGGAAAGTGGGTTTGCCTTCATATTTGACCCAGAACAACTCAGTTCAGCATGGAAATATCATTGCAACAGCTTTTATTTAGCCAGAAATCAAGAGTGTAAGTTTTTATGCGCTTAAAATCATTTTCAGGCCGAATGAGCAAATATGCTTGTTTCTGCCAAATTCAGCAAAATACTGAAAGGAAAGTGGGTTTGCCTTCATATTTGACCCAGAACAACTCAGTTCAGCATGGAAATATCATTGCAACAGCTTTTATTTAGCCAGAAATCAAGAGTGTAAGTTTTTATGCGCTTAAAATCATTTTCAGGCCGAATGAGCTGATTTCTGCCAAAGGCAGCAAAATACTGAAAGGAAAGTGGGTTTGCCTTCATATTTGACACAGAAAAACTCAGTTCAGCATGGAAATATCATTGTAACGGCTTTTGTTTAGCCAGGAATCACGAGTGTAAGTTTTTATGCGCTTAAAAGCATTTTCAGGCCGAATGAGCAAATATGCTTGTTTCTGCCAAATGCAGCAAAATACTGAAAGGAAAGTGGGTTTGACTTCATATTTGAGCCAGAACAAATCAGTTCAGCATGGAAATATCATTGCAACAGCTTTTATTTAGACAGAAATCACGAGTGTAAGTTTTTATGCGCTTAAAAGCATTTTCAGGCCGAATGAGCAAATATGCTTGTTTCTGCCAAATGCAGCAAAATACTGAAAGGAAAGTGGGTTTGCCTTCATATTTGAGCCAGAACAAATCAGTTCAGCATGGAAATATCATTGCAACAGCTTTTATTTAGACAGAAGTCAAGAGTGTAAGTTTTTATGCGCTTAAAAGCATTTTCAGGCCGAATGAGCTGATTTCTGCCAAAGGCAGCAAAATACTGAAAGGAAAGTGGGTTTGCCTTCATATTTGAGCCAGAACAAATCAGTTCAGCATGGAAATATCATTGCAACAGGTTTTATTTAGCCAGAAATCAAGAGTGTAAGTTTTTATGCGCTTAAAAGCATTTTCAGGCCGAATGAGCAAATATGCTTGTTTCTGCCAAATGCAGCAAAATACTGAAAGGAAAGTGGGTTTGCCTTCATATTTGAGCCAGAACAAATCAGTTCAGCATGGAAATATCATTGCAACAGCTTTTATTTAGACAGAAATCACGAGTGTAAGTTTTTATGCGCTTAAAAGCATTTTCAGGCCGAATGAGCAAATATGCTTGTTTCTGCCAAATGCAGCAAAATACTGAAAGGAAAGTGGGTTTGCCTTCATATTTGAGCCAGAACAAATCAGTTCAGCATGGAAATATCATTGCAACAGCTTTTATTTAGACAGAAGTCAAGAGTGTAAGTTTTTATGCGCTTAAAAGCATTTTCAGGCCGAATGAGCTGATTTCTGCCAAAGGCAGCAAAATACTGAAATGAAAGTGGGTTTGCCTTCATATTTGAGCCAGAACAACTCAGTTCAGCATGGAAATATCATTGCAACAGCTTTTATTTAGCCAGGAATCACGAGTGTAAGTTTTTATGCGCTTAAAAGCATTTTCAGGCCGAATGAGCAAATATGCTTGTTTCTGCCAAATGCAGCAAAATACTGAAAGGAAAGTGGGTTTGCCTTCATATTTGAGCCAGAACAACTCAGTTCAGCATGGAAATATCATTGCAACAGCTTTTATTTAGCCAGAAATCAAGAGTGTAAGTTTTTATGCGCTTAAAATCATTTTCAGGCCGAATGAGCAAATATGCTTGTTTTTGCCAATTGCAGCAAAATATTGAAAGGAAAGTGGGTTTGCCTTCATATTTGACCCAGAACAACTCAGTTCAGCATGGAAATATCATTGCAACAGCTTTTATTTAGCCAGAAATCAAGAGTGTAAGTTTTAATGCGCTTAAAAGCATTTTCAGGCCGAATGAGCAAATATGCTTGTTTCTGCCAAATTCAGCAAAATACTGAAAGGAATGTGGGTTTGCCTTCATATTTGAGCCAGAACAACTCAGTTCAGCATGGAAATATCATTGCAACAGCTTTTATTTAGCCAGAAATCAAGAGTGTAAGTTTTTATGCGCTTAAAATCATTTTCAGGCCGAATGAGCTGATTTCTGCCAAAGGCAGCAAAATACTGAAAGGAAAGTGGGTTTGCCTTCATATTTGACCCAGAACAACTCAGTTCAGCATGGAAATATCATTGCAACAGCTTTTATTTAGCCAGAAATCAAGAGTGTAAGTTTTAATGCGCTTAAAAGCATTTTCAGGCCGAATGAGCAAATATGCTTGTTTCTGCCAAATTCAGCAAAATACTGAAAGGAATGTGGGTTTGCCTTCATATTTGAGCCAGAACAACTCAGTTCAGCATGGAAATATAATTGCAACAGCTTTTATTTAGCCAGAAATCAAGAGTGTAAGTTTTTATGCGCTTAAAATCATTTTCAGGCCGAATGAGCTGATTTCTGCCAAAGGCAGCAAAATACTGAAAGGAAAGTGGGTTTGCCTTCATATTTGACCCAGAACAACTCAGTTCAGCATGGAAATATCATTGCAACAGCTTTTATTTAGCCAGGAATCACGAGTGTAAGTTTTTATGCGCTTAAAAGCATTTTCAGGCCGAATGAGCAAATATGCTTGTTTCTGCCAAATGCAGCAAAATACTGAAAGGAAAGTGGGTTTGCCTTCATATTTGAGCCAGAACAACTCAGTTCAGCATGGAAATATCATTGCAACAGCTTTTATTTAGCCAGAAATCAAGAGTGTAAGTTTTTATGCGCTTAAAATCATTTTCAGGCCGAATGAGCAAATATGCTTGTTTTTGCCAATTGCAGCAAAATATTGAAAGGAAAGTGGGTTTGCCTTCATATTTGACCCAGAACAACTCAGTTCAGCATGGAAATATCATTGCAACAGCTTTTATTTAGCCAGAAATCAAGAGTGTAAGTTTTAATGCGCTTAAAAGCATTTTCAGGCCGAATGAGCAAATATGCTTGTTTCTGCCAAATTCAGCAAAATACTGAAAGGAATGTGGGTTTGCCTTCATATTTGAGCCAGAACAACTCAGTTCAGCATGGAAATATCATTGCAACAGCTTTTATTTAGCCAGAAATCAAGAGTGTAAGTTTTAATGCGCTTAAAAGCATTTTCAGGCCGAATGAGCAAATATGCTTGTTTCTGCCAAATTCAGCAAAATACTGAAATGAAAGTGGGTTTGCCTTCATATTTGACCCAGAACAACTCAGTTCAGCATGGAAATATCATTGCAACAGCTTTTATTTAGCCAGGAATCACGAGTGTAAGTTTTTATGCGCTTAAAAGCATTTTCAGGCCGAATGAGCAAATATGCTTGTTTCTGCCAAATGCAGCAAAATACTGAAAGGAAAGTGGGTTTGCCTTCATATTTGAGCCAGAACAACTCAGTTCAGCATGGAAATATCATTGCAACAGCTTTTATTTAGCCAGAAATCAAGAGTGTAAGTTTTTATGCGCTTAAAATCATTTTCAGGCCGAATGAGCAAATATGCTTGTTTTTGCCAATTGCAGCAAAATATTGAAAGGAAAGTGGGTTTGCCTTCATATTTGACCCAGAACAACTCAGTTCAGCATGGAAATATCATTGCAACAGCTTTTATTTAGCCAGAAATCAAGAGTGTAAGTTTTAATGCGCTTAAAAGCATTTTCAGGCCGAATGAGCAAATATGCTTGTTTCTGCCAAATTCAGCAAAATACTGAAAGGAATGTGGGTTTGCCTTCATATTTGAGCCAGAACAACTCAGTTCAGCATGGAAATATCATTGCAACAGCTTTTATTTAGCCAGAAATCAAGAGTGTAAGTTTTTATGCGCTTAAAATCATTTTCAGGCCGAATGAGCTGATTTCTGCCAAAGGCAGCAAAATATTGAAAGGAAAGTGGGTTTGCCTTCATATTTGACCCAGAACAACTCAGTTCAGCATGGAAATATCATTGCAACAGCTTTTATTTAGCCAGAAATCAAGAGTGTAAGTTTTAATGCGCTTAAAAGCATTTTCAGGCCGAATGAGCAAATATGCTTGTTTCTGCCAAATTCAGCAAAATACTGAAAGGAATGTGGGTTTGCCTTCATATTTGAGCCAGAACAACTCAGTTCAGCATGGAAATATCATTGCAACAGCTTTTATTTAGCCATAAATCAAGAGTGTAAGTTTTAATGCGCTTAAAAGCATTTTCAGGCCGAATGAGCAAATATGCTTGTTTCTGCCAAATGCAGCAAAATACTGAAAGGAAAGTGGGTTTGCCTTCATATTTGAGCCAGAACAACTCAGTTCAGCATGGAAATATCATTGCAACAGCTTTTATTTAGCCAGAAATCAAGAGTGTAAGTTTTTATGCGCTTAAAATCATTTTCAGGCCGAATGAGCTGATTTCTGCCAAAGGCAGCAAAATACTGAAAGGAAAGTGGGTTTGCCTTCATATTTGACACAGAAAAACTCAGTTCAGCATGGAAATATCATTGTAACGGCTTTTGTTTAGCCAGGAATCACGAGTGTAAGTTTTTATGCGCTTAAAAGCATTTTCAGGCCGAATGAGCAAATATGCTTGTTTCTGCCAAATGCAGCAAAATACTGAAAGGAAAGTGGGTTTGCCTTCATATTTGAGCCAGAACAAATCAGTTCAGCATGGAAATATCATTGCAACAGCTTTTATTTAGACAGAAATCACGAGTGTAAGTTTTTATGCGCTTAAAAGCATTTTCAGGCCGAATGAGCAAATATGCTTGTTTCTGCCAAATGCAGCAAAATACTGAAAGGAAAGTGGGTTTGCCTTCATATTTGAGCCAGAACAAATCAGTTCAGCATGGAAATATCATTGCAACAGCTTTTATTTAGACAGAAGTCAAGAGTGTAAGTTTTTATGCGCTTAAAAGCATTTTCAGGCCGAATGAGCTGATTTCTGCCAAAGGCAGCAAAATACTGAAAGGAAAGTGGGTTTGCCTTCATATTTGAGCCAGAACAAATCAGTTCAGCATGGAAATATCATTGCAACAGGTTTTATTTAGCCAGAAATCAAGAGTGTAAGTTTTTATGCGCTTAAAAGCATTTTCAGGCCGAATGAGCAAATATGCTTGTTTCTGCCAAATGCAGCAAAATACTGAAAGGAAAGTGGGTTTGCCTTCATATTTGAGCCAGAACAACTCAGTTCAGCATGGAAATATCATTGCAACAGCTTTTATTTAGCCAGAAATCAAGAGTGTAAGTTTTTATGCGCTTAAAATCATTTTCAGGCCGAATGAGCAAATATGCTTGTTTTTGCCAACTGCAGCAAAATATTGAAAGGAAAGTGGGTTTGCCTTCATATTTGACCCAGAACAACTCAGTTCAGCATGGAAATATCATTGCAACAGCTTTTATTTAGCCAGAAATCAAGAGTGTAAGTTTTAATGCGCTTAAAAGCATTTTCAGGCCGAATGAGCAAATATGCTTGTTTCTGCCAAATTCAGCAAAATACTGAAAGGAATGTGGGTTTGCCTTCATATTTGAGCCAGAACAACTCAGTTCAGCATGGAAATATCATTGCAACAGCTTTTATTTAGCCAGAAATCAAGAGTGTAAGTTTTTATGCGCTTAAAATCATTTTCAGGCCGAATGAGCTGATTTCTGCCAAAGGCAGCAAAATACTGAAAGGAAAGTGGGTTTGCCTTCATATTTGACCCAGAACAACTCAGTTCAGCATGGAAATATCATTGCAACAGCTTTTATTTAGCCAGAAATCAAGAGTGTAAGTTTTAATGCGCTTAAAAGCATTTTCAGGCCGAATGAGCAAATATGCTTGTTTCTGCCAAATTCAGCAAAATACTGAAAGGAATGTGGGTTTGCCTTCATATTTGAGCCAGAACAACTCAGTTCAGCATGGAAATATCATTGCAACAGCTTTTATTTAGCCAGAAATCAAGAGTGTAAGTTTTTATGCGCTTAAAAGCATTTTCAGGCCGAATGAGCAAATATGCTTGTTTCTGCCAAATTCAGCAAAATACTGAAATGAAAGTGGGTTTGCCTTCATATTTGACCCAGAACAACTCAGTTCAGCATGGAAATATCATTGCAACAGCTTTTATTTAGCCAGGAATCACGATTTTAAGTTTTTATGCGCTTAAAAGCATTTTCAGGCCGAATGAGCAAATATGCTTGTTTCTGCCAAATGCAGCAAAATACTGAAAGGAAAGTGGGTTTGCCTTCATATTTGAGCCAGAACAACTCAGTTCAGCATGGAAATATCATTGCAACAGCTTTTATTTAGCCAGAAATCAAGAGTGTAAGTTTTTATGCGCTTAAAATCATTTTCAGGCCGAATGAGCAAATATGCTTGTTTCTGCCAAATGCAGCAAAATACTGAAAGGAAAGTGGGTTTGCCTTCATATTTGAGCCAGAACAAATCAGTTCAGCATGGAAATATCATTGCAACAGCTTTTATTTAGACAGAAGTCAAGAGTGTAAGTTTTTATGCGCTTAAAAGCATTTTCAGGCCGAATGAGCTGATTTCTGCCAAAGGCAGCAAAATACTGAAAGGAAAGTGGGTTTGCCTTCATATTTGAGCCAGAACAAATCAGTTCAGCATGGAAATATCATTGCAACAGCTTTTATTTAGCCAGAAATCAAGAGTGTAAGTTTTTATGCGCTTAAAAGCACTTTCAGGCCGAATGAGCTGATTTCTGCCAAATGCAGCAAAATACTGAAAGGAAAGTGGGTTTGCCTTCATATTTGAGCCAGAACAACTCAGTTCAGCATGGAAATATCATTGCAACAGCTTTTATTTAGCCAGAAATCAAGAGTGTAAGTTTTTATGCTCTTAAAAGCATTTTCAGGCCGAATGAGCTGATTTCTGCCAAAGGCAGCAAAATACTGAAAGGAAAGTGGGTTTGCCTTCATATTTGACACAGAAAAACTCAGTTCAGCATGGAAATATCATTGTAACAGCTTTTGTTTAGCCAGGAATCACGAGTGTAAGTTTTTATGCGCTTAAAAGCATTTTCAGGCCGAATGAGCAAATATGCTTGTTTCTGCCAAATGCAGCAAAATACTGAAAGGAAAGTGGGTTTGCCTTCATATTTGAGCCAGAACAAATCAGTTCAGCATGGAAATATCATTGCAACAGCTTTTATTTAGACAGAAATCAAGAGTGTAAGTTTTTATGCGCTTAAAAGCATTTTCAGGCCGAATGAGCTGATTTCTGCCAAAGGCAGCAAAATACTGAAAGGAAAGTGGGTTTGCCTTCATATTTGACACAGAAAAACTCAGTTCAGCATGGAAATATCATTGTAACAGCTTTTGTTTAGCCAGGAATCACGAGTGTAAGTTTTTATGCGCTTAAAAGCATTTTCAGGCCGAATGAGCAAATATGCTTGTTTCTGCCAAATGCAGCAAAATACTGAAAGGAAAGTGGGTTTGCCTTCATATTTGAGCCAGAACAAATCAGTTCAGCATGGAAATATCATTGCAACAGCTTTTATTTAGACAGAAATCAAGAGTGTAAGTTTTTATGCGCTTAAAAGCATTTTCAGGCCGAATGAGCAAATATGCTTGTTTTTGCCAATTGCAGCAAAATATTGAAAGGAAAGTGGGTTTGCCTTCATATTTGACCCAGAACAACTCAGTTCAGCATGGAAATATCATTGCAACAGCTTTTATTTAGCCATAAATCAAGAGTGTAAGTTTTAATGCGCTTAAAAGCATTTTCAGGCCGAATGAGCAAATATGCTTGTTTCTGCCAAATTCAGCAAAATACTGAAATGAAAGTGGGTTTGCCTTCATATTTGACCCAGAACAACTCAGTTCAGCATGGAAATATCATTGCAACAGCTTTTATTTAGCCAGAAATCAAGAGTGTAAGTTTTTATGCGCTTAAAATCATTTTCAGGCCGAATGAGCTGATTTCTGCCAAAGGCAGCAAAATACTGAAAGGAAAGTGGGTTTGCCTTCATATTTGACCCAGAACAACTCAGTTCAGCATGGAAATATCATTGCAACAGCTTTTATTTAGCCAGGAATCACGAGTGTAAGTTTTTATGCGCTTAAAAGCATTTTCAGGCCGAATGAGCAAATATGCTTGTTTCTGCCAAATGCAGCAAAATACTGAAAGGAAAGTGGGTTTGCCTTCATATTTGAGCCAGAACAACTCAGTTCAGCATGGAAATATCATTGCAACAGCTTTTATTTAGCCAGAAATCAAGAGTGTAAGTTTTTATGCGCTTAAAATCATTTTCAGGCCGAATGAGCAAATATGCTTGTTTTTGCCAATTGCAGCAAAATATTGAAAGGAAAGTGGGTTTGCCTTCATATTTGACCCAGAACAACTCAGTTCAGCATGGAAATATCATTGCAACAGCTTTTATTTAGCCAGAAATCAAGAGTGTAAGTTTTAATGCGCTTAAAAGCATTTTCAGGCCGAATGAGCAAATATGCTTGTTTCTGCCAAATTCAGCAAAATACTGAAAGGAATGTGGGTTTGCCTTCATATTTGAGCCAGAACAAATCAGTTCAGCATGGAAATATCATTGCAACAGGTTTTATTTAGCCAGAAATCAAGAGTGTAAGTTTTTATGCGCTTAAAAGCACTTTCAGGCCGAATGAGCTGATTTCTGCCAAATGCAGCAAAATACTGAAAGGAAAGTGGGTTTGCCTTCATATTTGAGCCAGAACAACTCAGTTCAGCATGGAAATATCATTGCAACAGCTTTTATTTAGCCAGAAATCAAGATTGTAAGTTTTTATGCGCTTAAAAGCATTTTCAGGCCGAATGAGCTGATTTCTGCCAAATGCAGCAAAATACTGAAAGGAATGTGGGTTTGCCTTCATATTTGACCCAGAACAACTCAGTTCAGCATGGAAATATCATTGCAACAGCTTTTATTTAGCCAGAAATCAAGAGTGTAAGTTTTAATGCGCTTAAAAGCATTTTCAGGCCGAATGAGCAAATATGCTTGTTTCTGCCAAATTCAGCAAAATACTGAAAGGAATGTGGGTTTGCCTTCATATTTGAGCCAGAACAACTCAGTTCAGCATGGAAATATCATTGCAACAGCTTTTATTTAGCCAGAAATCAAGAGTGTAAGTTTTTATGCGCTTAAAATCATTTTCAGGCCGAATGAGCTGATTTCTGCCAAAGGCAGCAAAATATTGAAAGGAAAGTGGGTTTGCCTTCATATTTGACCCAGAACAACTCAGTTCAGCATGGAAATATCATTGCAACAGGTTTTATTTAGCCAGAAATCAAGAGTGTAAGTTTTAATGCGCTTAAAAGCATTTTCAGGCCGAATGAGCAAATATGCTTGTTTCTGCCAAATGCAGCAAAATACTGAAAGGAAAGTGGGTTTGCCTTCATATTTGAGCCAGAACAACTCAGTTCAGCATGGAAATATCATTGCAACAGCTTTTATTTAGCCAGAAATCAAGAGTGTAAGTTTTTATGCGCTTAAAATCATTTTCAGGCCGAATGAGCAAATATGCTTGTTTTTGCCAATTGCAGCAAAATATTGAAAGGAAAGTGGGTTTGCCTTCATATTTGACCCAGAACAACTCAGTTCAGCATGGAAATATCATTGCAACAGCTTTTATTTAGCCAGAAATCAAGAGTGTAAGTTTTAATGCGCTTAAAAGCATTTTCAGGCCGAATGAGCAAATATGCTTGTTTCTGCCAAATTCAGCAAAATACTGAAAGGAATGTGGGTTTGCCTTCATATTTGAGCCAGAACAACTCAGTTCAGCATGGAAATATCATTGCAACAGCTTTTATTTAGCCAGAAATCAAGAGTGTAAGTTTTAATGCGCTTAAAAGCATTTTCAGGCCGAATGAGCAAATATGCTTGTTTCTGCCAAATTCAGCAAAATACTGAAATGAAAGTGGGTTTGCCTTCATATTTGACCCAGAACAACTCAGTTCAGCATGGAAATATCATTGCAACAGCTTTTATTTAGCCAGGAATCACGAGTGTAAGTTTTTATGCGCTTAAAAGCATTTTCAGGCCGAATGAGCAAATATGCTTGTTTCTGCCAAATGCAGCAAAATACTGAAAGGAAAGTGGGTTTGCCTTCATATTTGAGCCAGAACAACTCAGTTCAGCATGGAAATATCATTGCAACAGCTTTTATTTAGCCAGAAATCAAGAGTGTAAGTTTTTATGCGCTTAAAATCATTTTCAGGCCGAATGAGCAAATATGCTTGTTTTTGCCAATTGCAGCAAAATATTGAAAGGAAAGTGGGTTTGCCTTCATATTTGACCCAGAACAACTCAGTTCAGCATGGAAATATCATTGCAACAGCTTTTATTTAGCCAGAAATCAAGAGTGTAAGTTTTAATGCGCTTAAAAGCATTTTCAGGCCGAATGAGCAAATATGCTTGTTTCTGCCAAATTCAGCAAAATACTGAAAGGAATGTGGGTTTGCCTTCATATTTGAGCCAGAACAACTCAGTTCAGCATGGAAATATCATTGCAACAGCTTTTATTTAGCCAGAAATCAAGAGTGTAAGTTTTAATGCGCTTAAAAGCATTTTCAGGCCGAATGAGCAAATATGCTTGTTTCTGCCAAATTCAGCAAAATACTGAAATGAAAGTGGGTTTGCCTTCATATTTGACCCAGAACAACTCAGTTCAGCATGGAAATATCATTGCAACAGCTTTTATTTAGCCAGGAATCAAGAGTGTAAGTTTTTATGCGCTTAAAAGCATTTTCAGGCCGAATGAGCAAATATGCTTGTTTCTGCCAAATGCAGCAAAATACTGAAAGGAAAGTGGGTTTGCCTTCATATTTGAGCCAGAACAACTCAGTTCAGCATGGAAATATCATTGCAACAGCTTTTATTTAGCCAGAAATCAAGAGTGTAAGTTTTTATGCGCTTAAAATCATTTTCAGGCCGAATGAGCAAATATGCTTGTTTTTGCCAATTGCAGCAAAATATTGAAAGGAAAGTGGGTTTGCCTTCATATTTGACCCAGAACAACTCAGTTCAGCATGGAAATATCATTGCAACAGCTTTTATTTAGCCAGAAATCAAGAGTGTAAGTTTTTATGCGCTTAAAATCATTTTCAGGCCGAATGAGCAAATATGCTTGTTTCTGCCAAATTCAGCAAAATACTGAAATGAAAGTGGGTTTGCCTTCATATTTGACCCAGAACAACTCAGTTCAGCATGGAAATATCATTGCAACAGCTTTTATTTAGCCAGAAATCAAGAGTGTAAGTTTTTATGCGCTTAACATCATTTTCAGGCCGAATTAGCTGATTTCTGCCAAAGGCAGCAAAATACTGAAAGGAAAGTGGGTTTGCCTTCATATTTGACACAGAAAAACTCAGTTCAGCATGGAAATATCATTGTAACGGCTTTTGTTTAGCCAGGAATCACGAGTGTAAGTTTTTATGCGCTTAAAAGCATTTTCAGGCCGAATGAGCAAATATGCTTGTTTCTGCCAAATGCAGCAAAATACTGAAAGGAAAGTGGGTTTGACTTCATATTTGAGCCAGAACAAATCAGTTCAGCATGGAAATATCATTGCAACAGCTTTTATTTAGACAGAAATCACGAGTGTAAGTTTTTATGCGCTTAAAAGCATTTTCAGGCCGAATGAGCAAATATGCTTGTTTCTGCCAAATGCAGCAAAATACTGAAAGGAAAGTGGGTTTGCCTTCATATTTGAGCCAGAACAAATCAGTTCAGCATGGAAATATCATTGCAACAGCTTTTATTTAGACAGAAGTCAAGAGTGTAAGTTTTTATGCGCTTAAAAGCATTTTCAGGCCGAATGAGCTGATTTCTGCCAAAGGCAGCAAAATACTGAAAGGAAAGTGGGTTTGCCTTCATATTTGAGCCAGAACAAATCAGTTCAGCATGGAAATATCATTGCAACAGGTTTTATTTAGCCAGAAATCAAGAGTGTAAGTTTTTATGCGCTTAAAAGCATTTTCAGGCCGAATGAGCAAATATGCTTGTTTCTGCCAAATGCAGCAAAATACTGAAAGGAAAGTGGGTTTGCCTTCATATTTGAGCCAGAACAAATCAGTTCAGCATGGAAATATCATTGCAACAGCTTTTATTTAGACAGAAATCACGAGTGTAAGTTTTTATGCGCTTAAAAGCATTTTCAGGCCGAATGAGCAAATATGCTTGTTTCTGCCAAATGCAGCAAAATACTGAAAGGAAAGTGGGTTTGCCTTCATATTTGAGCCAGAACAAATCAGTTCAGCATGGAAATATCATTGCAACAGCTTTTATTTAGACAGAAGTCAAGAGTGTAAGTTTTTATGCGCTTAAAAGCATTTTCAGGCCGAATGAGCTGATTTCTGCCAAAGGCAGCAAAATACTGAAAGGAAAGTGGGTTTGCCTTCATATTTGAGCCAGAACAAATCAGTTCAGCATGGAAATATCATTGCAACAGGTTTTATTTAGCCAGAAATCAAGAGTGTAAGTTTTTATGCGCTTAAAAGCATTTTCAGGCCGAATGAGCAAATATGCTTGTTTCTGCCAAATGCAGCAAAATACTGAAAGGAAAGTGGGTTTGCCTTCATATTTGAGCCAGAACAACTCAGTTCAGCATGGAAATATCATTGCAACAGCTTTTATTTAGCCAGAAATCAAGAGTGTAAGTTTTTATGCGCTTAAAATCATTTTCAGGCCGAATGAGCAAATATGCTTGTTTTTGCCAATTGCAGCAAAATATTGAAAGGAAAGTGGGTTTGCCTTCATATTTGACCCAGAACAACTCAGTTCAGCATGGAAATATCATTGCAACAGCTTTTATTTAGCCAGAAATCAAGAGTGTAAGTTTTAATGCGCTTAAAAGCATTTTCAGGCCGAATGAGCAAATATGCTTGTTTCTGCCAAATTCAGCAAAATACTGAAAGGAATGTGGGTTTGCCTTCATATTTGAGCCAGAACAACTCAGTTCAGCATGGAAATATCATTGCAACAGCTTTTATTTAGCCAGAAATCAAGAGTGTAAGTTTTAATGCGCTTAAAAGCATTTTCAGGCCGAATGAGCAAATATGCTTGTTTCTGCCAAATTCAGCAAAATACTGAAATGAAAGTGGGTTTGCCTTCATATTTGACCCAGAACAACTCAGTTCAGCATGGAAATATCATTGCAACAGCTTTTATTTAGCCAGGAATCACGAGTGTAAGTTTTTATGCGCTTAAAAGCATTTTCAGGCCGAATGAGCAAATATGCTTGTTTCTGCCAAATGCAGCAAAATACTGAAAGGAAAGTGGGTTTGCCTTCATATTTGAGCCAGAACAACTCAGTTCAGCATGGAAATATCATTGCAACAGCTTTTATTTAGCCAGAAATCAAGAGTGTAAGTTTTTATGCGCTTAAAATCATTTTCAGGCCGAATGAGCAAATATGCTTGTTTTTGCCAATTGCAGCAAAATATTGAAAGGAAAGTGGGTTTGCCTTCATATTTGACCCAGAACAACTCAGTTCAGCATGGAAATATCATTGCAACAGCTTTTATTTAGCCAGAAATCAAGAGTGTAAGTTTTAATGCGCTTAAAAGCATTTTCAGGCCGAATGAGCAAATATGCTTGTTTCTGCCAAATTCAGCAAAATACTGAAAGGAATGTGGGTTTGCCTTCATATTTGAGCCAGAACAACTCAGTTCAGCATGGAAATATCATTGCAACAGCTTTTATTTAGCCAGAAATCAAGAGTGTAAGTTTTTATGCGCTTAAAATCATTTTCAGGCCGAATGAGCAAATATGCTTGTTTCTGCCAAATTCAGCAAAATACTGAAAGGAAAGTGGGTTTGCCTTCATATTTGACCCAGAACAACTCAGTTCAGCATGGAAATATCATTGCAACAGCTTTTATTTAGCCAGAAATCAAGAGTGTAAGTTTTTATGCGCTTAAAATCATTTTCAGGCCGAATGAGCAAATATGCTTGTTTCTGCCAAATGCAGCAAAATACTGAAAGGAATGTGGGTTTGCCTTCATATTTGAGCCAGAACAAATCAGTTCAGCATGGAAATATCATTGCAACAGCTTTTATTTAGACAGAAGTCAAGAGTGTAAGTTTTTATGCGCTTAAAAGCATTTTCAGGCCGAATGAGCTGATTTCTGCCAAAGGCAGCAAAATACTGAAAGGAAAGTGGGTTTGCCTTCATATTTGAGCCAGAACAAATCAGTTCAGCATGGAAATATCATTGCAACAGGTTTTATTTAGCCAGAAATCAAGAGTGTAAGTTTTTATGCGCTTAAAAGCATTTTCAGGCCGAATGAGCAAATATGCTTGTTTCTGCCAAATGCAGCAAAATACTGAAAGGAAAGTGGGTTTGCCTTCATATTTGAGCCAGAACAAATCAGTTCAGCATGGAAATATCATTGCAACAGCTTTTATTTAGCCAGAAATCAAGAGTGTAAGTTTTTATGCGCTTAAAATCATTTTCAGGCCGAATGAGCAAATATGCTTGTTTTTGCCAATTGCAGCAAAATATTGAAAGGAAAGTGGGTTTGCCTTCATATTTGACCCAGAACAACTCAGTTCAGCATGGAAATATCATTGCAACAGCTTTTATTTAGCCAGAAATCAAGAGTGTAACTTTTAATGCGCTTAAAAGCATTTTCAGGCCGAATGAGCAAATATGCTTGTTTCTGCCAAATTCAGCAAAATACTGAAAGGAATGTGGGTTTGCCTTCATATTTGAGCCAGAACAACTCAGTTCAGCATGGAAATATCATTGCAACAGCTTTTATTTAGCCAGAAATCAAGAGTGTAAGTTTTAATGCGCTTAAAAGCATTTTCAGGCCGAATGAGCAAATATGCTTGTTTCTGCCAAATTCAGCAAAATACTGAAATGAAAGTGGGTTTGCCTTCATATTTGACCCAGAACAACTCAGTTCAGCATGGAAATATCATTGCAACAGCTTTTATTTAGCCAGGAATCACGAGTGTAAGTTTTTATGCGCTTAAAAGCATTTTCAGGCCGAATGAGCAAATATGCTTGTTTCTGCCAAATGCAGCAAAATACTGAAAGGAAAGTGGGTTTGCCTTCATATTTGAGCCAGAACAACTCAGTTCAGCATGGAAATATCATTGCAACAGCTTTTATTTAGCCAGAAATCAAGAGTGTAAGTTTTTATGCGCTTAAAATCATTTTCAGGCCGAATGAGCAAATATGCTTGTTTTTGCCAATTGCAGCAAAATATTGAAAGGAAAGTGGGTTTGCCTTCATATTTGACCCAGAACAACTCAGTTCAGCATGGAAATATCATTGCAACAGCTTTTATTTAGCCAGAAATCAAGAGTGTAAGTTTTAATGCGCTTAAAAGCATTTTCAGGCCGAATGAGCAAATATGCTTGTTTCTGCCAAATTCAGCAAAATACTGAAAGGAATGTGGGTTTGCCTTCATATTTGAGCCAGAACAACTCAGTTCAGCATGGAAATATCATTGCAACAGCTTTTATTTAGCCAGAAATCAAGAGTGTAAGTTTTTATGCGCTTAAAATCATTTTCAGGCCGAATGAGCAAATATGCTTGTTTCTGCCAAATTCAGCAAAATACTGAAAGGAAAGTGGGTTTGCCTTCATATTTGACCCAGAACAACTCAGTTCAGCATGGAAATATCATTGCAACAGCTTTTATTTAGCCAGAAATCAAGAGTGTAAGTTTTTATGCGCTTAAAATCATTTTCAGGCCGAATGAGCTGATTTCTGCCAAAGGCAGCAAAATACTGAAAGGAAAGTGGGTTTGCCTTCATATTTGAGCCAGAACAAATCAGTTCAGCATGGAAATATCATTGCAACAGGTTTTATTTAGCCAGAAATCAAGAGTGTAAGTTTTTATGCGCTTAAAAGCATTTTCAGGCCGAATGAGCAAATATGCTTGTTTCTGCCAAATGCAGCAAAATACTGAAAGGAAAGTGGGTTTGCCTTCATATTTGAGCCAGAACAAATCAGTTCAGCATGGAAATATCATTGCAACAGCTTTTATTTAGACAGAAATCACGAGTGTAAGTTTTTATGCGCTTAAAAGCATTTTCAGGCCGAATGAGCAAATATGCTTGTTTCTGCCAAATGCAGCAAAATACTGAAAGGAAAGTGGGTTTGCCTTCATATTTGAGCCAGAACAAATCAGTTCAGCATGGAAATATCATTGCAACAGCTTTTATTTAGACAGAAGTCAAGAGTGTAAGTTTTTATGCGCTTAAAAGCATTTTCAGGCCGAATGAGCTGATTTCTGCCAAAGGCAGCAAAATACTGAAATGAAAGTGGGTTTGCCTTCATATTTGAGCCAGAACAACTCAGTTCAGCATGGAAATATCATTGCAACAGCTTTTATTTAGCCAGGAATCACGAGTGTAAGTTTTTATGCGCTTAAAAGCATTTTCAGGCCGAATGAGCAAATATGCTTGTTTCTGCCAAATGCAGCAAAATACTGAAAGGAAAGTGGGTTTGCCTTCATATTTGAGCCAGAACAACTCAGTTCAGCATGGAAATATCATTGCAACAGCTTTTATTTAGCCAGAAATCAAGAGTGTAAGTTTTTATGCGCTTAAAATCATTTTCAGGCCGAATGAGCAAATATGCTTGTTTTTGCCAATTGCAGCAAAATATTGAAAGGAAAGTGGGTTTGCCTTCATATTTGACCCAGAACAACTCAGTTCAGCATGGAAATATCATTGCAACAGCTTTTATTTAGCCAGAAATCAAGAGTGTAAGTTTTAATGCGCTTAAAAGCATTTTCAGGCCGAATGAGCAAATATGCTTGTTTCTGCCAAATTCAGCAAAATACTGAAAGGAATGTGGGTTTGCCTTCATATTTGAGCCAGAACAACTCAGTTCAGCATGGAAATATCATTGCAACAGCTTTTATTTAGCCAGAAATCAAGAGTGTAAGTTTTTATGCGCTTAAAATCATTTTCAGGCCGAATGAGCTGATTTCTGCCAAAGGCAGCAAAATACTGAAAGGAAAGTGGGTTTGCCTTCATATTTGACCCAGAACAACTCAGTTCAGCATGGAAATATCATTGCAACAGCTTTTATTTAGCCAGAAATCAAGAGTGTAAGTTTTAATGCGCTTAAAAGCATTTTCAGGCCGAATGAGCAAATATGCTTGTTTCTGCCAAATTCAGCAAAATACTGAAAGGAATGTGGGTTTGCCTTCATATTTGAGCCAGAACAACTCAGTTCAGCATGGAAATATAATTGCAACAGCTTTTATTTAGCCAGAAATCAAGAGTGTAAGTTTTTATGCGCTTAAAATCATTTTCAGGCCGAATGAGCTGATTTCTGCCAAAGGCAGCAAAATACTGAAAGGAAAGTGGGTTTGCCTTCATATTTGACCCAGAACAACTCAGTTCAGCATGGAAATATCATTGCAACAGCTTTTATTTAGCCAGGAATCACGAGTGTAAGTTTTTATGCGCTTAAAAGCATTTTCAGGCCGAATGAGCAAATATGCTTGTTTCTGCCAAATGCAGCAAAATACTGAAAGGAAAGTGGGTTTGCCTTCATATTTGAGCCAGAACAACTCAGTTCAGCATGGAAATATCATTGCAACAGCTTTTATTTAGCCAGAAATCAAGAGTGTAAGTTTTTATGCGCTTAAAATCATTTTCAGGCCGAATGAGCAAATATGCTTGTTTTTGCCAATTGCAGCAAAATATTGAAAGGAAAGTGGGTTTGCCTTCATATTTGACCCAGAACAACTCAGTTCAGCATGGAAATATCATTGCAACAGCTTTTATTTAGCCAGAAATCAAGAGTGTAAGTTTTAATGCGCTTAAAAGCATTTTCAGGCCGAATGAGCAAATATGCTTGTTTCTGCCAAATTCAGCAAAATACTGAAAGGAATGTGGGTTTGCCTTCATATTTGAGCCAGAACAACTCAGTTCAGCATGGAAATATCATTGCAACAGCTTTTATTTAGCCAGAAATCAAGAGTGTAAGTTTTAATGCGCTTAAAAGCATTTTCAGGCCGAATGAGCAAATATGCTTGTTTCTGCCAAATTCAGCAAAATACTGAAATGAAAGTGGGTTTGCCTTCATATTTGACCCAGAACAACTCAGTTCAGCATGGAAATATCATTGCAACAGCTTTTATTTAGCCAGGAATCACGAGTGTAAGTTTTTATGCGCTTAAAAGCATTTTCAGGCCGAATGAGCAAATATGCTTGTTTCTGCCAAATGCAGCAAAATACTGAAAGGAAAGTGGGTTTGCCTTCATATTTGAGCCAGAACAACTCAGTTCAGCATGGAAATATCATTGCAACAGCTTTTATTTAGCCAGAAATCAAGAGTGTAAGTTTTTATGCGCTTAAAATCATTTTCAGGCCGAATGAGCAAATATGCTTGTTTTTGCCAATTGCAGCAAAATATTGAAAGGAAAGTGGGTTTGCCTTCATATTTGACCCAGAACAACTCAGTTCAGCATGGAAATATCATTGCAACAGCTTTTATTTAGCCAGAAATCAAGAGTGTAAGTTTTAATGCGCTTAAAAGCATTTTCAGGCCGAATGAGCAAATATGCTTGTTTCTGCCAAATTCAGCAAAATACTGAAAGGAATGTGGGTTTGCCTTCATATTTGAGCCAGAACAACTCAGTTCAGCATGGAAATATCATTGCAACAGCTTTTATTTAGCCAGAAATCAAGAGTGTAAGTTTTTATGCGCTTAAAATCATTTTCAGGCCGAATGAGCTGATTTCTGCCAAAGGCAGCAAAATATTGAAAGGAAAGTGGGTTTGCCTTCATATTTGACCCAGAACAACTCAGTTCAGCATGGAAATATCATTGCAACAGCTTTTATTTAGCCAGAAATCAAGAGTGTAAGTTTTAATGCGCTTAAAAGCATTTTCAGGCCGAATGAGCAAATATGCTTGTTTCTGCCAAATTCAGCAAAATACTGAAAGGAATGTGGGTTTGCCTTCATATTTGAGCCAGAACAACTCAGTTCAGCATGGAAATATCATTGCAACAGCTTTTATTTAGCCATAAATCAAGAGTGTAAGTTTTAATGCGCTTAAAAGCATTTTCAGGCCGAATGAGCAAATATGCTTGTTTCTGCCAAATGCAGCAAAATACTGAAAGGAAAGTGGGTTTGCCTTCATATTTGAGCCAGAACAACTCAGTTCAGCATGGAAATATCATTGCAACAGCTTTTATTTAGCCAGAAATCAAGAGTGTAAGTTTTTATGCGCTTAAAATCATTTTCAGGCCGAATGAGCTGATTTCTGCCAAAGGCAGCAAAATACTGAAAGGAAAGTGGGTTTGCCTTCATATTTGACACAGAAAAACTCAGTTCAGCATGGAAATATCATTGTAACGGCTTTTGTTTAGCCAGGAATCACGAGTGTAAGTTTTTATGCGCTTAAAAGCATTTTCAGGCCGAATGAGCAAATATGCTTGTTTCTGCCAAATGCAGCAAAATACTGAAAGGAAAGTGGGTTTGCCTTCATATTTGAGCCAGAACAAATCAGTTCAGCATGGAAATATCATTGCAACAGCTTTTATTTAGACAGAAATCACGAGTGTAAGTTTTTATGCGCTTAAAAGCATTTTCAGGCCGAATGAGCAAATATGCTTGTTTCTGCCAAATGCAGCAAAATACTGAAAGGAAAGTGGGTTTGCCTTCATATTTGAGCCAGAACAAATCAGTTCAGCATGGAAATATCATTGCAACAGCTTTTATTTAGACAGAAGTCAAGAGTGTAAGTTTTTATGCGCTTAAAAGCATTTTCAGGCCGAATGAGCTGATTTCTGCCAAAGGCAGCAAAATACTGAAAGGAAAGTGGGTTTGCCTTCATATTTGAGCCAGAACAAATCAGTTCAGCATGGAAATATCATTGCAACAGGTTTTATTTAGCCAGAAATCAAGAGTGTAAGTTTTTATGCGCTTAAAAGCATTTTCAGGCCGAATGAGCAAATATGCTTGTTTCTGCCAAATGCAGCAAAATACTGAAAGGAAAGTGGGTTTGCCTTCATATTTGAGCCAGAACAACTCAGTTCAGCATGGAAATATCATTGCAACAGCTTTTATTTAGCCAGAAATCAAGAGTGTAAGTTTTTATGCGCTTAAAATCATTTTCAGGCCGAATGAGCAAATATGCTTGTTTTTGCCAATTGCAGCAAAATATTGAAAGGAAAGTGGGTTTGCCTTCATATTTGACCCAGAACAACTCAGTTCAGCATGGAAATATCATTGCAACAGCTTTTATTTAGCCAGAAATCAAGAGTGTAAGTTTTAATGCGCTTAAAAGCATTTTCAGGCCGAATGAGCAAATATGCTTGTTTCTGCCAAATTCAGCAAAATACTGAAAGGAATGTGGGTTTGCCTTCATATTTGAGCCAGAACAACTCAGTTCAGCATGGAAATATCATTGCAACAGCTTTTATTTAGCCAGAAATCAAGAGTGTAAGTTTGTATGCGCTTAAAATCATTTTCAGGCCGAATGAGCTGATTTCTGCCAAAGGCAGCAAAATACTGAAAGGAAAGTGGGTTTGCCTTCATATTTGACCCAGAACAACTCAGTTCAGCATGGAAATATCATTGCAACAGCTTTTATTTAGCCAGAAATCAAGAGTGTAAGTTTTAATGCGCTTAAAAGCATTTTCAGGCCGAATGAGCAAATATGCTTGTTTCTGCCAAATTCAGCAAAATACTGAAAGGAATGTGGGTTTGCCTTCATATTTGAGCCAGAACAACTCAGTTCAGCATGGAAATATCATTGCAACAGCTTTTATTTAGCCAGAAATCAAGAGTGTAAGTTTTTATGCGCTTAAAAGCATTTTCAGGCCGAATGAGCAAATATGCTTGTTTCTGCCAAATTCAGCAAAATACTGAAATGAAAGTGGGTTTGCCTTCATATTTGACCCATAACAACTCAGTTCAGCATGGAAATATCATTGCAACAGCTTTTATTTAGCCAGGAATCACGAGTGTAAGTTTTTATGCGCTTAAAAGCATTTTCAGGCCGAATGAGCAAATATGCTTGTTTCTGCCAAATGCAGCAAAATACTGAAAGGAAAGTGGGTTTGCCTTCATATTTGAGCCAGAACAACTCAGTTCAGCATGGAAATATCATTGCAACAGCTTTTATTTAGCCAGAAATCAAGAGTGTAAGTTTTTATGCGCTTAAAATCATTTTCAGGCCGAATGAGCAAATATGCTTGTTTCTGCCAAATGCAGCAAAATACTGAAAGGAAAGTGGGTTTGCCTTCATATTTGAGCCAGAACAAATCAGTTCAGCATGGAAATATCATTGCAACAGCTTTTATTTAGACAGAAGTCAAGAGTGTAAGTTTTTATGCGCTTAAAAGCATTTTCAGGCCGAATGAGCTGATTTCTGCCAAAGGCAGCAAAATACTGAAAGGAAAGTGGGTTTGCCTTCATATTTGAGCCAGAACAAATCAGTTCAGCATGGAAATATCATTGCAACAGCTTTTATTTAGCCAGAAATCAAGAGTGTAAGTTTTTATGCGCTTAAAAGCACTTTCAGGCCGAATGAGCTGATTTCTGCCAAATGCAGCAAAATACTGAAAGGAAAGTGGGTTTGCCTTCATATTTGAGCCAGAACAACTCAGTTCAGCATGGAAATATCATTGCAACAGCTTTTATTTAGCCAGAAATCAAGAGTGTAAGTTTTTATGCTCTTAAAAGCATTTTCAGGCCGAATGAGCTGATTTCTGCCAAAGGCAGCAAAATACTGAAAGGAAAGTGGGTTTGCCTTCATATTTGACACAGAAAAACTCAGTTCAGCATGGAAATATCATTGTAACAGCTTTTGTTTAGCCAGGAATCACGAGTGTAAGTTTTTATGCGCTTAAAAGCATTTTCAGGCCGAATGAGCAAATATGCTTGTTTCTGCCAAATGCAGTAAAATACTGAAAGGAAAGTGGGTTTGCCTTCATATTTGAGCCAGAACAAATCAGTTCAGCATGGAAATATCATTGCAACAGCTTTTATTTAGACAGAAATCAAGAGTGTAAGTTTTTATGCGCTTAAAAGCATTTTCAGGCCGAATGAGCTGATTTCTGCCAAAGGCAGCAAAATACTGAAAGGAAAGTGGGTTTGCCTTCATATTTGACACAGAAAAACTCAGTTCAGCATGGAAATATCATTGTAACAGCTTTTGTTTAGCCAGGAATCACGAGTGTAAGTTTTTATGCGCTTAAAAGCATTTTCAGGCCGAATGAGCAAATATGCTTGTTTCTGCCAAATGCAGCAAAATACTGAAAGGAAAGTGGGTTTGCCTTCATATTTGAGCCAGAACAAATCAGTTCAGCATGGAAATATCATTGCAACAGCTTTTATTTAGACAGAAATCAAGAGTGTAAGTTTTTATGCGCTTAAAAGCATTTTCAGGCCGAATGAGCAAATATGCTTGTTTTTGCCAATTGCAGCAAAATATTGAAAGGAAAGTGGGTTTGCCTTCATATTTGACCCAGAACAACTCAGTTCAGCATGGAAATATCATTGCAACAGCTTTTATTTAGCCATAAATCAAGAGTGTAAGTTTTAATGCGCTTAAAAGCATTTTCAGGCCGAATGAGCAAATATGCTTGTTTCTGCCAAATTCAGCAAAATACTGAAATGAAAGTGGGTTTGCCTTCATATTTGACCCAGAACAACTCAGTTCAGCATGGAAATATCATTGCAACAGCTTTTATTTAGCCAGAAATCAAGAGTGTAAGTTTTTATGCGCTTAAAATCATTTTCAGGCCGAATGAGCTGATTTCTGCCAAAGGCAGCAAAATACTGAAAGGAAAGTGGGTTTGCCTTCATATTTGACCCAGAACAACTCAGTTCAGCATGGAAATATCATTGCAACAGCTTTTATTTAGCCAGGAATCACGAGTGTAAGTTTTTATGCGCTTAAAAGCATTTTCAGGCCGAATGAGCAAATATGCTTGTTTCTGCCAAATGCAGCAAAATACTGAAAGGAAAGTGGGTTTGCCTTCATATTTGAGCCAGAACAACTCAGTTCAGCATGGAAATATCATTGCAACAGCTTTTATTTAGCCAGAAATCAAGAGTGTAAGTTTTTATGCGCTTAAAAGCATTTTCAGGCCGAATGAGCTGATTTCTGCCAAATGCAGCAAAATACTGAAAGGAAAGTGGGTTTGCCTTCATATTTGAGCCAGAACAACTCAGTTCAGCATGGAAATATCATTGCAACAGCTTTTATTTAGCCAGAAATCAAGATTGTAAGTTTTTATGCGCTTAAAAGCATTTTCAGGCCGAATGAGCTGATTTCTGCCAAATGCAGCAAAATACTGAAAGGAATGTGGGTTTGCCTTCATATTTGACCCAGAACAACTCAGTTCAGCATGGAAATATCATTGCAACAGCTTTTATTTAGCCAGAAATCAAGAGTGTAAGTTTTTATGCGCTTAAAAGCATTTTCAGGCCGAATGAGCAAATATGCTTGTTTCTGCCAAATGCAGCAAAATACTGAAAGGAAAGTGGGTTTGCCTTCATATTTGAGCCAGAACAACTCAGTTCAGCATGGAAATATCATTGCAACAGCTTTTATTTAGCCAGAAATCAAGAGTGTAAGTTTTTATGCTCTTAAAATCATTTTCAGGCCGAATGAGCTGATTTCTGCCAAAGGCAGCAAAATACTGAAAGGAAAGTGGGTTTGCCTTCATATTTGACACAGAAAAACTCAGTTCAGCATGGAAATATCATTGTAACAGCTTTTGTTTAGCCAGGAATCACGAATGTAAGTTTTTATGCGCTTAAAAGCATTTTCAGGCCGAATGAGCAAATATGCTTGTTTCTGCCAAATGCAGCAAAATACTGAAAGGAAAGTGGGTTTGCCTTCATATTTGAGCCAGAACAAATCAGTTCAGCATGGAAATATCATTGCAACAGCTTTTATTTAGCCAGAAATCAAGAGTGTAAGTTTTTATGCGCTTAAAAGCATTTTCAGGCCGAATGAGCAAATATGCTTGTTTTTGCCAATTGCAGCAAAATATTGAAAGGAAAGTGGGTTTGCCTTCATATTTGACCCAGAACAACTCAGTTCAGCATGGAAATATCATTGCAACAGCTTTTATTTAGCCATAAATCAAGAGTGTAAGTTTTAATGCGCTTAAAAGCATTTTCAGGCCGAATGAGCAAATATGCTTGTTTCTGCCAAATTCAGCAAAATACTGAAATGAAAGTGGGTTTGCCTTCATATTTGACCCAGAACAACTCAGTTCAGCATGGAAATATCATTGCAACAGCTTTTATTTAGCCAGAAATCAAGAGTGTAAGTTTTTATGCGCTTAAAATCATTTTCAGGCCGAATGAGGTGATTTCTGCCAAAGGCAGCAAAATACTGAAAGGAAAGTGGGTTTGCCTTCATATTTGACACAGAAAAACTCAGTTCAGCATGGAAATATCATTGTAACGGCTTTTGTTTAGCCAGGAATCACGAGTGTAAGTTTTTATGCGCTTAAAAGCATTTTCAGGCCGAATGAGCAAATATGCTTGTTTCTGCCAAATGCAGCAAAATACTGAAAGGAAAGTGGGTTTGACTTCATATTTGAGCCAGAACAAATCAGTTCAGCATGGAAATATCATTGCAACAGCTTTTATTTAGACAGAAATCACGAGTGTAAGTTTTTATGCGCTTAAAAGCATTTTCAGGCCGAATGAGCAAATATGCTTGTTTCTGCCAAATGCAGCAAAATACTGAAAGGAAAGTGGGTTTGCCTTCATATTTGAGCCAGAACAAATCAGTTCAGCATGGAAATATCATTGCAACAGCTTTTATTTAGACAGAAGTCAAGAGTGTAAGTTTTTATGCGCTTAAAAGCATTTTCAGGCCGAATGAGCTGATTTCTGCCAAAGGCAGCAAAATACTGAAAGGAAAGTGGGTTTGCCTTCATATTTGAGCCAGAACAAATCAGTTCAGCATGGAAATATCATTGCAACAGGTTTTATTTAGCCATAAATCAAGAGTGTAAGTTTTAATGCGCTTAAAAGCATTTTCAGGCCGAATGAGCAAATATGCTTGTTTCTGCCAAATTCAGCAAAATACTGAAATGAAAGTGGTTTTGCCTTCATATTTGACCCAGAACAACTCAGTTCAGCATGGAAATATCATTGCAACAGCTTTTATTTAGCCAGAAATCAAGAGTGTAAGTTTTTATGCGCTTAAAATCATTTTCAGGCCGAATGAGGTGATTTCTGCCAAAGGCAGCAAAATACTGAAAGGAAAGTGGGTTTGCCTTCATATTTGACACAGAAAAACTCAGTTCAGCATGGAAATATCATTGTAACGGCTTTTGTTTAGCCAGGAATCACGAGTGTAAGTTTTTATGCGCTTAAAAGCATTTTCAGGCCGAATGAGCAAATATGCTTGTTTCTGCCAAATGCAGCAAAATACTGAAAGGAAAGTGGGTTTGCCTTCATATTTGAGCCAGAACAAATCAGTTCAGCATGGAAATATCATTGCAACAGCTTTTATTTAGACAGAAATCACGAGTGTAAGTTTTTATGCGCTTAAAAGCATTTTCAGGCCGAATGAGCAAATATGCTTGTTTCTGCCAAATGCAGCAAAATACTGAAAGGAAAGTGGGTTTGCCTTCATATTTGAGCCAGAACAACTCAGTTCAGCATGGAAATATCATTGCAACAGCTTTTATTTAGACAGAAGTCAAGAGTGTAAGTTTTTATGCGCTTAAAAGCATTTTCAGGCCGAATGAGCTGATTTCTGCCAAAGGCAGCAAAATACTGAAAGGAAAGTGGGTTTGCCTTCATATTTGAGCCAGAACAAATCAGTTCAGCATGGAAATATCATTGCAACAGGTTTTATTTAGCCAGAAATCAAGAGTGTAAGTTTTTATGCGCTTAAAAGCATTTTCAGGCCGAATGAGCAAATATGCTTGTTTCTGCCAAATGCAGCAAAATACTGAAAGGAAAGTGGGTTTGCCTTCATATTTGAGCCAGAACAACTCAGTTCAGCATGGAAATATCATTGCAACAGCTTTTATTTAGCCAGAAATCAAGAGTGTAAGTTTTTATGCGCTTAAAATCATTTTCAGGCCGAATGAGCAAATATGCTTGTTTTTGCCAATTGCAGCAAAATATTGAAAGGAAAGTGGGTTTGCCTTCATATTTGACCCAGAACAACTCAGTTCAGCATGGAAATATCATTGCAACAGCTTTTATTTAGCCAGAAATCAAGAGTGTAAGTTTTAATGCGCTTAAAAGCATTTTCAGGCCGAATGAGCAAATATGCTTGTTTCTGCCAAATTCAGCAAAATACTGAAAGGAATGTGGGTTTGCCTTCATATTTGAGCCAGAACAACTCAGTTCAGCATGGAAATATCATTGCAACAGCTTTTATTTAGCCAGGAATCACGAGTGTAAGTTTTTATGCGCTTAAAAGCATTTTCAGGCCGAATGAGCAAATATGCTTGTTTCTGCCAAATGCAGCAAAATACTGAAAGGAAAGTGGGTTTGCCTTCATATTTGAGCCAGAACAACTCAGTTCAGCATGGAAATATCATTGCAACAGCTTTTATTTAGCCAGAAATCAAGAGTGTAAGTTTTTATGCGCTTAAAATCATTTTCAGGCCGAATGAGCAAATATGCTTGTTTTTGCCAATTGCAGCAAAATATTGAAAGGAAAGTGGGTTTGCCTTCATATTTGACCCAGAACAACTCAGTTCAGCATGGAAATATCATTGCAACAGCTTTTATTTAGCCAGAAATCAAGAGTGTAAGTTTTAATGCGCTTAAAAGCATTTTCAGGCCGAATGAGCAAATATGCTTGTTTCTGCCAAATTCAGCAAAATACTGAAAGGAATGTGGGTTTGCCTTCATATTTGAGCCAGAACAACTCAGTTCAGCATGGAAATATCATTGCAACAGCTTTTATTTAGCCAGAAATCAAGAGTGTAAGTTTTTATGCGCTTAAAAGCACTTTCAGGCCGAATGAGCTGATTTCTGCCAAATGCAGCAAAATACTGAAAGGAAAGTGGGTTTGCCTTCATATTTGAGCCAGAACAACTCAGTTCAGCATGGAAATATCATTGCAACAGCTTTTATTTAGCCAGAAATCAAGATTGTAAGTTTTTATGCGCTTAAAAGCATTTTCAGGCCGAATGAGCTGATTTCTGCCAAATGCAGCAAAATACTGAAAGGAATGTGGGTTTGCCTTCATATTTGACCCAGAACAACTCAGTTCAGCATGGAAATATCATTGCAACAGCTTTTATTTAGCCAGAAATCAAGAGTGTAAGTTTTTATGCGCTTAAAAGCATTTTCAGGCCGAA
Source organism: Channa argus (assembly GCF_033026475.1). NCBI lineage: Eukaryota > Metazoa > Chordata > Actinopteri > Anabantiformes > Channidae > Channa > Channa argus. Next base: position 915,932 of record NW_027125222.1, read on the forward strand.
TGAGCAAATATGCTTGTTTCTGCCAAATGCAGCAAAATACTGAAAGGAAAGTGGGTTTGCCTTCATATTTGAGCCAGAACAACTCAGTTCAGCATGGAAATATCATTGCAACAGCTTTTATTTAGCCAGAAATCAAGAGTGTAAGTTTTTATGCTCTTAAAAGCATTTTCAGGCCGAATGAGCTGATTTCTGCCAAAGGCAGCAAAATACTGAAAGGAAAGTGGGTTTGCCTTCATATTTGACACAGAAAAACTCAGTTCAGCATGGAAATATCATTGTAACAGCTTTTGTTTAGCCAGGAATCACGAGTGTAAGTTTTTATGCGCTTAAAAGCATTTTCAGGCCGAATGAGCAAATATGCTTGTTTCTGCCAAATGCAGCAAAATACTGAAAGGAAAGTGGGTTTGCCTTCATATTTGAGCCAGAACAAATCAGTTCAGCATGGAAATATCATTGCAACAGCTTTTATTTAGACAGAAATCAAGAGTGTAAGTTTTTATGCGCTTAAAAGCATTTTCAGGCCGAATGAGCAAATATGCTTGTTTTTGCCAATTGCAGCAAAATATTGAAAGGAAAGTGGGTTTGCCTTCATATTTGACCCAGAACAACTCAGTTCAGCATGGAAATATCATTGCAACAGCTTTTATTTAGCCATAAATCAAGAGTGTAAGTTTTAATGCGCTTAAAAGCATTTTCAGGCCGAATGAGCAAATATGCTTGTTTCTGCCAAATTCAGCAAAATACTGAAATGAAAGTGGGTTTGCCTTCATATTTGACCCAGAACAACTCAGTTCAGCATGGAAATATCATTGCAACAGCTTTTATTTAGCCAGAAATCAAGAGTGTAAGTTTTTATGCGCTTAAAATCATTTTCAGGCCGAATGAGGTGATTTCTGCCAAAGGCAGCAAAATACTGAAAGGAAAGTGGGTTTGCCTTCATATTTGACACAGAAAAACTCAGTTCAGCATGGAAATATCATTGTAACGGCTTTTGTTTAGCCAGGAATCACGAGTGTAAGTTTTTATGCGCTTAAAAGCATTTTCAGGCCGAATGAGCAAATATGCTTGTTTCTGCCAAATGCAGCAAAATACTGAAAGGAAAGTGGGTTTGACTTCATATTTGAGCCAGAACAAATCAGTTCAGCATGGAAATATCATTGCAACAGCTTTTATTTAGACAGAAATCACGAGTGTAAGTTTTTATGCGCTTAAAAGCATTTTCAGGCCGAATGAGCAAATATGCTTGTTTCTGCCAAATGCAGCAAAATACTGAAAGGAAAGTGGGTTTGCCTTCATATTTGAGCCAGAACAAATCAGTTCAGCATGGAAATATCATTGCAACAGCTTTTATTTAGACAGAAGTCAAGAGTGTAAGTTTTTATGCGCTTAAAAGCATTTTCAGGCCGAATGAGCTGATTTCTGCCAAAGGCAGCAAAATACTGAAAGGAAAGTGGGTTTGCCTTCATATTTGAGCCAGAACAAATCAGTTCAGCATGGAAATATCATTGCAACAGGTTTTATTTAGCCAGAAATCAAGAGTGTAAGTTTTTATGCGCTTAAAAGCACTTTCAGGCCGAATGAGCAAATATGCTTGTTTCTGCCAAATGCAGCAAAATACTGAAAGGAAAGTGGGTTTGCCTTCATATTTGAGCCAGAACAACTCAGTTCAGCATGGAAATATCATTGCAACAGCTTTTATTTAGCCAGAAATCAAGAGTGTAAGTTTTTATGCGCTTAAAATCATTTTCAGGCCGAATGAGCAAATATGCTTGTTTTTGCCAATTGCAGCAAAATATTGAAAGGAAAGTGGGTTTGCCTTCATATTTGACCCAGAACAACTCAGTTCAGCATGGAAATATCATTGCAACAGCTTTTATTTAGCCAGAAATCAAGAGTGTAAGTTTTAATGCGCTTAAAAGCATTTTCAGGCCGAATGAGCAAATATGCTTGTTTCTGCCAAATTCAGCAAAATACTGAAAGGAATGTGGGTTTGCCTTCATATTTGAGCCAGAACAACTCAGTTCAGCATGGAAATATCATTGCAACAGCTTTTATTTAGCCAGAAATCAAGAGTGTAAGTTTTAATGCGCTTAAAAGCATTTTCAGGCCGAATGAGCAAATATGCTTGTTTCTGCCAAATTCAGCAAAATACTGAAATGAAAGTGGGTTTGCCTTCATATTTGACCCAGAACAACTCAGTTCAGCATGGAAATATCATTGCAACAGCTTTTATTTAGCCAGGAATCACGAGTGTAAGTTTTTATGCGCTTAAAAGCATTTTCAGGCCGAATGAGCAAATATGCTTGTTTCTGCCAAATGCAGCAAAATACTGAAAGGAAAGTGGGTTTGCCTTCATATTTGAGCCAGAACAACTCAGTTCAGCATGGAAATATCATTGCAACAGCTTTTATTTAGCCAGAAATCAAGAGTGTAAGTTTTTATGCGCTTAAAATCATTTTCAGGCCGAATGAGCAAATATGCTTGTTTCTGCCAAATGCAGCAAAATACTGAAAGGAAAGTGGGTTTGCCTTCATATTTGAGCCAGAACAAATCAGTTCAGCATGGAAATATCATTGCAACAGCTTTTATTTAGACAGAAGTCAAGAGTGTAAGTTTTTATGCGCTTAAAAGCATTTTCAGGCCGAATGAGCTGATTTCTGCCAAAGGCAGCAAAATACTGAAAGGAAAGTGGGTTTGCCTTCATATTTGAGCCAGAACAAATCAGTTCAGCATGGAAATATCATTGCAACAGCTTTTATTTAGCCAGAAATCAAGAGTGTAAGTTTTTATGCGCTTAAAAGCACTTTCAGGCCGAATGAGCTGATTTCTGCCAAATGCAGCAAAATACTGAAAGGAAAGTGGGTTTGCCTTCATATTTGAGCCAGAACAACTCAGTTCAGCATGGAAATATCATTGCAACAGCTTTTATTTAGCCAGAAATCAAGATTGTAAGTTTTTATGCGCTTAAAAGCATTTTCAGGCCGAATGAGCTGATTTCTGCCAAATGCAGCAAAATACTGAAAGGAATGTGGGTTTGCCTTCATATTTGAGCCAGAACAACTCAGTTCAGCATGGAAATATCATTGCAACAGCTTTTATTTAGCCAGAAATCAAGAGTGTAAGTTTTTATGCGCTTAAAAGCATTTTCAGGCCGAATGAGCAAATATGCTTGTTTCTGCCAAATGCAGCAAAATACTGAAAGGAAAGTGGGTTTGCCTTCATATTTGAGCCAGAACAACTCAGTTCAGCATGGAAATATCATTGCAACAGCTTTTATTTAGCCAGAAATCAAGAGTGTAAGTTTTTATGCTCTTAAAAGCATTTTCAGGCCGAATGAGCTGATTTCTGCCAAAGGCAGCAAAATACTGAAAGGAAAGTGGGTTTGCCTTCATATTTGACACAGAAAAACTCAGTTCAGCATGGAAATATCATTGTAACAGCTTTTGTTTAGCCAGGAATCACGAGTGTAAGTTTTTATGCGCTTAAAAGCATTTTCAGGCCGAATGAGCAAATATGCTTGTTTCTGCCAAATGCAGCAAAATACTGAAAGGAAAGTGGGTTTGCCTTCATATTTGAGCCAGAACAAATCAGTTCAGCATGGAAATATCATTGCAACAGCTTTTATTTAGACAGAAATCAAGAGTGTAAGTTTTTATGCGCTTAAAAGCATTTTCAGGCCGAATGAGCAAATATGCTTGTTTTTGCCAATTGCAGCAAAATATTGAAAGGAAAGTGGGTTTGCCTTCATATTTGACCCAGAACAACTCAGTTCAGCATGGAAATATCATTGCAACAGCTTTTATTTAGCCATAAATCAAGAGTGTAAGTTTTAATGCGCTTAAAAGCATTTTCAGGCCGAATGAGCAAATATGCTTGTTTCTGCCAAATTCAGCAAAATACTGAAATGAAAGTGGGTTTGCCTTCATATTTGACCCAGAACAACTCAGTTCAGCATGGAAATATCATTGCAACAGCTTTTATTTAGCCAGAAATCAAGAGTTTAAGTTTTTATGCGCTTAAAATCATTTTCAGGCCGAATGAGGTGATTTCTGCCAAAGGCAGCAAAATACTGAAAGGAAAGTGGGTTTGCCTTCATATTTGACACAGAAAAACTCAGTTCAGCATGGAAATATCATTGTAACGGCTTTTGTTTAGCCAGGAATCACGAGTGTAAGTTTTTATGCGCTTAAAAGCATTTTCAGGCCGAATGAGCAAATATGCTTGTTTCTGCCAAATGCAGCAAAATACTGAAAGGAAAGTGGGTTTGACTTCATATTTGAGCCAGAACAAATCAGTTCAGCATGGAAATATCATTGCAACAGCTTTTATTTAGACAGAAATCACGAGTGTAAGTTTTTATGCGCTTAAAAGCATTTTCAGGCCGAATGAGCAAATATGCTTGTTTCTGCCAAATGCAGCAAAATACTGAAAGGAAAGTGGGTTTGCCTTCATATTTGAGCCAGAACAAATCAGTTCAGCATGGAAATATCATTGCAACAGCTTTTATTTAGACAGAAGTCAAGAGTGTAAGTTTTTATGCGCTTAAAAGCATTTTCAGGCCGAATGAGCTGATTTCTGCCAAAGGCAGCAAAATACTGAAAGGAAAGTGGGTTTGCCTTCATATTTGAGCCAGAACAAATCAGTTCAGCATGGAAATATCATTGCAACAGGTTTTATTTAGCCAGAAATCAAGAGTGTAAGTTTTTATGCGCTTAAAAGCACTTTCAGGCCGAATGAGCAAATATGCTTGTTTCTGCCAAATGCAGCAAAATACTGAAAGGAAAGTGGGTTTGCCTTCATATTTGAGCCAGAACAACTCAGTTCAGCATGGAAATATCATTGCAACAGCTTTTATTTAGCCAGAAATCAAGAGTGTAAGTTTTTATGCGCTTAAAATCATTTTCAGGCCGAATGAGCAAATATGCTTGTTTTTGCCAATTGCAGCAAAATATTGAAAGGAAAGTGGGTTTGCCTTCATATTTGACCCAGAACAACTCAGTTCAGCATGGAAATATCATTGCAACAGCTTTTATTTAGCCAGAAATCAAGAGTGTAAGTTTTAATGCGCTTAAAAGCATTTTCAGGCCGAATGAGCAAATATGCTTGTTTCTGCCAAATTCAGCAAAATACTGAAAGGAATGTGGGTTTGCCTTCATATTTGAGCCAGAACAACTCAGTTCAGCATGGAAATATCATTGCAACAGCTTTTATTTAGCCAGAAATCAAGAGTGTAAGTTTTAATGCGCTTAAAAGCATTTTCAGGCCGAATGAGCAAATATGCTTGTTTCTGCCAAATTCAGCAAAATACTGAAATGAAAGTGGGTTTGCCTTCATATTTGACCCAGAACAACTCAGTTCAGCATGGAAATATCATTGCAACAGCTTTTATTTAGCCAGGAATCACGAGTGTAAGTTTTTATGCGCTTAAAAGCATTTTCAGGCCGAATGAGCAAATATGCTTGTTTCTGCCAAATGCAGCAAAATACTGAAATGAAAGTGGGTTTGCCTTCATATTTGACCCAGAACAACTCAGTTCAGCATGGAAATATCATTGCAACAGCTTTTATTTAGACAGAAGTCAAGAGTGTAAGTTTTTATGCGCTTAAAAGCATTTTCAGGCCGAATGAGCTGATTTCTGCCAAAGGCAGCAAAATACTGAAAGGAAAGTGGGTTTGCCTTCATATTTGAGCCAGAACAAATCAGTTCAGCATGGAAATATCATTGCAACAGCTTTTATTTAGCCAGAAATCAAGAGTGTAAGTTTTTATGCGCTTAAAAGCATTTTCAGGCCGAATGAGCAAATATGCTTGTTTCTGCCAAATGCAGCAAAATACTGAAAGGAAAGTGGGTTTGCCTTCATATTTGAGCCAGAACAACTCAGTTCAGCATGGAAATATCATTGCAACAGCTTTTATTTAGCCAGAAATCAAGAGTGTAAGTTTTTATGCTCTTAAAAGCATTTTCAGGCCGAATGAGCTGATTTCTGCCAAAGGCAGCAAAATACTGAAAGGAAAGTGGGTTTGCCTTCATATTTGACACAGAAAAACTCAGTTCAGCATGGAAATATCATTGTAACAGCTTTTGTTTAGCCAGGAATCACGAGTGTAAGTTTTTATGCGCTTAAAAGCATTTTCAGGCCGAATGAGCAAATATGCTTGTTTCTGCCAAATGCAGCAAAATACTGAAAGGAAAGTGGGTTTGCCTTCATATTTGAGCCAGAACAAATCAGTTCAGCATGGAAATATCATTGCAACAGCTTTTATTTAGACAGAAATCAAGAGTGTAAGTTTTTATGCGCTTAAAAGCATTTTCAGGCCGAATGAGCAAATATGCTTGTTTTTGCCAATTGCAGCAAAATATTGAAAGGAAAGTGGGTTTGCCTTCATATTTGACCCAGAACAACTCAGTTCAGCATGGAAATATCATTGCAACAGCTTTTATTTAGCCATAAATCAAGAGTGTAAGTTTTAATGCGCTTAAAAGCATTTTCAGGCCGAATGAGCAAATATGCTTGTTTCTGCCAAATTCAGCAAAATACTGAAATGAAAGTGGGTTTGCCTTCATATTTGACCCAGAACAACTCAGTTCAGCATGGAAATATCATTGCAACAGCTTTTATTTAGCCAGAAATCAAGAGTGTAAGTTTTTATGCGCTTAAAATCATTTTCAGGCCGAATGAGGTGATTTCTGCCAAAGGCAGCAAAATACTGAAAGGAAAGTGGGTTTGCCTTCATATTTGACACAGAAAAACTCAGTTCAGCATGGAAATATCATTGTAACGGCTTTTGTTTAGCCAGGAATCACGAGTGTAAGTTTTTATGCGCTTAAAAGCATTTTCAGGCCGAATGAGCAAATATGCTTGTTTCTGCCAAATGCAGCAAAATACTGAAAGGAAAGTGGGTTTGCCTTCATATTTGAGCCAGAACAAATCAGTTCAGCATGGAAATATCATTGCAACAGCTTTTATTTAGACAGAAATCACGAGTGTAAGTTTTTATGCGCTTAAAAGCATTTTCAGGCCGAATGAGCAAATATGCTTGTTTCTGCCAAATGCAGCAAAATACTGAAAGGAAAGTGGGTTTGCCTTCATATTTGAGCCAGAACAAATCAGTTCAGCATGGAAATATCATTGCAACAGCTTTTATTTAGACAGAAGTCAAGAGTGTAAGTTTTTATGCGCTTAAAAGCATTTTCAGGCCGAATGAGCTGATTTCTGCCAAAGGCAGCAAAATACTGAAAGGAAAGTGGGTTTGCCTTCATATTTGAGCCAGAACAAATCAGTTCAGCATGGAAATATCATTGCAACAGGTTTTATTTAGCCAGAAATCAAGAGTGTAAGTTTTTATGCGCTTAAAAGCACTTTCAGGCCGAATGAGCAAATATGCTTGTTTCTGCCAAATGCAGCAAAATACTGAAAGGAAAGTGGGTTTGCCTTCATATTTGAGCCAGAACAACTCAGTTCAGCATGGAAATATCATTGCAACAGCTTTTATTTAGCCAGAAATCAAGAGTGTAAGTTTTTATGCGCTTAAAATCATTTTCAGGCCGAATGAGCAAATATGCTTGTTTTTGCCAATTGCAGCAAAATATTGAAAGGAAAGTGGGTTTGCCTTCATATTTGACCCAGAACAACTCAGTTCAGCATGGAAATATCATTGCAACAGCTTTTATTTAGCCAGAAATCAAGAGTGTAAGTTTTAATGCGCTTAAAAGCATTTTCAGGCCGAATGAGCAAATATGCTTGTTTCTGCCAAATTCAGCAAAATACTGAAAGGAATGTGGGTTTGCCTTCATATTTGAGCCAGAACAACTCAGTTCAGCATGGAAATATCATTGCAACAGCTTTTATTTAGCCAGAAATCAAGAGTGTAAGTTTTAATGCGCTTAAAAGCATTTTCAGGCCGAATGAGCAAATATGCTTGTTTCTGCCAAATTCAGCAAAATACTGAAATGAAAGTGGGTTTGCCTTCATATTTGACCCAGAACAACTCAGTTCAGCATGGAAATATCATTGCAACAGCTTTTATTTAGCCAGGAATCACGAGTGTAAGTTTTTATGCGCTTAAAAGCATTTTCAGGCCGAATGAGCAAATATGCTTGTTTCTGCCAAATGCAGCAAAATACTGAAAGGAAAGTGGGTTTGCCTTCATATTTGAGCCAGAACAACTCAGTTCAGCATGGAAATATCATTGCAACAGCTTTTATTTAGCCAGAAATCAAGAGTGTAAGTTTTTATGCGCTTAAAATCATTTTCAGGCCGAATGAGCAAATATGCTTGTTTCTGCCAAATGCAGCAAAATACTGAAAGGAAAGTGGGTTTGCCTTCATATTTGAGCCAGAACAAATCAGTTCAGCATGGAAATATCATTGCAACAGCTTTTATTTAGACAGAAGTCAAGAGTGTAAGTTTTTATGCGCTTAAAAGCATTTTCAGGCCGAATGAGCTGATTTCTGCCAAAGGCAGCAAAATACTGAAAGGAAAGTGGGTTTGCCTTCATATTTGAGCCAGAACAAATCAGTTCAGCATGGAAATATCATTGCAACAGCTTTTATTTAGCCAGAAATCAAGAGTGTAAGTTTTTATGCGCTTAAAAGCACTTTCAGGCCGAATGAGCTGATTTCTGCCAAATGCAGCAAAATACTGAAAGGAAAGTGGGTTTGCCTTCATATTTGAGCCAGAACAACTCAGTTCAGCATGGAAATATCATTGCAACAGCTTTTATTTAGCCAGAAATCAAGATTGTAAGTTTTTATGCGCTTAAAAGCATTTTCAGGCCGAATGAGCTGATTTCTGCCAAATGCAGCAAAATACTGAAAGGAATGTGGGTTTGCCTTCATATTTGACCCAGAACAACTCAGTTCAGCATGGAAATATCATTGCAACAGCTTTTATTTAGCCAGAAATCAAGAGTGTAAGTTTTTATGCGCTTAAAAGCATTTTCAGGCCGAATGAGCAAATATGCTTGTTTCTGCCAAATGCAGCAAAATACTGAAAGGAAAGTGGGTTTGCCTTCATATTTGAGCCAGAACAACTCAGTTCAGCATGGAAATATCATTGCAACAGCTTTTATTTAGCCAGAAATCAAGAGTGTAAGTTTTTATGCTCTTAAAAGCATTTTCAGGCCGAATGAGCTGATTTCTGCCAAAGGCAGCAAAATACTGAAAGGAAAGTGGGTTTGCCTTCATATTTGACACAGAAAAACTCAGTTCAGCATGGAAATATCATTGTAACAGCTTTTGTTTAGCCAGGAATCACGAGTGTAAGTTTTTATGCGCTTAAAAGCATTTTCAGGCCGAATGAGCAAATATGCTTGTTTCTGCCAAATGCAGCAAAATACTGAAAGGAAAGTGGGTTTGCCTTCATATTTGAGCCAGAACAAATCAGTTCAGCATGGAAATATCATTGCAACAGCTTTTATTTAGACAGAAATCAAGAGTGTAAGTTTTTATGCGCTTAAAAGCATTTTCAGGCCGAATGAGCAAATATGCTTGTTTTTGCCAATTGCAGCAAAATATTGAAAGGAAAGTGGGTTTGCCTTCATATTTGACCCAGAACAACTCAGTTCAGCATGGAAATATCATTGCAACAGCTTTTATTTAGCCATAAATCAAGAGTGTAAGTTTTAATGCGCTTAAAAGCATTTTCAGGCCGAATGAGCAAATATGCTTGTTTCTGCCAAATTCAGCAAAATACTGAAATGAAAGTGGGTTTGCCTTCATATTTGACCCAGAACAACTCAGTTCAGCATGGAAATATCATTGCAACAGCTTTTATTTAGCCAGAAATCAAGAGTGTAAGTTTTTATGCGCTTAAAAGCATTTTCAGGCCGAATGAGGTGATTTCTGCCAAAGGCAGCAAAATACTGAAAGGAAAGTGGGTTTGCCTTCATATTTGACACAGAAAAACTCAGTTCAGCATGGAAATATCATTGTAACGGCTTTTGTTTAGCCAGGAATCACGAGTGTAAGTTTTTATGCGCTTGAAAGCATTTTCAGGCCGAATGAGCAAATATGCTTGTTTCTGCCAAATGCAGCAAAATACTGAAAGGAAAGTGGGTTTGACTTCATATTTGAGCCAGAACAAATCAGTTCAGCATGGAAATATCATTGCAACAGCTTTTATTTAGACAGAAATCACGAGTGTAAGTTTTTATGCGCTTAAAAGCATTTTCAGGCCGAATGAGCAAATATGCTTGTTTCTGCCAAATGCAGCAAAATACTGAAAGGAAAGTGGGTTTGCCTTCATATTTGAGCCAGAACAAATCAGTTCAGCATGGAAATATCATTGCAACAGCTTTTATTTAGACAGAAGTCAAGAGTGTAAGTTTTTATGCGCTTAAAAGCATTTTCAGGCCGAATGAGCTGATTTCTGCCAAAGGCAGCAAAATACTGAAAGGAAAGTGGGTTTGCCTTCATATTTGAGCCAGAACAAATCAGTTCAGCATGGAAATATCATTGCAACAGGTTTTATTTAGCCAGAAATCAAGAGTGTAAGTTTTTATGCGCTTAAAAGCACTTTCAGGCCGAATGAGCAAATATGCTTGTTTCTGCCAAATGCAGCAAAATACTGAAAGGAAAGTGGGTTTGCCTTCATATTTGAGCCAGAACAACTCAGTTCAGCATGGAAATATCATTGCAACAGCTTTTATTTAGCCAGAAATCAAGAGTGTAAGTTTTTATGCGCTTAAAATCATTTTCAGGCCGAATGAGCAAATATGCTTGTTTTTGCCAATTGCAGCAAAATATTGAAAGGAAAGTGGGTTTGCCTTCATATTTGACCCAGAACAACTCAGTTCAGCATGGAAATATCATTGCAACAGCTTTTATTTAGCCAGAAATCAAGAGTGTAAGTTTTAATGCGCTTAAAAGCATTTTCAGGCCGAATGAGCAAATATGCTTGTTTCTGCCAAATTCAGCAAAATACTGAAAGGAATGTGGGTTTGCCTTCATATTTGAGCCAGAACAACTCAGTTCAGCATGGAAATATCATTGCAACAGCTTTTATTTAGCCAGAAATCAAGAGTGTAAGTTTTAATGCGCTTAAAAGCATTTTCAGGCCGAATGAGCAAATATGCTTGTTTCTGCCAAATTCAGCAAAATACTGAAATGAAAGTGGGTTTGCCTTCATATTTGACCCAGAACAACTCAGTTCAGCATGGAAATATCATTGCAACAGCTTTTATTTAGCCAGGAATCACGAGTGTAAGTTTTTATGCGCTTAAAAGCATTTTCAGGCCGAATGAGCAAATATGCTTGTTTCTGCCAAATGCAGCAAAATACTGAAAGGAAAGTGGGTTTGCCTTCATATTTGAGCCAGAACAACTCAGTTCAGCATGGAAATATCATTGCAACAGCTTTTATTTAGCCAGAAATCAAGAGTGTAAGTTTTTATGCGCTTAAAATCATTTTCAGGCCGAATGAGCAAATATGCTTGTTTCTGCCAAATGCAGCAAAATACTGAAAGGAAAGTGGGTTTGCCTTCATATTTGAGCCAGAACAAATCAGTTCAGCATGGAAATATCATTGCAACAGCTTTTATTTAGACAGAAGTCAAGAGTGTAAGTTTTTATGCGCTTAAAAGCATTTTCAGGCCGAATGAGCTGATTTCTGCCAAAGGCAGCAAAATACTGAAAGGAAAGTGGGTTTGCCTTCATATTTGAGCCAGAACAAATCAGTTCAGCATGGAAATATCATTGCAACAGCTTTTATTTAGCCAGAAATCAAGAGTGTAAGTTTTTATGCGCTTAAAAGCACTTTCAGGCCGAATGAGCTGATTTCTGCCAAATGCAGCAAAATACTGAAAGGAAAGTGGGTTTGCCTTCATATTTGAGCCAGAACAACTCAGTTCAGCATGGAAATATCATTGCAACAGCTTTTATTTAGCCAGAAATCAAGAGTGTAAGTTTTTATGCTCTTAAAAGCATTTTCAGGCCGAATGAGCTGATTTCTGCCAAAGGCAGCAAAATACTGAAAGGAAAGTGGGTTTGCCTTCATATTTGACACAGAAAAACTCAGTTCAGCATGGAAATATCATTGTAACAGCTTTTGTTTAGCCAGGAATCACGAGTGTAAGTTTTTATGCGCTTAAAAGCATTTTCAGGCCGAATGAGCAAATATGCTTGTTTCTGCCAAATGCAGCAAAATACTGAAAGGAAAGTGGGTTTGCCTTCATATTTGAGCCAGAACAAATCAGTTCAGCATGGAAATATCATTGCAACAGCTTTTATTTAGACAGAAATCAAGAGTGTAAGTTTTTATGCGCTTAAAAGCATTTTCAGGCCGAATGAGCTGATTTCTGCCAAAGGCAGCAAAATACTGAAAGGAAAGTGGGTTTGCCTTCATATTTGACACAGAAAAACTCAGTTCAGCATGGAAATATCATTGTAACAGCTTTTGTTTAGCCAGGAATCACGAGTGTAAGTTTTTATGCGCTTAAAAGCATTTTCAGGCCGAATGAGCAAATATGCTTGTTTCTGCCAAATGCAGCAAAATACTGAAAGGAAAGTGGGTTTGCCTTCATATTTGAGCCAGAACAAATCAGTTCAGCATGGAAATATCATTGCAACAGCTTTTATTTAGACAGAAATCAAGAGTGTAAGTTTTTATGCGCTTAAAAGCATTTTCAGGCCGAATGAGCAAATATGCTTGTTTTTGCCAATTGCAGCAAAATATTGAAAGGAAAGTGGGTTTGCCTTCATATTTGACCCAGAACAACTCAGTTCAGCATGGAAATATCATTGCAACAGCTTTTATTTAGCCATAAATCAAGAGTGTAAGTTTTAATGCGCTTAAAAGCATTTTCAGGCCGAATGAGCAAATATGCTTGTTTCTGCCAAATTCAGCAAAATACTGAAATGAAAGTGGGTTTGCCTTCATATTTGACCCAGAACAACTCAGTTCAGCATGGAAATATCATTGCAACAGCTTTTATTTAGCCAGAAATCAAGAGTGTAAGTTTTTATGCGCTTAAAATCATTTTCAGGCCGAATGAGCTGATTTCTGCCAAAGGCAGCAAAATACTGAAAGGAAAGTGGGTTTGCCTTCATATTTGACACAGAAAAACTCAGTTCAGCATGGAAATATCATTGTAACGGCTTTTGTTTAGCCAGAAATCAAGAGTGTAAGTTTTTATGCGCTTAAAAGCATTTTCAGGCCGAATGAGCAAATATGCTTGTTTTTGCCAATTGCAGCAAAATATTGAAAGGAAAGTGGGTTTGCCTTCATAGTTGACCCAGAACAACTCAGTTCAGCATGGAAATATCATTGCAACAGCTTTTATTTAGCCAGAAATCAAGAGTGTAAGTTTTTATGCGCTTAAAAGCATTTTCAGGCCGAATGAGCAAATATGCTTGTTTTTGCCAATTGCAGCAAAATATTGAAAGGAAAGTGGGTTTGCCTTCATATTTGACCCAGAACAACTCAGTTCAGCATGGAAATATCATTGCAACAGCTTTTATTTAGCCAGAAATCAAGAGTGTAAGTTTTAATGCGCTTAAAAGCATTTTCAGGCCGAATGAGCAAATATGCTTGTTTCTGCCAAATTCAGCAAAATACTGAAAGGAATGTGGGTTTGCCTTCATATTTGAGCCAGAACAACTCAGTTCAGCATGGAAATATCATTGCAACAGCTTTTATTTAGCCATAAATCAAGAGTGTAAGTTTTAATGCGCTTAAAAGCATTTTCAGGCCGAATGAGCAAATATGCTTGTTTCTGCCAAATTCAGCAAAATACTGAAATGAAAGTGGGTTTGCCTTCATATTTGACCCAGAACAACTCAGTTCAGCATGGAAATATCATTGCAACAGCTTTTATTTAGCCAGAAATCAAGAGTGTAAGTTTTTATGCGCTTAAAATCATTTTCAGGCCGAATGAGCTGATTTCTGCCAAAGGCAGCAAAATACTGAAAGGAAAGTGGGTTTGCCTTCATATTTGACACAGAAAAACTCAGTTCAGCATGGAAATATCATTGTAACGGCTTTTGTTTAGCCAGGAATCACGAGTGTAAGTTTTTATGCGCTTAAAAGCATTTTCAGGCCGAATGAGCAAATATGCTTGTTTCTGCCAAATGCAGCAAAATACTGAAAGGAAAGTGGGTTTGCCTTCATATTTGAGCCAGAACAAAAAAGTTCAGCATGGAAATATCATTGCAACAGCTTTTATTTAGACAGAAGTCAAGAGTGTAAGTTTTTATGCGCTTAAAAGCATTTTCAGGCCGAATGAGCTGATTTCTGCCAAAGGCAGCAAAATACTGAAAGGAAAGTGGGTTTGCCTTCATATTTGAGCCAGAACAACTCAGTTCAGCATGGAAATATCATTGCAACAGCTTTTATTTAGCCAGAAATCAAGAGTGTAAGTTTTAATGCGCTTAAAAGCATTTTCAGGCCGAATGAGCAAATATGCTTGTTTCTGCCAAATTCAGCAAAATACTGAAAGGAATGTGGGTTTGCCTTCATATTTGAGCCAGAACAACTCAGTTCAGCATGGAAATATCATTGCAACAGCTTTTATTTAGCCAGAAATCAAGAGTGTAAGTTTTAATGCGCTTAAAAGCATTTTCAGGCCGAATGAGCAAATATGCTTGTTTCTGCCAAATTCAGCAAAATACTGAAATGAAAGTGGGTTTGCCTTCATATTTGACCCAGAACAACTCAGTTCAGCATGGAAATATCATTGCAACAGCTTTTATTTAGCCAGGAATCACGAGTGTAAGTTTTTATGCGCTTAAAAGCATTTTCAGGCCGAATGAGCAAATATGCTTGTTTCTGCCAAATGCAGCAAAATACTGAAAGGAAAGTGGGTTTGCCTTCATATTTGAGCCAGAACAACTCAGTTCAGCATGGAAATATCATTGCAACAGCTTTTATTTAGCCAGAAATCAAGAGTGTAAGTTTTTATGCGCTTAAAATCATTTTCAGGCCGAATGAGCAAATATGCTTGTTTTTGCCAATTGCAGCAAAATATTGAAAGGAAAGTGGGTTTGCCTTCATATTTGACCCAGAACAACTCAGTTCAGCATGGAAATATCATTGCAACAGCTTTTATTTAGCCAGAAATCAAGAGTGTAAGTTTTAATGCGCTTAAAAGCATTTTCAGGCCGAATGAGCAAATATGCTTGTTTCTGCCAAATTCAGCAAAATACTGAAAGGAATGTGGGTTTGCCTTCATATTTGAGCCAGAACAACTCAGTTCAGCATGGAAATATCATTGCAACAGCTTTTATTTAGCCAGAAATCAAGAGTGTAAGTTTTTATGCGCTTAAAATCATTTTCAGGCCGAATGAGCAAATATGCTTGTTTCTGCCAAATTCAGCAAAATACTGAAATGAAAGTGGGTTTGCCTTCATATTTGACCCAGAACAACTCAGTTCAGCATGGAAATATCATTGCAACAGCTTTTATTTAGCCAGAAATCAAGAGTGTAAGTTTTTATGCGCTTAAAATCATTTTCAGGCCGAATGAGCTGATTTCTGCCAAAGGCAGCAAAATACTGAAAGGAAAGTGGGTTTGCCTTCATATTTGACACAGAAAAACTCAGTTCAGCATGGAAATATCATTGTAACGGCTTTTGTTTAGCCAGGAATCACGAGTGTAAGTTTTTATGCGCTTAAAAGCATTTTCAGGCCGAATGAGCAAATATGCTTGTTTCTGCCAAATGCAGCAAAATACTGAAAGGAAAGTGGGTTTGCCTTCATATTTGAGCCAGAACAAATCAGTTCAGCATGGAAATATCATTGCAACAGCTTTTATTTAGACAGAAATCACGAGTGTAAGTTTTTATGCGCTTAAAAGCATTTTCAGGCCGAATGAGCAAATATGCTTGTTTCTGCCAAATGCAGCAAAATACTGAAAGGAAAGTGGGTTTGCCTTCATATTTGAGCCAGAACAAATCAGTTCAGCATGGAAATATCATTGCAACAGCTTTTATTTAGACAGAAGTCAAGAGTGTAAGTTTTTATGCGCTTAAAAGCATTTTCAGGCCGAATGAGCTGATTTCTGCCAAAGGCAGCAAAATACTGAAAGGAAAGTGGGTTTGCCTTCATATTTGAGCCAGAACAAATCAGTTCAGCATGGAAATATCATTGCAACAGGTTTTATTTAGCCAGAAATCAAGAGTGTAAGTTTTTATGCGCTTAAAAGCATTTTCAGGCCGAATGAGCAAATATGCTTGTTTCTGCCAAATGCAGCAAAATACTGAAAGGAAAGTGGGTTTGCCTTCATATTTGAGCCAGAACAACTCAGTTCAGCATGGAAATATCATTGCAACAGCTTTTATTTAGCCAGAAATCAAGAGTGTAAGTTTTTATGCGCTTAAAATCATTTTCAGGCCGAATGAGCAAATATGCTTGTTTTTGCCAATTGCAGCAAAATATTGAAAGGAAAGTGGGTTTGCCTTCATATTTGACCCAGAACAACTCAGTTCAGCATGGAAATATCATTGCAACAGCTTTTATTTAGCCAGAAATCAAGAGTGTAAGTTTTAATGCGCTTAAAAGCATTTTCAGGCCGAATGAGCAAATATGCTTGTTTCTGCCAAATTCAGCAAAATACTGAAAGGAATGTGGGTTTGCCTTCATATTTGAGCCAGAACAACTCAGTTCAGCATGGAAATATCATTGCAACAGCTTTTATTTAGCCAGAAATCAAGAGTGTAAGTTTTAATGCGCTTAAAAGCATTTTCAGGCCGAATGAGCAAATATGCTTGTTTCTGCCAAATTCAGCAAAATACTGAAATGAAAGTGGGTTTGCCTTCATATTTGACCCAGAACAACTCAGTTCAGCATGGAAATATCATTGCAACAGCTTTTATTTAGCCAGGAATCACGAGTGTAAGTTTTTATGCGCTTAAAAGCATTTTCAGGCCGAATGAGCAAATATGCTTGTTTCTGCCAAATGCAGCAAAATACTGAAAGGAAAGTGGGTTTGCCTTCATATTTGAGCCAGAACAACTCAGTTCAGCATGGAAATATCATTGCAACAGCTTTTATTTAGCCAGAAATCAAGAGTGTAAGTTTTTATGCGCTTAAAATCATTTTCAGGCCGAATGAGCAAATATGCTTGTTTTTGCCAATTGCAGCAAAATATTGAAAGGAAAGTGGGTTTGCCTTCATATTTGACCCAGAACAACTCAGTTCAGCATGGAAATATCATTGCAACAGCTTTTATTTAGCCAGAAATCAAGAGTGTAAGTTTTAATGCGCTTAAAAGCATTTTCAGGCCGAATGAGCAAATATGCTTGTTTCTGCCAAATTCAGCAAAATACTGAAAGGAATGTGGGTTTGCCTTCATATTTGAGCCAGAACAACTCAGTTCAGCATGGAAATATCATTGCAACAGCTTTTATTTAGCCAGAAATCAAGAGTGTAAGTTTTTATGCGCTTAAAATCATTTTCAGGCCGAATGAGCTGATTTCTGCCAAAGGCAGCAAAATACTGAAAGGAAAGTGGGTTTGCCTTCATATTTGACACAGAAAAACTCAGTTCAGCATGGAAATATCATTGTAACGGCTTTTGTTTAGCCAGAAATCAAGAGTGTAAGTTTTTATGCGCTTAAAAGCATTTTCAGGCCGAATGAGCAAATATGCTTGTTTTTGCCAATTGCAGCAAAATATTGAAAGGAAAGTGGGTTTGCCTTCGTAGTTGACCCAGAACAACTCAGTTCAGCATGGAAATATCATTGCAACAGCTTTTATTTAGCCAGAAATCAAGAGTGTAAGTTTTTATGCGCTTGAAAGCATTTTCAGGCCGAATGAGGTGATTTCTGCCAAAGGCAGCAAAATACTGAAAGGAAAGTGGGTTTGCCTTCATATTTGACACAGAAAAACTCAGTTCAGCATGGAAATATCATTGTAACGGCTTTTGTTTAGCCAGGAATCACGAGTGTAAGTTTTTATGCGCTTAAAAGCATTTTCAGGCCGAATGAGCAAATATGCTTGTTTCTGCCAAATGCAGCAAAATACTGAAAGGAAAGTGGGTTTGCCTTCATATTTGAGCCAGAACAACTCAGTTCAGCATGGAAATATCATTGCAACAGCTTTTATTTAGCCAGAAATCAAGAGTGTAAGTTTTTATGCGCTTAAAAGCATTTTCAGGCCGAATGAGCAAATATGCTTGTTTTTGCCAATTGCAGCAAAATATTGAAAGGAAAGTGGGTTTGCCTTCATATTTGACCCAGAACAACTCAGTTCAGCATGGAAATATCATTGCAACAGCTTTTATTTAGCCAGAAATCAAGCGTGTAAGTTTTAATGCGCTTAAAAGCATTTTCAGGCCGAATGAGCAAATATGCTTGTTTCTGCCAAATTCAGCAAAATACTGAAATGAAAGTGGGTTTGCCTTCATATTTGACCCAGAACAACTCAGTTCAGCATGGAAATATCATTGCAACAGCTTTTATTTAGCCAGAAATCAAGAGTGTAAGTTTTTATGCGCTTAAAATCATTTTCAGGCCGAATGAGCTGATTTCTGCCAAAGGCAGCAAAATACTGAAAGGAAAGTGGGTTTGCCTTCATATTTGAGCCAGAACAAATCAGTTCAGCATGGAAATATCATTGCAACAGCTTTTATTTAGACAGAAATCACGAGTGTAAGTTTTTATGCGCTTAAAAGCATTTTCAGGCCGAATGAGCAAATATGCTTGTTTTTGCCAATTGCAGCAAAATATTGAAAGGAAAGTGGGTTTGCCTTCATATTTGACCCAGAACAACTCAGTTCATTATGGAAATATCATTGCAACAGCTTTTATTTAGCCAGAAATCAAGAGTGTAAGTTTTTATGCGCTTAAAAGCACTTTCAGGCCGAATGAGCTGATTTCTGCCAAATGCAGCAAAATACTGAAAGGAAAGTGGGTTTGCCTTCATATTTGAGCCAGAACAACTCAGTTCAGCATGGAAATATCATTGCAACAGCTTTTATTTAGCCAGAAATCAAGAGTGTAAGTTTTTATGCTCTTAAAAGCATTTTCAGGCCGAATGAGCTGATTTCTGCCAAAGGCAGCAAAATACTGAAAGGAAAGTGGGTTTGCCTTCATATTTGACACAGAAAAACTCAGTTCAGCATGGAAATATCATTGTAACAGCTTTTGTTTAGCCAGGAATCACGAGTGTAAGTTTTTATGCGCTTAAAAGCATTTTCAGGCCGAATGAGCAAATATGCTTGTTTCTGCCAAATGCAGCAAAATACTGAAAGGAAAGTGGGTTTGCCTTCATATTTGAGCCAGAACAAATCAGTTCAGCATGGAAATATCATTGCAACAGCTTTTATTTAGACAGAAATCAAGAGTGTAAGTTTTAATGCGCTTAAAAGCATTTTCAGGCCGAATGAGCAAATATGCTTTTTTCTGCAAAATTCAGCAAAATACTGAAATGAAAGTGGGTTTGCCTTCATATTTGACCCAGAACAACTCAGTTCAGCATGGAAATATCATTGCAACAGCTTTTATTTAGCCAGAAATCAAGAGTGTAAGTTTTTATGCGCTTAAAATCATTTTCAGGCCGAATGAGCTGATTTCTGCCAAAGGCAGCAAAATACTGAAAGGAAAGTGGGTTTGCCTTCATATTTGACACAGAAAAACTCAGTTCAGCATGGAAATATCATTGTAACGGCTTTTGTTTAGCCAGGAATCACGAGTGTAAGTTTTTATGCGCTTAAAAGCATTTTCAGGCCGAATGAGCAAATATGCTTGTTTCTGCCAAATGCAGCAAAATACTGAAAGGAAAGTGGGTTTGCCTTCATATTTGAGCCAGAACAAATCAGTTCAGCATGGAAATATCATTGCAACAGGTTTTATTTAGCCAGAAATCAAGAGTGTAAGTTTTTATGCGCTTAAAAGCATTTTCAGGCCGAATGAGCAAATATGCTTGTTTCTGCCAAATGCAGCAAAATACTGAAAGGAAAGTGGGTTTGCCTTCATATTTGAGCCAGAACAACTCAGTTCAGCATGGAAATATCATTGCAACAGCTTTTATTTAGCCAGAAATCAAGAGTGTAAGTTTTTATGCGCTTAAAATCATTTTCAGGCCGAATGAGCAAATATGCTTGTTTTTGCCAATTGCAGCAAAATATTGAAAGGAAAGTGGGTTTGCCTTCATATTTGACCCAGAACAACTCAGTTCAGCATGGAAATATCATTGCAACAGCTTTTATTTAGCCATAAATCAAGAGTGTAAGTTTTAATGCGCTTAAAAGCATTTTCAGGCCGAATGAGCAAATATGCTTGTTTCTGCCAAATTCAGCAAAATACTGAAATGAAAGTGGGTTTGCCTTCATATTTGACCCAGAACAACTCAGTTCAGCATGGAAATATCATTGCAACAGCTTTTATTTAGCCAGAAATCAAGAGTGTAAGTTTTTATGCGCTTAAAATCATTTTCAGGCCGAATGAGCTGATTTCTGCCAAAGGCAGCAAAATACTGAAAGGAAAGTGGGTTTGCCTTCATATTTGACACAGAAAAACTCAGTTCAGCATGGAAATATCATTGTAACGGCTTTTGTTTAGCCAGGAATCACGAGTGTAAGTTTTTATGCGCTTAAAAGCATTTTCAGGCCGAATGAGCAAATATGCTTGTTTCTGCCAAATGCAGCAAAATACTGAAAGGAAAGTGGGTTTGCCTTCATATTTGAGCCAGAACAAATCAGTTCAGCATGGAAATATCATTGCAACAGCTTTTATTTAGCCAGAAATCACGAGTGTAAGTTTTTATGCGCTTAAAAGCATTTTCAGGCCGAATGAGCAAATATGCTTGTTTCTGCCAAATGCAGCAAAATACTGAAAGGAAAGTGGGTTTGCCTTCATATTTGAGCCAGAACAAATCAGTTCAGCATGGAAATATCATTGCAACAGCTTTTATTTAGACAGAAATCACGAGTGTAAGTTTTTATGCGCTTAAAAGCATTTTCAGGCCGAATGAGCAAATATGCTTGTTTCTGCCAAATGCAGCAAAATACTGAAAGGAAAGTGGGTTTGCCTTCATATTTGAGCCAGAACAAATCAGTTCAGCATGGAAATATCATTGCAACAGCTTTTATTTAGACAGAAGTCAAGAGTGTAAGTTTTTATGCGCTTAAAAGCATTTTCAGGCCGAATGAGCTGATTTCTGCCAAAGGCAGCAAAATACTGAAAGGAAAGTGGGTTTGCCTTCATATTTGAGCCAGAACAAATCAGTTCAGCATGGAAATATCATTGCAACAGGTTTTATTTAGCCAGAAATCAAGAGTGTAAGTTTTTATGCGCTTAAAAGCATTTTCAGGCCGAATGAGCAAATATGCTTGTTTCTGCCAAATGCAGCAAAATACTGAAAGGAAAGTGGGTTTGCCTTCATATTTGAGCCAGAACAACTCAGTTCAGCATGGAAATATCATTGCAACAGCTTTTATTTAGCCAGAAATCAAGAGTGTAAGTTTTTATGCGCTTAAAATCATTTTCAGGCCGAATGAGCAAATATGCTTGTTTTTGCCAATTGCAGCAAAATATTGAAAGGAAAGTGGGTTTGCCTTCATATTTGACCCAGAACAACTCAGTTCAGCATGGAAATATCATTGCAACAGCTTTTATTTAGCCAGAAATCAAGAGTGTAAGTTTTAATGCGCTTAAAAGCATTTTCAGGCCGAATGAGCAAATATGCTTGTTTCTGCCAAATTCAGCAAAATACTGAAAGGAATGTGGGTTTGCCTTCATATTTGAGCCAGAACAACTCAGTTCAGCATGGAAATATCATTGCAACAGCTTTTATTTAGCCAGGAATCACGAGTGTAAGTTTTTATGCGCTTAAAAGCATTTTCAGGCCGAATGAGCAAATATGCTTGTTTCTGCCAAATGCAGCAAAATACTGAAAGGAAAGTGGGTTTGCCTTCATATTTGAGCCAGAACAACTCAGTTCAGCATGGAAATATCATTGCAACAGCTTTTATTTAGCCAGAAATCAAGAGTGTAAGTTTTTATGCGCTTAAAATCATTTTCAGGCCGAATGAGCAAATATGCTTGTTTTTGCCAATTGCAGCAAAATATTGAAAGGAAAGTGGGTTTGCCTTCATATTTGACCCAGAACAACTCAGTTCAGCATGGAAATATCATTGCAACAGCTTTTATTTAGCCAGAAATCAAGAGTGTAAGTTTTAATGCGCTTAAAAGCATTTTCAGGCCGAATGAGCAAATATGCTTGTTTCTGCCAAATTCAGCAAAATACTGAAAGGAATGTGGGTTTGCCTTCATATTTGAGCCAGAACAACTCAGTTCAGCATGGAAATATCATTGCAACAGCTTTTATTTAGCCAGAAATCAAGAGTGTAAGTTTTAATGCGCTTAAAAGCATTTTCAGGCCGAATGAGCAAATATGCTTGTTTCTGCCAAATTCAGCAAAATACTGAAATGAAAGTGGGTTTGCCTTCATATTTGAGCCAGAACAACTCAGTTCAGCATGGAAATATCATTGCAACAGCTTTTATTTAGCCAGGAATCACGAGTGTAAGTTTTTATGCGCTTAAAAGCATTTTCAGGCCGAATGAGCAAATATGCTTGTTTCTGCCAAATGCAGCAAAATACTGAAAGGAAAGTGGGTTTGCCTTCATATTTGAGCCAGAACAACTCAGTTCAGCATGGAAATATCATTGCAACAGCTTTTATTTAGCCAGAAATCAAGAGTGTAAGTTTTTATGCGCTTAAAATCATTTTCAGGCCGAATGAGCAAATATGCTTGTTTTTGCCAATTGCAGCAAAATATTGAAAGGAAAGTGGGTTTGCCTTCATATTTGACCCAGAACAACTCAGTTCAGCATGGAAATATCATTGCAACAGCTTTTATTTAGCCAGAAATCAAGAGTGTAAGTTTTAATGCGCTTAAAAGCATTTTCAGGCCGAATGAGCAAATATGCTTGTTTCTGCCAAATTCAGCAAAATACTGAAAGGAATGTGGGTTTGCCTTCATATTTGAGCCAGAACAACTCAGTTCAGCATGGAAATATCATTGCAACAGCTTTTATTTAGCCAGAAATCAAGAGTGTAAGTTTTAATGCGCTTAAAAGCATTTTCAGGCCGAATGAGCAAATATGCTTGTTTCTGCCAAATTCAGCAAAATACTGAAATGAAAGTGGGTTTGCCTTCATATTTGACCCAGAACAACTCAGTTCAGCATGGAAATATCATTGCAACAGCTTTTATTTAGCCAGGAATCACGAGTGTAAATTTTTATGCGCTTAAAAGCATTTTCAGGCCGAATGAGCAAATATGCTTGTTTCTGCCAAATGCAGCAAAATACTGAAAGGAAAGTGGGTTTGCCTTCATATTTGAGCCAGAACAACTCAGTTCAGCATGGAAATATCATTGCAACAGCTTTTATTTAGCCAGAAATCAAGAGTGTAAGTTTTTATGCGCTTAAAATCATTTTCAGGCCGAATGAGCAAATATGCTTGTTTTTGCCAATTGCAGCAAAATATTGAAAGGAAAGTGGGTTTGCCTTCATATTTGACCCAGAACAACTCAGTTCAGCATGGAAATATCATTGCAACAGCTTTTATTTAGCCAGAAATCAAGAGTGTAAGTTTTAATGCGCTTAAAAGCATTTTCAGGCCGAATGAGCAAATATGCTTGTTTCTGCCAAATTCAGCAAAATACTGAAAGGAATGTGGGTTTGCCTTCATATTTGAGCCAGAACAACTCAGTTCAGCATGGAAATATCATTGCAACAGCTTTTATTTAGCCAGAAATCAAGAGTGTAAGTTTTTATGCGCTTAAAATCATTTTCAGGCCGAATGAGCTGATTTCTGCCAAAGGCAGCAAAATACTGAAAGCAAAGTGGGTTTGCCTTCATATTTGACCCAGAACAACTCAGTTCAGCATGGAAATATCATTGCAACAGCTTTTATTTAGCCAGGAATCACGAGTGTAAGTTTTTATGCGCTTAAAAGCATTTTCAGGCCGAATGAGCAAATATGCTTGTTTCTGCCAAATGCAGCAAAATACTGAAAGGAAAGTGGGTTTGCCTTCATATTTGAGCCAGAACAACTCAGTTCAGCATGGAAATATCATTGCAACAGCTTTTATTTAGCCAGAAATCAAGAGTGTAAGTTTTTATGCGCTTAAAATCATTTTCAGGCCGAATGAGCAAATATGCTTGTTTTTGCCAATTGCAGCAAAATATTGAAAGGAAAGTGGGTTTGCCTTCATATTTGACCCAGAACAACTCAGTTCAGCATGGAAATATCATTGCAACAGCTTTTATTTAGCCAGAAATCAAGAGTGTAAGTTTTAATGCGCTTAAAAGCATTTTCAGGCCGAATGAGCAAATATGCTTGTTTCTGCCAAATTCAGCAAAATACTGAAAGGAATGTGGGTTTGCCTTCATATTTGAGCCAGAACAACTCAGTTCAGCATGGAAATATCATTGCAACAGCTTTTATTTAGCCAGAAATCAAGAGTGTAAGTTTTAATGCGCTTAAAAGCATTTTCAGGCCGAATGAGCAAATATGCTTGTTTCTGCCAAATGCAGCAAAATACTGAAATGAAAGTGGGTTTGCCTTCATATTTGAGCCAGAACAACTCAGTTCAGCATGGAAATATCATTGCAACAGCTTTTATTTAGCCAGAAATCAAGAGTGTAAGTTTTTATGCGCTTAAAATCATTTTCAGGCCGAATGAGCAAATATGCTTGTTTTTGCCAATTGCAGCAAAATATTGAAAGGAAAGTGGGTTTGCCTTCATATTTGACCCAGAACAACTCAGTTCAGCATGGAAATATCATTGCAACAGCTTTTATTTAGCCAGAAATCAAGAGTGTAAGTTTTAATGCGCTTAAAAGCATTTTCAGGCCGAATGAGCAAATATGCTTGTTTCTGCCAAATTCAGCAAAATACTGAAAGGAATGTGGGTTTGCCTTCATATTTGAGCCAGAACAACTCAGTTCAGCATGGAAATATCATTGCAACAGCTTTTATTTAGCCAGAAATCAAGAGTGTAAGTTTTTATGCGCTTAAAATCATTTTCAGGCCGAATGAGCAAATATGCTTGTTTCTGCCAAATTCAGCAAAATACTGAAATGAAAGTGGGTTTGCCTTCATATTTGAGCCAGAACAACTCAGTTCAGCATGGAAATATCATTGCAACAGCTTTTATTTAGCCAGAAATCAAGAGTGTAAGTTTTTATGCGCTTAAAATCATTTTCAGGCCGAATGAGCTGATTTCTGCCAAAGGCAGCAAAATACTGAAAGGAAAGTGGGTTTGCCTTCATATTTGACACAGAAAAACTCAGTTCAGCATGGAAATATCATTGTAACGGCTTTTGTTTAGCCAGGAATCACGAGTGTAAGTTTTTATGCGCTTAAAAGCATTTTCAGGCCGAATGAGCAAATATGCTTGTTTCTGCCAAATGCAGCAAAATACTGAAAGGAAAGTGGGTTTGCCTTCATATTTGAGCCAGAACAAATCAGTTCAGCATGGAAATATCATTGCAACAGGTTTTATTTAGCCAGAAATCACGAGTGTAAGTTTTTATGCGCTTAAAAGCATTTTCAGGCCGAATGAGCAAATATGCTTGTTTCTGCCAAATGCAGCAAAATACTGAAAGGAAAGTGGGTTTGCCTTCATATTTGAGCCAGAACAAATCAGTTCAGCATGGAAATATCATTGCAACAGCTTTTATTTAGACAGAAGTCAAGAGTGTAAGTTTTTATGCGCTTAAAAGCATTTTCAGGCCGAATGAGCTGATTTCTGCCAAAGGCAGCAAAATACTGAAAGGAAAGTGAGTTTGCCTTCATATTTGAGCCAGAACAAATCAGTTCAGCATGGAAATATCATTGCAACAGGTTTTATTTAGCCAGAAATCAAGAGTGTAAGTTTTTATGCGCTTAAAAGCATTTTCAGGCCGAATGAGCAAATATGCTTGTTTCTGCCAAATGCAGCAAAATACTGAAAGGAAAGTGGGTTTGCCTTCATATTTGAGCCAGAACAACTCAGTTCAGCATGGAAATATCATTGCAACAGCTTTTATTTAGCCAGAAATCAAGAGTGTAAGTTTTTATGCGCTTAAAATCATTTTCAGGCCGAATGAGCAAATATGCTTGTTTTTGCCAATTGCAGCAAAATATTGAAAGGAAAGTGGGTTTGCCTTCATATTTGACCCAGAACAACTCAGTTCAGCATGGAAATATCATTGCAACAGCTTTTATTTAGCCAGAAATCAAGAGTGTAAGTTTTAATGCGCTTAAAAGCATTTTCAGGCCGAATGAGCAAATATGCTTGTTTCTGCCAAATTCAGCAAAATACTGAAATGAAAGTGGGTTTGCCTTCATATTTGACCCAGAACAACTCAGTTCAGCATGGAAATATCATTGCAACAGCTTTTATTTAGCCAGGAATCACGAGTGTAAGTTTTTATGCGCTTAAAAGCATTTTCAGGCCGAATGAGCAAATATGCTTGTTTCTGCCAAATGCAGCAAAATACTGAAAGGAAAGTGGGTTTGCCTTCATATTTGAGCCAGAACAACTCAGTTCAGCATGGAAATATCATTGCAACAGCTTTTATTTAGCCAGAAATCAAGAGTGTAAGTTTTTATGCGCTTAAAATCATTTTCAGGCCGAATGAGCAAATATGCTTGTTTTTGCCAATTGCAGCAAAATATTGAAAGGAAAGTGGGTTTGCCTTCATATTTGACCCAGAACAACTCAGTTCAGCATGGAAATATCATTGCAACAGCTTTTATTTAGCCATAAATCAAGAGTGTAAGTTTTAATGCGCTTAAAAGCATTTTCAGGCCGAATGAGCAAATATGCTTGTTTCTGCCAAATTCAGCAAAATACTGAAATGAAAGTGGGTTTGCCTTCATATTTGACCCAGAACAACTCAGTTCAGCATGGAAATATCATTGCAACAGCTTTTATTTAGCCAGAAATCAAGAGTGTAAGTTTTTATGCGCTTAAAATCATTTTCAGGCCGAATGAGCTGATTTCTGCCAAAGGCAGCAAAATACTGAAAGGAAAGTGGGTTTGCCTTCATATTTGACACAGAAAAACTCAGTTCAGCATGGAAATATCATTGTAACGGCTTTTGTTTAGCCAGGAATCACGAGTGTAAGTTTTTATGCGCTTAAAAGCATTTTCAGGCCGAATGAGCAAATATGCTTGTTTCTGCCAAATGCAGCAAAATACTGAAAGGAAAGTGGGTTTGCCTTCATATTTGAGCCAGAACAAATCAGTTCAGCATGGAAATATCATTGCAACAGCTTTTATTTAGACAGAAATCACGAGTGTAAGTTTTTATGCGCTTAAAAGCATTTTCAGGCCGAATGAGCAAATATGCTTGTTTCTGCCAAATGCAGCAAAATACTGAAAGGAAAGTGGGTTTGCCTTCATATTTGAGCCAGAACAAATCAGTTCAGCATGGAAATATCATTGCAACAGCTTTTATTTAGACAGAAGTCAAGAGTGTAAGTTTTTATGCGCTTAAAAGCATTTTCAGGCCGAATGAGCTGATTTCTGCCAAAGGCAGCAAAATACTGAAAGGAAAGTGGGTTTGCCTTCATATTTGAGCCAGAACAAATCAGTTCAGCATGGAAATATCATTGCAACAGGTTTTATTTAGCCAGAAATCAAGAGTGTAAGTTTTTATGCGCTTAAAAGCACTTTCAGGCCGAATGAGCAAATATGCTTGTTTCTGCCAAATGCAGCAAAATACTGAAAGGAAAGTGGGTTTGCCTTCATATTTGAGCCAGAACAACTCAGTTCAGCATGGAAATATCATTGCAACAGCTTTTATTTAGCCAGAAATCAAGAGTGTAAGTTTTTATGCGCTTAAAATCATTTTCAGGCCGAATGAGCAAATATGCTTGTTTTTGCCAATTGCAGCAAAATATTGAAAGGAAAGTGGGTTTGCCTTCATATTTGACCCAGAACAACTCAGTTCAGCATGGAAATATCATTGCAACAGCTTTTATTTAGCCAGAAATCAAGAGTGTAAGTTTTAATGCGCTTAAAAGCATTTTCAGGCCGAATGAGCAAATATGCTTGTTTCTGCCAAATTCAGCAAAATACTGAAAGGAATGTGGGTTTGCCTTCATATTTGAGCCAGAACAACTCAGTTCAGCATGGAAATATCATTGCAACAGCTTTTATTTAGCCAGAAATCAAGAGTGTAAGTTTTTATGCGCTTAAAATCATTTTCAGGCCGAATGAGCTGATTTCTGCCAAAGGCAGCAAAATACTGAAAGGAAAGTGGGTTTGCCTTCATATTTGACCCAGAACAACTCAGTTCAGCATGGAAATATCATTGCAACAGCTTTTATTTAGCCAGGAATCACGAGTGTAAGTTTTTATGCGCTTAAAAGCATTTTCAGGCCGAATGAGCAAATATGCTTGTTTCTGCCAAATGCAGCAAAATACTGAAAGGAAAGTGGGTTTGCCTTCATATTTGAGCCAGAACAACTCAGTTCAGCATGGAAATATCATTGCAACAGCTTTTATTTAGCCAGAAATCAAGAGTGTAAGTTTTTATGCGCTTAAAATCATTTTCAGGCCGAATGAGCAAATATGCTTGTTTTTGCCAATTGCAGCAAAATATTGAAAGGAAAGTGGGTTTGCCTTCATATTTGACCCAGAAAAACTCAGTTCAGCATGGAAATATCATTGCAACAGCTTTTATTTAGCCAGAAATCAAGAGTGTAAGTTTTAATGCGCTTAAAAGCATTTTCAGGCCGAATGAGCAAATATGCTTGTTTCTGCCAAATTCAGCAAAATACTGAAAGGAATGTGGGTTTGCCTTCATATTTGAGCCAGAACAACTCAGTTCAGCATGGAAATATCATTGCAACAGCTTTTATTTAGCCAGAAATCAAGAGTGTAAGTTTTTATGCGCTTAAAATCATTTTCAGGCCGAATGAGCTGATTTCTGCCAAAGGCAGCAAAATACTGAAAGGAAAGTGGGTTTGCCTTCATATTTGACCCAGAACAACTCAGTTCAGCATGGAAATATCATTGCAACAGCTTTTATTTAGCCAGGAATCACGAGTGTAAGTTTTTATGCGCTTAAAAGCATTTTCAGGCCGAATGAGCAAATATGCTTGTTTCTGCCAAATGCAGCAAAATACTGAAAGGAAAGTGGGTTTGCCTTCATATTTGAGCCAGAACAACTCAGTTCAGCATGGAAATATCATTGCAACAGCTTTTATTTAGCCAGAAATCAAGAGTGTAAGTTTTTATGCGCTTAAAATCATTTTCAGGCCGAATGAGCAAATATGCTTGTTTCTGCCAAATTCAGCAAAATACTGAAAGGAATGTGGGTTTGCCTTCATATTTGAGCCAGAACAAATCAGTTCAGCATGGAAATATCATTGCAACAGGTTTTATTTAGCCAGAAATCAAGAGTGTAAGTTTTTATGCGCTTAAAAGCACTTTCAGGCCGAATGAGCTGATTTCTGCCAAATGCAGCAAAATACTGAAAGGAAAGTGGGTTTGCCTTCATATTTGAGCCAGAACACCTCAGTTCAGCATGGAAATATCATTGCAACAGCTTTTATTTAGCCAGAAATCAAGATTGTAAGTTTTTATGCGCTTAAAAGCATTTTCAGGCCGAATGAGCTGATTTCTGCCAAATGCAGCAAAATACTGAAAGGAATGTGGGTTTGCCTTCATATTTGACCCAGAACAACTCAGTTCAGCATGGAAATATCATTGCAACAGCTTTTATTTAGCCAGAAATCAAGAGTGTAAGTTTTTATGCGCTTAAAAGCATTTTCAGGCCGAATGAGCAAATATGCTTGTTTCTGCCAAATGCAGCAAAATACTGAAAGGAAAGTGGGTTTGCCTTCATATTTGAGCCAGAACAACTCAGTTCAGCATGGAAATATCATTGCAACAGCTTTTATTTAGCCAGAAATCAAGAGTGTAAGTTTTTATGCTCTTAAAAGCATTTTCATGCCGAATGAGCTGATTTCTGCCAAAGGCAGCAAAATACTGAAAGGAAAGTGGGTTTGCCTTCATATTTGACACAGAAAAACTCAGTTCAGCATGGAAATATCATTGTAACAGCTTTTGTTTAGCCAGGAATCACGAGTGTAAGTTTTTATGCGCTTAAAAGCATTTTCAGGCCGAATGAGCAAATATGCTTGTTTCTGCCAAATGCAGCAAAATACTGAAAGGAAAGTGGGTTTGCCTTCATATTTGAGCCAGAACAAATCAGTTCAGCATGGAAATATCATTGCAACAGCTTTTATTTAGACAGAAATCAAGAGTGTAAGTTTTTATGCGCTTAAAAGCATTTTCAGGCCGAATGAGCAAATATGCTTGTTTTTGCCAATTGCAGCAAAATATTGAAAGGAAAGTGGGTTTGCCTTCATATTTGACCCAGAACAACTCAGTTCAGCATGGAAATATCATTGCAACAGCTTTTATTTAGCCATAAATCAAGAGTGTAAGTTTTAATGCGCTTAAAAGCATTTTCAGGCCGAATGAGCAAATATGCTTGTTTCTGCCAAATTCAGCAAAATACTGAAATGAAAGTGGGTTTGCCTTCATATTTGACCCAGAACAACTCAGTTCAGCATGGAAATATCATTGCAACAGCTTTTATTTAGCCAGAAATCAAGAGTGTAAGTTTTTATGCGCTTAAAAGCATTTTCAGGCCGAATGAGCAAATATGCTTGTTTCTGCCAAATGCAGCAAAATACTGAAAGGAAAGTGGGTTTGACTTCATATTTGAGCCAGAACAAATCAGTTCAGCATGGAAATATCATTGCAACAGCTTTTATTTAGACAGAAATCACGAGTGTAAGTTTTTATGCGCTTAAAAGCATTTTCAGGCCGAATGAGCAAATATGCTTGTTTCTGCCAAATGCAGCAAAATACTGAAAGGAAAGTGGGTTTGCCTTCATATTTGAGCCAGAACAAATCAGTTCAGCATGGAAATATCATTGCAACAGCTTTTATTTAGACAGAAGTCAAGAGTGTAAGTTTTTATGCGCTTAAAAGCATTTTCAGGCCGAATGAGCTGATTTCTGCCAAAGGCAGCAAAATACTGAAAGGAAAGTGGGTTTGCCTTCATATTTGAGCCAGAACAAATCAGTTCAACATGGAAATATCATTGCAACAGGTTTTATTTAGCCAGAAATCAAGAGTGTAAGTTTTTATGCGCTTAAAAGCATTTTCAGGCCGAATGAGCAAATATGCTTGTTTCTGCCAAATGCAGCAAAATACTGAAAGGAAAGTGGGTTTGCCTTCATATTTGAGCCAGAACAACTCAGTTCAGCATGGAAATATCATTGCAACAGCTTTTATTTAGCCAGAAATCAAGAGTGTAAGTTTTTATGCGCTTAAAATCATTTTCAGGCCGAATGAGCTGATTTCTGCCAAAGGCAGCAAAATACTGAAAGGAAAGTGGGTTTGCCTTCATATTTGACACAGAAAAACTCAGTTCAGCATGGAAATATCATTGTAACGGCTTTTGTTTAGCCAGGAATCACGAGTGTAAGTTTTTATGCGCTTAAAAGCATTTTCAGGCCGAATGAGCAAATATGCTTGTTTCTGCCAAATGCAGCAAAATACTGAAAGGAAAGTGGGTTTGCCTTCATATTTGAGCCAGAACAAATCAGTTCAGCATGGAAATATCATTGCAACAGCTTTTATTTAGACAGAAATCACGAGTGTAAGTTTTTATGCGCTTAAAAGCATTTTCAGGCCGAATGAGCAAATATGCTTGTTTCTGCCAAATGCAGCAAAATACTGAAAGGAAAGTGGGTTTGCCTTCATATTTGAGCCAGAACAAATCAGTTCAGCATGGAAATATCATTGCAACAGCTTTTATTTAGACAGAAGTCAAGAGTGTAAGTTTTTATGCGCTTAAAAGCATTTTCAGGCCGAATGAGCTGATTTCTGCCAAAGGCAGCAAAATACTGAAAGGAAAGTGGGTTTGCCTTCATATTTGAGCCAGAACAAATCAGTTCAGCATGGAAATATCATTGCAACAGGTTTTATTTAGCCAGAAATCAAGAGTGTAAGTTTTTATGCGCTTAAAAGCACTTTCAGGCCGAATGAGCTGATTTCTGCCAAATGCAGCAAAATACTGAAAGGAAAGTGGGTTTGCCTTCATATTTGAGCCAGAACAACTCAGTTCAGCATGGAAATATCATT
Source organism: Channa argus (assembly GCF_033026475.1). Taxonomy (NCBI): domain Eukaryota; kingdom Metazoa; phylum Chordata; class Actinopteri; order Anabantiformes; family Channidae; genus Channa; species Channa argus. The sequence continues at coordinate 948,035 of NW_027125222.1, forward strand.
GCAACAGCTTTTATTTAGCCAGAAATCAAGAGTGTAAGTTTTTATGCTCTTAAAAGCATTTTCAGGCCGAATGAGCTGATTTCTGCCAAAGGCAGCAAAATACTGAAAGGAAAGTGGGTTTGCCTTCATATTTGACACAGAAAAACTCAGTTCAGCATGGAAATATCATTGTAACAGCTTTTGTTTAGCCAGGAATCACGAGTGTAAGTTTTTATGCGCTTAAAAGCATTTTCAGGCCAAATGAGCAAATATGCTTGTTTCTGCCAAATGCAGCAAAATACTGAAAGGAAAGTGGGTTTGCCTTCATATTTGAGCCAGAACAAATCAGTTCAGCATGGAAATATCATTGCAACAGCTTTTATTTAGACAGAAATCAAGAGTGTAAGTTTTTATGCGCTTAAAAGCATTTTCAGGCCGAATGAGCTGATTTCTGCCAAAGGCAGCAAAATACTGAAAGGAAAGTGGGTTTGCCTTCATATTTGACACAGAAAAACTCAGTTCAGCATGGAAATATCATTGTAACAGCTTTTGTTTAGCCAGGAATCACGAGTGTAAGTTTTTATGCGCTTAAAAGCATTTTCAGGCCGAATGAGCAAATATGCTTGTTTCTGCCAAATGCAGCAAAATACTGAAAGGAAAGTGGGTTTGCCTTCATATTTGAGCCAGAACAAATCAGTTCAGCATGGAAATATCATTGCAACAGCTTTTATTTAGACAGAAATCAAGAGTGTAAGTTTTTATGCGCTTAAAAGCATTTTCAGGCCGAATGAGCAAATATGCTTGTTTTTGCCAATTGCAGCAAAATATTGAAAGGAAAGTGGGTTTGCCTTCATATTTGACCCAGAACAACTCAGTTCAGCATGGAAATATCATTGCAACAGCTTTTATTTAGCCATAAATCAAGAGTGTAAGTTTTAATGCGCTTAAAAGCATTTTCAGGCCGAATGAGCAAATATGCTTGTTTCTGCCAAATTCAGCAAAATACTGAAATGAAAGTGGGTTTGCCTTCATATTTGACCCAGAACAACTCAGTTCAGCATGGAAATATCATTGCAACAGCTTTTATTTAGCCAGAAATCAAGAGTGTAAGTTTTTCTGCGCTTAAAATCATTTTCAGGCCGAATGAGCTGATTTCTGCCAAAGGCAGCAAAATACTGAAAGGAAAGTGGGTTTGCCTTCATATTTGACACAGAAAAACTCAGTTCAGCATGGAAATATCATTGTAACGGCTTTTGTTTAGCCAGAAATCAAGAGTGTAAGTTTTTATGCGCTTAAAAGCATTTTCAGGCCGAATGAGCAAATATGCTTGTTTTTGCCAATTGCAGCAAAATATTGAAAGGAAAGTGGGTTTGCCTTCATAGTTGACCCAGAACAACTCAGTTCAGCATGGAAATATCATTGCAACAGCTTTTATTTAGCCAGAAATCAAGAGTGTAAGTTTTAATGCGCTTAAAAGCATTTTCAGGCCGAATGAGCAAATATGCTTGTTTCTGCCAAATTCAGCAAAATACTGAAATGAAAGTGGGTTTGCCTTCATATTTGACCCAGAACAACTCAGTTCAGCATGGAAATATCATTGCAACAGCTTTTATTTAGCCAGAAATCAAGAGTGTAAGTTTTTATGCGCTTAAAATCATTTTCAGGCCGAATGAGCTGATTTCTGCCAAAGGCAGCAAAATACTGAAAGGAAAGTGGGTTTGCCTTCATATTTGACACAGAAAAACTCAGTTCAGCATGGAAATATCATTGTAACGGCTTTTGTTTAGCCAGAAATCAAGAGTGTAAGTTTTTATGCGCTTAAAAGCATTTTCAGGCCGAATGAGCAAATATGCTTGTTTTTGCCAATTGCAGCAAAATATTGAAAGGAAAGTGGGTTTGCCTTCATAGTTGACCCAGAACAACTCAGTTCAGCATGGAAATATCATTGCAACAGCTTTTATTTAGCCAGAAATCAAGAGTGTAAGTTTTTATGCGCTTGAAAGCATTTTCAGGCCGAATGAGGTGATTTCTGCCAAAGGCAGCAAAATACTGAAAGGAAAGTGGGTTTGCCTTCATATTTGACACAGAAAAACTCAGTTCAGCATGGAAATATCATTGTAACGGCTTTTGTTTAGCCAGGAATCACGAGTGTAAGTTTTTATGCGCTTAAAAGCATTTTCAGGCCGAATGAGCAAATATGCTTGTTTCTGCCAAATGCAGCAAAATACTGAAAGGAAAGTGGGTTTGCCTTCATATTTGAGCCAGAACAACTCAGTTCAGCATGGAAATATCATTGCAACAGCTTTTATTTAGCCAGAAATCAAGAGTGTAAGTTTTTATGCGCTTAAAAGCATTTTCAGGCCGAATGAGCAAATATGCTTGTTTTTGCCAATTGCAGCAAAATATTGAAAGGAAAGTGGGTTTGCCTTCATATTTGACCCAGAACAACTCAGTTCAGCATGGAAATATCATTGCAACAGCTTTTATTTAGCCAGAAATCAAGCGTGTAAGTTTTAATGCGCTTAAAAGCATTTTCAGGCCGAATGAGCAAATATGCTTGTTTCTGCCAAATGCAGCAAAATACTGAAAGGAAAGTGGGTTTGCCTTCATATTTGACCCAGAACAACTCAGTTCAGCATGGAAATATCATTGCAACAGCTTTTATTTAGCCAGAAATCAAGAGTGTAAGTTTTTATGCGCTTAAAATCATTTTCAGGCCGAATGAGCTGATTTCTGCCAAAGGCAGCAAAATACTGAAAGGAAAGTGGGTTTGCCTTCATATTTGAGCCAGAACAAATCAGTTCAGCATGGAAATATCATTGCAACAGCTTTTATTTAGACAGAAATCACGAGTGTAAGTTTTTATGCGCTTAAAAGCATTTTCAGGCCGAATGAGCAAATATGCTTGTTTTTGCCAATTGCAGCAAAATATTGAAAGGAAAGTGGGTTTGCCTTCATATTTGAGCCAGAACAACTCAGTTCATTATGGAAATATCATTGCAACAGCTTTTATTTAGCCAGAAATCAAGAGTGTAAGTTTTTATGCTCTTAAAAGCATTTTCAGGCCGAATGAGCTGATTTCTGCCAAAGGCAGCAAAATACTGAAAGGAAAGTGGGTTTGCCTTCATATTTGACACAGAAAAACTCAGTTCAGCATGGAAATATCATTGCAACAGCTTTTATTTAGACAGAAATCAAGAGTGTAAGTTTTTATGCGCTTAAAAGCATTTTCAGGCCGAATGAGCAAATATGCTTGTTTTTGCCAATTGCAGCAAAATATTGAAAGGAAAGTGGGTTTGCCTTCATATTTGACCCAGAACAACTCAGTTCAGCATGGAAATATCATTGCAACAGCTTTTATTTAGCCATAAATCAAGAGTGTAAGTTTTAATGCGCTTAAAAGCATTTTCAGGCCGAATGAGCAAATATGCTTGTTTCTGCCAAATTCAGCAAAATACTGAAATGAAAGCGGGTTTGCCTTCATATTTGACCCAGAACAACTCAGTTCAGCATGGAAATATCATTGCAACAGCTTTTATTTAGCCAGAAATCAAGAGTGTAAGTTTTTATGCGCTTAAAATCATTTTCAGGCCGAATGAGCTGATTTCTGCCAAAGGCAGCAAAATACTGAAAGGAAAGTGGGTTTGCCTTCATATTTGACACAGAAAAACTCAGTTCAGCATGGAAATATCATTGCAACAGGTTTTATTTAGCCAGAAATCAAGAGTGTAAGTTTTTATGCGCTTAAAAGCACTTTCAGGCCGAATGAGCAAATATGCTTGTTTCTGCCAAATGCAGCAAAATACTGAAAGGAAAGTGGGTTTGCCTTCATATTTGAGCCAGAACAAATCAGTTCAGCATGGAAATATCATTGCAACAGCTTTTATTTAGACAGAAGTCAAGAGTGTAAGTTTTTATGCGCTTAAAAGCATTTTCAGGCCGAATGAGCTGATTTCTGCCAAAGGCAGCAAAATACTGAAAGGAAAGTGGGTTTGCCTTCATATTTGAGCCAGAACAAATCAGTTCAGCATGGAAATATCATTGCAACAGGTTTTATTTAGCCAGAAATCAAGAGTGTAAGTTTTTATGCGCTTAAAAGCACTTTCAGGCCGAATGAGCAAATATGCTTGTTTCTGCCAAATGCAGCAAAATACTGAAAGGAAAGTGGGTTTGCCTTCATATTTGAGCCAGAACAACTCAGTTCAGCATGGAAATATCATTGCAACAGCTTTTATTTAGCCAGAAATCAAGAGTGTAAGTTTTTATGCGCTTAAAATCATTTTCAGGCCGAATGAGCAAATATGCTTGTTTTTGCCAATTGCAGCAAAATATTGAAAGGAAAGTGGGTTTGCCTTCATATTTGACCCAGAACAACTCAGTTCAGCATGGAAATATCATTGCAACAGCTTTTATTTAGCCAGAAATCAAGAGTGTAAGTTTTAATGCGCTTAAAAGCATTTTCAGGCCGAATGAGCAAATATGCTTGTTTCTGCCAAATTCAGCAAAATACTGAAAGGAATGTGGGTTTGCCTTCATATTTGAGCCAGAACAACTCAGTTCAGCATGGAAATATCATTGCAACAGCTTTTATTTAGCCAGAAATCAAGAGTGTAAGTTTTTATGCGCTTAAAATCATTTTCAGGCCGAATGAGCTGATTTCTGCCAAAGGCAGCAAAATACTGAAAGGAAAGTGGGTTTGCCTTCATATTTGACACAGAAAAACTCAGTTCAGCATGGAAATATCATTGTAACGGCTTTTGTTTAGCCAGGAATCACGAGTGTAAGTTTTTATGCGCTTAAAAGCATTTTCAGGCCAAATGAGCAAATATGCTTGTTTCTGCCAAATGCAGCAAAATACTGAAAGGAAAGTGGGTTTGCCTTCATATTTGAGCCAGAACAAATCAGTTCAGCATGGAAATATCATTGCAACAGCTTTTATTTAGACAGAAATCACGAGTGTAAGTTTTTATGCGCTTAAAAGCATTTTCAGGCCGAATGAGCAAATATGCTTGTTTCTGCCAAATGCAGCAAAATACTGAAAGGAAAGTGGGTTTGCCTTCATATTTGAGCCAGAACAAATCAGTTCAGCATGGAAATATCATTGCAACAGCTTTTATTTAGACAGAAGTCAAGATTGTAAGTTTTTATGCGCTTAAAAGCATTTTCAGGCCGAATGAGCTGATTTCTGCCAAAGGCAGCAAAATACTGAAAGGAAAGTGGGTTTGCCTTCATATTTGAGCCAGAACAAATCAGTTCAGCATGGAAATATCATTGCAACAGGTTTTATTTAGCCAGAAATCAAGAGTGTAAGTTTTTATGCGCTTAAAAGCACTTTCAGGCCGAATGAGCAAATATGCTTGTTTCTGCCAAATGCAGCAAAATACTGAAAGGAAAGTGGGTTTGCCTTCATATTTGAGCCAGAACAACTCAGTTCAGCATGGAAATATCATTGCAACAGCTTTTATTTAGCCAGAAATCAAGAGTGTAAGTTTTAATGCGCTTAAAAGCATTTTCAGGCCGAATGAGCAAATATGCTTGTTTCTGCCAAATTCAGCAAAATACTGAAAGGAATGTGGGTTTGCCTTCATATTTGAGCCAGAACAAATCAGTTCAGCATGGAAATATCATTGCAACAGGTTTTATTTAGCCAGAAATCAAGAGTGTAAGTTTTTATGCGCTTAAAAGCACTTTCAGGCCGAATGAGCTGATTTCTGCCAAATGCAGCAAAATACTGAAAGGAAAGTGGGTTTGCCTTCATATTTGAGCCAGAACAACTCAGTTCAGCATGGAAATATCATTGCAACAGCTTTTATTTAGCCAGAAATCAAGATTGTAAGTTTTTATGCGCTTAAAAGCATTTTCAGGCCGAATGAGCTGATTTCTGCCAAATGCAGCAAAATACTGAAAGGAATGTGGGTTTGCCTTCATATTTGACCCAGAACAACTCAGTTCAGCATGGAAATATCATTGCAACAGCTTTTATTTAGCCAGAAATCAAGAGTGTAAGTTTTTATGCGCTTAAAAGCATTTTCAGGCCGAATGAGCAAATATGCTTGTTTCTGCCAAATGCAGCAAAATACTGAAAGGAAAGTGGGTTTGCCTTCATATTTGAGCCAGAACAACTCAGTTCAGCATGGAAATATCATTGCAACAGCTTTTATTTAGCCAGAAATCAAGAGTGTAAGTTTTTATGCTCTTAAAAGCATTTTCAGGCCGAATGAGCTGATTTCTGCCAAAGGCAGCAAAATACTGAAAGGAAAGTGGGTTTGCCTTCATATTTGACACAGAAAAACTCAGTTCAGCATGGAAATATCATTGTAACAGCTTTTGTTTAGCCAGGAATCACGAGTGTAAGTTTTTATGCGCTTAAAAGCATTTTCAGGCCGAATGAGCAAATATGCTTGTTTCTGCCAAATGCAGCAAAATACTGAAAGGAAAGTGGGTTTGCCTTCATATTTGAGCCAGAACAAATCAGTTCAGCATGGAAATATCATTGCAACAGCTTTTATTTAGACAGAAATCAAGAGTGTAAGTTTTTATGCGCTTAAAAGCATTTTCAGGCCGAATGAGCAAATATGCTTGTTTTTGCCAATTGCAGCAAAATATTGAAAGGAAAGTGGGTTTGCCTTCATATTTGACCCAGAACAACTCAGTTCAGCATGGAAATATCATTGCAACAGCTTTTATTTAGCCATAAATCAAGAGTGTAAGTTTTAATGCGCTTAAAAGCATTTTCAGGCCGAATGAGCAAATATGCTTGTTTCTGCCAAATTCAGCAAAATACTGAAATGAAAGTGGGTTTGCCTTCATATTTGACCCAGAACAACTCAGTTCAGCATGGAAATATCATTGCAACAGCTTTTATTTAGCCAGAAATCAAGAGTGTAAGTTTTTATGCGCTTAAAATCATTTTCAGGCCGAATGAGGTGATTTCTGCCAAAGGCAGCAAAATACTGAAAGGAAAGTGGGTTTGCCTTCATATTTGACACAGAAAAACTCAGTTCAGCATGGAAATATCATTGTAACGGCTTTTGTTTAGCCAGGAATCACGAGTGTAAGTTTTTATGCGCTTAAAAGCATTTTCAGGCCGAATGAGCAAATATGCTTGTTTCTGCCAAATGCAGCAAAATACTGAAAGGAAAGTGGGTTTGACTTCATATTTGAGCCAGAACAAATCAGTTCAGCATGGAAATATCATTGCAACAGCTTTTATTTAGACAGAAATCACGAGTGTAAGTTTTTATGCGCTTAAAAGCATTTTCAGGCCGAATGAGCAAATATGCTTGTTTCTGCCAAATGCAGCAAAATACTGAAAGGAAAGTGGGTTTGCCTTCATATTTGAGCCAGAACAAATCAGTTCAGCATGGAAATATCATTGCAACAGCTTTTATTTAGACAGAAATCAAGAGTGTAAGTTTTTATGCGCTTAAAAGCATTTTCAGGCCGAATGAGCAAATATGCTTGTTTTTGCCAATTGCAGCAAAATATTGAAAGGAAAGTGGGTTTGCCTTCATATTTGACCCAGAACAACTCAGTTCAGCATGGAAATATCATTGCAACAGCTTTTATTTAGCCATAAATCAAGAGTGTAAGTTTTAATGCGCTTAAAAGCATTTTCAGGCCGAATGAGCAAATATGCTTGTTTCTGCCAAATTCAGCAAAATACTGAAATGAAAGTGGGTTTGCCTTCATATTTGACCCAGAACAACTCAGTTCAGCATGGAAATATCATTGCAACAGCTTTTATTTAGCCAGAAATCAAGAGTGTAAGTTTTTATGCGCTTAAAATCATTTTCAGGCCGAATGAGGTGATTTCTGCCAAAGGCAGCAAAATACTGAAAGGAAAGTGGGTTTGCCTTCATATTTGACACAGAAAAACTCAGTTCAGCATGGAAATATCATTGTAACGGCTTTTGTTTAGCCAGAAATCAAGAGTGTAAGTTTTTATGCGCTTAAAAGCATTTTCAGGCCGAATGAGCAAATATGCTTGTTTCTGCCAAATGCAGCAAAATACTGCAAGGAAAGTGGGTTTGCCTTCATAGTTGACCCAGAACAACTCAGTTCAGCATGGAAATATCATTGCAACAGCTTTTATTTAGCCAGAAATCAAGAGTGTAAGTTTTTATGCGCTTGAAAGCATTTTCAGGCCGAATGAGGTGATTTCTGCCAAAGGCAGCAAAATACTGAAAGGAAAGTGGGTTTGCCTTCATATTTGACACAGAAAAACTCAGTTCAGCATGGAAATATCATTGTAACGGCTTTTGTTTAGCCAGGAATCACGAGTGTAAGTTTTTATGCGCTTAAAAGCATTTTCAGGCCGAATGAGCAAATATGCTTGTTTCTGCCAAATGCAGCAAAATACTGAAAGGAAAGTGGGTTTGCCTTCATATTTGAGCCAGAACAACTCAGTTCAGCATGGAAATATCATTGCAACAGCTTTTATTTAGCCAGAAATCAAGAGTGTAAGTTTTTATGCGCTTAAAAGCATTTTCAGGCCGAATGAGCAAATATGCTTGTTTTTGCCAATTGCAGCAAAATATTGAAAGGAAAGTGGGTTTGCCTTCATATTTGACCCAGAACAACTCAGTTCAGCATGGAAATATCATTGCAACAGCTTTTATTTAGCCAGAAATCAAGCGTGTAAGTTTTAATGCGCTTAAAAGCATTTTCAGGCCGAATGAGCAAATATGCTTGTTTCTGCCAAATTCAGCAAAATACTGAAATGAAAGTGGGTTTGCCTTCATATTTGACCCAGAACAACTCAGTTCAGCATGGAAATATCATTGCAACAGCTTTTATTTAGCCAGAAATCAAGAGTGTAAGTTTTTATGCGCTTAAAATCATTTTCAGGCCGAATGAGCTGATTTCTGCCAAAGGCAGCAAAATACTGAAAGGAAAGTGGGTTTGCCTTCATATTTGAGCCAGAACAAATCAGTTCAGCATGGAAATATCATTGCAACAGCTTTTATTTAGACAGAAATCACGAGTGTAAGTTTTTATGCGCTTAAAAGCATTTTCAGGCCGAATGAGCAAATATGCTTGTTTTTGCCAATTGCAGCAAAATATTGAAAGGAAAGTGGGTTTGCCTTCATATTTGACCCAGAACAACTCAGTTCATTATGGAAATATCATTGCAACAGCTTTTATTTAGCCAGAAATCAAGAGTGTAAGTTTTTATGCGCTTAAAAGCACTTTCAGGCCGAATGAGCTGATTTCTGCCAAATGCAGCAAAATACTGAAAGGAAAGTGGGTTTGCCTTCATATTTGAGCCAGAACAACTCAGTTCAGCATGGAAATATCATTGCAACAGCTTTTATTTAGCCAGAAATCAAGATTGTAAGTTTTTATGCGCTTAAAAGCATTTTCAGGCCGAATGAGCTGATTTCTGCCAAATGCAGCAAAATACTGAAAGGAATGTGGGTTTGCCTTCATATTTGACCCAGAACAACTCAGTTCAGCATGGAAATATCATTGCAACAGCTTTTATTTAGCCAGAAATCAAGAGTGTAAGTTTTTATGCGCTTAAAAGCATTTTCAGGCCGAATGAGCAAATATGCTTGTTTCTGCCAAATGCAGCAAAATACTGAAAGGAAAGTGGGTTTGCCTTCATATTTGAGCCAGAACAACTCAGTTCAGCATGGAAATATCATTGCAACAGCTTTTATTTAGCCAGAAATCAAGAGTGTAAGTTTTTATGCTCTTAAAAGCATTTTCAGGCCGAATGAGCTGATTTCTGCCAAAGGCAGCAAAATACTGAAAGGAAAGTGGGTTTGCCTTCATATTTGACACAGAAAAACTCAGTTCAGCATGGAAATATCATTGTAACAGCTTTTGTTTAGCCAGGAATCACGAGTGTAAGTTTTTATGCGCTTAAAAGCATTTTCAGGCCGAATGAGCAAATATGCTTGTTTCTGCCAAATGCAGCAAAATACTGAAAGGAAAGTGGGTTTGCCTTCATATTTGAGCCAGAACAAATCAGTTCAGCATGGAAATATCATTGCAACAGCTTTTATTTAGACAGAAATCAAGAGTGTAAGTTTTTATGCGCTTAAAAGCATTTTCAGGCCGAATGAGCAAATATGCTTGTTTTTGCCAATTGCAGCAAAATATTGAAAGGAAAGTGGGTTTGCCTTCATATTTGACCCAGAACAACTCAGTTCAGCATGGAAATATCATTGCAACAGCTTTTATTTAGCCATAAATCAAGAGTGTAAGTTTTAATGCGCTTAAAAGCATTTTCAGGCCGAATGAGCAAATATGCTTGTTTCTGCCAAATTCAGCAAAATACTGAAATGAAAGTGGGTTTGCCTTCATATTTGACCCAGAAAAACTCAGTTCAGCATGGAAATATCATTGTAACGGCTTTTGTTTAGCCAGGAATCACGAGTGTAAGTTTTTATGCGCTTAAAAGCATTTTCAGGCCGAATGAGCAAATATGCTTGTTTCTGCCAAATGCAGCAAAATACTGAAAGGAAAGTGGGTTTGCCTTCATATTTGAGCCAGAACAAATCAGTTCAGCATGGAAATATCATTGCAACAGCTTTTATTTAGACAGAAATCACGAGTGTAAGTTTTTATGCGCTTAAAAGCATTTTCAGGCCGAATGAGCAAATATGCTTGTTTCTGCCAAATGCAGCAAAATACTGAAAGGAAAGTGGGTTTGCCTTCATATTTGAGCCAGAACAAATCAGTTCAGCATGGAAATATCATTGCAACAGCTTTTATTTAGACAGAAGTCAAGAGTGTAAGTTTTTATGCGCTTAAAAGCATTTTCAGGCCGAATGAGCTGATTTCTGCCAAAGGCAGCAAAATACTGAAAGGAAAGTGGGTTTGCCTTCATATTTGAGCCAGAACAAATCAGTTCAGCATGGAAATATCATTGCAACAGGTTTTATTTAGCCAGAAATCAAGAGTGTAAGTTTTTATGCGCTTAAAAGCACTTTCAGGCCGAATGAGCTGATTTCTGCCAAATGCAGCAAAATACTGAAAGGAAAGTGGGTTTGCCTTCATATTTGAGCCAGAACAACTCAGTTCAGCATGGAAATATCATTGCAACAGCTTTTATTTAGCCAGAAATCAAGAGTGTAAGTTTTTATGCTCTTAAAAGCATTTTCAGGCCGAATGAGCTGATTTCTGCCAAAGGCAGCAAAATACTGAAAGGAAAGTGGGTTTGCCTTCATATTTGACACAGAAAAACTCAGTTCAGCATGGAAATATCATTGTAACAGCTTTTGTTTAGCCAGGAATCACGAGTGTAAGTTTTTATGCGCTTAAAAGCATTTTCAGGCCGAATGAGCAAATATGCTTGTTTCTGCCAAATGCAGCAAAATACTGAAAGGAAAGTGGGTTTGCCTTCATATTTGAGCCAGAACAACTCAGTTCAGCATGGAAATATCATTGCAACAGCTTTTATTTAGCCATAAATCAAGAGTGTAAGTTTTAATGCGCTTAAAAGCATTTTCAGGCCGAATGAGCAAATATGCTTGTTTCTGCCAAATTCAGCAAAATACTGAAATGAAAGTGGGTTTGCCTTCATATTTGACCCAGAACAACTCAGTTCAGCATGGAAATATCATTGCAACAGCTTTTATTTAGCCAGAAATCAAGAGTGTAAGTTTTTATGCGCTTAAAATCATTTTCAGGCCGAATGAGCTGATTTCTGCCAAAGGCAGCAAAATACTGAAAGGAAAGTGGGTTTGCCTTCATATTTGAGCCAGAACAACTCAGTTCAGCATGGAAATATCATTGTAACGGCTTTTGTTTAGCCAGGAATCACGAGTGTAAGTTTTTATGCGCTTAAAAGCATTTTCAGGCCGAATGAGCAAATATGCTTGTTTCTGCCAAATGCAGCAAAATACTGAAAGGAAAGTGGGTTTGACTTCATATTTGAGCCAGAACAAATCAGTTCAGCATGGAAATATCATTGCAACAGCTTTTATTTAGACAGAAATCACGAGTGTAAGTTTTTATGCGCTTAAAAGCATTTTCAGGCCGAATGAGCAAATATGCTTGTTTCTGCCAAATGCAGCAAAATACTGAAAGGAAAGTGGGTTTGCCTTCATATTTGAGCCAGAACAAATCAGTTCAGCATGGAAATATCATTGCAACAGCTTTTATTTAGCCAGAAATCAAGAGTGTAAGTTTTTATGCGCTTAAAAGCACTTTCAGGCCGAATGAGCAAATATGCTTGTTTCTGCCAAATGCAGCAAAATACTGAAAGGAAAGTGGGTTTGCCTTCATATTTGAGCCAGAACAACTCAGTTCAGCATGGAAATATCATTGCAACAGCTTTTATTTAGCCAGAAATCAAGAGTGTAAGTTTTTATGCGCTTAAAATCATTTTCAGGCCGAATGAGCAAATATGCTTGTTTTTGCCAATTGCAGCAAAATATTGAAAGGAAAGTGGGTTTGCCTTCATATTTGACCCAGAACAACTCAGTTCAGCATGGAAATATCATTGCAACAGCTTTTATTTAGCCAGAAATCAAGAGTGTAAGTTTTAATGCGCTTAAAATCATTTTCAGGCCGAATGAGCTGATTCCTGCCAAAGGCAGCAAAATACTGAAAGGAAAGTGGGTTTGCCTTCATATTTGACCCAGAACAACTCAGTTCAGCATGGAAATATCATTGCAACAGCTTTTATTTAGCCAGGAATCACGAGTGTAAGTTTTTATGCGCTTAAAAGCATTTTCAGGCCGAATGAGCAAATATGCTTGTTTCTGCCAAATGCAGCAAAATACTGAAAGGAAAGTGGGTTTGCCTTCATATTTGAGCCAGAACAACTCAGTTCAGCATGGAAATATCATTGCAACAGCTTTTATTTAGCCAGAAATCAAGAGTGTAAGTTTTAATGCGCTTAAAAGCATTTTCAGGCCGAATGAGCAAATATGCTTGTTTCTGCCAAATTCAGCAAAATACTGAAAGGAATGTGGGTTTGCCTTCATATTTGAGCCAGAACAAATCAGTTCAGCATGGAAATATCATTGCAACAGCTTTTATTTAGCCAGGAATCACGAGTGTAAGTTTTTATGCGCTTAAAATCATTTTCAGGCCGAATGAGCAAATATGCTTGTTTTTGCCAATTGCAGCAAAATATTGAAAGGAAAGTGGGTTTGCCTTCATATTTGACCCAGAACAACTCAGTTCAGCATGGAAATATCATTGCAACAGCTTTTATTTAGCCAGAAATCAAGAGTGTAAGTTTTAATGCGCTTAAAAGCATTTTCAGGCCGAATGAGCAAATATGCTTGTTTCTGCCAAATTCAGCAAAATACTGAAAGGAATGTGGGTTTGCCTTCATATTTGAGCCAGAACAAATCAGTTCAGCATGGAAATATCATTGCAACAGGTTTTATTTAGCCAGAAATCAAGAGTGTAAGTTTTTATGCGCTTAAAAGCACTTTCAGGCCGAATGAGCTGATTTCTGCCAAATGCAGCAAAATACTGAAAGGAAAGTGGGTTTGCCTTCATATTTGAGCCAGAACAACTCAGTTCAGCATGGAAATATCATTGCAACAGCTTTTATTTAGCCAGAAATCAAGATTGTAAGTTTTTATGCGCTTAAAAGCATTTTCAGGCCGAATGAGCTGATTTCTGCCAAATGCAGCAAAATACTGAAAGGAATGTGGGTTTGCCTTCATATTTGACCCAGAACAACTCAGTTCAGCATGGAAATATCATTGCAACAGCTTTTATTTAGCCAGAAATCAAGAGTGTAAGTTTTTATGCGCTTAAAAGCATTTTCAGGCCGAATGAGCAAATATGCTTGTTTCTGCCAAATGCAGCAAAATACTGAAAGGAAAGTGGGTTTGCCTTCATATTTGAGCCAGAACAACTCAGTTCAGCATGGAAATATCATTGCAACAGCTTTTATTTAGCCAGAAATGAAGAGTGTAAGTTTTTATGCTCTTAAAAGCATTTTCAGGCCGAATGAGCTGATTTCTGCCAAAGGCAGCAAAATACTGAAAGGAAAGTGGGTTTGCCTTCATATTTGACACAGAAAAACTCAGTTCAGCATGGAAATATCATTGTAACAGCTTTTGTTTAGCCAGGAATCACGAGTGTAAGTTTTTATGCGCTTAAAAGCATTTTCAGGCCGAATGAGCAAATATGCTTGTTTCTGCCAAATGCAGCAAAATACTGAAAGGAAAGTGGGTTTGCCTTCATATTTGAGCCAGAACAAATCAGTTCAGCATGGAAATATCATTGCAACAGCTTTTATTTAGACAGAAATCAAGAGTGTAAGTTTTTATGCGCTTAAAAGCATTTTCAGGCCGAATGAGCAAATATGCTTGTTTTTGCCAATTGCAGCAAAATATTGAAAGGAAAGTGGGTTTGCCTTCATATTTGACCCAGAACAACTCAGTTCAGCATGGAAATATCATTGCAACAGCTTTTATTTAGCCAGAAATCAAGAGTGTAAGTTTTTATGCGCTTAAAATCATTTTCAGGCCGAATGAGGTGATTTCTGCCAAAGGCAGCAAAATACTGAAAGGAAAGTGGGTTTGCCTTCATATTTGACACAGAAAAACTCAGTTCAGCATGGAAATATCATTGTAACGGCTTTTGTTTAGCCAGGAATCACGAGTGTAAGTTTTTATGCGCTTAAAAGCATTTTCAGGCCGAATGAGCAAATATGCTTGTTTCTGCCAAATGCAGCAAAATACTGAAAGGAAAGTGGGTTTGACTTCATATTTGAGCCAGAACAAATCAGTTCAGCATGGAAATATCATTGCAACAGCTTTTATTTAGACAGAAATCACGAGTGTAAGTTTTTATGCGCTTAAAAGCATTTTCAGGCCGAATGAGCAAATATGCTTGTTTCTGCCAAATGCAGCAAAATACTGAAAGGAAAGTGGGTTTGCCTTCATATTTGAGCCAGAACAAATCAGTTCAGCATGGAAATATCATTGCAACAGCTTTTATTTAGACAGAAGTCAAGAGTGTAAGTTTTTATGCGCTTAAAAGCATTTTCAGGCCGAATGAGCTGATTTCTGCCAAAGGCAGCAAAATACTGAAAGGAAAGTGGGTTTGCCTTCATATTTGAGCCAGAACAAATCAGTTCAGCATGGAAATATCATTGCAACAGGTTTTATTTAGCCAGAAATCAAGAGTGTAAGTTTTAATGCGCTTAAAAGCATTTTCAGGCCGAATGAGCAAATATGCTTGTTTCTGCCAAATTCAGCAAAATACTGAAATGAAAGTGGGTTTGCCTTCATATTTGACCCAGAACAACTCAGTTCAGCATGGAAATATCATTGCAACAGCTTTTATTTAGACAGAAATCACGAGTGTAAGTTTTTATGCGCTTAAAAGCATTTTCAGGCCGAATGAGCAAATATGCTTGTTTCTGCCAAATTCAGCAAAATACTGAAATGAAAGTGGGTTTGCCTTCATATTTGACCCAGAACAAATCAGTTCAGCATGGAAATATCATTGCAACAGCTTTTATTTAGACAGAAATCACGAGTGTAAGTTTTTATGCGCTTAAAAGCATTTTTAGGCCGAATGAGCAAATATGCTTGTTTCTGCCAAATGCAGCAAAATACTGAAAGGAAAGTGGGTTTGCCTTCATATTTGAGCCAGAACAAATCAGTTCAGCATGGAAATATCATTGCAACAGCTTTTATTTAGACAGAAGTCAAGAGTGTAAGTTTTTATGCGCTTAAAATCATTTTCAGGCCGAATGAGCTGATTTCTGCCAAAGGCAGCAAAATACTGAAAGGAAAGTGGGTTTGCCTTCATATTTGAGCCAGAAAAACTCAGTTCAGCATGGAAATATCATTGTAACAGCTTTTGTTTAGCCAGGAATCACGAGTGTAAGTTTTTATGCGCTTAAAAGCATTTTCAGGCCGAATGAGCAAATATGCTTGTTTCTGCCAAATGCAGCAAAATATTGAAAGGAAAGTGGGTTTGCCTTCATATTTGAGCCAGAACAAATCAGTTCAGCATGGAAATATCATTGCAACAGCTTTTATTTAGACAGAAATCAAGAGTGTAAGTTTTTATGCGCTTAAAAGCATTTTCAGGCCGAATGAGCAAATATGCTTGTTTTTGCCAATTGCAGCAAAATATTGAAAGGAAAGTGGGTTTGCCTTCATATTTGACCCAGAACAACTCAGTTCAGCATGGAAATATCATTGCAACAGCTTTTATTTAGCCAGAAATCAAGAGTGTAAGTTTTAATGCGCTTAAAAGCATTTTCAGGCCGAATGAGCAAATATGCTTGTTTCTGCCAAATTCAGCAAAATACTGAAATGAAAGTGGGTTTGCCTTCATATTTGACCCAGAACAACTCAGTTCAGCATGGAAATATCATTGCAACAGCTTTTATTTAGCCAGAAATCAAGAGTGTAAGTTTTTATGCGCTTAAAATCATTTTCAGGCCGAATGAGCTGATTTCTGCCAAAGGCAGCAAAATACTGAAAGGAAAGTGGGTTTGCCTTCATATTTGACACAGAAAAACTCAGTTCAGCATGGAAATATCATTGTAACGGCTTTTGTTTAGCCAGAAATCAAGAGTGTAAGTTTTTATGCGCTTAAAAGCATTTTCAGGCCGAATGAGCAAATATGCTTGTTTTTGCCAATTGCAGCAAAATATTGAAAGGAAAGTGGGTTTGCCTTCATAGTTGACCCAGAACAACTCAGTTCAGCATGGAAATATCATTGCAACAGCTTTTATTTAGCCAGAAATCAAGAGTGTAAGTTTTTATGCGCTTGAAAGCATTTTCAGGCCGAATGAGGTGATTTCTGCCAAAGGCAGCAAAATACTGAAAGGAAAGTGGGTTTGCCTTCATATTTGACACAGAAAAACTCAGTTCAGCATGGAAATATCATTGTAACGGCTTTTGTTTAGCCAGGAATCACGAGTGTAAGTTTTTATGCGCTTAAAAGCATTTTCAGGCCGAATGAGCAAATATGCTTGTTTCTGCCAAATGCAGCAAAATACTGAAAGGAAAGTGGGTTTGCCTTCATATTTGAGCCAGAACAAATCAGTTCAGCATGGAAATATCATTGCAACAGCTTTTATTTAGCCAGAAATCAAGAGTGTAAGTTTTTATGCGCTTAAAAGCATTTTCAGGCCGAATGAGCAAATATGCTTGTTTTTGCCAATTGCAGCAAAATATTGAAAGGAAAGTGGGTTTGCCTTCATATTTGACCCAGAACAACTCAGTTCAGCATGGAAATATCATTGCAACAGCTTTTATTTAGCCAGAAATCAAGCGTGTAAGTTTTAATGCGCTTAAAAGCATTTTCAGGCCGAATGAGCAAATATGCTTGTTTCTGCCAAATTCAGCAAAATACTGAAATGAAAGTGGGTTTGCCTTCATATTTGACCCAGAACAACTCAGTTCAGCATGGAAATATCATTGCAACAGCTTTTATTTAGCCAGAAATCAAGAGTGTAAGTTTTTATGCGCTTAAAATCATTTTCAGGCCGAATGAGCTGATTTCTGCCAAAGGCAGCAAAATACTGAAAGGAAAGTGGGTTTGCCTTCATATTTGAGCCAGAACAAATCAGTTCAGCATGGAAATATCATTGCAACAGCTT
Source organism: Channa argus (assembly GCF_033026475.1). Classification (NCBI taxonomy): domain Eukaryota; kingdom Metazoa; phylum Chordata; class Actinopteri; order Anabantiformes; family Channidae; genus Channa; species Channa argus. Next base: position 965,565 of record NW_027125222.1, read on the forward strand.
TTATTTAGACAGAAATCACGAGTGTAAGTTTTTATGCGCTTAAAAGCATTTTCAGGCCGAATGAGCAAATATGCTTGTTTTTGCCAATTGCAGCAAAATATTGAAAGGAAAGTGGGTTTGCCTTCATATTTGACCCAGAACAACTCAGTTCATTATGGAAATATCATTGCAACAGCTTTTATTTAGCCAGAAATCAAGAGTGTAAGTTTTTATGCGCTTAAAAGCACTTTCAGGCCGAATGAGCTGATTTCTGCCAAATGCAGCAAAATACTGAAAGGAAAGTGGGTTTGCCTTCATATTTGAGCCAGAACAACTCAGTTCAGCATGGAAATATCATTGCAACAGCTTTTATTTAGCCAGAAATCAAGATTGTAAGTTTTTATGCGCTTAAAAGCATTTTCAGGCCGAATGAGCTGATTTCTGCCAAATGCAGCAAAATACTGAAAGGAATGTGGGTTTGCCTTCATATTTGACCCAGAACAACTCAGTTCAGCATGGAAATATCATTGCAACAGCTTTTATTTAGCCAGAAATCAAGAGTGTAAGTTTTTATGCGCTTAAAAGCATTTTCAGGCCGAATGAGCAAATATGCTTGTTTCTGCCAAATGCAGCAAAATACTGAAAGGAAAGTGGGTTTGCCTTCATATTTGAGCCAGAACAACTCAGTTCAGCATGGAAATATCATTGCAACAGCTTTTATTTAGCCAGAAATCAAGAGTGTAAGTTTTTATGCTCTTAAAAGCATTTTCAGGCCGAATGAGCTGATTTCTGCCAAAGGCAGCAAAATACTGAAAGGAAAGTGGGTTTGCCTTCATATTTGACACAGAAAAACTCAGTTCAGCATGGAAATATCATTGTAACAGCTTTTGTTTAGCCAGGAATCACGAGTGTAAGTTTTTATGCGCTTAAAAGCATTTTCAGGCCGAATGAGCAAATATGCTTGTTTCTGCCAAATGCAGCAAAATACTGAAAGGAAAGTGGGTTTGCCTTCATATTTGAGCCAGAACAAATCAGTTCAGCATGGAAATATCATTGCAACAGCTTTTATTTAGTCAGAAATCAAGAGTGTAAGTTTTTATGCGCTTAAAAGCATTTTCAGGCCGAATGAGCAAATATGCTTGTTTTTGCCAATTGCAGCAAAATATTGAAAGGAAAGTGGGTTTGCCTTCATATTTGACCCAGAACAACTCAGTTCAGCATGGAAATATCATTAAAACAGCTTTTATTTAGCCATAAATCAAGAGTGTAAGTTTTAATGCGCTTAAAAGCATTTTCAGGCCGAATGAGCAAATATGCTTGTTTCTGCCAAATTCAGCAAAATACTGAAATGAAAGTGGGTTTGCCTTCATATTTGACCCAGAACAACTCACTTCAGCATGGAAATATCATTGCAACAGCTTTTATTTAGCCAGAAATCAAGAGTGTAAGTTTTTATGCGCTTAAAATCATTTTCAGGCCGAATGAGCTGATTTCTGCCAAAGGCAGCAAAATACTGAAAGGAAAGTGGGTTTGCCTTCATATTTGACACAGAAAAACTCAGTTCAGCATGGAAATATCATTGTAACGGCTTTTGTTTAGCCAGGAATCACGAGTGTAAGTTTTTATGCGCTTAAAAGCATTTTCAGGCCGAATGAGCAAATATGCTTGTTTCTGCCAAATGCAGCAAAATACTGAAAGGAAAGTGGGTTTGACTTCATATTTGAGCCAGAACAAATCAGTTCAGCATGGAAATATCATTGCAACAGCTTTTATTTAGACAGAAATCACGAGTGTAAGTTTTTATGCGCTTAAAAGCATTTTCAGGCCGAATGAGCAAATATGCTTGTTTCTGCCAAATGCAGCAAAATACTGAAAGGAAAGTGGGTTTGCCTTCATATTTGAGCCAGAACAAATCAGTTCAGCATGGAAATATCATTGCAACAGCTTTTATTTAGACAGAAGTCAAGAGTGTAAGTTTTTATGCGCTTAAAAGCATTTTCAGGCCGAATGAGCTGATTTCTGCCAAAGGCAGCAAAATACTGAAAGGAAAGTGGGTTTGCCTTCATATTTGAGCCAGAACAAATCAGTTCAGCATGGAAATATCATTGCAACAGGTTTTATTTAGCCAGAAATCAAGAGTGTAAGTTTTTATGCGCTTAAAAGCATTTTCAGGCCGAATGAGCAAATATGCTTGTTTCTGCCAAATGCAGCAAAATACTGAAAGGAAAGTGGGTTTGCCTTCATATTTGAGCCAGAACAACTCAGTTCAGCATGGAAATATCATTGCAACAGCTTTTATTTAGCCAGAAATCAAGAGTGTAAGTTTTTATGCGCTTAAAATCATTTTCAGGCCGAATGAGCAAATATGCTTGTTTTTGCCAATTGCAGCAAAATATTGAAAGGAAAGTGGGTTTGCCTTCATATTTGACCCAGAACAACTCAGTTCAGCATGGAAATATCATTGCAACAGCTTTTATTTAGCCATAAATCAAGAGTGTAAGTTTTAATGCGCTTAAAAGCATTTTCAGGCCGAATGAGCAAATATGCTTGTTTCTGCCAAATTCAGCAAAATACTGAAATGAAAGTGGGTTTGCCTTCATATTTGACCCAGAACAACTCAGTTCAGCATGGAAATATCATTGCAACAGCTTTTATTTAGCCAGAAATCAAGAGTGTAAGTTTTTATGCGCTTAAAATCATTTTCAGGCCGAATGAGCTGATTTCTGCCAAAGGCAGCAAAATACTGAAAGGAAAGTGGGTTTGCCTTCATATTTGACACAGAAAAACTCAGTTCAGCATGGAAATATCATTGTAACGGCTTTTGTTTAGCCAGGAATCACGAGTGTAAGTTTTTATGCGCTTAAAAGCATTTTCAGGCCGAATGAGCAAATATGCTTGTTTCTGCCAAATGCAGCAAAATACTGAAAGGAAAGTGGGTTTGCCTTCATATTTGAGCCAGAACAAATCAGTTCAGCATGGAAATATCATTGCAACAGCTTTTATTTAGACAGAAATCACGAGTGTAAGTTTTTATGCGCTTAAAAGCATTTTCAGGCCGAATGAGCAAATATGCTTGTTTCTGCCAAATGCAGCAAAATACTGAAAGGAAAGTGGGTTTGCCTTCATATTTGAGCCAGAACAAATCAGTTCAGCATGGAAATATCATTGCAACAGCTTTTATTTAGACAGAAGTCAAGAGTGTAAGTTTTTATGCGCTTAAAAGCATTTTCAGGCCGAATGAGCTGATTTCTGCCAAAGGCAGCAAAATACTGAAAGGAAAGTGGGTTTGCCTTCATATTTTAGCCAGAACAAATCAGTTCAGCATGGAAATATCATTGCAACAGCTTTTATTTAGACAGAAGTCAAGAGTGTAAGTTTTTATGCGCTTAAAAGCATTTTCAGGCCGAATGAGCTGATTTCTGCCAAAGGCAGCAAAATACTGAAAGGAAAGTGGGTTTGCCTTCATATTTGAGCCAGAACAAATCAGTTCAGCATGGAAATATCATTGCAACAGGTTTTATTTAGCCAGAAATCAAGAGTGTAAGTTTTTATGCGCTTAAAAGCACTTTCAGGCCGAATGAGCTGATTTCTGCCAAATGCAGCAAAATACTGAAAGGAAAGTGGGTTTGCCTTCATATTTGAGCCAGAACAACTCAGTTCAGCATGGAAATATCATTGCAACAGCTTTTATTTAGCCAGAAATCAAGAGTGTAAGTTTTTATGCTCTTAAAAGCATTTTCAGGCCGAATGAGCTGATTTCTGCCAAAGGCAGCAAAATACTGAAAGGAAAGTGGGTTTGCCTTCATATTTGACACAGAAAAACTCAGTTCAGCATGGAAATATCATTGTAACAGCTTTTGTTTAGCCAGGAATCACGAGTGTAAGTTTTTATGCGCTTAAAAGCATTTTCAGGCCGAATGAGCAAATATGCTTGTTTCTGCCAAATGCAGCAAAATACTGAAAGGAAAGTGGGTTTGCCTTCATATTTGAGCCAGAACAAATCAGTTCAGCATGGAAATATCATTGCAACAGCTTTTATTTAGACAGAAATCAAGAGTGTAAGTTTTTATGCGCTTAAAAGCATTTTCAGGCCGAATGAGCTGATTTCTGCCAAAGGCAGCAAAATACTGAAAGGAAAGTGGGTTTGCCTTCATATTTGACACAGAAAAACTCAGTTCAGCATGGAAATATCATTGTAACAGCTTTTGTTTAGCCAGGAATCACGAGTGTAAGTTTTTATGCGCTTAAAAGCATTTTCAGGCCGAATGAGCAAATATGCTTGTTTCTGCCAAATGCAGCAAAATACTGAAAGGAAAGTGGGTTTGCCTTCATATTTGAGCCAGAACAAATCAGTTCAGCATGGAAATATCATTGCAACAGCTTTTATTTAGACAGAAATCAAGAGTGTAAGTTTTTATGCGCTTAAAAGCATTTTCAGGCCGAATGAGCAAATATGCTTGTTTTTGCCAATTGCAGCAAAATATTGAAAGGAAAGTGGGTTTGCCTTCATATTTGACCCAGAACAACTCAGTTCAGCATGGAAATATCATTGCAACAGCTTTTATTTAGCCAGAAATCAAGAGTGTAAGTTTTAATGCGCTTAAAAGCATTTTCAGGCCGAATGAGCAAATATGCTTGTTTCTGCCAAATTCAGCAAAATACTGAAATGAAAGTGGGTTTGCCTTCATATTTGAGCCAGAACAACTCAGTTCAGCATGGAAATATCATTGCAACAGCTTTTATTTAGCCAGAAATCAAGAGTGTAAGTTTTTATGCGCTTAAAATCATTTTCAGGCCGAATGAGCTGATTTCTGCCAAAGGCAGCAAAATACTGAAAGGAAAGTGGGTTTGCCTTCATATTTGACACAGAAAAACTCAGTTCAGCATGGAAATATCATTGTAACGGCTTTTGTTTAGCCAGAAATCAAGAGTGTAAGTTTTTATGCGCTTAAAAGCATTTTCAGGCCGAATGAGCAAATATGCTTGTTTTTGCCAATTGCAGCAAAATATTGAAAGGAAAGTGGGTTTGCCTTCATAGTTGACCCAGAACAACTCAGTTCAGCATGGAAATATCATTGCAACAGCTTTTATTTAGACAGAAATCAAGAGTGTAAGTTTTTATGCGCTTGAAAGCATTTTCAGGCCGAATGAGGTGATTTCTGCCAAAGGCAGCAAAATACTGAAAGGAAAGTGGGTTTGCCTTCATATTTGACACAGAAAAACTCAGTTCAGCATGGAAATATCATTGTAACGGCTTTTGTTTAGCCAGGAATCACGAGTGTAAGTTTTTATGCGCTTAAAAGCATTTTCAGGCCGAATGAGCAAATATGCTTGTTTCTGCCAAATGCAGCAAAATACTGAAAGGAAAGTGGGTTTGCCTTCATATTTGACCCAGAACAACTCAGTTCAGCATGGAAATATCATTGCAACAGCTTTTATTTAGCCAGAAATCAAGAGTGTAAGTTTTTATGCGCTTAAAAGCATTTTCAGGCCGAATGAGCAAATATGCTTGTTTCTGCCAAATGCAGCAAAATACTGAAAGGAAAGTGGGTTTGCCTTCATATTTGAGCCAGAACAACTCAGTTCAGCATGGAAATATCATTGCAACAGCTTTTATTTAGCCAGAAATCAAGAGTGTAAGTTTTTATGCTCTTAAAAGCATTTTCAGGCCGAATGAGCTGATCTCTGCCAAAGGCAGCAAAATACTGAAAGGAAAGTGGGTTTGCCTTCATATTTGACACAGAAAAACTCAGTTCAGCATGGAAATATCATTGTAACAGCTTTTGTTTAGCCAGGAATCACGAGTGTAAGTTTTTATGCGCTTAAAAGCATTTTCAGGCCGAATGAGCAAATATGCTTGTTTCTGCCAAATGCAGCAAAATACTGAAAGGAAAGTGGGTTTGCCTTCATATTTGAGCCAGAACAAATCAGTTCAGCATGGAAATATCATTGCAACAGCTTTTATTTAGACAGAAATCAAGAGTGTAAGTTTTTATGCGCTTAAAAGCATTTTCAGGCCGAATGAGCAAATATGCTTGTTTTTGCCAATTGCAGCAAAATATTGAAAGGAAAGTGGGTTTGCCTTCATATTTGACCCAGAACAACTCAGTTCAGCATGGAAATATCATTGCAACAGCTTTTATTTAGCCATAAATCAAGAGTGTAAGTTTTAATGCGCTTAAAAGCATTTTCAGGCCGAATGAGCAAATATGCTTGTTTCTGCCAAATTCAGCAAAATACTGAAATGAAAGTGGGTTTGCCTTCATATTTGACCCAGAACAAATCAGTTCAGCATGGAAATATCATTGCAACAGCTTTTATTTAGCCAGAAATCAAGAGTGTAAGTTTTTAAGCGCTTAAAATCATTTTCAGGCCGAATGAGCTGATTTCTGCCAAAGGCAGCAAAATACTGAAAGGAAAGTGGGTTTGCCTTCATATTTGACACAGAAAAACTCAGTTCAGCATGGAAATATCATTGTAACGGCTTTTGTTTAGCCAGGAATCACGAGTGTAAGTTTTTATGCGCTTAAAAGCATTTTCAGGCCGAATGAGCAAATATGCTTGTTTCTGCCAAATGCAGCAAAATACTGAAAGGAAAGTGGGTTTGACTTCATATTTGAGCCAGAACAAATCAGTTCAGCATGGAAATATCATTGCAACAGCTTTTATTTAGACAGAAATCACGAGTGTAAGTTTTTATGCGCTTAAAAGCATTTTCAGGCCGAATGAGCTGATTTCTGCCAAAGGCAGCAAAATACTGAAAGGAAAGTGGGTTTGCCTTCATATTTGAGCCAGAACAAATCAGTTCAGCATGGAAATATCATTGCAACAGGTTTTATTTAGCCAGAAATCAAGAGTGTAAGTTTTTATGCGCTTAAAAGCACTTTCAGGCCGAATGAGCTGATTTCTGCCAAATGCAGCAAAATACTGAAAGGAAAGTGGGTTTGCCTTCATATTTGAGCCAGAACAACTCAGTTCAGCATGGAAATATCATTGCAACAGCTTTTATTTAGCCAGAAATCAAGATTGTAAGTTTTTATGCGCTTAAAAGCATTTTCAGGCCGAATGAGCTGATTTCTGCCAAATGCAGCAAAATACTGAAAGGAATGTGGGTTTGCCTTCATATTTGACCCAGAACAACTCAGTTCAGCATGGAAATATCATTGCAACAGCTTTTATTTAGCCAGAAATCAAGAGTGTAAGTTTTTATGCGCTTAAAAGCATTTTCAGGCCGAATGAGCAAATATGCTTGTTTCTGCCAAATGCAGCAAAATACTGAAAGGAAAGTGGGTTTGCCTTCATATTTGAGCCAGAACAACTCAGTTCAGCATGGAAATATCATTGCAACAGCTTTTATTTAGCCAGAAATCAAGAGTGTAAGTTTTTATGCTCTTAAAAGAATTTTCAGGCCGAATGAGCTGATTTCTGCCAAAGGCAGCAAAATACTGAAAGGAAAGTGGGTTTGCCTTCATATTTGACACAGAAAAACTCAGTTCAGCATGGAAATATCATTGTAACAGCTTTTGTTTAGCCAGGAATCACGAGTGTAAGTTTTTATGCGCTTAAAAGCATTTTCAGGCCGAATGAGCAAATATGCTTGTTTCTGCCAAATGCAGCAAAATACTGAAAGGAAAGTGGGTTTGCCTTCATATTTGAGCCAGAACAAATCAGTTCAGCATGGAAATATCATTGCAACAGCTTTTATTTAGACAGAAATCAAGAGTGTAAGTTTTTATGCGCTTAAAAGCATTTTCAGGCCGAATGAGCTGATTTCTGCCAAAGGCAGCAAAATACTGAAAGGAAAGTGGGTTTGCCTTCATATTTGACACAGAAAAACTCAGTTCAGCATGGAAATATCATTGTAACAGCTTTTGTTTAGCCAGGAATCACGAGTGTAAGTTTTTATGCGCTTAAAAGCATTTTCAGGCCGAATGAGCAAATATGCTTGTTTCTGCCAAATGCAGCAAAATACTGAAAGGAAAGTGGGTTTGCCTTCATATTTGAGCCAGAACAAATCAGTTCAGCATGGAAATATCATTGCAACAGCTTTTATTTAGACAGAAATCAAGAGTGTAAGTTTTTATGCGCTTAAAAGCATTTTCAGGCCGAATGAGCAAATATGCTTGTTTTTGCCAATTGCAGCAAAATATTGAAAGGAAAGTGGGTTTGCCTTCATATTTGACCCAGAACAACTCAGTTCAGCATGGAAATATCATTGCAACAGCTTTTATTTAGCCAGAAATCAAGAGTGTAAGTTTTAATGCGCTTAAAAGCATTTTCAGGCCGAATGAGCAAATATGCTTGTTTCTGCCAAATTCAGCAAAATACTGAAATGAAAGTGGGTTTGCCTTCATATTTGAGCCAGAACAACTCAGTTCAGCATGGAAATATCATTGCAACAGCTTTTATTTAGCCAGAAATCAAGAGTGTAAGTTTTTATGCGCTTAAAATCATTTTCAGGCCGAATGAGCTGATTTCTGCCAAAGGCAGCAAAATACTGAAAGGAAAGTGGGTTTGCCTTCATATTTGACACAGAAAAACTCAGTTCAGCATGGAAATATCATTGTAACGGCTTTTGTTTAGCCAGAAATCAAGAGTGTAAGTTTTTATGCGCTTAAAAGCATTTTCAGGCCGAATGAGCAAATATGCTTGTTTTTGCCAATTGCAGCAAAATATTGAAAGGAAAGTGGGTTTGCCTTCATAGTTGACCCAGAACAACTCAGTTCAGCATGGAAATATCATTGCAACAGCTTTTATTTAGACAGAAATCAAGAGTGTAAGTTTTTATGCGCTTGAAAGCATTTTCAGGCCGAATGAGGTGATTTCTGCCAAAGGCAGCAAAATACTGAAAGGAAAGTGGGTTTGCCTTCATATTTGACACAGAAAAACTCAGTTCAGCATGGAAATATCATTGTAACGGCTTTTGTTTAGCCAGGAATCACGAGTGTAAGTTTTTATGCGCTTAAAAGCATTTTCAGGCCGAATGAGCAAATATGCTTGTTTCTGCCAAATGCAGCAAAATACTGAAAGGAAAGTGGGTTTGCCTTCATATTTGAGCCAGAACAAATCAGTTCAGCATGGAAATATCATTGCAACAGCTTTTATTTAGCCAGAAATCAAGAGTGTAAGTTTTTATGCGCTTAAAAGCATTTTCAGGCCGAATGAGCAAATATGCTTGTTTTTGCCAATTGCAGCAAAATATTGAAAGGAAAGTGGGTTTGCCTTCATATTTGACCCAGAACAACTCAGTTCAGCATGGAAATATCATTGCAACAGCTTTTATTTAGCCAGAAATCAAGCGTGTAAGTTTTAATGCGCTTAAAAGCATTTTCAGGCCGAATGAGCAAATATGCTTGTTTCTGCCAAATTCAGCAAAATACTGAAATGAAAGTGGGTTTGCCTTCATATTTGACCCAGAACAACTCAGTTCAGCATGGAAATATCATTGCAACAGCTTTTATTTAGCCAGAAATCAAGAGTGTAAGTTTTTATGCGCTTAAAAGCACTTTCAGGCCGAATGAGCTGATTTCTGCCAAATGCAGCAAAATACTGAAAGGAAAGTGGGTTTGCCTTCATATTTGAGCCAGAACAACTCAGTTCAGCATGGAAATATCATTGCAACAGCTTTTATTTAGCCAGAAATCAAGATTGTAAGTTTTTATGCGCTTAAAAGCATTTTCAGGCCGAATGAGCTGATTTCTGCCAAATGCAGCAAAATACTGAAAGGAATGTGGGTTTGCCTTCATATTTGACCCAGAACAACTCAGTTCAGCATGGAAATATCATTGCAACAGCTTTTATTTAGCCAGAAATCAAGAGTGTAAGTTTTTATGCGCTTAAAAGCATTTTCAGGCCGAATGAGCAAATATGCTTGTTTCTGCCAAATGCAGCAAAATACTGAAAGGAAAGTGGGTTTGCCTTCATATTTGAGCCAGAACAACTCAGTTCAGCATGGAAATATCATTGCAACAGCTTTTATTTAGCCAGAAATCAAGAGTGTAAGTTTTTATGCTCTTAAAAGCATTTTCAGGCCGAATGAGCTGATTTCTGCCAAAGGCAGCAAAATACTGAAAGGAAAGTGGGTTTGCCTTCATATTTGACACAGAAAAACTCAGTTCAGCATGGAAATATCATTGTAACAGCTTTTGTTTAGCCAGGAATCACGAGTGTAAGTTTTTATGCGCTTAAAAGCATTTTCAGGCCGAATGAGCAAATATGCTTGTTTCTGCCAAATGCAGCAAAATACTGAAAGGAAAGTGGGTTTGCCTTCATATTTGAGCCAGAACAAATCAGTTCAGCATGGAAATATCATTGCAACAGCTTTTATTTAGACAGAAATCAAGAGTGTAAGTTTTTATGCGCTTAAAAGCATTTTCAGGCCGAATGAGCAAATATGCTTGTTTTTGCCAATTGCAGCAAAATATTGAAAGGAAAGTGGGTTTGCCTTCATATTTGACCCAGAACAACTCAGTTCAGCATGGAAATATCATTGCAACAGCTTTTATTTAGCCAGAAATCAAGAGTGTAAGTTTTAATGCGCTTAAAAGCATTTTCAGGCCGAATGAGCAAATATGCTTGTTTCTGCCAAATTCAGCAAAATACTGAAATGAAAGTGGGTTTGCCTTCATATTTGAGCCAGAACAACTCAGTTCAGCATGGAAATATCATTGCAACAGCTTTTATTTAGCCAGAAATCAAGAGTGTAAGTTTTTATGCGCTTAAAATCATTTTCAGGCCGAATGAGCTGATTTCTGCCAAAGGCAGCAAAATACTGAAAGGAAAGTGGGTTTGCCTTCATATTTGACACAGAAAAACTCAGTTCAGCATGGAAATATCATTGTAACGGCTTTTGTTTAGCCAGAAATCAAGAGTGTAAGTTTTTATGCGCTTAAAAGCATTTTCAGGCCGAATGAGCAAATATGCTTGTTTTTGCCAATTGCAGCAAAATATTGAAAGGAAAGTGGGTTTGCCTTCATAGTTGACCCAGAACAACTCAGTTCAGCATGGAAATATCATTGCAACAGCTTTTATTTAGACAGAAATCAAGAGTGTAAGTTTTTATGCGCTTGAAAGCATTTTCAGGCCGAATGAGGTGATTTCTGCCAAAGGCAGCAAAATACTGAAAGGAAAGTGGGTTTGCCTTCATATTTGACACAGAAAAACTCAGTTCAGCATGGAAATATCATTGTAACGGCTTTTGTTTAGCCAGGAATCACGAGTGTAAGTTTTTATGCGCTTAAAAGCATTTTCAGGCCGAATGAGCAAATATGCTTGTTTCTGCCAAATGCAGCAAAATACTGAAAGGAAAGTGGGTTTGCCTTCATATTTGAGCCAGAACAAATCAGTTCAGCATGGAAATATCATTGCAACAGCTTTTATTTAGCCAGAAATCAAGAGTGTAAGTTTTTATGCGCTTAAAAGCATTTTCAGGCCGAATGAGCAAATATGCTTGTTTTTGCCAATTGCAGCAAAATATTGAAAGGAAAGTGGGTTTGCCTTCATATTTGACCCAGAACAACTCAGTTCAGCATGGAAATATCATTGCAACAGCTTTTATTTAGCCAGAAATCAAGCGTGTAAGTTTTAATGCGCTTAAAAGCATTTTCAGGCCGAATGAGCAAATATGCTTGTTTCTGCCAAATTCAGCAAAATACTGAAATGAAAGTGGGTTTGCCTTCATATTTGACCCAGAACAACTCAGTTCAGCATGGAAATATCATTGCAACAGCTTTTATTTAGCCAGAAATCAAGAGTGTAAGTTTTTATGCGCTTAAAAGCACTTTCAGGCCGAATGAGCTGATTTCTGCCAAATGCAGCAAAATACTGAAAGGAAAGTGGGTTTGCCTTCATATTTGAGCCAGAACAACTCAGTTCAGCATGGAAATATCATTGCAACAGCTTTTATTTAGCCAGAAATCAAGATTGTAAGTTTTTATGCGCTTAAAAGCATTTTCAGGCCGAATGAGCTGATTTCTGCCAAATGCAGCAAAATACTGAAAGGAATGTGGGTTTGCCTTCATATTTGACCCAGAACAACTCAGTTCAGCATGGAAATATCATTGCAACAGCTTTTATTTAGCCAGAAATCAAGAGTGTAAGTTTTTATGCGCTTAAAAGCATTTTCAGGCCGAATGAGCAAATATGCTTGTTTCTGCCAAATGCAGCAAAATACTGAAAGGAAAGTGGGTTTGCCTTCATATTTGAGCCAGAACAACTCAGTTCAGCATGGAAATATCATTGCAACAGCTTTTATTTAGCCAGAAATCAAGAGTGTAAGTTTTTATGCTCTTAAAAGCATTTTCAGGCCGAATGAGCTGATTTCTGCCAAAGGCAGCAAAATACTGAAAGGAAAGTGGGTTTGCCTTCATATTTGACACAGAAAAACTCAGTTCAGCATGGAAATATCATTGTAACAGCTTTTGTTTAGCCAGGAATCACGAGTGTAAGTTTTTATGCGCTTAAAAGCATTTTCAGGCCGAATGAGCAAATATGCTTGTTTCTGCCAAATGCAGCAAAATACTGAAAGGAAAGTGGGTTTGCCTTCATATTTGAGCCAGAACAAATCAGTTCAGCATGGAAATATCATTGCAACAGCTTTTATTTAGACAGAAATCAAGAGTGTAAGTTTTTATGCGCTTAAAAGCATTTTCAGGCCGAATGAGCAAATATGCTTGTTTTTGCCAATTGCAGCAAAATATTGAAAGGAAAGTGGGTTTGCCTTCATATTTGACCCAGAACAACTCAGTTCAGCATGGAAATATCATTGCAACAGCTTTTATTTAGCCATAAATCAAGAGTGTAAGTTTTAATGCGCTTAAAAGCATTTTCAGGCCGAATGAGCAAATATGCTTGTTTCTGCCAAATGCAGCAAAATACTGAAAGGAAAGTGGGTTTGCCTTCATATTTGACACAGAAAAACTCAGTTCAGCATGGAAATATCATTGTAACGGCTTTTGTTTAGCCAGGAATCACGAGTGTAAGTTTTTATGCGCTTAAAAGCATTTTCAGGCCGAATGAGCAAATATGCTTGTTTCTGCCAAATGCAGCAAAATACTGAAAGGAAAGTGGGTTTGACTTCATATTTGAGCCAGAACAAATCAGTTCAGCATGGAAATATCATTGCAACAGCTTTTATTTAGACAGAAATCACGAGTGTAAGTTTTTATGCGCTTAAAAGCATTTTCAGGCCGAATGAGCAAATATGCATGTTTCTGCCAAAGGCAGCAAAATACTGAAAGGAAAGTGGGTTTGCCTTCATATTTGAGCCAGAACAAATCAGTTCAGCATGGAAATATCATTGCAACAGCTTTTATTTAGACAGAAGTCAAGAGTGTAAGTTTTTATGCGCTTAAAAGCATTTTCAGGCCGAATGAGCTGATTTCTGCCAAAGGCAGCAAAATACTGAAAGGAAAGTGGGTTTGCCTTCATATTTGAGCCAGAACAAATCAGTTCAGCATGGAAATATCATTGCAACAGGTTTTATTTAGCCAGAAATCAAGAGTGTAAGTTTTTATGCGCTTAAAAGCATTTTCAGGCCGAATGAGCAAATATGCTTGTTTCTGCCAAATGCAGCAAAATACTGAAAGGAAAGTGGGTTTGCCTTCATATTTGAGCCAGAACAACTCAGTTCAGCATGGAAATATCATTGCAACAGCTTTTATTTAGCCAGAAATCAAGAGTGTAAGTTTTTATGCGCTTAAAATCATTTTCAGGCCGAATGAGCAAATATGCTTGTTTTTGCCAATTGCAGCAAAATATTGAAAGGAAAGTGGGTTTGCCTTCATATTTGACCCAGAACAACTCAGTTCAGCATGGAAATATCATTGCAACAGCTTTTATTTAGCCATAAATCAAGAGTGTAAGTTTTAATGCGCTTAAAAGCATTTTCAGGCCGAATGAGCAAATATGCTTGTTTCTGCCAAATTCAGCAAAATACTGAAATGAAAGTGGGTTTGCCTTCATATTTGACCCAGAACAACTCAGTTCAGCATGGAAATATCATTGCAACAGCTTTTATTTAGCCAGAAATCAAGAGTGTAAGTTTTTATGCGCTTAAAATCATTTTCAGGCCGAATGAGCTGATTTCTGCCAAAGGCAGCAAAATACTGAAAGGAAAGTGGGTTTGCCTTCATATTTGACACAGAAAAACTCAGTTCAGCATGGAAATATCATTGTAACGGCTTTTGTTTAGCCAGGAATCACGAGTGTAAGTTTTTATGCGCTTAAAAGCATTTTCAGGCCGAATGAGCAAATATGCTTGTTTCTGCCAAATGCAGCAAAATACTGAAAGGAAAGTGGGTTTGCCTTCATATTTGAGCCAGAACAAATCAGTTCAGCATGGAAATATCATTGCAACAGCTTTTATTTAGACAGAAATCACGAGTGTAAGTTTTTATGCGCTTAAAAGCATTTTCAGGCCGAATGAGCAAATATGCTTGTTTCTGCCAAATGCAGCAAAATACTGAAAGGAAAGTGGGTTTGCCTTCATATTTGAGCCAGAACAAATCAGTTCAGCATGGAAATATCATTGCAACAGCTTTTATTTAGACAGAAGTCAAGAGTGTAAGTTTTTATGCGCTTAAAAGCATTTTCAGGCCGAATGAGCTGATTTCTGCCAAAGGCAGCAAAATACTGAAAGGAAAGTGGGTTTGCCTTCATATTTGAGCCAGAACAAATCAGTTCAGCATGGAAATATCATTGCAACAGGTTTTATTTAGCCAGAAATCAAGAGTGTAAGTTTTTATGCGCTTAAAAGCATTTTCAGGCCGAATGAGCAAATATGCTTGTTTCTGCCAAAGGCAGCAAAATACTGAAAGGAAAGTGGGTTTGCCTTCATATTTGAGCCAGAACAACTCAGTTCAGCATGGAAATATCATTGCAACAGCTTTTATTTAGCCAGAAATCAAGAGTGTAAGTTTTTATGCGCTTAAAATCATTTTCAGGCCGAATGAGCAAATATGCTTGTTTTTGCCAATTGCAGCAAAATATTGAAAGGAAAGTGGGTTTGCCTTCATATTTGACCCAGAACAACTCAGTTCAGCATGGAAATATCATTGCAACAGCTTTTATTTAGCCAGAAATCAAGAGTGTAAGTTTTTATGCGCTTAAAAGCATTTTCAGGCCGAATGAGCAAATATGCTTGTTTCTGCCAAATTCAGCAAAATACTGAAAGGAATGTGGGTTTGCCTTCATATTTGAGCCAGAACAACTCAGTTCAGCATGGAAATATCATTGCAACAGCTTTTATTTAGCCAGAAATCAAGAGTGTAAGTTTTTATGCGCTTAAAATCATTTTCAGGCCGAATGAGCTGATTTCTGCCAAAGGCAGCAAAATACTGAAAGGAAAGTGGGTTTGCCTTCATATTTGACACAGAAAAACTCAGTTCAGCATGGAAATATCATTGTAACGGCTTTTGTTTAGCCAGGAATCACGAGTGTAAGTTTTTATGCGCTTAAAAGCATTTTCAGGCCGAATGAGCAAATATGCTTGTTTCTGCCAAATGCAGCAAAATACTGAAAGGAAAGTGGGTTTGCCTTCATATTTGAGCCAGAACAAATCAGTTCAGCATGGAAATATCATTGCAACAGCTTTTATTTAGACAGAAATCACGAGTGTAAGTTTTTATGCGCTTAAAAGCATTTTCAGGCCGAATGAGCAAATATGCTTGTTTCTGCCAAATGCAGCAAAATACTGAAAGGAAAGTGGGTTTGCCTTCATATTTGAGCCAGAACAAATCAGTTCAGCATGGAAATATCATTGCAACAGCTTTTATTTAGACAGAAGTCAAGAGTGTAAGTTTTTATGCGCTTAAAAGCATTTTCAGGCCGAATGAGCTGATTTCTGCCAAAGGCAGCAAAATACTGAAAGGAAAGTGGGTTTGCCTTCATATTTGAGCCAGAACAAATCAGTTCAGCATGGAAATATCATTGCAACAGGTTTTATTTAGCCAGAAATCAAGAGTGTAAGTTTTTATGCGCTTAAAAGCACTTTCAGGCCGAATGAGCTGATTTCTGCCAAATGCAGCAAAATACTGAAAGGAAAGTGGGTTTGCCTTCATATTTGAGCCAGAACAACTCAGTTCAGCATGGAAATATCATTGCAACAGCTTTTATTTAGCCAGAAATCAAGATTGTAAGTTTTTATGCGCTTAAAAGCATTTTCAGGCCGAATGAGCTGATTTCTGCCAAATGCAGCAAAATACTGAAAGGAAAGTGGGTTTGCCTTCATATTTGAGCCAGAACAACTCAGTTCAGCATGGAAATATCATTGCAACAGCTTTTATTTAGCCAGAAATCAAGAGTGTAAGTTTTTATGCTCTTAAAAGCATTTTCAGGCCGAATGAGCTGATTTCTGCCAAAGGCAGCAAAATACTGAAAGGAAAGTGGGTTTGCCTTCATATTTGAGCCAGAACAAATCAGTTCAGCATGGAAATATCATTGCAACAGCTTTTGTTTAGCCAGGAATCACGAGTGTAAGTTTTTATGCGCTTAAAAGCATTTTCAGGCCGAATGAGCAAATATGCTTGTTTCTGCCAAATGCAGCAAAATACTGAAAGGAAAGTGGGTTTGCCTTCATATTTGAGCCAGAACAAATCAGTTCAGCATGGAAATATCATTGCAACAGCTTTTATTTAGACAGAAATCAAGAGTGTAAGTTTTTATGCGCTTAAAAGCATTTTCAGGCCGAATGAGCAAATATGCTTGTTTTTGCCAATTGCAGCAAAATATTGAAAGGAAAGTGGGTTTGCCTTCATATTTGACCCAGAACAACTCAGTTCAGCATGGAAATATCATTGCAACAGCTTTTATTTAGCCATAAATCAAGAGTGTAAGTTTTAATGCGCTTAAAAGCATTTTCAGGCCGAATGAGCAAATATGCTTGTTTCTGCCAAATTCAGCAAAATACTGAAATGAAAGTGGGTTTGCCTTCATATTTGACCCAGAACAACTCAGTTCAGCATGGAAATATCATTGCAACAGCTTTTATTTAGCCAGAAATCAAGAGTGTAAGTTTTTATGCGCTTAAAATCATTTTCAGGCCGAATGAGCTGATTTCTGCCAAAGGCAGCAAAATACTGAAAGGAAAGTGGGTTTGCCTTCATATTTGACACAGAAAAACTCAGTTCAGCATGGAAATATCATTGTAACGGCTTTTGTTTAGCCAGGAATCACGAGTGTAAGTTTTTATGCGCTTAAAAGCATTTTCAGGCCGAATGAGCAAATATGCTTGTTTCTGCCAAATGCAGCAAAATACTGAAAGGAAAGTGGGTTTGACTTCATATTTGAGCCAGAACAAATCAGTTCAGCATGGAAATATCATTGCAACAGCTTTTATTTAGACAGAAATCACGAGTGTAAGTTTTTATGCGCTTAAAAGCATTTTCAGGCCGAATGAGCAAATATGCTTGTTTCTGCCAAATGCAGCAAAATACTGAAAGGAAAGTGGGTTTGCCTTCATATTTGAGCCAGAACAAATCAGTTCAGCATGGAAATATCATTGCAACAGCTTTTATTTAGACAGAAGTCAAGAGTGTAAGTTTTTATGCGCTTAAAAGCATTTTCAGGCCGAATGAGCTGATTTCTGCCAAAGGCAGCAAAATACTGAAAGGAAAGTGGGTTTGCCTTCATATTTGAGCCAGAACAAATCAGTTCAGCATGGAAATATCATTGCAACAGGTTTTATTTAGCCAGAAATCAAGAGTGTAAGTTTTTATGCGCTTAAAAGCATTTTCAGGCCGAATGAGCAAATATGCTTGTTTCTGCCAAATGCAGCAAAATACTGAAAGGAAAGTGGGTTTGCCTTCATATTTGAGCCAGAACAACTCAGTTCAGCATGGAAATATCATTGCAACAGCTTTTATTTAGCCAGAAATCAAGAGTGTAAGTTTTTATGCGCTTAAAAGCATTTTCAGGCCGAATGAGCAAATATGCTTGTTTCTGCCAAATTCAGCAAAATACTGAAATGAAAGTGGGTTTGCCTTCATATTTGACCCAGAACAACTCAGTTCAGCATGGAAATATCATTGCAACAGCTTTTATTTAGCCAGAAATCAAGAGTGTAAGTTTTTATGCGCTTAAAATCATTTTCAGGCCGAATGAGCTGATTTCTGCCAAAGGCAGCAAAATACTGAAAGGAAAGTGGGTTTGCCTTCATATTTGACACAGAAAAACTCAGTTCAGCATGGAAATATCATTGTAACGGCTTTTGTTTAGCCAGGAATCACGAGTGTAAGTTTTTATGCGCTAAAAAGCATTTTCAGGCCGAATGAGCAAATATGCTTGTTTCTGCCAAATGCAGCAAAATACTGAAAGGAAAGTGGGTTTGCCTTCATATTTGAGCCAGAACAAATCAGTTCAGCATGGAAATATCATTGCAACAGCTTTTATTTAGACAGAAATCACGAGTGTAAGTTTTTATGCGCTTAAAAGCATTTTCAGGCCGAATGAGCAAATATGCTTGTTTCTGCCAAATGCAGCAAAATACTGAAAGGAAAGTGGGTTTGCCTTCATATTTGAGCCAGAACAAATCAGTTCAGCATGGAAATATCATTGCAACAGCTTTTATTTAGACAGAAGTCAAGAGTGTAAGTTTTTATGCGCTTAAAAGCATTTTCAGGCCGAATGAGCTGATTTCTGCCAAAGGCAGCAAAATACTGAAAGGAAAGTGGGTTTGCCTTCATATTTGAGCCAGATCAAATCAGTTCAGCATGGAAATATCATTGCAACAGGTTTTATTTAGCCAGAAATCAAGAGTGTAAGTTTTTATGCGCTTAAAAGCACTTTCAGGCCGAATGAGCTGATTTCTGCCAAATGCAGCAAAATACTGAAAGGAAAGTGGGTTTGCCTTCATATTTGAGCCAGAACAACTCAGTTCAGCATGGAAATATCATTGCAACAGCTTTTATTTAGCCAGAAATCAAGAGTGTAAGTTTTTATGCTCTTAAAAGCATTTTCAGGCCGAATGAGCTGATTTCTGCCAAAGGCAGCAAAATACTGAAAGGAAAGTGGGTTTGCCTTCATATTTGACACAGAAAAACTCAGTTCAGCATGGAAATATCATTGTAACAGCTTTTGTTTAGCCAGGAATCACGAGTGTAAGTTTTTATGCGCTTAAAAGCATTTTCAGGCCGAATGAGCAAATATGCTTGTTTCTGCCAAATGCAGCAAAATACTGAAAGGAAAGTGGGTTTGCCTTCATATTTGAGCCAGAACAAATCAGTTCAGCATGGAAATATCATTGCAACAGCTTTTATTTAGACAGAAATCAAGAGTGTAAGTTTTTATGCGCTTAAAAGCATTTTCAGGCCGAATGAGCTGATTTCTGCCAAAGGCAGCAAAATACTGAAAGGAAAGTGGGTTTGCCTTCATATTTGACACAGAAAAACTCAGTTCAGCATGGAAATATCATTGTAACAGCTTTTGTTTAGCCAGGAATCACGAGTGTAAGTTTTTATGCGCTTAAAATCATTTTCAGGCCGAATGAGCTGATTTCTGCCAAAGGCAGCAAAATACTGAAAGGAAAGTGGGTTTGCCTTCATATTTGACACAGAAAAACTCAGTTCAGCATGGAAATATCATTGTAACGGCTTTTGTTTAGCCAGAAATCAAGAGTGTAAGTTTTTATGCGCTTAAAAGCATTTTCAGGCCGAATGAGCAAATATGCTTGTTTTTGCCAATTGCAGCAAAATATTGAAAGGAAAGTGGGTTTGCCTTCATAGTTGACCCAGAACAACTCAGTTCAGCATGGAAATATCATTGCAACAGCTTTTATTTAGCCAGAAATCAAGAGTGTAAGTTTTTATGCGCTTGAAAGCATTTTCAGGCCGAATGAGGTGATTTCTGCCAAAGGCAGCAAAATACTGAAAGGAAAGTGGGTTTGCCTTCATATTTGACACAGAAAAACTCAGTTCAGCATGGAAATATCATTGTAACGGCTTTTGTTTAGCCAGGAATCACGAGTGTAAGTTTTTATGCGCTTAAAAGCATTTTCAGGCCGAATGAGCAAATATGCTTGTTTCTGCCAAATGCAGCAAAATACTGAAAGGAAAGTGGGTTTGCCTTCATATTTGAGCCAGAACAAATCAGTTCAGCATGGAAATATCATTGCAACAGCTTTTATTTAGCCAGAAATCAAAAGTGTAAGTTTTTATGCGCTTAAAAGCATTTTCAGGCCGAATGAGCAAATATGCTTGTTTTTGCCAATTGCAGCAAAATATTGAAAGGAAAGTGGGTTTGCATTCATATTTGACCCAGAACAACTCAGTTCAGCATGGAAATATCATTGCAACAGCTTTTATTTAGCCAGAAATCAAGCGTGTAAGTTTTAATGCGCTTAAAAGCATTTTCAGGCCGAATGAGCAAATATGCTTGTTTCTGCCAAATTCAGCAAAATACTGAAATGAAAGTGGGTTTGCCTTCATATTTGACCCAGAACAACTCAGTTCAGCATGGAAATATCATTGCAACAGCTTTTATTTAGCCAGAAATCAAGAGTGTAAGTTTTTATGCGCTTAAAATCATTTTCAGGCCGAATGAGCTGATTTCTGCCAAAGGCAGCAAAATACTGAAAGGAAAGTGGGTTTGCCTTCATATTTGAGCCAGAACAAATCAGTTCAGCATGGAAATATCATTGCAACAGCTTTTATTTAGACAGAAATCACGAGTGTAAGTTTTTATGCGCTTAAAAGCATTTTCAGGCCGAATGAGCAAATATGCTTGTTTTTGCCAATTGCAGCAAAATATTGAAAGGAAAGTGGGTTTGCCTTCATATTTGACCCAGAACAACTCAGTTCATTATGGAAATATCATTGCAACAGCTTTTATTTAGCCAGAAATCAAGAGTGTAAGTTTTTATGCGCTTAAAAGCACTTTCAGGCCGAATGAGCTGATTTCTGCCAAATGCAGCAAAATACTGAAAGGAAAGTGGGTTTGCCTTCATATTTGAGCCAGAACAAATCAGTTCAGCATGGAAATATCATTGCAACAGCTTTTATTTAGACAGAAATCAAGAGTGTAAGTTTTTATGCGCTTAAAAGCATTTTCAGGCCGAATGAGCAAATATGCTTGTTTTTGCCAATTGCAGCAAAATATTGAAAGGAAAGTGGGTTTGCCTTCATATTTGACCCAGAACAACTCAGTTCAGCATGGAAATATCATTGCAACAGCTTTTATTTAGCCATAAATCAAGAGTGTAAGTTTTAATGCGCTTAAAAGCATTTTCAGGCCGAATGAGCAAATATGCTTGTTTCTGCCAAATTCAGCAAAATACTGAAATGAAAGTTGGTTTGCCTTCATATTTGACCCAGAACAACTCAGTTCAGCATGGAAATATCATTGCAACAGCTTTTATTTAGCCAGAAATCAAGAGTGTAAGTTTTTATGCGCTTAAAATCATTTTCAGGCCGAATGAGCTGATTTCTGCCAAAGGCAGCAAAATACTGAAAGGAAAGTGGGTTTGCCTTCATATTTGACACAGAAAAACTCAGTTCAGCATGGAAATATCATTGTAACGGCTTTTGTTTAGCCAGGAATCACGAGTGTAAGTTTTTATGCGCTTAAAAGCATTTTCAGGCCGAATGAGCAAATATGCTTGTTTCTGCCAAATGCAGCAAAATACTGAAAGGAAAGTGGGTTTGACTTCATATTTGAGCCAGAACAAATCAGTTCAGCATGGAAATATCATTGCAACAGCTTTTATTTAGACAGAAATCACGAGTGTAAGTTTTTATGCGCTTAAAAGCATTTTCAGGCCGAATGAGCAAATATGCTTGTTTCTGCCAAATGCAGCAAAATACTGAAAGGAAAGTGGGTTTGCCTTCATATTTGAGCCAGAACAAATCAGTTCAGCATGGAAATATCATTGCAACAGCTTTTATTTAGACAGAAGTCAAGAGTGTAAGTTTTTATGCGCTTAAAAGCATTTTCAGGCCGAATGAGCTGATTTCTGCCAAAGGCAGCAAAATACTGAAAGGAAAGTGGGTTTGCCTTCATATTTGAGCCAGAACAAATCAGTTCAGCATGGAAATATCATTGCAACAGGTTTTATTTAGCCAGAAATCAAGAGTGTAAGTTTTTATGCGCTTAAAAGCATTTTCAGGCCGAATGAGCAAATATGCTTGTTTCTGCCAAATGCAGCAAAATACTGAAAGGAAAGTGGGTTTGCCTTCATATTTGAGCCAGAACAACTCAGTTCAGCATGGAAATATCATTGCAACAGCTTTTATTTAGCCAGAAATCAAGAGTGTAAGTTTTTATGCGCTTAAAAGCATTTTCAGGCCGAATGAGCAAATATGCTTGTTTCTGCCAAATTCAGCAAAATACTGAAATGAAAGTGGGTTTGCCTTCATATTTGACCCAGAACAACTCAGTTCAGCATGGAAATATCATTGCAACAGCTTTTATTTAGCCAGAAATCAAGAGTGTAAGTTTTTATGCGCTTAAAATCATTTTCAGGCCGAATGAGCAAATATGCTTGTTTCTGCCAAATTCAGCAAAATACTGAAAGGAAAGTGGGTTTGCCTTCATATTTGACACAGAAAAACTCAGTTCAGCATGGAAATATCATTGTAACGGCTTTTGTTTAGCCAGGAATCACGAGTGTAAGTTTTTATGCGCTAAAAAGCATTTTCAGGCCGAATGAGCAAATATGCTTGTTTCTGCCAAATGCAGCAAAATACTGAAAGGAAAGTGGGTTTGCCTTCATATTTGAGCCAGAACAAATCAGTTCAGCATGGAAATATCATTGCAACAGCTTTTATTTAGACAGAAATCACGAGTGTAAGTTTTTATGCGCTTAAAAGCATTTTCAGGCCGAATGAGCAAATATGCTTGTTTCTGCCAAATGCAGCAAAATACTGAAAGGAAAGTGGGTTTGCCTTCATATTTGAGCCAGAACAAATCAGTTCAGCATGGAAATATCATTGCAACAGCTTTTATTTAGACAGAAGTCAAGAGTGTAAGTTTTTATGCGCTTAAAAGCATTTTCAGGCCGAATGAGCTGATTTCTGCCAAAGGCAGCAAAATACTGAAAGGAAAGTGGGTTTGCCTTCATATTTGAGCCAGAACAAATCAGTTCAGCATGGAAATATCATTGCAACAGGTTTTATTTAGCCAGAAATCAAGAGTGTAAGTTTTTATGCGCTTAAAAGCACTTTCAGGCCGAATGAGCTGATTTCTGCCAAATGCAGCAAAATACTGAAAGGAAAGTGGGTTTGCCTTCATATTTGAGCCAGAACAACTCAGTTCAGCATGGAAATATCATTGCAACAGCTTTTATTTAGCCAGAAATCAAGAGTGTAAGTTTTTATGCTCTTAAAAGCATTTTCAGGCCGAATGAGCTGATTTCTGCCAAAGGCAGCAAAATACTGAAAGGAAAGTGGGTTTGCCTTCATATTTGACACAGAAAAACTCAGTTCAGCATGGAAATATCATTGTAACAGCTTTTGTTTAGCCAGGAATCACGAGTGTAAGTTTTTATGCGCTTAAAAGCATTTTCAGGCCGAATGAGCAAATATGCTTGTTTCTGCCAAATGCAGCAAAATACTGAAAGGAAAGTGGGTTTGCCTTCATATTTGAGCCAGAACAAATCAGTTCAGCATGGAAATATCATTGCAACAGCTTTTATTTAGACAGAAATCAAGAGTGTAAGTTTTTATGCGCTTAAAAGCATTTTCAGGCCGAATGAGCTGATTTCTGCCAAAGGCAGCAAAATACTGAAAGGAAAGTGGGTTTGCCTTCATATTTGACACAGAAAAACTCAGTTCAGCATGGAAATATCATTGTAACAGCTTTTGTTTAGCCAGGAATCACGAGTGTAAGTTTTTATGCGCTTAAAATCATTTTCAGGCCGAATGAGCTGATTTCTGCCAAAGGCAGCAAAATACTGAAAGGAAAGTGGGTTTGCCTTCATATTTGACACAGAAAAACTCAGTTCAGCATGGAAATATCATTGTAACGGCTTTTGTTTAGCCAGAAATCAAGAGTGTAAGTTTTTATGCGCTTAAAAGCATTTTCAGGCCGAATGAGCAAATATGCTTGTTTTTGCCAATTGCAGCAAAATATTGAAAGGAAAGTGGGTTTGCCTTCATAGTTGACCCAGAACAACTCAGTTCAGCATGGAAATATCATTGCAACAGCTTTTATTTAGCCAGAAATCAAGAGTGTAAGTTTTTATGCGCTTGAAAGCATTTTCAGGCCGAATGAGGTGATTTCTGCCAAAGGCAGCAAAATACTGAAAGGAAAGTGGGTTTGCCTTCATATTTGACACAGAAAAACTCAGTTCAGCATGGAAATATCATTGTAACGGCTTTTGTTTAGCCAGGAATCACGAGTGTAAGTTTTTATGCGCTTAAAAGCATTTTCAGGCCGAATGAGCAAATATGCTTGTTTCTGCCAAATGCAGCAAAATACTGAAAGGAAAGTGGGTTTGCCTTCATATTTGAGCCAGAACAAATCAGTTCAGCATGGAAATATCATTGCAACAGCTTTTATTTAGCCAGAAATCAAAAGTGTAAGTTTTTATGCGCTTAAAAGCATTTTCAGGCCGAATGAGCAAATATGCTTGTTTTTGCCAATTGCAGCAAAATATTGAAAGGAAAGTGGGTTTGCATTCATATTTGACCCAGAACAACTCAGTTCAGCATGGAAATATCATTGCAACAGCTTTTATTTAGCCAGAAATCAAGCGTGTAAGTTTTAATGCGCTTAAAAGCATTTTCAGGCCGAATGAGCAAATATGCTTGTTTCTGCCAAATTCAGCAAAATACTGAAATGAAAGTGGGTTTGCCTTCATATTTGACCCAGAACAACTCAGTTCAGCATGGAAATATCATTGCAACAGCTTTTATTTAGCCAGAAATCAAGAGTGTAAGTTTTTATGCGCTTAAAATCATTTTCAGGCCGAATGAGCTGATTTCTGCCAAAGGCAGCAAAATACTGAAAGGAAAGTGGGTTTGCCTTCATATTTGAGCCAGAACAAATCAGTTCAGCATGGAAATATCATTGCAACAGCTTTTATTTAGACAGAAATCACGAGTGTAAGTTTTTATGCGCTTAAAAGCATTTTCAGGCCGAATGAGCAAATATGCTTGTTTTTGCCAATTGCAGCAAAATATTGAAAGGAAAGTGGGTTTGCCTTCATATTTGACCCAGAACAACTCAGTTCATTATGGAAATATCATTGCAACAGCTTTTATTTAGCCAGAAATCAAGAGTGTAAGTTTTTATGCGCTTAAAAGCACTTTCAGGCCGAATGAGCTGATTTCTGCCAAATGCAGCAAAATACTGAAAGGAAAGTGGGTTTGCCTTCATATTTGAGCCAGAACAACTCAGTTCAGCATGGAAATATCATTGCAACAGCTTTTATTTAGCCAGAAATCAAGAGTGTAAGTTTTTATGCTCTTAAAAGCATTTTCAGGCCGAATGAGCTGATTTCTGCCAAAGGCAGCAAAATACTGAAAGGAAAGTGGGTTTGCCTTCATATTTGACACAGAAAAACTCAGTTCAGCATGGAAATATCATTGTAACAGCTTTTGTTTAGCCAGGAATCACGAGTGTAAGTTTTTATGCACTTAAAAGCATTTTCAGGCCGAATGAGCAAATATGCTTGTTTCTGCCAAATGCAGCAAAATACTGAAAGGAAAGTGGGTTTGCCTTCATATTTGAGCCAGAACAAATCAGTTCAGCATGGAAATATCATTGCAACAGCTTTTATTTAGACAGAAATCAAGAGTGTAAGTTTTTATGCGCTTAAAAGCATTTTCAGGCCGAATGAGCAAATATGCTTGTTTTTGCCAATTGCAGCAAAATATTGAAAGGAAAGTGGGTTTGCCTTCATATTTGACCCAGAACAACTCAGTTCAGCATGGAAATATCATTGCAACAGCTTTTATTTAGCCATAAATCAAGAGTGTAAGTTTTAATGCGCTTAAAAGCATTTTCAGGCCGAATGAGCAAATATGCTTGTTTCTGCCAAATTCAGCAAAATACTGAAATGAAAGTGGGTTTGCCTTCATATTTGACCCAGAACAACTCAGTTCAGCATGGAAATATCATTGCAACAGCTTTTATTTAGCCAGAAATCAAGAGTGTAAGTTTTTATGCGCTTAAAATCATTTTCAGGCCGAATGAGCTGATTTCTGCCAAAGGCAGCAAAATACTGAAAGGAAAGTGGGTTTGCCTTCATATTTGACACAGAAAAACTCAGTTCAGCATGGAAATATCATTGTAACGGCTTTTGTTTAGCCAGGAATCACGAGTGTAAGTTTTTATGCGCTTAAAAGCATTTTCAGGCCGAATGAGCAAATATGCTTGTTTCTGCCAAATGCAGCAAAATACTGAAAGGAAAGTGGGTTTGACTT
The DNA here is from genome assembly GCF_033026475.1 of Channa argus. Classification (NCBI taxonomy): domain Eukaryota; kingdom Metazoa; phylum Chordata; class Actinopteri; order Anabantiformes; family Channidae; genus Channa; species Channa argus. Next base: position 991,901 of record NW_027125222.1, read on the forward strand.
CATATTTGAGCCAGAACAAATCAGTTCAGCATGGAAATATCATTGCAACAGCTTTTATTTAGACAGAAATCACGAGTGTAAGTTTTTATGCGCTTAAAAGCATTTTCAGGCCGAATGAGCAAATATGCCTGTTTCTGCCAAATGCAGCAAAATACTGAAAGGAAAGTGGGTTTGCCTTCATATTTGAGCCAGAACAAATCAGTTCAGCATGGAAATATCATTGCAACAGCTTTTATTTAGACAGAAGTCAAGAGTGTAAGTTTTTATGCGCTTAAAAGCATTTTCAGGCCGAATGAGCTGATTTCTGCCAAAGGCAGCAAAATACTGAAAGGAAAGTGGGTTTGCCTTCATATTTGAGCCAGAACAAATCAGTTCAGCATGGAAATATCATTGCAACAGGTTTTATTTAGCCAGAAATCAAGAGTGTAAGTTTTTATGCGCTTAAAAGCATTTTCAGGCCGAATGAGCAAATATGCTTGTTTCTGCCAAATGCAGCAAAATACTGAAAGGAAAGTGGGTTTGCCTTCATATTTGAGCCAGAACAACTCAGTTCAGCATGGAAATATCATTGCAACAGCTTTTATTTAGCCAGAAATCAAGAGTGTAAGTTTTTATGCGCTTAAAATCATTTTCAGGCCGAATGAGCAAATATGCTTGTTTTTGCCAATTGCAGCAAAATATTGAAAGGAAAGTGGGTTTGCCTTCATATTTGACCCAGAACAACTCAGTTCAGCATGGAAATATCATTGCAACAGCTTTTATTTAGCCATAAATCAAGAGTGTAAGTTTTAATGCGCTTAAAAGCATTTTCAGGCCGAATGAGCAAATATGCTTGTTTCTGCCAAATTCAGCAAAATACTGAAATGAAAGTGGGTTTGCCTTCATATTTGACCCAGAACAACTCAGTTCAGCATGGAAATATCATTGCAACAGCTTTTATTTAGCCAGAAATCAAGAGTGTAAGTTTTTATGCGCTTAAAATCATTTTCAGGCCGAATGAGCTGATTTCTGCCAAAGGCAGCAAAATACTGAAAGGAAAGTGGGTTTGCCTTCATATTTGACACAGAAAAACTCAGTTCAGCATGGAAATATCATTGTAACGGCTTTTGTTTAGCCAGGAATCACGATGGTAAGTTTTTATGCGCTTAAAAGCATTTTCAGGCCGAATGAGCAAATATGCTTGTTTCTGCCAAATGCAGCAAAATACTGAAAGGAAAGTGGGTTTGCCTTCATATTTGAGCCAGAACAAATCAGTTCAGCATGGAAATATCATTGCAACAGCTTTTATTTAGACAGAAATCACGAGTGTAAGTTTTTATGCGCTTAAAAGCATTTTCAGGCCGAATGAGCAAATATGCTTGTTTCTGCCAAATGCAGCAAAATACTGAAAGGAAAGTGGGTTTGCCTTCATATTTGAGCCAGAACAAATCAGTTCAGCATGGAAATATCATTGCAACAGCTTTTATTTAGACAGAAGTCAAGAGTGTAAGTTTTTATGCGCTTAAAAGCATTTTCAGGCCGAATGAGCTGATTTCTGCCAAAGGCAGCAAAATACTGAAAGGAAAGTGGGTTTGCCTTCATATTTGAGCCAGAACAAATCAGTTCAGCATGGAAATATCATTGCAACAGGTTTTATTTAGCCAGAAATCAAGAGTGTAAGTTTTTATGCGCTTAAAAGCATTTTCAGGCCGAATGAGCAAATATGCTTGTTTCTGCCAAATGCAGCAAAATACTGAAAGGAAAGTGGGTTTGCCTTCATATTTGAGCCAGAATAACTCAGTTCAGCATGGAAATATCATTGCAACAGCTTTTATTTAGCCAGAAATCAAGAGTGTAAGTTTTTATGCGCTTAAAATCATTTTCAGGCCGAATGAGCAAATATGCTTGTTTTTGCCAATTGCAGCAAAATATTGAAAGGAAAGTGGGTTTGCCTTCATATTTGACCCAGAACAACTCAGTTCAGCATGGAAATATCATTGCAACAGCTTTTATTTAGCCAGAAATCAAGAGTGTAAGTTTTTATGCGCTTAAAAGCATTTTCAGGCCGAATGAGCAAATATGCTTGTTTCTGCCAAATTCAGCAAAATACTGAAAGGAATGTGGGTTTGCCTTCATATTTGAGCCAGAACAACTCAGTTCAGCATGGAAATATCATTGCAACAGCTTTTATTTAGCCAGAAATCAAGAGTGTAAGTTTTTATGCGCTTAAAATTATTTTCAGGCCGAATGAGCTGATTTCTGCCAAAGGCAGCAAAATACTGAAAGGAAAGTGGGTTTGCCTTCATATTTGAGCCAGAACAAATCAGTTCAGCATGGAAATATCATTGCAACAGCTTTTATTTAGACAGAAGTCAAGAGTGTAAGTTTTTATGCGCTTAAAAGCATTTTCAGGCCGAATGAGCTGATTTCTGCCAAAGGCAGCAAAATACTGAAAGGAAAGTGGGTTTGCCTTCATATTTGAGCCAGAACAAATCAGTTCAGCATGGAAATATCATTGCAACAGGTTTTATTTAGCCAGAAATCAAGAGTGTAAGTTTTTATGCGCTTAAAAGCACTTTCAGGCCGAATGAGCTGATTTCTGCCAAATGCAGCAAAATACTGAAAGGAAAGTGGGTTTGCCTTCATATTTGAGCCAGAACAACTCAGTTCAGCATGGAAATATCATTGCAACAGCTTTTATTTAGCCAGAAATCAAGAGTGTAAGTTTTTATGCGCTTAAAAGCATTTTCAGGCCGAATGAGCAAATATGCTTGTTTCTGCCAAATGCAGCAAAATACTGAAAGGAAAGTGGGTTTGCCTTCATATTTGAGCCAGAACAACTCAGTTCAGCATGGAAATATCATTGCAACAGCTTTTATTTAGCCAGAAATCAAGAGTGTAAGTTTTTATGCTCTTAAAAGCATTTTCAGGCCGAATGAGCTGATTTCTGCCAAAGGCAGCAAAATACTGAAAGGAAAGTGGGTTTGCCTTCATATTTGAGCCAGAACAAATCAGTTCAGCATGGAAATATCATTGCAACAGCTTTTATTTAGACAGAAATCACGAGTGTAAGTTTTTATGCGCTTAAAAGCATTTTCAGGCCGAATGAGCAAATATGCTTGTTTCTGCCAAATGCAGCAAAATACTGAAAGGAAAGTGGGTTTGCCTTCATATTTGAGCCAGAACAAATCAGTTCAGCATGGAAATATCATTGCAACAGCTTTTATTTAGACAGAAGTCAAGAGTGTAAGTTTTTATGCGCTTAAAAGCATTTTCAGGCCGAATGAGCTGATTTCTGCCAAAGGCAGCAAAATACTGAAAGGAAAGTGGGTTTGCCTTCATATTTGAGCCAGAACAAATCAGTTCAGCATGGAAATATCATTGCAACAGGTTTTATTTAGCCAGAAATCAAGAGTGTAAGTTTTTATGCGCTTAAAAGCATTTTCAGGCCGAATGAGCAAATATGCTTGTTTCTGCCAAATGCAGCAAAATACTGAAAGGAAAGTGGGTTTGCCTTCATATTTGAGCCAGAACAAATCAGTTCAGCATGGAAATATCATTGCAACAGCTTTTATTTAGACAGAAATCACGAGTGTAAGTTTTTATGCGCTTAAAAGCATTTTCAGGCCGAATGAGCAAATATGCTTGTTTATGCCAAATGCAGCAAAATACTGAAAGGAAAGTGGGTTTGCCTTCATATTTGAGCCAGAACAAATCAGTTCAGCATGGAAATATCATTGCAACAGCTTTTATTTAGACAGAATTCAAGAGTGTAAGTTTTTATGCGCTTAAAAGCATTTTCAGGCCGAATGAGCTGATTTCTGCCAAAGGCAGCAAAATACTGAAAGGAAAGTGGGTTTGCCTTCATATTTGAGCCAGAACAAATCAGTTCAGCATGGAAATATCATTGCAACAGGTTTCATTTAGCCAGAAATCAAGAGTGTAAGTTTTTATGCGCTTAAAAGCATTTTCAGGCCGAATGAGCAAATATGCTTGTTTCTGCCAAATGCAGCAAAATACTGAAAGGAAAGTGGGTTTGCCTTCATATTTGAGCCAGAACAACTCAGTTCAGCATGGAAATATCATTGCAACAGCTTTTATTTAGCCAGAAATCAAGAGTGTAAGTTTTTATGCGCTTAAAATCATTTTCAGGCCGAATGAGCAAATATGCTTGTTTTTGCCAATTGCAGCAAAATATTGAAAGGAAAGTGGGTTTGCCTTCATATTTGACCCAGAACAACTCAGTTCAGCATGGAAATATCATTGCAACAGCTTTTATTTAGCCAGAAATCAAGAGTGTAAGTTTTTATGCGCTTAAAAGCATTTTCAGGCCGAATGAGCAAATATGCTTGTTTCTGCCAAATTCAGCAAAATACTGAAAGGAATGTGGGTTTGCCTTCATATTTGAGCCAGAACAACTCAGTTCAGCATGGAAATATCATTGCAACAGCTTTTATTTAGCCAGAAATCAAGAGTGTAAGTTTTTATGCGCTTAAAATCATTTTCAGGCCGAATGAGCTGATTTCTGCCAAAGGCAGCAAAATACTGAAAGGAAAGTGGGTTTGCCTTCATATTTGAGCCAGAACAAATCAGTTCAGCATGGAAATATCATTGCAACAGCTTTTATTTAGACAGAAGTCAAGAGTGTAAGTTTTTATGCGCTTAAAAGCATTTTCAGGCCGAATGAGCTGATTTCTGCCAAAGGCAGCAAAATACTGAAAGGAAAGTGGGTTTGCCTTCATATTTGAGCCAGAACAAATCAGTTCAGCATGGAAATATCATTGCAACAGGTTTTATTTAGCCAGAAATCAAGAGTGTAAGTTTTTATGCGCTTAAAAGCACTTTCAGGCCGAATGAGCTGATTTCTGCCAAATGCAGCAAAATACTGAAAGGAAAGTGGGTTTGCCTTCATATTTGAGCCAGAACAACTCAGTTCAGCATGGAAATATCATTGCAACAGCTTTTATTTAGCCAGAAATCAAGATTGTAAGTTTTTATGCGCTTAAAAGCATTTTCAGGCCGAATGAGCTGATTTCTGCCAAATGCAGCAAAATACTGAAAGGAATGTGGGTTTGCCTTCATATTTGACCCAGAACAACTCAGTTCAGCATGGAAATATCATTGCAACAGCTTTTATTTAGCCAGAAATCAAGAGTGTAAGTTTTTATGCGCTTAAAAGCATTTTCAGGCCGAATGAGCAAATATGCTTGTTTCTGCCAAATGCAGCAAAATACTGAAAGGAAAGTGGGTTTGCCTTCATATTTGAGCCAGAACAACTCAGTTCAGCATGGAAATATCATTGCAACAGCTTTTATTTAGCCAGAAATCAAGAGTGTAAGTTTTTATGCTCTTAAAAGCATTTTCAGGCCGAATGAGCTGATTTCTGCCAAAGGCAGCAAAATACTGAAAGGAAAGTGGGTTTGCCTTCATATTTGAGCCAGAACAAATCAGTTCAGCATGGAAATATCATTGCAACAGCTTTTATTTAGACAGAAATCAAGAGTGTAAGTTTTTATGCGCTTAAAAGCATTTTCAGGCCGAATGAGCAAATATGCTTGTTTTTGCCAATTGCAGCAAAATATTGAAAGGAAAGTGGGTTTGCCTTCATATTTGACCCAGAACAACTCAGTTCAGCATGGAAATATCATTGCAACAGCTTTTATTTAGCCATAAATCAAGAGTGTAAGTTTTAATGCGCTTAAAAGCATTTTCAGGCCGAATGAGCAAATATGCTTGTTTCTGCCAAATTCAGCAAAATACTGAAATGAAAGTGGGTTTGCCTTCATATTTGACCGAGAACAACTCAGTTCAGCATGGAAATATCATTGCAACAGCTTTTATTTAGCCAGAAATCAAGAGTGTAAGTTTTTATGCGCTTAAAATCATTTTCAGGCCGAATGAGGTGATTTCTGCCAAAGGCAGCAAAATACTGAAAGGAAAGTGGGTTTGCCTTCATATTTGACACAGAAAAACTCAGTTCAGCATGGAAATATCATTGTAACGGCTTTTGTTTAGCCAGGAATCACGAGTGTAAGTTTTTATGCGCTTAAAAGCATTTTCAGGCCGAATGAGCAAATATGCTTGTTTCTGCCAAATGCAGCAAAATACTGAAAGGAAAGTGGGTTTGACTTCATATTTGAGCCAGAACAAATCAGTTCAGCATGGAAATATCATTGCAACAGCTTTTATTTAGACAGAAATCACGAGTGTAAGTTTTTATGCGCTTAAAAGCATTTTCAGGCCGAATGAGCAAATATGCCTGTTTCTGCCAAATGCAGCAAAATACTGAAAGGAAAGTGGGTTTGCCTTCATATTTGAGCCAGAACAAATCAGTTCAGCATGGAAATATCATTGCAACAGCTTTTATTTAGACAGAAGTCAAGAGTGTAAGTTTTTATGCGCTTAAAAGCATTTTCAGGCCGAATGAGCTGATTTCTGCCAAAGGCAGCAAAATACTGAAAGGAAAGTGGGTTTGCCTTCATATTTGAGCCAGAACAAATCAGTTCAGCATGGAAATATCATTGCAACAGGTTTTATTTAGCCAGAAATCAAGAGTGTAAGTTTTTATGCGCTTAAAAGCATTTTCAGGCCGAATGAGCAAATATGCTTGTTTCTGCCAAATGCAGCAAAATACTGAAAGGAAAGTGGGTTTGCCTTCATATTTGAGCCAGAACAACTCAGTTCAGCATGGAAATATCATTGCAACAGCTTTTATTTAGCCAGAAATCAAGAGTGTAAGTTTTTATGCGCTTAAAATCATTTTCAGGCCGAATGAGCAAATATGCTTGTTTTTGCCAATTGCAGCAAAATATTGAAAGGAAAGTGGGTTTGCCTTCATATTTGACCCAGAACAACTCAGTTCAGCATGGAAATATCATTGCAACAGCTTTTATTTAGCCATAAATCAAGAGTGTAAGTTTTAATGCGCTTAAAAGCATTTTCAGGCCGAATGAGCAAATATGCTTGTTTCTGCCAAATTCAGCAAAATACTGAAATGAAAGTGGGTTTGCCTTCATATTTGACCCAGAACAACTCAGTTCAGCATGGAAATATCATTGCAACAGCTTTTATTTAGCCAGAAATCAAGAGTGTAAGTTTTTATGCGCTTAAAATCATTTTCAGGCCGAATGAGCTGATTTCTGCCAAAGGCAGCAAAATACTGAAAGGAAAGTGGGTTTGCCTTCATATTTGACACAGAAAAACTCAGTTCAGCATGGAAATATCATTGTAACGGCTTTTGTTTAGCCAGGAATCACGATGGTAAGTTTTTATGCGCTTAAAAGCATTTTCAGGCCGAATGAGCAAATATGCTTGTTTCTGCCAAATGCAGCAAAATACTGAAAGGAAAGTGGGTTTGCCTTCATATTTGAGCCAGAACAAATCAGTTCAGCATGGAAATATCATTGCAACAGCTTTTATTTAGACAGAAATCACGAGTGTAAGTTTTTATGCGCTTAAAAGCATTTTCAGGCCGAATGAGCAAATATGCTTGTTTCTGCCAAATGCAGCAAAATACTGAAAGGAAAGTGGGTTTGCCTTCATATTTGAGCCAGAACAAATCAGTTCAGCATGGAAATATCATTGCAACAGCTTTTATTTAGACAGAAGTCAAGAGTGTAAGTTTTTATGCGCTTAAAAGCATTTTCAGGCCGAATGAGCTGATTTCTGCCAAAGGCAGCAAAATACTGAAAGGAAAGTGGGTTTGCCTTCATATTTGAGCCAGAACAAATCAGTTCAGCATGGAAATATCATTGCAACAGGTTTTATTTAGCCAGAAATCAAGAGTGTAAGTTTTTATGCGCTTAAAAGCATTTTCAGGCCGAATGAGCAAATATGCTTGTTTCTGCCAAATGCAGCAAAATACTGAAAGGAAAGTGGGTTTGCCTTCATATTTGAGCCAGAATAACTCAGTTCAGCATGGAAATATCATTGCAACAGCTTTTATTTAGCCAGAAATCAAGAGTGTAAGTTTTTATGCGCTTAAAATCATTTTCAGGCCGAATGAGCAAATATGCTTGTTTTTGCCAATTGCAGCAAAATATTGAAAGGAAAGTGGGTTTGCCTTCATATTTGACCCAGAACAACTCAGTTCAGCATGGAAATATCATTGCAACAGCTTTTATTTAGCCAGAAATCAAGAGTGTAAGTTTTTATGCGCTTAAAAGCATTTTCAGGCCGAATGAGCAAATATGCTTGTTTCTGCCAAATTCAGCAAAATACTGAAAGGAATGTGGGTTTGCCTTCATATTTGAGCCAGAACAACTCAGTTCAGCATGGAAATATCATTGCAACAGCTTTTATTTAGCCAGAAATCAAGAGTGTAAGTTTTTATGCGCTTAAAATTATTTTCAGGCCGAATGAGCTGATTTCTGCCAAAGGCAGCAAAATACTGAAAGGAAAGTGGGTTTGCCTTCATATTTGAGCCAGAACAAATCAGTTCAGCATGGAAATATCATTGCAACAGCTTTTATTTAGACAGAAGTCAAGAGTGTAAGTTTTTATGCGCTTAAAAGCATTTTCAGGCCGAATGAGCTGATTTCTGCCAAAGGCAGCAAAATACTGAAAGGAAAGTGGGTTTGCCTTCATATTTGAGCCAGAACAAATCAGTTCAGCATGGAAATATCATTGCAACAGGTTTTATTTAGCCAGAAATCAAGAGTGTAAGTTTTTATGCGCTTAAAAGCACTTTCAGGCCGAATGAGCTGATTTCTGCCAAATGCAGCAAAATACTGAAAGGAAAGTGGGTTTGCCTTCATATTTGAGCCAGAACAACTCAGTTCAGCATGGAAATATCATTGCAACAGCTTTTATTTAGCCAGAAATCAAGAGTGTAAGTTTTTATGCGCTTAAAAGCATTTTCAGGCCGAATGAGCAAATATGCTTGTTTCTGCCAAATGCAGCAAAATACTGAAAGGAAAGTGGGTTTGCCTTCATATTTGAGCCAGAACAACTCAGTTCAGCATGGAAATATCATTGCAACAGCTTTTATTTAGCCAGAAATCAAGAGTGTAAGTTTTTATGCTCTTAAAAGCATTTTCAGGCCGAATGAGCTGATTTCTGCCAAAGGCAGCAAAATACTGAAAGGAAAGTGGGTTTGCCTTCATATTTGAGCCAGAACAAATCAGTTCAGCATGGAAATATCATTGCAACAGCTTTTATTTAGACAGAAATCACGAGTGTAAGTTTTTATGCGCTTAAAAGCATTTTCAGGCCGAATGAGCAAATATGCTTGTTTCTGCCAAATGCAGCAAAATACTGAAAGGAAAGTGGGTTTGCCTTCATATTTGAGCCAGAACAAATCAGTTCAGCATGGAAATATCATTGCAACAGCTTTTATTTAGACAGAAGTCAAGAGTGTAAGTTTTTATGCGCTTAAAAGCATTTTCAGGCCGAATGAGCTGATTTCTGCCAAAGGCAGCAAAATACTGAAAGGAAAGTGGGTTTGCCTTCATATTTGAGCCAGAACAAATCAGTTCAGCATGGAAATATCATTGCAACAGGTTTTATTTAGCCAGAAATCAAGAGTGTAAGTTTTTATGCGCTTAAAAGCATTTTCAGGCCGAATGAGCAAATATGCTTGTTTCTGCCAAATGCAGCAAAATACTGAAAGGAAAGTGGGTTTGCCTTCATATTTGAGCCAGAACAAATCAGTTCAGCATGGAAATATCATTGCAACAGCTTTTATTTAGACAGAAATCACGAGTGTAAGTTTTTATGCGCTTAAAAGCATTTTCAGGCCGAATGAGCAAATATGCTTGTTTATGCCAAATGCAGCAAAATACTGAAAGGAAAGTGGGTTTGCCTTCATATTTGAGCCAGAACAAATCAGTTCAGCATGGAAATATCATTGCAACAGCTTTTATTTAGACAGAATTCAAGAGTGTAAGTTTTTATGCGCTTAAAAGCATTTTCAGGCCGAATGAGCTGATTTCTGCCAAAGGCAGCAAAATACTGAAAGGAAAGTGGGTTTGCCTTCATATTTGAGCCAGAACAAATCAGTTCAGCATGGAAATATCATTGCAACAGGTTTTATTTAGCCAGAAATCAAGAGTGTAAGTTTTTATGCGCTTAAAAGCATTTTCAGGCCGAATGAGCAAATATGCTTGTTTCTGCCAAATGCAGCAAAATACTGAAAGGAAAGTGGGTTTGCCTTCATATTTGAGCCAGAACAACTCAGTTCAGCATGGAAATATCATTGCAACAGCTTTTATTTAGCCAGAAATCAAGAGTGTAAGTTTTTATGCGCTTAAAATCATTTTCAGGCCGAATGAGCAAATATGCTTGTTTTTGCCAATTGCAGCAAAATATTGAAAGGAAAGTGGGTTTGCCTTCATATTTGACCCAGAACAACTCAGTTCAGCATGGAAATATCATTGCAACAGCTTTTATTTAGCCAGAAATCAAGAGTGTAAGTTTTTATGCGCTTAAAAGCATTTTCAGGCCGAATGAGCAAATATGCTTGTTTCTGCCAAATTCAGCAAAATACTGAAAGGAATGTGGGTTTGCCTTCATATTTGAGCCAGAACAACTCAGTTCAGCATGGAAATATCATTGCAACAGCTTTTATTTAGCCAGAAATCAAGAGTGTAAGTTTTTATGCGCTTAAAATCATTTTCAGGCCGAATGAGCTGATTTCTGCCAAAGGCAGCAAAATACTGAAAGGAAAGTGGGTTTGCCTTCATATTTGAGCCAGAACAAATCAGTTCAGCATGGAAATATCATTGCAACAGCTTTTATTTAGACAGAAGTCAAGAGTGTAAGTTTTTATGCGCTTAAAAGCATTTTCAGGCCGAATGAGCTGATTTCTGCCAAAGGCAGCAAAATACTGAAAGGAAAGTGGGTTTGCCTTCATATTTGAGCCAGAACAAATCAGTTCAGCATGGAAATATCATTGCAACAGGTTTTATTTAGCCAGAAATCAAGAGTGTAAGTTTTTATGCGCTTAAAAGCACTTTCAGGCCGAATGAGCTGATTTCTGCCAAATGCAGCAAAATACTGAAAGGAAAGTGGGTTTGCCTTCATATTTGAGCCAGAACAACTCAGTTCAGCATGGAAATATCATTGCAACAGCTTTTATTTAGCCAGAAATCAAGATTGTAAGTTTTTATGCGCTTAAAAGCATTTTCAGGCCGAATGAGCTGATTTCTGCCAAATGCAGCAAAATACTGAAAGGAATGTGGGTTTGCCTTCATATTTGACCCAGAACAACTCAGTTCAGCATGGAAATATCATTGCAACAGCTTTTATTTAGCCAGAAATCAAGAGTGTAAGTTTTTATGCGCTTAAAAGCATTTTCAGGCCGAATGAGCAAATATGCTTGTTTCTGCCAAATGCAGCAAAATACTGAAAGGAAAGTGGGTTTGCCTTCATATTTGAGCCAGAACAACTCAGTTCAGCATGGAAATATCATTGCAACAGCTTTTATTTAGCCAGAAATCAAGAGTGTAAGTTTTTATGCTCTTAAAAGCATTTTCAGGCCGAATGAGCTGATTTCTGCCAAAGGCAGCAAAATACTGAAAGGAAAGTGGGTTTGCCTTCATATTTGAGCCAGAACAAATCAGTTCAGCATGGAAATATCATTGCAACAGCTTTTATTTAGACAGAAATCAAGAGTGTAAGTTTTTATGCGCTTAAAAGCATTTTCAGGCCGAATGAGCAAATATGCTTGTTTTTGCCAATTGCAGCAAAATATTGAAAGGAAAGTGGGTTTGCCTTCATATTTGACCCAGAACAACTCAGTTCAGCATGGAAATATCATTGCAACAGCTTTTATTTAGCCATAAATCAAGAGTGTAAGTTTTAATGCGCTTAAAAGCATTTTCAGGCCGAATGAGCAAATATGCTTGTTTCTGCCAAATTCAGCAAAATACTGAAATGAAAGTGGGTTTGCCTTCATATTTGACCGAGAACAACTCAGTTCAGCATGGAAATATCATTGCAACAGCTTTTATTTAGCCAGAAATCAAGAGTGTAAGTTTTTATGCGCTTAAAATCATTTTCAGGCCGAATGAGGTGATTTCTGCCAAAGGCAGCAAAATACTGAAAGGAAAGTGGGTTTGCCTTCATATTTGACACAGAAAAACTCAGTTCAGCATGGAAATATCATTGTAACGGCTTTTGTTTAGCCAGGAATCACGAGTGTAAGTTTTTATGCGCTTAAAAGCATTTTCAGGCCGAATGAGCAAATATGCTTGTTTCTGCCAAATGCAGCAAAATACTGAAAGGAAAGTGGGTTTGACTTCATATTTGAGCCAGAACAAATCAGTTCAGCATGGAAATATCATTGCAACAGCTTTTATTTAGACAGAAATCACGAGTGTAAGTTTTTATGCGCTTAAAAGCATTTTCAGGCCGAATGAGCAAATATGCTTGTTTCTGCCAAATGCAGCAAAATACTGAAAGGAAAGTGGGTTTGCCTTCATATTTGAGCCAGAACAAATCAGTTCAGCATGGAAATATCATTGCAACAGCTTTTATTTAGACAGAAGTCAAGAGTGTAAGTTTTTATGCGCTTAAAAGCATTTTCAGGCCGAATGAGCTGATTTCTGCCAAAGGCAGCAAAATACTGAAAGGAAAGTGGGTTTGCCTTCATATTTGAGCCAGAACAAATCAGTTCAGCATGGAAATATCATTGCAACAGGTTTTATTTAGCCAGAAATCAAGAGTGTAAGTTTTTATGCGCTTAAAAGCATTTTCAGGCCGAATGAGCAAATATGCTTGTTTCTGCCAAATGCAGCAAAATACTGAAAGGAAAGTGGGTTTGCCTTCATATTTGAGCCAGAACAACTCAGTTCAGCATGGAAATATCATTGCAACAGCTTTTATTTAGCCAGAAATCAAGAGTGTAAGTTTTTATGCGCTTAAAATCATTTTCAGGCCGAATGAGCAAATATGCTTGTTTTTGCCAATTGCAGCAAAATATTGAAAGGAAAGTGGGTTTGCCTTCATATTTGACCCAGAACAACTCAGTTCAGCATGGAAATATCATTGCAACAGCTTTTATTTAGCCATAAATCAAGAGTGTAAGTTTTAATGCGCTTAAAAGCATTTTCAGGCCGAATGAGCAAATATGCTTGTTTCTGCCAAATTCAGCAAAATACTGAAATGAAAGTGGGTTTGCCTTCATATTTGACCCAGAACAACTCAGTTCAGCATGGAAATATCATTGCAACAGCTTTTATTTAGCCAGAAATCAAGAGTGTAAGTTTTTATGCGCTTAAAATCATTTTCAGGCCGAATGAGCTGATTTCTGCCAAAGGCAGCAAAATACTGAAAGGAAAGTGGGTTTGCCTTCATATTTGACACAGAAAAACTCAGTTCAGCATGGAAATATCATTGTAACGGCTTTTGTTTAGCCAGGAATCACGAGTGTAAGTTTTTATGCGCTTAAAAGCATTTTCAGGCCGAATGAGCAAATATGCTTGTTTCTGCCAAATGCAGCAAAATACTGAAAGGAAAGTGGGTTTGCCTTCATATTTGAGCCAGAACAAATCAGTTCAGCATGGAAATATCATTGCAACAGCTTTTATTTAGACAGAAATCACGAGTGTAAGTTTTTATGCGCTTAAAAGCATTTTCAGGCCGAATGAGCAAATATGCTTGTTTCTGCCAAATGCAGCAAAATACTGAAAGGAAAGTGGGTTTGCCTTCATATTTGAGCCAGAACAAATCAGTTCAGCATGGAAATATCATTGCAACAGCTTTTATTTAGACAGAAGTCAAGAGTGTAAGTTTTTATGCGCTTAAAAGCATTTTCAGGCCGAATGAGCTGATTTCTGCCAAAGGCAGCAAAATACTGAAAGGAAAGTGGGTTTGCCTTCATATTTGAGCCAGAACAAATCAGTTCAGCATGGAAATATCATTGCAACAGGTTTTATTTAGCCAGAAATCAAGAGTGTAAGTTTTTATGCGCTTAAAAGCACTTTCAGGCCGAATGAGCTGATTTCTGCCAAATGCAGCAAAATACTGAAAGGAAAGTGGGTTTGCCTTCATATTTGAGCCAGAACAACTCAGTTCAGCATGGAAATATCATTGCAACAGCTTTTATTTAGCCAGAAATCAAGAGTGTAAGTTTTTATGCTCTTAAAAGCATTTTCAGGCCGAATGAGCTGATTTCTGCCAAAGGCAGCAAAATACTGAAAGGAAAGTGGGTTTGCCTTCATATTTGACACAGAAAAACTCAGTTCAGCATGGAAATATCATTGTAACAGCTTTTGTTTAGCCAGGAATCACGAGTGTAAGTTTTTATGCGCTTAAAAGCATTTTCAGGCCGAATGAGCAAATATGCTTGTTTCTGCCAAATGCAGCAAAATACTGAAAGGAAAGTGGGTTTGCCTTCATATTTGAGCCAGAACAAATCAGTTCAGCATGGAAATATCATTGCAACAGCTTTTATTTAGACAGAAATCAAGAGTGTAAGTTTTTATGCGCTTAAAAGCATTTTCAGGCCGAATGAGCTGATTTCTGCCAAAGGCAGCAAAATACTGAAAGGAAAGTGGGTTTGCCTTCATATTTGACACAGAAAAACTCAGTTCAGCATGGAAATATCATTGTAACAGCTTTTGTTTAGCCAGGAATCACGAGTGTAAGTTTTTATGCGCTTAAAAGCATTTTCAGGCCGAATGAGCAAATATGCTTGTTTCTGCCAAATGCAGCAAAATACTGAAAGGAAAGTGGGTTTGCCTTCATATTTGAGCCAGAACAAATCAGTTCAGCATGGAAATATCATTGCAACAGCTTTTATTTAGACAGAAATCAAGAGTGTAAGTTTTTATGCGCTTAAAAGCATTTTCAGGCCGAATGAGCAAATATGCTTGTTTTTGCCAATTGCAGCAAAATATTGAAAGGAAAGTGGGTTTGCCTTCATATTTGACCCAGAACAACTCAGTTCAGCATGGAAATATCATTTCAACAGCTTTTATTTAGCCATAAATCAAGAGTGTAAGTTTTAATGCGCTTAAAAGCATTTTCAGGCCGAATGAGCAAATATGCTTGTTTCTGCCAAATTCAGCAAAATACTGAAATGAAAGTGGGTTTGCCTTCATATTTGACCCAGAACAACTCAGTTCAGCATGGAAATATCATTGCAACAGCTTTTATTTAGCCAGAAATCAAGAGTGTAAGTTTTTATGCGCTTAAAAGCACTTTCAGGCCGAATGAGCTGATTTCTGCCAAATGCAGCAAAATACTGAAAGGAAAGTGGGTTTGCCTTCATATTTGAGCCAGAACAACTCAGTTCAGCATGGAAATATCATTGCAACAGCTTTTATTTAGCCAGAAATCAAGAGTGTAAGTTTTTATGCTCTTAAAAGCATTTTCAGGCCGAATGAGCTGATTTCTGCCAAAGGCAGCAAAATACTGAAAGGAAAGTGGGTTTGCCTTCATATTTGACACAGAAAAACTCAGTTCAGCATGGAAATATCATTGCAACAGCTTTTATTTAGCCAGAAATCAAGAGTGTAAGTTTTTATGCGCTTAAAATCATTTTCAGGCCGAATGAGCTGATTTCTGCCAAAGGCAGCAAAATACTGAAAGGAAAGTGGGTTTGCCTTCATATTTGACACAGAAAAACTCAGTTCAGCATGGAAATATCATTGTAACGGCTTTTGTTTAGCCAGGAATCACGAGTGTAAGTTTTTATGCGCTTAAAAGCATTTTCAGGCCGAATGAGCAAATATGCTTGTTTCTGCCAAATGCAGCAAAATACTGAAAGGAAAGTGGGTTTGACTTCATATTTGAGCCAGAACAAATCAGTTCAGCATGGAAATATCATTGCAACAGCTTTTATTTAGACAGAAATCACGAGTGTAAGTTTTTATGCGCTTAAAAGCATTTTCAGGCCGAATGAGCAAATATGCCTGTTTCTGCCAAATGCAGCAAAATACTGAAAGGAAAGTGGGTTTGCCTTCATATTTGAGCCAGAACAAATCAGTTCAGCATGGAAATATCATTGCAACAGCTTTTATTTAGACAGAAGTCAAGAGTGTAAGTTTTTATGCGCTTAAAAGCATTTTCAGGCCGAATGAGCTGATTTCTGCCAAAGGCAGCAAAATACTGAAAGGAAAGTGGGTTTGCCTTCATATTTGAGCCAGAACAAATCAGTTCAGCATGGAAATATCATTGCAACAGGTTTTATTTAGCCAGAAATCAAGAGTGTAAGTTTTTATGCGCTTAAAAGCATTTTCAGGCCGAATGAGCAAATATGCTTGTTTCTGCCAAATGCAGCAAAATACTGAAAGGAAAGTGGGTTTGCCTTCATATTTGAGCCAGAACAACTCAGTTCAGCATGGAAATATCATTGCAACAGCTTTTATTTAGCCAGAAATCAAGAGTGTAAGTTTTTATGCGCTTAAAATCATTTTCAGGCCGAATGAGCAAATATGCTTGTTTTTGCCAATTGCAGCAAAATATTGAAAGGAAAGTGGGTTTGCCTTCATATTTGACCCAGAACAACTCAGTTCAGCATGGAAATATCATTGCAACAGCTTTTATTTAGCCATAAATCAAGAGTGTAAGTTTTAATGCGCTTAAAAGCATTTTCAGGCCGAATGAGCAAATATGCTTGTTTTTGCCAAATTCAGCAAAATACTGAAATGAAAGTGGGTTTGCCTTCATATTTGACCCAGAACAACTCAGTTCAGCATGGAAATATCATTGCAACAGCTTTTATTTAGCCAGAAATCAAGAGTGTAAGTTTTTATGCGCTTAAAATCATTTTCAGGCCGAATGAGCTGATTTCTGCCAAAGGCAGCAAAATACTGAAAGGAAAGTGGGTTTGCCTTCATATTTGACACAGAAAAACTCAGTTCAGCATGGAAATATCATTGTAACGGCTTTTGTTTAGCCAGGAATCACGAGTGTAAGTTTTTATGCGCTTAAAAGCATTTTCAGGCCGAATGAGCAAATATGCTTGTTTCTGCCAAATGCAGCAAAATACTGAAAGGAAAGTGGGTTTGCCTTCATATTTGAGCCAGAACAAATCAGTTCAGCATGGAAATATCATTGCAACAGCTTTTATTTAGACAGAAATCACGAGTGTAAGTTTTTATGCGCTTAAAAGCATTTTCAGGCCGAATGAGCAAATATGCTTGTTTCTGCCAAATGCAGCAAAATACTGAAAGGAAAGTGGGTTTGCCTTCATATTTGAGCCAGAACAAATCAGTTCAGCATGGAAATATCATTGCAACAGCTTTTATTTAGACAGAAGTCAAGAGTGTAAGTTTTTATGCGCTTAAAAGCATTTTCAGGCCGAATGAGCTGATTTCTGCCAAAGGCAGCAAAATACTGAAAGGAAAGTGGGTTTGCCTTCATATTTGAGCCAGAACAAATCAGTTCAGCATGGAAATATCATTGCAACAGGTTTTATTTAGCCAGAAATCAAGAGTGTAAGTTTTTATGCGCTTAAAAGCATTTTCAGGCCGAATGAGCAAATATGCTTGTTTCTGCCAAATGCAGCAAAATACTGAAAGGAAAGTGGGTTTGCCTTCATATTTGAGCCAGAACAACTCAGTTCAGCATGGAAATATCATTGCAACAGCTTTTATTTAGCCAGAAATCAAGAGTGTAAGTTTTTATGCGCTTAAAAGCATTTTCAGGCCGAATGAGCAAATATGCTTGTTTTTGCCAATTGCAGCAAAATA
This sequence comes from Channa argus, assembly GCF_033026475.1. Classification (NCBI taxonomy): domain Eukaryota; kingdom Metazoa; phylum Chordata; class Actinopteri; order Anabantiformes; family Channidae; genus Channa; species Channa argus. The sequence continues at coordinate 1,009,519 of NW_027125222.1, forward strand.
TTGAAAGGAAAGTGGGTTTGCCTTCATATTTGACCCAGAACAACTCAGTTCAGCATGGAAATATCATTGCAACAGCTTTTATTTAGCCAGAAATCAAGAGTGTAAGTTTTTATGCGCTTAAAAGCATTTTCAGGCCGAATGAGCAAATATGCTTGTTTCTGCCAAATTCAGCAAAATACTGAAAGGAATGTGGGTTTGCCTTCATATTTGAGCCAGAACAACTCAGTTCAGCATGGAAATATCATTGCAACAGCTTTTATTTAGCCAGAAATCAAGAGTGTAAGTTTTTATGCGCTTAAAATCATTTTCAGGCCGAATGAGCTGATTTCTGCCAAAGGCAGCAAAATACTGAAAGGAAAGTGGGTTTGCCTTCATATTTGAGCCAGAACAAATCAGTTCAGCATGGAAATATCATTGCAACAGCTTTTATTTAGACAGAAGTCAAGAGTGTAAGTTTTTATGCGCTTAAAAGCATTTTCAGGCCGAATGAGCTGATTTCTGCCAAAGGCAGCAAAATACTGAAAGGAAAGTGGGTTTGCCTTCATATTTGAGCCAGAACAAATCAGTTCAGCATGGAAATATCATTGCAACAGGTTTTATTTAGCCAGAAATCAAGAGTGTAAGTTTTTATGCGCTTAAAAGCACTTTCAGGCCGAATGAGCTGATTTCTGCCAAATGCAGCAAAATACTGAAAGGAAAGTGGGTTTGCCTTCATATTTGAGCCAGAACAACTCAGTTCAGCATGGAAATATCATTGCAACAGCTTTTATTTAGCCAGAAATCAAGATTGTAAGTTTTTATGCGCTTAAAAGCATTTTCAGGCCGAATGAGCTGATTTCTGCCAAATGCAGCAAAATACTGAAAGGAATGTGGGTTTGCCTTCATATTTGACCCAGAACAACTCAGTTCAGCATGGAAATATCATTGCAACAGCTTTTATTTAGCCAGAAATCAAGAGTGTAAGTTTTTATGCGCTTAAAAGCATTTTCAGGCCGAATGAGCAAATATGCTTGTTTCTGCCAAATGCAGCAAAATACTGAAAGGAAAGTGGGTTTGCCTTCATATTTGAGCCAGAACAACTCAGTTCAGCATGGAAATATCATTGCAACAGCTTTTATTTAGCCAGAAATCAAGAGTGTAAGTTTTTATGCTCTTAAAAGCATTTTCAGGCCGAATGAGCTGATTTCTGCCAAAGGCAGCAAAATACTGAAAGGAAAGTGGGTTTGCCTTCATATTTGAGCCAGAACAAATCAGTTCAGCATGGAAATATCATTGCAACAGCTTTTATTTAGACAGAAATCAAGAGTGTAAGTTTTTATGCGCTTAAAAGCATTTTCAGGCCGAATGAGCAAATATGCTTGTTTTTGCCAATTGCAGCAAAATATTGAAAGGAAAGTGGGTTTGCCTTCATATTTGACCCAGAACAACTCAGTTCAGCATGGAAATATCATTGCAACAGCTTTTATTTAGCCATAAATCAAGAGTGTAAGTTTTAATGCGCTTAAAAGCATTTTCAGGCCGAATGAGCAAATATGCTTGTTTCTGCCAAATTCAGCAAAATACTGAAATGAAAGTGGGTTTGCCTTCATATTTGACCGAGAACAACTCAGTTCAGCATGGAAATATCATTGCAACAGCTTTTATTTAGCCAGAAATCAAGAGTGTAAGTTTTTATGCGCTTAAAATCATTTTCAGGCCGAATGAGGTGATTTCTGCCAAAGGCAGCAAAATACTGAAAGGAAAGTGGGTTTGCCTTCATATTTGACACAGAAAAACTCAGTTCAGCATGGAAATATCATTGTAACGGCTTTTGTTTAGCCAGGAATCACGAGTGTAAGTTTTTATGCGCTTAAAAGCATTTTCAGGCCGAATGAGCAAATATGCTTGTTTCTGCCAAATGCAGCAAAATACTGAAAGGAAAGTGGGTTTGACTTCATATTTGAGCCAGAACAAATCAGTTCAGCATGGAAATATCATTGCAACAGCTTTTATTTAGACAGAAATCACGAGTGTAAGTTTTTATGCGCTTAAAAGCATTTTCAGGCCGAATGAGCAAATATGCTTGTTTCTGCCAAATGCAGCAAAATACTGAAAGGAAAGTGGGTTTGCCTTCATATTTGAGCCAGAACAAATCAGTTCAGCATGGAAATATCATTGCAACAGCTTTTATTTAGACAGAAGTCAAGAGTGTAAGTTTTTATGCGCTTAAAAGCATTTTCAGGCCGAATGAGCTGATTTCTGCCAAAGGCAGCAAAATACTGAAAGGAAAGTGGGTTTGCCTTCATATTTGAGCCAGAACAAATCAGTTCAGCATGGAAATATCATTGCAACAGGTTTTATTTAGCCAGAAATCAAGAGTGTAAGTTTTTATGCGCTTAAAAGCATTTTCAGGCCGAATGAGCAAATATGCTTGTTTCTGCCAAATGCAGCAAAATACTGAAAGGAAAGTGGGTTTGCCTTCATATTTGAGCCAGAACAACTCAGTTCAGCATGGAAATATCATTGCAACAGCTTTTATTTAGCCAGAAATCAAGAGTGTAAGTTTTTATGCGCTTAAAATCATTTTCAGGCCGAATGAGCAAATATGCTTGTTTTTGCCAATTGCAGCAAAATATTGAAAGGAAAGTGGGTTTGCCTTCATATTTGACCCAGAACAACTCAGTTCAGCATGGAAATATCATTGCAACAGCTTTTATTTAGCCATAAATCAAGAGTGTAAGTTTTAATGCGCTTAAAAGCATTTTCAGGCCGAATGAGCAAATATGCTTGTTTCTGCCAAATTCAGCAAAATACTGAAATGAAAGTGGGTTTGCCTTCATATTTGACCCAGAACAACTCAGTTCAGCATGGAAATATCATTGCAACAGCTTTTATTTAGCCAGAAATCAAGAGTGTAAGTTTTTATGCGCTTAAAATCATTTTCAGGCCGAATGAGCTGATTTCTGCCAAAGGCAGCAAAATACTGAAAGGAAAGTGGGTTTGCCTTCATATTTGACACAGAAAAACTCAGTTCAGCATGGAAATATCATTGTAACGGCTTTTGTTTAGCCAGGAATCACGAGTGTAAGTTTTTATGCGCTTAAAAGCATTTTCAGGCCGAATGAGCAAATATGCTTGTTTCTGCCAAATGCAGCAAAATACTGAAAGGAAAGTGGGTTTGCCTTCATATTTGAGCCAGAACAAATCAGTTCAGCATGGAAATATCATTGCAACAGCTTTTATTTAGACAGAAATCACGAGTGTAAGTTTTTATGCGCTTAAAAGCATTTTCAGGCCGAATGAGCAAATATGCTTGTTTCTGCCAAATGCAGCAAAATACTGAAAGGAAAGTGGGTTTGCCTTCATATTTGAGCCAGAACAAATCAGTTCAGCATGGAAATATCATTGCAACAGCTTTTATTTAGACAGAAGTCAAGAGTGTAAGTTTTTATGCGCTTAAAAGCATTTTCAGGCCGAATGAGCTGATTTCTGCCAAAGGCAGCAAAATACTGAAAGGAAAGTGGGTTTGCCTTCATATTTGAGCCAGAACAAATCAGTTCAGCATGGAAATATCATTGCAACAGGTTTTATTTAGCCAGAAATCAAGAGTGTACGTTTTTATGCGCTTAAAAGCACTTTCAGGCCGAATGAGCTGATTTCTGCCAAATGCAGCAAAATACTGAAAGGAAAGTGGGTTTGCCTTCATATTTGAGCCAGAACAACTCAGTTCAGCATGGAAATATCATTGCAACAGCTTTTATTTAGCCAGAAATCAAGAGTGTAAGTTTTTATGCTCTTAAAAGCATTTTCAGGCCGAATGAGCTGATTTCTGCCAAAGGCAGCAAAATACTGAAAGGAAAGTGGGTTTGCCTTCATATTTGACACAGAAAAACTCAGTTCAGCATGGAAATATCATTGTAACAGCTTTTGTTTAGCCAGGAATCACGAGTGTAAGTTTTTATGCGCTTAAAAGCATTTTCAGGCCGAATGAGCAAATATGCTTGTTTCTGCCAAATGCAGCAAAATACTGAAAGGAAAGTGGGTTTGCCTTCATATTTGAGCCAGAACAAATCAGTTCAGCATGGAAATATCATTGCAACAGCTTTTATTTAGACAGAAATCAAGAGTGTAAGTTTTTATGCGCTTAAAAGCATTTTCAGGCCGAATGAGCTGATTTCTGCCAAAGGCAGCAAAATACTGAAAGGAAAGTGGGTTTGCCTTCATATTTGACACAGAAAAACTCAGTTCAGCATGGAAATATCATTGTAACAGCTTTTGTTTAGCCAGGAATCACGAGTGTAAGTTTTTATGCGCTTAAAAGCATTTTCAGGCCGAATGAGCAAATATGCTTGTTTCTGCCAAATGCAGCAAAATACTGAAAGGAAAGTGGGTTTGCCTTCATATTTGAGCCAGAACAAATCAGTTCAGCATGGAAATATCATTGCAACAGCTTTTATTTAGACAGAAATCAAGAGTGTAAGTTTTTATGCGCTTAAAAGCATTTTCAGGCCGAATGAGCAAATATGCTTGTTTTTGCCAATTGCAGCAAAATATTGAAAGGAAAGTGGGTTTGCCTTCATATTTGACCCAGAACAACTCAGTTCAGCATGGAAATATCATTGCAACAGCTTTTATTTAGCCATAAATCAAGAGTGTAAGTTTGAATGCGCTTAAAAGCATTTTCAGGCCGAATGAGCAAATATGCTTGTTTCTGCCAAATTCAGCAAAATACTGAAATGAAAGTGGGTTTGCCTTCATATTTGACCCAGAACAACTCAGTTCAGCATGGAAATATCATTGCAACAGCTTTTATTTAGCCAGAAATCAAGAGTGTAAGTTTTTATGCGCTTAAAATCATTTTCAGGCCGAATGAGCTGATTTCTGCCAAAGGCAGCAAAATACTGAAAGGAAAGTGGGTTTGCCTTCATATTTGACACAGAAAAACTCAGTTCAGCATGGAAATATCATTGTAACGGCTTTTGTTTAGCCAGAAATCAAGAGTGTAAGTTTTTATGCGCTTAAAAGCATTTTCAGGCCGAATGAGCAAATATGCTTGTTTTTGCCAATTGCAGCAAAATATTGAAAGGAAAGTGGGTTTGCCTTCATAGTTGACCCAGAACAACTCAGTTCAGCATGGAAATATCATTGCAACAGCTTTTATTTAGCCAGAAATCAAGAGTGTAAGTTTTTATGCGCTTGAAAGCATTTTCAGGCCGAATGAGGTGATTTCTGCCAAAGGCAGCAAAATACTGAAAGGAAAGTGGGTTTGCCTTCATATTTGACACAGAAAAACTCAGTTCAGCATGGAAATATCATTGTAACGGCTTTTGTTTAGCCAGGAATCACGAGTTTAAGTTTTTATGCGCTTAAAAGCATTTTCAGGCCGAATGAGCAAATATGCTTGTTTCTGCCAAATGCAGCAAAATACTGAAAGGAAAGTGGGTTTGCCTTCATATTTGAGCCAGAACAAATCAGTTCAGCATGGAAATATCATTGCAACAGCTTTTATTTAGCCAGAAATCAAGAGTGTAAGTTTTTATGCGCTTAAAAGCATTTTCAGGCCGAATGAGCAAATATGCTTGTTTTTGCCAATTGCAGCAAAATATTGAAAGGAAAGTGGGTTTGCCTTCATATTTGACCCAGAACAACTCAGTTCAGCATGGAAATATCATTGCAACAGCTTTTATTTAGCCAGAAATCAAGCGTGTAAGTTTTAATGCGCTTAAAAGCATTTTCAGGCCGAATGAGCAAATATGCTTGTTTCTGCCAAATTCAGCAAAATACTGAAATGAAAGTGGGTTTGCCTTCATATTTGACCCAGAACAACTCAGTTCAGCATGGAAATATCATTGCAACAGCTTTTATTTAGCCAGAAATCAAGAGTGTAAGTTTTTATGCGCTTAAAATCATTTTCAGGCCGAATGAGCTGATTTCTGCCAAAGGCAGCAAAATACTGAAAGGAAAGTGGGTTTGCCTTCATGTTTGAGCCAGAACAAATCAGTTCAGCATGGAAATATCATTGCAACAGCTTTTATTTAGACAGAAATCACGAGTGTAAGTTTTTATGCGCTTAAAAGCATTTTCAGGCCGAATGAGCAAATATGCTTGTTTATGCCAATTGCAGCAAAATATTGAAAGGAAAGTGGGTTTGCCTTCATATTTGACCCAGAACAACTCAGTTCATTATGGAAATATCATTGCAACAGCTTTTATTTAGCCAGAAATCAAGAGTGTAAGTTTTTATGCGCTTAAAAGCACTTTCAGGCCGAATGAGCTGATTTCTGCCAAATGCAGCAAAATACTGAAAGGAAAGTGGGTTTGCCTTCATATTTGAGCCAGAACAACTCAGTTCAGCATGGAAATATCATTGCAACAGCTTTTATTTAGCCAGAAATCAAGAGTGTAAGTTTTTATGCTCTTAAAAGCATTTTCAGGCCGAATGAGCTGATTTCTGCCAAAGGCAGCAAAATACTGAAAGGAAAGTGGGTTTGCCTTCATATTTGACACAGAAAAACTCAGTTCAGCATGGAAATATCATTGTAACAGCTTTTGTTTAGCCAGGAATCACGAGTGTAAGTTTTTATGCGCTTAAAAGCATTTTCAGGCCGAATGAGCAAATATGCTTGTTTCTGCCAAATGCAGCAAAATACTGAAAGGAAAGTGGGTTTGCCTTCATATTTGAGCCAGAACAAATCAGTTCAGCATGGAAATATCATTGCAACAGCTTTTATTTAGACAGAAATCAAGAGTGTAAGTTTTTATGCGCTTAAAAGCATTTTCAGGCCGAATGAGCAAATATGCTTGTTTTTGCCAATTGCAGCAAAATATTGAAAGGAAAGTGGGTTTGCCTTCATATTTGACCCAGAACAACTCAGTTCAGCATGGAAATATCATTGCAACAGCTTTTATTTAGCCATAAATCAAGAGTGTAAGTTTTAATGCGCTTAAAAGCATTTTCAGGCCGAATGAGCAAATATGCTTGTTTCTGCCAAATTCAGCAAAATACTGAAATGAAAGTGGGTTTGCCTTCATATTTGACCCAGAACAACTCAGTTCAGCATGGAAATATCATTGCAACAGCTTTTATTTAGCCAGAAATCAAGAGTGTAAGTTTTTATGCGCTTAAAATCATTTTCAGGCCGAATGAGCTGATTTCTGCCAAAGGCAGCAAAATACTGAAAGGAAAGTGGGTTTGCCTTCATATTTGACACAGAAAAACTCAGTTCAGCATGGAAATATCATTGTAACGGCTTTTGTTTAGCCAGGAATCACGAGTGTAAGTTTTTATGCGCTTAAAAGCATTTTCAGGCCGAATGAGCAAATATGCTTGTTTCTGCCAAATGCAGCAAAATACTGAAAGGAAAGTGGGTTTGACTTCATATTTGAGCCAGAACAAATCAGTTCAGCATGGAAATATCATTGCAACAGCTTTTATTTAGACAGAAATCACGAGTGTAAGTTTTTATGCGCTTAAAAGCATTTTCAGGCCGAATGAGCAAATATGCTTGTTTCTGCCAAATGCAGCAAAATACTGAAAGGAAAGTGGGTTTGCCTTCATATTTGAGCCAGAACAAATCAGTTCAGCATGGAAATATCATTGCAACAGCTTTTATTTAGACAGAAGTCAAGAGTGTAAGTTTTTATGGGCTTAAAAGCATTTTTAGGCCGAATGAGCTGATTTCTGCCAAAGGCAGCAAAATACTGAAAGGAAAGTGGGTTTGCCTTCATATTTGAGCCAGAACAAATCAGTTCAGCATGGAAATATCATTGCAACAGGTTTTATTTAGCCAGAAATCAAGAGTGTAAGTTTTTATGCGCTTAAAATCATTTTCAGGCCGAATGAGCAAATATGCTTGTTTCTGCCAAATGCAGCAAAATACTGAAAGGAAAGTGGGTTTGCCTTCATATTTGAGCCAGAACAACTCAGTTCAGCATGGAAATATCATTGCAACAGCTTTTATTTAGCCAGAAATCAAGAGTGTAAGTTTTTATGCGCTTAAAAGTATTTTCAGGCCGAATGAACAAATATGCTTGTTTCTGCCAAATGCAGCAAAATACTGAAAGGAAAGTGGGTTTGCCTTCATATTTGACCCAGAACAACTCAGTTCAGCATGGAAATATCATTGCAACAGCTTTTATTTAGCCATAAATCAAGAGTGTAAGTTTTAATGCGCTTAAAATCATTTTCAGGCCGAATGAGCTGATTTCTGCCAAAGGCAGCAAAATACTGAAAGGAAAGTGGGTTCGCCTTCATATTTGACACAGAAAAACTCAGTTCAGCATGGAAATATCATTGTAACGGCTTTTGTTTAGCCAGTAATCACGAGTGTAAGTTTTTATGCGCTTAAAAGCATTTTCAGGCCGAATGAGCAAATATGCTTGTTTCTGCCAAATGCAGCAAAATACTGAAAGGAAAGTGGGTTTGCCTTCATATTTGAGCCAGAACAAATCAGTTCAGCATGGAAATATCATTGCAACAGCTTTTATTTAGACAGAAATCACGAGTGTAAGTTTTTATGCGCTTAAAAGCATTTTCAGGCCGAATGAGCAAATATGCTTGTTTCTGCCAAATGCAGCAAAATACTGAAAGGAAAGTGGGTTTGCCTTCATATTTGAGCCAGAACAAATCAGTTCAGCATGGAAATATCATTGCAACAGCTTTTATTTAGACAGAAGTCAAGAGTGTAAGTTTTTATGCGCTTAAAAGCATTTTCAGGCCGAATGAGCTGATTTCTGCCAAAGGCAGCAAAATACTGAAAGGAAAGTGGGTTTGCCTTCATATTTGAGCCAGAACAAATCAGTTCAGCATGGAAATATCATTGCAACAGCTTTTATTTAGACAGAAGTCAAGAGTGTAAGTTTTTATGCGCTTAAAAGCATTTTCAGGCCGAATGAGCTGATTTCTGCCAAAGGCAGCAAAATACTGAAAGGAAAGTGGGTTTGCCTTCATATTTGAGCCAGAACAAATCAGTTCAGCATGGAAATATCATTGCTACAGGTTTTATTTAGCCAGAAATCAAGAGTGTAAGTTTTTATGCGCTTAAAAGCACTTTCAGGCCGAATGAGCTGATTTCTGCCAAATGCAGCAAAATACTGAAAGGAAAGTGGGTTTGCCTTCATATTTGAGCCAGAACAACTCAGTTCAGCATGGAAATATCATTGCAACAGCTTTTATTTAGCCAGAAATCAAGAGTGTAAGTTTTTATGCGCTTAAAAGCATTTTCAGGCCGAATGAGCAAATATGCTTGTTTTTGCCAATTGCAGCAAAATATTGAAAGGAAAGTGGGTTTGCCTTCATATTTGACCCAGAACAACTCAGTTCAGCATGGAAATATCATTGCAACAGCTTTTATTTAGCCAGAAATCAAGAGTGTAAGTTTTAATGCGCTTAAAAGCATTTTCAGGCCGAATGAGCAAATATGCTTGTTTCTGCCAAATTCAGCAAAATACTGAAATGAAAGTGGGTTTGCCTTCATATTTGACCCAGAACAACTCAGTTCAGCATGGAAATATCATTGCAATAGCTTTTATTTAGCCAGAAATCAAGAGTGTAAGTTTTTATGCGCTTAAAATCATTTTCAGGCCGAATGAGCTGATTTCTGCCAAAGGCAGCAAAATACTGAAAGGAAAGTGGGTTTGCCTTCATATTTGACACAGAAAAACTCAGTTCAGCATGGAAATATCATTGTAACGGCTTTTGTTTAGCCAGAAATCAAGAGTGTAAGTTTTTATGCGCTTAAAAGCATTTTCAGGCCGAATGAGCAAATATGCTTGTTTTTGCCAATTGCAGCAAAATATTGAAAGGAAAGTGGGTTTGCCTTCATAGTTGACCCAGAACAACTCAGTTCAGCATGGAAATATCATTGCAACAGCTTTTATTTAGCCAGAAATCAAGAGTGTAAGTTTTTATGCGCTTGAAAGCATTTTCAGGCCGAATGAGGTGATTTCTGCCAAAGGCAGCAAAATACTGAAAGGAAAGTGGGTTTGCCTTCATATTTGACACAGAAAAACTCAGTTCAGCATGGAAATATCATTGTAACGGCTTTTGTTTAGCCAGGAATCACGAGTGTAAGTTTTTATGCGCTTAAAAGCATTTTCAGGCCGAATGAGCAAATATGCTTGTTTCTGCCAAATGCAGCAAAATACTGAAAGGAAAGTGGGTTTGCCTTCATATTTGAGCCAGAACAAATCAGTTCAGCATGGAAATATCATTGCAACAGCTTTTATTTAGCCAGAAATCAAGAGTGTAAGTTTTTATGCGCTTAAAAGCATTTTCAGGCCGAATGAGCAAATATGCTTGTTTTTGCCAATTGCAGCAAAATATTGAAAGGAAAGTGGGTTTGCCTTCATATTTGACCCAGAACAACTCAGTTCAGCATGGAAATATCATTGCAACAGCTTTTATTTAGCCAGAAATCAAGCGTGTAAGTTTTAATGCGCTTAAAAGCATTTTCAGGCCGAATGAGCAAATATGCTTGTTTCTGCCAAATTCAGCAAAATACTGAAATGAAAGTGGGTTTGCCTTCATATTTGACCCAGAACAACTCAGTTCAGCATGGAAATATCATTGCAACAGCTTTTATTTAGCCAGAAATCAAGAGTGTAAGTTTTTATGCGCTTAAAATCATTTTCAGGCCGAATGAGCTGATTTCTGCCAAAGGCAGCAAAATACTGAAAGGAAAGTGGGTTTGCCTTCATATTTGAGCCAGAACAAATCAGTTCAGCATGGAAATATCATTGCAACAGCTTTTATTTAGACAGAAATCACGAGTGTAAGTTTTTATGCGCTTAAAAGCATTTTCAGGCCGAATGAGCAAATATGCTTGTTTTTGCCAATTGCAGCAAAATATTGAAAGGAAAGTGGGTTTGCCTTCATATTTGACCCAGAACAACTCAGTTCATTATGGAAATATCATTGCAACAGCTTTTATTTAGCCAGAAATCAAGAGTGTAAGTTTTTATGCGCTTAAAAGCACTTTCAGGCCGAATGAGCTGATTTCTGCCAAATGCAGCAAAATACTGAAAGGAAAGTGGGTTTGCCTTCATATTTGAGCCAGAACAACTCAGTTCAGCATGGAAATATCATTGCAACAGCTTTTATTTAGCCAGAAATCAAGATTGTAAGTTTTTATGCGCTTAAAAGCATTTTCAGGCCGAATGAGCTGATTTCTGCCAAATGCAGCAAAATACTAAAAGGAATGTGGGTTTGCCTTCATATTTGACCCAGAACAACTCAGTTCAGCATGGAAATATCATTGCAACAGCTTTTATTTAGCCAGAAATCAAGAGTGTAAGTTTTTATGCGCTTAAAAGCATTTTCAGGCCGAATGAGCAAATATGCTTGTTTCTGCCAAATGCAGCAAAATACTGAAAGGAAAGTGGGTTTGCCTTCATATTTGAGCCAGAACAACTCAGTTCAGCATGGAAATATCATTGCAACAGCTTTTATTTAGCCAGAAATCAAGAGTGTAAGTTTTTATGCTCTTAAAAGCATTTTCAGGCCGAATGAGCTGATTTCTGCCAAAGGCAGAAAAATACTGAAAGGAAAGTGGGTTTGCCTTCATATTTGACACAGAAAAACTCAGTTCAGCATGGAAATATCATTGTAACAGCTTTTGTTTAGCCAGGAATCACGAGTGTAAGTTTTTATGCGCTTAAAAGCATTTTCAGGCCGAATGAGCAAATATGCTTGTTTCTGCCAAATGCAGCAAAATACTGAAAGGAAAGTGGGTTTGCCTTCATATTTGAGCCAGAACAAATCAGTTCAGCATGGAAATATCATTGCAACAGCTTTTATTTAGACAGAAATCAAGAGTGTAAGTTTTTATGCGCTTAAAAGCATTTTCAGGCCGAATGAGCAAATATGCTTGTTTTTGCCAATTGCAGCAAAATATTGAAAGGAAAGTGGGTTTGCCTTCATATTTGACCCAGAACAACTCAGTTCAGCATGGAAATATCATTGCAACAGCTTTTATTTAGCCATAAATCAAGAGTGTAAGTTTTAATGCGCTTAAAAGCATTTTCAGGCCGAATGAGCAAATATGCTTGTTTCTGCCAAATTCAGCAAAATACTGAAATGAAAGTGGGTTTGCCTTCATATTTGACCCAGAACAACTCAGTTCAGCATGGAAATATCATTGCAACAGCTTTTATTTAGCCAGAAATCAAGAGTGTAAGTTTTTATGCGCTTAAAATCATTTTCAGGCCGAATGAGCTGATTTCTGCCAAAGGCAGCAAAATACTGAAAGGAAAGTGGGTTTGCCTTCATATTTGACACAGAAAAACTCAGTTCAGCATGGAAATATCATTGTAACGGCTTTTGTTTAGCCAGGAATCACGAGTGTAAGTTTTTATGCGCTTAAAAGCATTTTCAGGCCGAATGAGCAAATATGCTTGTTTCTGCCAAATGCAGCAAAATACTGAAAGGAAAGTGGGTTTGACTTCATATTTGAGCCAGAACAAATCAGTTCAGCATGGAAATATCATTGCAACAGCTTTTATTTAGACAGAAATCACGAGTGTAAGTTTTTATGCGCTTAAAAGCATTTTCAGGCCGAATGAGCAAATATGCTTGTTTCTGCCAAATGCAGCAAAATACTGAAAGGAAAGTGGGTTTGCCTTCATATTTGAGCCAGAACAAATCAGTTCAGCATGGAAATATCATTGCAACAGCTTTTATTTAGACAGAAGTCAAGAGTGTAAGTTTTTATGCGCTTAAAAGCATTTTCAGGCCGAATGAGCTGATTTCTGCCAAAGGCAGCAAAATACTGAAAGGAAAGTGGGTTTGCCTTCATATTTGAGCCAGAACAAATCAGTTCAGCATGGAAATATCATTGCAACAGGTTTTATTTAGCCAGAAATCAAGAGTGTAAGTTTTTATGCGCTTAAAAGCATTTTCAGGCCGAATGAGCAAATATGCTTGTTTCTGCCAAATGCAGCAAAATACTGAAAGGAAAGTGGGTTTGCCTTCATATTTGAGCCAGAACAACTCAGTTCAGCATGGAAATATCATTGCAACAGCTTTTATTTAGCCAGAAATCAAGAGTGTAAGTTTTTATGCGCTTAAAATCATTTTCAGGCCGAATGAGCAAATATGCTTGTTTTTGCCAATTGCAGCAAAATATTGAAAGGAAAGTGGGTTTGCCTTCATATTTGACCCAGAACAACTCAGTTCAGCATGGAAATATCATTGCAACAGCTTTTATTTAGCCATAAATCAAGAGTGTAAGTTTTAATGCGCTTAAAAGCATTTTCAGGCCGAATGAGCAAATATGCTTGTTTCTGCCAAATTCAGCAAAATACTGAAATGAAAGTGGGTTTGCCTTCATATTTGACCCAGAACAACTCAGTTCAGCATGGAAATATCATTGCAACAGCTTTTATTTAGCCAGAAATCAAGAGTGTAAGTTTTTATGCGCTTAAAATCATTTTCAGGCCGAATGAGCTGATTTCTGCCAAAGGCAGCAAAATACTGAAAGGAAAGTGGGTTTGCCTTCATATTTGACACAGAAAAACTCAGTTCAGCATGGAAATATCATTGTAACGGCTTTTGTTTAGCCAGGAATCACGAGTGTAAGTTTTTATGCGCTTAAAAGCATTTTCAGGCCGAATGAGCAAATATGCTTGTTTCTGCCAAATGCAGCAAAATACTGAAAGGAAAGTGGGTTTGCCTTCATATTTGAGCCAGAACAAATCAGTTCAGCATGGAAATATCATTGCAACAGCTTTTATTTAGACAGAAATCACGAGTGTAAGTTTTTATGCGCTTAAAAGCATTTTCAGGCCGAATGAGCAAATATGCTTGTTTCTGCCAAATGCAGCAAAATACTGAAAGGAAAGTGGGTTTGCCTTCATATTTGAGCCAGAACAAATCAGTTCAGCATGGAAATATCATTGCAACAGCTTTTATTTAGACAGAAGTCAAGAGTGTAAGTTTTTATGCGCTTAAAAGCATTTTCAGGCCGAATGAGCTGATTTCTGCCAAAGGCAGCAAAATACTGAAAGGAAAGTGGGTTTGCCTTCATATTTGAGCCAGAACAAATCAGTTCAGCATGGAAATATCATTGCAACAGGTTTTATTTAGCCAGAAATCAAGAGTGTAAGTTTTTATGCGCTTAAAAGCATTTTCAGGCCGAATGAGCAAATATACTTGTTTCTGCCAAATGCAGCAAAATACTGAAAGGAAAGTGGGTTTGCCTTCATATTTGAGCCAGAACAACTCAGTTCAGCATGGAAATATCATTGCAACAGCTTTTATTTAGCCAGAAATCAAGAGTGTAAGTTTTTATGCGCTTAAAATCATTTTCAGGCCGAATGAGCAAATATGCTTGTTTTTGCCAATTGCAGCAAAATATTGAAAGGAAAGTGGGTTTGCCTTCATATTTGACCCAGAACAACTCAGTTCAGCATGGAAATATCATTGCAACAGCTTTTATTTAGCCAGAAATCAAGAGTGTAAGTTTTTATGCGCTTAAAAGCATTTTCAGGCCGAATGAGCAAATATGCTTGTTTCTGCCAAATTCAGCAAAATACTGAAAGGAATGTGGGTTTGCCTTCATATTTGAGCCAGAACAACTCAGTTCAGCATGGAAATATCATTGCAACAGCTTTTATTTAGCCAGAAATCAAGAGTGTAAGTTTTTATGCGCTTAAAATCATTTTCAGGCCGAATGAGCTGATTTCTGCCAAAGGCAGCAAAATACTGAAAGGAAAGTGGGTTTGCCTTCATATTTGACACAGAAAAACTCAGTTCAGCATGGAAATATCATTGTAACGGCTTTTGTTTAGCCAGGAATCACGAGTGTAAGTTTTTATGCGCTTAAAAGCATTTTCAGGCCGAATGAGCAAATATGCTTGTTTCTGCCAAATGCAGCAAAATACTGAAAGGAAAGTGGGTTTGCCTTCATATTTGAGCCAGAACAAATCAGTTCAGCATGGAAATATCATTGCAACAGCTTTTATTTAGACAGAAATCACGAGTGTAAGTTTTTATGCGCTTAAAAGCATTTTCAGGCCGAATGAGCAAATATGCTTGTTTCTGCCAAATGCAGCAAAATACTGAAAGGAAAGTGGGTTTGCCTTCATATTTGAGCCAGAACAAATCAGTTCAGCATGGAAATATCATTGCAACAGCTTTTATTTAGACAGAAATCACGAGTGTAAGTTTTTATGCGCTTAAAAGCATTTTCAGGCCGAATGAGCAAATATGCTTGTTTCTGCCAAATGCAGCAAAATACTGAAAGGAAAGTGGGTTTGCCTTCATATTTGAGCCAGAACAAATCAGTTCAGCATGGAAATATCATTGCAACAGCTTTTATTTAGACAGAAGTCAAGAGTGTAAGTTTTTATGCGCTTAAAAGCATTTTCAGGCCGAATGAGCTGATTTCTGCCAAAGGCAGCAAAATACTGAAAGGAAAGTGGGTTTGCCTTCATATTTGAGCCAGAACAAATCAGTTCAGCATGGAAATATCATTGCAACAGGTTTTATTTAGCCAGAAATCAAGAGTGTAAGTTTTTATGCGCTTAAAAGCACTTTCAGGCCGAATGAGCTGATTTCTGCCAAATGCAGCAAAATACTGAAAGGAAAGTGGGTTTGCCTTCATATTTGAGCCAGAACAACTCAGTTCAGCATGGAAATATCATTGCAACAGCTTTTATTTAGCCAGAAATCAAGATTGTAAGTTTTTATGCGCTTAAAAGCATTTTCAGGCCGAATGAGCTGATTTCTGCCAAATGCAGCAAAATACTGAAAGGAATGTGGGTTTGCCTTCATATTTGACCCAGAACAACTCAGTTCAGCATGGAAATATCATTGCAACAGCTTTTATTTAGCCAGAAATCAAGAGTGTAAGTTTTTATGCGCTTAAAAGCATTTTCAGGCCGAATGAGCAAATATGCTTGTTTCTGCCAAATGCAGCAAAATACTGAAAGGAAAGTGGGTTTGCCTTCATATTTGAGCCAGAACAACTCAGTTCAGCATGGAAATATCATTGCAACAGCTTTTATTTAGCCAGAAATCAAGAGTGTAAGTTTTTATGCGCTTGAAAGCATTTTCAGGCCGAATGAGCTGATTTCTGCCAAAGGCAGCAAAATACTGAAAGGAAAGTGGGTTTGCCTTCATATTTGACACAGAAAAACTCAGTTCAGCATGGAAATATCATTGTAACAGCTTTTGTTTAGCCAGGAATCACGAGTGTAAGTTTTTATGCGCTTAAAAGCATTTTCAGGCCGAATGAGCAAATATGCTTGTTTCTGCCAAATGCAGCAAAATACTGAAAGGAAAGTGGGTTTGCCTTCATATTTGAGCCAGAACAAATCAGTTCAGCATGGAAATATCATTGCAACAGCTTTTATTTAGACAGAAATCAAGAGTGTAAGTTTTTATGCGCTTAAAAGCATTTTCAGGCCGAATGAGCAAATATGCTTGTTTTTGCCAATTGCAGCAAAATATTGAAAGGAAAGTGGGTTTGCCTTCATATTTGACCCAGAACAACTCAGTTCAGCATGGAAATATCATTGCAACAGCTTTTATTTAGCCATAAATCAAGAGTGTAAGTTTTATTGCGCTTAAAAGCATTTTCAGGCCGAATGAGCAAATATGCTTGTTTCTGCCAAATTCAGCAAAATACTGAAATGAAAGTGGGTTTGCCTTCATATTTGACCCAGAACAACTCAGTTCAGCATGGAAATATCATTGCAACAGCTTTTATTTAGCCAGAAATCAAGAGTGTAAGTTTTTATGCGCTTAAAATCATTTTCAGGCCGAATGAGCTGATTTCTGCCAAAGGCAGCAAAATACTGAAAGGAAAGTGGGTTTGCCTTCATATTTGACACAGAAAAACTCAGTTCAGCATGGAAATATCATTGTAACGGCTTTTGTTTAGCCAGGAATCACGAGTGTAAGTTTTTATGTGCTTAAAAGCATTTTCAGGCCGAATGAGCAAATATGCTTGTTTCTGCCAAATGCAGCAAAATACTGAAAGGGAAGTGGGTTTGACTTCATATTTGAGCCAGAACAAATCAGTTCAGCATGGAAATATCATTGCAACAGCTTTTATTTAGACAGAAATCACGAGTGTAAGTTTTTATGCGCTTAAAAGCATTTTCAGGCCGAATGAGCAAATATGCTTGTTTCTGCCAAATGCAGCAAAATACTGAAAGGAAAGTGGGTTTGCCTTCATATTTGAGCCAGAACAAATCAGTTCAGCATGGAAATATCATTGCAACAGCTTTTATTTAGACAGAAGT
The DNA here is from genome assembly GCF_033026475.1 of Channa argus. NCBI lineage: Eukaryota > Metazoa > Chordata > Actinopteri > Anabantiformes > Channidae > Channa > Channa argus. The sequence continues at coordinate 1,026,745 of NW_027125222.1, forward strand.
CAAGAGTGTAAGTTTTTATGCGCTTAAAAGCATTTTCAGGCCAAATGAGCTGATTTCTGCCAAAGGCAGCAAAATACTGAAAGGAAAGTGGGTTTGCCTTCATATTTGAGCCAGAACAAATCAGTTCAGCATGGAAATATCATTGCAACAGGTTTTATTTAGCCAGAAATCAAGAGTGTAAGTTTTTATGCGCTTAAAAGCATTTTCAGGCCGAATGAGCAAATATGCTTGTTTCTGCCAAATGCAGCAAAATACTGAAAGGAAAGTGGGTTTGCCTTCATATTTGAGCCAGAACAACTCAGTTCAGCATGGAAATATCATTGCAACAGCTTTTATTTAGCCAGAAATCAAGAGTGTAAGTTTTTATGCGCTTAAAATCATTTTCAGGCCGAATGAGCAAATATGCTTGTTTTTGCCAATTGCAGCAAAATATTGAAAGGAAAGTGGGTTTGCCTTCATATTTGACCCAGAACAACTCAGTTCAGCATGGAAATATCATTGCAACAGCTTTTATTTAGCCAGAAATCAAGAGTGTAAGTTTTAATGCGCTTAAAAGCATTTTCAGGCCGAATGAGCAAATATGCTTGTTTCTGCCAAATTCAGCAAAATACTGAAATGAAAGTGGGTTTGCCTTCATATTTGACCCAGAACAACTCAGTTCAGCATGGAAATATCATTGCAACAGCTTTTATTTAGCCAGAAATCAAGAGTGTAAGTTTTTATGCGCTTAAAATCATTTTCAGGCCGAATGAGCTGATTTCTGCCAAAGGCAGCAAAATACTGAAAGGAAAGTGGGTTTGCCTTCATATTTGACACAGAAAAACTCAGTTCAGCATGGAAATATCATTGTAACGGCTTTTGTTTAGCCAGGAATCACGAGTGTAAGTTTTTATGCGCTAAAAAGCATTTTCAGGCCGAATGAGCAAATATGCTTGTTTCTGCCAAATGCAGCAAAATACTGAAAGGAAAGTGGGTTTGCCTTCATATTTGAGCCAGAACAAATCAGTTCAGCATGGAAATATCATTGCAACAGCTTTTATTTAGACAGAAATCACGAGTGTAAGTTTTTATGCGCTTAAAAGCATTTTCAGGCCGAATGAGCAAATATGCTTGTTTCTGCCAAATGCAGCAAAATACTGAAAGGAAAGTGGGTTTGCCTTCATATTTGAGCCAGAACAAATCAGTTCAGCATGGAAATATCATTGCAACAGCTTTTATTTAGACAGAAGTCAAGAGTGTAAGTTTTTATGCGCTTAAAAGCATTTTCAGGCCGAATGAGCTGATTTCTGCCAAAGGCAGCAAAATACTGAAAGGAAAGTGGGTTTGCCTTCATATTTGAGCCAGAACAAATCAGTTCAGCATGGAAATATCATTGCAACAGCTTTTATTTAGCCAGAAATCAAGAGTGTAAGTTTTTATGCGCTTAAAAGCACTTTCAGGCCGAATGAGCTGATTTCTGCCAAATGCAGCAAAATACTGAAAGGAAAGTGGGTTTGCCTTCATATTTGAGCCAGAACAACTCAGTTCAGCATGGAAATATCATTGCAACAGCTTTTATTTAGCCAGAAATCAAGAGTGTAAGTTTTTATGCTCTTAAAAGCATTTTCAGGCCGAATGAGCTGATTTCTGCCAAAGGCAGCAAAATACTGAAAGGAAAGTGGGTTTGCCTTCATATTTGACACAGAAAAACTCAGTTCAGCATGGAAATATCATTGTAACAGCTTTTGTTTAGCCAGGAATCACGAGTGTAAGTTTTTATGCGCTTAAAAGCATTTTCAGGCCGAATGAGCAAATATGCTTGTTTCTGCCAAATGCAGCAAAATACTGAAAGGAAAGTGGGTTTGCCTTCATATTTGAGCCAGAACAAATCAGTTCAGCATGGAAATATCATTGCAACAGCTTTTATTTAGACAGAAATCAAGAGTGTAAGTTTTTATGCGCTTAAAAGCATTTTCAGGCCGAATGAGCTGATTTCTGCCAAAGGCAGCAAAATACTGAAAGGAAAGTGGGTTTGCCTTCATATTTGACACAGAAAAACTCAGTTCAGCATGGAAATATCATTGTAACAGCTTTTGTTTAGCCAGGAATCACGAGTGTAAGTTTTTATGCGCTTAAAAGCATTTTCAGGCCGAATGAGCAAATATGCTTGTTTCTGCCAAATGCAGCAAAATACTGAAAGGAAAGTGGGTTTGCCTTCATATTTGAGCCAGAACAAATCAGTTCAGCATGGAAATATCATTGCAACAGCTTTTATTTAGACAGAAATCAAGAGTGTAAGTTTTTATGCGCTTAAAAGCATTTTCAGGCCGAATGAGCAAATATGCTTGTTTTTGCCAATTGCAGCAAAATATTGAAAGGAAAGTGGGTTTGCCTTCATATTTGACCCAGAACAACTCAGTTCAGCATGGAAATATCATTGCAACAGCTTTTATTTAGCCAGAAATCAAGAGTGTAAGTTTTAATGCGCTTAAAAGCATTTTCAGGCCGAATGAGCAAATATGCTTGTTTCTGCCAAATTCAGCAAAATACTGAAATGAAAGTGGGTTTGCCTTCATATTTGACCCAGAACAACTCAGTTCAGCATGGAAATATCATTGCAACAGCTTTTATTTAGCCAGAAATCAAGAGTGTAAGTTTTTATGCGCTTAAAATCATTTTCAGGCCGAATGAGCTGATTTCTGCCAAAGGCAGCAAAATACTGAAAGGAAAGTGGGTTTGCCTTCATATTTGACACAGAAAAACTCAGTTCAGCATGGAAATATCATTGTAACGGCTTTTGTTTAGCCAGAAATCAAGAGTGTAAGTTTTTATGCGCTTAAAAGCATTTTCAGGCCGAATGAGCAAATATGCTTGTTTTTGCCAATTGCAGCAAAATATTGAAAGGAAAGTGGGTTTGCCTTCATAGTTGACCCAGAACAACTCAGTTCAGCATGGAAATATCATTGCAACAGCTTTTATTTAGCCAGAAATCAAGAGTGTAAGTTTTTATGCGCTTGAAAGCATTTTCAGGCCGAATGAGGTGATTTCTGCCAAAGGCAGCAAAATACTGAAAGGAAAGTGGGTTTGCCTTCATATTTGACACAGAAAAACTCAGTTCAGCATGGAAATATCATTGTAACGGCTTTTGTTTAGCCAGGAATCACGAGTGTAAGTTTTTATGCGCTTAAAAGCATTTTCAGGCCGAATGAGCAAATATGCTTGTTTCTGCCAAATGCAGCAAAATACTGAAAGGAAAGTGGGTTTGCCTTCATATTTGAGCCAGAACAAATCAGTTCAGCATGGAAATATCATTGCAACAGCTTTTATTTAGCCAGAAATCAAGAGTGTAAGTTTTAATGCGCTTAAAAGCATTTTCAGGCCGAATGAGCAAATATGCTTGTTTCTGCCAAATTCAGCAAAATACTGAAATGAAAGTGGGTTTGCCTTCATATTTGACCCAGAACAACTCAGTTCAGCATGGAAATATCATTGCAACAGCTTTTATTTAGCCAGAAATCAAGAGTGTAAGTTTTTATGCGCTTAAAATCATTTTCAGGCCGAATGAGCTGATTTCTGCCAAAGGCAGCAAAATACTGAAAGGAAAGTGGGTTTGCCTTCATATTTGACACAGAAAAACTCAGTTCAGCATGGAAATATCATTGTAACGGCTTTTGTTTAGCCAGGAATCACGAGTGTAAGTTTTTATGCGCTTAAAAGCATTTTCAGGCCGAATGAGCAAATATGCTTGTTTCTGCCAAATGCAGCAAAATACTGAAAGGAAAGTGGGTTTGCCTTCATATTTGAGCCAGAACAAATCAGTTCAGCATGGAAATATCATTGCAACAGCTTTTATTTAGACAGAAGTCAAGAGTGTAAGTTTTTATGCGCTTAAAAGCATTTTCAGGCCGAATGAGCTGATTTCTGCCAAAGGCAGCAAAATACTGAAAGGAAAGTGGGTTTGCCTTCATATTTGAGCCAGAACAAATCAGTTCAGCATGGAAATATCATTGCAACAGGTTTTATTTAGCCAGAAATCAAGAGTGTAAGTTTTTATGCGCTTAAAAGCATTTTCAGGCCGAATGAGCAAATATGCTTGTTTCTGCCAAATGCAGCAAAATACTGAAAGGAAAGTGGGTTTGCCTTCATATTTGAGCCAGAACAACTCAGTTCAGCATGGAAATATCATTGCAACAGCTTTTATTTAGCCAGAAATCAAGAGTGTAAGTTTTTATGCGCTTAAAATCATTTTCAGGCCGAATGAGCAAATATGCTTGTTTTTGCCAATTGCAGCAAAATATTGAAAGGAAAGTGGGTTTGCCTTCATATTTGACCCAGAACAACTCAGTTCAGCATGGAAATATCATTGCAACAGCTTTTATTTAGCCATAAATCAAGAGTGTAAGTTTTAATGCGCTTAAAAGCATTTTCAGGCCGAATGAGCAAATATGCTTGTTTCTGCCAAATTCAGCAAAATACTGAAATGAAAGTGGGTTTGCCTTCATATTTGACCCAGAACAACTCAGTTCAGCATGGAAATATCATTGCAACAGCTTTTATTTAGCCAGAAATCAAGAGTGTAAGTTTTTATGCGCTTAAAATCATTTTCAGGCCGAATGAGCTGATTTCTGCCAAAGGCAGCAAAATACTGAAAGGAAAGTGGGTTTGCCTTCATATTTGACACAGAAAAACTCAGTTCAGCATGGAAATATCATTGTAACGGCTTTTGTTTAGCCAGGAATCACGAGTGTAAGTTTTTATGCGCTTAAAAGCATTTTCAGGCCGAATGAGCAAATATGCTTGTTTCTGCCAAATGCAGCAAAATACTGAAAGGAAAGTGGGTTTGCCTTCATATTTGAGCCAGAACAAATCAGTTCAGCATGGAAATATCATTGCAACAGCTTTTATTTAGACAGAAATCACGAGTGTAAGTTTTTATGCGCTTAAAAGCATTTTCAGGCCGAATGAGCAAATATGCTTGTTTCTGCCAAATGCAGCAAAATACTGAAAGGAAAGTGGGTTTGCCTTCATATTTGAGCCTGAACAAATCAGTTCAGCATGGAAATATCATTGCAACAGCTTTTATTTAGACAGAAGTCAAGAGTGTAAGTTTTTATGCGCTTAAAAGCATTTTCAGGCCGAATGAGCTGATTTCTGCCAAAGGCAGCAAAATACTGAAAGGAAAGTGGGTTTGCCTTCATATTTGAGCCAGAACAAATCAGTTCAGCATGGAAATATCATTGCAACAGGTTTTATTTAGCCAGAAATCAAGAGTGTAAGTTTTTATGCGCTTAAAAGCATTTTCAGGCCGAATGAGCAAATATGCTTGTTTCTGCCAAATGCAGCAAAATACTGAAAGGAAAGTGGGTTTGCCTTCATATTTGAGCCAGAACAACTCAGTTCAGCATGGAAATATCATTGCAACAGCTTTTATTTAGCCAGAAATCAAGAGTGTAAGTTTTTATGCGCTTAAAATCATTTTCAGGCCGAATGAGCAAATATGCTTGTTTTTGCCAATTGCAGCAAAATATTGAAAGGAAAGTGGGTTTGCCTTCATATTTGACCCAGAACAACTCAGTTCAGCATGGAAATTTAATTGCAACAGCTTTTATTTAGCCATAAATCAAGAGTGTAAGTTTTAATGCGCTTAAAAGCATTTTCAGGCCGAATGAGCAAATATGCTTGTTTCTGCCAAATTCAGCAAAATACTGAAATGAAAGTGGGTTTGCCTTCATATTTGACCCAGAACAACTCAGTTCAGCATGGAAATATCATTGCAACAGCTTTTATTTAGCCAGAAATCAAGAGTGTAAGTTTTTATGCGCTTAAAATCATTTTCAGGCCGAATGAGCTGATTTCTGCCAAAGGCAGCAAAATACTGAAAGGAAAGTGGGTTTGCCTTCATATTTGACACAGAAAAACTCAGTTCAGCATGGAAATATCATTGTAACGGCTTTTGTTTAGCCAGGAATCACGAGTGTAAGTTTTTATGCGCTTAAAAGCATTTTCAGGCCGAATGAGCAAATATGCTTGTTTCTGCCAAATGCAGCAAAATACTGAAAGGAAAGTGGGTTTGACTTCATATTTGAGCCAGAACAAATCAGTTCAGCATGGAAATATCATTGCAACAGCTTTTATTTAGACAGAAATCACGAGTGTAAGTTTTTATGCGCTTAAAAGCATTTTCAGGCCGAATGAGCAAATATGCTTGTTTCTGCCAAATGCAGCAAAATACTGAAAGGAAAGTGGGTTTGCCTTCATATTTGAGCCAGAACAAATCAGTTCAGCATGGAAATATCATTGCAACAGCTTTTATTTAGCCAGAAATCAAGAGTGTAAGTTTTTATGCGCTTAAAAGCACTTTCAGGCCGAATGAGCAAATATGCTTGTTTCTGCCAAATGCAGCAAAATACTGAAAGGAAAGTGGGTTTGCCTTCATATTTGAGCCAGAACAACTCAGTTCAGCATGGAAATATCATTGCAACAGCTTTTATTTAGCCAGAAATCAAGAGTGTAAGTTTTTATGCGCTTAAAATCATTTTCAGGCCGAATGAGCAAATATGCTTGTTTTTGCCAATTGCAGCAAAATATTGAAAGGAAAGTGGGTTTGCCTTCATATTTGACCCAGAACAACTCAGTTCAGCATGGAAATATCATTGCAACAGCTTTTATTTAGCCAGAAATCAAGAGTGTAAGTTTTAATGCGCTTAAAATCATTTTCAGGCCGAATGAGCTGATTCCTGCCAAAGGCAGCAAAATACTGAAAGGAAAGTGGGTTTGCCTTCATATTTGACCCAGAACAACTCAGTTCAGCATGGAAATATCATTGCAACAGCTTTTATTTAGCCAGGAATCACGAGTGTAAGTTTTTATGCGCTTAAAAGCATTTTCAGGCCGAATGAGCAAATATGCTTGTTTCTGCCAAATGCAGCAAAATACTGAAAGGAAAGTGGGTTTGCCTTCATATTTGAGCCAGAACAACTCAGTTCAGCATGGAAATATCATTGCAACAGCTTTTATTTAGCCAGAAATCAAGAGTGTAAGTTTTAATGCGCTTAAAAGCATTTTCAGGCCGAATGAGCAAATATGCTTGTTTCTGCCAAATTCAGCAAAATACTGAAAGGAATGTGGGTTTGCCTTCATATTTGAGCCAGAACAAATCAGTTCAGCATGGAAATATCATTGCAACAGCTTTTATTTAGCCAGGAATCACGAGTGTAAGTTTTTATGCGCTTAAAATCATTTTCAGGCCGAATGAGCAAATATGCTTGTTTTTGCCAATTGCAGCAAAATATTGAAAGGAAAGTGGGTTTGCCTTCATATTTGACCCAGAACAACTCAGTTCAGCATGGAAATATCATTGCAACAGCTTTTATTTAGCCAGAAATCAAGAGTGTAAGTTTTAATGCGCTTAAAAGCATTTTCAGGCCGAATGAGCAAATATGCTTGTTTCTGCCAAATTCAGCAAAATACTGAAAGGAATGTGGGTTTGCCTTCATATTTGAGCCAGAACAAATCAGTTCAGCATGGAAATATCATTGCAACAGGTTTTATTTAGCCAGAAATCAAGAGTGTAAGTTTTTATGCGCTTAAAAGCACTTTCAGGCCGAATGAGCTGATTTCTGCCAAATGCAGCAAAATACTGAAAGGAAAGTGGGTTTGCCTTCATATTTGAGCCAGAACAACTCAGTTCAGCATGGAAATATCATTGCAACAGCTTTTATTTAGCCAGAAATCAAGAGTGTAAGTTTTTATGCTCTTAAAAGCATTTTCAGGCCGAATGAGCTGATTTCTGCCAAAGGCAGCAAAATACTGAAAGGAAAGTGGGTTTGCCTTCATATTTGACACAGAAAAACTCAGTTCAGCATGGAAATATCATTGTAACAGCTTTTGTTTAGCCAGGAATCACGAGTGTAAGTTTTTATGCGCTTAAAAGCATTTTCAGGCCGAATGAGCAAATATGCTTGTTTCTGCCAAATGCAGCAAAATACTGAAAGGAAAGTGGGTTTGCCTTCATATTTGAGCCAGAACAAATCAGTTCAGCATGGAAATATCATTGCAACAGCTTTTATTTAGACAGAAATCAAGAGTGTAAGTTTTTATGCGCTTAAAAGCATTTTCAGGCCGAATGAGCAAATATGCTTGTTTTTGCCAATTGCAGCAAAATATTGAAAGGAAAGTGGGTTTGCCTTCATATTTGACCCAGAACAACTCAGTTCAGCATGGAAATATCATTGCAACAGCTTTTATTTAGCCATAAATCAAGAGTGTAAGTTTTAATGCGCTTAAAAGCATTTTCAGGCCGAATGAGCAAATATGCTTGTTTCTGCCAAATTCAGCAAAATACTGAAATGAAAGTGGGTTTGCCTTCATATTTGACCCAGAACAACTCAGTTCAGCATGGAAATATCATTGCAACAGCTTTTATTTAGCCAGAAATCAAGAGTGTAAGTTTTTATGCGCTTAAAATCATTTTCAGGCCGAATGAGGTGATTTCTGCCAAAGGCAGCAAAATACTGAAAGGAAAGTGGGTTTGCCTTCATATTTGACACAGAAAAACTCAGTTCAGCATGGAAATATCATTGTAACGGCTTTTGTTTAGCCAGGAATCACGAGTGTAAGTTTTTATGCGCTTAAAAGCATTTTCAGGCCGAATGAGCAAATATGCTTGTTTCTGCCAAATGCAGCAAAATACTGAAAGGAAAGTGGGTTTGACTTCATATTTGAGCCAGAACAAATCAGTTCAGCATGGAAATATCATTGCAACAGCTTTTATTTAGACAGAAATCACGAGTGTAAGTTTTTATGCGCTTAAAAGCATTTTCAGGCCGAATGAGCAAATATGCTTGTTTCTGCCAAATGCAGCAAAATACTGAAAGGAAAGTGGGTTTGCCTTCATATTTGAGCCAGAACAAATCAGTTCAGCATGGAAATATCATTGCAACAGCTTTTATTTAGACAGAAGTCAAGAGTGTAAGTTTTTATGCGCTTAAAAGCATTTTCAGGCCGAATGAGCTGATTTCTGCCAAAGGCAGCAAAATACTGAAAGGAAAGTGGGTTTGCCTTCATATTTGAGCCAGAACAAATCAGTTCAGCATGGAAATATCATTGCAACAGGTTTTATTTAGCCAGAAATCAAGAGTGTAAGTTTTAATGCGCTTAAAAGCATTTTCAGGCCGAATGAGCAAATATGCTTGTTTCTGCCAAATTCAGCAAAATACTGAAATGAAAGTGGGTTTGCCTTCATATTTGACCCAGAACAACTCAGTTCAGCATGGAAATATCATTGCAACAGCTTTTATTTAGACAGAAATCACGAGTGTAAGTTTTTATGCGCTTAAAAGCATTTTCAGGCCGAATGAGCAAATATGCTTGTTTCTGCCAAATTCAGCAAAATACTGAAATGAAAGTGGGTTTGCCTTCATATTTGACCCAGAACAAATCAGTTCAGCATGGAAATATCATTGCAACAGCTTTTATTTAGACAGAAATCACGAGTGTAAGTTTTTATGCGCTTAAAAGCATTTTCAGGCCGAATGAGCAAATATGCTTGTTTCTGCCAAATGCAGCAAAATACTGAAAGGAAAGTGGGTTTGCCTTCATATTTGAGCCAGAACAAATCAGTTCAGCATGGAAATATCATTGCAACAGCTTTTATTTAGACAGAAGTCAAGAGTGTAAGTTTTTATGCGCTTAAAATCATTTTCAGGCCGAATGAGCTGATTTCTGCCAAAGGCAGCAAAATACTGAAAGGAAAGTGGGTTTGCCTTCATATTTGAGCCAGAACAAATCAGTTCAGCATGGAAATATCATTGCAACAGGTTTTATTTAGCCAAAAATCAAGAGTGTAAGTTTTTATGCGCTTAAAAGCACTTTCAGGCCGAATGAGCTGATTTCTGCCAAATGCAGCAAAATACTGAAAGGAAAGTGGGTTTGCCTTCATATTTGAGCCAGAACAACTCAGTTCAGCATGGAAATATCATTGCAACAGCTTTTATTTAGCCAGAAATCAAGAGTGTAAGTTTTTATGCTCTTAAAAGCATTTTCAGGCCGAATGAGCTGATTTCTGCCAAAGGCAGCAAAATACTGAAAGGAAAGTGGGTTTGCCTTCATATTTGACACAGAAAAACTCAGTTCAGCATGGAAATATCATTGTAACAGCTTTTGTTTAGCCAGGAATCACGAGTGTAAGTTTTTATGCGCTTAAAAGCATTTTCAGGCCGAATGAGCAAATATGCTTGTTTCTGCCAAATGCAGCAAAATACTGAAAGGAAAGTGGGTTTGCCTTCATATTTGAGCCAGAACAAATCAGTTCAGCATGGAAATATCATTGCAACAGCTTTTATTTAGACAGAAATCAAGAGTGTAAGTTTTTATGCGCTTAAAAGCATTTTCAGGCCGAATGAGCTGATTTCTGCCAAAGGCAGCAAAATACTGAAAGGAAAGTGGGTTTGCCTTCATATTTGACACAGAAAAACTCAGTTCAGCATGGAAATATCATTGTAACAGCTTTTGTTTAGCCAGGAATCACGAGTGTAAGTTTTTATGCGCTTAAAAGCATTTTCAGGCCGAATGAGCAAATATGCTTGTTTCTGCCAAATGCAGCAAAATATTGAAAGGAAAGTGGGTTTGCCTTCATATTTGAGCCAGAACAAATCAGTTCAGCATGGAAATATCATTGCAACAGCTTTTATTTAGACAGAAATCAAGAGTGTAAGTTTTTATGCGCTTAAAAGCATTTTCAGGCCGAATGAGCAAATATGCTTGTTTTTGCCAATTGCAGCAAAATATTGAAAGGAAAGTGGGTTTGCCTTCATATTTGACCCAGAACAACTCAGTTCAGCATGGAAATATCATTGCAACAGCTTTTATTTAGCCAGAAATCAAGAGTGTAAGTTTTAATGCGCTTAAAAGCATTTTCAGGCCGAATGAGCAAATATGCTTGTTTCTGCCAAATTCAGCAAAATACTGAAATGAAAGTGGGTTTGCCTTCATATTTGACCCAGAACAACTCAGTTCAGCATGGAAATATCATTGCAACAGCTTTTATTTAGCCAGAAATCAAGAGTGTAAGTTTTTATGCGCTTAAAATCATTTTCAGGCCGAATGAGCTGATTTCTGCCAAAGGCAGCAAAATACTGAAAGGAAAGTGGGTTTGCCTTCATATTTGACACAGAAAAACTCAGTTCAGCATGGAAATATCATTGTAACGGCTTTTGTTTAGCCAGAAATCAAGAGTGTAAGTTTTTATGCGCTTAAAAGCATTTTCAGGCCGAATGAGCAAATATGCTTGTTTTTGCCAATTGCAGCAAAATATTGAAAGGAAAGTGGGTTTGCCTTCATAGTTGACCCAGAACAACTCAGTTCAGCATGGAAATATCATTGCAACAGCTTTTATTTAGCCAGAAATCAAGAGTGTAAGTTTTTATGCGCTTGAAAGCATTTTCAGGCCGAATGAGGTGATTTCTGCCAAAGGCAGCAAAATACTGAAAGGAAAGTGGGTTTGCCTTCATATTTGACACAGAAAAACTCAGTTCAGCATGGAAATATCATTGTAACGGCTTTTGTTTAGCCAGGAATCACGAGTGTAAGTTTTTATGCGCTTAAAAGCATTTTCAGGCCGAATGAGCAAATATGCTTGTTTCTGCCAAATGCAGCAAAATACTGAAAGGAAAGTGGGTTTGCCTTCATATTTGAGCCAGAACAAATCAGTTCAGCATGGAAATATCATTGCAACAGCTTTTATTTAGCCATAAATCAAGAGTGTAAGTTTTAATGCGCTTAAAAGCATTTTCAGGCCGAATGAGCAAATATGCTTGTTTCTGCCAAATTCAGCAAAATACTGAAATGAAAGTGGGTTTGCCTTCATATTTGACCCAGAACAACTCAGTTCAGCATGGAAATATCATTGCAACAGCTTTTATTTAGCCAGAAATCAAGAGTGTAAGTTTTTATGCGCTTAAAATCATTTTCAGGCCGAATGAGCTGATTTCTGCCAAAGGCAGCAAAATACTGAAAGGAAAGTGGGTTTGCCTTCATATTTGACACAGAAAAACTCAGTTCAGCATGGAAATATCATTGTAACGGCTTTTGTTTAGCCAGGAATCACGAGTGTAAGTTTTTATGCGCTTAAAAGCATTTTCAGGCCGAATGAGCAAATATGCTTGTTTCTGCCAAATGCAGCAAAATACTGAAAGGAAAGTGGGTTTGCCTTCATATTTGAGTCAGAACAAATCAGTTCAGCATGGAAATATCATTGCAACAGCTTTTATTTAGACAGAAATCACGAGTGTAAGTTTTTATGCGCTTAAAAGCATTTTCAGGCCGAATGAGCAAATATGCTTGTTTCTGCCAAATGCAGCAAAATACTGAAAGGAAAGTGGGTTTGCCTTCATATTTGAGCCAGAACAAATCAGTTCAGCATGGAAATATCATTGCAACAGCTTTTATTTAGACAGAAGTCAAGAGTGTAAGTTTTTATGCGCTTAAAAGCATTTTCAGGCCGAATGAGCTGATTTCTGCCAAAGGCAGCAAAATACTGAAAGGAAAGTGGGTTTGCCTTCATATTTGAGCCAGAACAAATCAGTTCAGCATGGAAATATCATTGCAACAGCTTTTATTTAGCCAGAAATCAAGAGTGTAAGTTTTTATGCGCTTAAAAGCATTTTCAGGCCGAATGAGCAAATATGCTTGTTTTTGCCAATTGCAGCAAAATATTGAAAGGAAAGTGGGTTTGCCTTCATATTTGACCCAGAACAACTCAGTTCAGCATGGAAATATCATTGCAACAGCTTTTATTTAGCCATAAATCAAGAGTGTAAGTTTTAATGCGCTTAAAAGCATTTTCAGGCCGAATGAGCAAATATGCTTGTTTCTGCCAAATTCAGCAAAATACTGAAATGAAAGTGGGTTTGCCTTCATATTTGACCCAGAACAACTCAGTTCAGCATGGAAATATCATTGCAACAGCTTTTATTTAGCCAGAAATCAAGAGTGTAAGTTTTTATGCGCTTAAAATCATTTTCAGGCCGAATGAGCTGATTTCTGCCAAAGGCAGCAAAATACTGAAAGGAAAGTGGGTTTGCCTTCATATTTGACACAGAAAAACTCAGTTCAGCATGGAAATATCATTGTAACGGCTTTTGTTTAGCCAGGAATCACGAGTGTAAGTTTTTATGCGCTTAAAAGCATTTTCAGGCCGAATGAGCAAATATGCTTGTTTCTGCCAAATGCAGCAAAATACTGAAAGGAAAGTGGGTTTGACTTCATATTTGAGCCAGAACAAATCAGTTCAGCATGGAAATATCATTGCAACAGCTTTTATTTAGACAGAAATCACGAGTGTAAGTTTTTATGCGCTTAAAAGCATTTTCAGGCCGAATGAGCAAATATGCTTGTTTCTGCCAAATGCAGCAAAATACTGAAAGGAAAGTGGGTTTGCCTTCATATTTGAGCCAGAACAAATCAGTTCAGCATGGAAATATCATTGCAACAGCTTTTATTTAGACAGAAGTCAAGAGTGTAAGTTTTTATGCGCTTAAAAGCATTTTCAGGCCGAATGAGCTGATTTCTGCCAAAGGCAGCAAAATACTGAAAGGAAAGTGGGTTTGCCTTCATATTTGAGCCAGAACAAATCAGTTCAGCATGGAAATATCATTGCAACAGGTTTTATTTAGCCAGAAATCAAGAGTGTAAGTTTTTATGCGCTTAAAAGCACTTTCAGGCCGAATGAGCTGATTTCTGCCAAATGCAGCAAAATACTGAAAGGAAAGTGGGTTTGCCTTCATATTTGAGCCAGAACAACTCAGTTCAGCATGGAAATATCATTGCAACAGCTTTTATTTAGCCAGAAATCAAGAGTGTAAGTTTTTATGCTCTTAAAAGCATTTTCAGGCCGAATGAGCTGATTTCTGCCAAAGGCAGCAAAATACTGAAAGGAAAGTGGGTTTGCCTTCATATTTGACACAGAAAAACTCAGTTCAGCATGGAAATATCATTGTAACAGCTTTTGTTTAGCCAGGAATCACGAGTGTAAGTTTTTATGCGCTTAAAAGCATTTTCAGGCCGAATGAGCAAATATGCTTGTTTCTGCCAAATGCAGCAAAATACTGAAAGGAAAGTGGGTTTGCCTTCATATTTGAGCCAGAACAAATCAGTTCAGCATGGAAATATCATTGCAACAGCTTTTATTTAGACAGAAATCAAGAGTGTAAGTTTTTATGCGCTTAAAAGCATTTTCAGGCCGAATGAGCTGATTTCTGCCAAAGGCAGCAAAATACTGAAAGGAAAGTGGGTTTGCCTTCATATTTGACACAGAAAAACTCAGTTCAGCATGGAAATATAATTGTAACAGCTTTTGTTTAGCCAGGAATCACGAGTGTAAGTTTTTATGCGCTTAAAAGCATTTTCAGGCCGAATGAGCAAATATGCTTGTTTCTGCCAAATGCAGCAAAATATTGAAAGGAAAGTGGGTTTGCCTTCATATTTGAGCCAGAACAAATCAGTTCAGCATGGAAATATCATTGCAACAGCTTTTATTTAGACAGAAATCAAGAGTGTAAGTTTTTATGCGCTTAAAAGCATTTTCAGGCCGAATGAGCAAATATGCTTGTTTTTGCCAATTGCAGCAAAATATTGAAAGGAAAGTGGGTTTGCCTTCATATTTGACCCAGAACAACTCAGTTCAGCATGGAAATATCATTGCAACAGCTTTTATTTAGCCAGAAATCAAGAGTGTAAGTTTTAATGCGCTTAAAAGCATTTTCAGGCCGAATGAGCAAATATGCTTGTTTCTGCCAAATTCAGCAAAATACTGAAATGAAAGTGGGTTTGCCTTCATATTTGACCCAGAACAACTCAGTTCAGCATGGAAATATCATTGCAACAGCTTTTATTTAGCCAGAAATCAAGAGTGTAAGTTTTTATGCGCTTAAAATCATTTTCAGGCCGAATGAGCTGATTTCTGCCAAAGGCAGCAAAATACTGAAAGGAAAGTGGGTTTGCCTTCATATTTGACACAGAAAAACTCAGTTCAGCATGGAAATATCATTGTAACGGCTTTTGTTTAGCCAGAAATCAAGAGTGTAAGTTTTTATGCGCTTAAAAGCATTTTCAGGCCGAATGAGCAAATATGCTTGTTTTTGCCAATTGCAGCAAAATATTGAAAGGAAAGTGGGTTTGCCTTCATAGTTGACCCAGAACAACTCAGTTCAGCATGGAAATATCATTGCAACAGCTTTTATTTAGCCAGAAATCAAGAGTGTAAGTTTTTATGCGCTTGAAAGCATTTTCAGGCCGAATGAGGTGATTTCTGCCAAAGGCAGCAAAATACTGAAAGGAAAGTGGGTTTGCCTTCATATTTGACACAGAAAAACTCAGTTCAGCATGGAAATATCATTGTAACGGCTTTTGTTTAGCCAGGAATCACGAGTGTAAGTTTTTATGCGCTTAAAAGCATTTTCAGGCCGAATGAGCAAATATGCTTGTTTCTGCCAAATGCAGCAAAATACTGAAAGGAAAGTGGGTTTGCCTTCATATTTGAACCAGAACAAATCAGTTCAGCATGGAAATATCATTGCAACAGCTTTTATTTAGCCAGAAATCAAGAGTGTAAGTTTTTATGCGCTTAAAAGCATTTTCAGGCCGAATGAGCAAATATGCTTGTTTTTGCCAATTGCAGCAAAATATTGAAAGGAAAGTGGGTTTGCCTTCATATTTGACCCAGAACAACTCAGTTCAGCATGGAAATATCATTGCAACAGCTTTTATTTAGCCAGAAATCAAGCGTGTAAGTTTTAATGCGCTTAAAAGCATTTTCAGGCCGAATGAGCAAATATGCTTGTTTCTGCCAAATTCAGCAAAATACTGAAATGAAAGTGGGTTTGCCTTCATATTTGACCCAGAACAACTCAGTTCAGCATGGAAATATCATTGCAACAGCTTTTATTTAGCCAGAAATCAAGAGTGTAAGTTTTTATGCGCTTAAAATCATTTTCAGGCCGAATGAGCTGATTTCTGCCAAAGGCAGCAAAATACTGAAAGGAAAGTGGGTTTGCCTTCATATTTGAGCCAGAACAAATCAGTTCAGCATGGAAATATCATTGCAACAGCTTTTATTTAGACAGAAATCACGAGTGTAAGTTTTTATGCGCTTAAAAGCATTTTCAGGCCGAATGAGCAAATATGCTTGTTTTTGCCAATTGCAGCAAAATATTGAAAGGAAAGTGGGTTTGCCTTCATATTTGACCCAGAACAACTCAGTTCATTATGGAAATATCATTGCAACAGCTTTTATTTAGCCAGAAATCAAGAGTGTAAGTTTTTATGCGCTTAAAAGCACTTTCAGGCCGAATGAGCTGATTTCTGCCAAATGCAGCAAAATACTGAAAGGAAAGTGGGTTTGCCTTCATATTTGAGCCAGAACAACTCAGTTCAGCATGGAAATATCATTGCAACAGCTTTTATTTAGCCAGAAATCAAGATTGTAAGTTTTTATGCGCTTAAAAGCATTTTCAGGCCGAATGAGCTGATTTCTGCCAAATGCAGCAAAATACTGAAAGGAATGTGGGTTTGCCTTCATATTTGACCCAGAACAACTCAGTTCAGCATGGAAATATCATTGCAACAGCTTTTATTTAGCCAGAAATCAAGAGTGTAAGTTTTTATGCGCTTAAAAGCATTTTCAGGCCGAATGAGCAAATATGCTTGTTTCTGCCAAATGCAGCAAAATACTGAAAGGAAAGTGGGTTTGCCTTCATATTTGAGCCAGAACAACTCAGTTCAGCATGGAAATATCATTGCAACAGCTTTTATTTAGCCAGAAATCAAGAGTGTAAGTTTTTATGCTCTTAAAAGCATTTTCAGGCCGAATGAGCTGATTTCTGCCAAAGGCAGCAAAATACTGAAAGGAAAGTGGGTTTGCCTTCATATTTGACACAGAAAAACTCAGTTCAGCATGGAAATATCATTGTAACAGCTTTTGTTTAGCCAGGAATCACGAGTGTAAGTTTTTATGCGCTTAAAAGCATTTTCAGGCCGAATGAGCAAATATGCTTGTTTCTGCCAAATGCAGCAAAATACTGAAAGGAAAGTGGGTTTGCCTTCATATTTGAGCCAGAACAAATCAGTTCAGCATGGAAATATCATTGCAACAGCTTTTATTTAGTCAGAAATCAAGAGTGTAAGTTTTTATGCGCTTAAAAGCATTTTCAGGCCGAATGAGCAAATATGCTTGTTTTTGCCAATTGCAGCAAAATATTGAAAGGAAAGTGGGTTTGCCTTCATATTTGACCCAGAACAACTCAGTTCAGCATGGAAATATCATTAAAACAGCTTTTATTTAGCCATAAATCAAGAGTGTAAGTTTTAATGCGCTTAAAAGCATTTTCAGGCCGAATGAGCAAATATGCTTGTTTCTGCCAAATTCAGCAAAATACTGAAATGAAAGTGGGTTTGCCTTCATATTTGACCCAGAACAACTCACTTCAGCATGGAAATATCATTGCAACAGCTTTTATTTAGCCAGAAATCAAGAGTGTAAGTTTTTATGCGCTTAAAATCATTTTCAGGCCGAATGAGCTGATTTCTGCCAAAGGCAGCAAAATACTGAAAGGAAAGTGGGTTTGCCTTCATATTTGACACAGAAAAACTCAGTTCAGCATGGAAATATCATTGTAACGGCTTTTGTTTAGCCAGGAATCACGAGTGTAAGTTTTTATGCGCTTAAAAGCATTTTCAGGCCGAATGAGCAAATATGCTTGTTTCTGCCAAATGCAGCAAAATACTGAAAGGAAAGTGGGTTTGACTTCATATTTGAGCCAGAACAAATCAGTTCAGCATGGAAATATCATTGCAACAGCTTTTATTTAGACAGAAATCACGAGTGTAAGTTTTTATGCGCTTAAAAGCATTTTCAGGCCGAATGAGCAAATATGCTTGTTTCTGCCAAATGCAGCAAAATACTGAAAGGAAAGTGGGTTTGCCTTCATATTTGAGCCAGAACAAATCAGTTCAGCATGGAAATATCATTGCAACAGCTTTTATTTAGACAGAAGTCAAGAGTGTAAGTTTTTATGCGCTTAAAAGCATTTTCAGGCCGAATGAGCTGATTTCTGCCAAAGGCAGCAAAATACTGAAAGGAAAGTGGGTTTGCCTTCATATTTGAGCCAGAACAAATCAGTTCAGCATGGAAATATCATTGCAACAGGTTTTATTTAGCCAGAAATCAAGAGTGTAAGTTTTTATGCGCTTAAAAGTATTTTCAGGCCGAATGAGCAAATATGCTTGTTTCTGCCAAATGCAGCAAAATACTGAAAGGAAAGTGGGTTTGCCTTCATATTTGAGCCAGAACAACTCAGTTCAGCATGGAAATATCATTGCAACAGCTTTTATTTAGCCAGAAATCAAGAGTGTAAGTTTTAATGCGCTTAAAAGCATTTTCAGGCCGAATGAGCAAATATGCTTGTTTCTGCCAAATTCAGCAAAATACTGAAATGAAAGTGGGTTTGCCTTCATATTTGACCCAGAACAACTCAGTTCAGCATGGAAATATAATTGCAACAGCTTTTATTTAGCCAGAAATCAAGAGTGTAAGTTTTTATGCGCTTAAAATCATTTTCAGGCCGAATGAGCTGATTTCTGCCAAAGGCAGCAAAATACTGAAAGGAAAGTGGGTTTGCCTTCATATTTGACACAGAAAAACTCAGTTCAGCATGGAAATATCATTGTAACGGCTTTTGTTTAGCCAGGAATCACGAGTGTAAGTTTTTATGCGCTTAAAAGCATTTTCAGGCCGAATGAGCAAATATGCTTGTTTCTGCCAAATGCAGCAAAATACTGAAAGGAAAGTGGGTTTGCCTTCATATTTGAGCCAGAACAAATCAGTTCAGCATGGAAATATCATTGCAACAGCTTTTATTTAGACAGAAATCACGAGTGTAAGTTTTTATGCGCTTAAAAGCATTTTCAGGCCGAATGAGCAAATATGCTTGTTTCTGCCAAATGCAGCAAAATACTGAAAGGAAAGTGGGTTTGCCTTCATATTTGAGCCAGAACAAATCAGTTCAGCATGGAAATATCATTGCAACAGCTTTTATTTAGACAGAAGTCAAGAGTGTAAGTTTTTATGCGCTTAAAAGCATTTTCAGGCCGAATGAGCTGATTTCTGCCAAAGGCAGCAAAATACTGAAAGGAAAGTGGGTTTGCCTTCATATTTGAGCCAGAACAAATCAGTTCAGCATGGAAATATCATTGCAACAGCTTTTATTTAGACAGAAGTCAAGAGTGTAAGTTTTTATGCGCTTAAAAGCATTTTCAGGCCGAATGAGCTGATTTCTGCCAAAGGCAGCAAAATACTGAAAGGAAAGTGGGTTTGCCTTCATATTTGAGCCAGAACAAATCAGTTCAGCATGGAAATATCATTGCAACAGGTTTTATTTAGCCAGAAATCAAGAGTGTAAGTTTTTATGCGCTTAAAAGCACTTTCAGGCCGAATGAGCTGATTTCTGCCAAATGCAGCAAAATACTGAAAGGAAAGTGGGTTTGCCTTCATATTTGAGCCAGAACAACTCAGTTCAGCATGGAAATATCATTGCAACAGCTTTTATTTAGCCAGAAATCAAGAGTGTAAGTTTTTATGCTCTTAAAAGCATTTTCAGGCCGAATGAGCTGATTTCTGCCAAAGGCAGCAAAATACTGAAAGGAAAGTGGGTTTGCCTTCATATTTGACACAGAAAAACTCAGGTCAGCATGGAAATATCATTGTAACAGCTTTTGTTTAGCCAGGAATCACGAGTGTAAGTTTTTATGCGCTTAAAAGCATTTTCAGGCCGAATGAGCAAATATGCTTGTTTCTGCCAAATGCAGCAAAATACTGAAAGGAAAGTGGGTTTGCCTTCATATTTGAGCCAGAACAAATCAGTTCAGCATGGAAATATCATTGCAACAGCTTTTATTTAGACAGAAATCAAGAGTGTAAGTTTTTATGCGCTTAAAAGCATTTTCAGGCCGAATGAGCTGATTTCTGCCAAAGGCAGCAAAATACTGAAAGGAAAGTGGGTTTGCCTTCATATTTGACACAGAAAAACTCAGTTCAGCATGGAAATATCATTGTAACAGCTTTTGTTTAGCCAGGAATCACGAGTGTAAGTTTTTATGCGCTTAAAAGCATTTTCAGGCCGAATGAGCAAATATGCTTGTTTCTGCCAAATGCAGCAAAATACTGAAAGGAAAGTGGGTTTGCCTTCATATTTGAGCCAGAACAAATCAGTTCAGCATGGAAATATCATTGCAACAGCTTTTATTTAGACAGAAATCAAGAGTGTAAGTTTTTATGCGCTTAAAAGCATTTTCAGGCCGAATGAGCAAATATGCTTGTTTTTGCCAATTGCAGCAAAATATTGAAAGGAAAGTGGGTTTGCCTTCATATTTGACCCAGAACAACTCAGTTCAGCATGGAAATATCATTGCAACAGCTTTTATTTAGCCAGAAATCAAGAGTGTAAGTTTTAATGCGCTTAAAAGCATTTTCAGGCCGAATGAGCAAATATGCTTGTTTCTGCCAAATTCAGCAAAATACTGAAATGAAAGTGGGTTTGCCTTCATATTTGAGCCAGAACAACTCAGTTCAGCATGGAAATATCATTGCAACAGCTTTTATTTAGCCAGAAATCAAGAGTGTAAGTTTTTATGCGCTTAAAATCATTTTCAGGCCGAATGAGCTGATTTCTGCCAAAGGCAGCAAAATACTGAAAGGAAAGTGGGTTTGCCTTCATATTTGACACAGAAAAACTCAGTTCAGCATGGAAATATCATTGTAACGGCTTTTGTTTAGCCAGAAATCAAGAGTGTAAGTTTTTATGCGCTTAAAAGCATTTTCAGGCCGAATGAGCAAATATGCTTGTTTTTGCCAATTGCAGCAAAATATTGAAAGGAAAGTGGGTTTGCCTTCATAGTTGACCCAGAACAACTCAGTTCAGCATGGAAATATCATTGCAACAGCTTTTATTTAGACAGAAATCAAGAGTGTAAGTTTTTATGCGCTTGAAAGCATTTTCAGGCCGAATGAGGTGATTTCTGCCAAAGGCAGCAAAATACTGAAAGGAAAGTGGGTTTGCCTTCATATTTGACACAGAAAAACTCAGTTCAGCATGGAAATATCATTGTAACGGCTTTTGTTTAGCCAGGAATCACGAGTGTAAGTTTTTATGCGCTTAAAAGCATTTTCAGGCCGAATGAGCAAATATGCTTGTTTGTGCCAAATGCAGCAAAATACTGAAAGGAAAGTGGGTTTGCCTTCATATTTGAGCCAGAACAAATCAGTTCAGCATGGAAATATCATTGCAACAGCTTTTATTTAGCCAGAAATCAAGAGTGTAAGTTTTTATGCGCTTAAAAGCATTTTCAGGCCGAATGAGCAAATATGCTTGTTTTTGCCAATTGCAGCAAAATATTGAAAGGAAAGTGGGTTTGCCTTCATATTTGACCCAGAACAACTCAGTTCAGCATGGAAATATCATTGCAACAGCTTTTATTTAGCCAGAAATCAAGAGTGTAAGTTTTTATGCGCTTAAAAGCATTTTCAGGCCGAATGAGCAAATATGCTTGTTTCTGCCAAATGCAGCAAAATACTGAAAGGAAAGTGGGTTTGCCTTCATATTTGAGCCAGAACAACTCAGTTCAGCATGGAAATATCATTGCAACAGCTTTTATTTAGCCAGAAATCAAGAGTGTAAGTTTTTATGCTCTTAAAAGCATTTTCAGGCCGAATGAGCTGATCTCTGCCAAAGGCAGCAAAATACTGAAAGGAAAGTGGGTTTGCCTTCATATTTGACACAGAAAAACTCAGTTCAGCATGGAAATATCATTGTAACAGCTTTTGTTTAGCCAGGAATCACGAGTGTAAGTTTTTATGCGCTTAAAAGCATTTTCAGGCCGAATGAGCAAATATGCTTGTTTCTGCCAAATGCAGCAAAATACTGAAAGGAAAGTGGGTTTGCCTTCATATTTGAGCCAGAACAAATCAGTTCAGCATGGAAATATCATTGCAACAGCTTTTATTTAGACAGAAATCAAGAGTGTAAGTTTTTATGCGCTTAAAAGCATTTTCAGGCCGAATGAGCAAATATGCTTGTTTTTGCCAATTGCAGCAAAATATTGAAAGGAAAGTGGGTTTGCCTTCATATTTGACCCAGAACAACTCAGTTCAGCATGGAAATATCATTGCAACAGCTTTTATTTAGCCATAAATCAAGAGTGTAAGTTTTAATGCGCTTAAAAGCATTTTCAGGCCGAATGAGCAAATATGCTTGTTTCTGCCAAATTCAGCAAAATACTGAAATGAAAGTGGGTTTGCCTTCATATTTGACCCAGAACAACTCAGTTCAGCATGGAAATATCATTGCAACAGCTTTTATTTAGCCAGAAATCAAGAGTGTAAGTTTTTATGCGCTTAAAATCATTTTCAGGCCGAATGAGCTGATTTCTGCCAAAGGCAGCAAAATACTGAAAGGAAAGTGGGTTTGCCTTCATATTTGACACAGAAAAACTCAGTTCAGCATGGAAATATCATTGTAACGGCTTTTGTTTAGCCAGGAATCACGAGTGTAAGTTTTTATGCGCTTAAAAGCATTTTCAGGCCGAATGAGCAAATATGCTTGTTTCTGCCAAATGCAGCAAAATACTGAAAGGAAAGTGGGTTTGACTTCATATTTGAGCCAGAACAAATCAGTTCAGCATGGAAATATCATTGCAACAGCTTTTATTTAGACAGAAATCACGAGTGTAAGTTTTTATGCGCTTAAAAGCATTTTCAGGCCGAATGAGCTGATTTCTGCCAAAGGCAGCAAAATACTGAAAGGAAAGTGGGTTTGCCTTCATATTTGAGCCAGAACAAATCAGTTCAGCATGGAAATATCATTGCAACAGGTTTTATTTAGCCAGAAATCAAGAGTGTAAGTTTTTATGCGCTTAAAAGCACTTTCAGGCCGAATGAGCTGATTTCTGCCAAATGCAGCAAAATACTGAAAGGAAAGTGGGTTTGCCTTCATATTTGAGCCAGAACAACTCAGTTCAGCATGGAAATATCATTGCAACAGCTTTTATTTAGCCAGAAATCAAGATTGTAAGTTTTTATGCGCTTAAAAGCATTTTCAGGCCGAATGAGCTGATTTCTGCCAAATGCAGCAAAATACTGAAAGGAATGTGGGTTTGCCTTCATATTTGACCCAGAACAACTCAGTTCAGCATGGAAATATCATTGCAACAGCTTTTATTTAGCCAGAAATCAAGAGTGTAAGTTTTTATGCGCTTAAAAGCATTTTCAGGCCGAATGAGCAAATATGCTTGTTTCTGCCAAATGCAGCAAAATACTGAAAGGAAAGTGGGTTTGCCTTCATATTTGAGCCAGAACAACTCAGTTCAGCATGGAAATATCATTGCAACAGCTTTTATTTAGCCAGAAATCAAGAGTGTAAGTTTTTATGCTCTTAAAAGCATTTTCAGGCCGAATGAGCTGATTTCTGCCAAAGGCAGCAAAATACTGAAAGGAAAGTGGGTTTGCCTTCATATTTGACACAGAAAAACTCAGTTCAGCATGGAAATATCATTGTAACGGCTTTTGTTTAGCCAGAAATCAAGAGTGTAAGTTTTTATGCGCTTAAAAGCATTTTCAGGCCGAATGAGCAAATATGCTTGTTTTTGCCAATTGCAGCAAAATATTGAAAGGAAAGTGGGTTTGCCTTCATAGTTGACCCAGAACAACTCAGTTCAGCATGGAAATATCATTGCAACAGCTTTTATTTAGACAGAAATCAAGAGTGTAAGTTTTTATGCGCTTGAAAGCATTTTCAGGCCGAATGAGGTGATTTCTGCCAAAGGCAGCAAAATACTGAAAGGAAAGTGGGTTTGCCTTCATATTTGACACAGAAAAACTCAGTTCAGCATGGAAATATCATTGTAACGGCTTTTGTTTAGCCAGGAATCACGAGTGTAAGTTTTTATGCGCTTAAAAGCATTTTCAGGCCGAATGAGCAAATATGCTTGTTTCTGCCAAATGCAGCAAAATACTGAAAGGAAAGTGGGTTTGCCTTCATATTTGAGCCAGAACAAATCAGTTCAGCATGGAAATATCATTGCAACAGCTTTTATTTAGCCAGAAATCAAGAGTGTAAGTTTTTATGCGCTTAAAAGCATTTTCAGGCCGAATGAGCAAATATGCTTGTTTTTGCCAATTGCAGCAAAATATTGAAAGGAAAGTGGGTTTGCCTTCATATTTGACCCAGAACAACTCAGTTCAGCATGGAAATATCATTGCAACAGCTTTTATTTAGCCAGAAATCAAGCGTGTAAGTTTTAATGCGCTTAAAAGCATTTTCAGGCCGAATGAGCAAATATGCTTGTTTCTGCCAAATTCAGCAAAATACTGAAATGAAAGTGGGTTTGCCTTCATATTTGACCCAGAACAACTCAGTTCAGCATGGAAATATCATTGCAACAGCTTTTATTTAGCCAGAAATCAAGAGTGTAAGTTTTTATGCGCTTAAAATCATTTTCAGGCCGAATGAGCTGATTTCTGCCAAAGGCAGCAAAATACTGAAAGGAAAGTGGGTTTGCCTTCATATTTGAGCCAGAACAAATCAGTTCAGCATGGAAATATCATTGCAACAGCTTTTATTTAGACAGAAATCACGAGTGTAAGTTTTTATGCGCTTAAAAGCATTTTCAGGCCGAATGAGCAAATATGCTTGTTTTTGCCAATTGCAGCAAAATCTTGAAAGGAAAGTGGGTTTGCCTTCATATTTGACCCAGAACAACTCAGTTCATTATGGAAATATCATTGCAACAGCTTTTATTTAGCCAGAAATCAAGAGTGTAAGTTTTTATGCGCTTAAAAGCACTTTCAGGCCGAATGAGCTGATTTCTGCCAAATGCAGCAAAATACTGAAAGGAAAGTGGGTTTGCCTTCATATTTGAGCCAGAACAACTCAGTTCAGCATGGAAATATCATTGCAACAGCTTTTATTTAGCCAGAAATCAAGATTGTAAGTTTTTATGCGCTTAAAAGCATTTTCAGGCCGAATGAGCTGATTTCTGCCAAATGCAGCAAAATACTGAAAGGAAAGTGGGTTTGCCTTCATATTTGACACAGAAAAACTCAGTTCAGCATGGAAATATCATTGTAACAGCTTTTGTTTAGCCAGGAATCACGAGTGTAAGTTTTTATGCGCTTAAAAGCATTTTCAGGCCGAATGAGCAAATATGCTTGTTTCTGCCAAATGCAGCAAAATACTGAAAGGAAAGTGGGTTTGCCTTCATATTTGAGCCAGAACAAATCAGTTCAGCATGGAAATATCATTGCAACAGCTTTTATTTAGACAGAAATCAAGAGTGTAAGTTTTTATGCGCTTAAAAGCATTTTCAGGCCGAATGAGCAAATATGCTTGTTTTTGCCAATTGCAGCAAAATATTGAAAGGAAAGTGGGTTTGCCTTCATATTTGACCCAGAACAACTCAGTTCAGCATGGAAATATCATTGCAACAGCTTTTATTTAGCCATAAATCAAGAGTGTAAGTTTTAATGCGCTTAAAAGCATTTTCAGGCCGAATGAGCAAATATGCTTGTTTCTGCCAAATTCAGCAAAATACTGAAATGAAAGTGGGTTTGCCTTCATATTTGACCCAGAACAACTCAGTTCAGCATGGAAATATCATTGCAACAGCTTTTATTTAGCCAGAAATCAAGAGTGTAAGTTTTTATGCGCTTAAAATCATTTTCAGGCCGAATGAGCTGATTTCTGCCAAAGGCAGCAAAATACTGAAAGGAAAGTGGGTTTGCCTTCATATTTGACACAGAAAAACTCAGTTCAGCATGGAAATATCATTGTAACGGCTTTTGTTTAGCCAGGAATCACGAGTGTAAGTTTTTATGCGCTTAAAAGCATTTTCAGGCCGAATGAGCAAATATGCTTGTTTCTGCCAAATGCAGCAAAATACTGAAAGGAAAGTGGGTTTGACTTCATATTTGAGCCAGAACAAATCAGTTCAGCATGGAAATATCATTGCAACAGCTTTTATTTAGACAGAAATCACGAGTGTAAGTTTTTATGCGCTTAAAAGCATTTTCAGGCCGAATGAGCAAATATGCATGTTTCTGCCAAAGGCAGCAAAATACTGAAAGGAAAGTGGGTTTGCCTTCATATTTGAGCCAGAACAAATCAGTTCAGCATGGAAATATCATTGCAACAGCTTTTATTTAGACAGAAGTCAAGAGTGTAAGTTTTTATGCGCTTAAAAGCATTTTCAGGCCGAATGAGCTGATTTCTGCCAAAGGCAGCAAAATACTGAAAGGAAAGTGGGTTTGCCTTCATATTTGAGCCAGAACAAATCAGTTCAGCATGGAAATATCATTGCAACAGGTTTTATTTAGCCAGAAATCAAGAGTGTAAGTTTTTATGCGCTTAAAAGCATTTTCAGGCCGAATGAGCAAATATGCTTGTTTCTGCCAAATGCAGCAAAATACTGAAAGGAAAGTGGGTTTGCCTTCATATTTGAGCCAGAACAACTCAGTTCAGCATGGAAATATCATTGCAACAGCTTTTATTTAGCCAGAAATCAAGAGTGTAAGTTTTTATGCGCTTAAAATCATTTTCAGGCCGAATGAGCAAATATGCTTGTTTTTGCCAATTGCAGCAAAATATTGAAAGGAAAGTGGGTTTGCCTTCATATTTGACCCAGAACAACTCAGTTCAGCATGGAAATATCATTGCAACAGCTTTTATTTAGCCATAAATCAAGAGTGTAAGTTTTAATGCGCTTAAAAGCATTTTCAGGCCGAATGAGCAAATATGCTTGTTTCTGCCAAATTCAGCAAAATACTGAAATGAAAGTGGGTTTGCCTTCATATTTGACCCAGAACAACTCAGTTCAGCATGGAAATATCATTGCAACAGCTTTTATTTAGCCAGAAATCAAGAGTGTAAGTTTTTATGCGCTTAAAATCATTTTCAGGCCGAATGAGCTGATTTCTGCCAAAGGCAGCAAAATACTGAAAGGAAAGTGGGTTTGCCTTCATATTTGACACAGAAAAACTCAGTTCAGCATGGAAATATCATTGTAACGGCTTTTGTTTAGCCAGGAATCACGAGTGTAAGTTTTTATGCGCTTAAAAGCATTTTCAGGCCGAATGAGCAAATATGCTTGTTTCTGCCAAATGCAGCAAAATACTGAAAGGAAAGTGGGTTTGCCTTCATATTTGAGCCAGAACAAATCAGTTCAGCATGGAAATATCATTGCAACAGCTTTTATTTAGACAGAAATCACGAGTGTAAGTTTTTATGCGCTTAAAAGCATTTTCAGGCCGAATGAGCAAATATGCTTGTTTCTGCCAAATGCAGCAAAATACTGAAAGGAAAGTGGGTTTGCCTTCATATTTGAGCCAGAACAAATCAGTTCAGCATGGAAATATCATTGCAACAGCTTTTATTTAGACAGAAGTCAAGAGTGTAAGTTTTTATGCGCTTAAAAGCATTTTCAGGCCGAATGAGCTGATTTCTGCCAAAGGCAGCAAAATACTGAAAGGAAAGTGGGTTTGCCTTCATATTTGAGCCAGAACAAATCAGTTCAGCATGGAAATATCATTGCAACAGGTTTTATTTAGCCAGAAATCAAGAGTGTAAGTTTTTATGCGCTTAAAAGCATTTTCAGGCCGAATGAGCAAATATGCTTGTTTCTGCCAAATGCAGCAAAATACTGAAAGGAAAGTGGGTTTGCCTTCATATTTGAGCCAGAACAACTCAGTTCAGCATGGAAATATCATTGCAACAGCTTTTATTTAGCCAGAAATCAAGAGTGTAAGTTTTTATGCGCTTAAAATCATTTTCAGGCCGAATGAGCAAATATGCTTGTTTTTGCCAATTGCAGCAAAATATTGAAAGGAAAGTGGGTTTGCCTTCATATTTGACCCAGAACAACTCAGTTCAGCATGGAAATATCATTGCAACAGCTTTTATTTAGCCAGAAATCAAGAGTGTAAGTTTTTATGCGCTTAAAAGCATTTTCAGGCCGAATGAGCAAATATGCTTGTTTCTGCCAAATTCAGCAAAATACTGAAAGGAATGTGGGTTTGCCTTCATATTTGAGCCAGAACAACTCAGTTCAGCATGGAAATATCATTGCAACAGCTTTTATTTAGCCAGAAATCAAGAGTGTAAGTTTTTATGCGCTTAAAATCATTTTCAGGCCGAATGAGCTGATTTCTGCCAAAGGCAGCAAAATACTGAAAGGAAAGTGGGTTTGCCTTCATATTTGACACAGAAAAACTCAGTTCAGCATGGAAATATCATTGTAACGGCTTTTGTTTAGCCAGGAATCACGAGTGTAAGTTTTTATGCGCTTAAAAGCATTTTCAGGCCGAATGAGCAAATATGCTTGTTTCTGCCAAATGCAGCAAAATACTGAAAGGAAAGTGGGTTTGCCTTCATATTTGAGCCAGAACAAATCAGTTCAGCATGGAAATATCATTGCAACAGCTTTTATTTAGACAGAAATCACGAGTGTAAGTTTTTATGCGCTTAAAAGCATTTTCAGGCCGAATGAGCAAATATGCTTGTTTCTGCCAAATGCAGCAAAATACTGAAAGGAAAGTGGGTTTGCCTTCATATTTGAGCCAGAACAAATCAGTTCAGCATGGAAATATCATTGCAACAGCTTTTATTTAGACAGAAGTCAAGAGTGTAAGTTTTTATGCGCTTAAAAGCATTTTCAGGCCGAATGAGCTGATTTCTGCCAAAGGCAGCAAAATACTGAAAGGAAAGTGGGTTTGCCTTCATATTTGAGCCAGAACAACTCAGTTCAGCATGGAAATATCATTGCAACAGCTTTTATTTAGCCAGAAATCAAGATTGTAAGTTTTTATGCGCTTAAAAGCATTTTCAGGCCGAATGAGCTGATTTCTGCCAAATGCAGCAAAATACTGAAAGGAAAGTGGGTTTGCCTTCATATTTGAGCCAGAACAACTCAGTTCAGCATGGAAATATCATTGCAACAGCTTTTATTTAGCCAGAAATCAAGAGTGTAAGTTTTTATGCTCTTAAAAGCATTTTCAGGCCGAATGAGCTGATTTCTGCCAAAGGCAGCAAAATACTGAAAGGAAAGTGGGTTTGCCTTCATATTTGAGCCAGAACAAATCAGTTCAGCATGGAAATATCATTGCAACAGCTTTTGTTTAGCCAGGAATCACGAGTGTAAGTTTTTATGCGCTTAAAAGCATTTTCAGGCCGAATGAGCAAATATGCTTGTTTCTGCCAAATGCAGCAAAATACTGAAAGGAAAGTGGGTTTGCCTTCATATTTGAGCCAGAACAAATCAGTTCAGCATGGAAATATCATTGCAACAGCTTTTATTTAGACAGAAATCAAGAGTGTAAGTTTTTATGCGCTTAAAAGCATTTTCAGGCCGAATGAGCAAATATGCTTGTTTTTGCCAATTGCAGCAAAATATTGAAAGGAAAGTGGGTTTGCCTTCATATTTGACCCAGAACAACTCAGTTCAGCATGGAAATATCATTGCAACAGCTTTTATTTAGCCATAAATCAAGAGTGTAAGTTTTAATGCGCTTAAAAGCATTTTCAGGCCGAATGAGCAAATATGCTTGTTTCTGCCAAATTCAGCAAAATACTGAAATGAAAGTGGGTTTGCCTTCATATTTGACCCAGAACAACTCAGTTCAGCATGGAAATATCATTGCAACAGCTTTTATTTAGCCAGAAATCAAGAGTGTAAGTTTTTATGCGCTTAAAATCATTTTCAGGCCGAATGAGCTGATTTCTGCCAAAGGCAGCAAAATACTGAAAGGAAAGTGGGTTTGCCTTCATATTTGACACAGAAAAACTCAGTTCAGCATGGAAATATCATTGTAACGGCTTTTGTTTAGCCAGGAATCACGAGTGTAAGTTTTTATGCGCTTAAAAGCATTTTCAGGCCGAATGAGCAAATATGCTTGTTTCTGCCAAATGCAGCAAAATACTGAAAGGAAAGTGGGTTTGACTTCATATTTGAGCCAGAACAAATCAGTTCAGCATGGAAATATCATTGCAACAGCTTTTATTTAGACAGAAATCACGAGTGTAAGTTTTTATGCGCTTAAAAGCATTTTCAGGCCGAATGAGCAAATATGCTTGTTTCTGCCAAATGCAGCAAAATACTGAAAGGAAAGTGGGTTTGCCTTCATATTTGAGCCAGAACAAATCAGTTCAGCATGGAAATATCATTGCAACAGCTTTTATTTAGACAGAAGTCAAGAGTGTAAGTTTTTATGCGCTTAAAAGCATTTTCAGGCCGAATGAGCTGATTTCTGCCAAAGGCAGCAAAATACTGAAAGGAAAGTGGGTTTGCCTTCATATTTGAGCCAGAACAAATCAGTTCAGCATGGAAATATCATTGCAACAGGTTTTATTTAGCCAGAAATCAAGAGTGTAAGTTTTTATGCGCTTAAAAGCATTTTCAGGCCGAATGAGCAAATATGCTTGTTTCTGCCAAATGCAGCAAAATACTGAAAGGAAAGTGGGTTTGCCTTCATATTTGAGCCAGAACAACTCAGTTCAGCATGGAAATATCATTGCAACAGCTTTTATTTAGCCAGAAATCAAGAGTGTAAGTTTTTATGCGCTTAAAAGCATTTTCAGGCCGAATGAGCAAATATGCTTGTTTCTGCCAAATTCAGCAAAATACTGAAATGAAAGTGGGTTTGCCTTCATATTTGACCCAGAACAACTCAGTTCAGCATGGAAATATCATTGCAACAGCTTTTATTTAGCCAGAAATCAAGAGTGTAAGTTTTTATGCGCTTAAAATCATTTTCAGGCCGAATGAGCTGATTTCTGCCAAAGGCAGCAAAATACTGAAAGGAAAGTGGGTTTGCCTTCATATTTGACACAGAAAAACTCAGTTCAGCATGGAAATATCATTGTAACGGCTTTTGTTTAGCCAGGAATCACGAGTGTAAGTTTTTATGCGCTAAAAAGCATTTTCAGGCCGAATGAGCAAATATGCTTGTTTCTGCCAAATGCAGCAAAATACTGAAAGGAAAGTGGGTTTGCCTTCATATTTGAGCCAGAACAAATCAGTTCAGCATGGAAATATCATTGCAACAGCTTTTATTTAGACAGAAATCACGAGTGTAAGTTTTTATGCGCTTAAAAGCATTTTCAGGCCGAATGAGCAAATATGCTTGTTTCTGCCAAATGCAGCAAAATACTGAAAGGAAAGTGGGTTTGCCTTCATATTTGAGCCAGAACAAATCAGTTCAGCATGGAAATATCATTGCAACAGCTTTTATTTAGACAGAAGTCAAGAGTGTAAGTTTTTATGCGCTTAAAAGCATTTTCAGGCCGAATGAGCTGATTTCTGCCAAAGGCAGCAAAATACTGAAAGGAAAGTGGGTTTGCCTTCATATTTGAGCCAGATCAAATCAGTTCAGCATGGAAATATCATTGCAACAGGTTTTATTTAGCCAGAAATCAAGAGTGTAAGTTTTTATGCGCTTAAAAGCACTTTCAGGCCGAATGAGCTGATTTCTGCCAAATGCAGCAAAATACTGAAAGGAAAGTGGGTTTGCCTTCATATTTGAGCCAGAACAACTCAGTTCAGCATGGAAATATCATTGCAACAGCTTTTATTTAGCCAGAAATCAAGAGTGTAAGTTTTTATGCTCTTAAAAGCATTTTCAGGCCGAATGAGCTGATTTCTGCCAAAGGCAGCAAAATACTGAAAGGAAAGTGGGTTTGCCTTCATATTTGACACAGAAAAACTCAGTTCAGCATGGAAATATCATTGTAACAGCTTTTGTTTAGCCAGGAATCACGAGTGTAAGTTTTTATGCGCTTAAAAGCATTTTCAGGCCGAATGAGCAAATATGCTTGTTTCTGCCAAATGCAGCAAAATACTGAAAGGAAAGTGGGTTTGCCTTCATATTTGAGCCAGAACAAATCAGTTCAGCATGGAAATATCATTGCAACAGCTTTTATTTAGACAGAAATCAAGAGTGTAAGTTTTTATGCGCTTAAAAGCATTTTCAGGCCGAATGAGCTGATTTCTGCCAAAGGCAGCAAAATACTGAAAGGAAAGTGGGTTTGCCTTCATATTTGACACAGAAAAACTCAGTTCAGCATGGAAATATCATTGTAACAGCTTTTGTTTAGCCAGGAATCACGAGTGTAAGTTTTTATGCGCTTAAAATCATTTTCAGGCCGAATGAGCTGATTTCTGCCAAAGGCAGCAAAATACTGAAAGGAAAGTGGGTTTGCCTTCATATTTGACACAGAAAAACTCAGTTCAGCATGGAAATATCATTGTAACGGCTTTTGTTTAGCCAGAAATCAAGAGTGTAAGTTTTTATGCGCTTAAAAGCATTTTCAGGCCGAATGAGCAAATATGCTTGTTTTTGCCAATTGCAGCAAAATATTGAAAGGAAAGTGGGTTTGCCTTCATAGTTGACCCAGAACAACTCAGTTCAGCATGGAAATATCATTGCAACAGCTTTTATTTAGCCAGAAATCAAGAGTGTAAGTTTTTATGCGCTTGAAAGCATTTTCAGGCCGAATGAGGTGATTTCTGCCAAAGGCAGCAAAATACTGAAAGGAAAGTGGGTTTGCCTTCATATTTGACACAGAAAAACTCAGTTCAGCATGGAAATATCATTGTAACGGCTTTTGTTTAGCCAGGAATCACGAGTGTAAGTTTTTATGCGCTTAAAAGCATTTTCAGGCCGAATGAGCAAATATGCTTGTTTCTGCCAAATGCAGCAAAATACTGAAAGGAAAGTGGGTTTGCCTTCATATTTGAGCCAGAACAAATCAGTTCAGCATGGAAATATCATTGCAACAGCTTTTATTTAGCCAGAAATCAAAAGTGTAAGTTTTTATGCGCTTAAAAGCATTTTCAGGCCGAATGAGCAAATATGCTTGTTTTTGCCAATTGCAGCAAAATATTGAAAGGAAAGTGGGTTTGCATTCATATTTGACCCAGAACAACTCAGTTCAGCATGGAAATATCATTGCAACAGCTTTTATTTAGCCAGAAATCAAGCGTGTAAGTTTTAATGCGCTTAAAAGCATTTTCAGGCCGAATGAGCAAATATGCTTGTTTCTGCCAAATTCAGCAAAATACTGAAATGAAAGTGGGTTTGCCTTCATATTTGACCCAGAACAACTCAGTTCAGCATGGAAATATCATTGCAACAGCTTTTATTTAGCCAGAAATCAAGAGTGTAAGTTTTTATGCGCTTAAAATCATTTTCAGGCCGAATGAGCTGATTTCTGCCAAAGGCAGCAAAATACTGAAAGGAAAGTGGGTTTGCCTTCATATTTGAGCCAGAACAAATCAGTTCAGCATGGAAATATCATTGCAACAGCTTTTATTTAGACAGAAATCACGAGTGTAAGTTTTTATGCGCTTAAAAGCATTTTCAGGCCGAATGAGCAAATATGCTTGTTTTTGCCAATTGCAGCAAAATATTGAAAGGAAAGTGGGTTTGCCTTCATATTTGACCCAGAACAACTCAGTTCATTATGGAAATATCATTGCAACAGCTTTTATTTAGCCAGAAATCAAGAGTGTAAGTTTTTATGCGCTTAAAAGCACTTTCAGGCCGAATGAGCTGATTTCTGCCAAATGCAGCAAAATACTGAAAGGAAAGTGGGTTTGCCTTCATATTTGAGCCAGAACAAATCAGTTCAGCATGGAAATATCATTGCAACAGCTTTTATTTAGACAGAAATCAAGAGTGTAAGTTTTTATGCGCTTAAAAGCATTTTCAGGCCGAATGAGCAAATATGCTTGTTTTTGCCAATTGCAGCAAAATATTGAAAGGAAAGTGGGTTTGCCTTCATATTTGACCCAGAACAACTCAGTTCAGCATGGAAATATCATTGCAACAGCTTTTATTTAGCCATAAATCAAGAGTGTAAGTTTTAATGCGCTTAAAAGCATTTTCAGGCCGAATGAGCAAATATGCTTGTTTCTGCCAAATTCAGCAAAATACTGAAATGAAAGTGGGTTTGCCTTCATATTTGACCCAGAACAACTCAGTTCAGCATGGAAATATCATTGCAACAGCTTTTATTTAGCCAGAAATCAAGAGTGTAAGTTTTTATGCGCTTAAAATCATTTTCAGGCCGAATGAGCTGATTTCTGCCAAAGGCAGCAAAATACTGAAAGGAAAGTGGGTTTGCCTTCATATTTGACACAGAAAAACTCAGTTCAGCATGGAAATATCATTGTAACGGCTTTTGTTTAGCCAGGAATCACGAGTGTAAGTTTTTATGCGCTTAAAAGCATTTTCAGGCCGAATGAGCAAATATGCTTGTTTCTGCCAAATGCAGCAAAATACTGAAAGGAAAGTGGGTTTGACTTCATATTTGAGCCAGAACAAATCAGTTCAGCATGGAAATATCATTGCAACAGCTTTTATTTAGACAGAAATCACGAGTGTAAGTTTTTATGCGCTTAAAAGCATTTTCAGGCCGAATGAGCAAATATGCTTGTTTCTGCCAAATGCAGCAAAATACTGAAAGGAAAGTGGGTTTGCCTTCATATTTGAGCCAGAACAAATCAGTTCAGCATGGAAATATCATTGCAACAGCTTTTATTTAGACAGAAGTCAAGAGTGTAAGTTTTTATGCGCTTAAAAGCATTTTCAGGCCGAATGAGCTGATTTCTGCCAAAGGCAGCAAAATACTGAAAGGAAAGTGGGTTTGCCTTCATATTTGAGCCAGAACAAATCAGTTCAGCATGGAAATATCATTGCAACAGGTTTTATTTAGCCAGAAATCAAGAGTGTAAGTTTTTATGCGCTTAAAAGCATTTTCAGGCCGAATGAGCAAATATGCTTGTTTCTGCCAAATGCAGCAAAATACTGAAAGGAAAGTGGGTTTGCCTTCATATTTGAGCCAGAACAACTCAGTTCAGCATGGAAATATCATTGCAACAGCTTTTATTTAGCCAGAAATCAAGAGTGTAAGTTTTTATGCGCTTAAAAGCATTTTCAGGCCGAATGAGCAAATATGCTTGTTTCTGCCAAATTCAGCAAAATACTGAAATGAAAGTGGGTTTGCCTTCATATTTGACCCAGAACAACTCAGTTCAGCATGGAAATATCATTGCAACAGCTTTTATTTAGCCAGAAATCAAGAGTGTAAGTTTTTATGCGCTTAAAATCATTTTCAGGCCGAATGAGCAAATATGCTTGTTTCTGCCAAATTCAGCAAAATACTGAAAGGAAAGTGGGTTTGCCTTCATATTTGACACAGAAAAACTCAGTTCAGCATGGAAATATCATTGTAACGGCTTTTGTTTAGCCAGGAATCACGAGTGTAAGTTTTTATGCGCTAAAAAGCATTTTCAGGCCGAATGAGCAAATATGCTTGTTTCTGCCAAATGCAGCAAAATACTGAAAGGAAAGTGGGTTTGCCTTCATATTTGAGCCAGAACAAATCAGTTCAGCATGGAAATATCATTGCAACAGCTTTTATTTAGACAGAAATCACGAGTGTAAGTTTTTATGCGCTTAAAAGCATTTTCAGGCCGAATGAGCAAATATGCTTGTTTCTGCCAAATGCAGCAAAATACTGAAAGGAAAGTGGGTTTGCCTTCATATTTGAGCCAGAACAAATCAGTTCAGCATGGAAATATCATTGCAACAGCTTTTATTTAGACAGAAGTCAAGAGTGTAAGTTTTTATGCGCTTAAAAGCATTTTCAGGCCGAATGAGCTGATTTCTGCCAAAGGCAGCAAAATACTGAAAGGAAAGTGGGTTTGCCTTCATATTTGAGCCAGAACAAATCAGTTCAGCATGGAAATATCATTGCAACAGGTTTTATTTAGCCAGAAATCAAGAGTGTAAGTTTTTATGCGCTTAAAAGCACTTTCAGGCCGAATGAGCTGATTTCTGCCAAATGCAGCAAAATACTGAAAGGAAAGTGGGTTTGCCTTCATATTTGAGCCAGAACAACTCAGTTCAGCATGGAAATATCATTGCAACAGCTTTTATTTAGCCAGAAATCAAGAGTGTAAGTTTTTATGCTCTTAAAAGCATTTTCAGGCCGAATGAGCTGATTTCTGCCAAAGGCAGCAAAATACTGAAAGGAAAGTGGGTTTGCCTTCATATTTGACACAGAAAAACTCAGTTCAGCATGGAAATATCATTGTAACAGCTTTTGTTTAGCCAGGAATCACGAGTGTAAGTTTTTATGCGCTTAAAAGCATTTTCAGGCCGAATGAGCAAATATGCTTGTTTCTGCCAAATGCAGCAAAATACTGAAAGGAAAGTGGGTTTGCCTTCATATTTGAGCCAGAACAAATCAGTTCAGCATGGAAATATCATTGCAACAGCTTTTATTTAGACAGAAATCAAGAGTGTAAGTTTTTATGCGCTTAAAAGCATTTTCAGGCCGAATGAGCTGATTTCTGCCAAAGGCAGCAAAATACTGAAAGGAAAGTGGGTTTGCCTTCATATTTGACACAGAACAACTCAGTTCAGCATGGAAATATCATTGTAACAGCTTTTGTTTAGCCAGGAATCACGAGTGTAAGTTTTTATGCGCTTAAAATCATTTTCAGGCCGAATGAGCTGATTTCTGCCAAAGGCAGCAAAATACTGAAAGGAAAGTGGGTTTGCCTTCATATTTGACACAGAAAAACTCAGTTCAGCATGGAAATATCATTGTAACGGCTTTTGTTTAGCCAGAAATCAAGAGTGTAAGTTTTTATGCGCTTAAAAGCATTTTCAGGCCGAATGAGCAAATATGCTTGTTTTTGCCAATTGCAGCAAAATATTGAAAGGAAAGTGGGTTTGCCTTCATAGTTGACCCAGAACAACTCAGTTCAGCATGGAAATATCATTGCAACAGCTTTTATTTAGCCAGAAATCAAGAGTGTAAGTTTTTATGCGCTTGAAAGCATTTTCAGGCCGAATGAGGTGATTTCTGCCAAAGGCAGCAAAATACTGAAAGGAAAGTGGGTTTGCCTTCATATTTGACACAGAAAAACTCAGTTCAGCATGGAAATATCATTGTAACGGCTTTTGTTTAGCCAGGAATCACGAGTGTAAGTTTTTATGCGCTTAAAAGCATTTTCAGGCCGAATGAGCAAATATGCTTGTTTCTGCCAAATGCAGCAAAATACTGAAAGGAAAGTGGGTTTGCCTTCATATTTGAGCCAGAACAAATCAGTTCAGCATGGAAATATCATTGCAACAGCTTTTATTTAGCCAGAAATCAAAAGTGTAAGTTTTTATGCGCTTAAAAGCATTTTCAGGCCGAATGAGCAAATATGCTTGTTTTTGCCAATTGCAGCAAAATATTGAAAGGAAAGTGGGTTTGCATTCATATTTGACCCAGAACAACTCAGTTCAGCATGGAAATATCATTGCAACAGCTTTTATTTAGCCAGAAATCAAGCGTGTAAGTTTTAATGCGCTTAAAAGCATTTTCAGGCCGAATGAGCAAATATGCTTGTTTCTGCCAAATTCAGCAAAATACTGAAATGAAAGTGGGTTTGCCTTCATATTTGACCCAGAACAACTCAGTTCAGCATGGAAATATCATTGCAACAGCTTTTATTTAGCCAGAAATCAAGAGTGTAAGTTTTTATGCGCTTAAAATCATTTTCAGGCCGAATGAGCTGATTTCTGCCAAAGGCAGCAAAATACTGAAAGGAAAGTGGGTTTGCCTTCATATTTGAGCCAGAACAAATCAGTTCAGCATGGAAATATCATTGCAACAGCTTTTATTTAGACAGAAATCACGAGTGTAAGTTTTTATGCGCTTAAAAGCATTTTCAGGCCGAATGAGCAAATATGCTTGTTTTTGCCAATTGCAGCAAAATATTGAAAGGAAAGTGGGTTTGCCTTCATATTTGACCCAGAACAACTCAGTTCATTATGGAAATATCATTGCAACAGCTTTTATTTAGCCAGAAATCAAGAGTGTAAGTTTTTATGCGCTTAAAAGCACTTTCAGGCCGAATGAGCTGATTTCTGCCAAATGCAGCAAAATACTGAAAGGAAAGTGGGTTTGCCTTCATATTTGAGCCAGAACAACTCAGTTCAGCATGGAAATATCATTGCAACAGCTTTTATTTAGCCAGAAATCAAGAGTGTAAGTTTTTATGCTCTTAAAAGCATTTTCAGGCCGAATGAGCTGATTTCTGCCAAAGGCAGCAAAATACTGAAAGGAAAGTGGGTTTGCCTTCATATTTGACACAGAAAAACTCAGTTCAGCATGGAAATATCATTGTAACAGCTTTTGTTTAGCCAGGAATCACGAGTGTAAGTTTTTATGCACTTAAAAGCATTTTCAGGCCGAATGAGCAAATATGCTTGTTTCTGCCAAATGCAGCAAAATACTGAAAGGAAAGTGGGTTTGCCTTCATATTTGAGCCAGAACAAATCAGTTCAGCATGGAAATATCATTGCAACAGCTTTTATTTAGACAGAAATCAAGAGTGTAAGTTTTTATGCGCTTAAAAGCATTTTCAGGCCGAATGAGCAAATATGCTTGTTTTTGCCAATTGCAGCAAAATATTGAAAGGAAAGTGGGTTTGCCTTCATATTTGACCCAGAACAACTCAGTTCAGCATGGAAATATCATTGCAACAGCTTTTATTTAGCCATAAATCAAGAGTGTAAGTTTTAATGCGCTTAAAAGCATTTTCAGGCCGAATGAGCAAATATGCTTGTTTCTGCCAAATTCAGCAAAATACTGAAATGAAAGTGGGTTTGCCTTCATATTTGACCCAGAACAACTCAGTTCAGCATGGAAATATCATTGCAACAGCTTTTATTTAGCCAGAAATCAAGAGTGTAAGTTTTTATGCGCTTAAAATCATTTTCAGGCCGAATGAGCTGATTTCTGCCAAAGGCAGCAAAATACTGAAAGGAAAGTGGGTTTGCCTTCATATTTGACACAGAAAAACTCAGTTCAGCATGGAAATATCATTGTAACGGCTTTTGTTTAGCCAGGAATCACGAGTGTAAGTTTTTATGCGCTTAAAAGCATTTTCAGGCCGAATGAGCAAATATGCTTGTTTCTGCCAAATGCAGCAAAATACTGAAAGGAAAGTGGGTTTGACTTCATATTTGAGCCAGAACAAATCAGTTCAGCATGGAAATATCATTGCAACAGCTTTTATTTAGACAGAAATCACGAGTGTAAGTTTTTATGCGCTTAAAAGCATTTTCAGGCCGAATGAGCAAATATGCCTGTTTCTGCCAAATGCAGCAAAATACTGAAAGGAAAGTGGGTTTGCCTTCATATTTGAGCCAGAACAAATCAGTTCAGCATGGAAATATCATTGCAACAGCTTTTATTTAGACAGAAGTCAAGAGTGTAAGTTTTTATGCGCTTAAAAGCATTTTCAGGCCGAATGAGCTGATTTCTGCCAAAGGCAGCAAAATACTGAAAGGAAAGTGGGTTTGCCTTCATATTTGAGCCAGAACAAATCAGTTCAGCATGGAAATATCATTGCAACAGGTTTTATTTAGCCAGAAATCAAGAGTGTAAGTTTTTATGCGCTTAAAAGCATTTTCAGGCCGAATGAGCAAATATGCTTGTTTCTGCCAAATGCAGCAAAATACTGAAAGGAAAGTGGGTTTGCCTTCATATTTGAGCCAGAACAACTCAGTTCAGCATGGAAATATCATTGCAACAGCTTTTATTTAGCCAGAAATCAAGAGTGTAAGTTTTTATGCGCTTAAAATCATTTTCAGGCCGAATGAGCAAATATGCTTGTTTTTGCCAATTGCAGCAAAATATTGAAAGGAAAGTGGGTTTGCCTTCATATTTGACCCAGAACAACTCAGTTCAGCATGGAAATATCATTGCAACAGCTTTTATTTAGCCATAAATCAAAAGTGTAAGTTTTAATGCGCTTAAAAGCATTTTCAGGCCGAATGAGCAAATATGCTTGTTTCTGCCAAATTCAGCAAAATACTGAAATGAAAGTGGGTTTGCCTTCATATTTGACCCAGAACAACTCAGTTCAGCATGGAAATATCATTGCAACAGCTTTTATTTAGCCAGAAATCAAGAGTGTAAGTTTTTATGCGCTTAAAATCATTTTCAGGCCGAATGAGCTGATTTCTGCCAAAGGCAGCAAAATACTGAAAGGAAAGTGGGTTTGCCTTCATATTTGACACAGAAAAACTCAGTTCAGCATGGAAATATCATTGTAACGGCTTTTGTTTAGCCAGGAATCACGATGGTAAGTTTTTATGCGATTAAAAGCATTTTCAGGCCGAATGAGCAAATATGCTTGTTTCTGCCAAATGCAGCAAAATACTGAAAGGAAAGTGGGTTTGCCTTCATATTTGAGCCAGAACAAATCAGTTCAGCATGGAAATATCATTGCAACAGCTTTTATTTAGACAGAAATCACGAGTGTAAGTTTTTATGCGCTTAAAAGCATTTTCAGGCCGAATGAGCAAATATGCTTGTTTCTGCCAAATGCAGCAAAATACTGAAAGGAAAGTGGGTTTGCCTTCATATTTGAGCCAGAACAAATCAGTTCAGCATGGAAATATCATTGCAACAGCTTTTATTTAGACAGAAGTCAAGAGTGTAAGTTTTTATGCGCTTAAAAGCATTTTCAGGCCGAATGAGCTGATTTCTGCCAAAGGCAGCAAAATACTGAAAGGAAAGTGGGTTTGCCTTCATATTTGAGCCAGAACAAATCAGTTCAGCATGGAAATATCATTGCAACAGGTTTTATTTAGCCAGAAATCAAGAGTGTAAGTTTTTATGCGCTTAAAAGCATTTTCAGGCCGAATGAGCAAATATGCTTGTTTCTGCCAAATGCAGCAAAATACTGAAAGGAAAGTGGGTTTGCCTTCATATTTGAGCCAGAACAACTCAGTTCAGCATGGAAATATCATTGCAACAGCTTTTATTTAGCCAGAAATCAAGAGTGTAAGTTTTTATGCGCTTAAAATCATTTTCAGGCCGAATGAGCAAATATGCTTGTTTTTGCCAATTGCAGCAAAATATTGAAAGGAAAGTGGGTTTGCCTTCATATTTGACCCAGAACAACTCAGTTCAGCATGGAAATATCATTGCAACAGCTTTTATTTAGCCAGAAATCAAGAGTGTAAGTTTTTATGCGCTTAAAAGCATTTTCAGGCCGAATGAGCAAATATGCTTGTTTCTGCCAAATTCAGCAAAATACTGAAAGGAATGTGGGTTTGCCTTCATATTTGAGCCAGAACAACTCAGTTCAGCATGGAAATATCATTGCAACAGCTTTTATTTAGCCAGAAATCAAGAGTGTAAGTTTTTATGCGCTTAAAATTATTTTCAGGCCGAATGAGCTGATTTCTGCCAAAGGCAGCAAAATACTGAAAGGAAAGTGGGTTTGCCTTCATATTTGAGCCAGAACAAATCAGTTCAGCATGGAAATATCATTGCAACAGCTTTTATTTAGACAGAAGTCAAGAGTGTAAGTTTTTATGCGCTTAAAAGCATTTTCAGGCCGAATGAGCTGATTTCTGCCAAAGGCAGCAAAATACTGAAAGGAAAGTGGGTTTGCCTTCATATTTGAGCCAGAACAAATCAGTTCAGCATGGAAATATCATTGCAACAGGTTTTATTTAGCCAGAAATCAAGAGTGTAAGTTTTTATGCGCTTAAAAGCACTTTCAGGCCGAATGAGCTGATTTCTGCCAAATGCAGCAAAATACTGAAAGGAAAGTGGGTTTGCCTTCATATTTGAGCCAGAACAACTCAGTTCAGCATGGAAATATCATTGCAACAGCTTTTATTTAGCCAGAAATCAAGATTGTAAGTTTTTATGCGCTTAAAAGCATTTTCAGGCCGAATGAGCTGATTTCTGCCAAATGCAGCAAAATACTGAAAGGAATGTGGGTTTGCCTTCATATTTGACCCAGAACAACTCAGTTCAGCATGGAAATATCATTGC
The DNA here is from genome assembly GCF_033026475.1 of Channa argus. Taxonomy (NCBI): domain Eukaryota; kingdom Metazoa; phylum Chordata; class Actinopteri; order Anabantiformes; family Channidae; genus Channa; species Channa argus. Next base: position 1,068,681 of record NW_027125222.1, read on the forward strand.
AACAGCTTTTATTTAGCCAGAAATCAAGAGTGTAAGTTTTTATGCGCTTAAAAGCATTTTCAGGCCGAATGAGCAAATATGCTTGTTTCTGCCAAATGCAGCAAAATACTGAAAGGAAAGTGGGTTTGCCTTCATATTTGAGCCAGAACAACTCAGTTCAGCATGGAAATATCATTGCAACAGCTTTTATTTAGCCAGAAATCAAGAGTGTAAGTTTTTATGCTCTTAAAAGCATTTTCAGGCCGAATGAGCTGATTTCTGCCAAAGGCAGCAAAATACTGAAAAGAAAGTGGGTTTGCCTTCATATTTGAGCCAGAACAAATCAGTTCAGCATGGAAATATCATTGCAACAGCTTTTATTTAGACAGAAATCACGAGTGTAAGTTTTTATGCGCTTAAAAGCATTTTCAGGCCGAATGAGCAAATATGCTTGTTTCTGCCAAATGCAGCAAAATACTGAAAGGAAAGTGGGTTTGCCTTCATATTTGAGCCAGAACAAATCAGTTCAGCATGGAAATATCATTGCAACAGCTTTTATTTAGACAGAAGTCAAGAGTGTAAGTTTTTATGCGCTTAAAAGCATTTTCAGGCCGAATGAGCTGATTTCTGCCAAAGGCAGCAAAATACTGAAAGGAAAGTGGGTTTGCCTTCATATTTGAGCCAGAACAAATCAGTTCAGCATGGAAATATCATTGCAACAGGTTTTATTTAGCCAGAAATCAAGAGTGTAAGTTTTTATGCGCTTAAAAGCATTTTCAGGCCGAATGAGCAAATATGCTTGTTTCTGCCAAATGCAGCAAAATACTGAAAGGAAAGTGGGTTTGCCTTCATATTTGAGCCAGAACAAATCAGTTCAGCATGGAAATATCATTGCAACAGCTTTTATTTAGACAGAAATCACGAGTGTAAGTTTTTATGCGCTTAAAAGCATTTTCAGGCCGAATGAGCAAATATGCTTGTTTATGCCAAATGCAGCAAAATACTGAAAGGAAAGTGGGTTTGCCTTCATATTTGAGCCAGAACAAATCAGTTCAGCATGGAAATATCATTGCAACAGCTTTTATTTAGACAGAATTCAAGAGTGTAAGTTTTTATGCGCTTAAAAGCATTTTCAGGCCGAATGAGCTGATTTCTGCCAAAGGCAGCAAAATACTGAAAGGAAAGTGGGTTTGCCTTCATATTTGAGCCAGAACAAATCAGTTCAGCATGGAAATATCATTGCAACAGGTTTTATTTAGCCAGAAATCAAGAGTGTAAGTTTTTATGCGCTTAAAAGCATTTTCAGGCCGAATGAGCAAATATGCTTGTTTCTGCCAAATGCAGCAAAATACTGAAAGGAAAGTGGGTTTGCCTTCATATTTGAGCCAGAACAACTCAGTTCAGCATGGAAATATCATTGCAACAGCTTTTATTTAGCCAGAAATCAAGAGTGTAAGTTTTTATGCGCTTAAAATCATTTTCAGGCCGAATGAGCAAATATGCTTGTTTTTGCCAATTGCAGCAAAATATTGAAAGGAAAGTGGGTTTGCCTTCATATTTGACCCAGAACAACTCAGTTCAGCATGGAAATATCATTGCAACAGCTTTTATTTAGCCAGAAATCAAGAGTGTAAGTTTTTATGCGCTTAAAAGCATTTTCAGGCCGAATGAGCAAATATGCTTGTTTCTGCCAAATTCAGCAAAATACTGAAAGGAATGTGGGTTTGCCTTCATATTTGAGCCAGAACAACTCAGTTCAGCATGGAAATATCATTGCAACAGCTTTTATTTAGCCAGAAATCAAGAGTGTAAGTTTTTATGCGCTTAAAATCATTTTCAGGCCGAATGAGCTGATTTCTGCCAAAGGCAGCAAAATACTGAAAGGAAAGTGGGTTTGCCTTCATATTTGAGCCAGAACAAATCAGTTCAGCATGGAAATATCATTGCAACAGCTTTTATTTAGACAGAAGTCAAGAGTGTAAGTTTTTATGCGCTTAAAAGCATTTTCAGGCCGAATGAGCTGATTTCTGCCAAAGGCAGCAAAATACTGAAAGGAAAGTGGGTTTGCCTTCATATTTGAGCCAGAACAAATCAGTTCAGCATGGAAATATCATTGCAACAGGTTTTATTTAGCCAGAAATCAAGAGTGTAAGTTTTTATGCGCTTAAAAGCACTTTCAGGCCGAATGAGCTGATTTCTGCCAAATGCAGCAAAATACTGAAAGGAAAGTGGGTTTGCCTTCATATTTGAGCCAGAACAACTCAGTTCAGCATGGAAATATCATTGCAACAGCTTTTATTTAGCCAGAAATCAAGATTGTAAGTTTTTATGCGCTTAAAAGCATTTTCAGGCCGAATGAGCTGATTTCTGCCAAATGCAGCAAAATACTGAAAGGAATGTGGGTTTGCCTTCATATTTGACCCAGAACAACTCAGTTCAGCATGGAAATATCATTGCAACAGCTTTTATTTAGCCAGAAATCAAGAGTGTAAGTTTTTATGCGCTTAAAAGCATTTTCAGGCCGAATGAGCAAATATGCTTGTTTCTGCCAAATGCAGCAAAATACTGAAAGGAAAGTGGGTTTGCCTTCATATTTGAGCCAGAACAACTCAGTTCAGCATGGAAATATCATTGCAACAGCTTTTATTTAGCCAGAAATCAAGAGTGTAAGTTTTTATGCTCTTAAAAGCATTTTCAGGCCGAATGAGCTGATTTCTGCCAAAGGCAGCAAAATACTGAAAGGAAAGTGGGTTTGCCTTCATATTTGAGCCAGAACAAATCAGTTCAGCATGGAAATATCATTGCAACAGCTTTTATTTAGACAGAAATCAAGAGTGTAAGTTTTTATGCGCTTAAAAGCATTTTCAGGCCGAATGAGCAAATATGCTTGTTTTTGCCAATTGCAGCAAAATATTGAAAGGAAAGTGGGTTTGCCTTCATATTTGACCCAGAACAACTCAGTTCAGCATGGAAATATCATTGCAACAGCTTTTATTTAGCCATAAATCAAGAGTGTAAGTTTTAATGCGCTTAAAAGCATTTTCAGGCCGAATGAGCAAATATGCTTGTTTCTGCCAAATTCAGCAAAATACTGAAATGAAAGTGGGTTTGCCTTCATATTTGACCGAGAACAACTCAGTTCAGCATGGAAATATCATTGCAACAGCTTTTATTTAGCCAGAAATCAAGAGTGTAAGTTTTTATGCGCTTAAAATCATTTTCAGGCCGAATGAGGTGATTTCTGCCAAAGGCAGCAAAATACTGAAAGGAAAGTGGGTTTGCCTTCATATTTGACACAGAAAAACTCAGTTCAGCATGGAAATATCATTGTAACGGCTTTTGTTTAGCCAGGAATCACGAGTGTAAGTTTTTATGCGCTTAAAAGCATTTTCAGGCCGAATGAGCAAATATGCTTGTTTCTGCCAAATGCAGCAAAATACTGAAAGGAAAGTGGGTTTGACTTCATATTTGAGCCAGAACAAATCAGTTCAGCATGGAAATATCATTGCAACAGCTTTTATTTAGACAGAAATCACGAGTGTAAGTTTTTATGCGCTTAAAAGCATTTTCAGGCCGAATGAGCAAATATGCTTGTTTCTGCCAAATGCAGCAAAATACTGAAAGGAAAGTGGGTTTGCCTTCATATTTGAGCCAGAACAAATCAGTTCAGCATGGAAATATCATTGCAACAGCTTTTATTTAGACAGAAGTCAAGAGTGTAAGTTTTTATGCGCTTAAAAGCATTTTCAGGCCGAATGAGCTGATTTCTGCCAAAGGCAGCAAAATACTGAAAGGAAAGTGGGTTTGCCTTCATATTTGAGCCAGAACAAATCAGTTCAGCATGGAAATATCATTGCAACAGGTTTTATTTAGCCAGAAATCAAGAGTGTAAGTTTTTATGCGCTTAAAAGCATTTTCAGGCCGAATGAGCAAATATGCTTGTTTCTGCCAAATGCAGCAAAATACTGAAAGGAAAGTGGGTTTGCCTTCATATTTGAGCCAGAACAACTCAGTTCAGCATGGAAATATCATTGCAACAGCTTTTATTTAGCCAGAAATCAAGAGTGTAAGTTTTTATGCGCTTAAAATCATTTTCAGGCCGAATGAGCAAATATGCTTGTTTTTGCCAATTGCAGCAAAATATTGAAAGGAAAGTGGGTTTGCCTTCATATTTGACCCAGAACAACTCAGTTCAGCATGGAAATATCATTGCAACAGCTTTTATTTAGCCATAAATCAAGAGTGTAAGTTTTAATGCGCTTAAAAGCATTTTCAGGCCGAATGAGCAAATATGCTTGTTTCTGCCAAATTCAGCAAAATACTGAAATGAAAGTGGGTTTGCCTTCATATTTGACCCAGAACAACTCAGTTCAGCATGGAAATATCATTGCAACAGCTTTTATTTAGCCAGAAATCAAGAGTGTAAGTTTTTATGCGCTTAAAATCATTTTCAGGCCGAATGAGCTGATTTCTGCCAAAGGCAGCAAAATACTGAAAGGAAAGTGGGTTTGCCTTCATATTTGACACAGAAAAACTCAGTTCAGCATGGAAATATCATTGTAACGGCTTTTGTTTAGCCAGGAATCACGAGTGTAAGTTTTTATGCGCTTAAAAGCATTTTCAGGCCGAATGAGCAAATATGCTTGTTTCTGCCAAATGCAGCAAAATACTGAAAGGAAAGTGGGTTTGCCTTCATATTTGAGCCAGAACAAATCAGTTCAGCATGGAAATATCATTGCAACAGCTTTTATTTAGACAGAAATCACGAGTGTAAGTTTTTATGCGCTTAAAAGCATTTTCAGGCCGAATGAGCAAATATGCTTGTTTCTGCCAAATGCAGCAAAATACTGAAAGGAAAGTGGGTTTGCCTTCATATTTGAGCCAGAACAAATCAGTTCAGCATGGAAATATCATTGCAACAGCTTTTATTTAGACAGAAGTCAAGAGTGTAAGTTTTTATGCGCTTAAAAGCATTTTCAGGCCGAATGAGCTGATTTCTGCCAAAGGCAGCAAAATACTGAAAGGAAAGTGGGTTTGCCTTCATATTTGAGCCAGAACAAATCAGTTCAGCATGGAAATATCATTGCAACAGGTTTTATTTAGCCAGAAATCAAGAGTGTAAGTTTTTATGCGCTTAAAAGCACTTTCAGGCCGAATGAGCTGATTTCTGCCAAATGCAGCAAAATACTGAAAGGAAAGTGGGTTTGCCTTCATATTTGAGCCAGAACAACTCAGTTCAGCATGGAAATATCATTGCAACAGCTTTTATTTAGCCAGAAATCAAGAGTGTAAGTTTTTATGCTCTTAAAAGCATTTTCAGGCCGAATGAGGTGATTTCTGCCAAAGGCAGCAAAATACTGAAAGGAAAGTGGGTTTGCCTTCATATTTGACACAGAAAAACTCAGTTCAGCATGGAAATATCATTGTAACAGCTTTTGTTTAGCCAGGAATCACGAGTGTAAGTTTTTATGCGCTTAAAAGCATTTTCAGGCCGAATGAGCAAATATGCTTGTTTCTGCCAAATGCAGCAAAATACTGAAAGGAAAGTGGGTTTGCCTTCATATTTGAGCCAGAACAAATCAGTTCAGCATGGAAATATCATTGCAACAGCTTTTATTTAGACAGAAATCAAGAGTGTAAGTTTTTATGCGCTTAAAAGCATTTTCAGGCCGAATGAGCTGATTTCTGCCAAAGGCAGCAAAATACTGAAAGGAAAGTGGGTTTGCCTTCATATTTGACACAGAAAAACTCAGTTCAGCATGGAAATATCATTGTAACAGCTTTTGTTTAGCCAGGAATCACGAGTGTAAGTTTTTATGCGCTTAAAAGCATTTTCAGGCCGAATGAGCAAATATGCTTGTTTCTGCCAAATGCAGCAAAATACTGAAAGGAAAGTGGGTTTGCCTTCATATTTGAGCCAGAACAAATCAGTTCAGCATGGAAATATCATTGCAACAGCTTTTATTTAGACAGAAATCAAGAGTGTAAGTTTTTATGCGCTTAAAAGCATTTTCAGGCCGAATGAGCAAATATGCTTGTTTTTGCCAATTGCAGCAAAATATTGAAAGGAAAGTGGGTTTGCCTTCATATTTGACCCAGAACAACTCAGTTCAGCATGGAAATATCATTGCAACAGCTTTTATTTAGCCAGAAATCAAGAGTGTAAGTTTTTATGCGCTTAAAATCATTTTCAGGCCGAATGAGCAAATATGCCTGTTTCTGCCAAATGCAGCAAAATACTGAAAGGAAAGTGGGTTTGCCTTCATATTTGAGCCAGAACAAATCAGTTCAGCATGGAAATATCATTGCAACAGCTTTTATTTAGACAGAAGTCAAGAGTGTAAGTTTTTATGCGCTTAAAAGCATTTTCAGGCCGAATGAGCTGATTTCTGCCAAAGGCAGCAAAATACTGAAAGGAAAGTGGGTTTGCCTTCATATTTGAGCCAGAACAAATCAGTTCAGCATGGAAATATCATTGCAACAGGTTTTATTTAGCCAGAAATCAAGAGTGTAAGTTTTTATGCGCTTAAAAGCATTTTCAGGCCGAATGAGCAAATATGCTTGTTTCTGCCAAATGCAGCAAAATACTGAAAGGAAAGTGGGTTTGCCTTCATATTTGAGCCAGAACAACTCAGTTCAGCATGGAAATATCATTGCAACAGCTTTTATTTAGCCAGAAATCACGAGTGTAAGTTTTTATGCGCTTAAAAGCATTTTCAGGCCGAATGAGCAAATATGCCTGTTTCTGCCAAATGCAGCAAAATACTGAAAGGAAAGTGGGTTTGCCTTCATATTTGAGCCAGAACAAATCAGTTCAGCATGGAAATATCATTGCAACAGCTTTTATTTAGACAGAAGTCAAGAGTGTAAGTTTTTATGCGCTTAAAAGCATTTTCAGGCCGAATGAGCTGATTTCTGCCAAAGGCAGCAAAATACTGAAAGGAAAGTGGGTTTGCCTTCATATTTGAGCCAGAACAAATCAGTTCAGCATGGAAATATCATTGCAACAGGTTTTATTTAGCCAGAAATCAAGAGTGTAAGTTTTTATGCGCTTAAAAGCATTTTCAGGCCGAATGAGCAAATATGCTTGTTTCTGCCAAATGCAGCAAAATACTGAAAGGAAAGTGGGTTTGCCTTCATATTTGAGCCAGAACAACTCAGTTCAGCATGGAAATATCATTGCAACAGCTTTTATTTAGCCAGAAATCAAGAGTGTAAGTTTTTATGCGCTTAAAATCATTTTCAGGCCGAATGAGCAAATATGCTTGTTTTTGCCAATTGCAGCAAAATATTGAAAGGAAAGTGGGTTTGCCTTCATATTTGACCCAGAACAACTCAGTTCAGCATGGAAATATCATTGCAACAGCTTTTATTTAGCCATAAATCAAGAGTGTAAGTTTTAATGCGCTTAAAAGCATTTTCAGGCCGAATGAGCAAATATGCTTGTTTCTGCCAAATTCAGCAAAATACTGAAATGAAAGTGGGTTTGCCTTCATATTTGACCCAGAACAACTCAGTTCAGCATGGAAATATCATTGCAACAGCTTTTATTTAGCCAGAAATCAAGAGTGTAAGTTTTTATGCGCTTAAAATCATTTTCAGGCCGAATGAGCTGATTTCTGCCAAAGGCAGCAAAATACTGAAAGGAAAGTGGGTTTGCCTTCATATTTGACACAGAAAAACTCAGTTCAGCATGGAAATATCATTGTAACGGCTTTTGTTTAGCCAGGAATCACGAGTGTAAGTTTTTATGCGCTTAAAAGCATTTTCAGGCCGAATGAGCAAATATGCTTGTTTCTGCCAAATGCAGCAAAATACTGAAAGGAAAGTGGGTTTGCCTTCATATTTGAGCCAGAAAGAATCAGTTCAGCATGGAAATATCATTGCAACAGCTTTTATTTAGACAGAAATCACGAGTGTAAGTTTTTATGCGCTTAAAAGCATTTTCAGGCCGAATGAGCAAATATGCTTGTTTCTGCCAAATGCAGCAAAATACTGAAAGGAAAGTGGGTTTGCCTTCATATTTGAGCCAGAACAAATCAGTTCAGCATGGAAATATCATTGCAACAGCTTTTATTTAGACAGAAGTCAAGAGTGTAAGTTTTTATGCGCTTAAAAGCATTTTCAGGCCGAATGAGCTGATTTCTGCCAAAGGCAGCAAAATACTGAAAGGAAAGTGGGTTTGCCTTCATATTTGAGCCAGAACAAATCAGTTCAGCATGGAAATATCATTGCAACAGGTTTTATTTAGCCAGAAATCAAGAGTGTAAGTTTTTATGCGCTTAAAAGCATTTTCAGGCCGAATGAGCAAATATGCTTGTTTCTGCCAAATGCAGCAAAATACTGAAAGGAAAGTGGGTTTGCCTTCATATTTGAGCCAGAACAACTCAGTTCAGCATGGAAATATCATTGCAACAGCTTTTATTTAGCCAGAAATCAAGAGTGTAAGTTTTTATGCGCTTAAAATCATTTTCAGGCCGAATGAGCAAATATGCTTGTTTTTGCCAATTGCAGCAAAATATTGAAAGGAAAGTGGGTTTGCCTTCATATTTGACCCAGAACAACTCAGTTCAGCATGGAAATATCATTGCAACAGCTTTTATTTAGCCAGAAATCAAGAGTGTAAGTTTTTATGCGCTTAAAAGCATTTTCAGGCCGAATGAGCAAATATGCTTGTTTCTGCCAAATTCAGCAAAATACTGAAAGGAATGTGGGTTTGCCTTCATATTTGAGCCAGAACAACTCAGTTCAGCATGGAAATATCATTGCAACAGCTTTTATTTAGCCAGAAATCAAGAGTGTAAGTTTTTATGCGCTTAAAAGCATTTTCAGGCCGAATGAGCTGATTTCTGCCAAAGGCAGCAAAATACTGAAAGGAAAGTGGGTTTGCCTTCATATTTGAGCCAGAACAAATCAGTTCAGCATGGAAATATCATTGCAACAGCTTTTATTTAGACAGAAGTCAAGAGTGTAAGTTTTTATGCGCTTAAAAGCATTTTCAGGCCGAATGAGCTGATTTCTGCCAAAGGCAGCAAAATACTGAAAGGAAAGTGGGTTTGCCTTCATATTTGAGCCAGAACAAATCAGTTCAGCATGGAAATATCATTGCAACAGGTTTTATTTAGCCAGAAATCAAGAGTGTAAGTTTTTATGCGCTTAAAAGCACTTTCAGGCCGAATGAGCTGATTTCTGCCAAATGCAGCAAAATACTGAAAGGAAAGTGGGTTTGCCTTCATATTTGAGCCAGAACAACTCAGTTCAGCATGGAAATATCATTGCAACAGCTTTTATTTAGCCAGAAATCAAGATTGTAAGTTTTTATGCGCTTAAAAGCATTTTCAGGCCGAATGAGCTGATTTCTGCCAAATGCAGCAAAATACTGAAAGGAATGTGGGTTTGCCTTCATATTTGACCCAGAACAACTCAGTTCAGCATGGAAATATCATTGCAACAGCTTTTATTTAGCCAGAAATCAAGAGTGTAAGTTTTTATGCGCTTAAAAGCATTTTCAGGCCGAATGAGCAAATATGCTTGTTTCTGCCAAATGCAGCAAAATACTGAAAGGAAAGTGGGTTTGCCTTCATATTTGAGCCAGAACAACTCAGTTCAGCATGGAAATATCATTGCAACAGCTTTTATTTAGCCAGAAATCAAGAGTGTAAGTTTTTATGCTCTTAAAAGCATTTTCAGGCCGAATGAGCTGATTTCTGCCAAAGGCAGCAAAATACTGAAAGGAAAGTGGGTTTGCCTTCATATTTGAGCCAGAACAAATCAGTTCAGCATGGAAATATCATTGCAACAGCTTTTATTTAGACAGAAATCAAGAGTGTAAGTTTTTATGCGCTTAAAAGCATTTTCAGGCCGAATGAGCAAATATGCTTGTTTTTGCCAATTGCAGCAAAATATTGAAAGGAAAGTGGGTTTGCCTTCATATTTGACCCAGAACAACTCAGTTCAGCATGGAAATATCATTGCAACAGCTTTTATTTAGCCATAAATCAAGAGTGTAAGTTTTAATGCGCTTAAAAGCATTTTCAGGCCGAATGAGCAAATATGCTTGTTTCTGCCAAATTCAGCAAAATACTGAAATGAAAGTGGGTTTGCCTTCATATTTGACCGAGAACAACTCAGTTCAGCATGGAAATATCATTGCAACAGCTTTTATTTAGCCAGAAATCAAGAGTGTAAGTTTTTATGCGCTTAAAATCATTTTCAGGCCGAATGAGGTGATTTCTGCCAAAGGCAGCAAAATACTGAAAGGAAAGTGGGTTTGCCTTCATATTTGACACAGAAAAACTCAGTTCAGCATGGAAATATCATTGTAACGGCTTTTGTTTAGCCAGGAATCACGAGTGTAAGTTTTTATGCGCTTAAAAGCATTTTCAGGCCGAATGAGCAAATATGCTTGTTTCTGCCAAATGCAGCAAAATACTGAAAGGAAAGTGGGTTTGACTTCATATTTGAGCCAGAACAAATCAGTTCAGCATGGAAATATCATTGCAACAGCTTTTATTTAGACAGAAATCACGAGTGTAAGTTTTTATGCGCTTAAAAGCATTTTCAGGCCGAATGAGCAAATATGCTTGTTTCTGCCAAATGCAGCAAAATACTGAAAGGAAAGTGGGTTTGCCTTCATATTTGAGCCAGAACAAATCAGTTCAGCATGGAAATATCATTGCAACAGCTTTTATTTAGACAGAAGTCAAGAGTGTAAGTTTTTATGCGCTTAAAAGCATTTTCAGGCCGAATGAGCTGATTTCTGCCAAAGGCAGCAAAATACTGAAAGGAAAGTGGGTTTGCCTTCATATTTGAGCCAGAACAAATCAGTTCAGCATGGAAATATCATTGCAACAGGTTTTATTTAGCCAGAAATCAAGAGTGTAAGTTTTTATGCGCTTAAAAGCATTTTCAGGCCGAATGAGCAAATATGCTTGTTTCTGCCAAATGCAGCAAAATACTGAAAGGAAAGTGGGTTTGCCTTCATATTTGAGCCAGAACAACTCAGTTCAGCATGGAAATATCATTGCAACAGCTTTTATTTAGCCAGAAATCAAGAGTGTAAGTTTTTATGCGCTTAAAATCATTTTCAGGCCGAATGAGCAAATATGCTTGTTTTTGCCAATTGCAGCAAAATATTGAAAGGAAAGTGGGTTTGCCTTCATATTTGACACAGAACAACTCAGTTCAGCATGGAAATATCATTGCAACAGCTTTTATTTAGCCATAAATCAAGAGTGTAAGTTTTAATGCGCTTAAAAGCATTTTCAGGCCGAATGAGCAAATATGCTTGTTTCTGCCAAATTCAGCAAAATACTGAAATGAAAGTGGGTTTGCCTTCATATTTGACCGAGAACAACTCAGTTCAGCATGGAAATATCATTGCAACAGCTTTTATTTAGCCAGAAATCAAGAGTGTAAGTTTTTATGCGCTTAAAATCATTTTCAGGCCGAATGAGCTGATTTCTGCCAAAGGCAGCAAAATACTGAAAGGAAAGTGGGTTTGCCTTCATATTTGACACAGAAAAACTCAGTTCAGCATGGAAATATCATTGTAACGGCTTTTGTTTAGCCAGGAATCACGAGTGTAAGTTTTTATGCGCTTAAAAGCATTTTCAGGCCGAATGAGCAAATATGCTTGTTTCTGCCAAATGCAGCAAAATACTGAAAGGAAAGTGGGTTTGCCTTCATATTTGAGCCAGAACAAATCAGTTCAGCATGGAAATATCATTGCAACAGCTTTTATTTAGACAGAAATCACGAGTGTAAGTTTTTATGCGCTTAAAAGCATTTTCAGGCCGAATGAGCAAATATGCTTGTTTCTGCCAAATGCAGCAAAATACTGAAAGGAAAGTGGGTTTGCCTTCATATTTGAGCCAGAACAAATCAGTTCAGCATGGAAATATCATTGCAACAGCTTTTATTTAGACAGAAGTCAAGAGTGTAAGTTTTTATGCGCTTAAAAGCATTTTCAGGCCGAATGAGCTGATTTCTGCCAAAGGCAGCAAAATACTGAAAGGAAAGTGGGTTTGCCTTCATATTTGAGCCAGAACAAATCAGTTCAGCATGGAAATATCATTGCAACAGGTTTTATTTAGCCAGAAATCAAGAGTGTACGTTTTTATGCGCTTAAAAGCACTTTCAGGCCGAATGAGCTGATTTCTGCCAAATGCAGCAAAATACTGAAAGGAAAGTGGGTTTGCCTTCATATTTGAGCCAGAACAACTCAGTTCAGCATGGAAATATCATTGCAACAGCTTTTATTTAGCCAGAAATCAAGAGTGTAAGTTTTTATGCTCTTAAAAGCATTTTCAGGCCGAATGAGCTGATTTCTGCCAAAGGCAGCAAAATACTGAAAGGAAAGTGGGTTTGCCTTCATATTTGACACAGAAAAACTCAGTTCAGCATGGAAATATCATTGTAACAGCTTTTGTTTAGCCAGGAATCACGAGTGTAAGTTTTTATGCGCTTAAAAGCATTTTCAGGCCGAATGAGCAAATATGCTTGTTTCTGCCAAATGCAGCAAAATACTGAAAGGAAAGTGGGTTTGCCTTCATATTTGAGCCAGAACAAATCAGTTCAGCATGGAAATATCATTGCAACAGCTTTTATTTAGACAGAAATCAAGAGTGTAAGTTTTTATGCGCTTAAAAGCATTTTCAGGCCGAATGAGCTGATTTCTGCCAAAGGCAGCAAAATACTGAAAGGAAAGTGGGTTTGCCTTCATATTTGACACAGAAAAACTCAGTTCAGCATGGAAATATCATTGTAACAGCTTTTGTTTAGCCAGGAATCACGAGTGTAAGTTTTTATGCGCTTAAAAGCATTTTCAGGCCGAATGAGCAAATATGCTTGTTTCTGCCAAATGCAGCAAAATACTGAAAGGAAAGTGGGTTTGCCTTCATATTTGAGCCAGAACAAATCAGTTCAGCATGGAAATATCATTGCAACAGCTTTTATTTAGACAGAAATCAAGAGTGTAAGTTTTTATGCGCTTAAAAGCATTTTCAGGCCGAATGAGCAAATATGCTTGTTTTTGCCAATTGCAGCAAAATATTGAAAGGAAAGTGGGTTTGCCTTCATATTTGACCCAGAACAACTCAGTTCAGCATGGAAATATCATTGCAACAGCTTTTATTTAGCCATAAATCAAGAGTGTAAGTTTTAATGCGCTTAAAAGCATTTTCAGGCCGAATGAGCAAATATGCTTGTTTCTGCCAAATTCAGCAAAATACTGAAATGAAAGTGGGTTTGCCTTCATATTTGACCCAGAACAACTCAGTTCAGCATGGAAATATCATTGCAACAGCTTTTATTTAGCCAGAAATCAAGAGTGTAAGTTTTTATGCGCTTAAAATCATTTTCAGGCCGAATGAGCTGATTTCTGCCAAAGGCAGCAAAATACTGAAAGGAAAGTGGGTTTGCCTTCATATTTGACACAGAAAAACTCAGTTCAGCATGGAAATATCATTGTAACGGCTTTTGTTTAGCCAGAAATCAAGAGTGTAAGTTTTTATGCGCTTAAAAGCATTTTCAGGCCGAATGAGCAAATATGCTTGTTTTTGCCAATTGCAGCAACATATTGAAAGGAAAGTGGGTTTGCCTTCATAGTTGACCCAGAACAACTCAGTTCAGCATGGAAATATCATTGCAACAGCTTTTATTTAGCCAGAAATCAAGAGTGTAAGTTTTTATGCGCTTGAAAGCATTTTCAGGCCGAATGAGGTGATTTCTGCCAAAGGCAGCAAAATACTGAAAGGAAAGTGGGTTTGCCTTCATATTTGACACAGAAAAACTCAGTTCAGCATGGAAATATCATTGTAACGGCTTTTGTTTAGCCAGGAATCACGAGTGTAAGTTTTTATGCGCTTAAAAGCATTTTCAGGCCGAATGAGCAAATATGCTTGTTTCTGCCAAATGCAGCAAAATACTGAAAGGAAAGTGGGTTTGCCTTCATATTTGAGCCAGAACAAATCAGTTCAGCATGGAAATATCATTGCAACAGCTTTTATTTAGCCAGAAATCAAGAGTGTAAGTTTTTATGCGCTTAAAAGCATTTTCAGGCCGAATGAGCAAATATGCTTGTTTTTGCCAATTGCAGCAAAATATTGAAAGGAAAGTGGGTTTGCCTTCATATTTGACCCAGAACAACTCAGTTCAGCATGGAAATATCATTGCAACAGCTTTTATTTAGCCAGAAATCAAGCGTGTAAGTTTTAATGCGCTTAAAAGCATTTTCAGGCCGAATGAGCAAATATGCTTGTTTCTGCCAAATTCAGCAAAATACTGAAATGAAAGTGGGTTTGCCTTCATATTTGACCCAGAACAACTCAGTTCAGCATGGAAATATCATTGCAACAGCTTTTATTTAGCCAGAAATCAAGAGTGTAAGTTTTTATGCGCTTAAAATCATTTTCAGGCCGAATGAGCTGATTTCTGCCAAAGGCAGCAAAATACTGAAAGGAAAGTGGGTTTGCCTTCATATTTGAGCCAGAACAAATCAGTTCAGCATGGAAATATCATTGCAACAGCTTTTATTTAGACAGAAATCACGAGTGTAAGTTTTTATGCGCTTAAAAGCATTTTCAGGCCGAATGAGCAAATATGCTTGTTTTTGCCAATTGCAGCAAAATATTGAAAGGAAAGTGGGTTTGCCTTCATATTTGACCCAGAACAACTCAGTTCATTATGGAAATATCATTGCAACAGCTTTTATTTAGCCAGAAATCAAGAGTGTAAGTTTTTATGCGCTTAAAAGCACTTTCAGGCCGAATGAGCTGATTTCTGCCAAATGCAGCAAAATACTGAAAGGAAAGTGGGTTTGCCTTCATATTTGAGCCAGAACAACTCAGTTCAGCATGGAAATATCATTGCAACAGCTTTTATTTAGCCAGAAATCAAGAGTGTAAGTTTTTATGCTCTTAAAAGCATTTTCAGGCCGAATGAGCTGATTTCTGCCAAAGGCAGCAAAATACTGAAAGGAAAGTGGGTTTGCCTTCATATTTGACACAGAAAAACTCAGTTCAGCATGGAAATATCATTGTAACAGCTTTTGTTTAGCCAGGAATCACGAGTGTAAGTTTTTATGCGCTTAAAAGCATTTTCAGGCCGAATGAGCAAATATGCTTGTTTCTGCCAAATGCAGCAAAATACTGAAAGGAAAGTGGGTTTGCCTTCATATTTGAGCCAGAACAAATCAGTTCAGCATGGAAATATCATTGCAACAGCTTTTATTTAGACAGAAATCAAGAGTGTAAGTTTTTATGCGCTTAAAAGCATTTTCAGGCCGAATGAGCAAATATGCTTGTTTTTGCCAATTGCAGCAAAATATTGAAAGGAAAGTGGGTTTGCCTTCATATTTGACCCAGAACAACTCAGTTCAGCATGGAAATATCATTGCAACAGCTTTTATTTAGCCATAAATCAAGAGTGTAAGTTTTAATGCGCTTAAAAGCATTTTCAGGCCGAATGAGCAAATATGCTTGTTTCTGCCAAATTCAGCAAAATACTGAAATGAAAGTGGGTTTGCCTTCATATTTGACCCAGAACAACTCAGTTCAGCATGGAAATATCATTGCAACAGCTTTTATTTAGCCAGAAATCAAGAGTGTAAGTTTTTATGCGCTTAAAATCATTTTCAGGCCGAATGAGCTGATTTCTGCCAAAGGCAGCAAAATACTGAAAGGAAAGTGGGTTTGCCTTCATATTTGACACAGAAAAACTCAGTTCAGCATGGAAATATCATTGTAACGGCTTTTGTTTAGCCAGGAATCACGAGTGTAAGTTTTTATGCGCTTAAAAGCATTTTCAGGCCGAATGAGCAAATATGCTTGTTTCTGCCAAATGCAGCAAAATACTGAAAGGAAAGTGGGTTTGACTTCATATTTGAGCCAGAACAAATCAGTTCAGCATGGAAATATCATTGCAACAGCTTTTATTTAGACAGAAATCACGAGTGTAAGTTTTTATGCGCTTAAAAGCATTTTCAGGCCGAATGAGCAAATATGCTTGTTTCTGCCAAATGCAGCAAAATACTGAAAGGAAAGTGGGTTTGCCTTCATATTTGACCCAGAACAACTCAGTTCAGCATGGAAATATCATTGCAACAGCTTTTATTTAGCCAGAAATCAAGAGTGTAAGTTTTTATGCGCTTAAAATCATTTTCAGGCCGAATGAGCTGATTTCTGCCAAAGGCAGCAAAATACTGAAAGGAAAGTGGGTTTGCCTTCATATTTGACACAGAAAAACTCAGTTCAGCATGGAAATATCATTGTAACGGCTTTTGTTTAGCCAGAAATCAAGAGTGTAAGTTTTTATGCGCTTAAAAGCATTTTCAGGCCGAATGAGCAAATATGCTTGTTTTTGCCAATTGCAGCAACATATTGAAAGGAAAGTGGGTTTGCCTTCATAGTTGACCCAGAACAACTCAGTTCAGCATGGAAATATCATTGCAACAGCTTTTATTTAGCCAGAAATCAAGAGTGTAAGTTTTTATGCGCTTGAAAGCATTTTCAGGCCGAATGAGGTGATTTCTGCCAAAGGCAGCAAAATACTGAAAGGAAAGTGGGTTTGCCTTCATATTTGACACAGAAAAACTCAGTTCAGCATGGAAATATCATTGTAACGGCTTTTGTTTAGCCAGGAATCACGAGTGTAAGTTTTTATGCGCTTAAAAGCATTTTCAGGCCGAATGAGCAAATATGCTTGTTTCTGCCAAATGCAGCAAAATACTGAAAGGAAAGTGGGTTTGCCTTCATATTTGAGCCAGAACAAATCAGTTCAGCATGGAAATATCATTGCAACAGCTTTTATTTAGCCAGAAATCAAGAGTGTAAGTTTTTATGCGCTTAAAAGCATTTTCAGGCCGAATGAGCAAATATGCTTGTTTTTGCCAATTGCAGCAAAATATTGAAAGGAAAGTGGGTTTGCCTTCATATTTGACCCAGAACAACTCAGTTCAGCATGGAAATATCATTGCAACAGCTTTTATTTAGCCAGAAATCAAGCGTGTAAGTTTTAATGCGCTTAAAAGCATTTTCAGGCCGAATGAGCAAATATGCTTGTTTCTGCCAAATTCAGCAAAATACTGAAATGAAAGTGGGTTTGCCTTCATATTTGACCCAGAACAACTCAGTTCAGCATGGAAATATCATTGCAACAGCTTTTATTTAGCCAGAAATCAAGAGTGTAAGTTTTTATGCGCTTAAAATCATTTTCAGGCCGAATGAGCTGATTTCTGCCAAAGGCAGCAAAATACTGAAAGGAAAGTGGGTTTGCCTTCATATTTGAGCCAGAACAAATCAGTTCAGCATGGAAATATCATTGCAACAGCTTTTATTTAGACAGAAATCACGAGTGTAAGTTTTTATGCGCTTAAAAGCATTTTCAGGCCGAATGAGCAAATATGCTTGTTTTTGCCAATTGCAGCAAAATATTGAAAGGAAAGTGGGTTTGCCTTCATATTTGACCCAGAACAACTCAGTTCATTATGGAAATATCATTGCAACAGCTTTTATTTAGCCAGAAATCAAGAGTGTAAGTTTTTATGCGCTTAAAAGCACTTTCAGGCCGAATGAGCTGATTTCTGCCAAATGCAGCAAAATACTGAAAGGAAAGTGGGTTTGCCTTCATATTTGAGCCAGAACAACTCAGTTCAGCATGGAAATATCATTGCAACAGCTTTTATTTAGCCAGAAATCAAGAGTGTAAGTTTTTATGCTCTTAAAAGCATTTTCAGGCCGAATGAGCTGATTTCTGCCAAAGGCAGCAAAATACTGAAAGGAAAGTGGGTTTGCCTTCATATTTGACACAGAAAAACTCAGTTCAGCATGGAAATATCATTGTAACAGCTTTTGTTTAGCCAGGAATCACGAGTGTAAGTTTTTATGCGCTTAAAAGCATTTTCAGGCCGAATGAGCAAATATGCTTGTTTCTGCCAAATGCAGCAAAATACTGAAAGGAAAGTGGGTTTGCCTTCATATTTGAGCCAGAACAAATCAGTTCAGCATGGAAATATCATTGCAACAGCTTTTATTTAGACAGAAATCAAGAGTGTAAGTTTTTATGCGCTTAAAAGCATTTTCAGGCCGAATGAGCAAATATGCTTGTTTTTGCCAATTGCAGCAAAATATTGAAAGGAAAGTGGGTTTGCCTTCATATTTGACCCAGAACAACTCAGTTCAGCATGGAAATATCATTGCAACAGCTTTTATTTAGCCATAAATCAAGAGTGTAAGTTTTAATGCGCTTAAAAGCATTTTCAGGCCGAATGAGCAAATATGCTTGTTTCTGCCAAATTCAGCAAAATACTGAAATGAAAGTGGGTTTGCCTTCATATTTGACCCAGAACAACTCAGTTCAGCATGGAAATATCATTGCAACAGCTTTTATTTAGCCAGAAATCAAGAGTGTAAGTTTTTATGCGCTTAAAATCATTTTCAGGCCGAATGAGCTGATTTCTGCCAAAGGCAGCAAAATACTGAAAGGAAAGTGGGTTTGCCTTCATATTTGACACAGAAAAACTCAGTTCAGCATGGAAATATCATTGTAACGGCTTTTGTTTAGCCAGGAATCACGAGTGTAAGTTTTTATGCGCTTAAAAGCATTTTCAGGCCGAATGAGCAAATATGCTTGTTTCTGCCAAATGCAGCAAAATACTGAAAGGAAAGTGGGTTTGACTTCATATTTGAGCCAGAACAAATCAGTTCAGCATGGAAATATCATTGCAACAGCTTTTATTTAGACAGAAATCACGAGTGTAAGTTTTTATGCGCTTAAAAGCATTTTCAGGCCGAATGAGCAAATATGCTTGTTTCTGCCAAATGCAGCAAAATACTGAAAGGAAAGTGGGTTTGCCTTCATATTTGAGCCAGAACAAATCAGTTCAGCATGGAAATATCATTGCAACAGCTTTTATTTAGACAGAAGTCAAGAGTGTAAGTTTTTATGCGCTTAAAAGCATTTTCAGGCCGAATGAGCTGATTTCTGCCAAAGGCAGCAAAATACTGAAAGGAAAGTGGGTTTGCCTTCATATTTGAGCCAGAACAAATCAGTTCAGCATGGAAATATCATTGCAACAGGTTTTATTTAGCCAGAAATCAAGAGTGTAAGTTTTTATGCGCTTAAAATCATTTTCAGGCCGAATGAGCAAATATGCTTGTTTCTGCCAAATGCAGCAAAATACTGAAAGGAAAGTGGGTTTGCCTTCATATTTGAGCCAGAACAACTCAGTTCAGCATGGAAATATCATTGCAACAGCTTTTATTTAGCCAGAAATCAAGAGTGTAAGTTTTTATGCGCTTAAAAGTATTTTCAGGCCGAATGAACAAATATGCTTGTTTCTGCCAAATGCAGCAAAATACTGAAAGGAAAGTGGATTTGCCTTCATATTTGACCCAGAACAACTCAGTTCAGCATGGAAATATCATTGCAACAGCTTTTATTTAGCCATAAATCAAGAGTGTAAGTTTTAATGCGCTTAAAATCATTTTCAGGCCGAATGAGCTGATTTCTGCCAAAGGCAGCAAAATACTGAAAGGAAAGTGGGTTCGCCTTCATATTTGACACAGAAAAACTCAGTTCAGCATGGAAATATCATTGTAACGGCTTTTGTTTAGCCAGTAATCACGAGTGTAAGTTTTTATGCGCTTAAAAGCATTTTCAGGCCGAATGAGCAAATATGCTTGTTTCTGCCAAATGCAGCAAAATACTGAAAGGAAAGTGGGTTTGCCTTCATATTTGAGCCAGAACAAATCAGTTCAGCATGGAAATATCATTGCAACAGCTTTTATTTAGACAGAAATCACGAGTGTAAGTTTTTATGCGCTTAAAAGCATTTTCAGGCCGAATGAGCAAATATGCTTGTTTCTGCCAAATGCAGCAAAATACTGAAAGGAAAGTGGGTTTGCCTTCATATTTGAGCCAGAACAAATCAGTTCAGCATGGAAATATCATTGCAACAGCTTTTATTTAGACAGAAGTCAAGAGTGTAAGTTTTTATGCGCTTAAAAGCATTTTCAGGCCGAATGAGCTGATTTCTGCCAAAGGCAGCAAAATACTGAAAGGAAAGTGGGTTTGCCTTCATATTTGAGCCAGAACAAATCAGTTCAGCATGGAAATATCATTGCAACAGCTTTTATTTAGACAGAAGTCAAGAGTGTAAGTTTTTATGCGCTTAAAAGCATTTTCAGGCCGAATGAGCTGATTTCTGCCAAAGGCAGCAAAATACTGAAAGGAAAGTGGGTTTGCCTTCATATTTGAGCCAGAACAAATCAGTTCAGCATGGAAATATCATTGCTACAGGTTTTATTTAGCCAGAAATCAAGAGTGTAAGTTTTTATGCGCTTAAAAGCACTTTCAGGCCGAATGAGCTGATTTCTGCCAAATGCAGCAAAATACTGAAAGGAAAGTGGGTTTGCCTTCATATTTGAGCCAGAACAACTCAGTTCAGCATGGAAATATCATTGCAACAGCTTTTATTTAGCCAGAAATCAAGAGTGTAAGTTTTTATGCGCTTAAAAGCATTTTCAGGCCGAATGAGCAAATATGCTTGTTTTTGCCAATTGCAGCAAAATATTGAAAGGAAAGTGGGTTTGCCTTCATATTTGACCCAGAACAACTCAGTTCAGCATGGAAATATCATTGCAACAGCTTTTATTTAGCCAGAAATCAAGAGTGTAAGTTTTAATGCGCTTAAAAGCATTTTCAGGCCGAATGAGCAAATATGCTTGTTTCTGCCAAATTCAGCAAAATACTGAAATGAAAGTGGGTTTGCCTTCATATTTGACCCAGAACAACTCAGTTCAGCATGGAAATATCATTGCAACAGCTTTTATTTAGCCAGAAATCAAGAGTGTAAGTTTTTATGCGCTTAAAATCATTTTCAGGCCGAATGAGCTGATTTCTGCCAAAGGCAGCAAAATACTGAAAGGAAAGTGGGTTTGCCTTCATATTTGACACAGAAAAACTCAGTTCAGCATGGAAATATCATTGTAACGGCTTTTGTTTAGCCAGGAATCACGAGTGTAAGTTTTTATGCGCTTAAAAGCATTTTCAGGCCGAATGAGCAAATATGCTTGTTTCTGCCAAATGCAGCAAAATACTGAAAGGAAAGTGGGTTTGCCTTCATATTTGAGCCAGAACAAATCAGTTCAGCATGGAAATATCATTGCAACAGCTTTTATTTAGCCAGAAATCAAGAGTGTAAGTTTTTATGCGCTTAAAAGCATTTTCAGGCCGAATGAGCAAATATGCTTGTTTTTGCCAATTGCAGCAAAATATTGAAAGGAAAGTGGGTTTGCCTTCATATTTGACCCAGAACAACTCAGTTCAGCATGGAAATATCATTGCAACAGCTTTTATTTAGCCAGAAATCAAGCGTGTAAGTTTTAATGCGCTTAAAAGCATTTTCAGGCCGAATGAGCAAATATGCTTGTTTCTGCCAAATTCAGCAAAATACTGAAATGAAAGTGGGTTTGCCTTCATATTTGACCCAGAACAACTCAGTTCAGCATGGAAATATCATTGCAACAGCTTTTATTTAGCCAGAAATCAAGAGTGTAAGTTTTTATGCGCTTAAAATCATTTTCAGGCCGAATGAGCTGATTTCTGCCAAAGGCAGCAAAATACTGAAAGGAAAGTGGGTTTGCCTTCATATTTGAGCCAGAACAAATCAGTTCAGCATGGAAATATCATTGCAACAGCTTTTATTTAGACAGAAATCACGAGTGTAAGTTTTTATGCGCTTAAAAGCATTTTCAGGCCGAATGAGCAAATATGCTTGTTTTTGCCAATTGCAGCAAAATATTGAAAGGAAAGTGGGTTTGCCTTCATATTTGACCCAGAACAACTCAGTTCATTATGGAAATATCATTGCAACAGCTTTTATTTAGCCAGAAATCAAGAGTGTAAGTTTTTATGCGCTTAAAAGCACTTTCAGGCCGAATGAGCTGATTTCTGCCAAATGCAGCAAAATACTGAAAGGAAAGTGGGTTTGCCTTCATATTTGAGCCAGAACAACTCAGTTCAGCATGGAAATATCATTGCAACAGCTTTTATTTAGCCAGAAATCAAGATTGTAAGTTTTTATGCGCTTAAAAGCATTTTCAGGCCGAATGAGCTGATTTCTGCCAAATGCAGCAAAATACTGAAAGGAATGTGGGTTTGCCTTCATATTTGACCCAGAACAACTCAGTTCAGCATGGAAATATCATTGCAACAGCTTTTATTTAGCCAGAAATCAAGAGTGTAAGTTTTTATGCGCTTAAAAGCATTTTCAGGCCGAATGAGCAAATATGCTTGTTTCTGCCAAATGCAGCAAAATACTGAAAGGAAAGTGGGTTTGCCTTCATATTTGAGCCAGAACAACTCAGTTCAGCATGGAAATATCATTGCAACAGCTTTTATTTAGCCAGAAATCAAGAGTGTAAGTTTTTATGCTCTTAAAAGCATTTTCAGGCCGAATGAGCTGATTTCTGCCAAAGGCAGAAAAATACTGAAAGGAAAGTGGGTTTGCCTTCATATTTGACACAGAAAAACTCAGTTCAGCATGGAAATATCATTGTAACAGCTTTTGTTTAGCCAGGAATCACGAGTGTAAGTTTTTATGCGCTTAAAAGCATTTTCAGGCCGAATGAGCAAATATGCTTGTTTCTGCCAAATGCAGCAAAATACTGAAAGGAAAGTGGGTTTGCCTTCATATTTGAGCCAGAACAAATCAGTTCAGCATGGAAATATCATTGCAACAGCTTTTATTTAGACAGAAATCAAGAGTGTAAGTTTTTATGCGCTTAAAAGCATTTTCAGGCCGAATGAGCAAATATGCTTGTTTTTGCCAATTGCAGCAAAATATTGAAAGGAAAGTGGGTTTGCCTTCATATTTGACCCAGAACAACTCAGTTCAGCATGGAAATATCATTGCAACAGCTTTTATTTAGCCATAAATCAAGAGTGTAAGTTTTAATGCGCTTAAAAGCATTTTCAGGCCGAATGAGCAAATATGCTTGTTTCTGCCAAATTCAGCAAAATACTGAAATGAAAGTGGGTTTGCCTTCATATTTGACCCAGAACAACTCAGTTCAGCATGGAAATATCATTGCAACAGCTTTTATTTAGCCAGAAATCAAGAGTGTAAGTTTTTATGCGCTTAAAATCATTTTCAGGCCGAATGAGCTGATTTCTGCCAAAGGCAGCAAAATACTGAAAGGAAAGTGGGTTTGCCTTCATATTTGACACAGAAAAACTCAGTTCAGCATGGAAATATCATTGTAACGGCTTTTGTTTAGCCAGGAATCACGAGTGTAAGTTTTTATGCGCTTAAAAGCATTTTCAGGCCGAATGAGCAAATATGCTTGTTTCTGCCAAATGCAGCAAAATACTGAAAGGAAAGTGGGTTTGACTTCATATTTGAGCCAGAACAAATCAGTTCAGCATGGAAATATCATTGCAACAGCTTTTATTTAGACAGAAATCACGAGTGTAAGTTTTTATGCGCTTAAAAGCATTTTCAGGCCGAATGAGCAAATATGCTTGTTTCTGCCAAATGCAGCAAAATACTGAAAGGAAAGTGGGTTTGCCTTCATATTTGAGCCAGAACAAATCAGTTCAGCATGGAAATATCATTGCAACAGCTTTTATTTAGACAGAAGTCAAGAGTGTAAGTTTTTATGCGCTTAAAAGCATTTTCAGGCCGAATGAGCTGATTTCTGCCAAAGGCAGCAAAATACTGAAAGGAAAGTGGGTTTGCCTTCATATTTGAGCCAGAACAAATCAGTTCAGCATGGAAATATCATTGCAACAGGTTTTATTTAGCCAGAAATCAAGAGTGTAAGTTTTTATGCGCTTAAAAGCATTTTCAGGCCGAATGAGCAAATATGCTTGTTTCTGCCAAATGCAGCAAAATACTGAAAGGAAAGTGGGTTTGCCTTCATATTTGAGCCAGAACAACTCAGTTCAGCATGGAAATATCATTGCAACAGCTTTTATTTAGCCAGAAATCAAGAGTGTAAGTTTTTATGCGCTTAAAATCATTTTCAGGCCGAATGAGCAAATATGCTTGTTTTTGCCAATTGCAGCAAAATATTGAAAGGAAAGTGGGTTTGCCTTCATATTTGACCCAGAACAACTCAGTTCAGCATGGAAATATCATTGCAACAGCTTTTATTTAGCCATAAATCAAGAGTGTAAGTTTTAATGCGCTTAAAAGCATTTTCAGGCCGAATGAGCAAATATGCTTGTTTCTGCCAAATTCAGCAAAATACTGAAATGAAAGTGGGTTTGCCTTCATATTTGACCCAGAACAACTCAGTTCAGCATGGAAATATCATTGCAACAGCTTTTATTTAGCCAGAAATCAAGAGTGTAAGTTTTTATGCGCTTAAAATCATTTTCAGGCCGAATGAGCTGATTTCTGCCAAAGGCAGCAAAATACTGAAAGGAAAGTGGGTTTGCCTTCATATTTGACACAGAAAAACTCAGTTCAGCATGGAAATATCATTGTAACGGCTTTTGTTTAGCCAGGAATCACGAGTGTAAGTTTTTATGCGCTTAAAAGCATTTTCAGGCCGAATGAGCAAATATGCTTGTTTCTGCCAAATGCAGCAAAATACTGAAAGGAAAGTGGGTTTGCCTTCATATTTGAGCCAGAACAAATCAGTTCAGCATGGAAATATCATTGCAACAGCTTTTATTTAGACAGAAATCACGAGTGTAAGTTTTTATGCGCTTAAAAGCATTTTCAGGCCGAATGAGCAAATATGCTTGTTTCTGCCAAATGCAGCAAAATACTGAAAGGAAAGTGGGTTTGCCTTCATATTTGAGCCAGAACAAATCAGTTCAGCATGGAAATATCATTGCAACAGCTTTTATTTAGACAGAAGTCAAGAGTGTAAGTTTTTATGCGCTTAAAAGCATTTTCAGGCCGAATGAGCTGATTTCTGCCAAAGGCAGCAAAATACTGAAAGGAAAGTGGGTTTGCCTTCATATTTGAGCCAGAACAAATCAGTTCAGCATGGAAATATCATTGCAACAGGTTTTATTTAGCCAGAAATCAAGAGTGTAAGTTTTTATGCGCTTAAAAGCATTTTCAGGCCGAATGAGCAAATATACTTGTTTCTGCCAAATGCAGCAAAATACTGAAAGGAAAGTGGGTTTGCCTTCATATTTGAGCCAGAACAACTCAGTTCAGCATGGAAATATCATTGCAACAGCTTTTATTTAGCCAGAAATCAAGAGTGTAAGTTTTTATGCGCTTAAAATCATTTTCAGGCCGAATGAGCAAATATGCTTGTTTTTGCCAATTGCAGCAAAATATTGAAAGGAAAGTGGGTTTGCCTTCATATTTGACCCAGAACAACTCAGTTCAGCATGGAAATATCATTGCAACAGCTTTTATTTAGCCAGAAATCAAGAGTGTAAGTTTTTATGCGCTTAAAAGCATTTTCAGGCCGAATGAGCAAATATGCTTGTTTCTGCCAAATTCAGCAAAATACTGAAAGGAATGTGGGTTTGCCTTCATATTTGAGCCAGAACAACTCAGTTCAGCATGGAAATATCATTGCAACAGCTTTTATTTAGCCAGAAATCAAGAGTGTAAGTTTTTATGCGCTTAAAATCATTTTCAGGCCGAATGAGCTGATTTCTGCCAAAGGCAGCAAAATACTGAAAGGAAAGTGGGTTTGCCTTCATATTTGACACAGAAAAACTCAGTTCAGCATGGAAATATCATTGTAACGGCTTTTGTTTAGCCAGGAATCACGAGTGTAAGTTTTTATGCGCTTAAAAGCATTTTCAGGCCGAATGAGCAAATATGCTTGTTTCTGCCAAATGCAGCAAAATACTGAAAGGAAAGTGGGTTTGCCTTCATATTTGAGCCAGAACAAATCAGTTCAGCATGGAAATATCATTGCAACAGCTTTTATTTAGACAGAAATCACGAGTGTAAGTTTTTATGCGCTTAAAAGCATTTTCAGGCCGAATGAGCAAATATGCTTGTTTCTGCCAAATGCAGCAAAATACTGAAAGGAAAGTGGGTTTGCCTTCATATTTGAGCCAGAACAAATCAGTTCAGCATGGAAATATCATTGCAACAGCTTTTATTTAGACAGAAGTCAAGAGTGTAAGTTTTTATGCGCTTAAAAGCATTTTCAGGCCGAATGAGCTGATTTCTGCCAAAGGCAGCAAAATACTGAAAGGAAAGTGGGTTTGCCTTCATATTTGAGCCAGAACAAATCAGTTCAGCATGGAAATATCATTGCAACAGGTTTTATTTAGCCAGAAATCAAGAGTGTAAGTTTTTATGCGCTTAAAAGCACTTTCAGGCCGAATGAGCTGATTTCTGCCAAATGCAGCAAAATACTGAAAGGAAAGTGGGTTTGCCTTCATATTTGAGCCAGAACAACTCAGTTCAGCATGGAAATATCATTGCAACAGCTTTTATTTAGCCAGAAATCAAGATTGTAAGTTTTTATGCGCTTAAAAGCATTTTCAGGCCGAATGAGCTGATTTCTGCCAAATGCAGCAAAATACTGAAAGGAATGTGGGTTTGCCTTCATATTTGACCCAGAACAACTCAGTTCAGCATGGAAATATCATTGCAACAGCTTTTATTTAGCCAGAAATCAAGAGTGTAAGTTTTTATGCGCTTAAAAGCATTTTCAGGCCGAATGAGCAAATATGCTTGTTTCTGCCAAATGCAGCAAAATACTGAAAGGAAAGTGGGTTTGCCTTCATATTTGAGCCAGAACAACTCAGTTCAGCATGGAAATATCATTGCAACAGCTTTTATTTAGCCAGAAATCAAGAGTGTAAGTTTTTATGCGCTTGAAAGCATTTTCAGGCCGAATGAGCTGATTTCTGCCAAAGGCAGCAAAATACTGAAAGGAAAGTGGGTTTGCCTTCATATTTGACACAGAAAAACTCAGTTCAGCATGGAAATATCATTGTAACAGCTTTTGTTTAGCCAGGAATCACGAGTGTAAGTTTTTATGCGCTTAAAAGCATTTTCAGGCCGAATGAGCAAATATGCTTGTTTCTGCCAAATGCAGCAAAATACTGAAAGGAAAGTGAGTTTGCCTTCATATTTGAGCCAGAACAAATCAGTTCAGCATGGAAATATCATTGCAACAGCTTTTATTTAGACAGAAATCAAGAGTGTAAGTTTTTATGCGCTTAAAAGCATTTTCAGGCCGAATGAGCAAATATGCTTGTTTTTGCCAATTGCAGCAAAATATTGAAAGGAAAGTGGGTTTGCCTTCATATTTGACCCAGAACAACTCAGTTCAGCATGGAAATATCATTGCAACAGCTTTTATTTAGCCATAAATCAAGAGTGTAAGTTTTAATGCGCTTAAAAGCATTTTCAGGCCGAATGAGCAAATATGCTTGTTTCTGCCAAATTCAGCAAAATACTGAAATGAAAGTGGGTTTGCCTTCATATTTGACCCAGAACAACTCAGTTCAGCATGGAAATATCATTGCAACAGCTTTTATTTAGCCAGAAATCAAGAGTGTAAGTTTTTATGCGCTTAAAATCATTTTCAGGCCGAATGAGCTGATTTCTGCCAAAGGCAGCAAAATACTGAAAGGAAAGTGGGTTTGCCTTCATATTTGACACAGAAAAACTCAGTTCAGCATGGAAATATCATTGTAACGGCTTTTGTTTAGCCAGGAATCACGAGTGTAAGTTTTTATGCGCTTAAAAGCATTTTCAGGCCGAATGAGCAAATATGCTTGTTTCTGCCAAATGCAGCAAAATACTGAAAGGGAAGTGGGTTTGACTTCATATTTGAGCCAGAACAAATCAGTTCAGCATGGAAATATCATTGCAACAGCTTTTATTTAGACAGAAATCACGAGTGTAAGTTTTTATGCGCTTAAAAGCATTTTCAGGCCGAATGAGCAAATATGCTTGTTTCTGCCAAATGCAGCAAAATACTGAAAGGAAAGTGGGTTTGCCTTCATATTTGAGCCAGAACAAATCAGTTCAGCATGGAAATATCATTGCAACAGCTTTTATTTAGACAGAAGTCAAGAGTGTAAGTTTTTATGCGCTTAAAAGCATTTTCAGGCCAAATGAGCTGATTTCTGCCAAAGGCAGCAAAATACTGAAAGGAAAGTGGGTTTGCCTTCATATTTGAGCCAGAACAAATCAGTTCAGCATGGAAATATCATTGCAACAGGTTTTATTTAGCCAGAAATCAAGAGTGTAAGTTTTTATGCGCTTAAAAGCATTTTCAGGCCGAATGAGCAAATATGCTTGTTTCTGCCAAATGCAGCAAAATACTGAAAGGAAAGTGGGTTTGCCTTCATATTTGAGCCAGAACAAATCAGTTCAGCATGGAAATATCATTGCAACAGCTTTTATTTAGACAGAAGTCAAGAGTGTAAGTTTTTATGCGCTTAAAAGCATTTTCAGGCCGAATGAGCTGATTTCTGCCAAAGGCAGCAAAATACTGAAAGGAAAGTGGGTTTGCCTTCATATTTGAGCCAGAACAAATCAGTTCAGCATGGAAATATCATTGCAACAGCTTTTATTTAGACAGAAGTCAAGAGTGTAAGTTTTTATGCGCTTAAAAGCATTTTCAGGCCGAATGAGCTGATT
The DNA here is from genome assembly GCF_033026475.1 of Channa argus. Classification (NCBI taxonomy): domain Eukaryota; kingdom Metazoa; phylum Chordata; class Actinopteri; order Anabantiformes; family Channidae; genus Channa; species Channa argus. The sequence continues at coordinate 1,097,254 of NW_027125222.1, forward strand.
TCTGCCAAAGGCAGCAAAATACTGAAAGGAAAGTGGGTTTGCCTTCATATTTGAGCCAGAACAAATCAGTTCAGCATGGAAATATCATTGCTACAGGTTTTATTTAGCCAGAAATCAAGAGTGTAAGTTTTTATGCGCTTAAAAGCACTTTCAGGCCGAATGAGCTGATTTCTGCCAAATGCAGCAAAATACTGAAAGGAAAGTGGGTTTGCCTTCATATTTGAGCCAGAACAACTCAGTTCAGCATGGAAATATCATTGCAACAGCTTTTATTTAGCCAGAAATCAAGAGTGTAAGTTTTTATGCGCTTAAAAGCATTTTCAGGCCGAATGAGCAAATATGCTTGTTTTTGCCAATTGCAGCAAAATATTGAAAGGAAAGTGGGTTTGCCTTCATATTTGACCCAGAACAACTCAGTTCAGCATGGAAATATCATTGCAACAGCTTTTATTTAGCCAGAAATCAAGAGTGTAAGTTTTAATGCGCTTAAAAGCATTTTCAGGCCGAATGAGCAAATATGCTTGTTTCTGCCAAATTCAGCAAAATACTGAAATGAAAGTGGGTTTGCCTTCATATTTGACCCAGAACAACTCAGTTCAGCATGGAAATATCATTGCAACAGCTTTTATTTAGCCAGAAATCAAGAGTGTAAGTTTTTATGCGCTTAAAATCATTTTCAGGCCGAATGAGCTGATTTCTGCCAAAGGCAGCAAAATACTGAAAGGAAAGTGGGTTTGCCTTCATATTTGACACAGAAAAACTCAGTTCAGCATGGAAATATCATTGTAACGGCTTTTGTTTAGCCAGAAATCAAGAGTGTAAGTTTTTATGCGCTTAAAAGCATTTTCAGGCCGAATGAGCAAATATGCTTGTTTTTGCCAATTGCAGCAAAATATTGAAAGGAAAGTGGGTTTGCCTTCATAGTTGACCCAGAACAACTCAGTTCAGCATGGAAATATCATTGCAACAGCTTTTATTTAGCCAGAAATCAAGAGTGTAAGTTTTTATGCGCTTGAAAGCATTTTCAGGCCGAATGAGGTGATTTCTGCCAAAGGCAGCAAAATACTGAAAGGAAAGTGGGTTTGCCTTCATATTTGACACAGAAAAACTCAGTTCAGCATGGAAATATCATTGTAACGGCTTTTGTTTAGCCAGGAATCACGAGTGTAAGTTTTTATGCGCTTAAAAGCATTTTCAGGCCGAATGAGCAAATATGCTTGTTTCTGCCAAATGCAGCAAAATACTGAAAGGAAAGTGGGTTTGCCTTCATATTTGAGCCAGAACAAATCAGTTCAGCATGGAAATATCATTGCAACAGCTTTTATTTAGCCAGAAATCAAGAGTGTAAGTTTTTATGCGCTTAAAAGCATTTTCAGGCCGAATGAGCAAATATGCTTGTTTTTGCCAATTGCAGCAAAATATTGAAAGGAAAGTGGGTTTGCCTTCATATTTGACCCAGAACAACTCAGTTCAGCATGGAAATATCATTGCAACAGCTTTTATTTAGCCAGAAATCAAGCGTGTAAGTTTTAATGCGCTTAAAAGCATTTTCAGGCCGAATGAGCAAATATGCTTGTTTCTGCCAAATTCAGCAAAATACTGAAATGAAAGTGGGTTTGCCTTCATATTTGACCCAGAACAACTCAGTTCAGCATGGAAATATCATTGCAACAGCTTTTATTTAGCCAGAAATCAAGAGTGTAAGTTTTTATGCGCTTAAAATCATTTTCAGGCCGAATGAGCTGATTTCTGCCAAAGGCAGCAAAATACTGAAAGGAAAGTGGGTTTGCCTTCATATTTGAGCCAGAACAAATCAGTTCAGCATGGAAATATCATTGCAACAGCTTTTATTTAGACAGAAATCACGAGTGTAAGTTTTTATGCGCTTAAAAGCATTTTCAGGCCGAATGAGCAAATATGCTTGTTTTTGCCAATTGCAGCAAAATATTGAAAGGAAAGTGGGTTTGCCTTCATATTTGACCCAGAACAACTCAGTTCATTATGGAAATATCATTGCAACAGCTTTTATTTAGCCAGAAATCAAGAGTGTAAGTTTTTATGCGCTTAAAAGCACTTTCAGGCCGAATGAGCTGATTTCTGCCAAATGCAGCAAAATACTGAAAGGAAAGTGGGTTTGCCTTCATATTTGAGCCAGAACAACTCAGTTCAGCATGGAAATATCATTGCAACAGCTTTTATTTAGCCAGAAATCAAGATTGTAAGTTTTTATGCGCTTAAAAGCATTTTCAGGCCGAATGAGCTGATTTCTGCCAAATGCAGCAAAATACTGAAAGGAATGTGGGTTTGCCTTCATATTTGACCCAGAACAACTCAGTTCAGCATGGAAATATCATTGCAACAGCTTTTATTTAGCCAGAAATCAAGAGTGTAAGTTTTTATGCGCTTAAAAGCATTTTCAGGCCGAATGAGCAAATATGCTTGTTTCTGCCAAATGCAGCAAAATACTGAAAGGAAAGTGGGTTTGCCTTCATATTTGAGCCAGAACAACTCAGTTCAGCATGGAAATATCATTGCAACAGCTTTTATTTAGCCAGAAATCAAGAGTGTAAGTTTTTATGCTCTTAAAAGCATTTTCAGGCCGAATGAGCTGATTTCTGCCAAAGGCAGAAAAATACTGAAAGGAAAGTGGGTTTGCCTTCATATTTGACACAGAAAAACTCAGTTCAGCATGGAAATATCATTGTAACAGCTTTTGTTTAGCCAGGAATCACGAGTGTAAGTTTTTATGCGCTTAAAAGCATTTTCAGGCCGAATGAGCAAATATGCTTGTTTCTGCCAAATGCAGCAAAATACTGAAAGGAAAGTGGGTTTGCCTTCATATTTGAGCCAGAACAAATCAGTTCAGCATGGAAATATCATTGCAACAGCTTTTATTTAGACAGAAATCAAGAGTGTAAGTTTTTATGCGCTTAAAAGCATTTTCAGGCCGAATGAGCAAATATGCTTGTTTTTGCCAATTGCAGCAAAATATTGAAAGGAAAGTGGGTTTGCCTTCATATTTGACCCAGAACAACTCAGTTCAGCATGGAAATATCATTGCAACAGCTTTTATTTAGCCATAAATCAAGAGTGTAAGTTTTAATGCGCTTAAAAGCATTTTCAGGCCGAATGAGCAAATATGCTTGTTTCTGCCAAATTCAGCAAAATACTGAAATGAAAGTGGGTTTGCCTTCATATTTGACCCAGAACAACTCAGTTCAGCATGGAAATATCATTGCAACAGCTTTTATTTAGCCAGAAATCAAGAGTGTAAGTTTTTATGCGCTTAAAATCATTTTCAGGCCGAATGAGCTGATTTCTGCCAAAGGCAGCAAAATACTGAAAGGAAAGTGGGTTTGCCTTCATATTTGACACAGAAAAACTCAGTTCAGCATGGAAATATCATTGTAACGGCTTTTGTTTAGCCAGGAATCACGAGTGTAAGTTTTTATGCGCTTAAAAGCATTTTCAGGCCGAATGAGCAAATATGCTTGTTTCTGCCAAATGCAGCAAAATACTGAAAGGAAAGTGGGTTTGACTTCATATTTGAGCCAGAACAAATCAGTTCAGCATGGAAATATCATTGCAACAGCTTTTATTTAGACAGAAATCACGAGTGTAAGTTTTTATGCGCTTAAAAGCATTTTCAGGCCGAATGAGCAAATATGCTTGTTTCTGCCAAATGCAGCAAAATACTGAAAGGAAAGTGGGTTTGCCTTCATATTTGAGCCAGAACAAATCAGTTCAGCATGGAAATATCATTGCAACAGCTTTTATTTAGACAGAAGTCAAGAGTGTAAGTTTTTATGCGCTTAAAAGCATTTTCAGGCCGAATGAGCTGATTTCTGCCAAAGGCAGCAAAATACTGAAAGGAAAGTGGGTTTGCCTTCATATTTGAGCCAGAACAAATCAGTTCAGCATGGAAATATCATTGCAACAGGTTTTATTTAGCCAGAAATCAAGAGTGTAAGTTTTTATGCGCTTAAAAGCATTTTCAGGCCGAATGAGCAAATATGCTTGTTTCTGCCAAATGCAGCAAAATACTGAAAGGAAAGTGGGTTTGCCTTCATATTTGAGCCAGAACAACTCAGTTCAGCATGGAAATATCATTGCAACAGCTTTTATTTAGCCAGAAATCAAGAGTGTAAGTTTTTATGCGCTTAAAATCATTTTCAGGCCGAATGAGCAAATATGCTTGTTTTTGCCAATTGCAGCAAAATATTGAAAGGAAAGTGGGTTTGCCTTCATATTTGACCCAGAACAACTCAGTTCAGCATGGAAATATCATTGCAACAGCTTTTATTTAGCCATAAATCAAGAGTGTAAGTTTTAATGCGCTTAAAAGCATTTTCAGGCCGAATGAGCAAATATGCTTGTTTCTGCCAAATTCAGCAAAATACTGAAATGAAAGTGGGTTTGCCTTCATATTTGACCCAGAACAACTCAGTTCAGCATGGAAATATCATTGCAACAGCTTTTATTTAGCCAGAAATCAAGAGTGTAAGTTTTTATGCGCTTAAAATCATTTTCAGGCCGAATGAGCTGATTTCTGCCAAAGGCAGCAAAATACTGAAAGGAAAGTGGGTTTGCCTTCATATTTGACACAGAAAAACTCAGTTCAGCATGGAAATATCATTGTAACGGCTTTTGTTTAGCCAGGAATCACGAGTGTAAGTTTTTATGCGCTTAAAAGCATTTTCAGGCCGAATGAGCAAATATGCTTGTTTCTGCCAAATGCAGCAAAATACTGAAAGGAAAGTGGGTTTGCCTTCATATTTGAGCCAGAACAAATCAGTTCAGCATGGAAATATCATTGCAACAGCTTTTATTTAGACAGAAATCACGAGTGTAAGTTTTTATGCGCTTAAAAGCATTTTCAGGCCGAATGAGCAAATATGCTTGTTTCTGCCAAATGCAGCAAAATACTGAAAGGAAAGTGGGTTTGCCTTCATATTTGAGCCAGAACAAATCAGTTCAGCATGGAAATATCATTGCAACAGCTTTTATTTAGACAGAAGTCAAGAGTGTAAGTTTTTATGCGCTTAAAAGCATTTTCAGGCCGAATGAGCTGATTTCTGCCAAAGGCAGCAAAATACTGAAAGGAAAGTGGGTTTGCCTTCATATTTGAGCCAGAACAAATCAGTTCAGCATGGAAATATCATTGCAACAGGTTTTATTTAGCCAGAAATCAAGAGTGTAAGTTTTTATGCGCTTAAAAGCATTTTCAGGCCGAATGAGCAAATATACTTGTTTCTGCCAAATGCAGCAAAATACTGAAAGGAAAGTGGGTTTGCCTTCATATTTGAGCCAGAACAACTCAGTTCAGCATGGAAATATCATTGCAACAGCTTTTATTTAGCCAGAAATCAAGAGTGTAAGTTTTTATGCGCTTAAAATCATTTTCAGGCCGAATGAGCAAATATGCTTGTTTTTGCCAATTGCAGCAAAATATTGAAAGGAAAGTGGGTTTGCCTTCATATTTGACCCAGAACAACTCAGTTCAGCATGGAAATATCATTGCAACAGCTTTTATTTAGCCAGAAATCAAGAGTGTAAGTTTTTATGCGCTTAAAAGCATTTTCAGGCCGAATGAGCAAATATGCTTGTTTCTGCCAAATTCAGCAAAATACTGAAAGGAATGTGGGTTTGCCTTCATATTTGAGCCAGAACAACTCAGTTCAGCATGGAAATATCATTGCAACAGCTTTTATTTAGCCAGAAATCAAGAGTGTAAGTTTTTATGCGCTTAAAATCATTTTCAGGCCGAATGAGCTGATTTCTGCCAAAGGCAGCAAAATACTGAAAGGAAAGTGGGTTTGCCTTCATATTTGACACAGAAAAACTCAGTTCAGCATGGAAATATCATTGTAACGGCTTTTGTTTAGCCAGGAATCACGAGTGTAAGTTTTTATGCGCTTAAAAGCATTTTCAGGCCGAATGAGCAAATATGCTTGTTTCTGCCAAATGCAGCAAAATACTGAAAGGAAAGTGGGTTTGCCTTCATATTTGAGCCAGAACAAATCAGTTCAGCATGGAAATATCATTGCAACAGCTTTTATTTAGACAGAAATCACGAGTGTAAGTTTTTATGCGCTTAAAAGCATTTTCAGGCCGAATGAGCAAATATGCTTGTTTCTGCCAAATGCAGCAAAATACTGAAAGGAAAGTGGGTTTGCCTTCATATTTGAGCCAGAACAAATCAGTTCAGCATGGAAATATCATTGCAACAGCTTTTATTTAGACAGAAGTCAAGAGTGTAAGTTTTTATGCGCTTAAAAGCATTTTCAGGCCGAATGAGCTGATTTCTGCCAAAGGCAGCAAAATACTGAAAGGAAAGTGGGTTTGCCTTCATATTTGAGCCAGAACAAATCAGTTCAGCATGGAAATATCATTGCAACAGGTTTTATTTAGCCAGAAATCAAGAGTGTAAGTTTTTATGCGCTTAAAAGCACTTTCAGGCCGAATGAGCTGATTTCTGCCAAATGCAGCAAAATACTGAAAGGAAAGTGGGTTTGCCTTCATATTTGAGCCAGAACAACTCAGTTCAGCATGGAAATATCATTGCAACAGCTTTTATTTAGCCAGAAATCAAGATTGTAAGTTTTTATGCGCTTAAAAGCATTTTCAGGCCGAATGAGCTGATTTCTGCCAAATGCAGCAAAATACTGAAAGGAATGTGGGTTTGCCTTCATATTTGACCCAGAACAACTCAGTTCAGCATGGAAATATCATTGCAACAGCTTTTATTTAGCCAGAAATCAAGAGTGTAAGTTTTTATGCGCTTAAAAGCATTTTCAGGCCGAATGAGCAAATATGCTTGTTTCTGCCAAATGCAGCAAAATACTGAAAGGAAAGTGGGTTTGCCTTCATATTTGAGCCAGAACAACTCAGTTCAGCATGGAAATATCATTGCAACAGCTTTTATTTAGCCAGAAATCAAGAGTGTAAGTTTTTATGCGCTTGAAAGCATTTTCAGGCCGAATGAGCTGATTTCTGCCAAAGGCAGCAAAATACTGAAAGGAAAGTGGGTTTGCCTTCATATTTGACACAGAAAAACTCAGTTCAGCATGGAAATATCATTGTAACAGCTTTTGTTTAGCCAGGAATCACGAGTGTAAGTTTTTATGCGCTTAAAAGCATTTTCAGGCCGAATGAGCAAATATGCTTGTTTCTGCCAAATGCAGCAAAATACTGAAAGGAAAGTGGGTTTGCCTTCATATTTGAGCCAGAACAAATCAGTTCAGCATGGAAATATCATTGCAACAGCTTTTATTTAGACAGAAATCAAGAGTGTAAGTTTTTATGCGCTTAAAAGCATTTTCAGGCCGAATGAGCAAATATGCTTGTTTTTGCCAATTGCAGCAAAATATTGAAAGGAAAGTGGGTTTGCCTTCATATTTGACCCAGAACAACTCAGTTCAGCATGGAAATATCATTGCAACAGCTTTTATTTAGCCATAAATCAAGAGTGTAAGTTTTAATGCGCTTAAAAGCATTTTCAGGCCGAATGAGCAAATATGCTTGTTTCTGCCAAATTCAGCAAAATACTGAAATGAAAGTGGGTTTGCCTTCATATTTGACCCAGAACAACTCAGTTCAGCATGGAAATATCATTGCAACAGCTTTTATTTAGCCAGAAATCAAGAGTGTAAGTTTTTATGCGCTTAAAATCATTTTCAGGCCGAATGAGCTGATTTCTGCCAAAGGCAGCAAAATACTGAAAGGAAAGTGGGTTTGCCTTCATATTTGACACAGAAAAACTCAGTTCAGCATGGAAATATCATTGTAACGGCTTTTGTTTAGCCAGGAATCACGAGTGTAAGTTTTTATGCGCTTAAAAGCATTTTCAGGCCGAATGAGCAAATATGCTTGTTTCTGCCAAATGCAGCAAAATACTGAAAGGGAAGTGGGTTTGACTTCATATTTGAGCCAGAACAAATCAGTTCAGCATGGAAATATCATTGCAACAGCTTTTATTTAGACAGAAATCACGAGTGTAAGTTTTTATGCGCTTAAAAGCATTTTCAGGCCGAATGAGCAAATATGCTTGTTTCTGCCAAATGCAGCAAAATACTGAAAGGAAAGTGGGTTTGCCTTCATATTTGAGCCAGAACAAATCAGTTCAGCATGGAAATATCATTGCAACAGCTTTTATTTAGACAGAAGTCAAGAGTGTAAGTTTTTATGCGCTTAAAAGCATTTTCAGGCCAAATGAGCTGATTTCTGCCAAAGGCAGCAAAATACTGAAAGGAAAGTGGGTTTGCCTTCATATTTGAGCCAGAACAAATCAGTTCAGCATGGAAATATCATTGCAACAGGTTTTATTTAGCCAGAAATCAAGAGTGTAAGTTTTTATGCGCTTAAAAGCATTTTCAGGCCGAATGAGCAAATATGCTTGTTTCTGCCAAATGCAGCAAAATACTGAAAGGAAAGTGGGTTTGCCTTCATATTTGAGCCAGAACAACTCAGTTCAGCATGGAAATATCATTGCAACAGCTTTTATTTAGCCAGAAATCAAGAGTGTAAGTTTTTATGCGCTTAAAATCATTTTCAGGCCGAATGAGCAAATATGCTTGTTTTTGCCAATTGCAGCAAAATATTGAAAGGAAAGTGGGTTTGCCTTCATATTTGACCCAGAACAACTCAGTTCAGCATGGAAATATCATTGCAACAGCTTTTATTTAGCCATAAATCAAGAGTGTAAGTTTTAATGCGCTTAAAAGCATTTTCAGGCCGAATGAGCAAATATGCTTGTTTCTGCCAAATTCAGCAAAATACTGAAATGAAAGTGGGTTTGCCTTCATATTTGACCCAGAACAACTCAGTTCAGCATGGAAATATCATTGCAACAGCTTTTATTTAGCCAGAAATCAAGAGTGTAAGTTTTTATGCGCTTAAAATCATTTTCAGGCCGAATGAGCTGATTTCTGCCAAAGGCAGCAAAATACTGAAAGGAAAGTGGGTTTGCCTTCATATTTGACACAGAAAAACTCAGTTCAGCATGGAAATATCATTGTAACGGCTTTTGTTTAGCCAGGAATCACGAGTGTAAGTTTTTATGCGCTAAAAAGCATTTTCAGGCCGAATGAGCAAATATGCTTGTTTCTGCCAAATGCAGCAAAATACTGAAAGGAAAGTGGGTTTGCCTTCATATTTGAGCCAGAACAAATCAGTTCAGCATGGAAATATCATTGCAACAGCTTTTATTTAGACAGAAATCACGAGTGTAAGTTTTTATGCGCTTAAAAGCATTTTCAGGCCGAATGAGCAAATATGCTTGTTTCTGCCAAATGCAGCAAAATACTGAAAGGAAAGTGGGTTTGCCTTCATATTTGAGCCAGAACAAATCAGTTCAGCATGGAAATATCATTGCAACAGCTTTTATTTAGACAGAAGTCAAGAGTGTAAGTTTTTATGCGCTTAAAAGCATTTTCAGGCCGAATGAGCTGATTTCTGCCAAAGGCAGCAAAATACTGAAAGGAAAGTGGGTTTGCCTTCATATTTGAGCCAGAACAAATCAGTTCAGCATGGAAATATCATTGCAACAGCTTTTATTTAGCCAGAAATCAAGAGTGTAAGTTTTTATGCGCTTAAAAGCACTTTCAGGCCGAATGAGCTGATTTCTGCCAAATGCAGCAAAATACTGAAAGGAAAGTGGGTTTGCCTTCATATTTGAGCCAGAACAACTCAGTTCAGCATGGAAATATCATTGCAACAGCTTTTATTTAGCCAGAAATCAAGAGTGTAAGTTTTTATGCTCTTAAAAGCATTTTCAGGCCGAATGAGCTGATTTCTGCCAAAGGCAGCAAAATACTGAAAGGAAAGTGGGTTTGCCTTCATATTTGACACAGAAAAACTCAGTTCAGCATGGAAATATCATTGTAACAGCTTTTGTTTAGCCAGGAATCACGAGTGTAAGTTTTTATGCGCTTAAAAGCATTTTCAGGCCGAATGAGCAAATATGCTTGTTTCTGCCAAATGCAGCAAAATACTGAAAGGAAAGTGGGTTTGCCTTCATATTTGAGCCAGAACAAATCAGTTCAGCATGGAAATATCATTGCAACAGCTTTTATTTAGACAGAAATCAAGAGTGTAAGTTTTTATGCGCTTAAAAGCATTTTCAGGCCGAATGAGCTGATTTCTGCCAAAGGCAGCAAAATACTGAAAGGAAAGTGGGTTTGCCTTCATATTTGACACAGAAAAACTCAGTTCAGCATGGAAATATCATTGTAACAGCTTTTGTTTAGCCAGGAATCACGAGTGTAAGTTTTTATGCGCTTAAAAGCATTTTCAGGCCGAATGAGCAAATATGCTTGTTTCTGCCAAATGCAGCAAAATACTGAAAGGAAAGTGGGTTTGCCTTCATATTTGAGCCAGAACAAATCAGTTCAGCATGGAAATATCATTGCAACAGCTTTTATTTAGACAGAAATCAAGAGTGTAAGTTTTTATGCGCTTAAAAGCATTTTCAGGCCGAATGAGCAAATATGCTTGTTTTTGCCAATTGCAGCAAAATATTGAAAGGAAAGTGGGTTTGCCTTCATATTTGACCCAGAACAACTCAGTTCAGCATGGAAATATCATTGCAACAGCTTTTATTTAGCCAGAAATCAAGAGTGTAAGTTTTAATGCGCTTAAAAGCATTTTCAGGCCGAATGAGCAAATATGCTTGTTTCTGCCAAATTCAGCAAAATACTGAAATGAAAGTGGGTTTGCCTTCATATTTGACCCAGAACAACTCAGTTCAGCATGGAAATATCATTGCAACAGCTTTTATTTAGCCAGAAATCAAGAGTGTAAGTTTTTATGCGCTTAAAATCATTTTCAGGCCGAATGAGCTGATTTCTGCCAAAGGCAGCAAAATACTGAAAGGAAAGTGGGTTTGCCTTCATATTTGACACAGAAAAACTCAGTTCAGCATGGAAATATCATTGTAACGGCTTTTGTTTAGCCAGAAATCAAGAGTGTAAGTTTTTATGCGCTTAAAAGCATTTTCAGGCCGAATGAGCAAATATGCTTGTTTTTGCCAATTGCAGCAAAATATTGAAAGGAAAGTGGGTTTGCCTTCATAGTTGACCCAGAACAACTCAGTTCAGCATGGAAATATCATTGCAACAGCTTTTATTTAGCCAGAAATCAAGAGTGTAAGTTTTTATGCGCTTGAAAGCATTTTCAGGCCGAATGAGGTGATTTCTGCCAAAGGCAGCAAAATACTGAAAGGAAAGTGGGTTTGCCTTCATATTTGACACAGAAAAACTCAGTTCAGCATGGAAATATCATTGTAACGGCTTTTGTTTAGCCAGGAATCACGAGTGTAAGTTTTTATGCGCTTAAAAGCATTTTCAGGCCGAATGAGCAAATATGCTTGTTTCTGCCAAATGCAGCAAAATACTGAAAGGAAAGTGGGTTTGCCTTCATATTTGAGCCAGAACAAATCAGTTCAGCATGGAAATATCATTGCAACAGCTTTTATTTAGCCAGAAATCAAGAGTGTAAGTTTTTATGCGCTTAAAAGCATTTTCAGGCCGAATGAGCAAATATGCTTGTTTTTGCCAATTGCAGCAAAATATTGAAAGGAAAGTGGGTTTGCCTTCATATTTGACCCAGAACAACTCAGTTGAGCATGGAAATATCATTGCAACAGCTTTTATTTAGCCAGAAATCAAGCGTGTAAGTTTTAATGCGCTTAAAAGCATTTTCAGGCCGAATGAGCAAATATGCTTGTTTCTGCCAAATTCAGCAAAATACTGAAATGAAAGTGGGTTTGCCTTCATATTTGACCCAGAACAACTCAGTTCAGCATGGAAATATCATTGCAACAGCTTTTATTTAGCCAGAAATCAAGAGTGTAAGTTTTTATGCGCTTAAAATCATTTTCAGGCCGAATGAGCTGATTTCTGCCAAAGGCAGCAAAATACTGAAAGGAAAGTGGGTTTGCCTTCATATTTGAGCCAGAACAAATCAGTTCAGCATGGAAATATCATTGCAACAGCTTTTATTTAGACAGAAATCACGAGTGTAAGTTTTTATGCGCTTAAAAGCATTTTCAGGCCGAATGAGCAAATATGCTTGTTTTTGCCAATTGCAGCAAAATATTGAAAGGAAAGTGGGTTTGCCTTCATATTTGACCCAGAACAACTCAGTTCATTATGGAAATATCATTGCAACAGCTTTTATTTAGCCAGAAATCAAGAGTGTAAGTTTTTATGCGCTTAAAAGCACTTTCAGGCCGAATGAGCTAATTTCTGCCAAATGCAGCAAAATACTGAAAGGAAAGTGGGTTTGCCTTCATATTTGAGCCAGAACAACTCAGTTCAGCATGGAAATATCATTGCAACAGCTTTTATTTAGCCAGAAATCAAGAGTGTAAGTTTTTATGCGCTTAAAAGCATTTTCAGGCCGAATGAGCTGATTTCTGCAGAAGGCAGCAAAATACTGAAAGGAAAGTGGGTTTGCCTTCATATTTGACACAGAAAAACTCAGTTCAGCATGGAAATATCATTGTAACAGCTTTTGTTTAGCCAGGAATCACGAGTGTAAGTTTTTATGCGCTTAAAAGCATTTTCAGGCCGAATGAGCAAATATGCTTGTTTCTGCCAAATGCAGCAAAATACTGAAAGGAAAGTGGGTTTGCCTTCATATTTGAGCCAGAACAAATCAGTTCAGCATGGAAATATCATTGCAACAGCTTTTATTTAGACAGAAATCAAGAGTGTAAGTTTTTATGCGCTTAAAAGGATTTTCAGGCCGAATGAGCAAATATGCTTGTTTTTGCCAATTGCAGCAAAATATTGAAAGGAAAGTGGGTTTGCCTTCATATTTGACCCAGAACAACTCAGTTCAGCATGGAAATATCATTGCAACAGCTTTTATTTAGCCATAAATCAAGAGTGTAAGTTTTAATGCGCTTAAAAGCATTTTCAGGCCGAATGAGCAAATATGCTTGTTTCTGCCAAATTCAGCAAAATACTGAAATGAAAGTGGGTTTGCCTTCATATTTGACCCAGAACAACTCAGTTCAGCATGGAAATATCATTGCAACAGCTTTTATTTAGCCAGAAATCAAGAGTGTAAGTTTTTATGCGCTTAAAATCATTTTCAGGCCGAATGAGCTGATTTCTGCCAAAGGCAGCAAAATACTGAAAGGAAAGTGGGTTTGCCTTCATATTTGACACAGAAAAACTCAGTTCAGCATGGAAATATCATTGTAACGGCTTTTGTTTAGCCAGGAATCACGAGTGTAAGTTTTTATGCGCTTAAAAGCATTTTCAGGCCGAATGAGCAAATATGCTTGTTTCTGCCAAATGCAGCAAAATACTGAAAGGAAAGTGGGTTTGCCTTCATATTTGAGCCAGAACAAATCAGTTCAGCATGGAAATATCATTGCAACAGCTTTTATTTAGACAGAAGTCAAGAGTGTAAGTTTTTATGCGCTTAAAAGCATTTTCAGGCCGAATGAGCTGATTTCTGCCAAAGGCAGCAAAATACTGAAAGGAAAGTGGGTTTGCCTTCATATTTGAGCCAGAACAAATCAGTTCAGCATGGAAATATCATTGCAACAGGTTTTATTTAGCCAGAAATCAAGAGTGTAAGTTTTTATGCGCTTAAAAGCATTTTCAGGCCGAATGAGCAAATATGCTTGTTTCTGCCAAATGCAGCAAAATACTGAAAGGAAAGTGGGTTTGCCTTCATATTTGAGCCAGAACAACTCAGTTCAGCATGGAAATATCATTGCAACAGCTTTTATTTAGCCAGAAATCAAGAGTGTAAGTTTTTATGCGCTTAAAATCATTTTCAGGCCGAATGAGCAAATATGCTTGTTTTTGCCAATTGCAGCAAAATATTGAAAGGAAAGTGGGTTTGCCTTCATATTTGACCCAGAACAACTCAGTTCAGCATGGAAATATCATTGCAACAGCTTTTATTTAGCCATAAATCAAGAGTGTAAGTTTTAATGCGCTTAAAAGCATTTTCAGGCCGAATGAGCAAATATGCTTGTTTCTGCCAAATTCAGCAAAATACTGAAATGAAAGTGGGTTTGCCTTCATATTTGACCCAGAACAACTCAGTTCAGCATGGAAATATCATTGCAACAGCTTTTATTTAGCCAGAAATCAAGAGTGTAAGTTTTTATGCGCTTAAAATCATTTTCAGGCCGAATGAGCTGATTTCTGCCAAAGGCAGCAAAATACTGAAAGGAAAGTGGGTTTGCCTTCATATTTGACACAGAAAAACTCAGTTCAGCATGGAAATATCATTGTAACGGCTTTTGTTTAGCCAGGAATCACGAGTGTAAGTTTTTATGCGCTTAAAAGCATTTTCAGGCCGAATGAGCAAATATGCTTGTTTCTGCCAAATGCAGCAAAATACTGAAAGGAAAGTGGGTTTGCCTTCATATTTGAGCCAGAACAAATCAGTTCAGCATGGAAATATCATTGCAACAGCTTTTATTTAGACAGAAATCACGAGTGTAAGTTTTTATGCGCTTAAAAGCATTTTCAGGCCGAATGAGCAAATATGCTTGTTTCTGCCAAATGCAGCAAAATACTGAAAGGAAAGTGGGTTTGCCTTCATATTTGAGCCTGAACAAATCAGTTCAGCATGGAAATATCATTGCAACAGCTTTTATTTAGACAGAAGTCAAGAGTGTAAGTTTTTATGCGCTTAAAAGCATTTTCAGGCCGAATGAGCTGATTTCTGCCAAAGGCAGCAAAATACTGAAAGGAAAGTGGGTTTGCCTTCATATTTGAGCCAGAACAAATCAGTTCAGCATGGAAATATCATTGCAACAGGTTTTATTTAGCCAGAAATCAAGAGTGTAAGTTTTTATGCGCTTAAAAGCATTTTCAGGCCGAATGAGCAAATATGCTTGTTTCTGCCAAATGCAGCAAAATACTGAAAGGAAAGTGGGTTTGCCTTCATATTTGAGCCAGAACAACTCAGTTCAGCATGGAAATATCATTGCAACAGCTTTTATTTAGCCAGAAATCAAGAGTGTAAGTTTTTATGCGCTTAAAATCATTTTCAGGCCGAATGAGCAAATATGCTTGTTTTTGCCAATTGCAGCAAAATATTGAAAGGAAAGTGGGTTTGCCTTCATATTTGACCCAGAACAACTCAGTTCAGCATGGAAATATCATTGCAACAGCTTTTATTTAGCCAGAAATCAAGAGTGTAAGTTTTTATGCGCTTAAAAGCATTTTCAGGCCGAATGAGCAAATATGCTTGTTTCTGCCAAATTCAGCAAAATACTGAAAGGAATGTGGGTTTGCCTTCATATTTGAGCCAGAACAACTCAGTTCAGCATGGAAATATCATTGCAACAGCTTTTATTTAGCCAGAAATCAAGAGTGTAAGTTTTTATGCGCTTAAAATCATTTTCAGGCCGAATGAGCTGATTTCTGCCAAAGGCAGCAAAATACTGAAAGGAAAGTGGGTTTGCCTTCATATTTGACACAGAAAAACTCAGTTCAGCATGGAAATATCATTGTAACGGCTTTTGTTTAGCCAGGAATCACGAGTGTAAGTTTTTATGCGCTTAAAAGCATTTTCAGGCCGAATGAGCAAATATGCTTGTTTCTGCCAAATGCAGCAAAATACTGAAAGGAAAGTGGGTTTGCCTTCATATTTGAGCCAGAACAAATCAGTTCAGCATGGAAATATCATTGCAACAGCTTTTATTTAGACAGAAATCACGAGTGTAAGTTTTTATGCGCTTAAAAGCATTTTCAGGCCGAATGAGCAAATATGCTTGTTTCTGCCAAATGCAGCAAAATACTAAAAGGAAAGTGGGTTTGCCTTCATATTTGAGCCAGAACAAATCAGTTCAGCATGGAAATATCATTGCAACAGCTTTTATTTAGACAGAAGTCAAGAGTGTAAGTTTTTATGCGCTTAAAAGCATTTTCAGGCCGAATGAGCTGATTTCTGCCAAAGGCAGCAAAATACTGAAAGGAAAGTGGGTTTGCCTTCATATTTGAGCCAGAACAAATCAGTTCAGCATGGAAATATCATTGCAACAGGTTTTATTTAGCCAGAAATCAAGAGTGTAAGTTTTTATGCGCTTAAAAGCACTTTCAGGCCGAATGAGCTGATTTCTGCCAAATGCAGCAAAATACTGAAAGGAAAGTGGGTTTGCCTTCATATTTGAGCCAGAACAACTCAGTTCAGCATGGAAATATCATTGCAACAGCTTTTATTTAGCCAGAAATCAAGATTGTAAGTTTTTATGCGCTTAAAAGCATTTTCAGGCCGAATGAGCTGATTTCTGCCAAATGCAGCAAAATACTGAAAGGAATGTGGGTTTGCCTTCATATTTGACCCAGAACAACTCAGTTCAGCATGGAAATATCATTGCAACAGCTTTTATTTAGCCAGAAATCAAGAGTGTAAGTTTTTATGCGCTTAAAAGCATTTTCAGGCCGAATGAGCAAATATGCTTGTTTCTGCCAAATGCAGCAAAATACTGAAAGGAAAGTGGGTTTGCCTTCATATTTGAGCCAGAACAACTCAGTTCAGCATGGAAATATCATTGCAACAGCTTTTATTTAGCCAGAAATCAAGAGTGTAAGTTTTTATGCTCTTAAAAGCATTTTCAGGCCGAATGAGCTGATTTCTGCCAAAGGCAGCAAAATACTGAAAGCAAAGTGGGTTTGCCTTCATATTTGACACAGAAAAACTCAGTTCAGCATGGAAATATCATTGTAACAGCTTTTGTTTAGCCAGGAATCACGAGTGTAAGTTTTTATGCGCTTAAAAGCATTTTCAGGCCGAATGAGCAAATATGCTTGTTTCTGCCAAATGCAGCAAAATACTGAAAGGAAAGTGGGTTTGCCTTCATATTTGAGCCAGAACAAATCAGTTCAGCATGGAAATATCATTGCAACAGCTTTTATTTAGACAGAAATCAAGAGTGTAAGTTTTTATGCGCTTAAAAGCATTTTCAGGCCGAATGAGCAAATATGCTTGTTTTTGCCAATTGCAGCAAAATATTGAAAGGAAAGTGGGTTTGCCTTCATATTTGACCCAGAACAACTCAGTTCAGCATGGAAATATCATTGCAACAGCTTTTATTTAGCCATAAATCAAGAGTGTAAGTTTTAATGCGCTTAAAAGCATTTTCAGGCCGAATGAGCAAATATGCTTGTTTCTGCCAAATTCAGCAAAATACTGAAATGAAAGTGGGTTTGCCTTCATATTTGACCCAGAACAACTCAGTTCAGCATGGAAATATCATTGCAACAGCTTTTATTTAGCCAGAAATCAAGAGTGTAAGTTTTTATGCGCTTAAAATCATTTTCAGGCCGAATGAGCTGATTTCTGCCAAAGGCAGCAAAATACTGAAAGGAAAGTGGGTTTGCCTTCATATTTGACACAGAAAAACTCAGTTCAGCATGGAAATATCATTGTAACGGCTTTTGTTTAGCCAGGAATCACGAGTGTAAGTTTTTATGCGCTTAAAAGCATTTTCAGGCCGAATGAGCAAATATGCTTGTTTCTGCCAAATGCAGCAAAATACTGAAAGGAAAGTGGGTTTGCCTTCATATTTGAGCCAGAACAACTCAGTTCAGCATGGAAATATCATTGCAACAGCTTTTATTTAGCCAGAAATCAAGAGTGTAAGTTTTTATGCGCTTAAAAGCATTTTCAGGCCGAATGAGCAAATATGCTTGTTTTTGCCAATTGCAGCAAAATATTGAAAGGAAAGTGGGTTTGCCTTCATATTTGACCCAGAACAACTCAGTTCAGCATGGAAATATCATTGCAACAGCTTTTATTTAGCCAGAAATCAAGCGTTTAAGTTTTAATGCGCTTAAAAGCATTTTCAGGCCGAATGAGCAAATATGCTTGTTTCTGCCAAATTCAGCAAAATACTGAAATGAAAGTGGGTTTGCCTTCATATTTGACCCAGAACAACTCAGTTCATTATGGAAATATCATTGCAACAGCTTTTATTTAGCCAGAAATCAAGAGTGTAAGTTTTTATGCGCTTAAAAGCACTTTCAGGCCGAATGAGCTGATTTCTGCCAAATGCAGCAAAATACTGAAAGGAAAGTGGGTTTGCCTTCATATTTGAGCCAGAACAACTCAGTTCAGCATGGAAATATCATTGCAACAGCTTTTATTTAGCCAGAAATCAAGAGTGTAAGTTTTTATGCTCTTAAAAGCATTTTCAGGCCGAATGAGCTGATTTCTGCCAAAGGCAGCAAAATACTGAAAGGAAAGTGGGTTTGCCTTCATATTTGACACAGAAAAACTCAGTTCAGCATGGAAATATCATTGTAACAGCTTTTGTTTAGCCAGGAATCACGAGTGTAAGTTTTTATGCGCTTAAAAGCATTTTCAGGCCGAATGAGCAAATATGCTTGTTTCTGCCAAATGCAGCAAAATACTGAAAGGAAAGTGGGTTTGCCTTCATATTTGAGCCAGAACAAATCAGTTCAGCATGGAAATATCATTGCAACAGCTTTTATTTAGACAG
This sequence comes from Channa argus, assembly GCF_033026475.1. NCBI lineage: Eukaryota > Metazoa > Chordata > Actinopteri > Anabantiformes > Channidae > Channa > Channa argus. Next base: position 1,115,735 of record NW_027125222.1, read on the forward strand.
AAATCAAGAGTGTAAGTTTTTATGCGCTTAAAAGCATTTTCAGGCCGAATGAGCAAATATGCTTGTTTTTGCCAATTGCAGCAAAATATTGAAAGGAAAGTGGGTTTGCCTTCATATTTGACCCAGAACAACTCAGTTCAGCATGGAAATATCATTGCAACAGCTTTTATTTAGCCATAAATCAAGAGTGTAAGTTTTAATGCGCTTAAAAGCATTTTCAGGCCGAATGAGCAAATATGCTTGTTTCTGCCAAATTCAGCAAAATACTGAAATGAAAGTGGGTTTGCCTTCATATTTGACCCAGAACAACTCAGTTCAGCATGGAAATATCATTGCAACAGCTTTTATTTAGCCAGAAATCAAGAGTGTAAGTTTTTATGCGCTTAAAATCATTTTCAGGCCGAATGAGCTGATTTCTGCCAAAGGCAGCAAAATACTGAAAGGAAAGTGGGTTTGCCTTCATATTTGACACAGAAAAACTCAGTTCAGCATGGAAATATCATTGTAACGGCTTTTGTTTAGCCAGGAATCACGAGTGTAAGTTTTTATGCGCTTAGAAGCATTTTCAGGCCGAATGAGCAAATATGCTTGTTTCTGCCAAATGCAGCAAAATACTGAAAGGAAAGTGGGTTTGACTTCATATTTGAGCCAGAACAAATCAGTTCAGCATGGAAATATCATTGCAACAGCTTTTATTTAGACAGAAATCACGAGTGTAAGTTTTTATGCGCTTAAAAGCATTTTCAGGCCGAATGAGCAAATATGCTTGTTTCTGCCAAATGCAGCAAAATACTGAAAGGAAAGTGGGTTTGCCTTCATATTTGAGCCAGAACAAATCAGTTCAGCATGGAAATATCATTGCAACAGCTTTTATTTAGACAGAAGTCAAGAGTGTAAGTTTTTATGCGCTTAAAAGCATTTTCAGGCCGAATGAGCTGATTTCTGCCAAAGGCAGCAAAATACTGAAAGGAAAGTGGGTTTGCCTTCATATTTGACACAGAAAAACTCAGTTCAGCATGGAAATATCATTGTAACGGCTTTTGTTTAGCCAGAAATCAAGAGTGTAAGTTTTTATGCGCTTAAAAGCATTTTCAGGCCGAATGAGCAAATATGCTTGTTTTTGCCAATTGCAGCAAAATATTGAAAGGAAAGTGGGTTTGCCTTCATAGTTGACCCAGAACAACTCAGTTCAGCATGGAAATATCATTGCAACAGCTTTTATTTAGCCAGAAATCAAGAGTGTAAGTTTTTATGCGCTTGAAAGCATTTTCAGGCCGAATGAGGTGATTTCTGCCAAAGGCAGCAAAATACTGAAAGGAAAGTGGGTTTGCCTTCATATTTGACACAGAAAAACTCAGTTCAGCATGGAAATATCATTGTAACGGCTTTTGTTTAGCCAGGAATCACGAGTGTAAGTTTTTATGCGCTTAAAAGCATTTTCAGGCCGAATGAGCAAATATGCTTGTTTCTGCCAAATGCAGCAAAATACTGAAAGGAAAGTGGGTTTGCCTTCATATTTGAGCCAGAACAACTCAGTTCAGCATGGAAATATCATTGCAACAGCTTTTATTTAGCCAGAAATCAAGAGTGTAAGTTTTTATGCGCTTAAAAGCATTTTCAGGCCGAATGAGCAAATATGCTTGTTTTTGCCAATTGCAGCAAAATATTGAAAGGAAAGTGGGTTTGCCTTCATATTTGACCCAGAACAACTCAGTTCAGCATGGAAATATCATTGCAACAGCTTTTATTTAGCCAGAAATCAAGCGTGTAAGTTTTAATGCGCTTAAAAGCATTTTCAGGCCGAATGAGCAAATATGCTTGTTTCTGCCAAATTCAGCAAAATACTGAAATGAAAGTGGGTTTGCCTTCATATTTGACCCAGAACAACTCAGTTCAGCATGGAAATATCATTGCAACAGCTTTTATTTAGCCAGAAATCAAGAGTGTAAGTTTTTATGCGCTTAAAATCATTTTCAGGCCGAATGAGCTGATTTCTGCCAAAGGCAGCAAAATACTGAAAGGAAAGTGGGTTTGCCTTCATATTTGAGCCAGAACAAATCAGTTCAGCATGGAAATATCATTGCAACAGCTTTTATTTAGACAGAAATCACGAGTGTAAGTTTTTATGCGCTTAAAAGCATTTTCAGGCCGAATGAGCAAATATGCTTGTTTTTGCCAATTGCAGCAAAATATTGAAAGGAAAGTGGGTTTGCCTTCATATTTGACCCAGAACAACTCAGTTCATTATGGAAATATCATTGCAACAGCTTTTATTTAGCCAGAAATCAAGAGTGTAAGTTTTTATGCGCTTAAAAGCACTTTCAGGCCGAATGAGCTGATTTCTGCCAAATGCAGCAAAATACTGAAAGGAAAGTGGGTTTGCCTTCATATTTGACACAGAAAAACTCAGTTCAGCATGGAAATATCATTGTAACGGCTTTTGTTTAGCCAGGAATCACGAGTGTAAGTTTTTATGCGCTTAAAAGCATTTTCAGGCCGAATGAGCAAATATGCTTGTTTCTGCCAAATGCAGCAAAATACTGAAAGGAAAGTGGGTTTGACTTCATATTTGAGCCAGAACAAATCAGTTCAGCATGGAAATATCATTGCAACAGCTTTTATTTAGACAGAAATCACGAGTGTAAGTTTTTATGCGCTTAAAAGCATTTTCAGGCCGAATGAGCAAATATGCTTGTTTCTGCCAAATGCAGCAAAATACTGAAAGGAAAGTGGGTTTGCCTTCATATTTGAGCCAGAACAAATCAGTTCAGCATGGAAATATCATTGCAACAGCTTTTATTTAGACAGAAGTCAAGAGTGTAAGTTTTTATGCGCTTAAAAGCATTTTCAGGCCGAATGAGCTGATTTCTGCCAAAGGCAGCAAAATACTGAAAGGAAAGTGGGTTTGCCTTCATATTTGAGCCAGAACAAATCAGTTCAGCATGGAAATATCATTGCAACAGGTTTTATTTAGCCAGAAATCAAGAGTGTAAGTTTTTATGCGCTTAAAAGCATTTTCAGGCCGAATGAGCAAATATGCTTGTTTCTGCCAAATGCAGCAAAATACTGAAAGGAAAGTGGGTTTGCCTTCATATTTGAGCCAGAACAACTCAGTTCAGCATGGAAATATCATTGCAACAGCTTTTATTTAGCCAGAAATCAAGAGTGTAAGTTTTTATGCGCTTAAAATCATTTTCAGGCCGAATGAGCAAATATGCTTGTTTTTGCCAATTGCAGCAAAATATTGAAAGGAAAGTGGGTTTGCCTTCATATTTGACCCAGAACAACTCAGTTCAGCATGGAAATATCATTGCAACAGCTTTTATTTAGCCATAAATCAAGAGTGTAAGTTTTAATGCGCTTAAAAGCATTTTCAGGCCGAATGAGCAAATATGCTTGTTTCTGCCAAATTCAGCAAAATACTGAAATGAAAGTGGGTTTGCCTTCATATTTGACCCAGAACAACTCAGTTCAGCATGGAAATATCATTGCAACAGCTTTTATTTAGCCAGAAATCAAGAGTGTAAGTTTTTATGCGCTTAAAATCATTTTCAGGCCGAATGAGCTGATTTCTGCCAAAGGCAGCAAAATACTGAAAGGAAAGTGGGTTTGCCTTCATATTTGACACAGAAAAACTCAGTTCAGCATGGAAATATCATTGTAACGGCTTTTGTTTAGCCAGGAATCACGAGTGTAAGTTTTTATGCGCTTAAAAGCATTTTCAGGCCGAATGAGCAAATATGCTTGTTTCTGCCAAATGCAGCAAAATACTGAAAGGAAAGTGGGTTTGACTTCATATTTGAGCCAGAACAAATCAGTTCAGCATGGAAATATCATTGCAACAGCTTTTATTTAGACAGAAATCACGAGTGTAAGTTTTTATGCGCTTAAAAGCATTTTCAGGCCGAATGAGCAAATATGCTTGTTTCTGCCAAATGCAGCAAAATACTGAAAGGAAAGTGGGTTTGCCTTCATATTTGAGCCAGAACAAATCAGTTCAGCATGGAAATATCATTGCAACAGCTTTTATTAGACAGAAGTCAAGAGTGTAAGTTTTTATGCGCTTAAAAGCATTTTCAGGCCGAATGAGCTGATTTCTGCCAAAGGCAGCAAAATACTGAAAGGAAAGTGGGTTTGCCTTCATATTTGAGCCAGAACAAATCAGTTCAGCATGGAAATATCATTGCAACAGGTTTTATTTAGCCAGAAATCAAGAGTGTAAGTTTTTATGCGCTTAAAAGCATTTTCAGGCCGAATGAGCAAATATGCTTGTTTCTGCCAAATGCAGCAAAATACTGAAAGGAAAGTGGGTTTGCCTTCATATTTGAGCCAGAACAACTCAGTTCAGCATGGAAATATCATTGCAACAGCTTTTATTTAGCCAGAAATCAAGAGTGTAAGTTTTTATGCGCTTAAAATCATTTTCAGGCCGAATGAGCAAATATGCTTGTTTTTGCCAATTGCAGCAAAATATTGAAAGGAAAGTGGGTTTGCCTTCATATTTGACCCAGAACAACTCAGTTCAGCATGGAAATATCATTGCAACAGCTTTTATTTAGCCATAAATCAAGAGTGTAAGTTTTAATGCGCTTAAAAGCATTTTCAGGCCGAATGAGCAAATATGCTTGTTTCTGCCAAATTCAGCAAAATACTGAAATGAAAGTGGGTTTGCCTTCATATTTGACCCAGAACAACTCAGTTCAGCATGGAAATATCATTGCAACAGCTTTTATTTAGCCAGAAATCAAGAGTGTAAGTTTTTATGCGCTTAAAATCATTTTCAGGCCGAATGAGCTGATTTCTGCCAAAGGCAGCAAAATACTGAAAGGAAAGTGGGTTTGCCTTCATATTTGACACAGAAAAACTCAGTTCAGCATGGAAATATCATTGTAACGGCTTTTGTTTAGCCAGGAATCACGAGTGTAAGTTTTTATGCGCTTAAAAGCATTTTCAGGCCGAATGAGCAAATATGCTTGTTTCTGCCAAATGCAGCAAAATACTGAAAGGAAAGTGGGTTTGCCTTCATATTTGAGCCAGAACAAATCAGTTCAGCATGGAAATATCATTGCAACAGCTTTTATTTAGACAGAAATCACGAGTTTAAGTTTTTATGCGCTTAAAAGCATTTTCAGGCCGAATGAGCAAATATGCTTGTTTCTGCCAAATGCAGCAAAATACTGAAAGGAAAGTGGGTTTGCCTTCATATTTGAGCCAGAACAAATCAGTTCAGCATGGAAATATCATTGCAACAGCTTTTATTTAGACAGAAGTCAAGAGTGTAAGTTTTTATGCGCTTAAAAGCATTTTCAGGCCGAATGAGCTGATTTCTGCCAAAGGCAGCAAAATACTGAAAGGAAAGTGGGTTTGCCTTCATATTTGAGCCAGAACAAATCAGTTCAGCATGGAAATATCATTGCAACAGGTTTTATTTAGCCAGAAATCAAGAGTGTAAGTTTTTATGCGCTTAAAAGCACTTTCAGGCCGAATGAGCTGATTTCTGCCAAATGCAGCAAAATACTGAAAGGAAAGTGGGTTTGCCTTCATATTTGAGCCAGAACAACTCAGTTCAGCATGGAAATATCATTGCAACAGCTTTTATTTAGCCAGAAATCAAGATTGTAAGTTTTTATGCGCTTAAAAGCATTTTCAGGCCGAATGAGCTGATTTCTGCCAAATGCAGCAAAATACTGAAAGGAATGTGGGTTTGCCTTCATATTTGACCCAGAACAACTCAGTTCAGCATGGAAATATCATTGCAACAGCTTTTATTTAGCCAGAAATCAAGAGTGTAAGTTTTTATGCGCTTAAAAGCATTTTCAGGCCGAATGAGCAAATATGCTTGTTTCTGCCAAATGCAGCAAAATACTGAAAGGAAAGTGGGTTTGCCTTCATATTTGAGCCAGAACAACTCAGTTCAGCATGGAAATATCATTGCAACAGCTTTTATTTAGCCAGAAATCAAGAGTGTAAGTTTTTATGCTCTTAAAAGCATTTTCAGGCCGAATGAGCTGATTTCTGCCAAAGGCAGCAAAATACTGAAAGGAAAGTGGGTTTGCCTTCATATTTGACACAGAAAAACTCAGTTCAGCATGGAAATATCATTGTAACAGCTTTTGTTTAGCCAGGAATCACGAATGTAAGTTTTTATGCGCTTAAAAGCATTTTCAGGCCGAATGAACAAATATGCTTGTTTCTGCCAAATGCAGCAAAATACTGAAAGGAAAGTGGGTTTGCCTTCATATTTGAGCCAGAACAAATCAGTTCAGCATGGAAATATCATTGCAACAGCTTTTATTTAGACAGAAATCAAGAGTGTAAGTTTTTATGCGCTTAAAAGCATTTTCAGGCCGAATGAGCAAATATGCTTGTTTTTGCCAATTGCAGCAAAATATTGAAAGGAAAGTGGGTTTGCCTTCATATTTGACCCAGAACAACTCAGTTCAGCATGGAAATATCATTGCAACAGCTTTTATTTAGCCATAAATCAAGAGTGTAAGTTTTAATGCGCTTAAAAGCATTTTCAGGCCGAATGAGCAAATATGCTTGTTTCTGCCAAATTCAGCAAAATACTGAAATGAAAGTGGGTTTGCCTTCATATTTGACCCAGAACAACTCAGTTCAGCATGGAAATATCATTGCAACAGCTTTTATTTAGCCAGAAATCAAGAGTGTAAGTTTTTATGCGCTTAAAATCATTTTCAGGCCGAATGAGGTGATTTCTGCCAAAGGCAGCAAAATACTGAAAGGAAAGTGGGTTTGCCTTCATATTTGACACAGAAAAACTCAGTTCAGCATGGAAATATCATTGTAACGGCTTTTGTTTAGCCAGGAATCACGAGTGTAAGTTTTTATGCGCTTAAAAGCATTTTCAGGCCGAATGAGCAAATATGCTTGTTTCTGCCAAATGCAGCAAAATACTGAAAGGAAAGTGGGTTTGACTTCATATTTGAGCCAGAACAAATCAGTTCAGCATGGAAATATCATTGCAACAGCTTTTATTTAGACAGAAATCACGAGTGTAAGTTTTTATGCGCTTAAAAGCATTTTCAGGCCGAATGAGCAAATATGCTTGTTTCTGCCAAATGCAGCAAAATACTGAAAGGAAAGTGGGTTTGCCTTCATATTTGAGCCAGAACAAATCAGTTCAGCATGGAAATATCATTGCAACAGCTTTTATTTAGACAGAAGTCAAGAGTGTAAGTTTTTATGCGCTTAAAAGCATTTTCAGGCCGAATGAGCTGATTTCTGCCAAAGGCAGCAAAATACTGAAAGGAAAGTGGGTTTGCCTTCATATTTGAGCCAGAACAAATCAGTTCAGCATGGAAATATCATTGCAACAGGTTTTATTTAGCCAGAAATCAAGAGTGTAAGTTTTTATGCGCTTAAAAGCATTTTCAGGCCGAATGAGCAAATATGCTTGTTTCTGCCAAATGCAGCAAAATACTGAAAGGAAAGTGGGTTTGCCTTCATATTTGAGCCAGAACAACTCAGTTCAGCATGGAAATATCATTGCAACAGCTTTTATTTAGCCAGAAATCAAGAGTGTAAGTTTTTATGCGCTTAAAATCATTTTCAGGCCGAATGAGCAAATATGCTTGTTTTTGCCAATTGCAGCAAAATATTGAAAGGAAAGTGGGTTTGCCTTCATATTTGACCCAGAACAACTCAGTTCAGCATGGAAATATCATTGCAACAGCTTTTATTTAGCCATAAATCAAGAGTGTAAGTTTTAATGCGCTTAAAAGCATTTTCAGGCCGAATGAGCAAATATGCTTGTTTCTGCCAAATTCAGCAAAATACTGAAATGAAAGTGGGTTTGCCTTCATATTTGACCCAGAACAACTCAGTTCAGCATGGAAATATCATTGCAACAGCTTTTATTTAGCCAGAAATCAAGAGTGTAAGTTTTTATGCGCTTAAAATCATTTTCAGGCCGAATGAGCTGATTTCTGCCAAAGGCAGCAAAATACTGAAAGGAAAGTGGGTTTGCCTTCATATTTGACACAGAAAAACTCAGTTCAGCATGGAAATATCATTGTAACGGCTTTTGTTTAGCCAGGAATCACGAGTGTAAGTTTTTATGCGCTTAAAAGCATTTTCAGGCCGAATGAGCAAATATGCTTGTTTCTGCCAAATGCAGCAAAATACTGAAAGGAAAGTGGGTTTGCCTTCATATTTGAGCCAGAACAAATCAGTTCAGCATGGAAATATCATTGCAACAGCTTTTATTTAGACAGAAATCACGAGTGTAAGTTTTTATGCGCTTAAAAGCATTTTCAGGCCGAATGAGCAAATATGCTTGTTTCTGCCAAATGCAGCAAAATACTGAAAGGAAAGTGGGTTTGCCTTCATATTTGAGCCAGAACAAATCAGTTCAGCATGGAAATATCATTGCAACAGCTTTTATTTAGACAGAAGTCAAGAGTGTAAGTTTTTATGCGCTTAAAAGCATTTTCAGGCCGAATGAGCTGATTTCTGCCAAAGGCAGCAAAATACTGAAAGGAAAGTGGGTTTGCCTTCATATTTGAGCCAGAACAAATCAGTTCAGCATGGAAATATCATTGCAACAGGTTTTATTTAGCCAGAAATCAAGAGTGTAAGTTTTTATGCGCTTAAAAGCATTTTCAGGCCGAATGAGCAAATATGCTTGTTTCTGCCAAATGCAGCAAAATACTGAAAGGAAAGTGGGTTTGCCTTCATATTTGAGCCAGAACAACTCAGTTCAGCATGGAAATATCATTGCAACAGCTTTTATTTAGCCAGAAATCAAGAGTGTAAGTTTTTATGCGCTTAAAAGCATTTTCAGGCCGAATGAGCTGATTTCTGCCAAATGCAGCAAAATACTGAAAGGAAAGTGGGTTTGCCTTCATATTTGAGCCAGAACAAATCAGTTCAGCATGGAAATATCATTGCAACAGCTTTTATTTAGACAGAAGTCAAGAGTGTAAGTTTTTATGCGCTTAAAAGCATTTTCAGGCCGAATGAGCTGATTTCTGCCAAAGGCAGCAAAATACTGAAAGGAAAGTGGGTTTGCCTTCATATTTGAGCCAGAACAAATCAGTTCAGCATGGAAATATCATTGCAACAGGTTTTATTTAGCCAGAAATCAAGAGTGTAAGTTTTTATGCGCTTAAAAGCATTTTCAGGCCGAATGAGCAAATATGCTTGTTTCTGCCAAATGCAGCAAAATACTGAAAGGAAAGTGGGTTTGCCTTCATATTTGAGCCAGAACAACTCAGTTCAGCATGGAAATATCATTGCAACAGCTTTTATTTAGCCAGAAATCAAGAGTGTAAGTTTTTATGCGCTTAAAATCATTTTCAGGCCGAATGAGCAAATATGCTTGTTTTTGCCAATTGCAGCAAAATATTGAAAGGAAAGTGGGTTTGCCTTCATATTTGACCCAGAACAACTCAGTTCAGCATGGAAATATCATTGCAACAGCTTTTATTTAGCCAGAAATCAAGAGTGTAAGTTTTTATGCGCTTAAAAGCATTTTCAGGCCGAATGAGCAAATATGCTTGTTTCTGCCAAATTCAGCAAAATACTGAAAGGAATGTGGGTTTGCCTTCATATTTGAGCCAGAACAACTCAGTTCAGCATGGAAATATCATTGCAACAGCTTTTATTTAGCCAGAAATCAAGAGTGTAAGTTTTTATGCGCTTAAAATCATTTTCAGGCCGAATGAGCTGATTTCTGCCAAAGGCAGCAAAATACTGAAAGGAAAGTGGGTTTGCCTTCATATTTGACACAGAAAAACTCAGTTCAGCATGGAAATATCATTGTAACGGCTTTTGTTTAGCCAGGAATCACGAGTGTAAGTTTTTATGCGCTTAAAAGCATTTTCAGGCCGAATGAGCAAATATGCTTGTTTCTGCCAAATGCAGCAAAATACTGAAAGGAAAGTGGGTTTGCCTTCATATTTGAGCCAGAACAAATCAGTTCAGCATGGAAATATCATTGCAACAGCTTTTATTTAGACAGAAATCACGAGTGTAAGTTTTTATGCGCTTAAAAGCATTTTCAGGACGAATGAGCAAATATGCTTGTTTCTGCCAAATGCAGCAAAATACTGAAAGGAAAGTGGGTTTGCCTTCATATTTGAGCCAGAACAAATCAGTTCAGCATGGAAATATCATTGCAACAGCTTTTATTTAGACAGAAGTCAAGAGTGTAAGTTTTTATGCGCTTAAAAGCATTTTCAGGCCGAATGAGCTGATTTCTGCCAAAGGCAGCAAAATACTGAAAGGAAAGTGGGTTTGCCTTCATATTTGAGCCAGAACAAATCAGTTCAGCATGGAAATATCATTGCAACAGGTTTTATTTAGCCAGAAATCAAGAGTGTAAGTTTTTATGCGCTTAAAAGCACTTTCAGGCCGAATGAGCTGATTTCTGCCAAAGGCAGCAAAATACTGAAAGGAAAGTGGGTTTGCCTTCATATTTGAGCCAGAACAAATCAGTTCAGCATGGAAATATCATTGCAACAGGTTTTATTTAGCCAGAAATCAAGAGTGTAAGTTTTTATGCGCTTAAAAGCATTTTCAGGCCGAATGAGCAAATATGCTTGTTTCTGCCAAATGCAGCAAAATACTGAAAGGAAAGTGGGTTTGCCTTCATATTTGAGCCAGAACAACTCAGTTCAGCATGGAAATATCATTGCAACAGCTTTTATTTAGCCAGAAATCAAGAGTGTAAGTTTTTATGCGCTTAAAATCATTTTCAGGCCGAATGAGCAAATATGCTTGTTTTTGCCAATTGCAGCAAAATATTGAAAGGAAAGTGGGTTTGCCTTCATATTTGACCCAGAACAACTCAGTTCAGCATGGAAATATCATTGCAACAGCTTTTATTTAGCCATAAATCAAGAGTGTAAGTTTTAATGCGCTTAAAAGCATTTTCAGGCCGAATGAGCAAATATGCTTGTTTCTGCCAAATTCAGCAAAATACTGAAATGAAAGTGGGTTTGCCTTCATATTTGACCCAGAACAACTCAGTTCAGCATGGAAATATCATTGCAACAGCTTTTATTTAGCCAGAAATCAAGAGTGTAAGTTTTTATGCGCTTAAAATCATTTTCAGGCCGAATGAGCTGATTTCTGCCAAAGGCAGCAAAATACTGAAAGGAAAGTGGGTTTGCCTTCATATTTGACACAGAAAAACTCAGTTCAGCATGGAAATATCATTGTAACGGCTTTTGTTTAGCCAGGAATCACGAGTGTAAGTTTTTATGCGCTTAAAAGCATTTTCAGGCCGAATGAGCAAATATGCTTGTTTCTGCCAAATGCAGCAAAATACTGAAAGGAAAGTGGGTTTGCCTTCATATTTGAGCCAGAACAAATCAGTTCAGCATGGAAATATCATTGCAACAGCTTTTATTTAGACAGAAATCACGAGTGTAAGTTTTTATGCGCTTAAAAGCATTTTCAGGCCGAATGAGCAAATATGCTTGTTTCTGCCAAATGCAGCAAAATACTGAAAGGAAAGTGGGTTTGCCTTCATATTTGAGCCAGAACAAATCAGTTCAGCATGGAAATATCATTGCAACAGCTTTTATTTAGACAGAAGTCAAGAGTGTAAGTTTTTATGCGCTTAAAAGCATTTTCAGGCCGAATGAGCTGATTTCTGCCAAAGGCAGCAAAATACTGAAAGGAAAGTGGGTTTGCCTTCATATTTGAGCCAGAACAAATCAGTTCAGCATGGAAATATCATTGCAACAGGTTTTATTTAGCCAGAAATCAAGAGTGTAAGTTTTTATGCGCTTAAAAGCATTTTCAGGCCGAATGAGCAAATATGCTTGTTTCTGCCAAATGCAGCAAAATACTGAAAGGAAAGTGGGTTTGCCTTCATATTTGAGCCAGAACAACTCAGTTCAGCATGGAAATATCATTGCAACAGCTTTTATTTAGCCAGAAATCAAGAGTGTAAGTTTTTATGCGCTTAAAAGCATTTTCAGGCCGAATGAGCTGATTTCTGCCAAATGCAGCAAAATACTGAAAGGAAAGTGGGTTTGCCTTCATATTTGAGCCAGAACAAATCAGTTCAGCATGGAAATATCATTGCAACAGCTTTTATTTAGACAGAAGTCAAGAGTGTAAGTTTTTATGCGCTTAAAAGCATTTTCAGGCCGAATGAGCTGATTTCTGCCAAAGGCAGCAAAATACTGAAAGGAAAGTGGGTTTGCCTTCATATTTGAGCCAGAACAAATCAGTTCAGCATGGAAATATCATTGCAACAGGTTTTATTTAGCCAGAAATCAAGAGTGTAAGTTTTTATGCGCTTAAAAGCATTTTCAGGCCGAATGAGCAAATATGCTTGTTTCTGCCAAATGCAGCAAAATACTGAAAGGAAAGTGGGTTTGCCTTCATATTTGAGCCAGAACAACTCAGTTCAGCATGGAAATATCATTGCAACAGCTTTTATTTAGCCAGAAATCAAGAGTGTAAGTTTTTATGCGCTTAAAATCATTTTCAGGCCGAATGAGCAAATATGCTTGTTTTTGCCAATTGCAGCAAAATATTGAAAGGAAAGTGGGTTTGCCTTCATATTTGACCCAGAACAACTCAGTTCAGCATGGAAATATCATTGCAACAGCTTTTATTTAGCCAGAAATCAAGAGTGTAAGTTTTTATGCGCTTAAAAGCATTTTCAGGCCGAATGAGCAAATATGCTTGTTTCTGCCAAATTCAGCAAAATACTGAAAGGAATGTGGGTTTGCCTTCATATTTGAGCCAGAACAACTCAGTTCAGCATGGAAATATCATTGCAACAGCTTTTATTTAGCCAGAAATCAAGAGTGTAAGTTTTTATGCGCTTAAAATCATTTTCAGGCCGAATGAGCTGATTTCTGCCAAAGGCAGCAAAATACTGAAAGGAAAGTGGGTTTGCCTTCATATTTGACACAGAAAAACTCAGTTCAGCATGGAAATATCATTGTAACGGCTTTTGTTTAGCCAGGAATCACGAGTGTAAGTTTTTATGCGCTTAAAAGCATTTTCAGGCCGAATGAGCAAATATGCTTGTTTCTGCCAAATGCAGCAAAATACTGAAAGGAAAGTGGGTTTGCCTTCATATTTGAGCCAGAACAAATCAGTTCAGCATGGAAATATCATTGCAACAGCTTTTATTTAGACAGAAATCACGAGTGTAAGTTTTTATGCGCTTAAAAGCATTTTCAGGCCGAATGAGCAAATATGCTTGTTTCTGCCAAATGCAGCAAAATACTGAAAGGAAAGTGGGTTTGCCTTCATATTTGAGCCAGAACAAATCAGTTCAGCATGGAAATATCATTGCAACAGCTTTTATTTAGACAGAAGTCAAGAGTGTAAGTTTTTATGCGCTTAAAAGCATTTTCAGGCCGAATGAGCTGATTTCTGCCAAAGGCAGCAAAATACTGAAAGGAAAGTGGGTTTGCCTTCATATTTGAGCCAGAACAAATCAGTTCAGCATGGAAATATCATTGCAACAGGTTTTATTTAGCCAGAAATCAAGAGTGTAAGTTTTTATGCGCTTAAAAGCACTTTCAGGCCGAATGAGCTGATTTCTGCCAAATGCAGCAAAATACTGAAAGGAAAGTGGGTTTTCCTTCATATTTGAGCCAGAACAACTCAGTTCAGCATGGAAATATCATTGCAACAGCTTTTATTTAGCCAGAAATCAAGATTGTAAGTTTTTATGCGCTTAAAAGCATTTTCAGGCCGAATGAGCTGATTTCTGCCAAATGCAGCAAAATACTGAAAGGAATGTGGGTTTGCCTTCATATTTGACCCAGAACAACTCAGTTCAGCATGGAAATATCATTGCAACAGCTTTTATTTAGCCAGAAATCAAGAGTGTAAGTTTTTATGCGCTTAAAAGCATTTTCAGGCCGAATGAGCAAATATGCTTGTTTCTGCCAAATGCAGCAAAATACTGAAAGGAAAGTGGGTTTGCCTTCATATTTGAGCCAGAACAACTCAGTTCAGCATGGAAATATCATTGCAACAGCTTTTATTTAGCCAGAAATCAAGAGTGTAAGTTTTTATGCTCTTAAAAGCATTTTCAGGCCGAATGAGCTGATTTCTGCCAAAGGCAGCAAAATACTGAAAGGAAAGTGGGTTTGCCTTCATATTTGACACAGAAAAACTCAGTTCAGCATGGAAATATCATTGTAACAGCTTTTGTTTAGCCAGGAATCACGAGTGTAAGTTTTTATGCGCTTAAAAGCATTTTCAGGCCGAATGAGCAAATATGCTTGTTTCTGCCAAATGCAGCAAAATACTGAAAGGAAAGTGGGTTTGCCTTCATATTTGAGCCAGAACAAATCAGTTCAGCATGGAAATATCATTGCAACAGCTTTTATTTAGACAGAAATCAAGAGTGTAAGTTTTTATGCGCTTAAAAGCATTTTCAGGCCGAATGAGCAAATATGCTTGTTTTTGCCAATTGCAGCAAAATATTGAAAGGAAAGTGGGTTTGCCTTCATATTTGACCCAGAACAACTCAGTTCAGCATGGAAATATCATTGCAACAGCTTTTATTTAGCCATAAATCAAGAGTGTAAGTTTTAATGCGCTTAAAAGCATTTTCAGGCCGAATGAGCAAATATGCTTGTTTCTGCCAAATTCAGCAAAATACTGAAATGAAAGTGGGTTTGCCTTCATATTTGACCCAGAACAACTCAGTTCAGCATGGAAATATCATTGCAACAGCTTTTATTTAGCCAGAAATCAAGAGTGTAAGTTTTTATGCGCTTAAAATCATTTTCAGGCCGAATGAGGTGATTTCTGCCAAAGGCAGCAAAATACTGAAAGGAAAGTGGGTTTGCCTTCATATTTGACACAGAAAAACTCAGTTCAGCATGGAAATATCATTGTAACGGCTTTTGTTTAGCCAGGAATCACGAGTGTAAGTTTTTATGCGCTTAAAAGCATTTTCAGGCCGAATGAGCAAATATGCTTGTTTCTGCCAAATGCAGCAAAATACTGAAAGGAAAGTGGGTTTGACTTCATATTTGAGCCAGAACAAATCAGTTCAGCATGGAAATATCATTGCAACAGCTTTTATTTAGACAGAAATCACGAGTGTAAGTTTTTATGCGCTTAAAAGCATTTTCAGGCCGAATGAGCAAATATGCTTGTTTCTGCCAAATGCAGCAAAATACTGAAAGGAAAGTGGGTTTGCCTTCATATTTGAGCCAGAACAAATCAGTTCAGCATGGAAATATCATTGCAACAGCTTTTATTTAGACAGAAGTCAAGAGTGTAAGTTTTTATGCGCTTAAAAGCATTTTCAGGCCGAATGAGCTGATTTCTGCCAAAGGCAGCAAAATACTGAAAGGAAAGTGGGTTTGCCTTCATATTTGAGCCAGAACAAATCAGTTCAGCATGGAAATATCATTGCAACAGCTTTTATTTAGCCAGAAATCAAGAGTGTAAGTTTTTATGCGCTTAAAAGCATTTTCAGGCCGAATGAGCAAATATGCTTGTTTCTGCCAAATGCAGCAAAATACTGAAAGGAAAGTGGGTTTGCCTTCATATTTGAGCCAGAACAACTCAGTTCAGCATGGAAATATCATTGCAACAGCTTTTATTTAGCCATAAATCAAGAGTGTAAGTTTTAATGCGCTTAAAAGCATTTTCAGGCCGAATGAGCAAATATGCTTGTTTCTGCCAAATTCAGCAAAATACTGAAATGAAAGTGGGTTTGCCTTCATATTTGACCCAGAACAACTCAGTTCAGCATGGAAATATCATTGCAACAGCTTTTATTTAGCCAGAAATCAAGAGTGTAAGTTTTTATGCGCTTAAAATCATTTTCAGGCCGAATGAGCTGATTTCTGCCAAAGGCAGCAAAATACTGAAAGGAAAGTGGGTTTGCCTTCATATTTGACACAGAAAAACTCAGTTCAGCATGGAAATATCATTGTAACGGCTTTTGTTTAGCCAGGAATCACGAGTGTAAGTTTTTATGCGCTTAAAAGCATTTTCAGGCCGAATGAGCAAATATGCTTGTTTCTGCCAAATGCAGCAAAATACTGAAAGGAAAGTGGGTTTGCCTTCATATTTGAGCCAGAACAAATCAGTTCAGCATGGAAATATCATTGCAACAGCTTTTATTTAGACAGAAATCACGAGTGTAAGTTTTTATGCGCTTAAAAGCATTTTCAGGCCGAATGAGCAAATATGCTTGTTTCTGCCAAATGCAGCAAAATACTGAAAGGAAAGTGGGTTTGCCTTCATATTTGAGCCAGAACAAATCAGTTCAGCATGGAAATATCATTGCAACAGCTTTTATTTAGACAGAAGTCAAGAGTGTAAGTTTTTATGCGCTTAAAAGCATTTTCAGGCCGAATGAGCTGATTTCTGCCAAAGGCAGCAAAATACTGAAAGGAAAGTGGGTTTGCCTTCATATTTGACACAGAAAAACTCAGTTCAGCATGGAAATATCATTGTAACAGCTTTTGTTTAGCCAGGAATCACGAGTGTAAGTTTTTATGCGCTTAAAAGCATTTTCAGGCCGAATGAGCAAATATGCTTGTTTCTGCCAAATGCAGCAAAATACTGAAAGGAAAGTGGGTTTGCCTTCATATTTGAGCCAGAACAAATCAGTTCAGCATGGAAATATCATTGCAACAGCTTTTATTTAGACAGAAATCAAGAGTGTAAGTTTTTATGCGCTTAAAAGCATTTTCAGGCCGAATGAGCTGATTTCTGCCAAAGGCAGCAAAATACTGAAAGGAAAGTGGGTTTGCCTTCATATTTGACACAGAAAAACTCAGTTCAGCATGGAAATATCATTGTAACAGCTTTTGTTTAGCCAGGAATCACGAGTGTAAGTTTTTATGCGCTTAAAAGCATTTTCAGGCCGAATGAGCAAATATGCTTGTTTCTGCCAAATGCAGCAAAATACTGAAAGGAAAGTGGGTTTGCCTTCATATTTGAGCCAGAACAAATCAGTTCAGCATGGAAATATCATTGCAACAGCTTTTATTTAGACAGAAATCAAGAGTGTAAGTTTTTATGCGCTTAAAAGCATTTTCAGGCCGAATGAGCAAATATGCTTGTTTTTGCCAATTGCAGCAAAATATTGAAAGGAAAGTGGGTTTGCCTTCATATTTGACCCAGAACAACTCAGTTCAGCATGGAAATATCATTGCAACAGCTTTTATTAAGCCATAAATCAAGAGTGTAAGTTTTAATGCGCTTAAAAGCATTTTCAGGCCGAATGAGCAAATATGCTTGTTTCTGCCAAATTCAGCAAAATATTGAAATGAAAGTGGGTTTGCCTTCATATTTGACCCAGAACAACTCAGTTCAGCATGGAAATATCATTGCAACAGCTTTTATTTAGCCAGAAATCAAGAGTGTAAGTTTTTATGCGCTTAAAATCATTTTCAGGCCGAATGAGCTGATTTCTGCCAAAGGCAGCAAAATACTGAAAGGAAAGTGGGTTTGCCTTCATATTTGACACAGAAAAACTCAGTTCAGCATGGAAATATCATTGTAACGGCTTTTGTTTAGCCAGAAATCAAGAGTGTAAGTTTTTATGCGCTTAAAAGCATTTTCAGGCCGAATGAGCAAATATGCTTGTTTTTGCCAATTGCAGCAAAATATTGAAAGGAAAGTGGGTTTGCCTTCATAGTTGACCCAGAACAACTCAGTTCAGCATGGAAATATCATTGCAACAGCTTTTATTTAGCCAGAAATCAAGAGTGTAAGTTTTTATGCGCTTAAAAGCATTTTCAGGCCGAATGAGCAAATATGCTTGTTTTTGCCAATTGCAGCAAAATATTGAAAGGAAAGTGGGTTTGCCTTCATAGTTGACCCAGAACAACTCAGTTCAGCATGGAAATATCATTGCAACAGCTTTTATTTAGCCAGAAATCAAGAGTGTAAGTTTTTATGCGCTTAAAAGCATTTTCAGGCCGAATGAGCAAATATGCTTGTTTTTGCCAATTGCAGCAAAATATTGAAAGGAAAGTGGGTTTGCCTTCATATTTGACCCAGAACAACTCAGTTCATTATGGAAATATCATTGCAACAGCTTTTATTTAGCCAGAAATCAAGAGTGTAAGTTTTTATGCGCTTAAAAGCACTTTCAGGCCGAATGAGCTGATTTCTGCCAAATGCAGCAAAATACTGAAAGGAAAGTGGGTTTGCCTTCATATTTGAGCCAGAACAACTCAGTTCAGCATGGAAATATCATTGCAACAGCTTTTATTTAGCCAGAAATCAAGAGTGTAAGTTTTTATGCTCTTAAAAGCATTTTCAGGCCGAATGAGCTGATTTCTGCCAAAGGCAGCAAAATACTGAAAGGAAAGTGGGTTTGCCTTCATATTTGACACAGAAAAACTCAGTTCAGCATGGAAATATCATTGTAACAGCTTTTGTTTAGCCAGGAATCACGAGTGTAAGTTTTTATGCGCTTAAAAGCATTTTCAGGCCGAATGAGCAAATATGCTTGTTTCTGCCAAATGCAGCAAAATACTGAAAGGAAAGTGGGTTTGCCTTCATATTTGAGCCAGAACAAATCAGTTCAGCATGGAAATATCATTGCAACAGCTTTTATTTAGACAGAAATCAAGAGTGTAAGTTTTTATGCGCTTAAAAGCATTTTCAGGCCGAATGAGCAAATATGCTTGTTTTTGCCAATTGCAGCAAAATATTGAAAGGAAAGTGGGTTTGCCTTCATATTTGACCCAGAACAACTCAGTTCAGCATGGAAATATCATTGCAACAGCTTTTATTTAGCCATAAATCAAGAGTGTAAGTTTTAATGCGCTTAAAAGCATTTTCAGGCCGAATGAGCAAATATGCTTGTTTCTGCCAAATTCAGCAAAATACTGAAATGAAAGTGGGTTTGCCTTCATATTTGACCCAGAACAACTCAGTTCAGCATGGAAATATCATTGCAACAGCTTTTATTTAGCCAGAAATCAAGAGTGTAAGTTTTTATGCGCTTAAAATCATTTTCAGGCCGAATGAGCTGATTTCTGCCAAAGGCAGCAAAATACTGAAAGGAAAGTGGGTTTGCCTTCATATTTGACACAGAAAAACTCAGTTCAGCATGGAAATATCATTGTAACGGCTTTTGTTTAGCCAGGAATCACGAGTGTAAGTTTTTATGCGCTTAAAAGCATTTTCAGGCCGAATGAGCAAATATGCTTGTTTCTGCCAAATGCAGCAAAATACTGAAAGGAAAGTGGGTTTGACTTCATATTTGAGCCAGAACAAATCAGTTCAGCATGGAAATATCATTGCAACAGCTTTTATTTAGACAGAAATCACGAGTGTAAGTTTTTATGCGCTTAAAAGCATTTTCAGGCCGAATGAGCAAATATGCTTGTTTCTGCCAAATGCAGCAAAATACTGAAAGGAAAGTGGGTTTGCCTTCATATTTGAGCCAGAACAAATCAGTTCAGCATGGAAATATCATTGCAACAGCTTTTATTTAGACAGAAGTCAAGATTGTAAGTTTTTATGCGCTTAAAAGCATTTTCAGGCCGAATGAGCTGATTTCTGCCAAAGGCAGCAAAATACTGAAAGGAAAGTGGGTTTGCCTTCATATTTGAGCCAGAACAAATCAGTTCAGCATGGAAATATCATTGCAACAGGTTTTATTTAGCCAGAAATCAAGAGTGTAAGTTTTTATGCGCTTAAAAGCATTTTCAGGCCGAATGAGCAAATATGCTTGTTTCTGCCAAATGCAGCAAAATACTGAAAGGAAAGTGGGTTTGCCTTCATATTTGAGCCAGAACAACTCAGTTCAGCATGGAAATATCATTGCAACAGCTTTTATTTAGCCAGAAATCAAGAGTGTAAGTTTTTATGCGCTTAAAATCATTTTCAGGCCGAATGAGCAAATATGCTTGTTTTTGCCAATTGCAGCAAAATATTGAAAGGAAAGTGGGTTTGCCTTCATATTTGACCCAGAACAACTCAGTTCAGCATGGAAATATCATTGCAACAGCTTTTATTTAGCCATAAATCAAGAGTGTAAGTTTTAATGCGCTTAAAAGCATTTTCAGGCCGAATGAGCAAATATGCTTGTTTCTGCCAAATTCAGCAAAATACTGAAATGACAGTGGGTTTGCCTTCATATTTGACCCAGAACAACTCAGTTCAGCATGGAAATATCATTGCAACAGCTTTTATTTAGCCAGAAATCAAGAGTGTAAGTTTTTATGCGCTTAAAATCATTTTCAGGCCGAATGAGCTGATTTCTGCCAAAGGCAGCAAAATACTGAAAGGAAAGTGGGTTTGCCTTCATATTTGACACAGAAAAACTCAGTTCAGCATGGAAATATCATTGTAACGGCTTTTGTTTAGCCAGGAATCACGAGTGTAAGTTTTTATGCGCTAAAAAGCATTTTCAGGCCGAATGAGCAAATATGCTTGTTTCTGCCAAATGCAGCAAAATACTGAAAGGAAAGTGGGTTTGCCTTCATATTTGAGCCAGAACAAATCAGTTCAGCATGGAAATATCATTGCAACAGCTTTTATTTAGACAGAAATCACGAGTGTAAGTTTTTATGCGCTTAAAAGCATTTTCAGGCCGAATGAGCAAATATGCTTGTTTCTGCCAAATGCAGCAAAATACTGAAAGGAAAGTGGGTTTGCCTTCATATTTGAGCCAGAACAAATCAGTTCAGCATGGAAATATCATTGCAACAGCTTTTATTTAGACAGAAGTCAAGAGTGTAAGTTTTTATGCGCTTAAAAGCATTTTCAGGCCGAATGAGCTGATTTCTGCCAAAGGCAGCAAAATACTGAAAGGAAAGTGGGTTTGCCTTCATATTTGAGCCAGAACAAATCAGTTCAGCATGGAAATATCATTGCAACAGGTTTTATTTAGCCAGAAATCAAGAGTGTAAGTTTTTATGCGCTTAAAAGCACTTTCAGGCCGAATGAGCTGATTTCTGCCAAATGCAGCAAAATACTGAAAGGAAAGTGGGTTTGCCTTCATATTTGAGCCAGAACAACTCAGTTCAGCATGGAAATATCATTGCAACAGCTTTTATTTAGCCAGAAATCAAGAGTGTAAGTTTTTATGCTCTTAAAAGCATTTTCAGGCCAAATGAGCTGATTTCTGCCAAAGGCAGCAAAATACTGAAAGGAAAGTGGGTTTGCCTTCATATTTGACACAGAAAAACTCAGTTCAGCATGGAAATATCATTGTAACAGCTTTTGTTTAGCCAGGAATCACGAGTGTAAGTTTTTATGCGCTTAAAAGCATTTTCAGGCCGAATGAGCAAATATGCTTGTTTCTGCCAAATGCAGCAAAATACTGAAAGGAAAGTGGGTTTGCCTTCATATTTGAGCCAGAACAAATCAGTTCAGCATGGAAATATCATTGCAACAGCTTTTATTTAGACAGAAATCAAGAGTGTAAGTTTTTATGCGCTTAAAAGCATTTTCAGGCCGAATGAGCTGATTTCTGCCAAAGGCAGCAAAATACTGAAAGGAAAGTGGGTTTGCCTTCATATTTGACACAGAAAAACTCAGTTCAGCATGGAAATATCATTGTAACAGCTTTTGTTTAGCCAGGAATCACGAGTGTAAGTTTTTATGCGCTTAAAAGCATTTTCAGGCCGAATGAGCAAATATGCTTGTTTCTGCCAAATGCAGCAAAATACTGAAAGGAAAGTGGGTTTGCCTTCATATTTGAGCCAGAACAAATCAGTTCAGCATGGAAATATCATTGCAACAGCTTTTATTTAGACAGAAATCAAGAGTGTAAGTTTTTATGCGCTTAAAAGCATTTTCAGGCCGAATGAGCAAATATGCTTGTTTTTGCCAATTGCAGCAAAATATTGAAAGGAAAGTGGGTTTGCCTTCATATTTGACCCAGAACAACTCAGTTCAGCATGGAAATATCATTGCAACAGCTTTTATTTAGCCAGAAATCAAGAGTGTAAGTTTTAATGCGCTTAAAAGCATTTTCAGGCCGAATGAGCAAATATGCTTGTTTCTGCCAAATTCAGCAAAATACTGAAATGAAAGTGGGTTTGCCTTCATATTTGACCCAGAACAACTCAGTTCAGCATGGAAATATCATTGCAACAGCTTTTATTTAGCCAGAAATCAAGAGTGTAAGTTTTTATGCGCTTAAAATCATTTTCAGGCCGAATGAGCTGATTTCTGCCAAAGGCAGCAAAATACTGAAAGGAAAGTGGGTTTGCCTTCATATTTGACACAGAAAAACTCAGTTCAGCATGGAAATATCATTGTAACGGCTTTTGTTTAGCCAGAAATCAAGAGTGTAAGTTTTTATGCGCTTAAAAGCATTTTCAGGCCGAATGAGCAAATATGCTTGTTTTTGCCAATTGCAGCAAAATATTGAAAGGAAAGTGGGTTTGCCTTCATAGTTGACCCAGAACAACTCAGTTCAGCATGGAAATATCATTGCAACAGCTTTTATTTAGCCAGAAATCAAGAGTGTAAGTTTTTATGCGCTTGACAGCATTATTAGGCCGAATGAGGTGATTTCTGCCAAAGGCAGCAAAATACTGAAAGGAAAGTGGGTTTGCCTTCATATTTGACACAGAAAAACTCAGTTCAGCATGGAAATATCATTGTAACGGCTTTTGTTTAGCCAGGAATCACGAGTGTAAGTTTTTATGCGCTTAAAAGCATTTTCAGGCCGAATGAGCAAATATGCTTGTTTCTGCCAAATGCAGCAAAATACTGAAAGGAAAGTGGGTTTGCCTTCATATTTGAGCCAGAACAACTCAGTTCAGCATGGAAATATCATTGCAACAGCTTTTATTTAGCCAGAAATCAAGAGTGTAAGTTTTTATGCGCTTAAAAGCATTTTCAGGCCGAATGAGCAAATATGCTTGTTTTTGCCAATTGCAGCAAAATATTGAAAGGAAAGTGGGTTTGCCTTCATATTTGACCCAGAACAACTCAGTTCAGCATGGAAATATCATTGCAACAGCTTTTATTTAGCCAGAAATCAAGCGTGTAAGTTTTAATGCGCTTAAAAGCATTTTCAGGCCGAATGAGCAAATATGCTTGTTTCTGCCAAATTCAGCAAAATACTGAAATGAAAGTGGGTTTGCCTTCATATTTGACCCAGAACAACTCAGTTCAGCATGGAAATATCATTGCAACAGCTTTTATTTAGCCAGAAATCAAGAGTGTAAGTTTTTGTGCGCTTAAAATCATTTTCAGGCCGAATGAGCTGATTTCTGCCAAAGGCAGCAAAATACTGAAAGGAAAGTGGGTTTGCCTTCATATTTGAGCCAGAACAAATCAGTTCAGCATGGAAATATCATTGCAACAGCTTTTATTTAGACAGAAATCACGAGTGTAAGTTTTTATGCGCTTAAAAGCATTTTCAGGCCGAATGAGCAAATATGCTTGTTTTTGCCAATTGCAGCAAAATATTGAAAGGAAAGTGGGTTTGCTTTCATATTTGACCCAGAACAACTCAGTTCATTATGGAAATATCATTGCAACAGCTTTTATTTAGCCAGAAATCAAGAGTGTAAGTTTTTATGCGCTTAAAAGCACTTTCAGGCCGAATGAGCTGATTTCTGCCAAATGCAGCAAAATACTGAAAGGAAAGTGGGTTTGCCTTCATATTTGAGCCAGAACAACTCAGTTCAGCATGGAAATATCATTGCAACAGCTTTTATTTAGCCAGAAATCAAGAGTGTAAGTTTTTATGCTCTTAAAAGCATTTTCAGGCCGAATGAGCTGATTTCTGCCAAAGGCAGCAAAATACTGAAAGGAAAGTGGGTTTGCCTTCATATTTGACACAGAAAAACTCAGTTCAGCATGGAAATATCATTGTAACAGCTTTTGTTTAGCCAGGAATCACGAGTGTAAGTTTTTATGCGCTTAAAAGCATTTTCAGGCCGAATGAGCAAATATGCTTGTTTCTGCCAAATGCAGCAAAATACTGAAAGGAAAGTGGGTTTGCCTTCATATTTGAGCCAGAACAACTCAGTTCAGCATGGAAATATCATTGCAACAGCTTTTATTTAGCCAGAAATCAAGAGTGTAAGTTTTTATGCGCTTAAAAGCATTTTCAGGCCGAATGAGCAAATATGCTTGTTTTTGCCAATTGCAGCAAAATATTGAAAGGAAAGTGGGTTTGCCTTCATATTTGACCCAGAACAACTCAGTTCAGCATGGAAATATCATTGCAACAGCTTTTATTTAGCCATAAATCAAGAGTGTAAGTTTTAATGCGCTTAAAAGCATTTTCAGGCCGAATGAGCAAATATGCTTGTTTCTGCCAAATTCAGCAAAATACTGAAATGAAAGTGGGTTTGCCTTCATATTTGACCCAGAACAACTCAGTTCAGCATGGAAATATCATTGCAACAGCTTTTATTTAGCCAGAAATCAAGAGTGTAAGTTTTTATGCGCTTAAAATCATTTTCAGGCCGAATGAGCTGATTTCTGCCAAAGGCAGCAAAATACTGAAAGGAAAGTGGGTTTGCCTTCATATTTGACACAGAAAAACTCAGTTCAGCATGGAAATATCATTGTAACGGCTTTTGTTTAGCCAGGAATCACGAGTGTAAGTTTTTATGCGCTTAAAAGCATTTTCAGGCCGAATGAGCAAATATGCTTGTTTCTGCCAAATGCAGCAAAATACTGAAAGGAAAGTGGGTTTGACTTCATATTTGAGCCAGAACAAATCAGTTCAGCATGGAAATATCATTGCAACAGCTTTTATTTAGACAGAAATCACGAGTGTAAGTTTTTATGCGCTTAAAAGCATTTTCAGGCCGAATGAGCAAATATGCTTGTTTCTGCCAAATGCAGCAAAATACTGAAAGGAAAGTGGGTTTGCCTTCATATTTGAGCCAGAACAAATCAGTTCAGCATGGAAATATCATTGCAACAGCTTTTATTTAGACAGAAGTCAAGAGTGTAAGTTTTTATGCGCTTAAAAGCATTTTCAGGCCGAATGAGCTGATTTCTGCCAAAGGCAGCAAAATACTGAAAGGAAAGTGGGTTTGCCTTCATATTTGAGCCAGAACAAATCAGTTCAGCATGGAAATATCATTGCAACAGGTTTTATTTAGCCAGAAATCAAGAGTGTAAGTTTTTATGCGCTTAAAAGCATTTTCAGGCCGAATGAGCAAATATGCTTGTTTCTGCCAAATGCAGCAAAATACTGAAAGGAAAGTGGGTTTGCCTTCATATTTGAGCCAGAACAAATCAGTTCAGCATGGAAATATCATTGCAACAGCTTTTATTTAGACAGAAATCAAGAGTGTAAGTTTTTATGCGCTTAAAAGCATTTTCAGGCCGAATGAGCAAATATGCTTGTTTTTGCCAATTGCAGCAAAATATTGAAAGGAAAGTGGGTTTGCCTTCATATTTGACCCAGAACAACTCAGTTCAGCATGGAAATATCATTGCAACAGCTTTTATTTAGCCATAAATCAAGAGTGTAAGTTTTAATGCGCTTAAAAGCATTTTCAGGCCGAATGAGCAAATATGCTTGTTTCTGCCAAATTCAGCAAAATACTGAAATGAAAGTGGGTTTGCCTTCATATTTGACCCAGAACAACTCAGTTCAGCATGGAAATATCATTGCAACAGCTTTTATTTAGCCAGAAATCAAGAGTGTAAGTTTTTATGCGCTTAAAATCATTTTCAGGCCGAATGAGCTGATTTCTGCCAAAGGCAGCAAAATACTGAAAGGAAAGTGGGTTTGCCTTCATATTTGACACAGAAAAACTCAGTTCAGCATGGAAATATCATTGTAACGGCTTTTGTTTAGCCAGGAATCACGAGTGTAAGTTTTTATGCGCTTAAAAGCATTTTCAGGCCGAATGAGCAAATATGCTTGTTTCTGCCAAATGCAGCAAAATACTGAAAGGAAAGTGGGTTTGACTTCATATTTGAGCCAGAACAAATCAGTTCAGCATGGAAATATCATTGCAACAGCTTTTATTTAGACAGAAATCACGAGTGTAAGTTTTTATGCGCTTAAAAGCATTTTCAGGCCGAATGAGCAAATATGCTTGTTTCTGCCAAATGCAGCAAAATACTGAAAGGAAAGTGGGTTTGCCTTCATATTTGAGCCAGAACAAATCAGTTCAGCATGGAAATATCATTGCAACAGCTTTTATTTAGACAGAAGTCAAGAGTGTAAGTTTTTATGCGCTTAAAAGCATTTTCAGGCCGAATGAGCTGATTTCTGCCAAAGGCAGCAAAATACTGAAAGGAAAGTGGGTTTGCCTTCATATTTGAGCCAGAACAAATCAGTTCAGCATGGAAATATCATTGCAACAGGTTTTATTTAGCCAGAAATCAAGAGTGTAAGTTTTTATGCGCTTAAAAGCATTTTCAGGCCGAATGAGCAAATATGCTTGTTTCTGCCAAATGCAGCAAAATTCTGAAAGGAAAGTGGGTTTGCCTTCATATTTGAGCCAGAACAACTCAGTTCAGCATGGAAATATCATTGCAACAGCTTTTATTTAGCCAGAAATCAAGAGTGTAAGTTTTTATGCGCTTAAAATCATTTTCAGGCCGAATGAGCTGATTTCTGCCAAAGGCAGCAAAATATTGAAAGGAAAGTGGGTTTGCCTTCATATTTGACCCAGAACAACTCAGTTCAGCATGGAAATATCATTGCAACAGCTTTTATTTAGCCATAAATCAAGAGTGTAAGTTTTAATGCGCTTAAAAGCATTTTCAGGCCGAATGAGCAAATATGCTTGTTTCTGCCAAATTCAGCAAAATACTGAAATGAAAGTGGGTTTGCCTTCATATTTGACCCAGAACAACTCAGTTCAGCATGGAAATATCATTGCAACAGCTTTTATTTAGCCAGAAATCAAGAGTGTAAGTTTTTATGCGCTTAAAATCATTTTCAGGCCAAATGAGCTGATTTCTGCCAAAGGCAGCAAAATACTGAAAGGAAAGTGGGTTTGCCTTCATATTTGACACAGAAAAACTCAGTTCAGCATGGAAATATCATTGTAACGGCTTTTGTTTAGCCAGGAATCACGAGTGTAAGTTTTTATGCGCTTAAAAGCATTTTCAGGCCGAATGAGCAAATATGCTTGTTTCTGCCAAATGCAGCAAAATACTGAAAGGAAAGTGGGTTTGCCTTCATATTTGAGCCAGAACAAATCAGTTCAGCATGGAAATATCATTGCAACAGCTTTTATTTAGACAGAAATCACGAGTGTAAGTTTTTATGCGCTTAAAAGCATTTTCAGGCCGAATGAGCAAATATGCTTGTTTCTGCCAAATGCAGCAAAATACTGAAAGGAAAGTGGGTTTGCCTTCATATTTGAGCCAGAACAAATCAGTTCAGCATGGAAATATCATTGCAACAGCTTTTATTTAGACAGAAGTCAAGAGTGTAAGTTTTTATGCGCTTAAAAGCATTTTCAGGCCGAATGAGCTGATTTCTGCCAAAGGCAGCAAAATACTGAAAGGAAAGTGGGTTTGCCTTCATATTTGAGCCAGAACAAATCAGTTCAGCATGGAAATATCATTGCAACAGGTTTTATTTAGCCAGAAATCAAGAGTGTAAGTTTTTATGCGCTTAAAAGCATTTTCAGGCCGAATGAGCAAATATGCTTGTTTCTGCCAAATGCAGCAAAATACTGAAAGGAAAGTGGGTTTGCCTTCATATTTGAGCCAGAACAACTCAGTTCAGCATGGAAATATCATTGCAACAGCTTTTATTTAGCCAGAAATCAAGAGTGTAAGTTTTTATGCGCTTAAAAGCATTTTCAGGCCGAATGAGCAAATATGCTTGTTTCTGCCAAATTCAGCAAAATACTGAAAGGAATGTGGGTTTGCCTTCATATTTGAGCCAGAACAACTCAGTTCAGCATGGAAATATCATTGCAACAGCTTTTATTTAGCCAGAAATCAAGAGTGTAAGTTTTTATGCGCTTAAAATCATTTTCAGGCCGAATGAGCTGATTTCTGCCAAAGGCAGCAAAATACTGAAAGGAAAGTGGGTTTGCCTTCATATTTGACACAGAAAAACTCAGTTCAGCATGGAAATATCATTGTAACGGCTTTTGTTTAGCCAGGAATCACGAGTGTAAGTTTTTATGCGCTTAAAAGCATTTTCAGGCCGAATGAGCAAATATGCTTGTTTCTGCCAAATGCAGCAAAATACTGAAAGGAAAGTGGGTTTGCCTTCATATTTGAGCCAGAACAAATCAGTTCAGCATGGAAATATCATTGCAACAGCTTTTATTTAGACAGAAATCACGAGTGTAAGTTTTTATGCGCTTAAAAGCATTTTCAGGCCGAATGAGCAAATATGCTTGTTTCTGCCAAATGCAGCAAAATACTGAAAGGAAAGTGGGTTTGCCTTCATATTTGAGCCAGAACAAATCAGTTCAGCATGGAAATATCATTGCAACAGCTTTTATTTAGACAGAAGTCAAGAGTGTAAGTTTTTATGCGCTTAAAAGCATTTTCAGGCCGAATGAGCTGATTTCTGCCAAAGGCAGCAAAATACTGAAAGGAAAGTGGGTTTGCCTTCATATTTGAGCCAGAACAAATCAGTTCAGCATGGAAATATCATTGCAACAGGTTTTATTTAGCCAGAAATCAAGAGTGTAAGTTTTTATGCGCTTAAAAGCATTTTCAGGCCGAATGAGCTGATTTCTGCCAAATGCAGCAAAATACTGAAAGGAATGTGGGTTTGCCTTCATATTTGACCCAGAACAACTCAGTTCAGCATGGAAATATCATTGCAACAGCTTTTATTTAGCCAGAAATCAAGAGTGTAAGTTTTTATGCGCTTAAAAGCATTTTCAGGCCGAATGAGCAAATATGCTTGTTTCTGCCAAATGCAGCAAAATACTGAAAGGAAAGTGGGTTTGCCTTCATATTTGACACAGAAAAACTCAGTTCAGCATGGAAATATCATTGTAACAGCTTTTGTTTAGCCAGGAATCACGAGTGTAAGTTTTTATGCGCTTAAAAGCATTTTCAGGCCGAATGAGCAAATATGCTTGTTTCTGCCAAATGCAGCAAAATACTGAAAGGAAAGTGGGTTTGCCTTCATATTTGAGCCAGAACAAATCAGTTCAGCATGGAAATATCATTGCAACAGCTTTTATTTAGACAGAAATCAAGAGTGTAAGTTTTTATGCGCTTAAAAGCATTTTCAGGCCGAATGAGCAAATATGCTTGTTTTTGCCAATTGCAGCAAAATATTGAAAGGAAAGTGGGTTTGCCTTCATATTTGACCCAGAACAACTCAGTTCAGCATGGAAATATCATTGCAACAGCTTTTATTTAGCCATAAATCAAGAGTGTAAGTTTTAATGCGCTTAAAAGCATTTTCAGGCCGAATGAGCAAATATGCTTGTTTCTGCCAAATTCAGCAAAATACTGAAATGAAAGTGGGTTTGCCTTCATATTTGACCCAGAACAACTCAGTTCAGCATGGAAATATCATTGCAACAGCTTTTATTTAGCCAGAAATCAAGAGTGTAAGTTTTTATGCGCTTAAAATCATTTTCAGGCCGAATGAGGTGATTTCTGCCAAAGGCAGCAAAATACTGAAAGGAAAGTGGGTTTGCCTTCATATTTGACACAGAAAAACTCAGTTCAGCATGGAAATATCATTGTAACGGCTTTTGTTTAGCCAGGAATCACGAGTGTAAGTTTTTATGCGCTTAAAAGCATTTTCAGGCTGAATGAGCAAATATGCTTGTTTCTGCCAAATGCAGCAAAATACTGAAAGGAAAGTGGGTTTGCCTTCATATTTGAGCCAGAACAAATCAGTTCAGCATGGAAATATCATTGCAACAGCTTTTATTTAGACAGAAGTCAAGAGTGTAAGTTTTTATGCGCTTAAAAGCATTTTCAGGCCGAATGAGCTGATTTCTGCCAAAGGCAGCAAAATACTGAAAGGAAAGTGGGTTTGCCTTCATATTTGAGCCAGAACAAATCAGTTCAGCATGGAAATATCATTGCAACAGGTTTTATTTAGCCAGAAATCAAGAGTGTAAGTTTTTATGCGCTTAAAATCATTTTCAGGCCGAATGAGCAAATATGCTTGTTTTTGCCAATTGCAGCAAAATATTGAAAGGAAAGTGGGTTTGCCTTCATATTTGACCCAGAACAACTCAGTTCAGCATGGAAATATCATTGCAACAGCTTTTATTTAGCCATAAATCAAGAGTGTAAGTTTTAATGCGCTTAAAAGCATTTTCAGGCCGAATGAGCAAATATGCTTGTTTCTGCCAAATTCAGCAAAATACTGAAATGAAAGTGGGTTTGCCTTCATATTTGACCCAGAACAACTCAGTTCAGCATGGAAATATCATTGCAACAGCTTTTATTTAGCCAGAAATCAAGAGTGTAAGTTTTTATGCGCTTAAAATCATTTTCAGGCCGAATGAGCTGATTTCTGCCAAAGGCAGCAAAATACTGAAAGGAAAGTGGGTTTGCCTTCATATTTGACACAGAAAAACTCAGTTCAGCATGGAAATATCATTGTAACGGCTTTTGTTTAGCCAGGAATCACGAGTGTAAGTTTTTATGCGCTTAAAAGCATTTTCAGGCCGAATGAGCAAATATGCTTGTTTCTGCCAAATGCAGCAAAATACTGAAAGGAAAGTGGGTTTGCCTTCATATTTGAGCCAGAACAAATCAGTTCAGCATGGAAATATCATTGCAACAGCTTTTATTTAGACAGAAATCACGAGTGTAAGTTTTTATGCGCTTAAAAGCATTTTCAGGCCGAATGAGCAAATATGCTTGTTTCTGCCAAATGCAGCAAAATACTGAAAGGAAAGTGGGTTTGCCTTCATATTTGAGCCAGAACAAATCAGTTCAGCATGGAAATATCATTGCAACAGCTTTTATTTAGACAGAAGTCAAGAGTGTAAGTTTTTATGCGCTTAAAAGCATTTTCAGGCCGAATGAGCTGATTTCTGCCAAAGGCAGCAAAATACTGAAAGGAAAGTGGGTTTGCCTTCATATTTGAGCCAGAACAAATCAGTTCAGCATGGAAATATCATTGCAACAGGTTTTATTTAGCCAGAAATCAAGAGTGTAAGTTTTTATGCGCTTAAAAGCACTTTCAGGCCGAATGAGCTGATTTCTGCCAAATGCAGCAAAATACTGAAAGGAAAGTGGGTTTGCCTTCATATTTGAGCCAGAACAAATCAGTTCAGCATGGA
The DNA here is from genome assembly GCF_033026475.1 of Channa argus. Lineage (NCBI taxonomy): Eukaryota > Metazoa > Chordata > Actinopteri > Anabantiformes > Channidae > Channa > Channa argus. The sequence goes on from NW_027125222.1 coordinate 1,146,859, forward strand.
AATATCATTGCAACAGCTTTTATTTAGACAGAAATCAAGAGTGTAAGTTTTTATGCGCTTAAAAGCATTTTCAGGCCGAATGAGCTGATTTCTGCCAAAGGCAGCAAAATACTGAAAGGAAAGTGGGTTTGCCTTCATATTTGACACAGAAAAACTCAGTTCAGCATGGAAATATCATTGTAACAGCTTTTGTTTAGCCAGGAATCACGAGTGTAAGTTTTTATGCGCTTAAAAGCATTTTCAGGCCGAATGAGCAAATATGCTTGTTTCTGCCAAATGCAGCAAAATACTGAAAGGAAAGTGGGTTTGCCTTCATATTTGAGCCAGAACAAATCAGTTCAGCATGGAAATATCATTGCAACAGCTTTTATTTAGACAGAAATCAAGAGTGTAAGTTTTTATGCGCTTAAAAGCATTTTCAGGCCGAATGAGCAAATATGCTTGTTTTTGCCAATTGCAGCAAAATATTGAAAGGAAAGTGGGTTTGCCTTCATATTTGACCCAGAACAACTCAGTTCAGCATGGAAATATCATTGCAACAGCTTTTATTTAGCCATAAATCAAGAGTGTAAGTTTTAATGCGCTTAAAAGCATTTTCAGGCCGAATGAGCAAATATGCTTGTTTCTGCCAAATTCAGCAAAATACTGAAATGAAAGTGGGTTTGCCTTCATATTTGACCCAGAACAACTCAGTTCAGCATGGAAATATCATTGCAACAGCTTTTATTTAGCCAGAAATCAAGAGTGTAAGTTTTTATGCGCTTAAAATCATTTTCAGGCCGAATGAGCTGATTTCTGCCAAAGGCAGCAAAATACTGAAAGGAAAGTGGGTTTGCCTTCATATTTGACACAGAAAAACTCAGTTCAGCATGGAAATATCATTGTAACGGCTTTTGTTTAGCCAGAAATCAAGAGTGTAAGTTTTTATGCGCTTAAAAGCATTTTCAGGCCGAATGAGCAAATATGCTTGTTTTTGCCAATTGCAGCAAAATATTGAAAGGAAAGTGGGTTTGCCTTCATAGTTGACCCAGAACAACTCAGTTCAGCATGGAAATATCATTGCAACAGCTTTTATTTAGCCAGAAATCAAGAGTGTAAGTTTTTATGCGCTTGAATGCATTTTCAGGCCGAATGAGGTGATTTCTGCCAAAGGCAGCAAAATACTGAAAGGAAAGTGGGTTTGCCTTCATATTTGACACAGAAAAACTCAGTTCAGCATGGAAATATCATTGTAACGGCTTTTGTTTAGCCAGGAATCACGAGTGTAAGTTTTTATGCACTTAAAAGCATTTTCAGGCCGAATGAGCAAATATGCTTGTTTCTGCCAAATGCAGCAAAATACTGAAAGGAAAGTGGGTTTGCCTTCATATTTGAGCCAGAACAACTCAGTTCAGCATGGAAATATCATTGCAACAGCTTTTATTTAGCCAGAAATCAAGAGTGTAAGTTTTTATGCGCTTAAAAGCATTTTCAGGCCGAATGAGCAAATATGCTTGTTTTTGCCAATTGCAGCAAAATATTGAAAGGAAAGTGGGTTTGCCTTCATATTTGACCCAGAACAACTCAGTTCAGCATGGAAATATCATTGCAACAGCTTTTATTTAGCCAGAAATCAAGCGTGTAAGTTTTAATGCGCTTAAAAGCATTTTCAGGCCGAATGAGCAAATATGCTTGTTTCTGCCAAATTCAGCAAAATACTGAAATGAAAGTGGGTTTGCCTTCATATTTGACCCAGAACAACTCAGTTCAGCATGGAAATATCATTGCAACAGCTTTTATTTAGCCAGAAATCAAGAGTGTAAGTTTTTATGCGCTTAAAATCATTTTCAGGCCGAATGAGCTGATTTCTGCCAAAGGCAGCAAAATACTGAAAGGAAAGTGGGTTTGCCTTCATATTTGAGCCAGAACAAATCAGTTCAGCATGGAAATATCATTGCAACAGCTTTTATTTAGACAGAAATCACGAGTGTAAGTTTTTATGCGCTTAAAAGCATTTTCAGGCCGAATGAGCAAATATGCTTGTTTTTGCCAATTGCAGCAAAATATTGAAAGGAAAGTGGGTTTGCCTTCATATTTGACCCAGAACAACTCAGTTCATTATGGAAATATCATTGCAACAGCTTTTATTTAGCCAGAAATCAAGAGTGTAAGTTTTTATGCGCTTAAAAGCACTTTCAGGCCGAATGAGCTGATTTCTGCCAAATGCAGCAAAATACTGAAAGGAAAGTGGGTTTGCCTTCATATTTGAGCCAGAACAACTCAGTTCAGCATGGAAATATCATTGCAACAGCTTTTATTTAGCCAGAAATCAAGAGTGTAAGTTTTTATGCTCTTAAAAGCATTTTCAGGCCGAATGAGCTGATTTCTGCCAAAGGCAGCAAAATACTGAAAGGAAAGTGGGTTTGCCTTCATATTTGACACAGAAAAACTCAGTTCAGCATGGAAATATCATTGTAACAGCTTTTGTTTAGCCAGGAATCACGAGTGTAAGTTTTTATGCGCTTAAAAGCATTTTCAGGCCGAATGAGCAAATATGCTTGTTTCTGCCAAATGCAGCAAAATACTGAAAGGAAAGTGGGTTTGCCTTCATATTTGAGCCAGAACAAATCAGTTCAGCATGGAAATATCATTGCAACAGCTTTTATTTAGACAGAAATCACGAGTGTAAGTTTTTATGCGCTTAAAAGCATTTTCAGGCCGAATGAGCAAATATGCTTGTTTCTGCCAAATGCAGCAAAATACTGAAAGGAAAGTGGGTTTGCCTTCATATTTGAGCCAGAACAAATCAGTTTAGCATGGAAATATCATTGCAACAGCTTTTATTTAGACAGAAATCACGAGTGTAAGTTTTTATGCGCTTAAAAGCATTTTCAGGCCGAATGAGCTGATTTCTGCCAAAGGCAGCAAAATACTGAAAGGAAAGTGGGTTTGCCTTCATATTTGAGCCAGAACAAATCAGTTCAGCATGGAAATATCATTGCAACAGGTTTTATTTAGCCACAAATCAAGAGTGTAAGTTTTTATGCGCTTAAAAGCACTTTCAGGCCGAATGAGCTGATTTCTGCCAAATGCAGCAAAATACTGAAAGGAAAGTGGGTTTGCCTTCATATTTGAGCCAGAACAACTCAGTTCAGCATGGAAATATCATTGCAACAGCTTTTATTTAGCCAGAAATCAAGAGTGTAAGTTTTTATGCTCTTAAAACCATTTTCAGGCCGAATGAGCTGATTTCTGCCAAAGGCAGCAAAATACTGAAAGGAAAGTGGGTTTGCCTTCATATTTGACACAGAAAAACTCAGTTCAGCATGGAAATATCATTGTAACAGCTTTTGTTTAGCCAGGAATCACGAGTGTAAGTTTTTATGCGCTTAAAAGCATTTTCAGGCCGAATGAGCAAATATGCTTGTTTCTGCCAAATGCAGCAAAATACTGAAAGGAAAGTGGGTTTGCCTTCATATTTGAGCCAGAACAAATCAGTTCAGCATGGAAATATCATTGCAACAGCTTTTATTTAGACAGAAATCAAGAGTGTAAGTTTTTATGCGCTTAAAAGCATTTTCAGGCCGAATGAGCTGATTTCTGCCAAAGGCAGCAAAATACTGAAAGGAAAGTGGGTTTGCCTTCATATTTGACACAGAAAAACTCAGTTCAGCATGGAAATATCATTGTAACAGCTTTTGTTTAGCCAGGAATCACGAGTGTAAGTTTTTATGCGCTTAAAAGCATTTTCAGGCCGAATGAGCAAATATGCTTGTTTCTGCCAAATGCAGCAAAATACTGAAAGGAAAGTGGGTTTGCCTTCATATTTGAGCCAGAACAACTCAGTTCAGCATGGAAATATCATTGCAACAGCTTTTATTTAGCCAGAAATCAAGAGTGTAAGTTTTTATGCGCTTAAAAGCATTTTCAGGCCGAATGAGCAAATATGCTTGTTTTTGCCAATTGCAGCAAAATATTGAAAGGAAAGTGGGTTTGCCTTCATATTTGACCCAGAACAACTCAGTTCAGCATGGAAATATCATTGCAACAGCTTTTATTTAGCCAGAAATCAAGCGTGTAAGTTTTAATGCGCTTAAAAGCATTTTCAGGCCGAATGAGCAAATATGCTTGTTTCTGCCAAATTCAGCAAAATACTGAAATGAAAGTGGGTTTGCCTTCATATTTGACCCAGAACAACTCAGTTCAGCATGGAAATATCATTGCAACAGCTTTTATTTAGCCAGAAATCAAGAGTGTAAGTTTTTATGCGCTTAAAATCATTTTCAGGCCGAATGAGCTGATTTCTGCCAAAGGCAGCAAAATACTGAAAGGAAAGTGGGTTTGCCTTCATATTTGAGCCAGAACAAATCAGTTCAGCATGGAAATATCATTGCAACAGCTTTTATTTAGACAGAAATCACGAGTGTAAGTTTTTATGCGCTTAAAAGCATTTTCAGGCCGAATGAGCAAATATGCTTGTTTCTGCCAAATGCAGCAAAATACTGAAAGGAAAGTGGGTTTGCCTTCATATTTGAGCCAGAACAAATCAGTTCAGCATGGAAATATCATTGCAACAGCTTTTATTTAGACAGAAGTCAAGAGTGTAAGTTTTTATGCGCTTAAAAGCATTTTCAGGCCGAATGAGCTGATTTCTGCCAAAGGCAGCAAAATACTGAAAGGAAAGTGGGTTTGCCTTCATATTTGAGCCAGAACAAATCAGTTCAGCATGGAAATATCATTGCAACAGGTTTTATTTAGCCAGAAATCAAGAGTGTAAGTTTTTATGCGCTTAAAAGCATTTTCAGGCCGAATGAGCAAATATGCTTGTTTTTGCCAATTGCAGCAAAATATTGAAAGGAAAGTGGGTTTGCCTTCATATTTGACCCAGAACAACTCAGTTCAGCATGGAAATATCATTGCAACAGCTTTTATTTAGCCATAAATCAAGAGTGTAAGTTTTAATGCGCTTAAAAGCATTTTCAGGCCGAATGAGCAAATATGCTTGTTTCTGCCAAATTCAGCAAAATACTGAAATGAAAGTGGGTTTGCCTTCATATTTGACCCAGAACAACTCAGTTCAGCATGGAAATATCATTGCAACAGCTTTTATTTAGCCAGAAATCAAGAGTGTAAGTTTTTATGCGCTTAAAATCATTTTCAGGCCGAATGAGCTGATTTCTGCCAAAGGCAGCAAAATACTGAAAGGAAAGTGGGTTTGCCTTCATATTTGACACAGAAAAACTCAGTTCAGCATGGAAATATCATTGTAACGGCTTTTGTTTAGCCAGGAATCACGAGTGTAAGTTTTTATGCGCTTAAAAGCATTTTCAGGCCGAATGAGCAAATATGCTTGTTTCTGCCAAATGCAGCAAAATACTGAAAGGAAAGTGGGTTTGACTTCATATTTGAGCCAGAACAAATCAGTTCAGCATGGAAATATCATTGCAACAGCTTTTATTTAGACAGAAATCACGAGTGTAAGTTTTTATGCGCTTAAAAGCATTTTCAGGCCGAATGAGCAAATATGCTTGTTTCTGCCAAATGCAGCAAAATACTGAAAGGAAAGTGGGTTTGCCTTCATATTTGAGCCAGAACAAATCAGTTCAGCATGGAAATATCATTGCAACAGCTTTTATTTAGACAGAAGTCAAGAGTGTAAGTTTTTATGCGCTTAAAAGCATTTTCAGGCCGAATGAGCTGATTTCTGCCAAAGGCAGCAAAATACTGAAAGGAAAGTGGGTTTGCCTTCATATTTGAGCCAGAACAAATCAGTTCAGCATGGAAATATCATTGCAACAGGTTTTATTTAGCCAGAAATCAAGAGTGTAAGTTTTTATGCGCTTAAAAGCATTTTCAGGCCGAATGAGCAAATATGCTTGTTTCTGCCAAATGCAGCAAAATACTGAAAGGAAAGTGGGTTTGCCTTCATATTTGAGCCAGAACAACTCAGTTCAGCATGGAAATATCATTGCAACAGCTTTTATTTAGCCAGAAATCAAGAGTGTAAGTTTTTATGCGCTTAAAATCATTTTCAGGCCGAATGAGCAAATATGCTTGTTTTTGCCAATTGCAGCAAAATATTGAAAGGAAAGTGGGTTTGCCTTCATATTTGACCCAGAACAACTCAGTTCAGCATGGAAATATCATTGCAACAGCTTTTATTTAGCCATAAATCAAGAGTGTAAGTTTTAATGCGCTTAAAAGCATTTTCAGGCCGAATGAGCAAATATGCTTGTTTCTGCCAAATTCAGCAAAATACTGAAATGAAAGTGGGTTTGCCTTCATATTTGACCCAGAACAACTCAGTTCAGCATGGAAATATCATTGCAACAGCTTTTATTTAGCCAGAAATCAAGAGTGTAAGTTTTTATGCGCTTAAAATCATTTTCAGGCCGAATGAGCTGATTTCTGCCAAAGGCAGCAAAATACTGAAAGGAAAGTGGGTTTGCCTTCATATTTGACACAGAAAAACTCAGTTCAGCATGGAAATATCATTGTAACGGCTTTTGTTTAGCCAGGAATCACGAGTGTAAGTTTTTATGCGCTTAAAAGCATTTTCAGGCCGAATGAGCAAATATGCTTGTTTCTGCCAAATGCAGCAAAATACTGAAAGGAAAGTGGGTTTGCCTTCATATTTGAGACAGAACAAATCAGTTCAGCATGGAAATATCATTGCAACAGCTTTTATTTAGACAGAAATCACGAGTGTAAGTTTTTATGCGCTTAAAAGCATTTTCAGGCCGAATGAGCAAATATGCTTGTTTCTGCCAAATGCAGCAAAATACTGAAAGGAAAGTGGGTTTGCCTTCATATTTGAGCCAGAACAAATCAGTTCAGCATGGAAATATCATTGCAACAGCTTTTATTTAGACAGAAGTCAAGAGTGTAAGTTTTTATGCGCTTAAAAGCATTTTCAGGCCGAATGAGCTGATTTCTGCCAAAGGCAGCAAAATACTGAAAGGAAAGTGGGTTTGCCTTCATATTTGAGCCAGAACAAATCAGTTCAGCATGGAAATATCATTGCAACAGGTTTTATTTAGCCAGAAATCAAGAGTGTAAGTTTTTATGCGCTTAAAAGCACTTTCAGGCCGAATGAGCTGATTTCTGCCAAATGCAGCAAAATACTGAAAGGAAAGTGGGTTTGCCTTCATATTTGAGCCAGAACAACTCAGTTCAGCATGGAAATATCATTGCAACAGCTTTTATTTAGCCAGAAATCAAGATTGTAAGTTTTTATGCGCTTAAAAGCATTTTCAGGCCGAATGAGCTGATTTCTGCCAAATGCAGCAAAATACTGAAAGGAATGTGGGTTTGCCTTCATATTTGACCCAGAACAACTCAGTTCAGCATGGAAATATCATTGCAACAGCTTTTATTTAGCCAGAAATCAAGAGTGTAAGTTTTTATGCGCTTAAAAGCATTTTCAGGCCGAATGAGCAAATATGCTTGTTTCTGCCAAATGCAGCAAAATACTGAAAGGAAAGTGGGTTTGCCTTCATATTTGAGCCAGAACAACTCAGTTCAGCATGGAAATATCATTGCAACAGCTTTTATTTAGCCAGAAATCAAGAGTGTAAGTTTTTATGCTCTTAAAAGCATTTTCAGGCCGAATGAGCTGATTTCTGCCAAAGGCAGCAAAGTACTGAAAGGAAAGTGGGTTTGCCTTCATATTTGACACAGAAAAACTCAGTTCAGCATGGAAATATCATTGTAACAGCTTTTGTTTAGCCAGGAATCACGAGTGTAAGTTTTTATGCGCTTAAAAGCATTTTCAGGCCGAATGAGCAAATATGCTTGTTTCTGCCAAATGCAGCAAAATACTGAAAGGAAAGTGGGTTTGCCTTCATATTTGAGCCAGAACAAATCAGTTCAGCATGGAAATATCATTGCAACAGCTTTTATTTAGACAGAAATGAAGAGTGTAAGTTTTTATGCGCTTAAAAGCATTTTCAGGCCGAATGAGCAAATATGCTTGTTTTTGCCAATTGCAGCAAAATATTGAAAGGAAAGTGGGTTTGCCTTCATATTTGACCCAGAACAACTCAGTTCAGCATGGAAATATCATTGCAACAGCTTTTATTTAGCCATAAATCAAGAGTGTAAGTTTTAATGCGCTTAAAAGCATTTTCAGGCCGAATGAGCAAATATGCTTGTTTCTGCCAAATTCAGCAAAATACTGAAATGAAAGTGGGTTTGCCTTCATATTTGACCCAGAACAACTCAGTTCAGCATGGAAATATCATTGCAACAGCTTTTATTTAGCCAGAAATCAAGAGTGTAAGTTTTTATGCGCTTAAAATCATTTTCAGGCCGAATGAGCTGATTTCTGCCAAAGGCAGCAAAATACTGAAAGGAAAGTGGGTTTGCCTTCATATTTGAGCCAGAACAAATCAGTTCAGCATGGAAATATCATTGCAACAGCTTTTATTTAGACAGAAATCACGAGTGTAAGTTTTTATGCGCTTAAAAGCATTTTCAGGCCGAATGAGCAAATATGCTTGTTTTTGCCAATTGCAGCAAAATATTGAAAGGAAAGTGGGTTTGCCTTCATATTTGACCCAGAACAACTCAGTTCATTATGGAAATATCATTGCAACAGCTTTTATTTAGCCAGAAATCAAGAGTGTAAGTTTTTATGCGCTTAAAAGCACTTTCAGGCCGAATGAGCTGATTTCTGCCAAATGCAGCAAAATACTGAAAGGAAAGTGGGTTTGCCTTCATATTTGAGCCAGAACAACTCAGTTCAGCATGGAAATATCATTGCAACAGCTTTTATTTAGCCAGAAATCAAGAGTGTAAGTTTTTATGCTCTTAAAAGCATTTTCAGGCCGAATGAGCTGATTTCTGCCAAAGGCAGCAAAATACTGAAAGGAAAGTGGGTTTGCCTTCATATTTGACACAGAAAAACTCAGTTCAGCATGGAAATATCATTGTAACAGCTTTTGTTTAGCCAGGAATCACGAGTGTAAGTTTTTATGCGCTTAAAAGCATTTTCAGGCCGAATGAGCAAATATGCTTGTTTCTGCCAAATGCAGCAAAATACTGAAAGGAAAGTGGGTTTGCCTTCATATTTGAGCCAGAACAAATCAGTTCAGCATGGAAATATCATTGCAACAGCTTTTATTTAGACAGAAATCAAGAGTGTAAGTTTTTATGCGCTTAAAAGCATTTTCAGGCCGAATGAGCAAATATGCTTGTTTTTGCCAATTGCAGCAAAATATTGAAAGGAAAGTGGGTTTGCCTTCATATTTGACCCAGAACAACTCAGTTCAGCATGGAAATATCATTGCAACAGCTTTTATTTAGCCATAAATCAAGAGTGTAAGTTTTAATGCGCTTAAAAGCATTTTCAGGCCGAATGAGCAAATATGCTTGTTTCTGCCAAATTCAGCAAAATACTGAAATGAAAGTGGGTTTGCCTTCATATTTGACCCAGAACAACTCAGTTCAGCATGGAAATATCATTGCAACAGCTTTTATTTAGCCAGAAATCAAGAGTGTAAGTTTTTATGCGCTTAAAATCATTTTCAGGCCGAATGAGCTGATTTCTGCCAAAGGCAGCAAAATACTGAAAGGAAAGTGGGTTTGCCTTCATATTTGACACAGAAAAACTCAGTTCAGCATGGAAATATCATTGTAACGGCTTTTGTTTAGCCAGGAATCACGAGTGTAAGTTTTTATGCGCTTAAAAGCATTTTCAGGCCGAATGAGCAAATATGCTTGTTTCTGCCAAATGCAGCAAAATACTGAAAGGAAAGTGGGTTTGACTTCATATTTGAGCCAGAACAAATCAGTTCAGCATGGAAATATCATTGCAACAGCTTTTATTTAGACAGAAATCACGAGTGTAAGTTTTTATGCGCTTAAAAGCATTTTCAGGCCGAATGAGCAAATATGCTTGTTTCTGCCAAATGCAGCAAAATACTGAAAGGAAAGTGGGTTTGCCTTCATATTTGAGCCAGAACAAATCAGTTCAGCATGGAAATATCATTGCAACAGCTTTTATTTAGACAGAAGTCAAGAGTGTAAGTTTTTATGCGCTTAAAAGCATTTTCAGGCCGAATGAGCTGATTTCTGCCAAAGGCAGCAAAATACTGAAAGGAAAGTGGGTTTGCCTTCATATTTGAGCCAGAACAAATCAGTTCAGCATGGAAATATCATTGCAACAGGTTTTATTTAGCCAGAAATCAAGAGTGTAAGTTTTTATGCGCTTAAAAGCATTTTCAGGCCGAATGAGCAAATATGCTTGTTTCTGCCAAATGCAGCAAAATACTGAAAGGAAAGTGGGTTTGCCTTCATATTTGAGCCAGAACAAATCAGTTCAGCATGGAAATATCATTGCAACAGCTTTTATTTAGACAGAAATCAAGAGTGTAAGTTTTTATGCGCTTAAAAGCATTTTCAGGCCGAATGAGCAAATATGCTTGTTTTTGCCAATTGCAGCAAAATATTGAAAGGAAAGTGGGTTTGCCTTCATATTTGACCCAGAACAACTCAGTTCAGCATGGAAATATCATTGCAACAGCTTTTATTTAGCCATAAATCAAGAGTGTAAGTTTTAATGCGCTTAAAAGCATTTTCAGGCCGAATGAGCAAATATGCTTGTTTCTGCCAAATTCAGCAAAATACTGAAATGAAAGTGGGTTTGCCTTCATATTTGACCCAGAACAACTCAGTTCAGCATGGAAATATCATTGCAACAGCTTTTATTTAGCCAGAAATCAAGAGTGTAAGTTTTTATGCGCTTAAAATCATTTTAAGGCCGAATGAGCTGATTTCTGCCAAAGGCAGCAAAATACTGAAAGGAAAGTGGGTTTGCCTTCATATTTGACACAGAAAAACTCAGTTCAGCATGGAAATATCATTGTAACGGCTTTTGTTTAGCCAGGAATCACGAGTGTAAGTTTTTATGCGCTTAAAAGCATTTTCAGGCCGAATGAGCAAATATGCTTGTTTCTGCCAAATGCAGCAAAATACTGAAAGGAAAGTGGGTTTGACTTCATATTTGAGCCAGAACAAATCAGTTCAGCATGGAAATATCATTGCAACAGCTTTTATTTAGACAGAAATCACGAGTGTAAGTTTTTATGCGCTTAAAAGCATTTTCAGGCCGAATGAGCAAATATGCTTGTTTCTGCCAAATGCAGCAAAATACTGAAAGGAAAGTGGGTTTGCCTTCATATTTGAGCCAGAACAAATCAGTTCAGCATGGAAATATCATTGCAACAGCTTTTATTTAGACAGAAGTCAAGAGTGTAAGTTTTTATGCGCTTAAAAGCATTTTCAGGCCGAATGAGCTGATTTCTGCCAAAGGCAGCAAAATACTGAAAGGAAAGTGGGTTTGCCTTCATATTTGAGCCAGAACAAATCAGTTCAGCATGGAAATATCATTGCAACAGGTTTTATTTAGCCAGAAATCAAGAGTGTAAGTTTTTATGCGCTTAAAAGCATTTTCAGGCCGAATGAGCAAATATGCTTGTTTCTGCCAAATGCAGCAAAATACTGAAAGGAAAGTGGGTTTGCCTTCATATTTGAGCCAGAACAACTCAGTTCAGCATGGAAATATCATTGCAACAGCTTTTATTTAGCCAGAAATCAAGAGTGTAAGTTTTTATGCGCTTAAAATCATTTTCAGGCCGAATGAGCAAATATGCTTGTTTTTGCCAATTGCAGCAAAATATTGAAAGGAAAGTGGGTTTGCCTTCATATTTGACCCAGAACAACTCAGTTCAGCATGGAAATATCATTGCAACAGCTTTTATTTAGCCATAAATCAAGAGTGTAAGTTTTAATGCGCTTAAAAGCATTTTCAGGCCGAATGAGCAAATATGCTTGTTTCTGCCAAATTCAGCAAAATACTGAAATGAAAGTGGGTTTGCCTTCATATTTGACCCAGAACAACTCAGTTCAGCATGGAAATATCATTGCAACAGCTTTTATTTAGCCAGAAATCAAGAGTGTAAGTTTTTATGCGCTTAAAATCATTTTCAGGCCGAATGAGCTGATTTCTGCCAAAGGCAGCAAAATACTGAAAGGAAAGTGGGTTTGCCTTCATATTTGACACAGAAAAACTCAGTTCAGCATGGAAATATCATTGTAACGGCTTTTGTTTAGCCAGGAATCACGAGTGTAAGTTTTTATGCGCTTAAAAGCATTTTCAGGCCGAATGAGCAAATATGCTTGTTTCTGCCAAATGCAGCAAAATACTGAAAGGAAAGTGGGTTTGCCTTCATATTTGAGACAGAACAAATCAGTTCAGCATGGAAATATCATTGCAACAGCTTTTATTTAGACAGAAATCACGAGTGTAAGTTTTTATGCGCTTAAAAGCATTTTCAGGCCGAATGAGCAAATATGCTTGTATCTGCCAAATGCAGCAAAATACTGAAAGGAAAGTGGGTTTGCCTTCATATTTGAGCCAGAACAAATCAGTTCAGCATGGAAATATCATTGCAACAGCTTTTATTTAGACAGAAGTCAAGAGTGTAAGTTTTTATGCGCTTAAAAGCATTTTCAGGCCGAATGAGCTGATTTCTGCCAAAGGCAGCAAAATACTGAAAGGAAAGTGGGTTTGCCTTCATATTTGAGCCAGAACAAATCAGTTCAGCATGGAAATATCATTGCAACAGGTTTTATTTAGCCAGAAATCAAGAGTGTAAGTTTTTATGCGCTTAAAAGCACTTTCAGGCCGAATGAGCAAATATGCTTGTTTCTGCCAAATGCAGCAAAATACTGAAAGGAAAGTGGGTTTGCCTTCATATTTGAGCCAGAACAACTCAGTTCAGCATGGAAATATCATTGCAACAGCTTTTATTTAGCCAGAAATCAAGAGTGTAAGTTTTTATGCGCTTAAAAGCACTTTCAGGCCGAATGAGCAAATATGCTTGTTTCTGCCAAATGCAGCAAAATACTGAAAGGAAAGTGGGTTTGCCTTCATATTTGAGCCAGAACAACTCAGTTCAGCATGGAAATATCATTGCAACAGCTTTTATTTAGCCAGAAATCAAGAGTGTAAGTTTTTATGCGCATAAAATCATTTTCAGGCCGAATGAGCAAATATGCTTGTTTTTGCCAATTGCAGCAAAATATTGAAAGGAAAGTGGGTTTGCCTTCATATTTGACCCAGAACAACTCAGTTCAGCATGGAAATATCATTGCAACAGCTTTTATTTAGCCAGAAATCAAGAGTGTAAGTTTTAATGCGCTTAAAATCATTTTCAGGCCGAATGAGCTGATTTCTGCCAAAGGCAGCAAAATACTGAAAGGAAAGTGGGTTTGCCTTCATATTTGACCCAGAACAACTCAGTTCAGCATGGAAATATCATTGCAACAGCTTTTATTTAGCCAGGAATCACGAGTGTAAGTTTTTATGCGCTTAAAAGCATTTTCAGGCCGAATGAGCAAATATGCTTGTTTCTGCCAAATGCAGCAAAATACTGAAAGGAAAGTGGGTTTGCCTTCATATTTGAGCCAGAACAACTCAGTTCAGCATGGAAATATCATTGCAACAGCTTTTATTTAGCCAGAAATCAAGAGTGTAAGTTTTTATGCGCTTAAAATCATTTTCAGGCCGAATGAGCAAATATGCTTGTTTTTGCCAATTGCAGCAAAATATTGAAAGGAAAGTGGGTTTGCCTTCATATTTGACCCAGAACAACTCAGTTCAGCATGGAAATATCATTGCAACAGCTTTTATTTAGCCATAAATCAAGAGTGTAAGTTTTAATGCGCTTAAAAGCATTTTCAGGCCGAATGAGCAAATATGCTTGTTTCTGCCAAATTCAGCAAAATACTGAAAGGAATGTGGGTTTGCCTTCATATTTGAGCCAGAACAAATCAGTTCAGCATGGAAATATCATTGCAACAGGTTTTATTTAGCCAGAAATCAAGAGTGTAAGTTTTTATGCGCTTAAAAGCACTTTCAGGCCGAATGAGCTGATTTCTGCCAAATGCAGCAAAATACTGAAAGGAAAGTGGGTTTGCCTTCATATTTGAGCCAGAACAACTCAGTTCAGCATGGAAATATCATTGCAACAGCTTTTATTTAGCCAGAAATCAAGATTGTAAGTTTTTATGCGCTTAAAAGCATTTTCAGGCCGAATGAGCTGATTTCTGCCAAATGCAGCAAAATACTGAAAGGAATGTGGGTTTGCCTTCATATTTGACCCAGAACAACTCAGTTCAGCATGGAAATATCATTGCAACAGCTTTTATTTAGCCAGAAATCAAGAGTGTAAGTTTTTATGCGCTTAAAAGCATTTTCAGGCCGAATGAGCAAATATGCTTGTTTCTGCCAAATGCAGCAAAATACTGAAAGGAAAGTGGGTTTGCCTTCATATTTGAGCCAGAACAACTCAGTTCAGCATGGAAATATCATTGCAACAGCTTTTATTTAGCCAGAAATCAAGAGTGTAAGTTTTTATGCTCTTAAAAGCATTTTCAGGCCGAATGAGCTGATTTCTGCCAAAGGCAGCAAAATACTGAAAGGAAAGTGGGTTTGCCTTCATATTTGACACAGAAAAACTCAGTTCAGCATGGAAATATCATTGTAACAGCTTTTGTTTTTGCCAGGAATCACGAGTGTAAGTTTTTATGCGCTTAAAAGCATTTTCAGGCCGAATGAGCAAATATGCTTGTTTCTGCCAAATGCAGCAAAATACTGAAAGGAAAGTGGGTTTGCCTTCATATTTGAGCCAGAACAAATCAGTTCAGCATGGAAATATCATTGCAACAGCTTTTATTTAGACAGAAATCAAGAGTGTAAGTTTTTATGCGCTTAAAAGCATTTTCAGGCCGAATGAGCAAATATGCTTGTTTTTGCCAATTGCAGCAAAATATTGAAAGGAAAGTGGGTTTGCCTTCATATTTGACCCAGAACAACTCAGTTCAGCATGGAAATATCATTGCAACAGCTTTTATTTAGCCATAAATCAAGAGTGTAAGTTTTAATGCGCTTAAAAGCATTTTCAGGCCGAATGAGCAAATATGCTTGTTTCTGCCAAATTCAGCAAAATACTGAAATGAAAGTGGGTTTGCCTTCATATTTGACCCAGAACAACTCAGTTCAGCATGGAAATATCATTGCAACAGCTTTTATTTAGCCAGAAATCAAGAGTGTAAGTTTTTATGCGCTTAAAATCATTTTCAGGCCGAATGAGGTGATTTCTGCCAAAGGCAGCAAAATACTGAAAGGAAAGTGGGTTTGCCTTCATATTTGACACAGAAAAACTCAGTTCAGCATGGAAATATCATTGTAACGGCTTTTGTTTAGCCAGGAATCACGAGTGTAAGTTTTTATGCGCTTAAAAGCATTTTCAGGCCGAATGAGCAAATATGCTTGTTTCTGCCAAATGCAGCAAAATACTGAAAGGAAAGTGGGTTTGACTTCATATTTGAGCCAGAACAAATCAGTTCAGCATGGAAATATCATTGCAACAGCTTTTATTTAGACAGAAATCACGAGTGTAAGTTTTTATGCGCTTAAAAGCATTTTCAGGCCGAATGAGCAAATATGCTTGTTTCTGCCAAATGCAGCAAAATACTGAAAGGAAAGTGGGTTTGCCTTCATATTTGAGCCAGAACAAATCAGTTCAGCATGGAAATATCATTGCAACAGCTTTTATTTAGACAGAAGTCAAGAGTGTAAGTTTTTATGCGCTTAAAAGCATTTTCAGGCCGAATGAGCTGATTTCTGCCAAAGGCAGCAAAATACTGAAAGGAAAGTGGGTTTGCCTTCATATTTGAGCCAGAACAAATCAGTTCAGCATGGAAATATCATTGCAACAGGTTTTATTTAGCCAGAAATCAAGAGTGTAAGTTTTTATGCGCTTAAAAGCACTTTCAGGCCGAATGAGCTGATTTCTGCCAAATGCAGCAAAATACTGAAAGGAAAGTGGGTTTGCCTTCATATTTGAGCCAGAACAAATCAGTTCAGCATGGAAATATCATTGCAACAGCTTTTATTTAGACAGAAATCAAGAGTGTAAGTTTTTATGCGCTTAAAAGCATTTTCAGGCCGAATGAGCTGATTTCTGCCAAAGGCAGCAAAATACTGAAAGGAAAGTGGGTTTGCCTTCATATTTGACACAGAAAAACTCAGTTCAGCATGGAAATATCATTGTAACAGCTTTTGTTTAGCCAGGAATCACGAGTGTAAGTTTTTATGCGCTTAAAAGCATTTTCAGGCCGAATGAGCAAATATGCTTGTTTCTGCCAAATGCAGCAAAATACTGAAAGGAAAGTGGGTTTGCCTTCATATTTGAGCCAGAACAAATCAGTTCAGCATGGAAATATCATTGCAACAGCTTTTATTTAGACAGAAATCAAGAGTGTAAGTTTTTATGCGCTTAAAAGCATTTTCAGGCCGAATGAGCAAATATGCTTGTTTTTGCCAATTGCAGCAAAATATTGAAAGGAAAGTGGGTTTGCCTTCATATTTGACCCAGAACAACTCAGTTCAGCATGGAAATATCATTGCAACAGCTTTTATTTAGCCATAAATCAAGAGTGTAAGTTTTAATGCGCTTAAAAGCATTTTCAGGCCGAATGAGCAAATATGCTTGTTTCTGCCAAATTCAGCAAAATACTGAAATGAAAGTGGGTTTGCCTTCATATTTGACCCAGAACAACTCAGTTCAGCATGGAAATATCATTGCAACAGCTTTTATTTAGCCAGAAATCAAGAGTGTAAGTTTTTATGCGCTTAAAATCATTTTCAGGCCGAATGAGCTGATTTCTGCCAAAGGCAGCAAAATACTGAAAGGAAAGTGGGTTTGCCTTCATATTTGACACAGAAAAACTCAGTTCAGCATGGAAATATCATTGTAACGGCTTTTGTTTAGCCAGAAATCAAGAGTGTAAGTTTTTATGCGCTTAAAAGCATTTTCAGGCCGAATGAGCAAATATGCTTGTTTTTGCCAATTGCAGCAAAATATTGAAAGGAAAGTGGGTTTGCCTTCATAGTTGACCCAGAACAACTCAGTTCAGCATGGAAATATCATTGCAACAGCTTTTATTTAGCCAGAAATCAAGAGTGTAAGTTTTTATGCGCTTGAAAGCATTTTCAGGCCGAATGAGGTGATTTCTGCCAAAGGCAGCAAAATACTGAAAGGAAAGTGGGTTTGCCTTCATATTTGACACAGAAAAACTCAGTTCAGCATGGAAATATCATTGTAACGGCTTTTGTTTAGCCAGGAATCACGAGTGTAAGTTTTTATGCGCTTAAAAGCATTTTCAGGCCGAATGAGCAAATATGCTTGTTTCTGCCAAATGCAGCAAAATACTGAAAGGAAAGTGGGTTTGCCTTCATATTTGAGCCAGAACAACTCAGTTCAGCATGGAAATATCATTGCAACAGCTTTTATTTAGCCAGAAATCAAGAGTGTAAGTTTTTATGCGCTTAAAAGCATTTTCAGGCCGAATGAGCAAATATGCTTGTTTTTGCCAATTGCAGCAAAATATTGAAAGGAAAGTGGGTTTGCCTTCATATTTGACCCAGAACAACTCAGTTCAGCATGGAAATATCATTGCAACAGCTTTTATTTAGCCAGAAATCAAGAGTGTAAGTTTTAATGCGCTTAAAAGCATTTTCAGGCCGAATGAGCAAATATGCTTGTTTCTGCCAAATTCAGCAAAATACTGAAATGAAAGTGGGTTTGCCTTCATATTTGACCCAGAACAACTCAGTTCAGCATGGAAATATCATTGCAACAGCTTTTATTTAGCCAGAAATCAAGAGTGTAAGTTTTTATGCGCTTAAAATCATTTTCAGGCCGAATGAGCTGATTTCTGCCAAAGGCAGCAAAATACTGAAAGGAAAGTGGGTTTGCCTTCATATTTGACACAGAAAAACTCAGTTCAGCATGGAAATATCATTGTAACGGCTTTTGTTTAGCCAGGAATCACGAGTGTAAGTTTTTATGCGCTTAAAAGCATTTTCAGGCCGAATGAGCAAATATGCTTGTTTCTGCCAAATGCAGCAAAATACTGAAAGGAAAGTGGGTTTGACTTCATATTTGAGCCAGAACAAATCAGTTCAGCATGGAAATATCATTGCAACAGCTTTTATTTAGACAGAAATCACGAGTGTAAGTTTTTATGCGCTTAAAAGCATTTTCAGGCCGAATGAGCAAATATGCTTGTTTCTGCCAAATGCAGCAAAATACTGAAAGGAAAGTGGGTTTGCCTTCATATTTGAGCCAGAACAAATCAGTTCAGCATGGAAATATCATTGCAACAGCTTTTATTTAGACAGAAGTCAAGAGTGTAAGTTTTTATGCGCTTAAAAGCATTTTCAGGCCGAATGAGCTGATTTCTGCCAAAGGCAGCAAAATACTGAAAGGAAAGTGGGTTTGCCTTCATATTTGAGCCAGAACAAATCAGTTCAGCATGGAAATATCATTGCAACAGGTTTTATTTAGCCAGAAATCAAGAGTGTAAGTTTTTATGCGCTTAAAAGCATTTTCAGGCCGAATGAGCAAATATGCTTGTTTCTGCCAAATGCAGCAAAATACTGAAAGGAAAGTGGGTTTGCCTTCATATTTGAGCCAGAACAAATCAGTTCAGCATGGAAATATCATTGCAACAGCTTTTATTTAGACAGAAATCAAGAGTGTAAGTTTTTATGCGCTTAAAAGCATTTTCAGGCCGAATGAGCAAATATGCTTGTTTTTGCCAATTGCAGCAAAATATTGAAAGGAAAGTGGGTTTGCCTTCATATTTGACCCAGAACAACTCAGTTCAGCATGGAAATATCATTGCAACAGCTTTTATTTAGCCATAAATCAAGAGTGTAAGTTTTAATGCGCTTAAAAGCATTTTCAGGCCGAATGAGCAAATATGCTTGTTTCTGCCAAATTCAGCAAAATACTGAAATGAAAGTGGGTTTGCCTTCATATTTGACCCAGAACAACTCAGTTCAGCATGGAAATATCATTGCAACAGCTTTTATTTAGCCAGAAATCAAGAGTGTAAGTTTTTATGCGCTTAAAATCATTTTAAGGCCGAATGAGCTGATTTCTGCCAAAGGCAGCAAAATACTGAAAGGAAAGTGGGTTTGCCTTCATATTTGACACAGAAAAACTCAGTTCAGCATGGAAATATCATTGTAACGGCTTTTGTTTAGCCAGGAATCACGAGTGTAAGTTTTTATGCGCTTAAAAGCATTTTCAGGCCGAATGAGCAAATATGCTTGTTTCTGCCAAATGCAGCAAAATACTGAAAGGAAAGTGGGTTTGACTTCATATTTGAGCCAGAACAAATCAGTTCAGCATGGAAATATCATTGCAACAGCTTTTATTTAGACAGAAATCACGAGTGTAAGTTTTTATGCGCTTAAAAGCATTTTCAGGCCGAATGAGCAAATATGCTTGTTTCTGCCAAATGCAGCAAAATACTGAAAGGAAAGTGGGTTTGCCTTCATATTTGAGCCAGAACAAATCAGTTCAGCATGGAAATATCATTGCAACAGCTTTTATTTAGACAGAAGTCAAGAGTGTAAGTTTTTATGCGCTTAAAAGCATTTTCAGGCCGAATGAGCTGATTTCTGCCAAAGGCAGCAAAATACTGAAAGGAAAGTGGGTTTGCCTTCATATTTGAGCCAGAACAAATCAGTTCAGCATGGAAATATCATTGCAACAGGTTTTATTTAGCCAGAAATCAAGAGTGTAAGTTTTTATGCGCTTAAAAGCATTTTCAGGCCGAATGAGCAAATATGCTTGTTTCTGCCAAATGCAGCAAAATACTGAAAGGAAAGTGGGTTTGCCTTCATATTTGAGCCAGAACAACTCAGTTCAGCATGGAAATATCATTGCAACAGCTTTTATTTAGCCAGAAATCAAGAGTGTAAGTTTTTATGCGCTTAAAATCATTTTCAGGCCGAATGAGCAAATATGCTTGTTTTTGCCAATTGCAGCAAAATATTGAAAGGAAAGTGGGTTTGCCTTCATATTTGACCCAGAACAACTCAGTTCAGCATGGAAATATCATTGCAACAGCTTTTATTTAGCCATAAATCAAGAGTGTAAGTTTTAATGCGCTTAAAAGCATTTTCAGGCCGAATGAGCAAATATGCTTGTTTCTGCCAAATTCAGCAAAATACTGAAATGAAAGTGGGTTTGCCTTCATATTTGACCCAGAACAACTCAGTTCAGCATGGAAATATCATTGCAACAGCTTTTATTTAGCCAGAAATCAAGAGTGTAAGTTTTTATGCGCTTAAAATCATTTTCAGGCCGAATGAGCTGATTTCTGCCAAAGGCAGCAAAATACTGAAAGGAAAGTGGGTTTGCCTTCATATTTGACACAGAAAAACTCAGTTCAGCATGGAAATATCATTGTAACGGCTTTTGTTTAGCCAGGAATCACGAGTGTAAGTTTTTATGCGCTTAAAAGCATTTTCAGGCCGAATGAGCAAATATGCTTGTTTCTGCCAAATGCAGCAAAATACTGAAAGGAAAGTGGGTTTGCCTTCATATTTGAGACAGAACAAATCAGTTCAGCATGGAAATATCATTGCAACAGCTTTTATTTAGACAGAAATCACGAGTGTAAGTTTTTATGCGCTTAAAAGCATTTTCAGGCCGAATGAGCAAATATGCTTGTATCTGCCAAATGCAGCAAAATACTGAAAGGAAAGTGGGTTTGCCTTCATATTTGAGCCAGAACAAATCAGTTCAGCATGGAAATATCATTGCAACAGCTTTTATTTAGACAGAAGTCAAGAGTGTAAGTTTTTATGCGCTTAAAAGCATTTTCAGGCCGAATGAGCTGATTTCTGCCAAAGGCAGCAAAATACTGAAAGGAAAGTGGGTTTGCCTTCATATTTGAGCCAGAACAAATCAGTTCAGCATGGAAATATCATTGCAACAGGTTTTATTTAGCCAGAAATCAAGAGTGTAAGTTTTTATGCGCTTAAAAGCACTTTCAGGCCGAATGAGCAAATATGCTTGTTTCTGCCAAATGCAGCAAAATACTGAAAGGAAAGTGGGTTTGCCTTCATATTTGAGCCAGAACAACTCAGTTCAGCATGGAAATATCATTGCAACAGCTTTTATTTAGCCAGAAATCAAGAGTGTAAGTTTTTATGCGCTTAAAAGCACTTTCAGGCCGAATGAGCAAATATGCTTGTTTCTGCCAAATGCAGCAAAATACTGAAAGGAAAGTGGGTTTGCCTTCATATTTGAGCCAGAACAACTCAGTTCAGCATGGAAATATCATTGCAACAGCTTTTATTTAGCCAGAAATCAAGAGTGTAAGTTTTTATGCGCATAAAATCATTTTCAGGCCGAATGAGCAAATATGCTTGTTTTTGCCAATTGCAGCAAAATATTGAAAGGAAAGTGGGTTTGCCTTCATATTTGACCCAGAACAACTCAGTTCAGCATGGAAATATCATTGCAACAGCTTTTATTTAGCCAGAAATCAAGAGTGTAAGTTTTAATGCGCTTAAAATCATTTTCAGGCCGAATGAGCTGATTTCTGCCAAAGGCAGCAAAATACTGAAAGGAAAGTGGGTTTGCCTTCATATTTGACCCAGAACAACTCAGTTCAGCATGGAAATATCATTGCAACAGCTTTTATTTAGCCAGGAATCACGAGTGTAAGTTTTTATGCGCTTAAAAGCATTTTCAGGCCGAATGAGCAAATATGCTTGTTTCTGCCAAATGCAGCAAAATACTGAAAGGAAAGTGGGTTTGCCTTCATATTTGAGCCAGAACAACTCAGTTCAGCATGGAAATATCATTGCAACAGCTTTTATTTAGCCAGAAATCAAGAGTGTAAGTTTTTATGCGCTTAAAATCATTTTCAGGCCGAATGAGCAAATATGCTTGTTTTTGCCAATTGCAGCAAAATATTGAAAGGAAAGTGGGTTTGCCTTCATATTTGACCCAGAACAACTCAGTTCAGCATGGAAATATCATTGCAACAGCTTTTATTTAGCCATAAATCAAGAGTGTAAGTTTTAATGCGCTTAAAAGCATTTTCAGGCCGAATGAGCAAATATGCTTGTTTCTGCCAAATTCAGCAAAATACTGAAAGGAATGTGGGTTTGCCTTCATATTTGAGCCAGAACAAATCAGTTCAGCATGGAAATATCATTGCAACAGGTTTTATTTAGCCAGAAATCAAGAGTGTAAGTTTTTATGCGCTTAAAAGCACTTTCAGGCCGAATGAGCTGATTTCTGCCAAATGCAGCAAAATACTGAAAGGAAAGTGGGTTTGCCTTCATATTTGAGCCAGAACAACTCAGTTCAGCATGGAAATATCATTGCAACAGCTTTTATTTAGCCAGAAATCAAGATTGTAAGTTTTTATGCGCTTAAAAGCATTTTCAGGCCGAATGAGCTGATTTCTGCCAAATGCAGCAAAATACTGAAAGGAATGTGGGTTTGCCTTCATATTTGACCCAGAACAACTCAGTTCAGCATGGAAATATCATTGCAACAGCTTTTATTTAGCCAGAAATCAAGAGTGTAAGTTTTTATGCGCTTAAAAGCATTTTCAGGCCGAATGAGCTGATTTCTGCCAAAGGCAGCAAAATACTGAAAGGAAAGTGGGTTTGCCTTCATATTTGACACAGAAAAACTCAGTTCAGCATGGAAATATCATTGTAACAGCTTTTGTTTTTGCCAGGAATCACGAGTGTAAGTTTTTATGCGCTTAAAAGCATTTTCAGGCCGAATGAGCAAATATGCTTGTTTCTGCCAAATGCAGCAAAATACTGAAAGGAAAGTGGGTTTGCCTTCATATTTGAGCCAGAACAAATCAGTTCAGCATGGAAATATCATTGCAACAGCTTTTATTTAGACAGAAATCAAGAGTGTAAGTTTTTATGCGCTTAAAAGCATTTTCAGGCCGAATGAGCAAATATGCTTGTTTTTGCCAATTGCAGCAAAATATTGAAAGGAAAGTGGGTTTGCCTTCATATTTGACCCAGAACAACTCAGTTCAGCATGGAAATATCATTGCAACAGCTTTTATTTAGCCATAAATCAAGAGTGTAAGTTTTAATGCGCTTAAAAGCATTTTCAGGCCGAATGAGCAAATATGCTTGTTTCTGCCAAATTCAGCAAAATACTGAAATGAAAGTGGGTTTGCCTTCATATTTGACCCAGAACAACTCAGTTCAGCATGGAAATATCATTGCAACAGCTTTTATTTAGCCAGAAATCAAGAGTGTAAGTTTTTATGCGCTTAAAATCATTTTCAGGCCGAATGAGGTGATTTCTGCCAAAGGCAGCAAAATACTGAAAGGAAAGTGGGTTTGCCTTCATATTTGACACAGAAAAACTCAGTTCAGCATGGAAATATCATTGTAACGGCTTTTGTTTAGCCAGGAATCACGAGTGTAAGTTTTTATGCGCTTAAAAGCATTTTCAGGCCGAATGAGCAAATATGCTTGTTTCTGCCAAATGCAGCAAAATACTGAAAGGAAAGTGGGTTTGACTTCATATTTGAGCCAGAACAAATCAGTTCAGCATGGAAATATCATTGCAACAGCTTTTATTTAGACAGAAATCACGAGTGTAAGTTTTTATGCGCTTAAAAGCATTTTCAGGCCGAATGAGCAAATATGCTTGTTTCTGCCAAATGCAGCAAAATACTGAAAGGAAAGTGGGTTTGCCTTCATATTTGAGCCAGAACAAATCAGTTCAGCATGGAAATATCATTGCAACAGCTTTTATTTAGACAGAAGTCAAGAGTGTAAGTTTTTATGCGCTTAAAAGCATTTTCAGGCCGAATGAGCTGATTTCTGCCAAAGGCAGCAAAATACTGAAAGGAAAGTGGGTTTGCCTTCATATTTGAGCCAGAACAAATCAGTTCAGCATGGAAATATCATTGCAACAGGTTTTATTTAGCCAGAAATCAAGAGTGTAAGTTTTTATGCGCTTAAAAGCACTTTCAGGCCGAATGAGCTGATTTCTGCCAAATGCAGCAAAATACTGAAAGGAAAGTGGGTTTGCCTTCATATTTGAGCCAGAACAAATCAGTTCAGCATGGAAATATCATTGCAACAGCTTTTATTTAGACAGAAATCAAGAGTGTAAGTTTTTATGCGCTTAAAAGCATTTTCAGGCCGAATGAGCTGATTTCTGCCAAAGGCAGCAAAATACTGAAAGGAAAGTGGGTTTGCCTTCATATTTGACACAGAAAAACTCAGTTCAGCATGGAAATATCATTGTAACAGCTTTTGTTTAGCCAGGAATCACGAGTGTAAGTTTTTATGCGCTTAAAAGCATTTTCAGGCCGAATGAGCAAATATGCTTGTTTCTGCCAAATGCAGCAAAATACTGAAAGGAAAGTGGGTTTGCCTTCATATTTGAGCCAGAACAAATCAGTTCAGCATGGAAATATCATTGCAACAGCTTTTATTTAGACAGAAATCAAGAGTGTAAGTTTTTATGCGCTTAAAAGCATTTTCAGGCCGAATGAGCAAATATGCTTGTTTTTGCCAATTGCAGCAAAATATTGAAAGGAAAGTGGGTTTGCCTTCATATTTGACCCAGAACAACTCAGTTCAGCATGGAAATATCATTGCAACAGCTTTTATTTAGCCATAAATCAAGAGTGTAAGTTTTAATGCGCTTAAAAGCATTTTCAGGCCGAATGAGCAAATATGCTTGTTTCTGCCAAATTCAGCAAAATACTGAAATGAAAGTGGGTTTGCCTTCATATTTGACCCAGAACAACTCAGTTCAGCATGGAAATATCATTGCAACAGCTTTTATTTAGCCAGAAATCAAGAGTGTAAGTTTTTATGCGCTTAAAATCATTTTCAGGCCGAATGAGCTGATTTCTGCCAAAGGCAGCAAAATACTGAAAGGAAAGTGGGTTTGCCTTCATATTTGACACAGAAAAACTCAGTTCAGCATGGAAATATCATTGTAACGGCTTTTGTTTAGCCAGAAATCAAGAGTGTAAGTTTTTATGCGCTTAAAAGCATTTTCAGGCCGAATGAGCAAATATGCTTGTTTTTGCCAATTGCAGCAAAATATTGAAAGGAAAGTGGGTTTGCCTTCATAGTTGACCCAGAACAACTCAGTTCAGCATGGAAATATCATTGCAACAGCTTTTATTTAGCCAGAAATCAAGAGTGTAAGTTTTTATGCGCTTGAAAGCATTTTCAGGCCGAATGAGGTGATTTCTGCCAAAGGCAGCAAAATACTGAAAGGAAAGTGGGTTTGCCTTCATATTTGACACAGAAAAACTCAGTTCAGCATGGAAATATCATTGTAACGGCTTTTGTTTAGCCAGGAATCACGAGTGTAAGTTTTTATGCGCTTAAAAGCATTTTCAGGCCGAATGAGCAAATATGCTTGTTTCTGCCAAATGCAGCAAAATACTGAAAGGAAAGTGGGTTTGCCTTCATATTTGAGCCAGAACAACTCAGTTCAGCATGGAAATATCATTGCAACAGCTTTTATTTAGCCAGAAATCAAGAGTGTAAGTTTTTATGCGCTTAAAAGCATTTTCAGGCCGAATGAGCAAATATGCTTGTTTTTGCCAATTGCAGCAAAATATTGAAAGGAAAGTGGGTTTGCCTTCATATTTGACCCAGAACAACTCAGTTCAGCATGGAAATATCATTGCAACAGCTTTTATTTAGCCAGAAATCAAGCGTGTAAGTTTTAATGCGCTTAAAAGCATTTTCAGGCCGAATGAGCAAATATGCTTGTTTCTGCCAAATTCAGCAAAATACTGAAATGAAAGTGGGTTTGCCTTCATATTTGACCCAGAACAACTCAGTTCAGCATGGAAATATCATTGCAACAGCTTTTATTTAGCCAGAAATCAAGAGTGTAAGTTTTTATGCGCTTAAAATCATTTTCAGGCCGAATGAGCTGATTTCTGCCAAAGGCAGCAAAATACTGAAAGGAAAGTGGGTTTGCCTTCATATTTGAGCCAGAACAAATCAGTTCAGCATGGAAATATCATTGCAACAGCTTTTATTTAGACAGAAATCACGAGTGTAAGTTTTTATGCGCTTAAAAGCATTTTCAGGCCGAATGAGCAAATATGCTTGTTTTTGCCAATTGCAGCAAAATATTGAAAGGAAAGTGGGTTTGCCTTCATATTTGACCCAGAACAACTCAGTTCATTATGGAAATATCATTGCAACAGCTTTTATTTAGCCAGAAATCAAGAGTGTAAGTTTTTATGCGCTTAAAAGCACTTTCAGGCCGAATGAGCTGATTTCTGCCAAATGCAGCAAAATACTGAAAGGAAAGTGGGTTTGCCTTCATATTTGAGCCAGAACAACTCAGTTCAGCATGGAATTATCATTGCAACAGCTTTTATTTAGCCAGAAATCAAGAGTGTAAGTTTTTATGCTCTTAAAAGCATTTTCAGGCCGAATGAGCTGATTTCTGCCAAAGGCAGCAAAATACTGAAAGGAAAGTGGGTTTGCCTTCATATTTGACACAGAAAAACTCAGTTCAGCATGGAAATATCATTGTAACAGCTTTTGTTTAGCCAGGAATCACGAGTGTAAGTTTTTATGCGCTTAAAAGCATTTTCAGGCCGAATGAGCAAATATGCTTGTTTCTGCCAAATGCAGCAAAATACTGAAAGGAAAGTGGGTTTGCCTTCATATTTGAGCCAGAACAAATCAGTTCAGCATGGAAATATCATTGCAACAGCTTTTATTTAGACAGAAATCACGAGTGTAAGTTTTTATGCGCTTAAAAGCATTTTCAGGCCGAATGAGCAAATATGCTTGTTTCTGCCAAATGCAGCAAAATACTGAAAGGAAAGTGGGTTTGCCTTCATATTTGAGCCAGAACAAATCAGTTTAGCATGGAAATATCATTGCAACAGCTTTTATTTAGACAGAAATCACGAGTGTAAGTTTTTATGCGCTTAAAAGCATTTTCAGGCCGAATGAGCAAATATGCTTGTTTCTGCCAAATGCAGCAAAATACTGAAAGGAAAGTGGGTTTGCCTTCATATTTGAGCCAGAACAAATCAGTTCAGCATGGAAATATCATTGCAACAGCTTTTATTTAGACAGAAGTCAAGAGTGTAAGTTTTTATGCGCTTAAAAGCATTTTCAGGCCGAATGAGCTGATTTCTGCCAAAGGCAGCAAAATACTGAAAGGAAAGTGGGTTTGCCTTCATATTTGAGCCAGAACAAATCAGTTCAGCATGGAAATATCATTGCAACAGGTTTTATTTAGCCACAAATCAAGAGTGTAAGTTTTTATGCGCTTAAAAGCACTTTCAGGCCGAATGAGCTGATTTCTGCCAAATGCAGCAAAATACTGAAAGGAAAGTGGGTTTGCCTTCATATTTGAGCCAGAACAACTCAGTTCAGCATGGAAATATCATTGCAACAGCTTTTATTTAGCCAGAAATCAAGAGTGTAAGTTTTTATGCTCTTAAAAGCATTTTCAGGCCGAATGAGCTGATTTCTGCCAAAGGCAGCAAAATACTGAAAGGAAAGTGGGTTTGCCTTCATATTTGACACAGAAAAACTCAGTTCAGCATGGAAATATCATTGTAACAGCTTTTGTTTAGCCAGGAATCACGAGTGTAAGTTTTTATGCGCTTAAAAGCATTTTCAGGCCGAATGAGCAAATATGCTTGTTTCTGCCAAATGCAGCAAAATACTGAAAGGAAAGTGGGTTTGCCTTCATATTTGAGCCAGAACAAATCAGTTCAGCATGGAAATATCATTGCAACAGCTTTTATTTAGACAGAAATCAAGAGTGTAAGTTTTTATGCGCTTAAAAGCATTTTCAGGCCGAATGAGCTGATTTCTGCCAAAGGCAGCAAAATACTGAAAGGAAAGTGGGTTTGCCTTCATATTTGACACAGAAAAACTCAGTTCAGCATGGAAATATCATTGTAACAGCTTTTGTTTAGCCAGGAATCACGAGTGTAAGTTTTTATGCGCTTAAAAGCATTTTCAGGCCGAATGAGCAAATATGCTTGTTTCTGCCAAATGCAGCAAAATACTGAAAGGAAAGTGGGTTTGCCTTCATATTTGAGCCAGAACAACTCAGTTCAGCATGGAAATATCATTGCAACAGCTTTTATTTAGCCAGAAATCAAGAGTGTAAGTTTTTATGCGCTTAAAAGCATTTTCAGGCCGAATGAGCAAATATGCTTGTTTTTGCCAATTGCAGAAAAATATTGAAAGGAAAGTGGGTTTGCCTTCATATTTGACCCAGAACAACTCAGTTCAGCATGGAAATATCATTGCAACAGCTTTTATTTAGCCAGAAATCAAGCGTGTAAGTTTTAATGCGCTTAAAAGCATTTTCAGGCCGAATGAGCAAATATGCTTGTTTCTGCCAAATTCAGCAAAATACTGAAATGAAAGTGGGTTTGCCTTCATATTTGACCCAGAACAACTCAGTTCAGCATGGAAATATCATTGCAACAGCTTTTATTTAGCCAGAAATCAAGAGTGTAAGTTTTTATGCGCTTAAAATCATTTTCAGGCCGAATGAGCTGATTTCTGCCAAAGGCAGCAAAATACTGAAAGGAAAGTGGGTTTGCCTTCATATTTGAGCCAGAACAAATCAGTTCAGCATGGAAATATCATTGCAACAGCTTTTATTTAGACAGAAATCACGAGTGTAAGTTTTTATGCGCTTAAAAGCATTTTCAGGCCGAATGAGCAAATATGCTTGTTTCTGCCAAATGCAGCAAAATACTGAAAGGAAAGTGGGTTTGCCTTCATATTTGAGCCAGAACAAATCAGTTCAGCATGGAAATATCATTGCAACAGCTTTTATTTAGACAGAAGTCAAGAGTGTAAGTTTTTATGCGCTTAAAAGCATTTTCAGGCCGAATGAGCTGATTTCTGCCAAAGGCAGCAAAATACTGAAAGGAAAGTGGGTTTGCCTTCATATTTGAGCCAGAACAAATCAGTTCAGCATGGAAATATCATTGCAACAGGTTTTATTTAGCCAGAAATCAAGAGTGTAAGTTTTTATGCGCTTAAAAGCATTTTCAGGCCGAATGAGCAAATATGCTTGTTTCTGCCAAATGCAGCAAAATACTGAAAGGAAAGTGGGTTTGCCTTCATATTTGAGCCAGAACAACTCAGTTCAGCATGGAAATATCATTGCAACAGCTTTTATTTAGCCAGAAATCAAGAGTGTAAGTTTTTATGCGCTTAAAATCATTTTCAGGCCGAATGAGCAAATATGCTTGTTTTTGCCAATTGCAGCAAAATATTGAAAGGAAAGTGGGTTTGCCTTCATATTTGACCCAGAACAACTCAGTTCAGCATGGAAATATCATTGCAACAGCTTTTATTTAGCCATAAATCAAGAGTGTAAGTTTTAATGCGCTTAAAAGCATTTTCAGGCCGAATGAGCAAATATGCTTGTTTCTGCCAAATTCAGCAAAATACTGAAATGAAAGTGGGTTTGCCTTCATATTTGACCCAGAACAACTCAGTTCAGCATGGAAATATCATTGCAACAGCTTTTATTTAGCCAGAAATCAAGAGTGTAAGTTTTTATGCGCTTAAAATCATTTTCAGGCCGAATGAGCTGATTTCTGCCAAAGGCAGCAAAATACTGAAAGGAAAGTGGGTTTGCCTTCATATTTGACACAGAAAAACTCAGTTCAGCATGGAAATATCATTGTAACGGCTTTTGTTTAGCCAGGAATCACGAGTGTAAGTTTTTATGCGCTTAAAAGCATTTTCAGGCCGAATGAGCAAATATGCTTGTTTCTGCCAAATGCAGCAAAATACTGAAAGGAAAGTGGGTTTGACTTCATATTTGAGCCAGAACAAATCAGTTCAGCATGGAAATATCATTGCAACAGCTTTTATTTAGACAGAAATCACGAGTGTAAGTTTTTATGCGCTTAAAAGCATTTTCAGGCCGAATGAGCAAATATGCTTGTTTCTGCCAAATGCAGCAAAATACTGAAAGGAAAGTGGGTTTGCCTTCATATTTGAGCCAGAACAAATCAGTTCAGCATGGAAATATCATTGCAACAGCTTTTATTTAGACAGAAGTCAAGAGTGTAAGTTTTTATGCGCTTAAAAGCATTTTCAGGCCGAATGAGCTGATTTCTGCCAAAGGCAGCAAAATACTGAAAGGAAAGTGGGTTTGCCTTCATATTTGAGCCAGAACAAATCAGTTCAGCATGGAAATATCATTGCAACAGGTTTTATTTAGCCAGAAATCAAGAGTGTAAGTTTTTATGCGCTTAAAAGCATTTTCAGGCCGAATGAGCAAATATGCTTGTTTCTGCCAAATGCAGCAAAATACTGAAAGGAAAGTGGGTTTGCCTTCATATTTGAGCCAGAACAACTCAGTTCAGCATGGAAATATCATTGCAACAGCTTTTATTTAGCCAGAAATCAAGAGTGTAAGTTTTTATGCGCTTAAAATCATTTTCAGGCCGAATGAGCAAATATGCTTGTTTTTGCCAATTGCAGCAAAATATTGAAAGGAAAGTGGGTTTGCCTTCATATTTGACCCAGAACAACTCAGTTCAGCATGGAAATATCATTGCAACAGCTTTTATTTAGCCATAAATCAAGAGTGTAAGTTTTAATGCGCTTAAAAGCATTTTCAGGCCGAATGAGCAAATATGCTTGTTTCTGCCAAATTCAGCAAAATACTGAAATGAAAGTGGGTTTGCCTTCATATTTGAGCCAGAACAACTCAGTTCAGCATGGAAATATCATTGCAACAGCTTTTATTTAGCCAGAAATCAAGAGTGTAAGTTTTTATGCGCTTAAAATCATTTTCAGGCCGAATGAGCTGATTTCTGCCAAAGGCAGCAAAATACTGAAAGGAAAGTGGGTTTGCCTTCATATTTGACACAGAAAAACTCAGTTCAGCATGGAAATATCATTGTAACGGCTTTTGTTTAGCCAGGAATCACGAGTGTAAGTTTTTATGCGCTTAAAAGCATTTTCAGGCCGAATGAGCAAATATGCTTGTTTCTGCCAAATGCAGCAAAATACTGAAAGGAAAGTGGGTTTGCCTTCATATTTGAGACAGAACAAATCAGTTCAGCATGGAAATATCATTGCAACAGCTTTTATTTAGACAGAAATCACGAGTGTAAGTTTTTATGCGCTTAAAAGCATTTTCAGGCCGAATGAGCAAATATGCTTGTTTCTGCCAAATGCAGCAAAATACTGAAAGGAAAGTGGGTTTGCCTTCATATTTGAGCCAGAACAAATCAGTTCAGCATGGAAATATCATTGCAACAGCTTTTATTTAGACAGAAGTCAAGAGTGTAAGTTTTTATGCGCTTAAAAGCATTTTCAGGCCGAATGAGCTGATTTCTGCCAAAGGCAGCAAAATACTGAAAGGAAAGTGGGTTTGCCTTCATATTTGAGCCAGAACAAATCAGTTCAGCATGGAAATATCATTGCAACAGGTTTTATTTAGCCAGAAATCAAGAGTGTAAGTTTTTATGCGCTTAAAAGCACTTTCAGGCCGAATGAGCTGATTTCTGCCAAATGCAGCAAAATACTGAAAGGAAAGTGGGTTTGCCTTCATATTTGAGCCAGAACAACTCAGTTCAGCATGGAAATATCATTGCAACAGCTTTTATTTAGCCAGAAATCAAGATTGTAAGTTTTTATGCGCTTAAAAGCATTTTCAGGCCGAATGAGCTGATTTCTGCCAAATGCAGCAAAATACTGAAAGGAATGTGGGTTTGCCTTCATATTTGACCCAGAACAACTCAGTTCAGCATGGAAATATCATTGCAACAGCTTTTATTTAGCCAGAAATCAAGAGTGTAAGTTTTTATGCGCTTAAAAGCATTTTCAGGCCGAATGAGCAAATATGCTTGTTTCTGCCAAATGCAGCAAAATACTGAAAGGAAAGTGGGTTTGCCTTCATATTTGAGCCAGAACAACTCAGTTCAGCATGGAAATATCATTGCAACAGCTTTTATTTAGCCAGAAATCAAGAGTGTAAGTTTTTATGCTCTTAAAAGCATTTTCAGGCCGAATGAGCTGATTTCTGCCAAAGGCAGCAAAATACTGAAAGGAAAGTGGGTTTGCCTTCATATTTGACACAGAAAAACTCAGTTCAGCATGGAAATATCATTGTAACAGCTTTTGTTTAGCCAGGAATCACGAGTGTAAGTTTTTATGCGCTTAAAAGCATTTTCAGGCCGAATGAGCAAATATGCTTGTTTCTGCCAAATGCAGCAAAATACTGAAAGGAAAGTGGGTTTGCCTTCATATTTGAGCCAGAACAAATCAGTTCAGCATGGAAATATCATTGCAACAGCTTTTATTTAGACAGAAATCAAGAGTGTAAGTTTTTATGCGCTTAAAAGCATTTTCAGGCCGAATGAGCAAATATGCTTGTTTTTGCCAATTGCAGCAAAATATTGAAAGGAAAGTGGGTTTGCCTTCATATTTGACCCAGAACAACTCAGTTCAGCATGGAAATATCATTGCAACAGCTTTTATTTAGCCATAAATCAAGAGTGTAAGTTTTAATGCGCTTAAAAGCATTTTCAGGCCGAATGAGCAAATATGCTTGTTTCTGCCAAATTCAGCAAAATACTGAAATGAAAGTGGGTTTGCCTTCATATTTGACCCAGAACAACTCAGTTCAGCATGGAAATATCATTGCAACAGCTTTTATTTAGCCAGAAATCAAGAGTGTAAGTTTTTATGCGCTTAAAATCATTTTCAGGCCGAATGAGGTGATTTCTGCCAAAGGCAGCAAAATACTGAAAGGAAAGTGGGTTTGCCTTCATATTTGACACAGAAAAACTCAGTTCAGCATGGAAATATCATTGTAACGGCTTTTGTTTAGCCAGGAATCACGAGTGTAAGTTTTTATGCGCTTAAAAGCATTTTCAGGCCGAATGAGCAAATATGCTTGTTTCTGCCAAATGCAGCAAAATACTGAAAGGAAAGTGGGTTTGACTTCATATTTGAGCCAGAACAAATCAGTTCAGCATGGAAATATCATTGCAACAGCTTTTATTTAGACAGAAATCACGAGTGTAAGTTTTTATGCGCTTAAAAGCATTTTCAGGCCGAATGAGCAAATATGCTTGTTTCTGCCAAATGCAGCAAAATACTGAAAGGAAAGTGGGTTTGCCTTCATATTTGAGCCAGAACAAATCAGTTCAGCATGGAAATATCATTGCAACAGCTTTTATTTAAACAGAAGTCAAGAGTGTAAGTTTTTATGCGCTTAAAAGCATTTTCAGGCCGAATGAGCTGATTTCTGCCAAAGGCAGCAAAATACTGAAAGGAAAGTGGGTTTGCCTTCATATTTGACACAGAAAAACTCAGTTCAGCATGGAAATATCATTGTAACGGCTTTTGTTTAGCCAGGAATCACGAGTGTAAGTTTTTATGCGCTTAAAAGCATTTTCAGGCCGAATGAGCAAATATGCTTGTTTCTGCCAAATGCAGCAAAATACTGAAAGGAAAGTGGGTTTGCCTTCATATTTGAGCCAGAACAAATCAGTTCAGCATGGAAATATCATTGCAACAGCTTTTATTTAGACAGAAATCACGAGTGTAAGTTTTTATGCGCTTAAAAGCATTTTCAGGCCGAATGAGCAAATATGCTTGTTTCTGCCAAATGCAGCAAAATACTGAAAGGAAAGTGGGTTTGCCTTCATATTTGAGCCAGAACAAATCAGTTCAGCATGGAAATATCATTGCAACAGCTTTTATTTAGACAGAAGTCAAGAGTGTAAGTTTTTATGCGCTTAAAAGCATTTTCAGGCCGAATGAGCTGATTTCTGCCAAAGGCAGCAAAATACTGAAAGGAAAGTGGGTTTGCCTTCATATTTGAGCCAGAACAAATCAGTTCAGCATGGAAATATCATTGCAACAGGTTTTATTTAGCCAGAAATCAAGAGTGTAAGTTTTTATGCGCTTAAAAGCACTTTCAGGCCGAATGAGCTGATTTCTGCCAAATGCAGCAAAATACTGAAAGGAAAGTGGGTTTGCCTTCATATTTGAGCCAGAACAACTCAGTTCAGCATGGAAATATCATTGCAACAGCTTTTATTTAGCCAGAAATCAAGAGTGTAAGTTTTTATGCTCTTAAAAGCATTTTCAGGCCGAATGAGCTGATTTCTGCCAAAGGCAGCAAAATACTGAAAGGAAAGTGGGTTTGCCTTCATATTTGACACAGAAAAACTCAGTTCAGCATGGAAATATCATTGTAACAGCTTTTGTTTAGCCAGGAATCACGAGTGTAAGTTTTTATGCGCTTAAAAGCATTTTCAGGCCGAATGAGCAAATATGCTTGTTTCTGCCAAATGCAGCAAAATACTGAAAGGAAAGTGGGTTTGCCTTCATATTTGAGCCAGAACAAATCAGTTCAGCATGGAAATATCATTGCAACAGCTTTTATTTAGACAGAAATCAAGAGTGTAAGTTTTTATGCGCTTAAAAGCATTTTCAGGCCGAATGAGCTGATTTCTGCCAAAGGCAGCAAAATACTGAAAGGAAAGTGGGTTTGCCTTCATATTTGACACAGAAAAACTCAGTTCAGCATGGAAATATCATTGTAACAGCTTTTGTTTAGCCAGGAATCACGAGTGTAAGTTTTTATGCGCTTAAAAGCATTTTCAGGCCGAATGAGCAAATATGCTTGTTTCTGCCAAATGCAGCAAAATACTGAAAGGAAAGTGGGTTTGCCTTCATATTTGAGCCAGAACAAATCAGTTCAGCATGGAAATATCATTGCAACAGCTTTTATTTAGACAGAAATCAAGAGTGTAAGTTTTTATGCGCTTAAAAGCATTTTCAGGCCGAATGAGCAAATATGCTTGTTTTTGCCAATTGCAGCAAAATATTGAAAGGAAAGTGGGTTTGCCTTCATATTTGACCCAGAACAACTCAGTTCAGCATGGAAATATCATTGCAACAGCTTTTATTTAGCCATAAATCAAGAGTGTAAGTTTTAATGCGCTTAAAAGCATTTTCAGGCCGAATGAGCAAATATGCTTGTTTCTGCCAAATGCAGCAAAATACTGAAAGGAAAGTGGGTTTGCCTTCATATTTGACACAGAAAAACTCAGTTCAGCATGGAAATATCATTGTAACGGCTTTTGTTTAGCCAGGAATCACGAGTGTAAGTTTTTATGCGCTTAAAAGCATTTTCAGGCCGAATGAGCAAATATGCTTGTTTCTGCCAAATGCAGCAAAATACTGAAAGGAAAGTGGGTTTGCCTTCATATTTGAGCCAGAACAACTCAGTTCAGCATGGAAATATCATTGCAACAGCTTTTATTTAGCCAGAAATCAAGAGTGTAAGTTTTTATGCGCTTAAAAGCATTTTCAGGCCGAATGAGCAAATATGCTTGTTTTTGCCAATTGCAGCAAAATATTGAAAGGAAAGTGGGTTTGCCTTCATATTTGACCCAGAACAACTCAGTTCAGCATGGAAATATCATTGCAACAGCTTTTATTTAGCCAGAAATCAAGCGTGTAAGTTTTAATGCGCTTAAAAGCATTTTCAGGCCGAATGAGCAAATATGCTTGTTTCTGCCAAATTCAGCAAAATACTGAAATGAAAGTGGGTTTGCCTTCATATTTGACCCAGAACAACTCAGTTCAGCATGGAAATATCATTGCAACAGCTTTTATTTAGCCAGAAATCAAGAGTGTAAGTTTTTATGCGCTTAAAATCATTTTCAGGCCGAATGAGCTGATTTCTGCCAAAGGCAGCAAAATACTGAAAGGAAAGTGGGTTTGCCTTCATATTTGAGCCAGAACAAATCAGTTCAGCATGGAAATATCATTGCAACAGCTTTTATTTAGACAGAAATCACGAGTGTAAGTTTTTATGCGCTTAAAAGCATTTTCAGGCCGAATGAGCAAATATGCTTGTTTTTGCCAATTGCAGCAAAATATTGAAAGGAAAGTGGGTTTGCCTTCATATTTGACCCAGAACAACTCAGTTCATTATGGAAATATCATTGCAACAGCTTTTATTTAGCCAGAAATCAAGAGTGTAAGTTTTTATGCGCTTAAAAGCACTTTCAGGCCGAATGAGCTGATTTCTGCCAAATGCAGCAAAATACTGAAAGGAAAGTGGGTTTGCCTTCATATTTGAGCCAGAACAACTCAGTTCAGCATGGAAATATCATTGCAACAGCTTTTATTTAGCCAGAAATCAAGAGTGTAAGTTTTTATGCTCTTAAAAGCATTTTCAGGCCGAATGAGCTGATTTCTGCCAAAGGCAGCAAAATACTGAAAGGAAAGTGGGTTTGCCTTCATATTTGACACAGAAAAACTCAGTTCAGCATGGAAATATCATTGTAACAGCTTTTGTTTAGCCAGGAATCACGAGTGTAAGTTTTTATGCGCTTAAAAGCATTTTCAGGCCGAATGAGCAAATATGCTTGTTTCTGCCAAATGCAGCAAAATACTGAAAGGAAAGTGGGTTTGCCTTCATATTTGAGCCAGAACAAATCAGTTCAGCATGGAAATATCATTGCAACAGCTTTTATTTAGACAGAAATCAAGAGTGTAAGTTTTTATGCGCTTAAAAGCATTTTCAGGCCGAATGAGCAAATATGCTTGTTTTTGCCAATTGCAGCAAAATATTGAAAGGAAAGTGGGTTTGCCTTCATATTTGACCCAGAACAACTCAGTTCAGCATGGAAATATCATTGCAACAGCTTTTATTTAGCCATAAATCAAGAGTGTAAGTTTTAATGCGCTTAAAAGCATTTTCAGGCCGAATGAGCAAATATGCTTGTTTCTGCCAAATTCAGCAAAATACTGAAATGAAAGTGGGTTTGCCTTCATATTTGACCCAGAACAACTCAGTTCAGCATGGAAATATCATTGCAACAGCTTTTATTTAGCCAGAAATCAAGAGTGTAAGTTTTTATGCGCTTAAAATCATTTTCAGGCCGAATGAGCTGATTTCTGCCAAAGGCAGCAAAATACTGAAAGGAAAGTGGGTTTGCCTTCATATTTGACACAGAAAAACTCAGTTCAGCATGGAAATATCATTGTAACGGCTTTTGTTTAGCCAGGAATCACGAGTGTAAGTTTTTATGCGCTTAAAAGCATTTTCAGGCCGAATGAGCAAATATGCTTGTTTCTGCCAAATGCAGCAAAATACTGAAAGGAAAGTGGGTTTGACTTCATATTTGAGCCAGAACAAATCAGTTCAGCATGGAAATATCATTGCAACAGCTTTTATTTAGACAGAAATCACGAGTGTAAGTTTTTATGCGCTTAAAAGCATTTTCAGGCCGAATGAGCAAATATGCTTGTTTCTGCCAAATGCAGCAAAATACTGAAAGGAAAGTGGGTTTGCCTTCATATTTGAGCCAGAACAAATCAGTTCAGCATGGAAATATCATTGCAACAGCTTTTATTTAGACAGAAGTCAAGAGTGTAAGTTTTTATGCGCTTAAAAGCATTTTCAGGCCGAATGAGCTGATTTCTGCCAAAGGCAGCAAAATACTGAAAGGAAAGTGGGTTTGCCTTCATATTTGAGCCAGAACAAATCAGTTCAGCATGGAAATATCATTGCAACAGGTTTTATTTAGCCAGAAATCAAGAGTGTAAGTTTTTATGCGCTTAAAAGCATTTTCAGGCCGAATGAGCAAATATGCTTGTTTCTGCCAAATGCAGCAAAATACTGAAAGGAAAGTGGGTTTGCCTTCATATTTGAGCCAGAACAAATCAGTTCAGCATGGAAATATCATTGCAACAGCTTTTATTTAGACAGAAATCAAGAGTGTAAGTTTTTATGCGCTTAAAAGCATTTTCAGGCCGAATGAGCAAATATGCTTGTTTTTGCCAATTGCAGCAAAATATTGAAAGGAAAGTGGGTTTGCCTTCATATTTGACCCAGAACAACTCAGTTCAGCATGGAAATATCATTGCAACAGCTTTTATTTAGCCATAAATCAAGAGTGTAAGTTTTAATGCGCTTAAAAGCATTTTCAGGCCGAATGAGCAAATATGCTTGTTTCTGCCAAATTCAGCAAAATACTGAAATGAAAGTGGGTTTGCCTTCATATTTGACCCAGAACAACTCAGTTCAGCATGGAAATATCATTGCAACAGCTTTTATTTAGCCAGAAATCAAGAGTGTAAGTTTTTATGCGCTTAAAATCATTTTCAGGCCGAATGAGCTGATTTCTGCCAAAGGCAGCAAAATACTGAAAGGAAAGTGGGTTTGCCTTCATATTTGACACAGAAAAACTCAGTTCAGCATGGAAATATCATTGTAACGGCTTTTGTTTAGCCAGGAATCACGAGTGTAAGTTTTTATGCGCTTAAAAGCATTTTCAGGCCGAATGAGCAAATATGCTTGTTTCTGCCAAATGCAGCAAAATACTGAAAGGAAAGTGGGTTTGACTTCATATTTGAGCCAGAACAAATCAGTTCAGCATGGAAATATCATTGCAACAGCTTTTATTTAGACAGAAATCACGAGTGTAAGTTTTTATGCGCTTAAAAGCATTTTCAGGCCGAATGAGCAAATATGCTTGTTTCTGCCAAATGCAGCAAAATACTGAAAGGAAAGTGGGTTTGCCTTCATATTTGAGCCAGAACAAATCAGTTCAGCATGGAAATATCATTGCAACAGCTTTTATTTAGACAGAAGTCAAGAGTGTAAGTTTTTATGCGCTTAAAAGCATTTTCAGGCCGAATGAGCTGATTTCTGCCAAAGGCAGCAAAATACTGAAAGGAAAGTGGGTTTGCCTTCATATTTGAGCCAGAACAAATCAGTTCAGCATGGAAATATCATTGCAACAGGTTTTATTTAGCCAGAAATCAAGAGTGTAAGTTTTTATGCGCTTAAAAGCATTTTCAGGCCGAATGAGCAAATATGCTTGTTTCTGCCAAATGCAGCAAAATACTGAAAGGAAAGTGGGTTTGCCTTCATATTTGAGCCAGAACAACTCAGTTCAGCATGGAAATATCATTGCAACAGCTTTTATTTAGCCAGAAATCAAGAGTGTAAGTTTTTATGCGCTTAAAATCATTTTCAGGCCGAATGAGCAAATATGCTTGTTTTTGCCAATTGCAGCAAAATATTGAAAGGAAAGTGGGTTTGCCTTCATATTTGACCCAGAACAACTCAGTTCAGCATGGAAATATCATTGCAACAGCTTTTATTTAGCCAGAAATCAAGAGTGTAAGTTTTTATGCGCTTAAAATCATTTTCAGGCCGAATGAGCTGATTTCTGCCAAAGGCAGCAAAATACTGAAAGGAAAGTGGGTTTGCCTTCATATTTGACACAGAAAAACTCAGTTCAGCATGGAAATATCATTGTAACGGCTTTTGTTTAGCCAGGAATCACGAGTGTAAGTTTTTATGCGCTTAAAAGCATTTTCAGGCCGAATGAGCAAATATGCTTGTTTCTGCCAAATGCAGCAAAATACTGAAAGGAAAGTGGGTTTGCCTTCATATTTGAGCCAGAACAAATCAGTTCAGCATGGAAATATCATTGCAACAGCTTTTATTTAGACAGAAATCACAAGTGTAAGTTTTTATGCGCTTAAAAGCATTTTCAGGCCGAATGAGCAAATATGCTTGTATCTGCCAAATGCAGCAAAATACTGAAAGGAAAGTGGGTTTGCCTTCATATTTGAGCCAGAACAAATCAGTTCAGCATGGAAATATCATTGCAACAGCTTTTATTTAGACAGAAGTCAAGAGTGTAAGTTTTTATGCGCTTAAAAGCATTTTCAGGCCGAATGAGCTGATTTCTGCCAAAGGCAGCAAAATACTGAAAGGAAAGTGGGTTTGCCTTCATATTTGAGCCAGAACAAATCAGTTCAGCATGGAAATATCATTGCAACAGGTTTTATTTAGCCAGAAATCAAGAGTGTAAGTTTTTATGCGCTTAAAAGCACTTTCAGGCCGAATGAGCAAATATGCTTGTTTCTGCCAAATGCAGCAAAATACTGAAAGGAAAGTGGGTTTGCCTTCATATTTGAGCCAGAACAACTCAGTTCAGCATGGAAATATCATTGCAACAGCTTTTATTTAGCCAGAAATCAAGAGTGTAAGTTTTTATGCGCTTAAAAGCACTTTCAGGCCGAATGAGCAAATATGCTTGTTTCTGCCAAATGCAGCAAAATACTGAAAGGAAAGTGGGTTTGCCTTCATATTTGAGCCAGAACAACTCAGTTCAGCATGGAAATATCATTGCAACAGCTTTTATTTAGCCAGAAATCAAGAGTGTAAGTTTTTATGCGCTTAAAATCATTTTCAGGCCGAATGAGCAAATATGCTTGTTTTTGCCAATTGCAGCAAAATATTGAAAGGAAAGTGGGTTTGCCTTCATATTTGACCCAGAACAACTCAGTTCAGCATGGAAATATCATTGCAACAGCTTTTATTTAGCCAGAAATCAAGAGTGTAAGTTTTAATGCGCTTAAAATCATTTTCAGGCCGAATGAGCTGATTTCTGCCAAAGGCAGCAAAATACTGAAAGGAAAGTGGGTTTGCCTTCATATTTGACCCAGAACAACTCAGTTCAGCATGGAAATATCATTGCAACAGCTTTTATTTAGCCAGGAATCACGAGTGTAAGTTTTTATGCGCTTAAAAGCATTTTCAGGCCGAATGAGCAAATATGCTTGTTTCTGCCAAATGCAGCAAAATACTGAAAGGAAAGTGGGTTTGCCTTCATATTTGAGCCAGAACAACTCAGTTCAGCATGGAAATATCATTGCAACAGCTTTTATTTAGCCAGAAATCAAGAGTGTAAGTTTTTATGCGCTTAAAATCATTTTCAGGCCGAATGAGCAAATATGCTTGTTTTTGCCAATTGCAGCAAAATATTGAAAGGAAAGTGGGTTTGCCTTCATATTTGACCCAGAACAACTCAGTTCAGCATGGAAATATCATTGCAACAGCTTTTATTTAGCCATAAATCAAGAGTGTAAGTTTTAATGCGCTTAAAAGCATTTTCAGGCCGAATGAGCAAATATGCTTGTTTCTGCCAAATTCAGCAAAATACTGAAAGGAATGTGGGTTTGCCTTCATATTTGAGCCAGAACAAATCAGTTCAGCATGGAAATATCATTGCAACAGCTTTTATTTAGACAGAAATCACGAGTGTAAGTTTTTATGCGCTTAAAAGCATTTTCAGGCCGAATGAGCAAATATGCTTGTTTCTGCCAAATGCAGCAAAATACTGAAAGGAAAGTGGGTTTGCCTTCATATTTGAGCCAGAACAAATCAGTTCAGCATGGAAATATCATTGCAACAGCTTTTATTTAGACAGAAATCACGAGTGTAAGTTTTTATGCGCTTAAAAGCATTTTCAGGCCGAATGAGCAAATATGCTTGTTTCTGCCAAATGCAGCAAAATACTGAAAGGAAAGTGGGTTTGCCTTCATATTTGAGCCAGAACAAATCAGTTCAGCATGGAAATATCATTGCAACAGGTTTTATTTAGACAGAAGTCAAGAGTGTAAGTTTTTATGCGCTTAAAAGCATTTTCAGGCCGAATGAGCTGATTTCTGCCAAAGGCAGCAAAATACTGAAAGGAAAGTGGGTTTGCCTTCATATTTGAGCCAGAACAAATCAGTTCAGCATGGAAATATCATTGCAACAGGTTTTATTTAGCCAGAAATCAAGAGTGTAAGTTTTTATGCGCTTAAAAGCATTTTCAGGCCGAATGAGCAAATATGCTTGTTTCTGCCAAATGCAGCAAAATACTGAAAGGAAAGTGGGTTTGCCTTCATATTTGAGCCAGAACAACTCAGTTCAGCATGGAAATATCATTGCAACAGCTTTTATTTAGCCAGAAATCAAGAGTGTAAGTTTTTATGCGCTTAAAATCATTTTCAGGCCGAATGAGCAAATATGCTTGTTTTTGCCAATTGCAGCAAAATATTGAAAGGAAAGTGGGTTTGCCTTCATATTTGACCCAGAACAACTCAGTTCAGCATGGAAATATCATTGCAACAGCTTTTATTTAGCCAGAAATCAAGAGTGTAAGTTTTAATGCGCTTAAAAGCATTTTCAGGCCGAATGAGCAAATATGCTTGTTTCTGCCAAATTCAGCAAAATACTGAAATGAAAGTGGGTTTGCCTTCATATTTGACCCAGAACAACTCAGTTCAGCATGGAAATATCATTGCAACAGCTTTTATTTAGCCAGAAATCAAGAGTGTAAGTTTTTATGCGCTTAAAATCATTTTCAGGCCGAATGAGCTGATTTCTGCCAAAGGCAGCAAAATACTGAAAGGAAAGTGGGTTTGCCTTCATATTTGACACAGAAAAACTCAGTTCAGCATGGAAATATCATTGTAACGGCTTTTGTTTAGCCAGGAATCACGAGTGTAAGTTTTTATGCGCTTAAAAGCATTTTCAGGCCGAATGAGCAAATATGCTTGTTTCTGCCAAATGCAGCAAAATACTGAAAGGAAAGTGGGTTTGCCTTCATATTTGAGCCAGAACAAATCAGTTCAGCATGGAAATATCATTGCAACAGCTTTTATTTAGACAGAAATCACGAGTGTAAGTTTTTATGCGCTTAAAAGCATTTTCAGGCCGAATGAGCAAATATGCTTGTATCTGCCAAATGCAGCAAAATACTGAAAGGAAAGTGGGTTTGCCTTCATATTTGAGCCAGAACAAATCAGTTCAGCATGGAAATATCATTGCAACAGCTTTTATTTAGACAGAAGTCAAGAGTGTAAGTTTTTATGCGCTTAAAAGCATTTTCAGGCCGAATGAGCTGATTTCTGCCAAAGGCAGCAAAATACTGAAAGGAAAGTGGGTTTGCCTTCATATTTGAGCCAGAACAAATCAGTTCAGCATGGAAATATCATTGCAACAGGTTTTATTTAGCCAGAAATCAAGAGTGTAAGTTTTTATGCGCTTAAAAGCACTTTCAGGCCGAATGAGCAAATATGCTTGTTTCTGCCAAATGCAGCAAAATACTGAAAGGAAAGTGGGTTTGCCTTCATATTTGAGCCAGAACAACTCAGTTCAGCATGGAAATATCATTGCAACAGCTTTTATTTAGCCAGAAATCAAGAGTGTAAGTTTTTATGCGCTTAAAAGCACTTTCAGGCCGAATGAGCAAATATGCTTGTTTCTGCCAAATGCAGCAAAATACTGAAAGGAAAGTGGGTTTGCCTTCATATTTGAGCCAGAACAACTCAGTTCAGCATGGA
The DNA here is from genome assembly GCF_033026475.1 of Channa argus. NCBI lineage: Eukaryota > Metazoa > Chordata > Actinopteri > Anabantiformes > Channidae > Channa > Channa argus. The sequence continues at coordinate 1,189,937 of NW_027125222.1, forward strand.
AATATCATTGCAACAGCTTTTATTTAGCCAGAAATCAAGAGTGTAAGTTTTTATGCGCTTAAAATCATTTTCAGGCCGAATGAGCAAATATGCTTGTTTTTGCCAATTGCAGCAAAATATTGAAAGGAAAGTGGGTTTGCCTTCATATTTGACCCAGAACAACTCAGTTCAGCATGGAAATATCATTGCAACAGCTTTTATTTAGCCAGAAATCAAGAGTGTAAGTTTTAATGCGCTTAAAATCATTTTCAGGCCGAATGAGCTGATTTCTGCCAAAGGCAGCAAAATACTGAAAGGAAAGTGGGTTTGCCTTCATATTTGACCCAGAACAACTCAGTTCAGCATGGAAATATCATTGCAACAGCTTTTATTTAGCCAGGAATCACGAGTGTAAGTTTTTATGCGCTTAAAAGCATTTTCAGGCCGAATGAGCAAATATGCTTGTTTCTGCCAAATGCAGCAAAATACTGAAAGGAAAGTGGGTTTGCCTTCATATTTGAGCCAGAACAACTCAGTTCAGCATGGAAATATCATTGCAACAGCTTTTATTTAGCCAGAAATCAAGAGTGTAAGTTTTTATGCGCTTAAAATCATTTTCAGGCCGAATGAGCAAATATGCTTGTTTTTGCCAATTGCAGCAAAATATTGAAAGGAAAGTGGGTTTGCCTTCATATTTGACCCAGAACAACTCAGTTCAGCATGGAAATATCATTGCAACAGCTTTTATTTAGCCATAAATCAAGAGTGTAAGTTTTAATGCGCTTAAAAGCATTTTCAGGCCGAATGAGCAAATATGCTTGTTTCTGCCAAATTCAGCAAAATACTGAAAGGAATGTGGGTTTGCCTTCATATTTGAGCCAGAACAAATCAGTTCAGCATGGAAATATCATTGCAACAGGTTTTATTTAGCCAGAAATCAAGAGTGTAAGTTTTTATGCGCTTAAAAGCACTTTCAGGCCGAATGAGCTGATTTCTGCCAAATGCAGCAAAATACTGAAAGGAAAGTGGGTTTGCCTTCATATTTGAGCCAGAACAACTCAGTTCAGCATGGAAATATCATTGCAACAGCTTTTATTTAGCCAGAAATCAAGATTGTAAGTTTTTATGCGCTTAAAAGCATTTTCAGGCCGAATGAGCTGATTTCTGCCAAATGCAGCAAAATACTGAAAGGAATGTGGGTTTGCCTTCATATTTGACCCAGAACAACTCAGTTCAGCATGGAAATATCATTGCAACAGCTTTTATTTAGCCAGAAATCAAGAGTGTAAGTTTTTATGCGCTTAAAAGCATTTTCAGGCCGAATGAGCAAATATGCTTGTTTCTGCCAAATGCAGCAAAATACTGAAAGGAAAGTGGGTTTGCCTTCATATTTGAGCCAGAACAACTCAGTTCAGCATGGAAATATCATTGCAACAGCTTTTATTTAGCCAGAAATCAAGAGTGTAAGTTTTTATGCTCTTAAAAGCATTTTCAGGCCGAATGAGCTGATTTCTGCCAAAGGCAGCAAAATACTGAAAGGAAAGTGGGTTTGCCTTCATATTTGACACAGAAAAACTCAGTTCAGCATGGAAATATCATTGTAACAGCTTTTGTTTTTGCCAGGAATCACGAGTGTAAGTTTTTATGCGCTTAAAAGCATTTTCAGGCCGAATGAGCAAATATGCTTGTTTCTGCCAAATGCAGCAAAATACTGAAAGGAAAGTGGGTTTGCCTTCATATTTGAGCCAGAACAAATCAGTTCAGCATGGAAATATCATTGCAACAGCTTTTATTTAGACAGAAATCAAGAGTGTAAGTTTTTATGCGCTTAAAAGCATTTTCAGGCCGAATGAGCAAATATGCTTGTTTTTGCCAATTGCAGCAAAATATTGAAAGGAAAGTGGGTTTGCCTTCATATTTGACCCAGAACAACTCAGTTCAGCATGGAAATATCATTGCAACAGCTTTTATTTAGCCATAAATCAAGAGTGTAAGTTTTAATGCGCTTAAAAGCATTTTCAGGCCGAATGAGCAAATATGCTTGTTTCTGCCAAATTCAGCAAAATACTGAAATGAAAGTGGGTTTGCCTTCATATTTGACCCAGAACAACTCAGTTCAGCATGGAAATATCATTGCAACAGCTTTTATTTAGCCAGAAATCAAGAGTGTAAGTTTTTATGCGCTTAAAATCATTTTCAGGCCGAATGAGGTGATTTCTGCCAAAGGCAGCAAAATACTGAAAGGAAAGTGGGTTTGCCTTCATATTTGACACAGAAAAACTCAGTTCAGCATGGAAATATCATTGTAACGGCTTTTGTTTAGCCAGGAATCACGAGTGTAAGTTTTTATGCGCTTAAAAGCATTTTCAGGCCGAATGAGCAAATATGCTTGTTTCTGCCAAATGCAGCAAAATACTGAAAGGAAAGTGGGTTTGACTTCATATTTGAGCCAGAACAAATCAGTTCAGCATGGAAATATCATTGCAACAGCTTTTATTTAGACAGAAATCACGAGTGTAAGTTTTTATGCGCTTAAAAGCATTTTCAGGCCGAATGAGCAAATATGCTTGTTTCTGCCAAATGCAGCAAAATACTGAAAGGAAAGTGGGTTTGCCTTCATATTTGAGCCAGAACAAATCAGTTCAGCATGGAAATATCATTGCAACAGCTTTTATTTAGACAGAAGTCAAGAGTAAAAGTTTTTATGCGCTTAAAAGCATTTTCAGGCCGAATGAGCTGATTTCTGCCAAAGGCAGCAAAATATTGAAAGGAAAGTGGGTTTGCCTTCATATTTGACCCAGAACAACTCAGTTCAGCATGGAAATATCATTGCAACAGCTTTTATTTAGCCATAAATCAAGAGTGTAAGTTTTAATGCGCTTAAAAGCATTTTCAGGCCGAATGAGCAAATATGCTTGTTTCTGCCAAATTCAGCAAAATACTGAAATGAAAGTGGGTTTGCCTTCATATTTGACCCAGAACAACTCAGTTCAGCATGGAAATATCATTGCAACAGCTTTTATTTAGCCAGAAATCAAGAGTGTAAGTTTTTATGCGCTTAAAATCATTTTCAGGCCGAATGAGCTGATTTCTGCCAAAGGCAGCAAAATACTGAAAGGAAAGTGGGTTTGCCTTCATATTTGACACAGAAAAACTCAGTTCAGCATGGAAATATCATTGTAACGGCTTTTGTTTAGCCAGGAATCACGAGTGTAAGTTTTTATGCGCTTAAAAGCATTTTCAGGCCGAATGAGCAAATATGCTTGTTTCTGCCAAATGCAGCAAAATACTGAAAGGAAAGTGGGTTTGCCTTCATATTTGAGCCAGAACAAATCAGTTCAGCATGGAAATATCATTGCAACAGCTTTTATTTAGACAGAAATCACGAGTGTAAGTTTTTATGCGCTTAAAAGCATTTTCAGGCCGAATGAGCAAATATGCTTGTTTCTGCCAAATGCAGCAAAATACTGAAAGGAAAGTGGGTTTGCCTTCATATTTGAGCCAGAACAAATCAGTTCAGCATGGAAATATCATTGCAACAGCTTTTATTTAGACAGAAGTCAAGAGTGTAAGTTTTTATGCGCTTAAAAGCATTTTCAGGCCGAATGAGCTGATTTCTGCCAAAGGCAGCAAAATACTGAAAGGAAAGTGGGTTTGCCTTCATATTTGAGCCAGAACAAATCAGTTCAGCATGGAAATATCATTGCAACAGGTTTTATTTAGCCAGAAATCAAGAGTGTAAGTTTTTATGCGCTTAAAAGCACTTTCAGGCCGAATGAGCTGATTTCTGCCAAATGCAGCAAAATACTGAAAGGAAAGTGGGTTTGCCTTCATATTTGAGCCAGAACAACTCAGTTCAGCATGGAAATATCATTGCAACAGCTTTTATTTAGCCAGAAATCAAGAGTGTAAGTTTTTATGCTCTTAAAAGCATTTTCAGGCCGAATGAGCTGATTTCTGCCAAAGGCAGCAAAATACTGAAAGGAAAGTGGGTTTGCCTTCATATTTGACACAGAAAAACTCAGTTCAGCATGGAAATATCATTGTAACAGCTTTTGTTTAGCCAGGAATCACGAGTGTAAGTTTTTATGCGCTTAAAAGCATTTTCAGGCCGAATGAGCAAATATGCTTGTTTCTGCCAAATGCAGCAAAATACTGAAAGGAAAGTGGGTTTGCCTTCATATTTGAGCCAGAACAAATCAGTTCAGCATGGAAATATCATTGCAACAGCTTTTATTTAGACAGAAATCAAGAGTGTAAGTTTTTATGCGCTTAAAAGCATTTTCAGGCCGAATGAGCTGATTTCTGCCAAAGGCAGCAAAATACTGAAAGGAAAGTGGGTTTGCCTTCATATTTGACACAGAAAAACTCAGTTCAGCATGGAAATATCATTGTAACAGCTTTTGTTTAGCCAGGAATCACGAGTGTAAGTTTTTATGCGCTTAAAAGCATTTTCAGGCCGAATGAGCAAATATGCTTGTTTCTGCCAAATGCAGCAAAATACTGAAAGGAAAGTGGGTTTGCCTTCATATTTGAGCCAGAACAAATCAGTTCAGCATGGAAATATCATTGCAACAGCTTTTATTTAGACAGAAATCAAGAGTGTAAGTTTTTATGCGCTTAAAAGCATTTTCAGGCCGAATGAGCAAATATGCTTGTTTTTGCCAATTGCAGCAAAATATTGAAAGGAAAGTGGGTTTGCCTTCATATTTGACCCAGAACAACTCAGTTCAGCATGGAAATATCATTGCAACAGCTTTTATTTAGCCATAAATCAAGAGTGTAAGTTTTAATGCGCTTAAAAGCATTTTCAGGCCGAATGAGCAAATATGCTTGTTTCTGCCAAATTCAGCAAAATACTGAAATGAAAGTGGGTTTGCCTTCATATTTGACCCAGAACAACTCAGTTCAGCATGGAAATATCATTGCAACAGCTTTTATTTAGCCAGAAATCAAGAGTGTAAGTTTTTATGCGCTTAAAATCATTTTCAGGCCGAATGAGCTGATTTCTGCCAAAGGCAGCAAAATACTGAAAGGAAAGTGGGTTTGCCTTCATATTTGACACAGAAAAACTCAGTTCAGCATGGAAATATCATTGTAACGGCTTTTGTTTAGCCAGAAATCAAGAGTGTAAGTTTTTATGCGCTTAAAAGCATTTTCAGGCCGAATGAGCAAATATGCTTGTTTTTGCCAATTGCAGCAAAATATTGAAAGGAAAGTGGGTTTGCCTTCATAGTTGACCCAGAACAACTCAGTTCAGCATGGAAATATCATTGCAACAGCTTTTATTTAGCCAGAAATCAAGAGTGTAAGTTTTTATGCGCTTGAAAGCATTTTCAGGCCGAATGAGGTGATTTCTGCCAAAGGCAGCAAAATACTGAAAGGAAAGTGGGTTTGCCTTCATATTTGACACAGAAAAACTCAGTTCAGCATGGAAATATCATTGTAACGGCTTTTGTTTAGCCAGGAATCACGAGTGTAAGTTTTTATGCGCTTAAAAGCATTTTCAGGCCGAATGAGCAAATATGCTTGTTTCTGCCAAATGCAGCAAAATACTGAAAGGAAAGTGGGTTTGCCTTCATATTTGAGCCAGAACAACTCAGTTCAGCATGGAAATATCATTGCAACAGCTTTTATTTAGCCAGAAATCAAGAGTGTAAGTTTTTATGCGCTTAAAAGCATTTTCAGGCCGAATGAGCAAATATGCTTGTTTTTGCCAATTGCAGCAAAATATTGAAAGGAAAGTGGGTTTGCCTTCATATTTGACCCAGAACAACTCAGTTCAGCATGGAAATATCATTGCAACAGCTTTTATTTAGCCAGAAATCAAGCGTGTAAGTTTTAATGCGCTTAAAAGCATTTTCAGGCCGAATGAGCAAATATGCTTGTTTCTGCCAAATTCAGCAAAATACTGAAATGAAAGTGGGTTTGCCTTCATATTTGACCCAGAACAACTCAGTTCAGCATGGAAATATCATTGCAACAGCTTTTATTTAGCCAGAAATCAAGAGTGTAAGTTTTTATGCGCTTAAAATCATTTTCAGGCCGAATGAGCTGATTTCTGCCAAAGGCAGCAAAATACTGAAAGGAAAGTGGGTTTGCCTTCATATTTGAGCCAGAACAAATCAGTTCAGCATGGAAATATCATTGCAACAGGTTTTATTTAGCCAGAAATCAAGAGTGTAAGTTTTTATGCGCTTAAAAGCACTTTCAGGCCGAATGAGCTGATTTCTGCCAAATGCAGCAAAATACTGAAAGGAAAGTGGGTTTGCCTTCATATTTGAGCCAAAACAACTCAGTTCAGCATGGAAATATCATTGCAACAGCTTTTATTTAGCCAGAAATCAAGAGTGTAAGTTTTTATGCTCTTAAAAGCATTTTCAGGCCGAATGAGCTGATTTCTGCCAAAGGCAGCAAAATACTGAAAGGAAAGTGGGTTTGCCTTCATATTTGACACAGAAAAACTCAGTTCAGCATGGAAATATCATTGTAACAGCTTTTGTTTAGCCAGGAATCACGAGTGTAAGTTTTTATGCGCTTAAAAGCATTTTCAGGCCGAATGAGCAAATATGCTTGTTTCTGCCAAATGCAGCAAAATACTGAAAGGAAAGTGGGTTTGCCTTCATATTTGAGCCAGAACAAATCAGTTCAGCATGGAAATATCATTGCAACAGCTTTTATTTAGACAGAAATCAAGAGTGTAAGTTTTTATGCGCTTAAAAGCATTTTCAGGCCGAATGAGCAAATATGCTTGTTTTTGCCAATTGCAGCAAAATATTGAAAGGAAAGTGGGTTTGCCTTCATATTTGACCCAGAACAACTCAGTTCAGCATGGAAATATCATTGCAACAGCTTTTATTTAGCCAGAAATCAAGAGTGTAAGTTTTAATGCGCTTAAAAGCATTTTCAGGCCGAATGAGCAAATATGCTTGTTTCTGCCAAATTCAGCAAAATACTGAAATGAAAGTGGGTTTGCCTTCATATTTGACCCAGAACAACTCAGTTCAGCATGAAAATATCATTGCAACAGCTTTTATTTAGCCAGAAATCAAGAGTGTAAGTTTTTATGCGCTTAAAATCATTTTCAGGCCGAATGAGCTGATTTCTGCCAAAGGCAGCAAAATACTGAAAGGAAAGTGGGTTTGCCTTCATATTTGACACAGAAAAACTCAGTTCAGCATGGAAATATCATTGTAACGGCTTTTGTTTAGCCAGGAATCACGAGTGTAAGTTTTTATGCGCTTAAAAGCATTTTCAGGCCGAATGAGCAAATATGCTTGTTTCTGCCAAATGCAGCAAAATACTGAAAGGAAAGTGGGTTTGACTTCATATTTGAGCCAGAACAAATCAGTTCAGCATGGAAATATCATTGCAACAGCTTTTATTTAGACAGAAATCACGAGTGTAAGTTTTTATGCGCTTAAAAGCATTTTCAGGCCGAATGAGCAAATATGCTTGTTTCTGCCAAATGCAGCAAAATACTGAAAGGAAAGTGGGTTTGCCTTCATATTTGAGCCAGAACAAATCAGTTCAGCATGGAAATATCATTGCAACAGCTTTTATTTAGACAGAAGTCAAGAGTGTAAGTTTTTATGCGCTTAAAAGCATTTTCAGGCCGAATGAGCTGATTTCTGCCAAAGGCAGCAAAATACTGAAAGGAAAGTGGGTTTGCCTTCATATTTGACACAGAAAAACTCAGTTCAGCATGGAAATATCATTGTAACGGCTTTTGTTTAGCCAGGAATCACGAGTGTAAGTTTTTATGCGCTTAAAAGCATTTTCAGGCCGAATGAGCAAATATGCTTGTTTCTGCCAAATGCAGCAAAATACTGAAAGGAAAGTGGGTTTGACTTCATATTTGAGCCAGAACAAATCAGTTCAGCATGGAAATATCATTGCAACAGCTTTTATTTAGACAGAAGTCAAGAGTGTAAGTTTTTATGCGCTTAAAAGCATTTTCAGGCCGAATGAGCTGATTTCTGCCAAAGGCAGCAAAATACTGAAAGGAAAGTGGGTTTGCCTTCATATTTGAGCCAGAACAAATCAGTTCAGCATGGAAATATCATTGCAACAGGTTTTATTTAGCCAGAAATCAAGAGTGTAAGTTTTTATGCGCTTAAAAGCATTTTCAGGCCGAATGAGCAAATATGCTTGTTTCTGCCAAATGCAGCAAAATACTGAAAGGAAAGTGGGTTTGCCTTCATATTTGAGCCAGAACAACTCAGTTCAGCATGGAAATATCATTGCAACAGCTTTTATTTAGCCAGAAATCAAGAGTGTAAGTTTTTATGCGCTTAAAATCATTTTCAGGCCGAATGAGCAAATATGCTTGTTTTTGCCAATTGCAGCAAAATATTGAAAGGAAAGTGGGTTTGCCTTCATATTTGACCCAGAACAACTCAGTTCAGCATGGAAATATCATTGCAACAGCTTTTATTTAGCCATAAATCAAGAGTGTAAGTTTTAATGCGCTTAAAAGCATTTTCAGGCCGAATGAGCAAATATGCTTGTTTCTGCCAAATTCAGCAAAATACTGAAATGAAAGTGGGTTTGCCTTCATATTTGACCCAGAACAACTCAGTTCAGCATGGAAATATCATTGCAACAGCTTTTATTTAGCCAGAAATCAAGAGTGTAAGTTTTTATGCGCTTAAAATCATTTCCAGGCCGAATGAGCTGATTTCTGCCAAAGGCAGCAAAATACTGAAAGGAAAGTGGGTTTGCCTTCATATTTGACACAGAAAAACTCAGTTCAGCATGGAAATATCATTGTAACGGCTTTTGTTTAGCCAGGAATCACGAGTGTAAGTTTTTATGCGCTTAAAAGCATTTTCAGGCCGAATGAGCAAATATGCTTGTTTCTGCCAAATGCAGCAAAATACTGAAAGGAAAGTGGGTTTGCCTTCATATTTGAGCCAGAACAAATCAGTTCAGCATGGAAATATCATTGCAACAGCTTTTATTTAGACAGAAATCACGAGTGTAAGTTTTTATGCGCTTAAAAGCATTTTCAGGCCGAATGAGCAAATATGCTTGTTTCTGCCAAATGCAGCAAAATACTGAAAGGAAAGTGGGTTTGCCTTCATATTTGAGCCAGAACAAATCAGTTCAGCATGGAAATATCATTGCAACAGCTTTTATTTAGACAGAAGTCAAGAGTGTAAGTTTTTATGCGCTTAAAAGCATTTTCAGGCCGAATGAGCTGATTTCTGCCAAAGGCAGCAAAATACTGAAAGGAAAGTGGGTTTGCCTTCATATTTGAGCCAGAACAAATCAGTTCAGCATGGAAATATCATTGCAACAGGTTTTATTTAGCCAGAAATCAAGAGTGTAAGTTTTTATGCGCTTAAAAGCACTTTCAGGCCGAATGAGCAAATATGCTTGTTTCTGCCAAATGCAGCAAAATACTGAAAGGAAAGTGGGTTTGCCTTCATATTTGAGCCAGAACAACTCAGTTCAGCATGGAAATATCATTGCAACAGCTTTTATTTAGCCAGAAATCAAGAGTGTAAGTTTTTATGCGCTTAAAATCATTTTCAGGCCGAATGAGCAAATATGCTTGTTTTTGCCAATTGCAGCAAAATATTGAAAGGAAAGTGGGTTTGCCTTCATATTTGACCCAGAACAACTCAGTTCAGCATGGAAATATCATTGCAACAGCTTTTATTTAGCCAGAAATCAAGAGTGTAAGTTTTAATGCGCTTAAAAGCATTTTCAGGCCGAATGAGCAAATATGCTTGTTTCTGCCAAATTCAGCAAAATACTGACAGGAATGTGGGTTTGCCTTCATATTTGAGCCAGAACAACTCAGTTCAGCATGGAAATATCATTGCAACAGCTTTTATTTAGCCAGAAATCAAGAGTGTAAGTTTTTATGCGCTTAAAATCATTTTCAGGCCGAATGAGCTGATTTCTGCCAAAGGCAGCAAAATACTGAAAGGAAAGTGGGTTTGCCTTCATATTTGACCCAGAACAACTCAGTTCAGCATGGAAATATCATTGCAACAACTTTTATTTAGCCAGGAATCACGAGTGTAAGTTTTTATGCGCTTAAAAGCATTTTCAGGCCGAATGAGCAAATATGC